>NC_070616.1:16159285-17415714 GCF_027172205.1 Podarcis raffonei
CTCTGCTTCCACGGTTGGAGGCAGCAGTGCTTCTGAATCCCAGTGGCTGGAAACATCAGGAGGGGTGAGAACTCTTGTGCCGAGGGTCCTGCTTGTGGGTTTCGCATTCAGGGAATCTGGCTGGCCACTGTTAGAATAGGATGCTGGACTAGATGGGCCATTGGCCTGATCCAGCAGGCTCTCCTTATGTTCTTAGGTTCTAATGAGCAAATTGAAGTGAGTGTTGGTGGAGGCTGGTGTTATCTACACCGACTGGCAGCTCTAGATCTTTCCCAGACCGACTTGGGGATGCCAGGGCTTGTCTGGCCTATTCTGGGGCCCTCTGCATGTAGAGGAAGGGCTCTGTCAGGAGGGAGTGGGGCAGGTGGGAAAGAGAAATTCAGTTCAGTCTGCATTTATCAGCAAAAATTCCAGATTCATACTTAAAAAAATAAAAATGCAAACTGAAAGTCTCCTTCTTTGGAGGTCTTTAAGCAGAGGCTTGACAACCATATGTCAGGAGTGCTCTGATGGTGTTTCCTGCTTGGCAGGGGGTTGGACTCGATGGCCCTTGTGGTCTCTTCCAACTCTATGATTCTATGATTCTATGAAACACTGGACAAGCATGTACAGCATTACAGTCTTTTTGTCCTTTTTATTCTTCCTCGCTTCTGTATGTTTTATACACTTTTTTGTTTCCTTATATATATGAACAAACCAGAAACACAGAACCACCCTGCAAATTTCATACTGCTCTGAATTTTGCAGTGGAGCTCTCCAGCCGACGAATTATTTATTTGTTGCATTTGTGTCCCAACCTAACCCTTCAAGGAGTTCAGAGTGGTGTACCTCCCCATTTTATCTTCACAACCACCTTGTGAGGTAGGTTAGACAAAGAGGCAATGGCTGGCCCCCAAGCTAACCACCTAGCGAGCTTCACGGACAAGTGTGGGGATTTGAACCCTGGCTTTTCCCAGGTCCTAGTCTGACACTCTAACCACTGGCTCTCCAAATGCATATTATGAATATAAAGCACGCCTAATTATGCATATATTCATGATAATAACATACCAAAATGCATTATATAATGAGGAGATTGTGGGGGGAAAATGCACGCAAAAATATGTCTAATAGGAGAAATTCACTGCTGAATTCTCATGAGGACTAGGTTTTTTTAATTTTTAAATCGTAAACAGATGTGGAAATGCCGAGAACTGAGCTGGAAGATGAGAAGAATGAAAAATGGGAAGAAATCGAAACGGAGAAGTTTTGCCGCTCCCTATCTGCTGCTGAGTCACAGCCCTCTCCCCAAATCTCCTCTGCTTGGCTCCAGGCACAAGCTGCCGCCTCCTTCT
Organism: Podarcis raffonei; assembly: GCF_027172205.1. Classification (NCBI taxonomy): domain Eukaryota; kingdom Metazoa; phylum Chordata; class Lepidosauria; order Squamata; family Lacertidae; genus Podarcis; species Podarcis raffonei. The sequence continues at coordinate 16,160,620 of NC_070616.1, forward strand.
CTATCCTGGTCTCTTGCTCTCCTGGTTGTTTTTCACAGCTGCTTCCTCTGGTGAGCAGCACCAGGTCACTGAGTCAGGAGGCCATGCTCCCTTTCTGCGGGATTTTCCCAGGCAGCCTCTTGCCAGCGAGGTGTAAATAATTCAGGGCAGGCAGCGGTTCTCTTCAAAGCCGCAAACGAACCTGAAAGAAAGCCCAGTCAACAAGCCCCTGTGTAGGATTAATAATTTGCACAGAAAGCCTTTGTTCCCCCTGCCCCCCAACCCCTTTATTTTCACTTTGGAGCCTCTGCTATGAACCCAGCGAATAAATCAGGCTTTGTGACAATCCTGGCAGCTCCAGGGAAAAGGAGGAATGCAGAGTCCTTTCCTCTTTCAGACACAGAGGCCTCGTCTGCATTACACATTCCCCAAAAATCCTGGGAACTGTAGTTTGCTCAGGGCGCTGAGAGTCTTTAGGAGACCCCTATTCCTCAGACAGGCCCCCAGGGTGCTGCTATTTTCCCAGTGAAATTCCCTCACATCCTAGCCAATCCGGGTTACCCAATCCATGCCCACTTTGGTGCTTTTGCGCAAGCAAACCTTGCCCTCCCAATATTTCTATGGAACTGACAAGAACATAACTATGTTCCTAGATCTGCCAAATGCCTCTGGTCGCGTCATTCTTATGACAAGGGTGACGGGACATTTCCAGGAAGCAACACCTGCCACTCAGTGCCTTGGAATTTTTTAATAGACGTTCCTTAATCACAACAGATTTCTGCAGCTGATCAGATTTCTGTGGCTCGTAAAATGTTTCGACTTGCATGTTTTCCAGCTCAGTGCAATGGCAGCCGACGCAGAGACCCAGCTTTGATTCATGGAAAAGCAAACATATCCATGTAACCGCTGCATTCTTGGTGCTTTGTGAGCAAATTGCGAAGAGCCCCAGGAGATGTTTAGTCCATGCATTTGCCAAGAATCCCTTTTCAGAGAAGAAGAAGAAGAAGAAGAAGAAGAAGAAGAAGAAGAAGAAGAAGAAGAAAGAGTTTGCTCCAAAATCCACCATGACGAAGAGCACCAAAATGTCCCAAAAGAACATAAGAAGATAACCTTGGGCCAGCCAGTCTTTCACTGTGATCTAAAATGGGGCATAAACAGTTTCACTTTCCATGATATGCAAACTAGGCCAGAGCCAGTGTGGTGCATGGGAGACCAGTGTTAAAATGCCCATTCAGCCATGAAGCCCTGGGCCAGGGGAGGAAGAGAACCATGAGCTCCTTGGGCTTTTTGGAGGAAAAGTGGAACCTAGGAAGCTGCCTTAGTATAAGTCAGATCTACTTGTCCATTGCCCTCATTGACAGGCAGCAACTCTCCAGGGGTTCAGGCAGGATCTTCTCCTAGCCCTACCTGGAGGTGTCGGGGTGTGTGTGTTGAACCTGGGACCTTCTGCATGTAAGGCAGGTGCTCTGGCACTGAGCTACGCCCCCTTCTGCTCTGCCAACAGCCCGTCAGCACCCCTCTGGGCTGCTGTGGATTTTCTAGGGGAAGATGGATGAGTGCCAAGATGATGACTGCATGGTGCTCATGGAGCTGATCTCTGAAATGGTGGGTACCCAGCATAAGCACCTGGAGAGGAAGGGGGTCTAGCCTCACACGGCTGCCTCACCTTCATTCCTAGGGAGAGAGCATCCTGACTAAGAGTGTTAAGGGGAAGAGAGGAATTTCCAGCCTGAATTTGCCCTCAGCCTGTATTGTTTTTAATATTCGGTTGGAAGCCGCCCAGAGTGGCTGGGGAAACCCAGCCAGATGGGCAGGGTATGTATGTATGTATGTATGTATGTATGTATGTATGTATAAATAAATAAATAAAATTATTATTAGCCATGACTTTGCAAGGTAGCCTGGGCCAGTCACTCTCCTCATCTGCAGCAGTGTGTGTTTGTGTGTGTGTTTGTGTGTGGGGGTGATACTTCTGATCAACGTTGCAGGGCTGTAGTGAGGGTTACTGAGGTAGTGTAAGGAGCATCCATTGACTGGTCTGAAAGAACTATCTGCAGTTGGACAACCTTTAACTGAAGAATTGATTAGAGTTGTTGTTTAAATAATGATGATGATGATGATGATGATAATGATAATGATAATGATAATGATAATGATAATGATAATGATGATGATGATAATAATAATAATAATAATAATAATAATAATAATAATAATACAAGCTAACTTATGGGGATCAGCATCCTTTCAGACACAAACGCAGGATCAAAAAGTGACTAGCCACAACTTATGAGAGCTTTCTTCCGTGCCTTTCCTTTGCTGCTCTCCAGGCTACAGCTTCGTGCTGCAACGACGAAGAAGACTTCTAGAGACAGACGATTTGTTGTGCTCCCAGAGCATAGAAATGCAAGACATGCCTATGGAACTGCATTTATGAAAAATGCGCAGTGAGAGAGGCGGCAGCAGCAATAGCTCCTCTTGACCACCAGAGATCGCTGCGGCGTCGCAGTCAGCGGTTAAACGTGCTCATCCAAGAGGTTCACTCTGATTCCTTGCCCCCATTTATTTATGTATTTCTCTATTGCGACATACTGGAATGTTACAGAAGACACCCATTGAAAGAAAAGAAAAGAAATGCTAACTTTCAAATTGGCAATTGCAAGAGAGACGATTGTACAATCTTGGAAAGAAGGGAGGGTCCCTCCAAGAATGGTTTTGTTATGTCTGCAATTGGCAGAGGAGCCGACTCAACAGATGTGAGCTTCCAAGAACGGATGAATAAGAGAATGACTCTGCAGCAGTGGCGTAGCGTGGGGGGTGCAGGGGGGGCCCGGCTGCACCGGGCACAACATCTGGGGGTTAGGGTTAGGGGGCGCAAATCCACGGGTTAGAGGGCGCAAATCCATGGGTTAGGGGGCGCAAATTACTTGCCTTGCCCCGGGTGCTGACAACCCACGCTACGCCACTGCTCTGCAGCTCAATGAGATATTCTGGATACACAATTCTATGATTCTAGGAATAACAAAGCATCCCAATCAGCCCCATGTTCACATTTGTCAAACAGGGGCATCATCTTCCTCCTCTGGAAATGACCTAGGACCCCCCCCTTTGAAATATTTTATTTAAGCTTTGGGCATGAGACTATACAAACCACAGTTCCCAGGACCCTTGTGATATATGATTGCTTTTCTTTATTACATTTAAAGCCCACTTCCTTCTTCGAGGAGCTGAAGGTTCTCCCGTTCCTCAGTTAATCTCCACAACAACCCTGTGAGGTAGGTCAGGCTGAGAGGTGGTGACTGGCCACGAAGGTCACCCAGTGAGCATAATGGCTGAGTGGGGATTTGAACCCTGGTCTCCCAGGTTCTAGTCCAACCCTCTAACCCCTAAGCCACACTTCAGATGCATGGTATGGATGTGGCCAAATTATGGCTGTTTCTGTAGATGGAGCATCTGCAAGAGGTCTTTCTGTTTCAAGCCTCAGCATCTCCAGTCAGTGCTGGAACTGAAACCCTGGAGAGCTGCTGCCAGCCAGCGCAGACAATACTGAGTTAAATGGACCAGTAAGGTTGTTTCCTGCGTTCCTATTCAAATCAATCATGAGGACTGGAATCTTACATTATTCTTTGGGGAAAGGCCATAGCTCAGTAGCAGAGCACCTGCTTTGCATAGAATCATCATTTTGTCGAGTTGGAAGGGACCCTAAGAGTCATCTAGTCCAACCCCAGGAAATGCACTGCAGAAGATCTCCCAGTTTCCATATTCAGCAACTGCAGGTAAGGCTGAGAAAGACCCTTGAGACTGAAACCTTGGAGAGCTGCCTTTACCAGTCAGTGTAGGCAATACTGAGCTAGATAGACCAACAGACTCACAGCTCCCCATGTTTCTATGAGAACAGGGCATTTCCCCATGTTTCCGCTGCCAGAGGTGGCTGGCTGAGGAAGAGGAGAGCAGCCACCAAGAGCCTGCCAGCGATGCAATATCCCTTTTCCGTGGGCCATGGCCGGCTTCAACCCTGCGTGATTTGTGCCGTGTGGCTAAATATATCCCCAGAGGAAATCAAGTATTGCACAATGACAAAAGGGGTTTTGCTCTACCCTTGGTTCCTGGCCCTGTAGAAGCAGGAAACTGTCCTCGAAAGCCGAGGCAGCAGGAGGAGGGTGGAAAAAGGAGAACCAGGAAAGCCCTTTTCGTTCTTCTCTTCCCCTTTGCTGTGATTGGGTCTGAAAAGTGAGGGCATTTTGCTTTGAAGGAGGCTTCCATAAGATGGGTCAGGTCGATGGCCTATCTAGTCCAGCATCCTCTTCTCCCAGTGGCCAACCAGATGCCTCTTCTGGGAAGCCTACAAGCAGGACCTGGGCACAGGAGCCCTCTGCTCTCCTGTGGTTGCCAGCAATTGGCATTCAGAGGCATTATGGTCTCCAACTTGTGGAGGCAGAGCATAGCCTTTTCGCTAGTAGCCGTCAATTGCCTTAGGATCCTCCATGATAATCCTGTTTTTGTTTTAATAATTGTTTTATTTGATTTTCAAAAAGGAAATTTGTTTTAATAATTGTTTTATTTGATTTTCAAAAAGGAAAGGAAAGGAAGGAAGGAAGAGAAGAAAGAAAGAAAGAAAGAAAGAAAGAAAGAAAGAGAGAAAGAGAGAGAGAAACAAGAAAGGAAAGTGATAAAGTTACCTCTAAACGTCTTACACATTCACATATCGAGATTACTCTGATTACTCAAGATTACTGACTTCCCCCCTCCCATCCATGAGTCTTCTTATTTCTCTTTTCATCTGCATATCAATACTTCTCCAAAATTTCCATCTTCCTAAATTATCTGTAGTTTCTATTACATTACAAGTGCATATAAAAGTCTGCTAATGTTTCAACCTATTTGCAATGATTTAGTATATACATTACGAACATTTCCCATTCCTTTTAAAATTTCTCTTCTTCTTGATTCCTGAGCTTCCCAGTTAATTTTGCCATTTCAGCATAGTCCATCAACTTGATCTGCCATTCTTCTTTGGTCAGGGTTGTCTCTTCCTTCCATCTCTGGGCTAGCAGCATCCGGGCGGCCAATACTCCTGTTTTTCCTGACGATGCTCTGAATAAACTTTAAACTTGAACTCAGAACATGAACCTCAGATTGCAAAACAGTCTCTAGTCCTATTCACAGCATCTGTGATACCACTTGAACTTTAATAACTTCTGCCCAAAGAATCCCACAGCTTGTTCAAGATGCACAGAACAGTAGCTCTCTGCATGGTTTGCTATCATTTCTCAGCACCCATAACAAATTACACTTCCCAGGATTTTTTGTGTGATGTCAGGACGTTTATGGTGGTGCAGGAACACTTAGAATGTATGTTGTGGGCTAAAGCGTTAAAATTGAGATGTGGAAAATATGGAAGCAATGAGGAGAGGCAGGACTGAGATTTGGAGATATGCTCCAAGGTCCAGACTATGGGAAGTCTCGAAAAATTAATAATTATAATTTGGATGACAATTTGGTCTTTTTTATTTTAGTTTTTTATTTTAATTGGATTATGACTTGATATGTTAATTGGATGTTTTTTATTGAAAATTAATAAAAACGATTTAACAAAAAAATAGAATGTATGTTTACCGGACGCGGGTGGCGCTGTGGGTAAAAGCCTCAGCGCCTAGGGCTAGCCGATCGAAAGGTCGGCGGTTCGAATCCCCGCAGCGGGGTGCGCTCCTGCTACTCGGTCCCAGCGCCTGCCAACCTAGCAGTTCGAAAGCACCCCCGGGTGCAAGTAGATAAATAGGGACCGCTTACTAGCGGGAAGGTAAACGGCGTTCCGTGTGCTGCGCTGGATCGCCAGATGCAGCTTGTCACGCTGGCCACGTGACCCGGAAGTGTCTGCGGACAGCGCTGGCTCCCGGCCTCTTGAGTGAGATGGGCGCACAACCCCAGAGTCTGTCAAGACTGGCCCGTACGGGCAGGGGTACCTTTACCTTTACCTTTTAGAATGTATGTTGTGGGCATGACCTGTATCCCCCTCCCCTTCCAAGATGGACCCAGGAGGATGTCACGGAGCTCCTCCCCCCACTTTCCAGCTCAACTCACTTCCTTTTGGGATTCCCAGAGAAAAGAAGGACTCAGCAAGAGACAGAGAGGAGACATTTCACATCTTTATTTTTTGAAAGAACCCAGCAAGAGAACTGACCTGCCGACAGGCTCAGAAGAGATAAGCAGCAATTGGTCTAAGATGGGATACAGATGGCTGTAGCTATGTGTTCTCAAGCTCTCTTTCACTCAGTTCAGAGGGCAAAGCGCTTTCAAAAAAAAAAAAAGCTACTTAAATATGTAAATTAATATGCATAAATCAACACATACAATTTGGTATGGAAATAAATTCATCCTGCAGCTGCACAATGGAAATCAGGCAGAGTCACGATGCTTCAGGAGGAGATCCCATGCTTTGCATCTAAGAATCTCACAAGTTTAATGGCCCATTCAGCTTTTGGGTTAGCGCAGAGCTGCTTCTGGATAAGCAAAATAAACCTGTCAAGGAAAAGAGAAGCCATAAGAGCATAAGATAACCTCCAATGGCTCAGGTTCATCTCAACCAGCCTCCTGTCCTCCTAGTGGCCAAACAGATGTCTGTAGGAAACCAGCAATCGGGGCCTGAAAACGAGAGAACCACTCTAGTGGAGAAGCAGGGGCGTCACAAGGGGGGTGCGGGGGGTGCGGTCCGCCCCAGGTGTCATGCCTGGGGTGTGTGACAAAATCCCCCTGGGCGCATCACGAGTGGTATGATTGTCATCATGAAAATCCGCCCTCTGATTGCACAAATCCCCCGGCGATCAGCCTGGCACCCCCTGGCGGGTGGCACTTGCATCCCTGTCGGGCGGTTTTATGCAATCGGCGGTCGGATTTTCACGATCGGTGGGCGGTGCTGGCACCCCCAGCGGGCAGTGCTTGCAAATCCTGGCTGGCAGTGCTAGCACAGTTTCATGTGCTCATTGGTCGGATTAGCGCGATCTGTGGGCGTATCTATTTTGTGGCTTCATGAATAAAGACTCTTTTCTCTGTCCTAGGAGGACATAGGGTGTGGTCACATTATGGCCTGGTGTTATGAGAGAGGGAGACTAACAACAACAACAACAACAACAACAACAACAACAACAACAACAACGACTTTATTATTTACTGGCTGGGTTTTTCTACCCATTTTCTCATGCCAGGCATCATTTTTATAAACGTCTGTCGTGTCACCTCTTCCTTGCTTTTTCTCTGGACTAAAAAGTCCCAAATGCATTTTCAATGGGCCACTGAACAAGGGCTATTTATTTCTCCATTATTTCTCCACTTCTGGAACTGGTAAAACAGGCAGGAAGGTCATCTTCCTTGTTAAAAGGCACCGGGCCTGCCCTCGCCACAGATCCCATGTTCTCAGTGGGGTGTAGAGAGGGGGCAGAAATTCATTTTGCTCACCATTAAATGCGAGCCTGCCAGGCAAATCCCCACTTCCCAAAGCAGCATGCCCGCCTTAAACACTTGGACTTCTCTGAATTTTGGATACAGTTCTCCAGTGCAGACAAAAACGTCTCTGTTAGTGAAAATAATGCACAAACAAGCACTCTTTCCTGGGGAATTCACATATTTTGGAACAAAGGTGCACCAGAATGTCTTCAAATGCTGAATTTAAGATGGGAAAATAGAGAGAAATTGAAACTGAAGGATCTGCCCTTCCCTAGTGGGGAAGCAAAATCAGTCTCAGCTCCTTCTTTTCCCTCCGACGCACTCCTGATTTTCTCAATCTATCGTTCCTGCTGCCCAAACCCAGCTCCCAAATGCTTAAGTCTTTGCTTCCCATCTTTCCTGATCCCCCACCATTAGGCAACTGACACCTTGGCTTTCACCCATTCTCCAAAACTTACACCACAGAAGGCAGAGCGCATTTAGGGTCGGGGTAGAAATAATCCACTACGGCATTGGGTCCCACACTTCCTGGATAATGGGCAGTGCAGCAGCCAGGTGGGGCATCCCGTCGAGCCTGGAGAGCTGGGGAGAGCAGGCATTGCTATTCATATTGTGAAATGTGTAAGATGCCCAAGAGCTAAAGCTATGGGAGTTTATTTGCATCAAACATCCAGAGACATCACCACCCACTTGACTGGAGGATCGCGCCCCTTGTCTCTCTCTCTGTGTGGAGGCATTTATGTTGAAAGACATCAGGGCTGGGGTCTGTGTGGGTCTTCCCTTCTACCAGGCCTCCCTGTCTTTCTCTCAAAGAGGGGGTTGGACTTAACAGGGGTGGTCAACTCCTAAGAGACTGTGATCTACTCACAGAGTTAAAAACTGGCAGTGATCAACCCCCTATTGGGGGGTTCAGGTCAAAGTTGTTGAGCATCCTCATGGAATGCATCCTCATACTGTGATGATTATGAGAGGTTGTTTATTATTATTAGTTTGTGGCTGGAATGTTTAAAAGGTAAAGGGACCCCTGACCATTGGGTCCAGTCGCGGCTGACTCTGGGGTTGCGGCGCTCATCTTGCTTCCGGGTACATACAGCTTCCAGGTCATGTGGCCAGCATGACTAAGCCGCTTCTGGCAAACCAGAGCAGTGCACAGAAACGCCGTTTACCTTCCCACCGGAGCGGTACCTATTTATCTACTTGCACTTTGATGTGCTTCCGAACTGCTATGTTGGCAGGAGCAGGGACTGAGCAACGGGAGCTCACCCCGTTGCGGGGATTTGAACCGCTGACCTTCTGATCGGCAAGTCCTAGGCTCTGCAGTTTAACCCAAAGTGCCACTTGCTTCCCTGGCTGGAATGTATAGTACTGTACAAGCTGAAAAGTCAGGTTGACTCACGCAGAGCTGCCACAGCAAGGAGTAAGGCAACAGTAGCCCCTGAGATCTTCATACTGTCTGGAGAGGAAGAGGAGATTTCAGGACCATTTCAGAGGCCTCCTCTGCTTCTGTGATGCTCACCACCTAAAGCTCCTCCGCCTCTCCTTTGAGATGCCGTTCCCAGCTCTGACCCAATACCAGACACTGAGTCCTCAGAGGACAACCAGGACACAGATCCAGGAGCAGGCAGGGTCCCCTCTGAACAAATGCTAAGGATCCTCTTCACAGGCCTTCCAGGCTGAGAGACCTGCTTAAGAAGCCCTGGAGCTGTCAGAGGAGGAGGTTGCAGGGAGTTGGGCTAGATGCCCTGTGGGTATCCCTTCTAACTGTACAATTCCATGATTCTATGAATCTCTCCCTCTCTCCCCCTCCCTTGGTCCTTCAGAAGGCCACGGCTAAGCCGAAAAGCAACAGCACAGCATGCATATCCAAGTCACCATGGAACACTTGAGTAAAAGGGGCATTCTCATGAGTAAGCAGCCTACTCACGAGTAAGCAGTCCCTGGAACTCCTCTGCTAGCAGTTGTGGTTTGGTGTGGTCTAGGAGGCCAGAGTCTAAACTGTATTCCGCTTTAGCCTTTCAGTTGCTGGGAGAAACTCAGGTCTTTGATGTTTTCCTGAAGGGCAATTTATTGCAAGACTCTTTTTTCTGCAAGGTGGGATCATTTTTATAGGGAAGTTCCCTATACAGGGAAGTTTTCAATGTTTGATATCTTACTGTGTTTTAATTTGTTGGCAGCTGCCTAGAGTGACTGGTGCAACCCAGTCAGATGGGTTGCATATATATATATTCCTACTGCCAGTCAGGCTTATACAGTGAAGTCCTCTGTTCATCTGACTTATGGCCTCCCCATTTGGATCTTAGGGTTTAATTAACTAATTTTCGGAATTTATATACTGCTTTTTAAATCAAAAAATACCAGAGTGGTTCACATCATAAAACATGACAGTAATCTCTAACAAAGAGTACTTAGAAGTGAAACAGCAAAGGCCCCAAAGGTAATAGGGAACCTTTACTAGCAGTTGGTAAAAGGCTGGGTAAACAAACAGGTGTTTCACTGATGGTGAAAACACCACCGTTGGTGACCTCCAACTCTCAATAGGGAGAGTATTTCACAGGGTAGGTCCCCTATGAAATGGCTTAGTTCCCAAGTGGCAGGAGCTTAGTCTGGGTCCCTTAGAAAGCTACTGGGTTTGTCACCCTGTGTGAGAAAGCAGAGATCTACCTGGAAGCCAGTATTTGATCAGTTGAATGCAAAGCTTGGATGGATGTCCTCAAGTGATGGCTATTCTTTGCATCCCAGGACAGTCCCACATAGAAAGGGTTGGCTTGCCTGCCTCGTTTTCATTCCAGACCTTCCATATTTCTGTTCTGAATTTACTGAGTTCACTGTGTTCCTCTTCTCAGAATACTTCCCACTTACATTGTAACTGCCTCCTTCTCCAAGGTCAGTTTTTGGAACAAACTCCTTTGCTACAAAGTCCTCCTACCTTTCACCTTCAAAGCCAGTTGCTCTCAGTGCTGCGCTGAACCTCTGTCTCCTCCCCCAATTGCATCTTCCCCTTATAGATAGGCAGGAGAGGGCAGGGCCTGCATCCACCCCAACCCACATCCTCTCACAATTCCTATGCATGCTTGATCCTTGGTTAAGGAGGTTACAAAATGGGATTGGCCAGCTGGGTGAAGAAGACAATTAATGGCGCCTCGTGAGAGGTGGTCAGTCTCAGCTGCCTTGAACCATAGAACCAACTCTTGAACCATAGAGTTGAAAGGGACCCCTAGGGTCATTCCCTTGCAAGGTGGGAATCACAGCTAAATAATCCCTGACAGGTGACCATCCACCTCCGTCTAAAAACCTCCAGCAAAGGAGAGTCCACCATCTTCCAAATACATCTGTCTCACTGTCAAACAGCTTTTAAAGTTCTTCCTAACGTTTAGTTGGAATCGCCATTCTTGTCATTTGAATCCATTGGTTCTGCTCCCACTCTCTGGAGCAGCAGGAAACGAGTTTCCTCCATCTTCTGTGTGACAGCCCTTCAGATATTTGAAGATAACTTTCACCTTTCCATCTTTTCCAGGCTGAACATACCCAACTCCCTGTGGCCATTCCTTAATTTTTTAAAAAATAAGGAATGGGGAAAATTTATAACTTATCTTAAAGACCACTGTAAACAGTTAAAATCGTTATTAGGATTGGAATATCACTTGTAGTTTAAATTCTGGATACCATGGAGATGTAAAAGATTTGGACTACCATAAAAGATGAGGAAGGAAATGATAAATAATAGGACCCACAAAGGGGAAGATGGAAGTCCAGGGGATTCATTGGAATCTTGCTTTGATGATTCATGTTTGATATATCTCTGTGAAATTTTAATTTGAAAAACCAAATAAATAAATTTATTTTAAAAATAAAAAAAAATTACAATAGGTTGCAATAACTATCAATCAGTCACACTCTTTAAGGGCAAGGAACTCAAGGGAGTCGGTGATAGACGGTCCCCCAAAAAGTGGGAATAAAAGGAACGTCTTGTTCTTGATAAGAAGAATCCAATAGCCCACAGTCAGGCAATAACTTTATCAAGACCAATCAAAATGTCATTAAACAGTAAGCAAGACTTGGGGTTTTCCTCCTGTGCTCCCTCTTCAGGCTTCATGGATTCTGCAGAATGGGACATGTTCAACTCTCTGGCCACTGGGCCGAAGCCATGGGTTTGTTCCTGGTACAAGGAGCTCCAGACCTTCAAACAATGAGTTTGTTCCATTGAGGTCAAGGTGGTTTGCCTGTTACGAAGTAATCAGAATTTGAAGATAGAGAGTAGGCCTGTTTGTGTGCAAGAAATGGGGCAATTGTGGGATCTCTCCACTAGATCACACATTGCTTTTCTATGTTGCAGTTCAAATATCACCAGTGAGGGCTGAATGGCCATGTCTTTAAATACAGCACCTCCTGGTGTCTGTTTATAGATCATCTGCTTTGAGGACTTCAGCTGGAGGGAATAAATTGATCTTCACAGAAAGCTGAACCCATAACCATTCATAGATGCTTTGTATATTTTTGGAAGGTGGATGTTCAGGAACTTAGAGAGGAGTGGAATCTGGAGTTCAAATGTGCCAAACAAACTATGCAAGGGGAAATTGCTTTTAGAATATGTACAGAACATTTTACCTTCCATGGTTGGAGGGAGACAGATGATGCAGACATCTTGCTTGACAGCAAGCCATACCACCAACTTCTGCATTGAATTCCCTTTTGCTGTACAGCTCGTGGTTCCCCTCCACAACCCGACCCAAAACCAAAACCTAGCCTGTCCCATTAAATACAATAACTATCAACCAACCACACATTTTGGGGGCAAGGTACTCAAGGGAGTGGGTGGCAGTCCCTAAAAAAGTGGTGTTGTGGGAATGAAAGGGACCTCTTGTTGTTCTTGATAAGAAGAATCCAATAGCTCACAGTAAGGCAATAACTTTATCAAGACCAATCAAAATGTCACAGAACAGTAAGCAAGACTTGGGATTTTCCTTCTATGCCCCTTCTTCAGGCTTCGTGGATTCTGCAGAAAGGGATATGTCCAACTCTCTGCCCCCCTGGACCGAAGCTATGGGTTTGTTCCTGGTACAAGGAGCTCCTGGCCCTCAGGGAAATGTGTTTGTTTCCTTGAGTTCAGAGTGGCTGACCTGTGATGAGGTCATCTGAAGATGAAGAGCCTGTTGGTATGCAATAAATTGATTGAGTGTGGGATCTAGATCAAATTTTGCTTTTTCTATATTGCAGCTCAAATATCGTTTACTGGAAAGTGCTGAACAGCCAAATATCACACCTCTTGGTGACTGCTTATTGATTGTCTGCTTTGGGGGTTTTGAATGGAGGGAATTATTGGGTTTATTTTTATTGATTGATTGAATTTATATACCACCCTATACCTGGAGGTCTCAGAGCGGTTCACAGAATAAAATCAAATATAAAACCCATTCCATCATCAAATGTGTTTAATTAACTCTAAACCCCTCCTTCCCTTTTCTGATCCAACCCACGTCATTTTGGGATTTTCAGCAAAGAGAAGGACACAGCAAAAGACAGAAATGAAGCCCATCACATATTTATTTTAGGAACAAGTCAGTAGGAGAACTGATTTGCTGACATGCTCAGAATAGAGAAGGGGAAGGTGGTCTAAGCAGCGATATAGGAGGCTGGACTTGGGTTTTCTCAAGTTCACTTTGTTCAATGCAGAGGGCAAAGCATTTGCAATAAAAAAAGGTACTTAAAGATGTAAATTAACACGTACAATGAGATAGGGAACTGGATCCGTTTCGGAGCCACAGTCTGGAAATCAACAAGGTGGTTTTTCAAAGTTTCTGGTAGGGTAGTAGATGGTTGTTTGCACAAACAGAAACCCCCAAACATAAGCTCCAACAGTTCCCAAGAAGAAATCCTGGGACATCCCAGGATGGAATCAGAAGCTGGGGCAGTTTCTGCAATTCTGGAATGTCCCGGTAAAGACAGGACAGTTGTGCATCATGATGTCTATTGTACCAAGGTAAGAAAGGGACACGTGTCAACTTCAGAGCGAGAAATGTCCCTATTTTCATCTGAGGAACATTGGAGGGTATGGTTTAAAGTGGTATGATCCTGATTTAAATGCATAGTGCTGACAGGGCCTACGACTCTGTTCGGTGTGAAGGGGCCAAAACTTTGGGGAGAGGGGGAGAGAGGGAGAAAGAGAGGGAGAAATTCCAGCAAAGCAGCCATGGTGTTGCTGAGGTTCAGGGTAGCTTCCCCTAGGAAGGGCTCTGCAATTGGTGCCAGTTTCAGATGCAGGTATCTTCAAGGCTGTCTATGTATTCCATGAGTTCATGGACCCATGGCTGATCCGGGTCAGCACACCTGAATTTACCATGCTTGAGATGAAACCTGTCAGAGAAAGTAGCAAGCACCCACAGTCGGCCACTGAGAATACCCTTTTAATTCTCCATTAGCCCAAGGACCCCACTTTAATTGGGCAGTCCACCTGCCACAATGCAAGGCACCGAGATGGGGCAGAAATTTGTTCTGCTCACACCTGAATGCTCACCTACACAATTCCCACTTCCCAAGCCAGTATGCCTGCTGGAACACAGCTTGCTTTCAAAAATTGCTCTGAATTTTTCCATATATTTCTCCCATTAAAGAATGGACACAAAATATCTGTATTAGTGAAAATGATGTTCCAAACGCACACTCTGCACTGAGGGATTTGCTTGCAAAAAATGCATATATATCGGAGCAAAAGGGCACCATAACGTCTTCAAGTGTTGAACTTAATGTGGAAAACTGAATGAAACCATAACAACAAAGCCAGTCTCAGCTAATGAAGCTGTTTTTTGATGAGTCAGACCTTTGCTCCATCTAGCTTACTAATGTCTACCTGACTGGCAGGCACTCTCCAGCATTTTCATGCAGGGGTCTTTCCTAGCCCTACTGTAGATGCTGTTGGGGATTGAAGCCGGGTCCTTCTGCATGCCAAGCAGATGCTCTTACCACTGAGCTAATTCCTGCTCTTCCCTCCGACCCCCTAATTATCTCAATCTCTATTCTGGCTTCTCTGCTGCCTTCCCCTTCCAAACAAACAAACAAACAAACAAACAAACAAACAAACAAACAAACGGCCCCCAAATGCCTAACCCTTCGTTCACCATGTTTCTTCAACCCCTTCCCCGCTAATTGGCCAACAGCCCTCCTGCCTTTTGCCCATTCCCAAAAACTCACTCCACAGAACGCAGGCAGTAAGGCCAGCTGAGGGCATAATCCTCAACTTCACTCTTTGGGATTGGAACTTTAGAGTTGCTTAGGCAGCAGCCGGGAGCGGGAGTCCGCCGACCTGTAAGGGCTGAGAAGAGCAAACATCATGGTTGAGTTACCAGACATATTAGGTCCTGAACAGTGACCACACTGGCTGATCTATTTCATAAGATTTATGCACTAATTGGTCATAAAAAGAAAACAAACAAGCCCTCAAAGCTCTTTACAAAAAGGGATAAAGCAATAAAACAATCAATTTTAAAAATGAATAACAATTTTATACTTTTAAAAAGTTAAAACAACAACACATTACAAATGGATTTAAAACTCGGATCAATTTTGGCCGGGCTTGTCTAAACAAAAATTATTTTTGCAGGAGCCCAAAAGAGTACAGTGAAGGCGCCTGCCTGATATAATCTGATCTGATTCCTGCTCCATCTGATCTCCATCCCCCAAGACCATCAAGCCCATGGAATGAACACCATCAACTCTGGTGTGAGTCCCAAATCTCCTAGAACAATTATCAAGGGAGAGGAGAGGAATCAACTCACGTGGAGTAGCCAGGAGAAGGAGGAAAGTGACGGCAGCTCCAGAGATCTTCATGCTGCCTGGAGAGGAAGAGGAGATTTCAGGACCTTTCCAGGAGCAACCTGGGCTTCTGTGATCCTCAACACCTAAAGTTCCTCCTGGGGTCCCTTTGCATACCATCCCCAACTCCAATCTGGTTCCAGACACAGAGTCCCCAAAGGACAAACAGGACACCCACAGGTCCAGGATCAGGAACATTCTTGTGAAATCAATGCTGAGGATGCCCTTGAGAGGGACCCTCTGGGTTGATGAAGACCCCCAGAGCTATCAGCGGAAGAAGAGAGTCCCCCCACCACAGTCCTTGAGAATTCTGGCACCAAAAGTTTCAGGTCCAGGAGCAACAACATACAATATTAGAATTGTAGAGTTGTCCAGCCCCTTGCAATGCAGGAACCACAGGATCCCAGAAAGATGGCCACCCAATCTCTGTTTAAGGACCTCCAATGAAGGAGAGCCCATTGCTTTCTAAGGGAGTCTGTTCCACCATCAAACATATAATGGATTGGGCTTGTCTACTACTTTTTAGCTATAGACCTTTCACAATTCTGTCCTGTATTTCTGGAGGCCCCCTCGCTTTCCCTCTTACCTGGTACGGGTAATCACCTCCTTCTCCAAGTTCACTTTTAGGGGTCTGGTGTGCTACAGATTTGTCCCACCTTTCACCATCAAAGTCAGTTGTGTTGAGCCTCCATCTCCTTCCCCAGCCACACCTTCCTCATATAGGTACCATTATCAAAACCAATCAAAATGTCACAGAACAGTAAGTAGTAAGTTCCTCCCATGCTCCCTCTTTGTGGATTCTGCAGAAAGGGACATGTCCAACTCTCTGGCCATTGGACTGAAGCTGTGAGTGTGTTCCTGGTACAAGGAGCCCTAGACCTTTAAGCAATGAGTTTGTTCCCTTGAGGTCAATGAAGCTTGCCTGTTACAAAGCAATCTCAGCCTGTTTGTGTACAAGAAATGGGCTGATCGGTCCATTAGACTAGATCATATATTGCTTTTTCTGTGTTGCAGGTGAATGCTCAATGGCCATGTCTTTAACTACAGCACCTCCTGGTGTCTGTTTATAGATTAAACAAAAAAAATTTTTTTTCCTTCCAGTAGCACCTTAAAGACCAACTAAGTTAGTTCTTGGTATGAGCTTATACTGTTTATAGATTGTCTGCTTTGAGGACTTCAGCTGGAGGGAATAAATTGATCTTCATAGAAAGCAGAAAGCATTTGCCTTTTGAGGGAGAGGCAGGGATCTTGAAACACCCTCCCCTTGAAATTTTGTCTATTTCAAGTGGAGATGAATGGCTTAAATTGTTTTTTAATGCTTAAATTCATGTACTGATGGTTTTTCTACTCTCAGTGTGAACTGCTGAGGTTAACTTCCTTGATTTACTTTTCCTGTCTTTCTCATTTCTTTGTTAAATGTGTTCAAGCAATTCTAGGGCCCTGCCGCCTCCCTTTTCTGGCCCATCCCGCTTCACTTTGGGATTGCCAGGGAAGAGAAGGATTCAGCAGAGATGAAGCTCATTGCCTATTTATTTTTAGAAGCCAGCAGAAGAACTGAGGACCCTCTGATGTGTAAATTAACACACCAAAGAAGTATGGAACTGGATCCATCCTGCAGCCACATATTGGAAATCAACAAGGTCATACCCTCTGACATTTCGTGACAAAAATTTGGGGGGCCAGGGCACTCCCAAACCACCACCCCATCTCCATTGCTCACCCCTCCCCTATATTTCCATTGCTGTTTTTGGGCTCCTGCTCACAAGACGGTGCATCTCCAGATGCAGCACGGCCTGTAGCAGCTTCTGGAAAGTCACTGCAGCCCACGCCATGCTAGGAGACGCCATGCAGCCTAGAGCAGGCATAGGCAAACTCCGGCCCTCCAGATGTTTGGGACTACAATTCCCATCATCCCTAGCAGGACCAGGGGTCAGGGATGATGGGAATTGTAGTCCCAAACATCTGGAGGGCTGGAGTTTGCCTATGCCTGGCCTAGAGCAACCTCTGGGAAGATGGAGCCTGTGCTACATCTGGAAAACCAGGGCATCCCAGATTGGGATCAGAAACCAGGGCAGCTTCTGTCCGTTTGGGATGTCCCGATTAAATCAGGACTCTTGAGGGGTATGTAAGGTGGTTTGTAAAAGCTGCTGGTAAGTAGATGGTACTTTGCATGAACAGAAACTCCAAAACATTATATATTGTACCAAGGTAGGGAAGGCACACTTGCCAACTTCAGAGTCCACTTTCTCGGAGAATCTTTCATAGAAGCCAGGCTGGCTGCTCTCACTTTGCTGCCCTGATGGCCTTAGAGTCTCAGAGTTAAATGAAGCACCAGGTTTTAAAAATCTCTGCTCTCCGCCTCCAAGAAGAGCTAGTGGAAATGTCAATTGAGCACCCTGTAACCCTGCTTAGACTGTTAGAATTCCTGCTCCATGATTGCAGTCATGGGATTTTTGTCTATCACATGATGGTGTATGTTTTGACTCCACAGAGTGGGAAGTGGTGGAGACAGGATGTTTGTGTTACTGTGTTCTGTGAAGTGGGACTATTGTCCTTTGTTCTTTTTCTCTTTGCTGTCTGATGCTAGAGAGCGAGGGAGCCATGCTGCAGTGCTCCGTGTGTGTTTTATATGTAAATAAAGTAGATTAGCCAAAATGCTGAGTTGCTGAGGTCTGTTATGCAAGCTGCAAAGACTCTGCGGATCCCTAAGTGTGCTGATGTCTGTTGGCATCGGTCGCTGTGATGTTCGGGCAGAAGAAAGCTTTTGAAGCTCCTGAATGAATGACCAGGAGGGAGAGAACATGCCAGTCGGGCATGTGTCTCTACCAGGGTCCTACTCGAGTGTAGGCTGAGCTCCTGACATAGACCACCTGCTCTTTCTTTTCTATAAAGACATATTTTCTATAAACACAAGCCAGCATCCCTGCTGGCTTCTTCCAAATATAAATATGTGATGGGCTTTATCTCAGTTTCTGCCTTTATCTCTTTCCCCTTTTTGGACTTTAGGGTGCGAGGCAGGGGGCAGGTCAATCCTCGAAGCAGGAGGGAGATATATTGGCAGTTCTGGTTCAAGGTGAAGCTTTAGCTAAAAGGCTAAAGAAGAACATCCAGAGCTTTGTCTGGTTGGCACAAGACACAAGCCAGTTCTTTCAGAGAGACAAAGAGTGTACTATATTGTTCTGGTCGCCTCACCTCAGAAAGGAGTTGGAAAGTTTCAGAAAAGGACAACCTGATAGAAGTTTATAAAATCACGCACAGCATGGGGAAAGTGGATCGATAAAAGTTTCCCTCCCTTTCTCCTGACTCCAGAACTCATGAACGTCCAATGAATGTTGGAAGATTCAGGACAGCTAAAATGACTACTTCACACAGCTCATAGTTAAATTATGGAACGTGCTTCCACAGGAAGCAGTGATGGCCACCAACTTAAATGGCTTTAAAAGAGGATTAGAGAAATTCACAGAGGAGGAGAGGGCTATCGATGGCTACCAGCAATGATAAGGATCATTATTTATATGCCGCCCATCTGACTGGGTTGCCCCAGCCACTCTGGCAGCTCACAACAAAAAATAGTAAAAGTACAACACAACATCACACTCTAAAAACTATACTCAGCCTCCCTAGTTGGAGAAAGCGATGCTTCTGAAAACCAGTTGCTGCAAGTCATGTGTGTGTGTGGCGGGGGAGGAGTGCTCATGTGCTTGAATCCTGCTTCCTGGTTTCCCATAATGGGCAATTGGTTGGCCACTGTGAGAAGAGGAGGCTGGACTAGATGAGCCGCTGGCATGATCCAGCAGGCGCCTCTTACAGTATGTGATTATGTTTTAGAGAGAAATCCATGGTCAGCCAATTGGTGCCAAAGAAGGATAGAACTTTCTTTATGTATGCCACAACAGCAGCAAGAATACTTATCACAAAGTATTGGAAGACGCAAGATCTACCCACCCTGGAAGAATGGCAGATGAAGGTGATGGACTATATGGAACTGGCGGAAATGACTGGCAGAATCCGAGACCAGGGAGAAGAGTCGGTGGAAGAAGATTGGAAGAAATTTAAAGACTATTTACAGAAATACTGCAAAATTAATGAATGTTAGAATGATGTTGGATAAGAAGTTAAGTGGTTTTTAGCTATAATGCTATAAGGAACATGAAAAAATGGATTATTAATAGGTTAAAATTTAAGGTTAAAATATTTTAAGATTAAAGATTAGGACAAACAAAGAGGGAAAGGATTTGCTGAATTAACAAATTGAATTGGAATACAAAAAAGGGAGGTGTGAGGAGGTCCGGGAAACAAGCAAATGAAAGATAAGTAATGGAAAGATGGAATTGTTTTTAACTATTTTTATTTTGTATTTTTCTTTTTTCTTTTTGTAATACTTTAAAAATCTTAATAAATATCTTTTTTTTAAAAAAAGAGAAATCCACTGGGGCCAACTGGGCGGTGGCGGTGGGGTAGGAAGCGGTGATATGGCCTTAAGAAGTACCTCCTTGGGTACTGAAGCTCAAGCAACCACACTCTTTTTGGACAGGTTAGCCAGAGAGCAAGGCCAATCACATATCCTTCAACATTCCTCAGATGAAAATAGGGACATTTATTGCTCCCCGCCATTTCTTGCTGACCCTCCTTGACCCACCATTTTTTGGTCCTTCCCTGCAGAGGATTTCCTATCCGAAGAAGGGCAAGTGCCACCAACACCACACCAAGGTGACACAGCACACACCCCCTCCGCTGTCCTGAAAAAAATCCCTCTTTCATTTCATTTCATGGTAGATTTACAAAAAAGAAAAACACACAGCCATAAATAAATTTTAGAAAGGGGCAAGACGTATTGCGCTCCACTCTGCTCCGCTCCCCCTTTCTTCCTACCCAGGGCAGCCCTGCCCTCTGCCTGCCCCACAGAGCTCATGGGTCATGTGGGGCTGGATCTCAGTGGCAGTGGCCTCTCCTCCGACTTGCCCACTTTCCAGCAGCTGCTTCAAGCTGCCCAAGGGAGCGGAAACAGGGATGTTCCAGGATTAAATCAGAAGCTGATATGGCTTTCATAATTCTGGGACTTTCCCTGGAAAATCGGGACAGTTGGAAGGTATGCAATCCAAATGTCACAAAATAATGAGTAAGGTTTAGCATTCTGCTCCTACACTCCCTCTGAAGACTGCCCACTATGTGGATCCTGCAGAAAGTGACACGTCCAACTCTCTGCCTGCTGGACCATAGCTTTGGGGGTGTACTGGCCCTCAGAAAATGACTTTGTTCCCTTGAGATCAAGTTGGCTGACCTGGAGAAGCTGGGGGCCACTCCAGACACAGAATTTGTTATTTTTAGTTTTGACAGTGCTAATCAGCCAGGACAGAACATTCTTCCAACAACATTTTGTCTACTTGATGCTGGCTGGTTTCCTACAGGCATCCGGTTGTCTTATGTTTTTATGGTGTTGTCCATTCAAAGGCCTTCATGGCTTGGGACCCCGGGACCTATAGAACTCCCTGCTCCCAAATCAGCCTACTCAGATCTTAAGGTCCTCCATCACCATCAGAGATCAGGGTTAGGGTTAGGCAATTTTAGTATGTAAAATTATTTTTAAATCGCAGGGTTTTAAACTATCTGAAACATGCATGTAAATGTTTTTTAAATCTTTGTGATTTCTAAAACAAGCAGATCTTTTAGATTCTTCACTGTAAACAGCTTGGGGGGTTCTTCTGTCAACGTCTCTAAGCTTCTAGCTAAGTTAATGATTCACTGTTGATGTTCTCTGCTCTTACAAGTGAGTGATTAACCTTAGATCACATGATTAAGGCATTGAATTGCAAATTGCCATTTTGAAGGGAGCTGTGTTTGGTGTTTTTTTTTTTGTTCCAAGACACAGTGGGAGAAATATGTGGAAATGAGTCTCTCTGGAAGAGAATAAAGCTGCAGGCTAATGGATACTGTACGGAGAGAGACTTTTGATTCTAGGCCTGTTCGGAGTTATATTGTATTTCTAAGATGATGCTGAGCCTATGCTTGGACAACCATATGTCTTATGGAACTATTTGGGTGTATTATTGATTTCTTTTTGTATCTGTTTTGAAGAGGCTCTGGTTCGTAAGGTTTTGAATCATATTTATGGGTCTGGACAATTTTTATTTCAAAA
Source organism: Podarcis raffonei (assembly GCF_027172205.1). NCBI lineage: Eukaryota > Metazoa > Chordata > Lepidosauria > Squamata > Lacertidae > Podarcis > Podarcis raffonei. Next base: position 16,181,981 of record NC_070616.1, read on the forward strand.
TGAGTCAGTTTTTTATACATCCAGTTGCTTCAAGCTGTGCAATATTAATAAGTGCAACATTATCCACCGGGTCTGGGATTGACCTGCCTCTCCCCTCCCACCCTTTCCCAGTCCAACCCGCCTCATTGTGGGATTACCAGAGAAGAAAAAGACTCCGAGAGACACAAAGCAGTTTGCATCTTTATTTTCGGAAGCCAACAGGAGAACTGATCTGCAAGCATACTCAGAGCAGAGGAAGGGCAGGTAGCCGAAGCAGGTATACAATATGAAGCAGTTATATGTTCGCAAGCTCTTTTTCATCAGTGTAGAAGCGAAAATGTTTTTTGGGTAGACCTGGTAGTTAGTATGTAAATCACATGCACTAAGGGGTATGGAACTAGATTTGTCCTGCACTACATGTTGGTCTTTCAAAACTGCTTGTAAATAGACAATTGTTTGCATGAACAGAAACCCTGAAACAATGACAGTTATGCCAGGCAAGTACACTTAACTAAGAAAAGGGCATTTGACAAACTCCCTTGATAGCCACAGAGACCCTTGGATGAAGACTCTGTCCAGCCATTAAGGAGTCATTTTGTTTTTGAAGGTGGAGAGAGATAGGCAGAAAGCAAGTTCACCAAAACAGCAAAGAAGTTGTTGAGGTTCAGGGGTTCCTTTTCCTTCTGAGGGGTCTGTAGTTGCCAGGAGAAGGGCGTTCATACAACTTATCCACATGTGCCACAAGATCATGCACCCATTCGTCGTCTGGATTAGCACAGCCCAACTTACCATTCTTGAATTTGAATCTGTCAGAGGGGAAAGCAGGCATTTACAATGTGCTACAGAGAGGACCGGATTTAGGATGGTGTCATTGCATTTGGTGCCAAGACTCTAAGCTTTCATTTTTCAAATGTCCTGCCATTGTAGGGGGGTGTAAAGGGCCGGGTGGGGGGAGGGAGAGAAATTAATTTTGTTCCCAACTTAATGTCTACCTATCAAATTCACACTTCCACACCCCTTCCCCCAAGCTCAGAACTGGCCTCCAAAGCCTTAAGCGTCCCATCAGCTCTCTTCACCCACAGTGTTGAAGCATCCTTAACCAAGTGTTCTCTCAGCTTTGACCCAGCACCAGAAACTTACACTATAGCATCACGCTTGCATGGATAGGTGAGGTACCAATAGTCCGTTATCTGGTGCTTTGGGAATGGTTTCTTGGCATATGTGACGCAGCAGGAATTTTTGGATACCACAGCTGTTGAAAGCAGGAGAAGGCAGGCACTGTTATTTATTGACTGCTTTTGTTGGATACTTAATAGCTCTTGCTCGGGGAGGTGAGTTGCATTGGTCATCTTGAAGCATCACTGGACACTCCCTCCCCCTTGCCTCTGCAGGGAGGACTTTAAGCTGAACAAGCTGGAAAGGGGAGCCTCAAGCCTTTGGTTGAAATGCTGACTCCACTCCCCCCACCAAGCCTCTTTATCTCCCTCCCCCCAGACTTCCCCTGGCCCTTAAAAAATAATAATAATAATAATACATTTTACAGTTTATAGACTCCCACTGGTTTTGCAGTGCTTCCTCACTGACAGTGGACAGAGGTGGATGTAGGGGAGCATGGTCTCAGTGGGCATGGAGCCTTGGGGGCACTGCTGAGAATGCCACAATTATGATTTACAATGAAGCATGAGAGGCAAGGGGGTGCAGAATTTTGGCGTTGCGCAGGGTGCTGCTGAAATCTGAGACTCCAGTGTCTGCCACTGCAGTGGAGCAGACTTCCTTAGAAGGTGTAGGAGTCTGCTTTGCTGGAGGCTTTTGAACTCAGGCCACCTGTCAGGGATTCTTGAGCTGCTATTGCTGCACTGAAGGGGGTTGGAGAAGATGGCACCTGAGGTCCCATCCAATTCTATGATCCTATGCTGAAAAGCAGGGGAGGGGAGCCTCAAGTTGTGGGTCGGAATGCAGAGCGACCTCCATGGGCCTTGCCTCTCCTTAGTCCTCCTCTGCCCCTGCTTTGAGTGGTTGTGCCTGGCTGGAAAGCACCCTTGCTGTGGAATGGGAGAGAGAATTGAGGGCTGGGCTAAAACCACAACACCTCTCCCTTTTTCCCCTGCTTGGAATTCATAGGTTATATCAGTTGCTCTGCCCCACTTTTGCGAGCGGCTACATTGCTGGTGGTTCAAATCCCCGCGATGGGGTGAGCTCCCGTTGCTCGGTCCCTGTTCCTGCCAACCTAGCAGTTCGAAAGCACGTCAAAAGTGCAAGTAGATAAATAGGTACCACTCTGGCAGGAAGGTAAACGGTGTTTCCGTGCGCTGCTCTGGTTCGCCAGAAGCGGCTTAGTCATGCTGGCCACATGACCCATAAGCTGTATGCCGGCTCCCTCAGCCAATAAAGCGAGATGAGCACCGCAACCCCAGAGTCGGTCACGACTGGACCTAATGGTCAGGGGTCCCTTTACCTTTACCTTTACATTTGGTGCCACTGGGCATGCGGCCCCAGGAAGGTGGCCAACAAGGGAAGCCCCTCGCATCTGAAAGTGGTCTCCCATCTCGCCTTAAAAGTTTTCAGTGCCAATCCTCCAGTGGAACCCAGGGGAATGGAGCAGGGGTGGGTCTGAGTCAGACAGGAAGGGACCATCTTGGGGCTCCTCATTTCAGAGCACCCCTAAGTCCATCAGGGCCCAGGGAGTGGCATGACAACCTTCAGTGGGAGTCCCAACTCTGGTAAGACAACTACCAGGGGAGAGGAAAGGATTGGACTCACATGGAATAGCCACAAGAAGGAGGAAGATGAGGGCAGCCCCAGAGGTCTTCATGCTGCCTGGAGAGGAAGAACAGATTTAAGGACCATTCCTGGGACTCTTAGCTTCCATGATGCTAACCTACTAAAGCTTCTTCAGCTCTCTTCCCAGCCCCAAAATGGTACCAGATACAGAGTCCTCAGAGGACAAAGAGGACACCCCACAGGTTGAGGCCACCGAGAAGCAGGCAGGGTCCCCTGAAACCTGGGGATGTCCTTGTTGCAATGAGCTCCTGGCTCTCAGGAAATGTGTTTGCTCCCCTGAGTCAAAAGTGGCTGATCTGGAGAAGCTGAGGACCCCTTCGGACTGGGGGTTTCTTGCTGGTGCCTTCCTTGGTCTGTTCTTGACACAAGAATAGCCCAGCCCAAGCAGGATTTATCCTGCTTGATTAGTTTTTTCTGCAATGCTTCCCCAATGCTAACATGCTATTGCTATCTGTGCTGGGAGCGGGGAGAGAGAGGAGGGATTTTGGGGCAGCACATTATTTTTTTCAGTCCTTCTGGCTCCCCTTCAGTGTAAGATCTTTGGGCTCAACTACTCTCAGAGATTGTGAAGCTCTTCTCATTCACTGGGAGGTCACAAAGAGTCCTCTATTTCTCCCAGAGGAAGTTCAAGACTCTTCTCGTCACAAGGTAACCCCGCATAGAAAGGTTTGGGTTTGCTTGCCTCTCTTTAGTTCCAGACCTTCCACAGTTCTGTCCTGTATTCATGGGGTTCCCTTCACTTTCCATCTTACCTTGTAGTCTCCTCTTCTTCCAAGGTGAATTTGTGGATCTGCTATGCTAGAGATTCCTCCTACCTTTCTCCTTCGAGTCAGTTGCTCTCAGTGCTGCACGGATCTCCCGTCTGCCTCCACAGCTGAACCTTCTTGTAGATGGGGAGGGAGGAGAAGGACATGCACACACCTCAGCCCACACCTCTTCCCAACCCTCTTGGATGTTTGATATTTATCTTCCTTGGCTACTGGGCTTGCAAAAGGGGATTGGACAACTGGGTCCAGGGGCTGAGTGAGAAGAAGGCTGGTCCCTGTTGCCTTGAAGGAAGCAGTGAAACCCTGAAGATTGCAATAACTACTTGTCAAACATGTTCTTTTGGGGAAAGGTACTGAAAGGATGTGGGTGGCGCTGTGGTCTAAACCAGTGTTCCCCAACCTTGGGCCTCCAGCTGTTTTTGGACTACAACTCCCATCATCCCTCGCTAGCAAGACCAGTGGTCAAGGATGATGGGAATTGTAGTCCAAAAACAGCTGGAGGCCCAAGGTTGGGGAACACTGGTCTAAACCACTGAGCCTTGGGCTTGCCGATTGGAAGGTTGGTGGTTCGAATCCCCGTGACAGGGTGAGCTCCTGTTGCTCGGCCCCAGCTCCTGCCAACCTAGCAGTTCAAAAGCACGTCAAAGTGCAAGTAGATAAATAGGTACCGCTCTGGCGGGAAGGTAAATGGTGTTTCCATGCGTTGCTCTGGTTTCACCAGAAGCGGCTTAGTCATGCTGGCCACATGACTTGGAAAAACTGTCTGCAGACAAACGTCAGCTCCCTCAGCCAGTAAAGCGAGATGAGCACCGCAACACCAGAGTCGTTCGCGACTGGACTTAACTGTCAGGGGTCCTTTACCTTTTTTTAATGAAAGGAGTGGGTAGTTATACAATCCTCAAAAAACAGTGTAGTGAGGAATGCAAGGGAGGCTTTTGGTGTTCCATAAAATGAACCTCCAAACCCACACTTCACCAAGATCAATCAAAATGTCACAGAACAGTAAGCAAGCCTTGGATGTTCCTCCAGCGTTCTCTCTTTAGGCTTCATAGCTCCTGCAGAAAGTGCCACGTATGACTCTCTGGCTGCTGGACTGCAGCTGGGGGGGGGGGACGACGTGTCCTTGGTACAAGGAGCTCCTGGCCCTCAGGGAAGCTGACTCCTGGTGAAGCTGAGAGAGGCAGCACAGTGTTTTAGATGTCTGCTTGGTACAAGGAAATCCTGGCTCTTGGGAATTGGGTTTGTTCCTTTGCTGACCATGTTGCTGACCTGGAGAGGCTGAGGGCTTCTCAGGACTCATTTCCTATTGCACATCACCTGCAACTTCAGTTTAATATTCATTTTTGTGAGACAGGGTGCGTGAGCAGGCTACCAGTGTGAGAGAGGGTGGGATTTGTGTTTAAGACCATTTGGCTGTTCAGTCTGTTGAACGTTCTGTTTGCGTGAGGAGGAGTGGTGGAGACAGCCACCCCAAGAGCATTCCAGAGAGCGGTGTATGGAAGAGAATGAGGTATTGGACTGGTGGTTTGAGACAAGTCACACCCCAGAAGAAGAGGAAAGGAGTTGGGATATAATGGGTGAGGAAGAACAGGAGCAAGGTAGCAGCGTACAGAGGCAGGAGTCATATGTGTTCGAATCCATGCAGCAGCCAAGTGAAACACTGTCTCTGGAAAGTTTGTCAGAGCCACCCCCTTCCCCGAGAACTAGACATGCTCTGCGTGTCTCAGAACAGAAAGCCCAGAGGAGGTTGGCCCTTAGCAGCCACCGTAGGCAGCAGGAGGAGTCTGGTCGCTAGGAAGTGGTGATGGAACGACCCTCCAAGCAACGTTGGTTTGAGCGTGAGGATGTTTCCCCCTGTGTCTTCTTGTGTGGAAAAATAAAATAACAGAAATGCTCTTTCTCTGCATCTCTGATTTCCTGGGTAGATAGCCAGGAACTGTCAACAGCATCCTCACATAGGGTGGCTATGATTGGGGGGTTAGGGGGCAGACACACTGGGTGCCCGCCACATGTGTGTCACGAATGACATGCGTGTGATGTCACACAGCAGGAGGAGGCCCGACGGGGCCAACCACACCCTCTGAAAGGCACAGCGGGGCCTGCCGCAGCTGCAACATGCTCCTCATGAAAATCCGGCAACATTTTAATGAGAAATTCTTCTACTTATATACTTATTTGCATGCAATTTTGCAAAGCGATTTCTCCTAAAATGATGCATTTTCATCAGGCTCCAGCAGAATGAGTGGATGAGACCAATAGTGGATCCGGTGGTCATTAAGGCAGTATCTGCACATGCTTTAGAGGGAAATGAAAGGCAGATGGGGCTCATTAACCTGGGAAGGCAGCTCATCTAGTAGAAGAAAAACTCTGACCCTAAACCACCACTGCCTTGAGGGACATCTTTGGGAGAAGAAAAGGCTAAGGAGTAAACCCTACACAAATCCAGAGTTGAGTCCCTAAGATGGCTGCATGGTGCCTTGTACATCTCTTTCCAGCAATTCCTGCAGCCATATTGCTGTAAACATATTGCTCTGCTTTCCTTTGGACCACATTGGCGAGGCAAAAAGGGGGGTCTTGTCATCTGGGCAGCCCAGGACCACCATATATACTGCCCAGGCTTGCACCCTCAGGGCTGCTCATGCACTCCATTGTCTCTCGAGAGAGATGGATGCCAACAAACAACATGAACTACATTTACAGTGGTACCTAAGGTTAAGTACTTAATTCGTTCCAGAGGTCCGTACTTAACCTGAAACTGTTCTTAACCTGAGGTACCACTTTAGCTAATGGGGCCTCCCGCTGCCGCTGTGCCACCGGAGCTCGATTTCTGTTCTCATCCTGAAGCAAAGTTCTTAACCTGAAGCACTATTTCTGGATTAGCAGAGTCTGTAACCTGAAGCGTATGTAACCTGAAGCATATGTAACCTGAGGTACCACTGTACTATTATGTGCATTTTTATGCACAATTTACCCCAGGATATTTGCTTGCTTGCAAGTTGCTTGCCCTGGGCAGGATAAAGCCACTGCCAAATTATCTCTCTTTCTCTATATCTCTATCTCTATACTGCAGATTATGTGGCTTCTCATGAGCACCCATGGCAAAAGGGAAGAGCAAAATAAGAAGGGCATTCCAGTTCTCCTTTTCCCACCCTCCTCCTGCCCTGGCTTTCGAGGAACCTTTCCTGACCCAGGCCCGGGTGAAGTGAAACTGCTTTGTTATGGTGGTGTCTTTGATTTCCTCTGGGGATATATTTAGTCACATGCATTGCAGGGGGTTGGGCCAGAAGACCTTTGGGGTCTCTTCCAAATCCACAATTCTATGATTCAGAATTGTTCTTGGATCTTCTTGTGCTTGGATGTTCCTTGTTGATTTCTCATGATGGGCATCTGGCTGGCCAGGGTATGAGCAGGATGCTGGACTAGATGGGGCACCAGATCCATCAGGCTCTTCTCATGTTCTTGCTGAAGCTGCCTTGTGCCCTTGGTCTTCTTCAAAGCAAAATGTGCCTGCTTCTCAGACGCACCCAGGGCAAAAGGGAAGAGAAAACTGAAAAGGGTCTGCCTGGTTCTCCTTTTTCCACTCTTCTCCTTCCTTGTCTTTTGAGGACCATTGTCTGGTTCTGCAGGGCCAGGAACCAAAGGCACTTCAATGAAACTGCTTTGTCATGGTGGCGTCTTAGATTTCCTCTGGGGATATATTTAATCACATGATACAAACCAGTGCTTGAAATAGTAATCCCTTGAGACTTCCCCCTCTGGGCTGAGAGATCCATTCTGTGTCCTGTGATGGCCCTCTTGCCTAGGCCTGGTTCAGCTGGGCAGCATAGCCACTGATCGGAGCCCCTCCTCCTGCTCTTCTCCCATCTGCCCCAGGCAAAATGGGTTTGGGATGCAGGCAAGTGCCATTCAAGGTAAACAAGTGTAAAGTGATGCAGGTTGGAGCAAAAAACCAAATTTATTTCACATTATGCTCATGGATTGTGAAGTGGAGGTGAAGGACTAGAAGGGAGACCTCGGGGTCAGAGGACATAGCTTAATGATTACGTTGATCCAGAGCACAGCAGCTGTGGAAAAGGTAAAACCCATCACTGGCAAAGGAATTGAGAATAAAACTGCAGAGAGCATAATGCCATTATACCAATATATGGTGTGACCACAGTTGGAATACTGTGATTAGTTCTGGTCACCTCACCTAAAAAAGGATATTGTGGAATTGGAAAAAGTTGAGAAAAGGGCACCCAAAGTGATCAAGGGGGTGGAGGGGCTCCCCTATTTGCAGAGTTCTGGTCTTTTTAGTTTAGAGAAAAGGCGTGTAAGAGGCAGAACGATAGAAGCTTATAAACCGAAGCAGGGCATAGAGAGAGTGGATAGAGGGAAACTGTCCTTCCTCTCTCATAAGACTAGAACTGGTTGACATCCAGTGATGTCAGGATCCAATGATGTTTTGCAGGAGGCAGTTGTGGCCCCCAACTTGTATGGCTTTAAAAGAGGATAAGACCAATTCATGGAGGATAAGGCTATGAATGGCTACTAGCCATAGTGGTTGCCTCCACAACCGGAGGCAGCAATGCTTCTGAATACCAGTTACTGCAAACCCAGGAGGGGAGAATGTTCTTGTGCTGAGGTCTTGTGGGTTTCCCATTGGGGCATCTAGTCTGCCACTGTCAGAACATGATGCTGGACCAGATGTACCATTGGTTTGCTCCAGCAGAGCTATTTTGAGGTTGTTGTTTTCTTCAATTGATCACACCTCTTGCTATAGCTACCCCACAGAGATTTGTCTAATCCTTGTTAAAGCCATTCAAGTTTGTGACCACCCTTACCTTTGGAGGAACAAGCTCCCTGGTTCAAGAATGCACTGTGTAAAAAAGCATTTTCTCTTGTCTGTCCTGAATCTTACAACATTCAGCTTCATTGTTTGCCTTTGTTGGGTTCCAGTTTTATTATGAGAGGGGGAGAAGAACTATCATTCCACTTGGTCATAGAACCATAGAATTGTAGAGTGGGAAGGGATAGCCACTTCCGACTATCAGGAGGAGGTGGGTTTGTGGGCTTCACTCCCCCAACCCAAGCACGGGGGCTGGCCTCCAGCCCCGCACGATCAGGGGAATCCTTGGGCTGCGTCATCCCAGCCCAATGTGGCTTGCGCCATTTAAGGCGAGCGTGGCCCCGGGATCTCCCTCTTTGACCGGCACAGCTGTTCGTGTTTCCCACCCGCCCACTCCTTTTTCTTCTGTTTCAGGCTTCCTTCTGACCTTGCTATGGACCTCGGTTGGTCGCCGTTAAGGGGCCCGGTAGGAATTTTTTCCATTTGGCAAATTGGCACCAGCCATTTGGTTTTTTGCCTACCTCATAGCAAATTGTCACAACGCCTTTGGTCTTGGCAGTTAGGCGTTGGTAGGGGTATTGTTATTTAGATGTGTTGTGGGGGGGGGAGGAGCGCATCACCTCCCCCCAAATATTGAAGGGTGGTCTGTTAAAGGATCCCGGGGGCGTGGCCTCGTCCGAAGCCTATGGAGGCCAGGGCCTAAAGTGCGCCCCCGAACGGTGACCCCGGGGGAGTTCCTAGTTGACGTGCATCAGCAGGGCTCCCCCTGCTGGAGTTAACCCTTCCCAGTCTTCAAGCAATCAAGCTGAAGCCGGATAATGAATAGGACCAATGCCTAAGCCAATAAGGCTCTTACCTGTAACCAATAAAGTTTTGGCCTATTTAAGCCGATTAACCTTATTCATTGGTGTCCTGTGTCTTTATTTTCCACCGGGGGGAGGTGGGAACTTGCCACGCAAACAGTGTCATCTACTTCAACCCTCTGCCATGCAGGAATCACAGCAAAGTAATAATTTTCATGCACAAACTGTTGTGGCTCTATGATCAATCCTTTTTCTTGAACTCAAAAGCCCCAAGTGATGCACCCTTTCCTTAGTCTCCTTCCTCTGTATCGTGGGATGTCCATTCCCAGTGAGGAGCTACATGTGTAGAAACTGCTCTCCTCATGAAAGGTTCTTCCTATGAAATGTGCCTCATCTTACACCAGCCTCCTTCAATTGCTGCCTCCTTTGATTGTGCCCAGCTTCCCCTTTCTTGTGAACCACAGATTGATTTGCCACCATGATATCATCTCCTCAATTCTGGAAATGGAAAAGCTGAATGTTCTCCCCCCTCCTGGTGACTTCAGCCAAAATCCTATATAAGAAGAATCCTGGAGGAGCATCAGAGCAGCTGAGAAAGCCGTTTGGACAGTCCTCAAATCTTCATCGCTAGACAACATGAAGATCTCTCTGGTTGCCATCACTGCTCTCCTTGCCATGGCCTTGTTCTCCCTGGCCAAGGCAGCTCCAGGTATTCCTCTCTCCTTTCTCTCTGTTTGATCATCCTAGGAGAGTTGAGGCTCCCTCAGGGGTTCGTGGTGCCTGCTGCTGGTCCTTAAGGGGTATGGAGATGCTTCAAAATGAATTGCATTGAGAAAGTCTGTTTAGTACAATGGTTATGCCCAAGAGAATGACATTTTGGGTTGGACTTAACAGAGCTTTTAGCACCTGTTCCTTGGCCTTGATAGTCCTGAAGTTGGGCACTCGAGGAAGGTGGAGAGCAGGGGCTGGTAAGAGGAGAAGGGTATTCCAGGGGACCAGATAGATAGTCCTGAGGGGCCACATTCAGACCCCAGGCCTGATGTTCCCCGCTCCTGCTTTCAAATGTAAGGGCTATGGATAGATATGGGGGGAGGGTAAACCTCAGCTCAAGCAGACGTTCATGTCTCTGGTGATAGTTGCTTATTTTTTATTATTTTTATTTTTAATTTTTTTTATTAATTTAACAATATTTACCACAGTTTTGCCAATTATACAGATTCCAATTAATATCAAAGCAATTCCAATTAATTCCAAATTTATACTATATTATCAAAGTGCGAGTGAAGCCTGTTCCTCCCTTCCCTGGGAGGAATTTCCAAGAATGATTTACCCTCTATCATTCTTGTTTTTCTTCACCTTCGATACCCACAATGTTGTGGGGGCTCCCTCCATTAAGGCAGATAGGAACTGGAAACCCGCCACTTGTTTTTTTTAATGAGTTTTGTAAATAAATGACAATACCTGTTTTTTTCCACCTCTTATAGCTGCGCCGGACACATCTCCCTGCTGCAATAAGTATCCCAAGAGCGTATTCCCAAACAATATTGTGAAGAGTTATTTCCGCACCAGCAGCATATGTAATCTGCCTTCTATTGTGTAAGTTTCGGGTTCTGGGCAAAAGCCAAGGGTCCAGTGGGCTAATATTGTCCAAACAGTGGTGGGTGGATGAAGGTGATGAAGAAAAGTTCAAGCATTTGTGAGCCAGTTGAGTGTGAGGGAGAATATGGTAGAGGAGGCAACAGAGAGATGGAGAAAATTATGAGAAGGTCAGGCTGAAATGGACAAATTGTCACCTGGCAGCAGAGATTGGCTACAACTCCCCGTTAGTTGTGGAGAAATCTGTCAATTTCTCTCAGTTTTGTATTTATTTATATTTTTTTTAGCCTGAGTGGAAACTTGTAGACATTCTGGAACATGTTTTCCTCAGTCTTTGCATTTTTGCAAGGAATTCTCCCCTAATGAATTGCATTATTACTGTATTTTTCGCTCTATAAGACGCACCAGACCACAAGACACACCTAGTTTTTGGAGGAGGAAAACAAGAAAAAAAGTATTTTGAATCTCAGAAGCCAAAACAGCAAGAGGGATCGTTACGCAGTGAAAGCAGCAATCCCTCTTTCTGTTCTGGCTTCTGGGATAGCTGTGCAGCCTGCATTCGCTCCATAAGACACACACACATTTCCCCTTACTTTTTAGGAGGGAAAAAGTGAGTCTTATAGAGCAAAAAATATGGTATATGTTATTCTCTCTCTCTCTCTTGTGTGTGTATAATATGCATTGCAATTTCATACTGCCAAATTCAGGGAAGTGCAAATCATGAAGACAAATTGCATTATGTTGAGTGTATTGGTTTGGGAAGTGGGGATTTGAGTATCCACTTTAGAAGTATGAGAAGAACCAGTTTCTGCCCCATCTCTACACCCTATCGCAGGCACGGGGTCTCTATTAAGGCTGGGCCTGATGTCTGATGTAGGAGATGAAATACCCACCTGTTTTTCCAGTCCCAAAAGAAGTGAGGCCGTCAGGCTAATGGAGAATTAAAAGGACACATTCAGTGCCACATGGTAAATGTCTGTTTCTTTTCATGACAGGTTTATATTCAACAATGGACTATCAAGCTGCGCTGACCCAAATGCCCAGTGGGTCAAGGATCTTATGGAATATCTTGACAACAAGAACAAACCCACCAGCTGAACCTCCACCACTCCACCTGGTACCAGTTGCAGAGCCCTGGCTAGGAAAAGGCACATCTGAGCCTCAGTGGGCCCTGACATTGACAAGCACTCCTTTATTAGCTACATCATCTTACGTGATAAACTTTACACTGTTTCAGGGAGTTCTGTTCCTGCAAACAGCCGTATGTTTCCAAGCAACTTTGCAAAACTGCCATGTCGATCTCAAGCCTGTCACTACATGCCCCTATTTATATGTGTTAATTTATACATTTTAATTTATATATTTTAAATGTATAATTTATATATTTAAAAAACATGTTTTGTTCAAACTCTTGGCTCTCTAAACTGATGGCAGAGATATTGAGAAGGTGTAACTTCAGCATATCTGAATTCCTACTGGTTTCCAATAAATAAAGATATAATAATATGCTTTTTATCTCAGCCTCTTCCTTTACCTCTGTTGTCCTCTTGGAATCCCAAAGTTCAAGAAGGTTGGACCAGAAGAAAGAGGAAGGGAAGGGCAGGTCCATGCTGAATGGGGAGGGAGGTTTGCAATCTGAGGTTCAAGTTCATGGTTTAACCAAAATGTTTTCAGCATGACATTCAGTGCCAGCTGTAGCCCAGATTGCCAGGAATGGTGACAGAAATCCATGGGCAATTCTGAGGAGAGGGGAGCAGAAAGAAAATAACTATATTATTTTAAAGATTTTTACAAAGATGGATAACCATTCACCATTAATGAGATGCAAACTCATTTTGGAAATGTTCAGATATCAAGACTATTAGGACAATTAAGGTCCTTTAAAAACAAATTCCCAGACAAATTATGATACAGTTAAGGGCATATTTAAAAATTACAGTGGAAGAAAATATAAAAGGTTTAATGTCATCTTTCTGTAAATCTATTATGAAGGTACTGTTCGGTCCTCAGCAAAATTTGAGAAGGTGGTGGGAACAGAATTGTGATTCAGAAATCGAAGAAGAGATTTGGAACAGATTGTGGACAAAACTTTTGTCACAAAAACGCTATATAAACCCATATCGACAATGCCCAGAGAAAGAGCCCTTAAAATTATGCATGGCTGGTACTTAGCGCCTAGACTATATAAAACCGATCAGTTCTCCCATGTCTTGGATAGGACGTCCCACTCTAGGGACATACCAACACACGTGGTGGGAGTGCCCAACAATACAAAAGTTCTGGGAAAATGTATTTACAGAAATATCTATGATTACTGGGCAGACCGTCTCCATGACCCTAGGACTGGCTCCACCTAACTTGTATAGTCATGATATAAGGCAAACAAAGAATTCACAACACATCCATTAACCGCTGCAAGAACAACTATTGCCAGGATATGGAAACATTACAGTTATTAACTATGGACCAATAGTATAATGCAATTTAGCAAAGAACATTACTGGAAGAAACTGACACAAAAATTAAAAGTAGCAAGAGGCCAAAAGAAGCAATGTTTATGCAGTCTGTTGTGAATGTATTGATTATACAGATAATGAGGCATATGGTAGAACAGTACCCATAGTTTACAGCCCAGTCTAGCATGTGTGAAGTACATAATTTTCCCCCTTTCCATTTCCCTCCCCATTCCTATAAATTCTAATTCTTAGTGATGCAAAATATCTTTTTATTTCTGGTCACCAATAGAACCTTCTCTACGGTGGGCATTCCAAAGAAGGACCTCTCCCATGTTCCCACCAAGCATGCCTGTGAAGGTGATGAGGTTGAGAAAAGGGCATCCCCTGAAGATCTCGGAGCCCAATACTGAGTTTCCATGTCCATCCCCACCCCCAGGCCAAAATGAGAGTTCAAGGAGGTGGAAGGTGCCATCCAGAATATGCAGTTGGGCAAATCTCCAGGGCCGGATGGCTTAACCTCAAAATATTATAGATCCTTGAAGGATTGGATAATTCAACCACTAAAGGAGGTCTGTAACGAAATTTTGGAGGGGGAAAAAGCGCCAGAGTAGTGGAAGGAAGCCTATATTACGCTTATACCGAAAATTGAGTCTGAAAAGACACAGCTTAAGAACTACCGCCCCATATCCCTGCTCAATGTGGATTACAAAATATTTGCTGATATTTTGGCTAAAAGATTAAAAAAAGTATTAGTGGAAGAGATACATAAAGACCAAGCCGGCTTTCTCCCAGGTAGACACTTGTCTGACAACACGAGGAATATAATTAACATTTTGGAGAAGTTGCAAGTGAACATCAATACTAAAGCAGTTTTAATCTTTGTAGATGTGGAGAAAGCCTTTGATAATATTTCTTGGAGTTTTATGAAGAAAAATCTTCAGGGGATGGGGGTTGGTCAAGGGTTTGAAAATGGTATAAGTGCAATCTACTCAGAACAAAAGGCTAAACTAATAGTTAACAACGTGGTGACTGAGGAATTCAAGATAGAGAAAGGTACACGACAAGGCTGCCCAATTTCCCCATTGCTTTTTATTTTGGTCCTGGAGGTTTTGCTAAATATGATTAGAAGGGACCGTCTGATTAAAGGTATACAGGTCAGAGCCAAACAATACAAACTGAAAGCTTTTGCAGATGACTTAGTATTGACGTTACAGGAGCCAGAATCTAGTACTAAATGAGTATTAGAATTGATTCAAGAATTTGGTCATGTGGCAGGATTTAAGTTGAACAAGTTAAAAACTAAAGTTATTGAGAAAAACTTAACACCGTTTGAGAAAGAGAGGTTTCAGAAGGAGACAGGCTTAACATTGGTTAAGAAAGTAAAATACCTGGGGGTTAATATGACTGCTAAGAACTTAAATCTATTTAAAGACAACTATGAGAAATGTTGGTCAGAAGTAAAAAAGGACTTAGAAATATGGTCAAATTTGAAGCTTTCCTTGTTGGGTCGAATTGCTGCTATAAAGATGAATGTATTGCCAAGAATGTTATTTTTGTTTCAATCATTGCAAATTTTGGACAAAATGGATTGTTTCAAGAAGTGGCAGAGAGATATTTCTAGATTTGTCTGGCAGGGCAAGAAGCCCAGAATAAAATTTAAAATATTAACTGATGCCAAGGAAAGAGGTGGATTTGCCCTGCCAGACCTTAAACTTTATTATGAATCAGCAGCATTTTGCTGGTTGAAAGAATGGCTGCTTCTTGAGAACACATATATTTTGGATTTGGAAGGTTTTAACAATGTTTTTGGGTGGCATGCATATTTGTGGTACGACAAGGTCAAAGCACATAAAGCATTTAAAAACCATATTGTCAGGAAAGCATTGTTTAATGTCTGGACAAGATATAAGGACCTACTTGAAAATAAAACCCCAAGGTGGTTGTCACCGATGGAAGCGAAGGCTCAGAAAAAGCTCAATATGGAGGCCAAATGGCCGAAATATTGGGAAATTTTGGAGCAAGAAGGAGACAAATTGAAATTGCAGAGTTTTGAGAAATTAAAAGATAAAGTGCGAGACTGGCTTCACTATTATCAAATAAGGGAGGCTTACAATTTGGACAAAAAAATTGGCTTCCAGGTGGAAAAATCAAAATTGGAAACAGAACTGTTAGATCCCAAAACTAAGATACTTTCAAGAATGTATAACTTGCTGTTGAAATGGAATACTCAGGATGAAACGGTTAAATCTGCTATGATTAAATGGGCACAAGATGTTGGACATAACATTATGTTTGCTAACTGGGAACAGTTGTGGACCACAGGTATGAAATTTACGGCATGTAATGCCCTAAGAGAGAATATTATGAAAATGATATATAGGTGGTACATGACACCAGTCAAGCTTGCAAAAATCTATCATTTGCCCGATAATAAATGTTGGAAATGTAAAGAAAATGAAGGTACATTCTTTCACCTTTGGTGGACGTGCCCAAAGATTAAGGCTTTCTGGGAGATGATCTATAATGAAATGAAAAAGGTATTTAAATACACCTTCCTGAAGAAACCAGAGGCCTTTCTCCTGGGCATAGTCGGCCAATTGGTGCCAAAGAAGGATAGAACTTTCTTTATGTATGCTACAACAGCAGCAAGAATACTTATCGCAAAGTATTGGAAGACACAAGATTTACCCACCCTGGAAGAGTGGCAGATGAAGGTGATGAACTATATGGAACTGGCGGAAATGACTGGCAGAATCCGAGACCAGGGAGAAGAGTCGGTGGAAGAAGATTGGAAGAAATTTAAAGACTATCTGCAGAAATATTGTAAAATTAATGAATGTTAAAATGATGTTGGATTGAAATTAAGTGGCATTAGCAACAAGGCCAATAAGAATATGTAAAAATGGACTGATAATGGATGAAAATATACAGTTATAATATGTTAAGATATAGAGTTAAGATAAATGAAAGAGGGTAAGGATTTGCTGAACTGACTATGTGAACGGGAATACAAAAAAGGGAGGTGTGAGGAGGTCAAGGAAATAAGCAAACGAGCTTAAAGATATGAAAAAAATGGATTTGTTTTTCACTTTTTCTACTTATTTCTTTTTTTGTATTTTGTATTTTCTTTTTTTATGTATTTTTGTATTTTTTGTATTTTTTCTTTTTTTTCTTGTCTTCTTTTTACTCTGTTAACTTTTGCTTTTTGTAAAATCCTAATAAACATCTTAAAAAACAAAAAACAAAATGAGAGTTCAAGAATTGAAAACAATGGAAGCAGAAGGTTCCAAACAGGTGATCAGGGAGATGTTGATCTGTGCAAGTGTGAGTTTAGGAGCCATCCACTGCAATTCAGGATTTTAGAGTGGATGTGATTGGGGGGTAGGAGGTGTCAACTCAGGAACGACAGAGAGTCATAAAGACAGGAGTTTGCTGAACTTATTTAATTCTTTTTAAAACAACAACAAACACACTGAGTTTGCAAACATGTAAAAAAGAAAGAAAAGGTCCTGCCAATACAGAAAAGGGATTTCTGCGATTCAGAGGAAGGCTGTTCCAGGAAGGAGAACATCAGAGCAAGTTGTCCATGAAAGTGCAAGACATCAGTGCAGCTGTTTCTTGCAGTACAGAACTGAAACCGAAAGCGATGGATGGCCTAATTTGTCAGTTTTGTTTGCTCTCAGTTTTTCGTTTCTCAAGCCTTATGTTTGGTTTTCTACATTCGTTTGTGGTTTGTTTTTTTAGTGTCATCAGCCTAGTCCTGGGGAACCCTCTGCCAGGGAAGAACCAGAAGGCTTATTCTTTTCCATATTTTAAATGCTTGATAAAAATGTGTCTATTTTGCCAGGCATACACGGGCAATTATAAAGACAGTGTTCCACAATACTTAACTGGTTTCTGATTTTAAGTTTTCCACATTTTTTATATTGTGTCTTTTTTATGTAAAGTTGTTTTGTCCTGTGTGAGTGTCTGGAGGCGGTTGGAGGATGGATGGCGGCTAACAGATTGAGGTTGAATCCTGACAAGACAGAAGTACTGTTTTGCGGGGACAGGAGGTGGGCGGGTGTGGAGGACTCTCTAGTCCTGAATGGGGTAACTGTGCCTCTGAAGGACCAGGTGCGCAGCCTGGGAGTCATTCTGGACTCACAGCTGTCCATGGAGGCGCAGGTCAATTCTGTGTCCAGGGCAGCTGTTTATCAGCTCCATCTGGTACGCAGGCTGAGACCCTACCTGCCTGTAGATTGTCTCGCCAGAGTGGTGCATGCTCTAGTTATCTCTCGCTTGGACTACTGCAGTGCGCTCTATGTGGGGCTACCTTTGAAGGTGACCCGGAAACTACAACTAATCCAGAATGTAGCAGCTAGACTGGTGACTGGGAGCGGCTGCCAAGACCATATAACACCGGTCTTGAAAGACCTACATTGGCTCCCAGTACGTTTCCAAGCACAATTCAAAGTGTTGATGCTGACCTTTAAAGCCCTAAACGGCCTCGGTCCAGTATACCTGAAGGAGCATCTCCACCTCCGTTGTTCTGCCTGGACACTGAGATCCAGGGCCGAGGGCCTTCTGGTGGTTCCCTCGCTATGAGAAGCAAAGCTACAGGGAACCAGGCAGAGGGCCTTCTCGGTAGTGGCGCCCGCCCTGTGGAACGCCCTTCCAGTAGATGTCAAAGAGAAAAATAACTACCAAACTTTTAGAAGACATCTGAAGGCAGCCCTGTTTAGGGAAGCTTTTAATGTTTAATAGGTTATTGTATTTTAATGTTCTGTTGGAAGCCGCCCAGAGTGGCTGGGGAAACCCAGCCAGATGGGTGGGATATAAATTATTATTATTATTATTATTATTATTATTATTATTATTATTACTGTGGATTTGGAAAAGGTTGAGAAAAGGGCAAGCTAAATGATAATGGAGGCTGATGGAGAATGAGGCAAATTTCACAGGAAGAACCTTTCATGAAAAGGAGGGCAGTTTCTACACACACTGACGTCCTACAATACAGAGGCAGGATGCCATGGAAAGGGCGCATCACTTGGGGCTTTTGAGTTTACGAAAAGGTAATGGATGATCATAAGGAGGCAACAGTTTGTGTATGGAAATGATTATTCCACTGTGATTCCTGCATTGCAGAAGTTTGAAGTAGATGGTCCTTTGTGTTCTTCGCAACTCTGCAACTCTATAACTTAATGAAAGTGAGTTCCTGCAGAAGTGAGTTCCATAGTTGAACTATGTCCTGTGTGGAGAAGTACTTCCAATTATCTGTGCGAATCATCCAACACTCTGCATCGTTGGATTTCAACTAGTTCTAGTCTAGTTCTAGTTCTAGAGAGGAAGGAAAATTTTCTCTTCTTGCCCTGCATCAGTTTATAAACATCTCTCATGACACCTCTTCCTCGTCTTTTTTCTAAATTAAAAGAACAAGAATGCTGCAACCTTTCTGTATAGGGGAGCCCCTCCATCCCCATTACCTTTTCGTGAACTCAAAAGCCCCAAGTGATGCGCCCTTTCCATGGCATCCTGCCTCTGTATCGCAGGACGTCAGTGTGTGTAGAAACAGCCCTCCTTCTCATGAAAGGTTCTTCCTGTGAAATTTGCCTCATTCTCCATCAGCCTCCTTTGGTCTGTGCATCTCTTGATTGCACCCAACTTCCTCTTTCTGCTAACCATGGACTGATTTGCCCCCCTGACATCCTCTCCTCAATTCTGGAAATGGAAACTCTGAATGTTTCTTATCTCCCACCCCCCCACCCCACTTGGTGACTTCAGTCCTGAAGGTGGAGAGCAGGATCTCTAAAGAGGAGAAGGGTATGGTCTAGGAAGGGTGCCTGAGGACCAGATAGATAGTCCTGAGGAGCCACCTTCAGACCCCAGGCCTGATGTTCTCCACTTCTGTTTTCAAATGCAAGGGCCTCAGTGTAAAGATAAGAGGGGGTAACCCTCCAGTCAAGCGGATGATGTTGTCTCTTGTGATACCCATATGTTTCTTTTTATGAATTTTGTATATGAATTTCAATACCGGTTTTCCCCTCCACCTCTTATAGCTGGGGTGAATACATTTCCCTGCTGAACGAAGCATTCCAAGAAGATATTCCCAAAGAATACTGTGAAGGATTATTTCCGCTCCATCAGCAGATGTAACCTGCCTTCTGTTGTGTAGGTTTTGGATTCTGGGCAAAAGCCAAGGGCCCAGTTGAGTGTGAGGGAAAATACGATAAGAGGAGGCAGCAGAGAGATGAGGGAAATTATGAGGTCAGGGTGAAATGGATAAATTGTCACCTCACAGCAGAGACTGGCTACAACTTCCCACTGGTTGTGGAGAAATCTGACAATTTCAGCTTCTCTCAGTTTTGCGTTTATTTATATTTTTAAAAGTCTGAATGGAATCTTGTAGACATTCGGGTGCGTGTTTTTCTCAAATTTTGCATTTTTGTAAGGAATTTCCTCCTAATGAATTGCATACTTATATATTATTCTCTCTCTCTCTCTGTGTATGCATGCATATATATATATATATATATATATATATATATATATATATATATATAATGCATTGCAATTTTGTACTGCAAAATTCAGGGAAGTGTGACTCATGAAGACAAGTTGTGTTCTGATGAACGTATTGGTTTGGGAAGCTGGAATTTGAGTGCCCACTTTAAAAGTACGAGCAGAACCAATTTCTCCCTCATCTCTACAGCCTAGCACAGGCTGGGCCTGATGTAGGAGATGAACTGCCCACCTGTTTCTCCCAACCCAAAAGAAGTGAGGCTGTCAGGTTAAAGGAGAATGAAAAGGACACATTCAGTGCCACACGGTGAATGTCCGTTTCTCTTCTTGACAGGTGTATATTCAACAATGGACTATCAAACTGCGCTGACCCAAATGCCCAGTGGGTCAAGGATCTTATGGAACACCTTGACAGAATTAAAAATCCCACCAGCTCAACCTCCACTGCGTTGCCCGACACCAACTGAAGATACTGTGAGGAAAAGGCACTTCTGAACCTCAGCAACCCATTTGGTGCATCACTTGGCTTCCCCCAGTCCTCTCAAATTCAGGCCCCTTCATTTGTCAGTGAGCTCAAAAAAATTCTGTTTTAACCTTTTTATCTTGCATTCCTTTTTTTGGTTCACTAACACAGAAAAATGGGTTTGTACCATTTTTATATTTTGTTTTATTGATTTTACTACTACTACAACAACAACAACCATCTGTTTCCAAGCAGCTTTGCAAAACCACCATGTTGATCTCCAGCCTGTGGCTGCAGGACTAATCCAGTCCTATGCCCCTATTTATATGTGTTAATGTATTCATCTTAATTTATATATTTAAAAACCATGTTTTGTTCAAACTCTTGGCTCTCTAAGTTTCCGTGTGCTGCTCTGGTTTGCCAGAAGCGGCTTAGTCATGCTGGCCACATGACCTGGAAGCTGTACGCCAGCTCCCTTGGCCAATAAAGCGAGATGAGCGCTGCAACCCCAGAGTCGGTCACAACTGGACCTATTGGTCAGGGGTCCCTTTACCTTTACCTTAGCTTCTATATATCTTTTGTGGAGGTTCAGTTTTGTCCCCAGCAAAATTTGAGGAGGTGGTGGGAGCTGAATTGTAATTTAGAAATTGAAGAAGAGGCTTGGAACAGACTGCAGACAAATCAATCATTCTCCCACGTCTTGGAGAGGACATCCCTCTGGAGGGACATATTAATGCATGTGGTGGGAGTGTCCAATAATAGAAAAGTTCTGGAAAAACGTACCTGGAAATATCACTGATTACAGGGCAGACAATCTCCCTGACCCCAGGACTGGCTCCACCTAATTTATATCGTCACAATACATTGCAGATTAGAAACAAAGAATTCATAACACACCTATTAATCACTGCAAGAACAACTATTGCCAAGACATGGAAAGCATTACAATTATTAACTATGGACCAATGTTATAATGCAATTTGGCAAAAGCATTGCTGGAAAAAACTGACACAAAAATTAAAAGTAGCCAATATAAAGAAATAACTTCCCTAAATGACTTCATCACCAGGGTTTGTTTACATGGAGGACAGGCTTTCTCTGGGCTTTATTGATCATTTGTTCTTGTTTGTTTCTGGGGAGGTTATAACCTCCTTCCTTGGAGGTCTTTAAGCAGAAGTTAGATCGCCGTCTGTTAGAGATTCTTTAGCTGACATTCCTGCATTGCAGGGGGTTGGACTAGAAGACCCTTGGGGTCTCTTCCAAATCCACAATTCTATGATTCAGAATTGTGCTTGGATCTTCTTCTGCTTGGATGTTCCTTGTTGATTTCTCATGATGGGCATCTGGCTGGCCAGGGTGTGAGCAGGAAGCTGGACTAGATGGGGCAACAGATCCATCAGGCTCTTCTCATGTTCTTCCTGAAGCTGCCTTGTGTCCTTGGTCTTCTTCAAAGCAAAATGTGCCTGCTTCTCAGACGCACCCAGGGCAAAAGGAAAGAGAAAACTGAAAAGGGCCTGCCCGGTTCTCCTTTTTCCACTCTTCTCCTTCCTTGTCTTTTGAGGACCATTGTCTGCTTCTGCAGGGCCAGGAACCAAAGGCACTTCAATGAAACTGCTTTGTCATGGTGGCGTCTTAGATTTCCTCTGGGGATATATTTAGCCACATGACACAAACCATGGCAGCGGCAGAAGAGAGGGGGAAGACGGCTGTGACCCATGAAAAAGGGATCTTGCATCAGTTCTTGGTGGCTTCCTTGCTCTCTGGCACTTGAAATAGTAATCCCTTGAGACTTCCCTCTCTGGGGAGAGGGATCCACTCTGTGTCCCGTGATGGCCCTCTTGCCAAGGCTCGACTCAGCTGGAAGTTGGCATGAGTCATTTATTTCCTCCTGCCTCCATGGGTACCTTGAACACCATAGCCATGGATCAGCACCCCCCCTTCAATCTGCCACAAGCAAAATGGGTGTGGGATTCAGGCAAGTGCTATTCAATATAAACAAGTGCAAAGTGATGCATGTTGGAGCAAAAAATATTTATTTCACATAAATGCTCATGGAATGTGAACTGGAGGGGAAGGACTAGAAGCGAGACCTTGGGCTCAAAGGACGTAGTTTCATGAACCTGTGGTCGTAGAGTGTAGCAGCTGTGGAAAAGGGAAAATCCATGCTAGGCATCATTGGGAAAAGAATTGAGAATAAACCTGCAGAGATGATAATGCCATTTTACAAATCTATGGTGCAGCCACAGTTGGAATGCTGTGTGCAGTTCTGGTCCCCTCACCTCCAAAAGGATATTGTGGAGTTGGAAAAGGTAGAGAGAAGGGCACCAAAAGTGATCATGGGGATGGAGGGGCTCTGTTATGTACTAACCTTGGATCCTAAAACAACAGGCAAGTAGGATCCTAGAATGCAACAACTGATTGGCTTGCAGGAGAAGACCAATCAGGCTCCAGGAAGAAGTTAATCAGCCTATTAGGCTGGTAGGATTGTAGAATGCAACAACTGATTGGCCTGCAGGAAAAGACCAATCAGAATCAGCCAATCAGACGGGACTCATTGTGTAAATAATGTATAGTAAAAGCCTGAGGTTTGGAGGGCAATTCAATCACTGTTTTACAAGCTGCAATAAAGAGTATGAAATCACTACAGGACTCCGAGTATACCGTATTTCAGGCTCCTCTATGCATTAGGGTTGCAGTGTTCTAGTCTGTTTAGAGAAAGGGCATGTAAGAGGCTAAATGACTGGTGCATGGCATGGGCAAGTGGAAGGTGGGACATTTTCCTTCCTCTCTCATAAGAACACAACAGGTTGACACCCAATGATGCTGAATGTTAGACAGTTTTGAAGGATAAATGGAAGTACTTCTCCACCCAGCACATAGTTCAACTATGGAACTCGCTTCTGCAGGTGGCAGGTATGGCAACCCAACTTAGATGGCTTTAAAAAAAGGATAAGGCAAATTCTTGGAGGATAAGGCTCTCAGTGACTACCAGCCATGATGGCTCTGCTCTGCCTCCACAGCCGGAGGCAGCAATGCTTCTGAATACTAGTTGCTGGAAAGACAGGAGGGGAGAATGCTCTCGTGCTGAGGTCTTGAGGGCTTCCCATTGCGGCATCTAGTCTGCCACTGTCAGAACAGGGTGCTGGACCAGATGGACTACTGGCTTGCTCCGGTAGGGCTATTTTGAGGTTGTTATATCCTTCAACCAATCTCACCTCTTGTAATGAGAACAAACACTCAGAAGGAAAATGCTTTGGGAGAACTGAAGACTGGTTTGATCAGCAGCCAGAAGATTCATCTGGTCCAGCATCTGGATTCCAGCTGTGGCTACAAGATGCCTCTATTGCACAAGCACAGCATGAAGGCAAGAGCTTCCTCCTTTCCTTCATCTGTGAACTTCACTGGAGAAGTGTTTGGGGGGGGAGGTGGCTTGTGAGGTCCTGCACCATGGGGAGATGGTCGTTTGGATTAAAACTGCAAACTGAAAAACTATGAAATGGTGTTCTGAGTTGGCTTTTTGCGGCTCTAAAAAGTGTTATTGGCTGCTGGATCAGGTGAAAAGTGAGCCCTCTAAGTCCAATATCCTCCTTTCCTCACAGTGGCTGATCAGAAGCCTCTTCTTCTGCAAGAAGAGATTCTGACTGAGCATTTGGAATAACTTTCTGATGGTAAGAGAAGTTTGACAGTGCAACAGACTCCCTGGGAAAGTGGCGGACTCCCCTTCATTGGAGACTTTTGAGCAGAGGCTGGGGGTCCGCCTTTGCTGTGTTCCCTGTATTGCAGGAGTGTGGCCCTTGGGGTCCCTTCCAGCTCTACAATTCTCTGATTCATCTGGGAAGCTCATAAGCAGGACCTGAGTACCGTTGCCTGATGTGAATCAGTCTCTGTTTGCCACATCTAGGTCTATCAGCCCCATATACCTGGTTTTTCTAGAACTTTCCTGATATTTCCGAAACTTCTGAGGTGTCCATTTATTCAGAGATGTGAGCAGATGTTAAGGAGTCAGAGCTGCATCAGAAAAGGGGCTCTTTAATCCTCTTTTGGGGAAAGCCCAGCAGAGGGGACCCTGGCAGGTGCCTTGTGATGTCCCCACATCCTGGCTCCAGGCCTTTTAGGGCAGTGTTGCTCCCCTCACCTACTGAGCACGTGCGGTAACGATTTATCACCTTCTTCTGCTTCCTCTTGCGTCCAATGATTTCCTCAACCCTTCTCACGTAACTTCCTTTTCTGCTAGCGGCAGAATCAGTTGCCCCATGACCAACTCTGGAGGATGAAACTCTGGTGTTTCCACCTCCACGGACTCACACAGGCACTCACTCTTTCCACTGCGACAGTGTCCAGAACCCTATATAAAGAGAGACTTGGTGGACAGAAAGGTAGAGAGCAGCGAAGCAGCACAGGGAGACTTTGAGAGACGATCCTCAGCATCTCCAGAAGACATGAAGGTCTCCGTAGCTGGCCTCACCTTCCTCCTCCTCCTCCTTGTCTCCTTGTCTCTGACCGTCGCTGCCCAACGTGAGTCAAACCTCTTCTGCTTGTATATCTCGAACTCAGAACTTTAAAATGAGGGACAGAAACCCTTTTAAAAATAGGGGGAGAATCATGGGTGATAAAATTTGAAATGAGGGATATCATTTGGCAGGGGGTTGTTGTCATTGTTGTCATTATTATTACTTAATTAAACTTATTAGTCCCTTTAATTTTTACAAAAGGAACTCAAAGTGACTTACAAGGGATACATAGCACATCCATTCAAACCAGCATAAAACAAAACGGGGAGGGGCATAAACTTAGTCACTTAAAAAAACAACAACCTAAAAATAACTTACAGCAATGAATGAATAAAACATGCGTTAAAACCAGCATGAAACAAAAAAAACAATAATCTAAAATACATTCAGATTTTTAAAAGGCAGGTTTTAAACATCCTGCCCACACAAAAAAAGCCATAGATAGCTATAAACCAAAAGCCTGATTAAATAGGAATGTGTTTGCCTGGTGGCTAAAGTTATGTAACAAGCAGGAAGAGCACCCCACAAATGGGGAGCTGCCACAGAAAAGGCCTGTTCTCCTGTTTTGCCACCTTCTGGATCTCCTGTGGAGTGGCCAATGCAATTTGGTGCAAGATGGCAATCATCCGTAGAAGAATTATGAACCTTTGAGAGTTCATAAAGCTATTCTGGGACTTTGATCTATCCCGTCCTCTTTCTCCAAAGAGCTCGAGGTGGTGTGCATTGGACCTGGGGGGATTTGAACCCTGGCCTCCCAGGTCCTACTCCCAACAACAACAACAACCCTGTAGGGTAGGTTAAATGGAGAGGCAGTAAACTGGCCCTCAATGTCACCCATTGAGATTCATGGCTGAGTGGGGATTTCAACCCTGGTCTCTCCCAGGTTCTACTCTGACACTCTACTCACTACACTGCAGCTTACGATCATATGGTTAAAACTGACGCCTGCCTTTTGCAACTTCCTTCCAGGTGGTATGGACGCGTCTCCCTGCTGCCGCAGATACAACCCCAAACCGTTCCCAAGGAGCATCGTGAAGAGCTTTTTCCGCACCAGTTCACACTGCAACCATCCTGCCGTAGTGTAAGTTTTGGGACTGGGCAGATGCCAAGCGATCCGATGCCCAAGAGGGCATTTCTGTGTGGTCTACTTTTGAACCCAGGAGGCTGCCTTATACCAAGTCAGACCATTGGCTCATCTAGTTCAGTATTGCCTACACTGACTGGCAGCAGCTGCCCAAGTTTTCAGTCAGAGAGCATCTCCCGCTCAGCCCTGCCCCTGGAACCTGAACCTAGGACCTTCTGCATGCAAGGCAAATGGTTTGTCTCTGAGCCAGGGCCCTTGATTTGCTGCATTTTTATTTTGCACTAAAATGTATGCCGTAGGTGAACAGACAAAGCTTTCTTTAGGCTTTAGGGGGCTCCTGTACTTTTAGTTAAAAGGGTCCTGTTTGCACACTCTACCCCTTCTTCTTGTTGATGGTGGCTTGGGGACTGAGTAGCTTCTCTGAATTGCTCCAATGTCCATTTTGTCTGGCCTTAATTACTGATTTTCTCACCCCCTTCATTTCAATAGTGGCCATTAGCTGTAAAAAAAATTGAAATGCAAAAGAAAAGAAAGAAATGCCATGAAATTAGTCATTAAAGCCCCTCAACCAACATTGGGGCAATTGAGGAGGAATTCATCACTAATCCCACATCTGGAATTAATAAAAAGGAAGAAATGGGTAGAGCGTGTGAACAGGAAACTTTTAATTTACGCTACAGGATGGGAGCAAACCAGAGAAGTCTCACCTGTGACAGGTGTGGCTGGTTGTGGTTCTGCCTCCCTGCCAATCAAGGGCACGATCCATGGCAAACATGATCCTGTGGTCAGCTCCTAAAGTGTGAGGCGAGCTCCCATCTCTCCAAATGGCTACCAACTTGGATGGCCCTTTGAAAGGCACAAATTCATGGCTAATGATGACTCCTAGCTACAATGGCTATGCTGTCCCTCTCCAGTCAGAGGCAGCAGTGCTTCTGAACCCCAGGAGGGGAAAAGGCTTTTGCGCACGGACCCTGCTTGTGGGTTTCCCATTGGGGGCATCTGCTTAACCACTGTGAGAACAGGATGCCAGAATAGATGAGCCCCCTTGGGCCAGATCCAGCAGGTTCTTCTGATGTTGTTATAAAATGCAGGAGCATCTCACAATGGAGAGAGCCAAGTGCAATAGAGAGGGACTCTGTAAACACCTGTTTCTTTCCTTGACAGGTTTGTATTCAGGAATGGTAGATCGGGCTGTGCTGACCCCAAGGCCGACTGGGTGAAAAAACTTATGGCATCCCTTACACCAGAGTGAGAACAACCCACCTATCCGTCAACCATCTGCATCCCTGCCTCTGTCCTTCTGGTGCCAGCTGCAGATCTCCTGCTAGGAAGAGCTACCTTTCGGCCACAGCCTCATTCCACCTGTGCTCCTGCTGTTTCTCTGATTCCCACCTACCCAAGGGACCCACCATTGCCACCCAGATTGAGGTCCCTCGGGGCCACCGCTCTCATCAAGCCATCCATTTCCAGAGAAGGGCTTTCTCAGCGAGAAGTGGTCAGAGGATGAGAAGATGCCCTTTCTTGACTAAATCACAGAATCGCAGGATGGTAGGCTTGGAAGGGACTCCAAGGGTTATCTGGTCCGACCCCTGCAATGCAGGAATCACAGCAAAGGAATCCTCTTCCTTGATACAAGTCTCCATCTTTTGAAGAGCCTTTGGAAATAACTCTGTGGCTTTCTGGTGTGGCTGAAAGTCAGGTTCATTACTAGGCCACAATATTTGCAGACATGAGGAAATTTACACACACACACACACACACACAGAGAGAGAGAGAGAGAGAGAGAGAGAGAGAGAGAGAGAGGCGGATTCTGAATGTTCAAATTCAGTTTGATTCTGAAAGATGGTGAAGGAAAACAAACACTATCCCTCCCCCTGCCACCCCAAAACATACTTTAGGACAAAATTCATGCTTTAGATAGATAGATGATAGATAGATAGATAGATAGATAGATGATAGATAGATAGATAGATAGATGATAGATAGATAGATAGATAGATAGATAGATAGATAGATAGATAATAGATAGATAGATAGATAGATAGATAGATAGATAGATAGATAGATTTGGGAACACATATTATGTGGCTGATAGAATACAGGGTATGATCTTGAGCTCCAAAATATCCAAAGTGCTTTCAGGATCACTGTCCTTCCTGGAGAGATGCAGATTGGTCCATAGAATTCTCAGCAAAGCACAAAACTCCCGTTCCCAGAATTCCTTGGGGGAAGCCACAGCAGTAAAAGTAGTATAAGCTTAACTAAAATGAAATTTTGAGCAAGTTTTTGCTTGGGGTGGGGTTGTGTTGCAAACTAGAGTCTTGCAAACTAGAGGTCTCTGCATGTGCATGCTCCCACTTCTGTGAATCCATTTCCATACCTGTTTGTATGTGTTTATTTATATATTTAAGTACTCCTCAAGCTCTTTGTGAGATTTAAGAATAGTGTGTTTCCTATTTATACTGTGTTTTTTTTTAAAAAATATATAATTTATTTCATTGTTTTATGAACCACTTTGAGGTTTGTTTGTTAAAAAAAACCCCAATCAAGCAGTATATGAATTTCATGAAAAAGTATTCATACTGTGTTATTATAAGCTATCCTCACTATTTATTAATGCATGTCTGCAAGTAGGGAATTCCTCAGTTCTCTTGCTGCCTTCCAAAAATAAAGATGCAATTTGGTTTTATCTCTGTCTCTTGCTGAGTTTGTCTCTTCTCTGGGAATTTCAACGTGGAGTGGGCTTGGAGGGTCCAAAAGGGGTGGCAGGAGGAGGATTCCTGGAAAAAGTCTCCCTCAACCTGATGGTGTCATTCAGATCTTTTGGACTCCAACTCCCATCAGCCCCAGCAGGCATGTTGATGGAAGCAGCAATCCAGGTTGGGCAGAGGTTCATAGGTGGCCTTGCAATCTCAGGTCCAAATCCAAGGTGTGTTGCTACCAGAAAAGCCTTCAGGGCTATCTGACTGATGGACATGAAAGCCAGTTCCTGGGCAGGCAGCAAATGTCACTCACACCCAGGTCCGCCCCATTGGAGGAGCCCGGCAGCCTGCTCTCCCAGCAGCCAATCCCAACTGGTGGTCATCACTTTCTCTTTTTTTTAATAAAATTTTTATTAAGATTTTTACATTACAAAATATAAAAAGTAAAAAGAAAAAATACAAAATAAAAGTAGTTAAAAACAATCAATCTTTTCATCACATTATTTTTCATTTACTTGTTTCTCGGACCTCCTCGTACCTCCCTTTTTTGTATTCCAGTTCAATTTATTAGCTCAGCAGTTTCTTTCCCTCTTTATTCTACCCAGATGGTCATCACTTTCTCAACCTTAGATGTTCTTGAACTACAACTCCCATCATCCCTGATCACAGGCCATGCTAGCTAGGAATGAAGGAAGTTGTAGTTCAACGACATCTGGGGAATCCAAGGTTAGGAAAGGTTGCTTCATCAGATGCAGAGTACCTGAGGCTGGTCACATTATTTTGGCACCTGAGGCAGAGCACCCCACCACCACCTGTCACCCCAGACACAAAAGCCTCCCTTGGAAGCAAACAGAAAGCAATGGAGGAAATAACCAAGGATTTGCTGCCTCCTTGTGGCTGCATGAAGTGGCTGCCTCACAGATTTATAGAATTGTAGAATTGGAAGGGACAACCCAAGGCAGGAATTGCAACTAAAGAATCCCTGAGAGATGATGACCCATCCTCCATTTAAAAACCTCCAGTGAAGGAGAGACTACCAGCTTCTGAGGGAGTCCGTTCCACAATTATTCTCAGAAAGTTCTTCCTAATGCTTAGTTGGAATCTCCTTTCTTGAATTGGTTCAGGTCCTCCCCTCTAAAGCAGCAGAAAATGAGCTTGCTCCATCGCTCAGGTGACAGCCCTTCAGATATGTAAAGAAGGCTCTCATGTCAACTCCCAACCTCCTCTTCTATAGGCTAAACATCCCCAGCTCTCCCGACCATGCTTGGTTTCCAGGCATCATCTTGGTTGCCTTCCTCTGCACACCTTGCAGCTTGTCAATATCCTTATTGAACCGTGGTACCCAGAACTGGATCGGTACCTAGGACTTGCCTAGGACTTGCTTATCGGAAGGTTGGTGGTTTGAATCCCCGCAACGGGGTGAGCTCCCGTTGCTCGGTCCCTGCTCCTGCCAACCTAGCAGTTCAAAAGCACGTCAAAGTGCAAGTAGATAAATAGGTACCGCTCCGGCGGGAAGGTAAACGGCGTTTCTGTGTGCTGCTCTGCTTCGCCAGAAGTGGCTTAGTCATGCTGGCCACATGACCCGGAAGCTGTACGCTGGCTCCCTCAACCAATAAAGCGAGATGAGCGCTGCAACCCTAGAGTCGGTCATGACTGGACCTAATGGTCAGGGGTCCCTTTACGTTTACTTACACAGAACTGGACATAGCACTCCAGATGACCTCACTTGGCCTCAGGACCGGCCCACCCATGACACAAGATGAGCACACCACTCAACAGTCCTGATTTAAGCAGGACACCCCAGAATTACAGAAGTCAACCTGGAATGTCCTGCTTTTTGTCCTGGCACTCTGGCATGAGTCAGCTGGCTGGCACCAGAGCACAAGATGGAAGACTCTTGTTTTCTGATCTCACACTTTTGTTTTTAATGTTTGAAGTTTTAGTCTGTTTTTAGTGTTCTGTTGGGAGCCACTCTTATTATTATCTAAAAGCCTTAATTACCTTTTGAAATCTTAAAATGGTTGTTTTTAACTGATCATTCCATCGCTCTATTCTTTTTGTAAATCAAAATACGCACCAACACTATACATGTCTGGGTAGGCTTGCCTAAAGAAAAGATGTTTTTAGCAGGTGCTGAAAAGAGTAGAGCAAAGGCGCCTGCCTGATCTCAAGAGGCAGGGAGTTCCATTGTGTTACTGCTGCCATGCTAAAACATCAATTTCTGACAAATGCGAAAGGGGTATTATGTGACACCTTCCACAGATTGAAGCGGTCGAGTGGGCATCTATGAGGTAAGGTGATTTCATAACTATTAGCAAATAGCAAACTATTAGCAAAACTATTACCAAATACAAATTCTAATAACAGAAAAGTCTTTCAGGCAAGCCTGAGTCACCTGGGCAGACATTTCTGTGATGCACGGATTCATCAGACAGAAGAATGCTTGTGTGTTTCTTTAGAAAAACAACCAAGGCAGGGAGCCATGAATGTGAGGCTGTCTGAAAGGGCCAGCTCAGGGGAAACAGAATAGGGAGATTCAAGGAAACGGTGCTGAGAGGCCCCTGCCAACCTGGTGCCCTCAAGACATTGTTGAACTATGGCTCTCATCATCCCTGCTGGCTGGGGAGCAATGGGGGTTAGTTAGTTATTTAGCACATTTGAGCTCTTCAAGCAAAAAGTCTCCCAGAGTGGCTTGCCTCCCATTGATTAAAGCAAGCTGTGACCTGCAAGAGGAAAGGGATGGGTAGGGTAGAGGGGGCAAGGGATCCGATTCGGTATCTCCAGGATTATGGCTTTTAACCTTTCCATTTTATAATGACTTTCTAAATCCAGCATCTAAGGTAGTTAAAGATTCCAAGCCATGGCAAAATACTGGCTTAGAAAGCCTAGAGATGATGTTGCAGGCTCAACTTATTCTGACAACTAAGGAGGTCGCAAATGCCTCGGAAGGAAGAAGAGCCCCACTCTTCCAATATTTTAAAATTAGAGGTGCGTCCTCCTCCTTCATACAAAAATATGAGGAAGTCAGGAAAGAGAATAGATGGGAAATTCTTTCGTTTAGATAAAGGCATAATCACAAAATTCTTTGAGCTTTGGTTAAACTTGGATCAGAACCAGGATACGTATATGAGAAAATGGGTGCGGGATTTGGATCATAGTCAGGAAACTGGATTTGGGCTGACTTCCATTCTAATACAATTTCAGCAGATTTAAAGGAGAAGTATTTAAAATCCTCTGTCAATGGTATTTAACACCTTATAAATTGAATTTAATAAACAAGTTAGGGTCAGATAAACATTGGAGATGTGGGTTAAACAAACAAAATCTCATACATATTTTCTGGAAATGTTCTCAAATAGAACCATCTGGAAATCTGTTCAGGCTAATATTTCTGATATGTTAGTACACCGTATACCCTTGGAACCTAAAATATTTTTGCTTGGTTATCTAAAAGATGTTCTTCCAGAAAATGTTCAGTCTTATTTATCTGCCTCATGAGACCAGGGCCCTGCAGGATCTGATTTCTTTTCGCAGGGCCTGTAAGACAGAGTTGTTCCACCTGGCCTTTGGCTTGGAGCCAATTTGATTCCCTCCCTCCCTCGCTCTCTTTCTTTTTTCTTTTCCTTCTCCTCCTGCGAGGAGGCTACATTTTAATATTTTAATATTTCAATATTTTAATGTTGTATTTCAATTTTGTTTTTAAGTTGTAATCATTCAACTTGTTTTTATTATTGCTTGTAAGCCGCTGTGAGCCCGGCCTTGGCTGGGGAGGGCGGGGTATAAATAATAATAATAATAATAATAATAATTATTATTATTATTATTATTATTATTATAACTGCTGCTAAGATTATAATAGCTAAAATAGGGGGGAAGCATATCTCTTACGATATCCAAATGGATTGAGAAAATGTGGCTTGTAGTAAGTATGATTAAGCAAACTTATTATAAAAGAATATACCATATTTTTCCATCTATAAGACGCCCCCATGTATAAGACATCCCCAGATTTAAGAAAATGGGGGGAGATGGCCCAGAGTATAAGATTTTTACATTATTTTTAAGGAAAAAATCTAGTCTTATACACGGGAAAATACAGTATATTGCTATGAGTTGGAGTGGGGCAGACTCCTCTAATCCCTGGATCCAGCAAGTGTTAAAATCTAATCAAGTCAAGCTAGCTTTCTGTTGAAGTGATGGGGATTAAGGAGCCCAATGCGAGATGGCCACCTCCCTCAACTCGCAGATGTAAGTCTACTGACTGCTGTTTTGCTCCAAATTGCTTGGCTGGAATTTCCTTCTTTTACTGACCGCATGGACCCGTAGGGGACTTGCACCCCGACAAGCTGGGCTGTTGAGTAGTCTCTCAGCCCAGAAGTTTCCTTATCAGTGCCAATTCTTAAAGCAATGCTCTTATGATGACCAAGATCCTGAGAAACCCTTTGTGGCTGAATTAATCCTCTCATTCTTTGGAAGCAGCTGGCCAGAGACCTGCCACGTGCATATCGCCAAATAAGACACTGGGAAATTTCTCACTGCAATGTGGGAAATTCCAGCCAGACTGTCAAAAGCACACCCACTGCCTCCTCAGCTGTCCTTTTTGGCTGGGCCACAAGAGGGTTCAGCTGCTGTTCAGGGTCGGGGGGCATTCACCTCTCCTTCAGGCGTAGTTTGTTGTGTTCCCGTAAAGGAGGTGTTGATCCTGAGAGCTGATGCGACAGGAGGCTTTTTTTGGATTGAGTCAGCCAGCTTTCCCTGGATTCCAGCCCTGTGAACTGGTCCATGATTAAATGCCAGAGGCATGAAAATAGTGGAAGCGCAAATCATGTCCTGGGTCAAGAGTCCTCTTGGAACCTGACACTGATGTCCAACCTCTCCTTGGACTAAGGGAGCAAAGTCCTCTATTATGACTTAAACTTGGTTCTTTTTTTCCTTTTTCCTTTTTTGCAAATATACCTTGTAGCAATAAAGAAATAAAACATGCATTCGCACCAGCATGAAACGAAACACAGGGAATCTAAAACACCTTCACTTTTTTAAAAGGCAGGAGAGATCTGAACGGAGCCAATATTTGTTATTCCAATGTTTGAGAACTTGCTTTATCAGAAAAGTTGACCAACAAACTATGTGTTTCCAGGGGACAATGTGAAAAGGATAGATTTGCAGAGGTTTGGTTTGGTTTTATTACACATGTAAATAAGGGGGAAATGTGGCGTTCTTCCTTAAGGAAGAGGAATGCTTCTCAATGGATTTGGCTGATTGAATAATATATGAGAGTATATTATTGAATTCATCTCAGCCATGCCAATGAGTTTTTTTATTTCATTCTGTGTTTAAATGTATACTCAGCCTTCTGTTTTTATTGTACCAGCTTGGTGTGTGCTTTTGTTGCAGTTGTTGTTAGCCCAATGATATCTATAAAAATAAATTTTAAATTAAATAAATACGAAGCAGGATTAAAATACCCTACGCACTGAAGGAGGCCACTTAAGAAAATAAGAAAAGCCTGCTGGACTAGGGAAGCCAAGGAACCGCAAGACGTCATAAGCAACACACACACAGAGAGAGAGAAAAAAACCAACACCCTCTCTGTCCTCCAGGCAGTCAAGAGGCACCTTCAGAGTTCAAGGATGGATCATAGCCAGGTCCAAACACGTCAAGGAAGGGTGCGAAAGAAGGGTGGTGAGGGTTTAGAGGCTGAGAAGTGGGTATGGCCTGGGGGGGATGTCCCTGAGGGTTGTGGACCTGCTGCTGGTTCCCAAAACAGCCTTTGAATCAGTGTTTGTGTGAGGGTAACCGTTCCTCCAGGACACGAGCAGGGACCGAGCAACGGGAGCTCATCCCGTCGCGGGGATTCGAACTGCCGACCTTCTGATCAGCAAGTCCTAGGCTCTGTGGTTTATCCCACAGTGCCACCCGCGTCCCCACTTTCTCCATACTACACATCATTTTATAAACTTCTATTTTTTCACCTTTCTTACCCTTTCTCTAAAACAGGGGTCAGCAAACTTTTTCAGCAGGGGGCTGGTCCACTGTCCCTCAGACCTTGTGGGGGCCGGACTATTTTGGAAAAAAAAATATGAACGAATTCCTATGCTGCACAAATAACCCAGAGATGCATTTTTTTTAAAAAAAGGAAACATTCTACTCATGTAAAAACACGCTGATTCCCCTACCGTCTGCAGGCCAGATTTAGAAGGCGATTGGGCCGGATCTGGCCCCTGGGCTTAGTTTGCCTACCCATGCTCTAAAGAGTCCCGAACACAGCAACATTTGCTCTATTCTCTTGATCATTTCCGTTGCCCTTTGCTGAACCTCAAACATTAACATGGACTGCTCTGCCAACTTTCTCTTCGTCCCCAGTACATCGAAACTGACATGTTAGCTGCTATCAAGAGAATAGTCACCATTTCCCCATTAACATTCTCAGCACGGCCTTCCGAGTAATTCATAAATGCATTTATTTGATTCCTTGGAATTTCATACCCTTGTGATCTGTTTAAGATCATCTAAGGCTGTAAAAAGATGAACATACACACCGCCTTCTGTGCCTTCCCACTGCTGGCATTTAAACATTAGCCACAATTCATAGCTATCTTTAATTTCTAGAGAAATTCTGCTATTTGATCAGAGGCGGCCAACCCATGGGGCAGGATGAGGCAACTGCCTCAGGTGGCAGAAGCCCAAGAGGTGGCACCTTCGTGGATGCCCCACCTGCTCTGCTGCCTCTTCCACTGGCAGAGAAGTGGTGCTGGCAGCAGAAGCAGCAGCTTCAGGTGAGATCTTGTGAGATTTACCGAGATCTCACCCTAGAGTCATGGCCACAGCAGGAACCAAAGGGTTAAAGCCCCCTCCTCGCATCTCCTGCTGGGATCCAGATCAAGACCCCTGTTGTGTGTGTGTGTGTGTGTTTTTTTTATAGAGGGCAAGCTAGGAAGGAAATGTCATATGCGGTTTGGACCACATTCACAGAATCATGGAGTTGTAGAGCTGGAAGGGACATCAAGTCAACCCTCCTGCAATGTGGGAATCACAGCTAAAGAATCCCCGACATCCTCCTTGCTATACTTGCAAATAACATGTGTGAAAGTTACCTCTGTTTATGTCCCCCCAACAGGTTGAAGGGGCATTTTGTAAGGAGGTGCTTGGGAACCCCCAGGTTTCTGTGGGTTTAAACAGAGGTGACTCTGTTTAATTTGTGTCTCTTGAAGCAATTTTGCAATGCACTTCGGCAGCCAAGGAATGTGGCCAAAAATCCACACACTTGTGTAAAGTGTGCATGAAACTGCATGGGTTGGTTAAAAAATGCCCATAAAATGTGTGTAAGTTACCTCTGTTTCTCCCCCCCCCCAGCAGGTTGAAGGGGCACTTTGAAACTCCCAGAGTGTTGCTGGAGTCAACCCAACTGACCTCTGGAAGCAAGAGTCTCATGCCTGCCTGATCCTCATTATAAGCGATAACCAAAACCATCCTCTTTGACTTGTTGGTTTTCCTCTCTCGGGGATCATCTGGACATCTCATGCGAAAGCAGTTATGTTTTTGCTTATTCGAACACTGGACATGGTGCATTCCCGACAAAGTTCAGAGAGGCCAATGTTAAATCAGTTGATTTTGGAAATTCATGTGTTGCATCACGGCCATTGATTGGCAGAAGCCAGGTGAAAAATTATCATTGTCACCAGTCCCAAAGTAAAGTCACCTCCAAGCCACCTGTTTGCTAAGCCTTCAAGCCTGATTCGTTTGCAGAGAGATTAGACAAAGCTGCCTACTTCATGAGCGTTCGCTCCGATTTTGTTTGTGGGGAGGCTAGATGGCGTGACAAGTGTTCTCCTGAGCTAGGGAGTGAGAAGAAATTTGGCCCAGTTCATGCTTAAAGGTGACTCTATTTAATTTGTGTCTCTCAAAGCAATTTGCAAACTGAAACACAAAACCATCCTTCAATCTTCTTCTGAATGTTGCGGTGCACTTCCGCAGCCGAGGAATTTGGCCAAAAATCCACACGCCTGTGTAAAGTGTGCATAAAAATGCATGGATTGGTTAAACAACAACACGAGGCTGCACTTTGGGGGTGGGGAATTGCTTTGCAAAAATGTGTATAGATTGCAAAATTGCATACATGAATGAGGAGAAGTTTGCACTGAAATCCTGATGAATTTTTGGGAGGGATTTTTCTTTAAATGTGGAGAATTGGGAGGGGGAGAGAGCCCCTTTGATGCTTCCTCTGTGGAAGGATGATTAGGACAGCAGGTGCTCAGCGAAGAAGGGAACCTGCGAGAGAGCTAGTCTTACATCCTTCCTCTTCTGATTGTGGCAAAACTTCCTCTTCTCGCTTATCCGGTTCTAAAGAGCACCACGAAATCCCCCTTTGGTTTCCTTTGCAGAGCCAAGATATGTCCAGTCAGCACAGGAAGAGCAATGGCAGTTGTTATGTACTGAGTTGAATAGGATTCAGTATGCAGCAGTCTGATTGGTCCTAGAACAATAGGATTCAGAATGCAGCAGTCTGATTGATCCTAGAACAATAGGACCCAGAATGCAGCATTCTGATTGGTCCACAGGAGCCACCCAATCCAGCTCCAGGTGGAAGTGAATCCGCAACCTGATTGGCCTACAAGAGAATCCCAGAATTAGCCAATCACGTGGGGCCCATTGTGTAAATAATGTATATAAAGCAGACATTCTGGGGGAACTTCCATTCCTCCTCACCACTATGAGCTGAATAAAGAGCATGAAATCCACTCTTGATTCCGAGTATATTTCAGCAGTCTTGGTCTAGCCACCACTGAGCCCTGTGGAGGCCTCCTTACCTCAGCCACCACCAGGTAGCCCAGGAGAGGAAACACACCTGAACATGACCATTGGTCAGGGATTACTGAGGTGTGGCTCCTGCATTGCAGGGGCTTAGACTACATTACCAGTGTGGATAACCTTTCCAGTGCTACAATTCTATGATTCTATGGTGGAGCAGTTCCCAGGAGGAACCAATCCTGTCCTGTTCCAGGACCAGGTTTGGCCCTGCTGGGGGGCTCAGGCATGATGCCCCAAGTGCCCTCCACTCCCGCTCTTTGAGTGGGTCCATATTCACTTGGGCATCTGCCCTTGGGCCCAGTTCTTTTGGGAATTATAGAGCCAGAACTACCTAAAGAGTATAGAAATTTATTTATGTATGCGACTACAGCAGCAAGAATGCAACTCGCCCCAAAATGGAAAGGAGCAGAAAAGCAAAGGAAGAATGGATACAAAAACTTATGGAACATGCAGAAATGGTGAAACTTACTGGAAGATTAAGAAATCAAGATAACAAACTTTTTCTAAAAGAGTGGAAATGGTTTATTGAATATTTACAGATAAATTGCAAACAGATAAAAACATTGGCAGGATTATTGTAATAACCTGCAGTTTCATAAGAGTATATATTTAAAGTAGATAATTAAATGAGCAAATTAAATGAATTTGGATATGCAGAATATATTTAAAAAATACATTTAAGGAACCGCAGAAAGAGGGGGAAGGAAGTCAAACCTTGAAATGTTAAAATGATTGTAAAATTAGATATAGAAGGGGAAGAAATGGAGGCAGTGAGAGATTTTACTTTCTTGGGCTCCATGATCACTGCAGATGGTGACAGCAGCCACGAAATTAAAAGACGCCTGCTTCTTGGGAGAAAAGCAATGACAGGCCTAGACAGCATCTTGAGAAGTAGAGACGTCACCTTGCCAACAAAGATCCGTATAGTTAAAGCCATGGTTTTCCCAGTAGTGATGTATGGAAGTGAGAGCTGGACCATAAAGAAGGCTGATCGCCGAAGAATTGATGCTTTTGAATTATGGTGCTGGAGAAGACTCTTGAGAGTCCCATGGACTGCAAGAAGATCAAACGCATCCATTCTTAAGGAAATCAGCCCTGAGTGCTCACTGGAAGGACAGATCGTGAAGCTGAGGCTCCAGTACTTTGGCCACCTCATGAGAAGAGAAGACTCCCTGGAGAAGACACTTATGCTGGGAAAGATGGAGGGCACAAGGAGAAGGGGACGACAGAGGACGAGATGGTTGGATAGTGTTTTCGAGGTTACCAGCATGAGTTTGACCAAACTGCGGGAGGTAGTGGAGGACAGAGGTGCCTGGCGTGCCCTGGTCCATGGGGTCACGAAGAGTCAGACACAACTAAACGACTAAACAACAACAACAGCAACAATAAATAAAGAAAAAAGAAGGCTGTGTCCAAGGCAGACAAGCAGAACCAAGGCTCAACAAAGACCAGAGATCATCTGGTCAAGGAAATAATGGAAGAGGGAGCTATTGATGGCTACCATCCATGATGGCTGTGCCCTGCCTTCAGAGTCAGGGGCAGCAATGCTTCTGAATGCCTGTTGCTGGAAACCACAGGAGGGGAGAGGGCCTTGTGCTTGGACCCTGCTTGCCAGTTTCCCATTGGCGCATGTGGTTGGTGAGGACAGAATGCTGGATGAGATGGGCCTGACCCTGCAGGCTCTCCTTATCGTCTTATGTTTTTAATGTCTGTGTAAACTTTGTGCCAGCAAATCAGGATGAACTCTCACCTTCCTGTCATGGCCTGACTCACATTTTCCATGTGCAAAAGCTGGTTTGCCCAGAGGATCAAACTCCTTAGTCTGAAGGCCATTTGCCAGAAAGGGCACGTCAAAGCTGCAGTTTTTTGTCACTGAATGGTTGGTAGGATGACTCGACGAAAGCTTTCATCACAGATTTGGATTTGCAACTCTCCTCCTGACTCCACCCTCCCCCAAATAGAGCACTGGTCAGACATGAGTAAAAGTTCTAGGGTTGCTTCTAAAATGGGTGAAACAAATCTACTTCATGAACATTTGATTCAACTGAATGTTGGGGGATTCAGAAAAGATAAAAGAAAGTCCTTCTTCATGCAGCGCATAGTTAAACTACCAAGTCAATTTCTCCAGGAGTACAAGATCCCAAATCTATCTTTGCCTGCCCTTTAACAAATCAGTGCGTGAAAAAGAAAAAGAAATCATGATTGAAGATAATATTTGTATATAGAATGTAGCTTTGCTGGGTGTTATATTGGATTGGACAAAGTGGATACAGTATTGTTTTTATATAGCAGCCAGATGAAGAATCAGTAGTTCTTTACTTTCTGAATCTTATTTTTCTATCTTCCTCTTTTAACCTCTTTTCTATTCTTTTTTTAAAATTTCTTTTCCCCCTCTTCTCTACCCCCCCCCCAATAAAAATATTGGTTTGCTTAAGAAAAGGGAAAATATATTAAGCTTTGTATTTTTCTCTATAAACCGTAATAACATTATTATTATTATTATTTAAAAAATGCATGTCCAAAGATGCAACCACAGTCAATTTTACAAAAGAGAGAGAGAGGAAAAAGCCCAAATTCTTATGCAATAAATTTGGGTTGTGTAATGGCTTTAGGGGTTGCTTGTGCGTAAATAGCCACCGCTCTGGGCTAGGTTGGCTGGTTAAACCATTTCTCGCTGGACAGCCATCCACTCCGTGGCTGTTCAGTCGCTGGCAGAATCCGTCAGTGGGCGTTTCTTAAACCTTTTCCAACATAAAAGTTGTTTGACGCCCAGTCTCCTCCTACTCTCCCTGTGCGGAAGTCTTCTGTGCAGGGAGGGCGTGGGTAGCAGAGGACCTGTGCTCTCCCCGCTGGTGTCCAGTGAAGAGTCCCAGAGCCTGCTCTCTGCTTCCCCCATTGGCCCCCCTCTATCCCTGGTGTAGCACTGATTTTCTTCCCCAACAGGAGACTTGCCTCTCTCCCTGCTTGGCCCCTCTCCAGCATCGTTGTGGGGCCTCGCCTCCTCCTCTAGTTCCGATGGCAGTTCCCTGACAGGTTGAGTAATCAAAAATTGAAAGCAAGAGCTAAGGAAGACTTTCTGTTTTGTTATTTGCTCAGTTACTCTGAATGCTATAATCAAAAACGAGTTTTCTCTAGAGGGGAAACCATCATACATGGTGGACATGTGAACCCAACAAACCCCAATTTCTCTAGAAAATGGGATCAGCCAATGTATTGATTTCATCCAACAGGCATGGGGGGCGGGGCGGTTCCAATGCCAAGTGGTGAAACGCTTTCAAAACACTTTCTTTTCACTTTGGCAGAAGTGGTTTCAAAAGGCACAGAGCTCTAAATCTTGCCCCGCTCAGTGACAGAAGTTTCATCTCTAACATCATGTTCCCAGAAATGCCTCAAGCCCTTATCGGAGCTAGGCATAAGCATCACAAGAATGTGGTCAATTTTTGATATTGTGCCTTTTTTTCTGTGGCCCTGGGCTGAACCATCAGCTCTTCAGAGAAAGACAGTGGCCTGGTCTTTGAACAGAAGTAAAGCTCCAAACTGGGATCTTTGATGCGGCTGAATCCATTTGCAGTGGTACCTCGGGTCAGTGGCGTAGCGTGGGGGGTGCAGGGGGGGCCGGCCGCACCGGGCGCAACATCTGGGGGTTAGGGTTAGGGGGCGCAAATCCACGGGTTAGGGGGTGCAAATTACTTGCCTTGCCCCGGGTGCTGACAACTCACGCTACGCCACTGCCTCGGGTTACATACACTTCAGGTTACAGACTCTGCTAACCCAGAAATAGTACCTCGGGTCAGGATGAGAACAGAAATCGTGCTCCAGTGGCACAGCAGCAGCAGGAGGCCCCATTAGCTAAAGTGGTGCTTCAGGTTTCAGGTTAAGAATGGACCTCCGGAACAAATTAAGTTCTTAACCCAAGGTACCACTGTATATGGAATGTCTCCAAGGGGTTCTTGAAATTGAGCACATGACACAGGTTTGCCATCTCTGTAAAAGTTCCAGATACAGCATATCAGGAGACTTGCTCCCAAGAGAGTATTAAAAACCATTAACTATCATCTGATTATGCCCATCTCTGCCACCATTTTGAGACTGGCCAGCCTCCGTGTTTTTTAGCTTTCTCAGGTGGGCCAAGGGAGTTTAAAGTTGACACGGAGTGTGTCACTTCCACTCAGTTCAGTGCTACAAACTCCTGCCTGTGATTTCTACTACACCAGACTTACGCCGCTCCAACCCCAACTTGGCTCACAACTGGATGATCATGAAATTCCTTGTTTGTTTATGTTTCTCCCGGGATCAAGCTTAAAAACTGCAATGACACTTGTGGGAAAATAATTAAGCACAACACCCTGCTGAATCCATTTCAAATTCTTGCTGTTTGCCAAAGTCCAATGAAACAGGCAGTCAGCTGGATTCAGTGTCTACTGAATAACTTTTTGGCTCGACCTATTTGGACTCATACCATATCACAAACGTTTCCAATGTAATGCCTTTTGTAAAAGGCGAAAGATTTATATGATCTGAAGAGAAACCAGAGTGCATTGGTTTATTTTTGCACATAACTAATAGGCAAAGAGCATAAGAACTTAGTAAACTGTTTTAGTACAGGGACAGAGGAAGACCTTTGCTTCATCTAGCTCAGTAATGTCTGCACAAACTGGCAGCAACTGTCCTGGGTTCAAGGTGGGAACATTCCCAGCCATGCCTGCAGATGTTGCTGGAGTTTAGTCCTGGGATCTTGTGCATGCAAGGCAGCCAGTGTGGTGTAGTGGTTAAGAGCAGTAGTCTCGTAATCTGGGGAACCGGGTTCGCATCTCTGCTCCTCCACATGCAGCTGCTGGGTGACCTTGGGCCAGTCACACTTCTTTGAAGTCTCTCAGCCCCACTCACCTCACAGAGTGTTTGTTGTGGAGGAGGAAGGGAAAGGAGAATGTTAGCCGCTTTGAGACTCCTTAAAGGGAGTGAAAGGCGGGATATCAAATCCAAACTCCTCCTCCTCTTCTTCTTCTTCTTCTTCTTCTTCTTCTTCTTCTTCTTCTTCTTCTTCTTCTTCTTCTTCTTCTTCTTCCCCTGAGCTCTCACTCTTCCCTGAAGTAAGATTCTAGTCCTTAGGTTTCTGAATTAAGGACTGTGCTAAACAGGAACATCAGAAGCAGCCTTACAGAGGGTTAGACTGCCAACTGTTACGGAAATTACCGGGGGGGGCACATCTTTAAAGTTAAATATTACAAATATTATGCCTGAATGTATCCTTTCGACTTGACAGCTCAGGGAAGTTACCTAGCTTAAAAAAATAATATAAAATCATCTCCTTTCCCAGTTTCCTCCATTCCAAAGCTATTTTCCCCTTGAAAAAGGACTCCAGGAAGTTCCCAGAGGTGACAATTGCTGGACTCATTGTTAGCCAAAGGAAGCCAAATCTCATCACCTGACTCGCCTCAGGCTCCAGATATGCAAAGGAACTTCTATTGTACTTTTTTGGGTGGTGGGTACTTAAGACATATTTGTCTATGCTAATCTTATACCTGAGTCTTGCCCTGCCATGTCTGCTTATGCTAATCGTGTACCAAGGACTTGTCTGGACATGTTTGCCAAGGTTAACCCCTCCCCTTTTGTGACATGTCAGTGATGTAGCAATGATGCTGTACGAACTGTATCCTGGGATATGGTGGGAAAGTTTTAAAAGTCTTTGTCACCCCATCCTCGGGGTTCAAATTTGCTCTTTGAACCTATTGCGCAATAAACTTTGGTCTACAACTATTTGCTCCGGTTGGTGGCTGGAATCCTTCCTTTATTCCGCAGGTACCCGCGGGCTCTGCCCGCCGAGCTAGGTGACTGAGCAGCCTCGCACCTAGATTTTTTCCTTAACACCCCCAAGTGGTTTGGTTTTTTTTTGTTTTTTTTTGTGATAAAGAAAGTGCCGGGAAAAGATGCTGCAGTAAGTGGGATAACATCTGCTTGATGCAACACCATCTAACCACCCTGCAACTTATCTAGAAGAGACCCAGAGCTTCATCTATTTATACAGCTGTGGTTTATGTCTCCCTCTCACCCCCCCAACTGCAATCTGGTGCTGTTTAGATATTGTGGCTTGCAACTTCCACCAGCATCAGCAACATTATTTTATGTGCAGGGGTTGGGGAGCTGCTTTGTTACAGATCTGAATTCGATGACTGAGCTAAAATGCCATAGTTGAGGGGTAGTGGTTAATGTTCTGGGCTATTTGCTGGGAGAGAACAGGGTTCAAATCCTCCCTCAGCCATGAAACTCTCACTCAGGGCGACCTTGGGGGCCAGTCACCGGCTCTCAGCCTAACCTACCTCGCAGGTTGTTGGGATTGAATGAAGATCGGGGAGAACCATGAATGCCACATTGAGATCCTTGGAGAGAGAAGGGTGAGATATAAATGCAAAAAAATAAAATAATGAGTAAACAATAATCCTACATGTCTGTAAAAGGAGACAGCAGATAACCTGGAGAGAGTGAGGGAGCCCCCAGTTCCCATAATCTATTTCTTGATTGAAGAAAGAGGAATATGGGGAACATACAGTGGTACCTCGGGTTACATACGCTTCAGGTTACATACGTTTCAGGATACATACGCTTCAGATTACAGACTCTGCTAACCCAGAAATAGTGCTTCAGGTTGAGAACTTTGCTTCAGGATGAGAACAGAAATCGTGCTCCGGTGGGGCGGCGGCAGCAGGAGGCCCCATAAGCTAAACTGCTTCAGGTTAATAACAGCTTCCGGTTAAGAATGGACCTCCAGAACGAATTAAATACTTAACCTGAGGTACCACTGTACACCCTCTGCTGAGCACCCAGGAACAACCAGAACATGACTGGTACACACCCCACCCTGGTGTCTGCACCTCTCTCACTCTCAAAATCAGGATGTGTTAAGACAGGCTGATGGACAGTAGAGTCAAAGCTTTTCCTCTTTTAAGGAAAAGGGAGGAAAACATTTCTTCCTTCTGGAATGAACCATAGAACATAAGAACATAGGATGAGTCCTGCCAGAACAGGCCAATGAATGGCCCATCTAGTACAGCACCAAAAGAAGAGCAGGGCTGGATCCAGCCAATGGCCCTTCTAGTCTAGCATCCTCTTCTCACAGTGGCCAACCAAGATCATTCATTCATTCATTCATTCATTCATTCATTCATTCATTGAATTTGTTCATCAATTTATCTTCTTCCGCACGGCAACCCAAAGTCACCTACAACCAACCAAACAGACCAAAAGTCCTGCATAGATACATTAAAACTAAGAAGAGAAAGAAAGATATTCAAGACGTCCTGCCCACTTCTAGAAGGCCACTGATAGTTAAAGGCCAAAGGTCTGCTGGTTACTGAGGAAATGTTTTGCCTGGTGCCCCAACTGGAAACCCTCAAACAGGAGCTGAGCCCAAGAGTACTCTTCCCTCTTCTGGTTTCCATAAGGACATAAGGAGAACTTCCTGGATTGGGCCATTTGCCCACCTAGTTCAGCATCCTGTCCTCACAGTGGCTGATCAGATGCCTATTGTGGGAAAGACGTTAGTGTTTGGGACTTTTCAGTTGAGAGAAAAGGTGGTAAGAGGAGACATGATGGAAATTTATGAAATGATGCATAGCATGGGGAAAGTGGAAAGAGGGGACACCCAAGTTGAATGTAGAAGAT
This sequence comes from Podarcis raffonei, assembly GCF_027172205.1. NCBI lineage: Eukaryota > Metazoa > Chordata > Lepidosauria > Squamata > Lacertidae > Podarcis > Podarcis raffonei. The sequence goes on from NC_070616.1 coordinate 16,226,922, forward strand.
TCAGGACAGATAAAAGAAAGTTCTTATTCACAGAGTGCATAGTTAAATGGTGGAACCCCTCCACACGTGATGGCCACCAACTTGGATGGACAAATTTATGGAAGAGGAGAGGACTATTGATGGCTACCAGCCATAATGGTTCTGCTCTACCTTCACAGTTGGGATGTGGTCTAAACCACAGAGCCTAGGGCTTGTTGATCAGAAGGTCGGCAGTTCGAATCCCCGCAATGAGGTGAGCTTCCTTTGCTCGGTCCCTGCTCCTGCCAACCTAGCAGTTTGAAAGCACGTCAAAGTGCAAGTAGATAAATAGGTACCACTCCGACGGGAAGGTAAACGGCGTTTCCGTGCGCCACTCTGGTTTGCCAGAAGCGGCTTAGTCATGCTGGCCACATGACCCGGAAGCTGTACGCCAGCTCCCATGGCCAGTAAAGTGAGATGAGTGCCACAACCCCAGAGTCGTCCACGACTGGACCTAATGGTCAGGGGTCCCTTTACCTTTATCTCCACAGTTGGAGACAGCAATGCTTCCGAAAACCAGTTGCTGGAAACCACAGTAGAGGGGAATGTTCTTGTGATAGTGTCGGCCCAGGACATTTTGGCACCTGAGGTGGACCCCAAAATAGTGCTCCCCTCCCCACCAGGAAAGCATCAGGAACAAGAAGGGGAGAAAGATTGACATTGGGATCTGCTGACCCAGGGGATCCTGCCACCTGAGACCAGTCACCTCCCCTTGCCTCATGGGTGGGCTGGCCCTGTCTTGTGCCTTCGTTACATATCATTAGGTGCCAGGAAAAAACGTTCCTTTTCAGCCAGGCCTTTGACTGATTAAAAGAATCTATGACCTTCAGAATGCGTTGAGGGTATTTGCTGCTGTGTTGTGGTCTTGTTTTTATTTTGTATTTTTATGTTGCAAAGTGCTCTGTGAACTTCAGATGAAGATCGGTATTATCAATTTAATAAATAATAATAATCTTAATCATTTGGATTACTGGCATTCCAGGGTTGGGTAGATTGTTCTTCTTGAAATGATGCCTCATGAACTAAAAGTATCTAAGAGGCAGAGCTTGAATGTCATATATATATATATTGTCAGGGAACTGCCATCGGAGCCAGGAGTGGAGGCAAGGCTCCCGAGCGATGCCGGAGAAGGGCCCAGCAGGGAGAGAGGGAACTCATCTACTGGGGAAGGAAATCAGCGTGACACCAGGGAGAAAGGGGAGCAGAGGAGGGCTTCGGAGAGATGGCTCCAGGACTCTTCGCCAGAGACCAGCGGGGAGAGCACGGGTCCTCCGCTGGCCACACCCACCCTGCGCAGAAGACTTCCGCGCAGGGAGGCTAGGCGGAGACTTGGCGTCAAAGAACTTTTATGCTGGAAGAAGTTCAGGAAATGCCCACTGACGGATTCTGCCAGTGACTGAGACAGCCGCGGAGTCAGGGCTGTGCAGCCAGGGAAAGGTTTAACCAGGCAACCTTGCCAAGAGTAGCAGCAACTTACGCACGAGCAACCCCAATTCCCATTACATATCTATATATATGACATGCTTTTATTTCTTATAGAGGCACAGTGCCATCAGTATATGTCTGGCTTATCTAGGACTGTCCCTGGAAAACAGGGACACTTGGAGGGTCTGGAATCCTTTTATAAATCTTTATTATGTATATAGGGGATCTTCGCATGATCCCCTTTACTATCCCTTTGGAGCTTTACTGGATCTTTGTCTTTTTGTCCTTCCAGGCTGAGACGCTTTTATGGTTTACACTTTTGATTCTTCATTTTGTTATGCTTGTATTTTTGCTGTTGTAGTACACACACACACACACACACACACAAACACACACCCCGCCACCAGAGCCCATAGCTGAGAGTGCTGAGAATTATTTCCCTCTCCAAAACAGGCATGAAATGTAAATGTGTGTTTTTGCAAGGACATCCGGCCCAGGGCTGATTCCCCCAACCCCTTGTTCCAACTCTGCTCTTAAATTTCTCTGCGTCCTTGGCTGGGTTCATACATGGCTTCTCTGGAAGACCCTCAGAATGAGTTGCAGATGGTCCAGGAACAGTGCCGGCGGGTGTGTGTTTGTGTCTGTGTGTCTGTGTGTGTAAGATGGTCTAGGATTCCATTGACAGGCAATTTGCTGCTTTCCCAGGTCAAGATTTATGATGCATCCTCCCTTCTCCTGCTGCCTCTGCAGGGTTGTGTGTTTACACTGTGAGGGTTGTGTGCTGGTGCAAAGGGCAGCATCAGCGCCTTGTGCGTCACTGTGCACAGCTTGGCTGCAGGCCCGAGACATCTGTGGAACTCAATCAAGTTCCCCAGAAAACTGATTGAGACAAAATCTGCTAAGATTAGCAAAGCTTCTACTTTCAATACTGTCAGAGGACCCTGCAAGCGCAGTCCTGGCACCAGCAGGGTGACTCAGCTCGTGCAGTTCAGAAGAAACCTTTGGGTGGCCTTCCTGTTAACTCATGTGGGTGCTATGCAAAGGGACCCTGCTGAGCCCAAGGCAGAGAGGCTCTAGAAGTCCCCACAGTGACAAGAAACCTTGGGGTGGGGGAGAGATTTGATGCATTTTGCATTTAAAGGTGAACCTACCTCCTGTGCAAAACAATTTGCCAACTGTCATTTGAAAGTTGCACTTCTCTGAATTTCGCAATGCAGTTCACCAGCCAATCATGTGCCCAAAAATGTGTATATTAAGGATATGTTTACATTAAAAATGCATTGAATTATTGAAAACAGCATGCAAAAATGCATTATATTGGGGGAAATTGCTTTGCAGAAACAGGTATATTAGGCCAAATGAGGCAGACATAAAGATGTGTATATGGGGAGAAATTTGCACCCAACATGCAGCTTCATAGGATGTCCACGAGTTCTAGTGTTATGGGAAAGGGGATACAGTAACACTTTTCTCTATCCACTTTTTCATGCCAGGCAAAACAATTTAAGCTTAAACCATGTTGCCTCTTGCTCGCCTTTTCTCTAAATTAAAGGTAAAGGTAAAGGGACCCCTGACCATTAAGATCCAGTCGTGACCGACTCTGGGGTTGCGGCGCTCATCTTGCTTTACTGTCCAAGGGAGCCGGCGTACAGCTTCCGGGTCATGTTGCCAGCATGACTAAGCCGCTTCTGGCGAACCAGAGCAGCACACGGAAACGCTGTTTACCTTCCCGCTGGAGCGGTACCTATTTATCTACTTGCACTTTGACATGCTTTTGGACTGCTAGGTTGGCAGGAGCAGGGACCGAGCAACGGGAGCTCACCCCGTCGCGGGGATTCGAACCGCCGACCTTCTGATCGGCAAGGGAACAAAGGAAAGGGAATCTGTGCAAGATGACAAATGAGTGGGGCCCCTCCCTCAACCCGCAAATAGTTAGAAAGGCAAAGCGAGAGCGGAGAGTTTTGGCAGTGATGTGAGCAAGAACAAGCAGCAAGCTGGAGAGAGAGTTGGGGCAATGACTGCTTTCTGTTTAAGAGGGTTGCCATGTTTCAAAAAGTGAAAATCCGAACAGAAAAGTTGTTTGAGCTTTTCTGGGGGGGGGGAGGGGCAAAGTTGTCAAGCTTTTCTTAGTTTAGCAACATCCCAAAGAAATTGGACGTCTTCAGGTGGTACATGACCCCAGTCAAGCTTGCAAAAATCTATCATTTGCCCGATAATAAATGTTGGAAATGTAAGGAAAATGAAGGTACGTTCTTTCACCTTTGGTGGACGTGTCCCAGGATTAAGGCTTTCTGGGAAATGATATATAATGAATTGAAAAAGGTATTTAAATATACCTTCTTGAAGAAACCAGAGGCCTTTCTCTTGGGCATGGTCGGCCAATTGGTGTCAAAGAAGGATAGAATGTTTTTTATGTATGCCACAACAGCAGCAAGAATACTTATTGCAAAGTATTGGAAGACACAAGATTTACCCACTCTGGAAGAATGGCAGATGAAGCTGATTGACTGTATGGGATTGGCAGAAATGACTGGCAGAATCCGCGACCAGGGAGAAGAGTCGGCAGAAGAAGATTGGAAAAAAATTAAGGACTATTTACAGAAATATTGTAAAATTAAGGAATGATGAATGATGCTGGATTGAAATTAAGTGGTTTCTAGCTGTAAAAGGAATATGAAAAAATGGTTCTTTATAAGTAAAAATTTAAGGTTATAATAACCTAAGATGTTGGATAGAAAATAAGGTATTTTTATAAGTTGTAATGCTCTGAGATAAGGATTTGCTGAACAAATAATTTGAACTGGACTACAAGAAGGGGAGGTATGAGGAGGTCAGAGAAATATGTTATTGAAAGTTAAGTATAAGTGAACTATATGTGTTTTTAATCTTTTTGTTTGTTTTTTGTTTATATAAAAATTTGAAAACTTCAATAAATATCTTTTTTAAAAAAAAAAAAAGAAATTGGACGTCTTTGAGTTATTCCTGAGGGAAATTGGCAAGAATGACACTGCCGGCATGGGCTGTCATACGTCTAGATTTCCCCAGTTGTTCCGATTTCCACCTGGACACTGCTTGCGGCTGCAGTATTCTGGTTATGTCTGGGAAATTCCGAATGTACAGCAACCCTATAGTTTGAATCAAGGCTCTCCTGGGTGTTGATGCTGTGAACCCCTCCACTGTCAACTCAATATGTATATATGTGCAAATAAACCATATACAGTCATACCTTGGATCCCAAGCACCTTGCGATTCAAACGTCTTGGCTCCCAAATGCTGCAAACCCAGAAGTGAGTATTCCAGTTTGTGAACATTCTTTGGAACCCGAACGTCTGACGCAGTTTCTGTGGCTTCCGACTGGCTGCGGGAGCTTCCTGCAGCCAATTGGAAGCCACGCCTTGGTTTCCGAATGTTTTGGAAGTCGAATGGACTTCCGGAACAGATTCCATTTGACTTCCAAGGTACCACTGTATCCTAAAGACAGCACAGCCTCCACCATGGCTCACACCGAGGGGAACACGAACCCCTGGAGTCTCACTGCGCTCAGAAACAGAGGAGGCGTGCAACAGTGTGTTATATTCGCTGAACAATAAAACTACTGTTGTGTATATTACTACTGTACTATGGAATGTCCTATTTTGGTGTTTTACAGCTCCTGTTTAGGAAATGTGGTGTTTGTTGTTCCTATTGTTAAAATAATAATAATGAAGATTACAGTGGTACCTCGGGTTAAGTACTTAATTCGTTCTGGAGGTCCGTTCTTAACCTGGAACTGTTCTTAACCTGAAACACCACTTTAGCTAATGGGGCCTCCCGCTGCCGCCGTGCTGCTGGAGCACAATCTCTGTTCTCATCCTGAAGCAAAGTTCTTAACTCGAGGTAATATTTCTGGGTTAGCAGAGTCTGTAACCTGAAGCGTATGTAACTTGAGGCGTACGTAACCTGAGGTACCACTGTATTTATTAAAAAAATAGTAGGCTAGATTCAACTAAGTTGTTGCATTAGCACAGGCATAGGCAAACTCCTGCTCTCCAGATGTTTGGGAGTACAATTCCCATCATCCCTAGCTAACAGGACCAGTGGTCAGGGATGATGGGAATTGCAGTCCCAAGTATCTGGAGGGCCTGCATTAGCATAAACCAACATGGTGAGTCCTGCCAGAGCGATAGGACTTACCCCCACCTTCCGCAATCCTCTTCCCTTGTGCCCTTCCCAAATCTGCTTAGGAGAGTCAGAAGAACCCCTGGAACAGCACATGGGGGCAAAAAGAGGGGAGGTAGTGTTGTCTGGCAAGCAGAAATATCTGCACTGATAGAATGGTACCCTTGGCACAACATTGAATCTCAACCACCAACATTTCCAGAGGTTGTAGCAGGCAGTGGAGGTTTCCTTGGAGGTTTTTAAGCAGAGGCTGAATGGTCGTTTGTCAGGGATTCCTTAGCTGTAATTCTTGCATTGCCTGGGCCGGGGCTAGATGACCTTAGGGTCCCTTCCAATTCTATGAAATGAAAAAACAAATGAGCTAGCATCATCACCATCATCATCATCATCATCATCATCATTTATTTATACCCCGCCCATCTGGCTGGGTTTCCCCAGCCATTCTGGGAAGCTTCCAACAGAATATTAAAAATAGAAATCAAACATTAAAAACTTCCCTAAACAGGGCTGCCTTCAGATGTCTTCTAAAAGTCAGGTAATTGTTTATTTCCTTGACATCTGATGGGAGGGCGTTCCGCAGGGCGGGCGCCACCCTGGAGCATCGAAGAGTTTGCAGGCTCTAGAGTGAAATATGTCCGCCCATGTTGGCTGCTGGCTGGGTATTGGGGGCAGAATCGGGTGGCCGGTGGCTTAAGGTGGGCAGTTCCTCTTCCTAATCCAATTCTGCTTGCAGAAATGGAGTAAGACCCCGCCCCCGCTTGCTTCTCCTGAGCAGCCCTCGCTGGATTTAAGAACCTAAGAAGATCCCTGCTGGATTAGCCAAAAACCCATCTGGTCCAGCATTCTGTTCTTGTAGTGGCTAACCAGATGTTTGTGGGAAACCTGCAAGCAGGTACTGAGTGCAAGAGCCCTCTCCCCTCCTGTGGTTTCCAGCAATTGGTGTTCAGAAACATCGCTGCCTCCAACTATGGAGGGGGAGCATAGCCATCATGGCTAGTAGTGCCCAATAGCCCTCTCCTCCATGAATTTGTCAGTCCTCTTTTAAAGCCGTCCAAGTTGACAACCATCACTGCCTCCTACAGAAGTGAGTTCCATAGTTTAACAATGCACTGCTATTTCTTTTTTTTTATAAAAAATGAAATTTATTAAATGTCCACAAATTTCACATATGGTTCCAATACATAATATTTTTTTCTTTTGTTTTATCAACTTTCCATGCTGCACCCTGCTTTCTCTCTCTTATATTATAATCACGATACTATATATATATATATATATATATATATATATATATATATATATATATTCAGTTTTACAATTTTATATTCATCACTATAACATTATCTCAAGAAAAAAGAAAAATATGATTCCCCAAGTCCCCCTCCCCCTGACTTCCCTCATCTTCCCCTTCTGGGTTGTTACATTATTTGTTGTATTCTGCATGTACCGTATTTTTCGCTCTATAACACGCACCCGACCATAACACGCACGTAGTTTTTAGAGGAGGAAAACAAGAAAAAAAATATTCTAAACGAAACAGTGGATGTATGATTTTTGTGGTTCATGCTGTGGCCACAGACATGTGATCTGACAGTGAGTTTGGAGTAGCCCAATGCAAAAATCCTGAGGATCCATGCTTTGTAACCATGTTTTAAGTGGGGAGGGAAGGAAAAGCACTCTAGGGACAAGGAGCACGTGTGGGGTGGGTGGAGAAGGATGCTGCTAATAATGAAGAAGAGGGGAATAAGGGGAGAAGAAGCACGTGTGGGGTGGGTGGAGAAGGATGCTGCTAATAATGAAGAAGAGGGGTATAAGGGGAGAAGGCTCCTCTCCTCTCCCACTTTGCTCCTTTAAAGCAAGCAGGCTCTGCTTTTCTTCCTCCTCCCCGCTCATCCCCAGCTTAGCGAGCTGAAAAACTTTGCTGCTATGTAGCGAGCTGAGTGGGGAGGAGAGAGGGACAGAGAGCCTGCTTGCTTTAAAGGAACCAACCGGACAGGAGCCGCTTACACTCATGTAAGCGGCTCCTCTCCTCTCCCGCTTTGCTCCTTTAAAGAAGCAGGCTCTCTGTCCCTCTCTCCTCCCCACTCAGCGGCTCTTCTCCTGCTTTGCTGTTTCAAAGCGAGCCACGGAGGAGGGAAGGAAGGGGAACCATGGATCCTCTGCTCACGACTGCAGCAGATCCCCCCGCCATCCGTAGGCATTCCCTCCATAACACGCACAGACATTCCCCCTTACTTTCTAGGAGGAAAAAAGTGAGTGTTATGGTGCAAAAAATACGGTATGTACACTACAGTGGTACCTCAGGTTACATAGGCTTCAGGTTACATACGCTTCAGGTTACAGACTCCGCTAACCCAGAAATAGTTCCTCAGGTTAAGAACTTTGCTTCAGGATGAGAACAGAAATTGTGCTCCAGTGGTGCAGCAGCAGCAGGAGGCCCCATTAGCTAAAGTGGTGCTTCAGGTTAAGAACAGTTTCAGGTTAAGAACGGACCTCCGGAACGAATTAAGTACTTAACCCGAGGTACCACTGTATTAAATCTTATTACATTGTTATCCTCCATATTTAAATTCAATAAAGTGGTGAAGGTTTATTCAAATCCTGTCAGTGAGTCCATTTCTTTTTGTTGTTTCTGCAGATTGTAAAAGGTTCCTATTCATTTGTCCAAAGTCACTGCTGTATTTTTCATGTAGTTTGTTAACTTTGCTAACTCTGCATAATCCATCAGTTTTTCTTGTCATTGTTCTTTGGTTGGCATTTCTCCAGACTTCCAATTTTGAGCTATTAAAATTCTTGACGCGGTTGTCGCATACATAAATAATTTACATTTCCCTTTACTAATTCTTGACCTATCGTCCAAGGTCAAGGTTAGGTTAGGAAGATACAATAATTTCTAATTCTTTCTGTTGCTTATAGTTCAAATCCTGCTCACGGGTTCCTTATACTATAATATTTATTTAAATAATCCGAAAAAGGCTTCCATTCTTCAATGAAACAAGCATCATTAAGTTCTCTTATTTTAGCTGGTAACTTTGCTGATTCAGTCCATCACTTTCTTTATTCATTCTTCTTTAGTGGAAAACTCTTCATCCTTCAGTTTCGGGGTGGGGGTGGGGAGAATCCTTGCAGCTGAAGTTATATACATAAATAACTTAACTATCTTCTTTGGAATTTCTGTCCCTATAACCCCTGGCAGAAAATCTTCTCAGTGTGCTGTTATTTCTTGTGCATCTGCAAGAAGAAAAAAAGCCCCTACTGCTGCCTCCCGCTTGGAAATGTTCCATAGATTGCTGTGCTCGTTCTCATCCCTCTGAGATCTGGTGCTGAAAACTTTCCTGTTGGGACCAAAACACTTCCTTGCCTTCTCTTCCTGACCAGATCCAGCCACCTGCAGGACCAGCAGGGGATTGCAGAATCTCTTTTTCACTTCCTCTTCCCTCCCCCGCTGGCTAATTTGGACGCTTCTCCAGAGTAAGCAAAATTGGGGCTGGAATTTCGTCACTCCTGAGTGATTCGCCTTCCAAGGAACCCCCATCTGCCTGTATAAAGAGAAGAAGGGGAAACTCATGGAGCTCATTCTGGAGCAACCGAGAGCTTGGACCTTGACTGCTTCTGCACCCTCAGCTTTGAGCAACAAGCCTCCTCTTCCATTCCACGAGCAAAAATGAAGAGCTTCATTGCTGCCTTTGCTTTCCTGCTGACCATCACTACCCTCCTCTTCTCCCAGGCTCAGTCTCATTTAGGTAAGTCCCACTTTCCTTCTTCACAGCATCACTGCCAAAGGCATCTCAAGCCTTGGGGACCACAATCCGCACCACCATCTTATTCCAAGGCCGTCCTGCACTCCTGGCTGCTTCTGCTGCCCCAGGAGCTGGGCCAAGCAGGAGAGGGCTATTGGTGGCCACCAGCCATGGTGGCTATGCTCTGCCTCTGTGGTTGGAGACAGCAACACTTCTGAAGTTGATGGAACCCATGGGAAGGGAGTGTGCTCGGGTCCCACTTGTGGGCTTCCTATTGGGGCATCTGGTTGGCCATTGTGAGAAGAGGATGCTGGACTAGATGGGCCACTAGCCTGAAGCAGCAAGGCACTTCAGATGTTCTTATGGAACTTCTTCCCACTGGAGCCAATGATGGCCACCAAAACGGAGGACTTTACAAGAGCATTAGATAGGATAGCAATGCTCCTCTTATATTCTTTAGGGGGAGCACAGTGAAGGAGGGATGGTCCCCTCCTAAAGGGTTTGCTTGGGAGGAGAGCAGGGCCCCACTGCAACCCTCCCCAAGGCACCTCTGTTGGCCAGAGAGAGAGTATTTTCCTCTCTCCAGTGGAAGAAGAACTTCCCATAACCTCACTGAAGACAATGGCCTGTGTGAGCAGGAACAACTCCCAGATCATAGAATCATGGAGAGTTCAGGGATTGGACCTGCTAGAACCTTCTGCATGCAAAGCAGGGGTTCTGGAGAACTGAGATAGTATCCCCTCTTCCCTGCCTGCACCTGTAGAAAATAGTCCGTAAATGTCATAGAGCCATGGAGGGGTCTTTGTGGGGTGCCTAGTCTTTCCCTTGCAAGGGATGAACCAAGAGCTAGGGAAACCCCAACAGTGGTGGCTGTCAAGCTTTTGCATCAAGAGCTCAGGAGAGAGAGAGAGGGAGGGAGGGAGTCTACCAGCTTTCTAGGCAATTGGTCCCAATATTGTAATTGGGTCTTTGCAAAGACAGAGTCATAGAATTGTAGTATTGGAAGGGACCTCAAGGGTCCTCTAGTCCAACCCTCAACAATGCAGGGATATTTTCCTGCACATCACACCATGGAAGCTCCAGGTTGCGTCTCTGCAATCCAGCACTCATTTCGGAGTGTCTATGTGCCTGAAGTGAAGTCAAAATTATGACCTCCTTCCTCCACTGGCTCTGGACTGGAGTTTGTTTTTAAGCAGGTGAGGGTGGGAGGAGGAGCTGAAGGGGTCCCATCAGGACTCTGCCACTTGCCTATTGAAGCTGCTTCTTCATGTTATTAATGCTGACCCAGGGAACCCGCTATTTAGAGCTGGGAGGAAGGTTATTTTTAAAAAAGGAGAAGCACTGTAGCTAAGTGGAGGAGCATCTGTCCTGCATGCAGAAGGTCCCAGGTTCACTCCCCAGCATCTCCAGGTAGGGCTGGGAATGCCCCACATCTGACACCACACTGAGCCACTGCCAGTCATTGCAGACCATAGTGAGCTAGAGGGGTTGACTTGCTGAAAGGTAGCTTCTTATGTGCCTATTAAATTAGCCCTCTAAGATTTCAGCACTCATGACTGTGGATAGTTTTAGGGAAAGGACAGTAACTCAATGCCAGAGCATCTGCTTTGAATGCAGGTCTCGTGTTCAATCCCCAGCCGCATCTCTAGGTTAGGCTGGTAACATCCCCTGCATGAAATCCTGAAGAGCTGCTGCTGCCAGTCTGTGTAGACAATATTGGCTTTGATGGACCAATGGTCTGACTCGGTATAAGGTAGCTTCCTATATTTAATAACAGTCCTTGATTCAGAATCCTTGGGACTAGAATCTTACTTTGGGGGAAGAAGCTCAATGACAGAGCAACTGCCTTGAATGCAGAAGGTCTCAGGTCCAATCCCCTGTGGAGTCAAATCAAGACCGCAGGAAGCAGAAGTCATTTGTTCACTCCCTTCCGCTCTTCTCTCCCACAGACTCAGGCTACTGCTGTAAGAAATACGTTATGAAACCCATACCACGCAGACTCCTGGAGTCCTATGACTATGCAAGTAGCAAGTGCTCTCTGCCAGCTGTTGTGTAAGTATGAAAAACTTTGAAAACAATTGTGGGTGATCAGCCAAGCTACAAACTATTAGCAATAGCTGCAGAGGCCAAAGCCCCTTTGCAATTCCATACCAGATCAGGGGGCTTCAGGACTTCTCTTTGCATGGAAGGTGGGGACAGTCCTATTTTTTTGCCAAAGGGTGACTGCAGCATAGCGTGGGTTGCCAGTGCCCGGGGCAGGCAAGCCACTGATGCTGCCGGACCGCCTCCTCCCCATGAGAGCCAAGTGGGGCCGTGCTGCACCACCTGCCTGTCCATGCAGGGGGGAAACCAGCCAGCCAACACAGCCCTTGCTGGGTAAATCCCCCCAATGCCCATGGAGAGGAGCGCCAGGCAAGACTGTGCTGGACTTGCCCCTTGCCCACCTCCCTCCATCTGTGCCCACTCACCGTGGGCCTGGGCTGCTCTGCCGCCTTCACCAGGGCGGGGTTCCCTGTGCCTGCATGGGGGCTCCTAGTTGCACCCCCTCAGAATTTTGCACCCCACAGCCCCCTGCCCCCCACATTATGCCACTGAAGAGAGGCTCCCCCCCCTTTGCCACAGTGCAAACAGTGGGCACTACCAGATCAGGAAGAGAGGGGCAAAAGGATAGAACAGAAGGACATAAGAAGAACATGAAAGGAGCCTGCTGGATCAGGCCAGTGGCCCGTCTAGCCCAGCATCCTGTTCTCACAGTGGCCAAACAGATGCTTGTGGGAAACCTGCACAACAGACAATACAAGCAACACGAAGACCAGCATACCAGATAGCACTGCAATTCTTATTGCATGATATACATGATTTAGTACAGCAAAAACAAAACGTGTACACTTGTAAATTCTCTAATTATATTTGAAATCAAATGAACACATGGCGTTCATGTTACATATCCTTATGACCACTGCTCCATGTGCATTTTTCTAATCTATGCATTGTGCTGAAGAAGATTCCAGCGAAACAGTCAGATTATCTGGGATCACTGTCCTACGTTGTCATTCACTTACTACTTCGGCACCATGAACGCCTAAAAAAAGTTTTGCCGCTTAGCCCACAGGATAGCATCTATTACTTTGTTTCAACCATAGACTTATTATACTTCTATGGGCTTTCAAAGATTGACAGACGTGTGTTCATTTGATTTCAAATATAATTAGAGAATTTACAAGTGTACACATTTTGGTTTTGCTGTATTAAATCATGTATATCATGCAATAAGAATTGCAGTGCTATCTAGTATACTGGTCTTCGTGTTGCTTGTATTGTTTGTTGTGTTAAGTTGGCAACACAGGGGTTTGTTGTTCTGTATTGTGGGAAACCTGCAAGCAGGACCCAAGCACAAGAGCCCTCTCCTCCTGCGTTTCCAACAGAAGCATTGCTGCCTCCTTCTCCTACTAGCCATCCTGGCTAGTAGCCTTTGATAGCCCTCTCCCCCAGTTCCTATTCCTCGTGTCATGTTCTTAGTCTGAGTTTATATTCCATGGGGTTATAGCTAGCTTCCTTTCCTTGGAGCCTGATCAGTGCAAATGCAACACCACCAATAAACCTCCTAGGTGACTGTCAGGCGACCTTGACCCTCCTGAAAGGGAATCACCTCTCCGTCCTGGAAGTGACCTGATGGCCTTAGGGAAGCCTCAGGCTCAGCCCCCGACCCCAACTCTGATGAGATGCAGGTGGGAGAACAAGTCAACAGCTTCCCAGGGAAGGGAGAGGATCTGGAGGGCGAATGCCAGGGGTGCCCTCCTCATCCCCACCCCCAGGCCAAAGCCGGGATGCATTTCTCCATGTAGCTCTGGGACAGAGCGCCTGTTTGCCTGCAGATGGTCCCAGGTACAGTCCCAGGTGGGGCTGGGATATAAAGGTAAAGGGACCCCTGACCATTAAGTCCAGTTGTGACCGACTCTGGGGTTGCGGCGCTCATTTCGCTTTATTGGCCGAGGAAGACAGCGTACAGCTTCTGGGTCATGTGGCCAGCATGACTAAGCCGCTTCTGGCGAACCAGAGCAGCGCACGGAAATGCCGTTTACCTTCTCGCTGGAGTGGTACCTTTTTACCTACTTGCACTTTGACGTGCTTTCGAACTGCTAGGTTGGCAGGAGCAGGGACTGAGCAACGGGAGCTCTCCCCGTCGCGGGTATTCGAACCGCTGACCTTCTGATCGGCAAGTCCTAGGCTCAGTGGTTTAACCCACAGCACCACCTGCGTCAGTCCTTCCCAAAACTTCAGAGAGCCACTGCTGCCAGTCAGTGTAGACAGTGCAGAGCTAGATGAACCAATTGGTCTGACTCAGTATGTGTCAGCTTCTGATGCTCTGGCTGGCTGGGCACTAAACAGGCATTTCTCCCTTTGCAGATTTACCACGAAAGCGAATAGGCGGCAGTGTGCAGACCCCAGTGCCGCATGGACCCAGGAACGTATCCAAAGTCTCTCCCAAACATCGACAACACCCAGCAAGAAATGAGAAAACCAAGTGCCCGAAAGCCTTGCCGCGTGCGGAACATGCACAGCCACCCACACCCACTCTTGTGACAGTTGCACTTTAACATAATGTATTTTATTTAATTTATGTCAGCATATTTTAAGCAGTTGTGTGTTTTTGTATTATTGTTTTCCACAAGGGAAGTGAGATAGCCCAGAGGTTCTTTCTGTAAAGCACCACAAAGACCTTTCATGTGAATAAATATCAGGGCAAAAATGAAATCCTTCTGGGCCTCAGACTGGTTCATTCTGCTTCATCGTCGTCCCCCATCCCACTCTCAAGGGTTCAGCTTCATTCTGCAGCTTAATCGGGGAGAGGGGAGGAGGCAAAAAAAAGTGGCTCATTGGGTTCCTCTGAGTTTCTCATTCTTTCCAACTTGGAAGTTCCATTTTCCACATTTCTGCATCAATTTTTCTTTTTAAAGCCTGTGCAAAAACCCACATGAATCTCCACATACAGTGGTACCTCGGGTTACGTTACCTTTGAGTAACGTAATTTCGAGTTACGAACGGAGCAAACCCAGAATTGTATACCTCCTGGTTTCACCGTGCATGCATGCGCAGAAGCACTCTATAGTGCCACACGCATGTGCAGAAGCGGCGCCTCTGGATATGGACTTTTTGGGGTAAGTATGGACCCCCAATATGAATCAAGTTCGTATCCGGAGGGTCCACTGTATATTTCCCCTGGTGTATCCACATGTGTACACAATTTTGCCAAATATATACATTTTGGGCAAGGAATTTTCCCCAGTATAATTTTATATTGTGACATGCACCCCAATTTCTTCTATTATTTACGAAGTGAACTGAATAACGCTAAGAGGGCTTGGATTTTAATTTAATTGGAAGTATAATTGCTCATATATCTTTAGTTGGAAGGAAGGATGAAAGGAATCTGTGAACTGCCAAGGAACTGATAAGGTTCTTTATTGAGTCATCTGCAGTTCAACAGACCGCTCTCTTCCCAGGCTGAGGAAAAATGGTGACAACAGGTAATATTTACTGGGACAGAGTGACTTTTGCAGCTGTTGTTAAGGTTGCGGATGGAGCGATGGAGAAATTTCTGGAACAGCAATGGGATATCAGTTTCGCCCAAGGCATGAGGGATAACAGCAACAACCGGGGGAAAGAAAGACATAACATCTTACAAGGACAGGAAGAAACAGCACAGACAGAATAATTGCCACACACAGGAAAAATAAGTTATAGTTTTATAAATCATTGAATGTGTCAACACGAATAGAAGTTATTAATATTGCAGTTGTTGTATGAAGGAATATTATTATGACTGGAATGTAATTGAAATCAATAAGATTTTGGAATGCAGAAATAAAGAAAACCATCAAATCTAGCAAGTGGGGGAGCCACTTTAACCAAATTTTATAATTTGGTATTTGAACGATTGGTATTAATAATTATATTATAAATTGGTATTGTTATAAGGAGGCTATTATTGGACTGTAATTGAAAACTAATAAAAATAATAGCAAAATCTTGGGGGGGGGATCCTTGTTCAAATAGGTTTGACAACAAGAAGGAAATACTGTATTTTTCCGTGTATAAAACTAGGTTTTTTTAACAAAAAATAGGTTTAAAATTGGGGCTCGTCTTATACACGGGTAGTGCTAAGGGGTGTTTTCTTAATTTGGACTCCCCCAAAATAGGGGGCATCTTATACATGGGGGCATACACGGAAGAATATGGTAACTTTGGGAGGAAACTAAAACTGTCTGGGACTGAATAACTTCAAAAAAGGCTAATATGAATCTAAGCTGCATCAACAGAAGTATAATTTCCTATCGCTCTATTCTGCCTTGGTCAGACCACACCTGATCCCCACCTGTGTTGAGTTCTGAGCACCACAGTTTAAGAAGGATATTGACAAGGTGGGAGGTATGTAGAGAAGGGTGACCAAGATGACTAAGGGCATGGAAACCAAGCATTATGGGGGATGGTTGGGAAAGCTGGGGATGTTCAGCCTGTAGAAGAAGGTTGAGAGGTGACATGAGAGTCTTCTTCAAATATCTGAAGGGCTGTCACCTGAGTGATGGAGCAAGCTTGCTTTCTACTTCCCTGGAGGGTATGACTTAAATCAATGGATTCAAATTTAGTTGCTACCCACCCATAACCCTAAAATGGCCTGAACCTTCTCTGGACCTTCTTCCAGTTCTCCTGTGTTTGCCCTCACAGGGCCTCAGCCCTTCCCTGATGCTTTGGAAGCATCTGAGCTCTTTACCCAGAAATGGGCCTGGCCCAAGAAAACACCCTTGTCAGTCAAAATATGCCATGAATGATGGGCCTCAAGATACGTCCACATCCTATCTTGGGCGTCAACCCCTCACTATCTCCCTTGCTTTTGGGTAGAGTGGAAACTGTTCTGAAATTATCCTTGACAATTTTCCTATAAAAGGAGACCAGGGGGACCTCAAGGTACTGCGAGTCAAAGTGTCCTTGAGTCCTCTCTCCAAGTCTGCCTGCCATGAAGTTCTCTGCAACTGCTCTCACCTTCCTCCTACTTGTGCCCGCCTTTGCCCTGGCCGCTGCCAGCTCATGTGAGTCTACCCTTCTCTTCTACTGTTTGTGATTCAGTAGATTTATACCCACTTTTGATTGATTTTAAGACAGCAATGTAATAACAATATAATTACTTGTTTCATACCTACATGGAGAACCATTCAGTCATTTGCCCATCTGAGGGAGGGAGCCAGAGGGGCCTTCCCCCCAGCTCTGTAGCCCCAGAGCAAGTGGTCCTCAGGACTGAAGTGGTGCAGGAACCAGACTGAGTCTCTCCACTCAGACAGGCCTTGCGTCTCCTCAGTAGGAGGTAATAGCAGGCAAAATCAAGGGCATTTCCAAATGTAGAGCTGAAATGCTGGCTCCCCCAAAAGTGCCAATCTCACCTATGAGAAGGTGCCACAATGAGACCTCATGTGACAACTCCTTTGTGTTGCTCAGCAAAAAAGTCACTCCTAAGAAATTCTCACTCAAGTCACAGGCTAGCAATGAAAAGTTTCACAGGGCAAAATTTCCCATATCCTTAGCAATGGGGTGGTGGACAGTTAAAAGGGAGAGCAACCTATATTGAGCCGTCATTCATTTCTCTCTGTCAGGGGAAGACACCAAGGAGGTCCAGGATGAGGCTCGTGATAGTAAGTCTTCCTTGTCCTCTCTCTGCAACCACACTCAAAGAGGAAGCAGGTGACAAATTTGCATGGACCGTTCCTTCTCTACTCACTGTCATGGGGGTACTACTTGCACAACAGTTTCAACCAAAGGTGGCCACAATTCTCTCTAAATGAATCTGTAAGGGGCATCAGGAAAGGGGCAAAGAGCAGGCAAGAAAACAAACCCCCTTGTTTTGTGCCACATATCTCTATGGGATCAAATTTCAGCACTTTAGTATTGTAATAGATTTTGGGGGGGAGACTAAGCCTTGGAAATTAATAAATAGTAGGATTTTGATTATTTTGAGCACTGAAGTGAAGATTGGAGTCCAGTGGAAAAGTACAGGCTAAGCTTTCTTTCCAAGCCAGAGCCTTGCATGGAATAGAGGTATTAACATGACAAAAGGGGGTTGATGACCCATCTAAGAGGAATCTTGGGCCTGGGCAGGCAGAGGTTGCCATGCTGATGGGGTGTGTGTTTGAGGTGTCAGGAAAAGAGAGTCTTTAGAGCAAGGTGTGCTGGAAGGAAGACGGGGAGGAAAAAGACTGGGATCCATATTGGGCAGGCTGGCTGAAGGCTGGTTAGGAGAGATGACTTTGACTCCAGGGCTGCACTGCTGTGGGGGACAAGCAGTGGTCTTGAAAGGACCATGCTGTAAGACATTGACTCCCTCCATGCAGACTGAAGGTGCAAATAGGTGAATAAACCATATTTCTTAAAGCTACGGCAGTCTCCGCCGTGTCTCAATTCTCCAAAGGAACACAGACCCTGGGTGAATGCCTGGAACTCCCTGGAATCTTGCTACCACTTGGTAGAGAGAGGGGGGGTGACACCTGACTTTTTAAACAGTATGAATAGTTGCTGCATTTTTGGCATATGATTGTGATATGGCTATTACAAAAAGAGACCCCAAATCAAATTTAAGCAATAGCTGAGACAAATATTTTTCATTATAGGCAATGCTTTATATCCATCCAATGAAATATTTGCAAAGGAAGATCTCAATTCATTAGCAGTATGAATCATATTTAGGAGGCTTACATAAATTGAAGTAGTATTTGGCAAAGAGATTGTTGATGGTTCTTGGGTCGTGTGTCAATTGACCACTTTCATCTAAGAGAATTGATACGAAAGCAGGTTCTTTGTTTTACTTAGAGCATTAGCTAGTTATTTTGGATTTCTGTTCCTGAATTCATAAAACCTCTGTTTAAGAAATATAATGGACTTGTCAACAGTGTGATTCCAAAGCCTCCAACTCTCTTGGTGGAGAAGAGTTCAGCATATATCTACTAAGATCCTGTCTTCCTGTGCTCCTTCTCTAAGGTCTCAATGTCCAAGTATAGTTGTTGTATCTGGAGGGCAACTTTTCTTTTACGTTTCACTTGTTCTGTGATGCACACGCCACAAACCGTGGCTTTCATAGCATTCCACAGAATCTCATGGGAAACGTGGAAACCAAACCTTATGAGGAACGGTTCAGGGAAGTGGGTATGTTTAGCTTGGAAAAGAGGAGACTGAGAGGAGATACAGTAGCCATCTTCCAATATCTCAAGCGCTGTTACATGGAAGAGGGAACAAGCTTGTTTTCTCCTGCTCTGGAGGGTAGGACTTCAAGTTACAAGAAAGGACATTCCAACTAAGCATCAGGAAGAACTTTCTGACAGTAAGAGCTGTTCAACAGAGGAACAGTCTCCCTCAGGAGGTTGTGGACTCTCCTTTGTTGGTTCTTAAGCAGAAGTTGGATGGCCATCTGTCATGGATGTTTTAGCAGAGATTCCTGCACTATGGGGGGAGTTGACTAGATGACCCTTGGGGTTCCTTCCAAGTCTCCAATTCTATGATTCTATCTGGAGAGTTGCTCTCATTGAAATAATTTAGGATAGCCTGTTGGATTGCTTCCTCAGAGGGGGAAAGTGGCCACAGTTCTCAAAGCTCAGCTGTCCCTCTGAAGGAGGAAATGTTCACTGAAGGGGGATTTGGGCTTCATTCTCTAAAGCATCGATTCAAGAGGATGGGAAGGGAAGAAGGCTCATTCTAGTCCTCCCTGGAAGCAATCCAACAGGCTATCCTAAATTATTTCAATGAGAGCAACTCTCCAGATAGAATCATAGAATTGGAGACCTGGGGTCAGCACAGAACCTCTAGTTCTTCTTTGTGATGAATCTGCAAGAGGAAAAACATCTGCTTTGGGGCAAATTCATCAGAAGCCTGATAAAAGGCAGCTCTCCAGTTGCTTCAAATATTTAATGGGGGGACCAAAGGGACCTCAGCCCCTAGGCGTTGGCTCTTATGTACTCCAGGAACAAAAAGGGAACACTGCCCCCATAATGCTGCGTCATACAGCACAGCAACGCAGACGTTCTATTTTTGAGCAAGAGAAAGAGTGTGTGTTTGTGCCTAGGAAGGAAGTAGCATCTCTTTCAAGAGACATAAACCACTCCTTCCTTATCCAAATGATTCATGGTGCCCTGACCCCTTGCCTAGCTGAGGTGGCTCTGGGGGTAACCGGGGGACAGTTGAGGCCAGCATTGAGTGAGACTGAGTCAGGAGGTGTTGTGGCAACCCAGAGGTGGATGCAAGGAACAAGGGGTGGTCCAGCAGATGACACAAGCCAGCTGCTTCCATAGGAACATAACAGAAGGATGTGAAAAGAGTATGCAGCGCAACCGTCCCGTTTTAAGTGGGATGTCCCAGATTGACAGAAGCTGCCCTGGCTTCTGATCCCCATCTTGGATGTCCCATTTTGGCTCCTGTGCTCTGGCTGTGGAGCAGAAGGTGGCTGTTTCTTTGTCCCACACTGTGGCCCAAGTCAGTTTACTCACACCAGTGCATGGGACCAAAAAAATGGAAGCAAAACCTACCTTGCCCCCACGCGTCACCACTCTTCCTCCTCCTTCCATCGCAGAACTTATGGAAGCCAGCTTCTGGAAGTACCAGCAGAGGTGGACGAGGCGGTGGAAGCCATGGAGGGGGCAGAGGAGGAAGAGGCAGACAATGGCACAAGGGGGGGCAGCAGCTGGCAAGCGAAAGGGGAGGCAGGGAGAAGGTGAGTGGGCAGGCAGTGGGGCAGCAGGATGATGTGTAGAGGTGAACCAATTTGCCCTCCCAAAATGTTGGAGGGTATGAAAGAGCACCGGCTGGATGAGGCCAACAGCCCAGCTAGTGCTGCATCATGTCCTTACAGTGACCAACCAGAGGCCTGTGGGAACTTGCAAGCAGGAATCGAGGGCAAAAGCCCTCTCCTCCAATGTGGGTCCAGGAACTGGATACATTTCAGTTTAGGTTTAGGCCTGGTTTTGGCACAGAAACTGCTTGGGTCACCCTAAATGATGACCTGTGCCATTACAGTGGTACCTCGGGTTACAGACGCTTCGGGTTACAGACTTTTCAGGTTACAGACGCAGCTAACCCAGAAATAGTACATCGGGTTAAGAACTTTGCTTCAAGATGAGAACAGAAATCGTGCTCTGGCAGCGCGGTGGCAGCAGGAGGCCCCATTAGCTAAAGTGGTGCTTCAGGTTAAGAACAGTTTCAGGTTAAGAACAGACCTCCAGAACAAATTAAGTTCTTAACCCGAGGTACCACTGTAATTCTCTTTGACCTCTCAGTGACCTGGAGCAGCTGTCCAAGTTAAGAGTGGGTGGCACCCTCACTTAGTTGTAGTTCTTGTATCCTAGCTCATTCATCCTGATGAGGAACCTGAAGTGGTCAGCTAAGGTCACTGTCTCACAAAGAAACCTGTCTGACTAGTTCAGCAGCTTCTTCTGTTAATCTCCAACCCACTGTGAGTGCCAGACCCCAAGAATTGGAAGCAACTTGAAGCATCATCCAGGCTAATCCCTAAAACCTACAATGTTACTATTATTACTAATATCATTATCAACCCACACTTAACCATAAGGTTAAGGGCAGGTTACATCATTAAAACACAACCTTAATTTTTTTTTAAGCAACTTACAACTATAAAAATAAGATGGGTCCTAAAACTATGCATATCTTAAGTGTTAATAGCAAGGGTAAAGAAGTGGGTCTTCAGCATCCTCTGAAAGCTGTACAATGAAGATGCCAGATGCACCTCTGTGGGGAGGGAGTTCCACAACTTAGGGGCAGCTGTAGAGAAGGCCCTGCCACCACTCCAAACCTCTGAGAGTGGAGGAACTACCCCTTTGCCAATTGCAATACCCAAGATAGCCTGTAGGGAAGGAGGCAACTTTTCAAATATTTGAGGACTAAGTCCTTTAGGGCTTTAAACACTAGCATGAGCCCCTTGAATTGGACCCAGAATCTGGCACCAGTGAAGCTATTTTAGAGCAGGGGTTTGTATGAGATCTAAATAGAACCCCAGCCAGTAAACTGGCTGCTGCACATAGAGCGCATTACAAAAATCCAGCCTGAAAGTTATCAGAGCATGGTCAAGTCATCTCTCTCCAAAGAGGTCCTTAGCTGGTGGATGGATTCTACATCTGCTGACGTGACACATAAACCAGCTATCTACTTCTGAAGCATCTGAACTGTTTACACAGAAATCGGCAGGTTTGGTCAGAAAGTGGATCTGCTGCAGCAGCAGGTTTGGTCCACAAAACGGCTCTTATCAGCCTCCTTATCAACAAAAGGATGCCACAGATGATAAACTCCTGCCTCCCAATCTTGGGTATCAACCCCTCGCTATCTCCTTTGGCATCAGCTGGGGGGGGGACTGCAATGCTTCTGACAAAGCCATTGTCTCATGACATCAGCTCTGCATTCTAGATTTTGGGTAGCCAGAATCCTCTATAAAAAGAAATCTGGGGGAGCCTCAGGTACCCAGGACTGAATAAACAAAGAAGAAGTCTGGAAAGTGTCTCTCCATCTTCACCTGCCATGAAGCTCTCTCTGGCTGCTCTCGTCTTCCTCCTCCTTGTGGCCACCTTTGCCCTGGCTGATGCCTCTTCAGGTGAGTCAAGGGTGTCTATCCATCCTCCTCTCCTCTCCTGGGGCACAGGCCGTAGGTCAGCAGAAAAGCACTTGCTTTGCTTACCATAGCTTTCAGGTGATGACTCCAGCATTTCCAGGTGAGGCTGGTAAAGGACTCGCTACCTGAAGCCCTGGGGAGCAAATGCTCACCAGTGAATGATGCTAGTAAGAGAGATGGACCAGGGCTCTGACTCAGAATTGGGCAGCATTCTGTGTGCCTGAGATTTAGACCCTGTTTTACAGCTGAAAGATAGGGAGGATGGCTTTCATCATTAGGCTGTAATAATTATAGAGAGGGGCTGGTGGGGAGGGGAGGGAGAAAGTTGCTAGAAACCACAGGAGGGGAGAGTGCTCTTTTGCTGAAATCCTGCTTGCTGGTTTACCATAGGAACTGTTCCTTCACTGTGCTACCAGGATGCTGGACTAGGTGAACCAGTGGCCTGAATCCAGCAGGCTACTTTTATTAGAGGGAGATAGACAGACAGACAGACAGACAGACAGACAGACAGACAGACAGACAGATGATAGATAGATTTGTACAATACTTAGAGAGTTAAAAAATATTTAAGTGCTTTAAACGGCTTTTAAATAAATTAAACTAGGATAGGGCCTAGCAATGGGTGATGATTCCGTCACATTCCCTCTTTCTTTGTTCCCCATTTTTCCAATTGTCAGGTCCATTTTCTGCATTTCCACATTGTTTGCCCATTCTCTTATTTAAAAGCTCTCATGAAAATTCACCAGCTTTTTAGAGAAAGCTCCACATATACACATTTTTGCAAAGTGTTGTACTCCCTAATGGGGCCAGAGGGGGCTTCTCTTTGGCTCTGTGGCCCCAGGGTGACGGGTTCTCAGAGCTGAAGTGGCACAGGCCCCAGAGGTGTGTTGAATTTGCAACCTTCTAAAAATTAAAAATTAAAATTAAAAAAGGAAAAAAGAAATGTCTCACCCAAGTCACAGGCTAGCAATGAAAGTTTCACAGGGCAAAGAATCCCGTATCCTTGGCAATGGGATGGTGGATGGTTGAAAGGGAGAGCAACCTATAGTGAGCCGCCATTCATTTCTCTCCATCAGGGGAAGACACCAAGGAGACCCAGGATGAGGCTCGTGATGGTAAGTCTTCCTTGTCCTCCCTCCTCAACCATACTCAAAGAGGAAGCTGGTGCCAGATTCACTTGGGCAGTTCCTTCTCTACTCTGTCCTAAGGATGCTGTACACACAGCCGTTTCATAGAATCATAAAACTGTAAAGTTGGAAGGCACCAAAAGGTCCTCTAGTCCAACCCCTGCAATTCAGCAATCACAACTACAACACCCCTGACAGGTGGCCATCCAACGTCTGCTTAGAAAGCTCAATTGAAGGGGATTCCACCACTTCCAAGGGAACCTGTTCCACTGTTGAAAGTTCTTCTTAACATTGAGTCGGAATCTCCTTTCTTGTTTTTTGAATTCATTGGTTTGGGTCCTCCCCTCTGGCGCAGCAGGAAAAGAAAGCTTGCTCCATCTTCCATGTGACAGTCCTATCACCATATTTCAGGCCACAGTTTTTAAGGCTGCCCCTGCTGCCCCAGCCTGAGCCTGTTCATCCATTGCAGGGAGATTCAGGCTCCTTTCCATGAAGCATCAGTTCAGGTGGATGGGGAGTGAAGGAGGTCCATTCCAGCCCTCCCCAGTGAACCTCCCTTGATCGGAAGGAGAATGAACCCTTCCCCTCTCCAGGAGAGGCTCCCAGAGCCTCTGTGAAAACTACCCCCCTTTCATGTTCCATGGTACAGAAGCCACTAAACTGTTCCAATCCTTACCTCTCCTTCACAGGCTCAAGCCACTGCTGTGTGAAATATGAAAAGAGACCCATTCCATTCAAGTTCTTGGTTAGCTATGAGTATGCAGGCAGTACCTGCCCCCTGCCGGCTATCATGTAAGTAGCAACAAGTTTATTTATTTAAAAAAAACACAACCAGAAACATCTGAACGTTTTGCACGTTCCAAAGTAACAAAGGGTTTTCTTTGTTTTCAATTGTTTAGCTCATCACTGAGTTGCAGCCAACTTCATGTACTTGGCCAATGATCTGTACAAATCCAGCCCAGCAGCAATTCTCTTGAGTTAAGGTGCACCCGGGTCACATTGAAAAGACATTGGTGCCACTTAAAGAAAGACTCTTGAGGAGTTTAGTTTATCCCTTGCAGAACTACAGTTCCCAGGACACTTAAGAAATCACAGCTCCTGGGATTCCTTGGGGCAGAGCCAAAACTGTGAAAGTGGTATTAAGAGTGCTTTAAGGGTATGAGGTGTGTGAGAGCAGAGTCATTCCTAAGTCTTCTAGTTGTCAGAAGGTCCCTGGATGGAATCTCCTCTCTGCCCTAGGTTGGACAAGTTGCCTTAAGCCCCTCAACTCTGATTGGATTATGTTAACCATATTTATATTATAACTCTCTCGCTCAAAGTGGTGTATATGTGGCTCTCCTGTCCCCATATCATCTTCACAACAATCCTGTGAGGTAGGTTAGGCTGAGAGACTATACTGGACCCAAGATAACTCATAGAGCTTCATGTTATGTGGGTATTTGAATTCTTGACCCCGGGTTCTAGAGGGTGAATATCGGGACCAGACCTCAGCACCACCCCAGTCAATCCCAAGTCAGAGAACAACCTTTTGCCCGCCCTTGACCAACTTGGAACTAAACAGACATTTGACTTTTTGCAGATTCATCACAAAGAGGAATAAAAAGATCTGCACTAACCCCGATGATCAGTGGGTCAAGGATCTCATCCGCAAACTCCCCCCACCATAGAGACAACATCCCCCCCTTCCTTCTCCACAGGAAGAAAAGAGAGTCCAGGGCTCAAGCTGCTTTGAATGCTGGAAAGAAACAGCCATGCAAAAAGTGAAGCAATATGATTAAAGGGAGTGATGCAGATCATGTGCTGAGTGCCTCTCATTTATAGCCTCGCAACTGAAAATGTACATTCCCAACCCTTTCATCCTGGCCAAAGGCTGAAGTGGAGGGCTGGGCTGGGCTGGGCTGAGGGAGGGTGGCTCTCAACATTTCACCTCATATCTCATATTGAACAGGGGCAGCCAACATGGTATCCTACAGAAGTCATTGGACTACAACTCCCATCATCCATCTTGACCATTGACCATGATGGCTAGAAGTTGATGGGAGTTGTAGTCCGACAACAGCTGCCTTTCCTTTCCAAAGAAAGCTGGGAATCTGGCCAGGAAATGGTGGAACCGGGCACAGGAGGCAGGGCTAGGACCTAGGTAAAATCCAGCTGCCAAGGCAACATAACAACCCAAACCTGGAATGGTATTCCCTCCTTCATGGGCCCAGGACTGCAGCCCCCTCCTCAAATCTGGCCATGGGTGGAAGGGGAAGCTCACTTTTTCACCCAGGTGCTCCCAGTCTATACATATTAGGATGTTTCTAGTCATCAGCAAAATTCCAACCAGTCCTGACTGGGCAGGGCAGAGGAAGCCTTCAGTCCTCCATCTCTCAAAGCTCGGGGGGGGGGGGTCTGATAGCAGACAATTCTCCCATCCCGGAGAAGGAGCCTTCAAATGATTTATACCTTCTGATGCTGAGCAGAGTAACAAAAGTTTGTGGCACATGTGTGTGTGTGTGTGTGTGTGTGTGTGTGTGTGTAAACTTCTGTTTTATTTTGGTGTTTAGGATATGTGTTTCTGTGTAGTGCACCCCTCCCACTCCTCTCCCAGCTCTCAGAGCTGGTTGCAACTATTTGAATCACTCCCCCTGCCCCTGAATAGCCAGAAACGGGAGGCAACAGCAGAGGAGGGGGTTATTGCTGCCACAGCCTGCTCACAGGCTTTCCATAAACCACTGGTTGAGACATGTGTTCTGGTCTAAGTGAGACCCCCTATGGCCTGATCCAGCAGCCAGGTTCTTCTTACATTCACACTGTAAAACAGGAGTTGGACATTCTCAAGGAGGAGCCCCTGCTCTAACCCTTCCTACTGCATCCTGGACCAGCCAAAGTTTCTGGACACCCTTCAGAAGGCAGCCCCATGTGGGCCATATTGCAGCAATTCAACCGTGGGCTTTGTCAGGACCAGTTCTGGCTTTCCCAGGCACAGGTGCTGAGCAGAGCCCCTCAACCCAGCAGACCTGCTGGATCCTGAGCTGTAAACGAGTTTCAGCAAGAAAATCCTGTCTATCCCTTAAGCTACATGTTGGCATCCATCTGCCTTGGGAGACAATGGAGGAGTGAGCCTTTTTGGGGTGAGGTCAAGCTGTTGGAAGGTTGCAGCACCTGCTGTGGCTGTAGAGACCGATGCGGAAGAGACATGTTTTGTTGCAGCTGGGGCAGATGTAAAGTTAAAGTTCCTCCTTTGCTACAGGAGCATGGAAGGTGATCAGCACCACAGAGCCAGTTGACAGCTGGGTGCTACTCAAGCAGAAAAGCAGACCAGGGGTCCCTATAGCTTTGGCAGGGAGAATGCAAATCCAGGCTTGATAAACAAGATAGGCAAAAAGGAGGTCCAGGTGGGCCTTTGGTGGAGCTAGCAGACAGGAACTGGCCTCTGCCAGCACCAGGCAGTGATGGAAGAAGGTCTCTACTTTTTTCTTTTAAAGGAGTCCTTAAGGTCATGGCTCCATTACACCCACAGCCTGGTTGCTTCCCATCCATAACCCTAAAATGGCCTGATCCTTTCCTGGACCTCGTTCCAGCACCTTTACATTTGTGCTCACAAAGCCTCAACCCTCCCCTGAGACCATGGAAGCACCCAGGCTGTTTACACAGAAATGGACGTGTCACACGAAAGGGCTCTTATCAACCCCCTTATCTATCAAAATATGCCACAGGTGATGGGCCTCTTGATACGTCCACATCCTGCCTCCGTATCTTGGCATCAACCCCTCACTATCTCCCTTGACCGGGGTGGAGTGGAAACTTTTCAGAAGTCATTCTAGAAACATTGTCTATAAAGAAGAGACTAGGGAGTACTGAGTGTCAAAGCTGTCAAGGAAAGAGACTGGAAGGGCCCCAGTCCTCTTTCATCTCTGCCTGTCATGAATCTCTCTCCAGCTGCCCTCATCTTCCTCCTCTTCATGGCCACCTTTGCCCTGGTCACTGCTTGCCCACGTGAGTTTATTATCCTTCTTTTCTCTGACGTATTTTTTTATTTGGGATATATAGTGGCTTTCAATTAATTTTAAAGACAGCAATAGGGCCGGCTGACCCATGAAGCAGGGTGAGGCAACCACCTTGGGTGGCAGGATCGACTGGGGCAGCAGATCCGGCCTCCAAGGAATGCATTGTCCTCTGGCTATGCTGCTGCCACCACCGCAGTGGCAGCAAAAGCTGCAGCTTGCTCTTTAGAGCAGATTTGCCATGTCTTTGCCACGTCTCTCTGCCCTGTGCCACTGCTGCTGCAGCCTCTTGGAGGAGACCAGAGGCAAGATCACAGAGATTCCCAGGTGTAGAGCGGCAGCTGCAGTGGTGGCCCATGAAGAGGCACTTGGCTTACCCATGAAACGGTGCCACAGATGAGCCTCACGTGGAAACCAGACCTTTGTCTTGCTCTGTGACAAATCCACCCCAAAGTATGCCTCCCCCAAACCATAGGCTAGCAACAAAGGTTTCGTGGGTCAAGATTCCCATATCCATGGCTGTGGGAGGCGGACAGTTCACAGGGATGCAAACCTATAATGGCCCTCCATTCCTTTCTCCCTTTCAGGTGTAGAATCCAAGAAGGCACCAGGTGAAAAAACGTATCCTCCCAAGTCTTCCTAGTCTCTCTCTCCTCTACCTTACTCAAAGAGGTCAATAATCTGATAATGCTGATATGCTTTACTTGGTCTTCTTTATTTTAACCCACTTGCAACTATACTCATTCTATGTGCCTTTTTATAATTTTGCTTTTCAGCCGTTATTTTTCACCTGTTACTAGAATTGTTGTCTCTGTTTTATACACAAAATGGAAAAAACATTCTCCTAGTAAGTCTTCCTTGTCTCCCTCTCCTCAATAATTTTTTATCTATCAGTTGGAAATATTGGTTTTCATTTAGAGGGGAAAGGTGTTGCAGATAATGAAAAGCTGGGTTTCCTTGGTGGGGGGGGGCCTGGTGGAGGGGTTTCCTTGTATTTTTAAAGCATTGTGTGTTTGTTTAATTTTTGGGCAAGGGGTGTGAAGGCTGCCCTTTGCTTGCTTATTGCCCTGATGGTCTCCACCCTCGCCTGATGTTTTTGAAGCATCTATGTTCTTTGTGGGTTTTCTCAGAAAGTGGATCTGCTGCTACAGCCGAGTTGGTGCACGAAAAGGGCTCTTATCAACCCTTTTCTCAATCAAAAGGAGCCGCAGATTATGGGCCTCATGATAGGCCCATACACTGCCTCTCTATCTTGGACATCAGCCCCTCCGTATCTTCATCACTATCAGATGGAGCGGAAACTTCGCTGCTTCATACATTTTCCCCATGATGTCACCTCCACATTCTAGAGACAAGGTGGCCAGACTTGTCTATAAAAAGAGACCAGGGGATCCTCAAGGTACTGAGCATTGAAGGAGCCGAGGAAGGAACCTGGGAGGGTCTAGAGTCCTCCCTTCATCTCCACCTGCCATGAAGCTCTCTTTAACTTCCTTCGGTTTCCTCTTCCTTGGGGCCACCTTTGCCCTGGCTTCTGTTTGCCCATGTGACTCTGCCCTATCTTCTATCCCTTATTTTGAAAATAGCAGTAGTAGTAGTAGGACAGCACAGGCTGTAGGGCAGCAGTAGGACACCTGCTTTGCTTGCCATAGTTTTCAGGTGTAACTCCAGCATTCCAGGTGGGGCTGGTAAAGGAAGCCCTGGACAGCAAATGTTCATCAAGGCATGATGATAGTAAGAGAGACAGACCAAGGCTTTGACTCTAGGAGCTGGTGCCAGACACACATAAGCAGTTCCTTCCCTAATCTCTGTCCCTAGGATGCTATTCATGCGACCATTTCGGGCAACGTTGGCCACAGTTCTCAAGGCTGTCCCTTGCTGAGCTTGTTGTGATGGAGGCAATGTCCACCAAAGGGGGCTTCAGACTTCTTCCCATGAAGCATCCATTCAGGTGGGTGGGAGGAAGGTCCGTCCCAGCCCTTTCCAGGGACCTTTCCTGGATCAGAGGAAAGACAGTCACTTTCCCCCTCAAGAAGAGCAGCAGGCTGGGACCTCCAGAGCCTCTGGGGGCATCATCTCCCATTCCTTTTCCACACTACAGAAGCCACTAAATTATTCCATTCCCTCCCTCTTCTTAGGAGCCTACTGCTGCCTTAATTACATAAATAAAGCAATTCCATGCAAGGCCATAAAATACTACGAATGGGCATCCAGCAAATGTCCCAAGCCGGCTGTCATGTAAGTAGCAACAAACTTCATTAGATGAAGGAGGGCACAACTCTGCATGTTGAAAGTATCAAATGTTCAGGGCTGTTTGTTTCAAATCCTTGGACTGGTCCTTGATTTGCAGCAGATTTGTGCAGATCCAGCATACCAGCAACTCCCCCAAGTTAAGCTGCAACAGATCCCATCCACAGCTTACGTTGAAAGTGCCATTTCTAAGAATCATAGAATTGCAGAGTTGCTAGGGATCCTGAGGATCATCTAGTCCAACCCCCTGCAATGCAGGAATATGCAGGTGTCCTTTATGGGGCTCAAACCTGCAACCTTGGGGTTATTAGCACCCCGCTCTAAGCAAGAAAAGAACCTTGAAAAGTGTAGTTTAGGCGACACAGAGCTACAGTTCCCAGCGCCCCAGGGAAACCACAGTTCCCAGGATTCTTTGCAGGGAGAGCCACAAGGACTGTGAATGTGGCATTAGAGGGCCAAAGTAAATCCCTAAGTCTTGTAGTTGTCAGGAGGTCCCTGGCTCAAATCTCCTCTCTGCCCTGAACTGGCCATGTCGCTTTTGGGAAACATCAGCCCCCAACTCAGCATTTATATCTCTCCAAGGAGCTCAAGGTTGTATACGTGGCTGTCCCCCTTCTGTATCATCCTCACCAAACCCTGCAAGGTGAGTTAAGTTGAGAGACTAGGACTAGCCCAAAGTCACCCAACTTCATGGCTGAGTGGGGATTTGACCCTTGATCTCCTGGGCCTTAGAGGGTAAATGCAGGGCCGGATTTAGGTTTGATGAGGCCCTAAGCTACTGAAAGTAATGGGGCCCTTTATATGTCCAGCTGTATCAACAACAAATTGTCACTGTTTTTTGTGTTGAATATATGCTATATGGTAATTTATGGACCTAATAGGTATCTAAAGCCATTTGCACATAACAAAATATGTATTTTATCAAAGTAATTGTTGAACTGAAATACAATTAAGAAGAAGTATATTAATAGTGAAGAAAAATGGGGGGGGGGAGAGTGGGGCCCTAAGCTATAGCTTGTTTAGCTTATACGTAAATCTGGCACTGGGTAAATGCCAGGATGGGGTCTCTTCCCTGCAACCCAGCCACACCCCATCAGTCCTCAGCTGTGGAACTTCCAAAGCAGAGAACTGCCTTTTGCTAGGCTTTGACTGGGCACTAAGCAGACCGTTCCTTTTTCATAGAGTCCACCTAAAGAAGAACAACAAAAAGCTATGTGCTGACCCCAGCAAAGAATGGGTCCAGAAGATCTTGAAGTGTTTTCCACCACCATCATAGAGACAACATCCCTCCTGCTCCTTGCTCCCTCCTCCTTCTCAACAGGAAGAGAACTGGAACCAGGTCTGAAGCTGTTTTGAATGCCAGAAAAACCAGGCTTCTGCAATATGATTAAAGGGAGTAGTTCTGAGCATGTGCAGAGTGTCTTTGTTTTAAAATTGCATATTTGAGTGTTTAGCTTGCGTGTGTGTGTGGGGGTGGGTGGGTGCTTAAAGGTCAGCTGGAGTCACGGCCCTTTTGAGCTTTGTCCTGGACAAAGGCAGAGGCAGGGCGAAGGGCTAGCAGGGGTGGGGGCTCAGCATTTTCAGCTCAGGCAGTGACAGGGAGAGAAGCTCCCCCAGCTGGAAGCCCTTCTGCAGCACACTCTATTAAAAAGCTCCAGATCCCTACATCCTTTTCATTGGGAGAGGTGTGGGGTCTTTTTAATGCAAACTCATATTTTTACATGAAATAAGATCTGAGCCAGAGACGGGGGGCCAACTTGAATAAAGTATTGGGAGGGGGAGCAGGTAAGCCCTGCCCCGCATAACTGATCACATGACATGTCACACACACTCACAGAGTTTGAATGGCAATGTTCATCAACTTGAGTGGGGCTCAAATATTTTATCGAGGGGTGTGGCTGAAGGGACCTCGGCCCCTAGGATTTGGCTCCTATGGCCAGGAAGATCTTGCTGCTACCTCCAGACAGGTGTGTCACTATAGCCTCTATTTCTATGGTTAAAAGCACCACTCCCTCTAACTGTCAATCATCTCCATGATGTCACTCATTGGCTGAAAACAGCGATAGGTGGGTGCAGACCAATATCACACAATCGATTGGATAGCGCCTTACCATTTTGAGCAAGGGCAGCCAATGAGATGCCCTCTGGATGCTGAGGGACTACAGCTCTCATCATCCACCCTGACCATTGGTCACAGCTTACAAATGTCAGTTCCTTATCTCCTCCTTCACCCCCACCCCAAGATAGTTTGCCCTGGGCTGCAGTATCCCCATCCGAATGTGAGTAGCATGAGCAGGTGGAGAAACTCACTGTTTCACCCAAATGCTCCCAATCTACATGCATTAGGAGGTTTCTGCTCATCAGCAAAAACCCCATCCGTCCTGACTGGGCAGGAAGGTGGAGGCATTTGGTCCCCCACCCCTCAAAGCCTTTCAGGTCAGGGGGCTGAGAACAAGCAACCCTCCCACCCAAGGGAAGGAACCTTAGAAACATTTACACCTTCTGATACTGAGCAGAGTTTCAAAAAGAGTTTGCAGAGTGTGCATGTGCGTGAGCATGTGTGCATGCGAACACTGTACTTTTATATTTGTGTGCATTTATGTATAGCCCAACCCCTCCCATTCCTATCCCAGCACTCAGGGATAGGTGGGTGCAGACTCATATCACACAATCAATTGGATAGCGCCTTAGCATTTTGAGCAAAGGCAGCCAATGTGATGCCCGCTGGATGTGGGTGGTGCTGTGGTGTAAACCACTGAGCCTCTTGGGCTTGCTGATCAGAAGGTCAGTGGTTTGAATCCCCACGACAGGGTGAGCTCCCATTGCTCTGTCCCAGCTCCTGCCAACCTAGCAGTTCGAAAGCACACCAGTGCAAGTAGATAAATAGGTACTGCTGCAGCGGGAAGGTAAACGGCGTTTCTGTGAGCTCTGATTTCAGTCACGGTGTTTCTTTGCACCAGAAGATGATGTTGTACTACACCTTCCATCATCCATCCTGACCATTTGTCAGAGCTGGTAAATGTCGGTTCTTTATCTCCCCCTGCCTGGCCACCAACCTGGATGGCTTTAAAATAGGATTAGACATATTCATAGAAAGTAGTGCTCCCCCCCCCACGGGGTACTCAAGGGTACACAGTACTGGCACCTCTTGTTGTTGTTGTTAAAAAGTATGGCACTTACTGTAACAACTTCATTGTTCTAGGAAAAAAGCACTGATGGAGAGGGTGATTGATGGCTGCTAGTCATGATATGTTATACACCAGACTATTATGTTATACTCCCTCTGCCCCTGAATAACCAGAAACAAGGGGAACAACAGCAGAGGAGGAGTGGTGTTGGCCCAATGTGCTGCTCTTGGGTTTCCCAGAAGTATCTGGTTGCACAAATTGAGCTGGTGGCCCTCCATCACTACATTTTCCTGGAGGAACATGCCCTACTTTAACTGTGCTTCTCTATCATTCTCCGCTCCACATTTTTCTAAACTCAAAAGCAATGTTGCAGCCTTTCCTTCGCATCCTGTCTCTGTTTCATGGGGTGCTGGTCCCTTGCCACCTCCTCACTCAGGAGCTGCGTGGGCAGAAACTGACCTCCTCCTCATGAAATTTCCTTCCTGGAAATGGACTTAATCTTTCAATTGCACCCAGCTTCCCTTTTCCATTAACAGCAGCCTCGTTTGCCACTATGGTATCATCTCCTCAATTCTGGAGATGGAAATTACATAATCACAGATCGCCGAGTTCATGGAAACTCGTCTTGATGAAACTGAACCAAGCTCAGTAAACAAAAGAAAAGGAAATGGAAACCAGTTTATGAAGGTCGAAAGCAAGGAGGGTTACAATGAAGAGGCTTCAAAAGACTTTTCTCCATGGACCACTTGAAAATTGCAGAGGGCACTACAAGCTGTCATGGCGATTGCAGTGCTCTGTACTAGATGCTTTCTGGCTTCTTAAATTTATTGCCTTGTGTTTTATTTAATTTTATTTTTGCCGATTCATCCTGTAGTTTTGTTGTCCACACCCAAATATTTTATTGTTTTTATTTATGCAAGAAGCAACCATCAACATTCAACAGTTCCCACCCCACAGAAGGATCAGGTGCCTATTTAATTACACTTACCTTTTTAAAAAAAAACAATAAACCTGAAATGACTTTAAAGATATCATTCCACAAGATGCTATATGTCCTCAGAGGCTTTTAACCGTATTAAACTATGGAACTCACTTCCACCAGAGGTGGTCATGGCCACCAGCTTGGATGGCTATAAAAGAGGATTAGACAAATTCATGGAGGAGGAGAGGGCTATAGATGGCTACTAGATGTATATATGCTGAATATATGCTTCTGAATACCAGTAGATGGAAACCACAGGTGGGAAGAGATGCTTTTGTGCTTGAAACCTGCTTGCTGGTTTCCCTCAAACATTCCAAGAGATCAGGACTCGATGGGCCACTGGCCTGATCCTGCAGGCTGTTCTTATGTTCCTGCATGAGAGTAACACCAAGTCTCCCCACCTGTGATTCCCAGCACCTGGTATTTAAAGACATTCTGCCTCTGATTGGGGAGATACAAACATCTACT
Source organism: Podarcis raffonei (assembly GCF_027172205.1). NCBI lineage: Eukaryota > Metazoa > Chordata > Lepidosauria > Squamata > Lacertidae > Podarcis > Podarcis raffonei. The sequence continues at coordinate 16,260,856 of NC_070616.1, forward strand.
AGCCCTTGTGACTAGTAGCCATAGCTAACATCCCCACCCCACCGCCAGGAATTTGTCTAATCCTCTTTTAAAGTCATCCAAGTTGGCCATCATTACCTCATGTAGGAACAAGTTGCTGCCACAGCCGCACGACGTCCACGGCCAGTGTAGGGAGGGCCAAAAGAATGGACACAGGAGACTGATACAGTATTAGGTTGACTTAGGCCACAACTTTATTGATTACAGGGAAGAGTCAGTTGAAGAAAGCGTTGGGCATGTATACAACCCTCTGCAGTGCAGAAATCACAGCTAAGGAATATTTTCTGTGCACAAACAGTTGCACTTGTATTACCCTGCTCACCATTTTTCTAAACCCAAAAGCCCCATCCAAGTGTTGCATCCTGCCTCTATATTGTGGGATGTGGGTTGCTTGCCATCCCCCAGTGTGGGGCTGTTTGTGTGGAAACTGCTGACCTTCTAATGAAAGGTTCTTCCGATGAAATGTGCCTCATCCTACATCAGGCTCCTTCAATTGCTGCATCTTTTGATTGTGCCCAACTTCCCCTTTCTGCTACCCATGAAATGATTTGCCCCCATGACATCATCTCCTCAGTTCTGGAGAAGCTTTGTGTGTGTCCTCTCTGTGCCACACCTCGTGACTTACGCCAAAATCCTATATAAGAAGAGACCAGGAGGAGCATTAGGTACTGAGCAGCTGAGAAAGCCTTTTGGTCTGTCCTCAAATCTGCTCCTCATCACTAGACAACATGAAGATCGCTCTGGCTTCCATAGCTGCTCTCCTGGTTGTGGCCTTGTTCTCCCTGGCCACTGCTGCCCCAGGTAAGTCAATTCTAATCTCTTTCCACATGATTCTCCTAGGAGATTTGGGACACTCACAGGCGCTTGTGGTGCCTTTTCTTGGTCCTTGATGGGCTTGGGGATGCTCTAAGATGCTCTTCTCGGCCTTTTGGCTAAGATCAAGTGTAGTATGAGGCACACTTGTGAGTGTAGTACAGGAGCTTGTTCTTTGGGGATAAAGCACTTTGAAATGGGGAGACATGGTGAGGGGCATCAGTCTCTTCATCTAAAAACAATTTAAAAGTTTCATGGAGACCAATGTCTGCTGTGACCCTCTTCAGCTGACCTGGAAATCTACTGGAGTCAGTGCTTGTTCCGTGGCATTGATTGACCTGTGGTTGGGCATTAGCTGGAATATGGACATAGGAATGCAAGAAGAGCCATGTGGTCCAAAACCCTGTTCTCACAGTAGCCAACCAGATGCCACAATGGGAAACCCACAAAAGCAACTCTTCCCTCCTGTGGTTTCTAGCAAGTGATTACTGCCTCCAACTGCAGAGGCAGATCATAGCCACCCTGGCTATTAGCCATCAATAGCCCTGTCCTCCATGGAGTCATCTAACCCTCTTTTAAAGCCATACAAGTTGGTGGCCATCACTAGGGTGGGCCATCTCAGGCATGTGCCAACCAGTTTGTTGGAGAGGTGGCCCAGTGCCGTGCTTAATGGGGAGGTGTTTTTGGTTGAACACACCCCCTTGATGCAATTCATTAACCCAAGATGGAAACATCTTATCTTAGATGGTGGGAAAGAAAAGACATAGACACATCCATGCAGCAGGTGGAGGGGGGAGGAAAAGGAGGTTGTTCCAACAGTATTTATAACAGTATTTATATTTGCATTTATAGCAGTAAGTTCTGTTGTCACCCACCCCAGGACCTTATATGGTGGATAGGGTAAGAAATCTTAGAAATGAAATGAATAAGTTTGAGGCATGGCAGCTACATGCAACCCACATGTTAGGAGGGCCATGCTTCTCTCCCTCCCCCCCCCCCATGGCATCCCTATGAGATCCTGTTCATTTCACTGGGGCTTCGTCAGGAGACCTTCCTTGGAAATTGTGCCCCATCAAGCCCAGACCCATCTGTGGCCCGCCATGCCGAGTGTGGCCCCTGTGCCTCGTGGTTGGGTTGCCCATGACAGCTTTTCAACAGAAGTGGGGAACTTTTTTCAGACCGAGAGCAACATTCCCTTCTTGGGGGGTTCACATACCCAGAGGTAGTGAGTATGGCCAGAAGCAGAGTGGGGAGGAGGGGAAGCACGGAATGTGCCTCTCAGATTCGTACAGCAAAATATATCCCAGCCACACACAGAAAACCAGGGTTGCCACACCTCCAGTCTCCAACTCTCTTCGCCTTCCTCCATCCTGGCACATGAATCATCAGCCAGGTCCAGGGAGAATTCCGAGGGCCACATACTCATGATGGGCCACATTCAGAAGGAGGTGCCTAACTGCTGCCATTAAATATAAGGGATAGAGAAAGGAAGAGAATTGCAGTCCCGTCAAGTGGATGATGGTGCCTCTGGTGATAGCTACTTTGCATTTAATACATTTACTAATTTTAGTCAACAAATCACAGTACCTGGGTTTGATGGGCTCAGGGGTGCTCCAAAATGAGGCACCTTGAGAGAGTCTGTGTAGCACAGCAGTTAAACACAAGAGCAAGACTTGTTTGTTTTCTGCACAATGGAAATTGGGTATAGACAGGATAAAGGGCACCACACTTTTTATTAAAAGGAATTTAAAAAGCAACACTTTATTCAGAGAAATGTGTGGCAGTGATCTTGTCTAGTAGACTTCAAAGCCTACCAGAGCTGGCAGTGCTTGCTCCTTGGCCTTGATAGGCTAGGGTTGGGCACTCGAGGAAGGTGGAGAGCAGGGAGAGAGTTCTGAGGGCCAGAGGAAGAGGGCCCTCCTGAAGGGCCACATTCAGCCAAGCCTGAAGTCCCCCACTCCTGCTTTTAAATGCATGAGCCTCTATGGACAGGTAAGATGGGGGTAACCCTCCGGTCAACTGGAATGATGGTGTCTCTGGTGATAGCCACTTGGTTTTTAATGAATTTAGGAAATAAATAACAATACCTGCTTTCCCCACCTCTTATAGCTGAGGCAGAAGCAACTCCCTGCTGCATACAGAATTCCGAGAAGGCATTCCCAAAGAATAGGGTGAAGGATTATTTCTACACCAGCAACAGATGTTCTCTGCCTTCCATAGTGTAAGTTTCAGAGGCCGGGCAAGAGCCCAAAGAACAGTGGGTGAATGTGGTTCAAAGGGTGAAGGGTGAAAGATGATGACGACAAAAGGTTCCAGCATTTGGGGGGGGCTGTTTTGAGTTTGGGGGAGACAGTGCTAGAGGAGGAAGACACACTGAAAAAATCATGAGTAGGTCTGGGAGATACGGAGGAATTGTCACCAGGGAGCCAAGATGGGTTGTATCTTCCCACAAGGGATGGTAACAACTCTTCAATTCAGCTTCTGAGCCTTAAGTTCAGGTCAGTCAATTTTTCAGAGGTATGCATATATATATATATATATATATATATATATATATATATATATATATATTGTGAATTTTTAGACAAACGTTGCATATTACTCACAATCCATGCATTTATGGAAGCAATAAGTTGTACTTTTGTACATTATCACCATTAACACAGACATATTTGTGTGTATGGTTTCGTGGGAGAACTGGATTGCAAAATTCAGAGAGGTGCACATTTTGAAGGAGAGGTGCAATTCAGTGGGTGTTTTGGTTGGGAATTTGGTGGGGCTCTTATTACATTGTGAATAGGAGAAATTTCTCCCTCCTCTCTACACCCTGTGAAGGGTGGGCCTGGGGCCTTTTAACGTGGGAGGCACGTTTCTCTGCCTGTTTCTCCAGATTCAAGAGAAGAGGGGTCCTCACACAAACGGAGAATTCAAAGAGCATACTCAGTGACACATTAATGATGTCTGTTTCTTTCCCTGACAGGTTTATATTCAATAGTGGGAGGTCAGCCTGTGCTGACTCAAATGCTCAGTGGGCCAAGGATCTTGTGTCATATCTAGACAGTGCTATTACCACAGCCATTCCTGCCACTACCACCAGCGCATAGACCTCATGAGGAAAACGCAGCCTGAATCTCAGCAAGCCCTTTGCCACTTCCATGGGCCTCCCCTCTCTCTTTCCCCACCTCAAATTCCGGCCCCTTCATGGCTGAACAGACTTTTCATCCAAGGGATTTTCTGTCCATCGAGCAGACAACCTGCCTTCTGGGAAAGGCTCTCCCAGAAAGTGGTCCCTGAAGTCAGCAAGTGCCCCTTTCTTAGCTGCTGGAATGATATAATTTACACTATTTGAGGTTTTCTTTGTTCACATAAAGAACCATCTATTTCCAAGCAGCTTTACCAAACCTGGATTGAGTTCATCCATTTTGTTGAATTGTTTTTAGCTTCAATTGGACTTTGAATAAAAGCGCAATTAATTGGCCTTGTTTTGAATTCCATTGTGGTATTATCTTACTTGGTGGGGTCATGCAAACAGCTATTCTGAATTGTGCTTTTTGGAGGGGAGGGGAGGAGATGTTGGGTATGAGTTTAATGAAGCCAAGGGGGTAGAGGCCCAAAACAGGTTGGAAACTAGTGAGTTAGTGTCCTCACCGTGGAAGTGTAGGGCAGACCTCTGTTCTCAAACACACATTTTCAGGAAGGAGGAAGCTTGGAAAACTGAGGCCAACAGCCCTGACAGTAAATGAGGTTCTAACCAGGTGCTGAGCTTAACATCAGGCCAATGGCTCATCCTAAGGTGCTAAGCTTAACATCAAGCCAATGGCTCATCTATCCCAGCATCCTGTTCTCACAGTGGCCAACCAGATGCCCCCAATAGGAAACCCACAAGCAGGACCTGATCACAAGAGCAACTTTCTCCTCCATTCATTTTCTCAATCATCTTTTAAAGCCATCCAAGTTGGCTGCCATCACAGCCTGCCATGGGGGAAGAGCTCCATAGATGAATACTGCCTGGAGGATTTCTTTACTGGGATGTAATCCATTGGAACAGTCAAGTACAACATTCCTTATTTCCCTAGAGTGGTCACAGGCAGGGGGATGTTACTCCAGTCAGTGTAACTTCCTCTTCCACTGGTCTGGAGCATCCTCCCCCTGCATGTGATCTGGGAGATGGACATGGCCCTGGCTGACTCCATAAAAGAGCCGAGTCACACAGCCATTTTCTCTCTATTGGCTTTCTCTTGCTGCTCTCCTGCAGCCATTTTGTTCTCTTAATGTAATTTTGCTGTCTGCTGGCTCTCAGCCAGCAGGACCTGAGCTCAGTCTCCATATGAGATGAACTGATGAACTCACAGTTTGTCACGTAATTGCTAGTTAAAGTCTGCCTTTCAGGGATCAAATCGTGAACTGAAATGTGAGTAAACTTCTGTTTACTTTGTGCCTTTATTCTTTTAAGAGGGATAAAAGGGGACACCAGGAATAATCCATCTGGGCAAGCCAGATTGGGTTACTTAACCAAAGAGATTCAAATGAATCTGCAAACTGGCTTCCTGCTATATTGAGGGGAATCTGCTCTGCTACATCACTCACTAGGGTGAGTGAAGGAAAGATAATACTTATTCAATATATCCTTTCCTACTATCCTCAACATTCCCACAAGAGGAGCAGATCATACCTTGACACACACACAGTCTGACAACAAAGAACTGCAAACCCAGCAAGAGCCACACAGTCCTGAGTGAGAAGGTAGAGTGGTTTTATTTGATCCGTGTGCTGAGAGGGTCGCAGAAATTCAGCAGGAAGGACAGAGAGTGAGAAAAGGACCCTTTCCAAGTACAGATACCAAAAAGGCAGAGAAGGTGTTCATTCGACAGGACTCCATTTGTCAGAGGATTATTTTTTATATATATAATAGAAAAACACACAATTCCACACCAAAATGTACACCACTTGTGGGGGGAGGACACGAGTCTTTATCCCCTCCTCCCGTTTTGATTGTCCATGTAAGAAATTCAGAGTTGTACATTGATGCAGACTGTAAGACTTCAGAACGCCCCCCGAAACCCTCCTGCCTCTCTGCACAAAGAGGACACCCAGGACTTCACATCTGTGGCAGGACAAGAATCCACAGAGTCAGGGCTAGGAAGAGCCTTGCCACCCCAAGACCACCATTCCTTGGCACACCAGCTCTTGAAAGCATTGGAGGGGCCATAATCTTCTGGTGCTTGCAACTTCATCACCCAGCCTGAGTTTCATCAAGAACCACAGCTGTGTTTGACTGTCCAGGCTGGTTTTCATTTGCTTATATCATCTCACCCTTCTGCCTTTCATGGCAGAAGTTCAATAGACATAGAGGGAACTTCTCTGTGCTCATCAACTGTGTCCTAAGAGGCTGCTGATGCTTCATTTTGCAACCCAAAGTTCAAGCAGTTCAGAGTTTGAAATGCGGTCCTTCGAGATAATCACTGGACAATCTGTCCCCAGCTCCAAGCTCAGGGTTGGGATCTGAAGGAGACACCACTGCAGTGTTGCTGCAGGGGGTTGCACCAGATGACTTCTAACTCAGCAATCCTATGATTGTTTGAAACTGGTTCAGGGATACTGCTTTCCCACTGGAGCAATTATTAGTCAAACACTTTCACAGAAACACAACCCTGCCCCTGGAGTTTTTCAGCCTGGAGCACTAAAAGCTTTGAAATGGGTCTGCAGTACCTTCCAAGTTACTAGACCACCGCTGCCTCACTCCAAATCATGGTATCACATCAGTAGGAGGGTTTTTTTAAAAAAGAGGAAGTTGGAAGTGTTTTGGGTGACCTCTCTTTCTAAGATTCTTGAAACAAACTCCACAGAGAGAAGGTTCAGGAGCTGAGGAGGGAAGCCCAGCTCTCTCACCCCTCAGGACCAGCAGACCTAACCATTGCCTGAGCGCCTCTTGAGAATGAAAGCTCAAGATCTGGGTGATGAGTGCAAGTCCCCCTCCCCACTTTCTTTCTTACAGGACAGCAAACGAAACAGACCAAGTGCAAAAATGTGAACCTGTGCTGTGCAACAACAGCAGTGGAAGTCGTGCGAAAGGCCCCCATGGGATAATATACACTGCAGACACAGGGCACACCATTTGGCACCCCATCCTGTTCCCCTATGTAAAGATTTCTCTCTTTCCACACCTTGGCTTAGTGAAACTGGGCTACTCAGCTGCCATGGAGCTCCCCTCCCCCCCCCAAAAAAGCCATGGGTTTGCACCGAAGAGCCAGGAAAGAGAATGTGAGTGTGTTGGGTATGGTGTGTGTGTGTTGGCGTGTATGGTTGTGGTGTGTGTGTGTGTGTTTAGGACATCAGACTTGGAAGCGCAGGTGTGAGCAAAACCTTGCCTTTTCCGTTTGAAATCCACACTGAACACTGAACAGGCGACACATGCACTTCCCACCCACCCCTTTCACTTGGAAACACTTGCCACAACCGACCACGTTCCACAAGACACAACGGCAGCGCGCACAATTTCGACACACACACACAGGGTGGCAGCAGCACTGAGGGGTGCTTTGGAGAGCCCAATGGGGGCGAAGGAGAGGAGGAGGAGGAGAAGAAGAAGGGGCACATAACACACTCCTAACACTATTTGGTTCATCAAATGGACTGCTCCAGTGTGGGGTTTATTGTCCACAAAACCACAAGCCACGAATACACCCAACCGTGTGGCAGGAGAAAGCAGGCGCCACAGCTGGAAAAAAAGCCAGGCACCCCTTCAAGCAGCAGATGCCACCTTTGCCTTCCTCTTATCCAGGGAATTTTCCTTCCGTAAATGTTTCCGGAGAGAAGCCACGTTCGCCTCCTTCTTTGCTGATGTCCCTGTCCGTTTTCCGTCTCTTTAGAAACATGGAAATCTGAGGCCGGCTATATCAATGGGCCGCTGGAACGGAAAGACCTTTCAGGCACTTCAGAGAGTCTCTCTGCAAAGCTGCCTGCTGACCACCTCTGTGCTTGGATGGGTTCCCTTCCATCCCCGAGAGAGAGAGTTGTCTCCACTGTCAGTGCAGCCACGGGGCTAGGAAACCAACCTGCACTTTTTTATTTGAAAAGCAGGTTTAGGTGCTGCCTGGGGTCCCCCTCCCCTGCTCTGTGGTATGAGCTGGACCCCTTATTGCGCGCTTCAAAATGTAGTATACATGTAGAGACAAAGCTCATTTGCCCACCCAATGCACCAACTTCCAGAGACCGCAGCAGGCGTGCCCCGTTTTCTCTGCTCTCCACATTTTGTCAGCAGATACACAAACAGGGGAGCACGCAGGGGTGTCCCTTCGGAAGACAGACACCATTGGAGCTTGGAGGAGCCCCCCCGGCCCTTCCCCGCTCAATTTGGACCCCAGAGCTGCCCAGGCGGCTCTCAAAGCGCCGGAACCCAACACGCTCATCACAGGACGCAGGAGCCACGACGGCACCCTCCCTGATGCCCGCTATGGGACCGACTCGAACTTGGGGATCCCCCCTCTGCCCCACGCAATGGGGGGCAGGGGCCGGTCATGGTCCTTGTCCGACTCTGGCTGGCTCTGGGCCCGTTCCGGCTTGGGGGTCAGGGAAGGCGGGTCGGGCTGCTGGACAGAGAGAGTCCTCCGGAGGTGGTTCCGCTTGCGCAGGAAGTCCGGCTGGGAGTGGAGGCCGAAGCTGCCCTTGCGCAGGATCATGCGCGAGTTGTTCTTCTTGGGGCGGGAGCGCAGGCTGGACTCCAGCGAGGCCAGGTGGGCTGCATAGCCTTCGCTCAGGAACTGGAGGGAAGAGAAAATGGAGAAGGACAGAAATCGGCAGCATTGAAGGCAGTTGGACTAGACCCTTGGGGTACCTTCCAATTCTACAATTCTATGATGATTCTAGAGGGGCTGGGAGTTGGGGGCACTGTTATACAGTGGTTCCACTCCTTCCTCCTGGGCCGTGTCCAGAAAGTGGTTTTGGAGGATGAGTGTTCAGACCCCTGGGCTCTCACTTGTGGGGTGCCTCAGGGTTCAGTCCTCTCCCCCATGCTTTTTGTCATCTACATGAAGCCCCTGGGAGAGATCATCAGGGGGTTTGGGTTGGGTGTTCATCAGTATGCAGATGATACCCAGCTCTACATCTCTTTTAAATCAGAAGCAGTGAAGGTCCTGTGTGAGTGCCTGGAGGCGGTCAGATTGGCTAACAGATTGAGGCTGAATCTTGACAAAAGAGAAGTACTGTTTGGGGGGGGACAGGGGGCAGGCAGGTATGGTCATTTTGGACTCACAGCTGTCCATGGAGGCGCAGGTCAATTCTGTGTCCAGGGCAGCTGTCTACCAGCTCCATCTGGTACGTAGGCTGAGACACTACCTGCCCGCGGACTGTTTCGCCAGAGTGGTGCATGCTCTAGTTATCTCCCGCTTGGACTACTGCAACACACTCTATGTGGGTTGAAGGTGACCCAGAAACTACAACTAATCCAGAATGCGGCAGTTAGACTGGTGACTGGGAGTGGCCACAGAGACCCCATAACACTTGTCCTGAAAGATCTGCATTGGCTCCCAGTACGTTTCCAAGCACAATTCAAAGTATTGGTGCTGACCTTTAAAGCCCTAAACAGCCTCAGCCCAGTATACCTGAAGGAGTGTCTCCACCCCCATCATTCTGCCTGGACACTGAGGTCCAGCTCCAAGCACCTTTTGGCGGTTTCCTCACTATGAGAAGTGAGATTACAGGGAACGAGGCAGAGCGCCTTCTCGGCGGTGGCACCCGCCCTGTGGAATGTCCTCCCATCAGATGTCAAGGAAATAAACAACTATAAGACATTTACAAGAAATCTGAAGGCAGCCCTGTTTAGGGAAGTTTTTAATGTTTGACATTTTATTCTGTTTTTAATCTGTTGGGAGCTGCCCAGAGTGGGTGGGGAAAACTAACCGGATGGGCGGGGTATAAATAATAAATTGTTATTGTTATTGTTATTGTTACAAGAATGTGAGGACTGAGGTGCTGTTTCCTGAAGTCCAAACCGCCCAGGGCAAGGGAACAGAAGCCCATTCACAACCGTCCTTTTCACCCTTTGGACCTGCCCCTTGCAAAGAGTCAACTCTCACATGAACTCAGTCAGTAACTGGAGAGGCAAATGCAGAAAAGTAGGGTCCTACCCTTCCTCACAGCCATGCTGCCTTCTAAGATTATGCAATAATCTTACAGTTATACAACAACAATAACAAATAGGGCTGCAGTGCAGTTAAATTCTATGAGATTCCCTTGGCTTGCCTTTCAGCTAGATCAGTGGTTCCCACAGTGGGCAGTGCCACCCCCTGGGGGTCAGCAGGGTTCCCTAGGGAGGTGGCTAAGAGGCAAGCAGATAGTAGAGGGGCACTGGATCAATTTCATCCAGTTTGCTTACTCCATTAAACTAAACAGTATCTGAAGAAGTGTGCATGCACACAAAAGCTCATACCAATAACAAACTTAGTTGGTCTCTAAGGTGCTACTGGAAGGAATTTTTTTAATTTTGTTTTGACTACAGCAGACAACACGGCTACCTGCCTGTAACTAGTTTCATTTGGATTTTGAATAAACGTGCAATTAATTCTTATTGCTTTGAATTGTGTGCTGCATTATTACTTTGATCGGTGAGTTGCACAAATTGCTAGTCTGAAAAATACTTTTTATGGGGTTTTGAATAAATGTGCAATTAAGTGCAACTGTTTTGAATTTTATTGGGGTACTCACCCTGGTCAGTCACCGAAATTGACTCATTCATTCATTGGGTTATTATCGTCCTTAGTGGATCATGTAAAGCGATATTGTGAATGATGCTTTTAAATATATATAGCACAGGGAGCACTAGGGATGAATTGATGGAACCAAAGGGGTGGTGGCCCCCAAAGGTTCTGGGACCACTGCTCTAAACAAAGAAATAACAAAGTCACCTGACACTGAGCCTGATATTTCTTTGCTGGCCGTCCAACGATGTAGATCTGGGAGGGGGAGAGACCCAGGACGTTGTAAACAGAGATGTCTTTCATGGAGCCATAGGCAGCACAGATCTTGATGTGGCACTAGGAGAGGATGGAGAAATGACAAAGCTTCAGCCCCGTTTCATCACATTTTGGCTGGTTGCCTTTTTGACTCATTTATTTCAGACCTTGAAACACCAACCCCAGAGGGATTCCGGCTTGCTGGTATGGACACGTTCTCCATGCTCTCTCCAGGGACAGAAGGCGTAGACAAGAGACAAATTCGTGGAGGAGAGGGATACCAATGGCTGCTAGACATGCTATGCTCTACCTCCACAGCTGGAAGTAGCAATGCTTTTGAATATGACGGGAGGGGAGAGGGCTCTTGGGCTCGGATCCTGCTTAATGGTTTCCTGCAAGCATCTGATTGTCCACTGTGAGATGCTGGACTAGATGGGCTGCTGGCCTGATCCAGCAAGCTCTTCGTATGTTCCTAATGTCCAAAATTTGCCCCTGCATGCAGTTTGAATCATCAGGACTGAGCAGGAGATATTCATCCGAGCCAACGCTGGCGCCAACTGCACCAGAAGGTCAGTGCCCAGTCGGCAAAGCCCTCCGCCCCAACCCGAACTAAGGATGGATGTGGATTTGATCTGAACTTCTTGAAACAATTTTGCAAACTGAAACAAAACTCTCACTTCTCTGAATTTTGGAGTGAAGTTATCCAACGACAAAAAAGTGCCCAAAAAGGCATATACTTGTGGGCCAGTAAATGTGTCTATTTAAAAAATAAAAATAAATAATGCATTATATCTAGGGGGATTGCTTGAATATGTCTATATATGCTGTAGATATATAGATATATATATTGTTTGTTTGTTTGCTTATTGCATTTGTACTCCCAACCCCACTCTCCATTCCCAAAACCCTCAAGAGGGGAAGTCCCCACCCATCTGTCAGCTACCTCTTGCACCAGGTTGCGGAGGAAGATGGTCTTTTGCCTCAAGGGGTCGTGGACCAGCCCATCCGAGAAGAAGATCATCCCTTGGGGAAAGTTGTGCTGAGAGAGCCAGGAGACGACCCGCTGCTTCTGCATGTCCGGGCGCCCTGTGATGTAGATGATCAGGTAGCCCAGGTCTTGCCAGTGTCTGCAGTATGCAGGGGACACACACACAGAGACAGAAGGTGCTCAAATCACAGAGTGCTCATTTTGTAGAGCTGGAAAAGGTTCAGAAAAGGGCAACCCAAATGAAAAAGTGGATGGAACAACTCCACTATCAAGAAAGGTTGTGGCATTTTGGACTTTTTGATTTGGAGAAAAGACAAATAAGAAGCAACATGATAGAAATTTGTAAAATTATGCAAGGCATGGAGCAAGAGGGTAGGGAAAGGTTTTCCTCCTTTTCTTGTTACGCTAGAAATTGGGGGTGTTCAATGAACATTGGGAGATTGGGGACAGACAAAAGAAAGTCCTCCTTCACACAGCACAAAGTTAAACTACGGAACTCCCTCCCACCAGAGGCAGTGATGGCCACCAACTTGGATGGCTTTAAAAGACTATCAGACAAATTCATGGAGAAGGCTATCAATGGCTAGTAGCCATGATGGTTATGTTCTGCCTCCACAGCTGGAGGCAGCAATGCTTCTGAATTCCAGTTGTTGGAAACCGCAGGTGGGGAGGGGGCTCTTGTGCTCGGGTCTTGCTTGATGGTTTCCCACAGGCCTCTGGGTGGCTACTGGAAGAAAAGGATGCTGGACTGGATGGGTCATTGGCCTGATCCATTGGCCTGTTCTCATGATCCAGCCTCTGGGGTTTCCCAAGGTCAACTGAGCCTCCACCCGGCCTGAATATGAATTAATTTTGTCCACAGAATAATTTGCTGGGAGCCCCTCACCTGACAACATCGACTGCGCCAGCCCGAACTTTAGGGTCACTGCCCATGATGGAGACACTGGCTGCGAAGGACCCATCGATGCTGAAAACCACGCACTCCATCCCCCGGGGGAGGACAGTGAGGTAGCTGACGGCTGTGCTCTGGTCGCCTCTAAAGGGGGCAAAAAGCAAGTACCGTGTTCTCTCCAACCGCTGAGCATTTCTTTGGATTCTGCACCCCCCCCCCTCACCATGGCACACAGACACCCTTCCCAGAACCTCCCAAGCCCTGGGCCTTACCTGACCACCATCTTGATGGGGTAGACACCCACAGCCAGCCTCTTCTCTTTAGGGAAGTTGTAGGAGACCCTCCCACTGCTGTTGGTGATCTCCGTGTCAAAGTAGACCCAGCGCCCAGAAGAGGGCTCTGTCATAATGAAGATGTCAACCTGGAGGAGGAAGAGAACACCTGGATGCACTTCCTGTTATCCAGTCAGAGAGCAAGAACGAAAGATGAACCTTGGTGGGTCAAGATGATGGCCCATCTGGTCCAGCACACTATTCTCACAGAGGCAAAATGCCCCTAACAGACTAGGAATGTAGATAGATGTACAACTGTATACAAGTTGTATAAGTGACAAGAAAGTATTTCAATTTCAAATTTCAAATTTCTTCAATTTTCAATTTTCAATTTTCAGTTTTCAACTTTCAACTTTCAATTTTCAACTTTCCATTTCCATTTCAATTTCAGAGCATCAGATGATCCTTGCTGGATGTTGTGGTACAGTGGCAACAGACCCACAGCTGTTCCTCCTGAGACCCACCCCCCACTCCCCAGCCATTGTTCTCTGTTGCGGCACCCTGTGTCACAAACACCCTACAACCAGATATTTTTGGAGTACAACTCCCATAAGCCCCAGACTGCAGTGGAAGAGGAGAGGGAGGCAACATTAGTGCCAAGCAGGCTGTGATATTGGTGCGTTATATGTCGGGCTGTCTCCGAAGATGGTTCAGAAACTTCAGCTGGTGCAGAATTCAGTGGCCGGGTTGCTCACGGCAGCAAGACGGTTTGAGCATATTACATCAATCCTTGGCCAACTGCACTGGCTACCAATTACCGTATTTTTTGCTCCATAAGACTCACTTTTTCCCTCCTAAAAAGTAAGGGGAAATGTGTGTGCGTTTTATGGAGCGAATGCAGGCTGCGCAGCTATCACAGAAGCCAGAACAACAAGAGGGATTGCTGCTTTCACTGCGCAGCGATCCCTCTTGCTGTTCTGGCTTCTGAGATTCAGAATATTTTTTTTCTTGTTTTCCTCCTCCAAAAACTAGGTGCGTCTTATGGTCTGGTGCATCTTATAGAGCGAAAAATACGGTAGTTTCCGGGCCCAATTCAAAGTGCTCGTTTTGACCTATAAACGGCTCAGGACGGCAATACCTCAAGGGCCACCTCTTTCCATATGAACCTACCCGGACCCTGAGATCATCTTCTGAGGCCCTCCTTCGTGTTACCCCTCCTCAAGAGGTCTGGAGGGTGGCAACAGGAGAAGGGGCCTTCTCTGCAGTGGCTCCCTGCCTGTGGAATGCTCTCCCCAGGAAAGTTCGCATGGCATCTTTATTATACACCTTTAGGGGCCAGGCAAAAATGTTCCTTCTTAACCAGGCCTTTGGTTGATCCGATTTACACCCTATGCCCTTTTAAAATGTTTTATTTGGGGGGGGAGGCTATTGGGGTTTTAAAAATATTTTTATTAGGTATTTTATGGTTTTACATCTTGATTTTGTTCTGTGAACCGCCCTGAGACCCCCAGGTATAGGGCAGTATAAACAACAACAACAACAATTGGTGGGGAGGCAGCACCAGCCTCTTCCCCCAATTTACTTCCCAGCTTTGAGTGCTGCCATTTTGCCCAGGTGAAGAGAGTGGCAAGGAGCAGGCAGATTTAAATGAGCCATTAAATCAAAGGGCTGCCACCCAGCAGCTGCCTCCCTTAGACTCTGCACTTCGGTGCAATACGGAACCTGCTAAAAATGCTAAGGACGGGCAGCCTTGCTCTTCCTCTGCCGTCCCACCAGTAAGAAGCCCCCCTCTGAGAACAAAGCCCCCTTCTGAAGTCTCTTTCACTGCATGGCTGACACACCCCTGTGTTTCCAATTAGCCTTAGCAGGAAGAATGAAGACCGGGGGGGGGGGGGGCGCTTACCTTTTCTCCCGTCAGGGCCACCATGTCAAGGGGGCCGTACATGAAGCGGCCAACCAGGGACTGGGGACCATCTTCGGCCGCGATGACGTCGTTCGATCGGTGGTTGGAAGTCACATTCTGAAAAGGAAAGAAATGCACTCCTGTTTTCTTTGTTGTAAGCTGCGGTGGGTACCATATTTCTCTGTATGTCTGGGAAAGCAGCATGCAAATAAAATGAATGAATGAATGAATGAAAATGCGCTCATCACCCTCAGTTTGACTTGTGTTCTCTTGCGCAGCCATTTCTCTCGGGGGTTCGAGGGACTGAGCATCGCCGGGTCCAAGCTGTTACTCTCCTTGACAGCAGTGGTTTCAAATCTCATCACCTGAAACGAAATGTGAGCGTCTGAGAGGGACGGCAGCCTCGGCGGCAGAAACAGCCATGCAAGTTGGCATCATTTTCTTTATAATAATGGGTGGAATTCAACTAGGTTGTTGCTTGCCCTGGTGTATTTATTTATTTATCCATCCATCCATTCTGTTTCATAAAATTCATACAATTCATAAAAAAGGGCTTTGCAAAAATATATATAAAACAATTAAATTATGGATAATAAAACTGAACAACAATGATTTAAGACATTCAAAAAGTTAAAAAATGGGTTAAAACTCACACCAGCTTTCTAAACATCTCGGTAGACTTGTCTAACCAAGAATGTTTTTAGCAGGTGCCCAAAAGAGCAAAGTGAAGGTCAAGAGGCAGGGAGTTCCGTAGGGCAGGTGCTGCCACACTAAAGGATCGATTGCTTATGAATGCAGTGTGGGTGTTGCGTGGCGCTTGTAAACAGTGCTAGTTCAGTCAATCAAACTGGTTGAGTGGTCATGAACTGGGTAAGCCAATCTTGCAGATAAACTGATCACAAGTTGTTAAATTATTCATTTTTTATTACATTTATATTCCACCTCCCCCCCCCTTCCAGGTTCCATGGTTCTCCCATCCTCCATTCTACATCCGCCCCAAGGTAGAGGAGGGGTAGAAAAAAGTGGCCCTCTCACCTGTCTGAGGATGAAGGCAACCACGTCTGTGGACTCCCAGTAGCTGGCATGGAAGAGATGGGGAAGAGCCACTGTGGGGAAAGCCGTGAGGACGTCTGGGCAGTATAAGGCATAATCTATCCTCTTTGCCCCCCACCATTTAGATGTGACTGCAGGGAAACAAAGGAGGTCGGCATCAGCAAGACTGTGCCCCAAAGCTTCCTGTTTCTCACAAGATTACCTGAACCCTGGATTCCCATTTTTTGTTCAACCAGAAATGGAGAGAGATTGATCTCCTGCCTTAACCCCGAGAGGGCGGGACTCACTCTGGGTCACACTAGCAGGCAGCAAGCTCTCCCTCGACCCAGAACTCTCACTGTCGCTGCTGCCGGTGCTCCCTCGCCGCCCCTTCCCTAGAGTGGCGTTGGAAGGCTCAGAGACCCCTGCCAAGGAGAAGGAGGGCAGCTTTGCAGAATTATCTTCAGCAAACAGGGCGCTGTGGCAGTGGAGGACATCCGCTACAAGGGGTAGAGAGAGAGAGAAAGAGAGAGAGAGAGATCAGGTGGCAGGAGGTGTTATTCCAGTCCATCTTCGTCCCCCGTCCCCCCTGAAAACCATGTGTTCATGAGATGCCTTCCTTTGGCTGAGTATTCGGGGAACGAGGGGGTCTTTTAGGCGAATATTTTGCCACTACAGTGGTACCTCTGGTTACAAACTGAATTTGTTCCGGAGGTCCGTTCTTAACCTGAAACTGTTCTTAACTGGAGGCGTGCTTTCGCTGATGGGGCCTCTTGCTGCCGCTGTGCCGCCGGCACACAATTTCCGTTCTCATCCTGGGGCAAAGTTCTCAACTCGAGGTAACTCTTCCAGGTTAGCGGAGTTTGTAACCTGAAGCGTTTGTAACCTGAGGTGTTTGTAACTCGAGGTACCACTGTATCTATCTATCTATCTATCTATCTATCTATCTATCTATCTATAGTGATAGCTTGGTTCTCAAACTTAATCCATTCTGGGAGTCCGTTCAACTCCCCAAACCGTTTGAAAACCAAGGCACGGCTTCCAATTGGCTGCACTCAAGCGGAAGCCATGTCAGACGTTCAGCTTCCGAAAAACGTTTGCAAACCGGAACACTTACTTCCAGGTTTGCGGCGTTTGGGAGCTGATTTGTTCAGCAACTAAGCCATTCAAGAACCAAGGTACCACTCTATCTAGCTAGCTATCTAGCTATCTAGCTATCTAGCTATCTATTGTTTTAAGCTATTTTTGTAAGTCACCTTATAGTAAGAAAGGCATGATTTTATTTCTTACATGAATATTGCGGCACGTGGCTACTGAGTGCCACCAGGGTATGCAAATGTCTCATTTAAGTCTACATAGAATCTTTATTCTCAATGATGATGGGACTCACAGGTAGAGATTCATTTTTATTTTTAATGTTTGTAAAGGGAAATCTTTGTTTGAGGTTAATACTTTATTATCCCTTTGGAGATGTGCTCTATCTTTATACTTCTGCCCTTCTGGGCTTTGATGCTGTACGTTTGTTTTATTCTTTGTCCTCTTTCATTTGTTGTTATATTTGCACTTTTTGAGGTGAGAAACCAATAAAATTGGAAAACCAGAGAAATATAAGAAGTACCTAAGAGGTGGGACTTCCCATCTCCCAGTGGGTAACGCTGGTATCTTGGGACCGTAAATGGAGGCAGGAGGTGGAACTTGTTCTCCAGTAAGGGCTCAAGTCTGGAAGCGGAGGGGTCCGCAGAATGGAAAAGGCTGTAGACCTGGCTGCAGGCGGGATGCACCTGGGAGGCTGGAAAGGGGGAGAGAGGGAGGGGAGGAAGGAGCCCCAGAATCATCAGAAATTGCCCACAAAATGTCTTGAAGCAGGACAGAAACAGCTGCCAAACTTATCCCTACATTTCCAGAGAGGCTTCAGGGGAGGTGGCGGGGGGGGGTAGGATGGGGGTCAGCTTTGAGCTGTCAAATGGAGAAATGGGGCAGCCCAGTGAATTCTTGAATGAGCAGGTGCATCCCATAAACAGCAGGATTTGCTTTTTCCAGAATAAAAATAATAACAATCCTCTCTGCATCTGCCTCCTTCAACACAGTAACAATTAACTGCACATTCATTCATTCAGAAAATAAATATATGCTCTGACATTGCAGCTAAAAGAAAGAATATGCAGCAAAGAATATTGCATGAAAAATATTTTTTACACATCCTTACTAATGGAAATGTGAGGCTGAATGAAATTTAGAGCCTTTAGAGTGTTTGTATATTTAGATTATTTATCTGCGACTACTTACCAAAAAGCTGGAGAGCTCGGTCAGTAGAGCACGGGACTCTTAATCTCAGAGTTGTGGGTTCAAGCCCCATGTTGGGCAAGAAATTCCTGCATTGCAGGGGGTTAGACTAGATGACCCTCGTGGTCCCTTCCAACTCTACAATTCTATGATTCTATGTGCAAAACTTCACCTACCACAAATGTACAGTAGCTAATTTATAAGAAAATCAATAGCTGTTACTGAAAATTGGCTATCTTGTGACAACTCAGCACTGTAAATACAAACAAATGTGACCAATGAAAGCGCTAACAGCAGTAAAATTTTTTGAAGAAGTGTGGAAAGTGTTTTGTTCGAGGCTCTAAAGCTCATCAGTCGTAAAGAAGTGATTGACGCGCTTGAGGGGGCCACCTCCAGAGCCCCCCTACTGCCCCCTTGCCTCTTAGCACCTCTCCAGGTAATTCCCCCCAAAGCAACTGGGCTCACCTTCCAGACCAGGCAGGACCGTTCTCCTCATGGCAAGCACCAAACCAAGGGGGGAGCCGAAGAGGAAGAAATCGGAGACTTCAAAGTCAAAGCGTCCCAGGTTGACGTCCAGCAGGTTGGCAGAGGTCTCAGGAGGGAAATCAGCATCCTCACTCATCATTGTGGAGTGGATGCTGGAGAGGAGAGACGGAGAGGGAGAGGAACATGGAAGATGCACGTTGTCCAGACCCGAGATGATCAAGGGTCTGGAAACCAACCCTTATGAGGAATAGCTGAGGGAGCTGGGTGTGTTTAGCCTGGAGAAGAGGAGATGGAGAGGTGACATGATAGCCATCTTCAAAGATCTGAAGGGCCGTCACATGAAATATCAAGCAAGCTTGTTTCCTGTTGCTCTGGGGTGGGGACAACGACAACCCAAACAAACGGATTTGAAAGAGAAGAAAGTCAATCCCAACTTTAGGAAGAACATTCTGGGAGTAAGAGCTGTTCAGCCAGGGGACGGACTCCCTCAGAAGGTAGTGGACTCTCCTCTATCAGAGGCTTTTAAGCAGAGGTTGGATAGCCACCTATCAAGGATTCTTCTGCTGCAATTCCTGGATTCCAGGAGGTCAGATTAGACAACCCTTGGTGTCACTTCCCACTCTACAATTCTATACTCCCACTAACAGAATCATAGAATTGCAGAGTTGGTATGGACCCCAATAGCCATCTAGCCTAAGCCCCTGCAAAGCAAGAGGGGGTCAGCCCTCATACATTCTGAAACTATACCAGATCCTCTTAGCTTTACAAATGTCCTAGCAGTTTTATTGATGCACCATGGGGTTTGTGAACAAAAAGGCCCAAATTTGTTTTGTGTGCATGTTTAATTTTAATCCAAGTTCAGTTGCATGGTCTTCTTTATTTCCTTCTTTAGTATTTTATCTTGTTGAAGACTGTGTCCTTTCTTGAATAAAGAAACATTAACAACTTGCAAATAATTAACTAAATAACAACATGAATAGGAACTGCTCCCAGGTGCTCAAAGAACATTGGCCTCCAGGCTCCTGGGTGGACCCACCTGAGGCTGCCTCTCCTCCTCTCTCCCTTACCTGGAGAGGAAGGCGTGATGCTGCGTGATGGCATCACATTCGTAGCTGGAGCAGTCGCTCTGTTTCCGCGGCAACGGTTGCCGGGGCTCCTCGTCCTCCATCATCCCAGAGATGTCAATGTTGCTCTTGCTGAGACGCTTCAGCTCCCCCAGGTTGGAGTCTTCGCCTGAGAGGGGATTATCCTGAAGGGACAGAGAAGCCAGCAAAGGGAATACTGAGTTGCCGTTGGGATGACCGGGGGCGGGGGGGGTGTTCTCAAAAGGGAAGAGAGAACTGGAAACATGCATCATCTGTCTTGGAAGGGAGGGGTGTTGAATATATTGCTAACACTTGCTTAGCATTTTCACTGTTTTCATTTTGGAGTTTTACTTTGAGGCTTAAACATGGAGTTCAGGAGCAGGGGGCAGGCAGCTGAAATTGTTCAGGTGGCCACTGGTCACAGCTCAGCTACTAAACTATTCTGATAATAATTTGGGCTTGGTCTTATCCCCGAACTTGTTTCCAGTGTTAGGGTTCATTCCTAGACCATATGACATCATAAAAACAATTCTATGATTCTGTATGTCTTTGAACACTGGCAATAGGGCCACTCCTAGTTTAAGAAGAACACCCAAGCTTGGAGGGTATGACTTCCACAGTAGATGGAGTCCAGAGATCTGTTGCTTTAGAAATGTGGCACTGAAATTAGCTCAGTTGGTTAGAGCATGGTGCTGATAACACCAAGGTTGCAGGTTTGATCCCCATATGGGACAGCTGCATATTCCTGCATTGCAGGGGGTTGGACTAGATGATCCTCAGGGTCCCTTCCAACTCTATGTTCCTATGATCCTATGAACATGATGGGACAAAAGAGGAGATGGAATCTTGTTATGTAGAGGCCTTCATCCACTAGGGGGCATTCATGGTGCAAAAATCGCCAATGTACAGCCATCGAAATCTACTCCCAAAATTTGGACAGGTTTATAGTGGCAGGGAAAGAGTGGGATAAAGCAGGGATGAGAACATGAGAATAATCTACTGGATCAGGCCAATGGCCCATCTAGTCCAGTGTCCTCACAGGGGCCAGCCAGATACCCCAATGGGAGGCCCACATGCAAGACCTTAGCAAATCAGCAACACTCTCCCATCCTGTGGCTTCCAGCAACTGATTTATTTATTTTATTACATTTACATCCCACCTTTTCCTCCAAAGAGGCTCAAAGTGGTGCACGTGGTTCTTCCCCCCGCCCATTTTATCCTCACAACAACCCTGCAGTGTAAGCTTTGGTCGAGAGTGGCTGACTGGCCTGAGGCCACACCCAGTGAGCTTCATGGCTGAGTGGGGATTCAAATGTTGGTCTCTCCCAGGTCCTAGCCCCACACGCTAACCGCTACACCACACCACCTTATATTGGGTCTCTGGGCCTCTTGCAAAAAGGCTTGCGATTTTTCTTAGTATCCTATTTCTCTATCCTTAATAGTAGTCTGACGGACAGAAATTCAACTGGTGCAGCTGCAACCATTGTTTCGGCTCCAAAGCTTCCTCAATGTGCTTTTTCGGTGGATAGGAGGAGCATTGGAGTTCCCAAGCAGAAAGGAGCCAGGGATCTCTCGGGAAGCCTGTCAGTCCTGACTCCCACCCTCCACCCCACTCCCAAGAGGAAGGGACTGTACCTGGGCACTGCTGGCACTGCCTCTCCTGCTGCTGGACTGGCTTTCATCTGCCAAGCCGGTGCTGTAGCAGATGGCATCGAACCCCATAATTCCTCCCACGCAGTCCCCAATGAGGCACACCTGGAAGGGGGAGGAGAAGAGAAGGGCGGCCAAATTGGTAGGGCATCACCTCGCCGAAAAGTCCCAGAGGCCTCATCTGGACCCACCACCCAGCATGCACACACGCAGAGAGAGAGAGAAAGAGAGAGAGAGAGAGAGAGAGAGAGAGAGAGAGAGAGAGAGAGAGACTCAAACAATCCCCAAACCCATCAACAGAAGTCAAGAGAGCCTTCACCACAACACACAGAGATAGGAGGATTCAGGTGACGTGAAAACCTGAAGGAGCATCTCCACCCCCATTGTTCTGCCCAGACACTGAGGTCCAACGTCGAGGGCCTTCTGGTGGTTCCGTCACTGCGAGAAGCCAAGTTACAGGGAACCAGACAGAGGGCCTTCTTGGTAGTGGCACCCGCCCTGTGAAACGCCCTCCCACCAGATGTCAAAGAGAAGAACAACTACCAGATTTTAAGAAGACATCTGAAGGCAGCCTTCTTTAGGGAAGCTTTTAATGTTTAACAGACTACTGTATTTTAATACTTTGTTGGAAGCCACCCAGAGTGGCTGGGGAAACCCAGCCAGATGGGCGGGGTATAAAGAAAATTCTATTCTATTCTAAAACATAAGAACGTAAGCAGATCCCTGCTTGATCAGGCCAATGCTGCATCTAGTCCAGCATCCTATTCTCACAATGGCCAGCCAGACGCCTCAATGTGAAACCCACATGCAGGACCCAAGCACAACAGCCCTCTCTCCTGCTGTGGCTTCCAGCAACCAGCATTCAGAAGCATCACTGCCTCCAACTGCGGAGGCAGAGTGTTGCCATCCTGGCTAGTAGCCCTGGAGAGCGCTCTCCTCCTCCTCCGTGAATTTAAAAGAGGCTTATTTTAAAGCCATCCAGATTGGTGGCTATCACTGCTTCCCATGGGGAGGAGTTTTAACTGCAGTGTGAGAAGAATGACTTACAAGGCCAAAACTTTGTAAGTTAACATTTATTTTCCACTGTGTATAATGCAGATTTCAGTTGCCTTGGTTCCATTTCAAGAAAGGGACACACGAGTTCAAAGTAGGAATGAGAGAAAGGGAGAGAGAAATGCCCAGTGGTTAGAGGGAAGAACCTTAGCAAAGCTGCCACCTGTGGACTGGCTGATCCCCTTAAACCCTGGCCATCGTATTCTTCATCCAAGAGAGGCATGATCGTACCTGCCCATTAAATCCACTCCCGTCAGGAGACTTGAGAAATTCATTGTAAACCTGGTTGGCTCGGCTGATCACCATGGCAACCGCATCCTGGTACTGTGGGGAGGAGATGGCCAGCAGTGGCAAGGCAGCCAGAGGGATGTGGTCTTCGCTGCTGCTCAGGGAGGTCTCATCATAGCTGTAGGGATTCAGGCTGGGGGGGGGGGAACAAGGTGGTAAGAGAAGGGACAGCACAGGGAATTAGCCAGGGCTAAAAAGCAGGTGCGAAACCACAAGGGCCACTTACAGCAGGATCCTCATCTGTATTACTTATTTTCAGATTCTCTTTAAAACAAATAAAAAGACCTATTGAAACAAAACAAATTAATGCAATAAAAATAACAGAAGTACAAAAAAGCATCACAGTATATCCAGAAGAGACTTAATATTAGGTTGGGGAACTACTTATTGCCAACAGGAAGGTCAAATTGCAGGTTTCCGGTTTCCTGTGCACCAGGGGATAAATGCCTCTCCCAACACCATGGGAAGAGACACCGATGGAGATAATCAGAAAATGATGGGGGACTTGCATTTTCTGCATTCCTCTTTGGTTGGAAGAGGAACCTGGCTCTCACCCGCAGTTTGCCTGGCAGTCTGGCACTCGCTTCCCCATGGAATGCAAGGGCAGGCAAAGGCACTGGGTGCATGGAGCACTCCAGCTGCTGTGACCGCCCCCCCCCCGATCCCAGTCCTGGAAGCACAGGTTATCCTGCTAATTGGGCTTTTTTAATGGGAGTGAGAGCTGGACCATAAAGAAGGCTGATCGCCAAATAATTGATGCTTTTGAATTATGGTGCTGGAGGAGACTCTTGAGAGTCCCACGGACTGCAAGAAGATCAAATCAGCCCTGAGTGCTCACTGGAAGGACAGATCCTGAATATATAACACCATATATGGACGGGAAAACATCAGGGGGGGGGTGGAACTGACACATAATAAGGATTACAGTTAGAGTTCCTCACTTGAAACTTTATAAGTTGCCTAATTTACCAACACGAATGAAATCACAAGATTGTATAAGGGATTATTATATCTGAACAGAATGCAAATTATTAAGGATTTGGAATGCACAAAAATGTAGAAGAATGAAGCCATCGAGTCTAGCACACAGGCAGGGCAGTTTGATTAAATTGTATATTTTGACATTGGAATAATTGGCATTAATAATTGTATTAATTGGATAAAATTGGTATTGTTATAATGAGGCTGCTATTGGAACGATATTGGAAAATCAATAAAACAATTTTTTTTTAAAAAAAGGGAAGGCCAAATTACACATTATGCTGTGCAGAAGGAGTCCTGTGTGTCTGTATTTGTTGCATATAAAACAAAATCCCACCAAACAGCACAGAATTTTTCAGGGTCCTCTGAGCCTTTGGCAACACATAATTTATGAGTTGTTTTTTCAGCTAATGCTAAACTCCACATATTTTAATAACAATGCGAAACTTGGAAATCCTGCAAGGTTTCCATTTGGGGGCAACTGAGGTTCTGACAGCTGACAGCATCCACGTCAAGTGTTCCTGAGAGCTAAAACCTTCCAGCTGATCGTCCCACATATTTAATAAACAAAAAAGAAATGGGATGTTTGAGTATTCCAGTCGTTTCCTGACAAATCATTGTCCAGAAGTTGAATACTTGTAGGCAGTCCCACCACAAGTGAGAAATGCTGTCTCTTCTTCCACAGCCCCTCCAAGAATTCTGAGAATATTGTGACATCATATGTGCAGTTCCCTCTGTGTAGGATTTTCCTGGAACACATAAGCTGGGACTGGCCTATACGGTTTAGATGACCAAAGTGCATGCGATTTAGAATCCTTGGTTTGCATGTGCAGGTCTTTCTCCCATGTATGTTCAATACCTAATCAATTTGTCTGTATTGGTGAGACTCACCTTGTGCTTCAACACCTCCCAAAGCCAAAGTTTTATTTTATTTTTTTAAGAATTAGTTTTGTTTAGAACTAATGCATGTTCTTACAGAAAGGGGTTGTATAATACAGGTCAATGCTGGAGATGTAACGCTGGAAGTGTTTTTGCTGAGGTGTGTTACGTGGGCACGTTCAGAGATATCTTCCTTCTTCTTCGAAGTTGTTATCCATGTTGGTTTTGTATAGGCCAGATCCTAAATATTTGCAGATAGGATCATAGAATTGCAGAGTAGCGAGGGGTGCTCCAAAGGTCATCCAGTCCAACCCCCAGCAATACAGGAATCACAGCTCAAGAATCCCTCAGAGCTGGCTTTCCAACCTCTGATTAAAAACCTCCAATGAGTCAAAGAGCTGGAAATTACCCCAAGGCTCCATCTAGTCTAACCACCTGTGATTCAGGAATCACAGCTAAAGAATCCGTAAATCGAACCTAAAGAATCATCATGCCTGTTGCCACAAGGGGGCGGCATTGCCCAGCCTTGGCTATTGGTTCCCTATTACCACCTGCTCCTTCTGCAGAACCCCAGGGCTGGGATCTCTGTTATGATGAGATATGGAAGCTCGTAAGTCAGCCGTGCACTCGGCTCCTATCCTCCAAATCTAGCCAAAAGACTCCAGTGCCTGAGATGTGCTGCCTCCAAAACAGCCCAACCGCTCCTGCTGGATCCGTCCGTCTAATGTGGCCACTTTGAAAGGGCCTTTGAGACACAACGGGTATGAAAAGGTCTCGAGGGGAAGTTAGAATATCTGAGAAAATAAGTCAAAGACACGGCTCAGATGAGAAAATGGAGTGGGCTGTAGCAATGGCTGTGGAATGAGGGCCATCAGAGCACAGAATCAGAGGAAACTGCCTGATACAGAGTCAGGCCATTGGTCCACCTGGCTCAGTACTATCTCCAGAAGTTCAAACAGGAATCTTTTCCCTGGAGGTGCTGCTGGGGATTGAACCTGGGACCTTCTGCATGCAAAGCAGATGCTCTACCACTCAGCTATGGCCTTGCAGGCCCAGATGACGAGCAGTTCACCACCTAAGAAACCCATGCAGCCCACCACCAAGAAGCCACTGCTCCATGAAAGAGAGAATGTGCAAAAGCAGAACAGCAAGGGAGGTCCAGGTGGCTCAGGTAAGCAAGCCAAGCCACTCTCACCTGGGCAGGGGAACCACAGCAGATGCCCTTTGCAGAGTGCAAGCGACGCTGCTCACCCCTTTGCTCACACAGGTGTGCTCAGCACCTGTCCCTAAGGAAGCAGCTTTTGCTATGCAAGATTTCTAAACAGCCTTGCAAGAACGCTGCTTCCAAGCAGCTGGTGCTCCTGAGGAAAGGTAGATTCGCCGTAGGTAGGATTTGCCTTTTGATGCAGACTTGATGGGGAAGGGTCCGGTGTCCAGGCAGGAAGCCTCCTCCCACCAGGGAGTTGGTCCAGGTTGCACAAGCTGAAAAGGTATCCATAACAACAGCGCCCCTAGCAACTGTGTCCAAGCTGCATCCATCTCCAACTCAGCCAAAGGTGTCGAGTCCATCTTGGCAGGAATGCGAGAACTCTTATCTGCAAGGTGTCCTCCCGGAATTGGTCACCAGGAGCTTTCAAGGGTTCTTAGAATCATAGAATTGTTGAGTTGGAAGGGAACCCCGGGGTCATCTAGTCCAACCTCCTGCAATGCAGGAATCACAGCTGGGGCTCCCCAAACCTGCATTCAACAGGCATCTCACCACTCAAAATGCCACGCCGGTCTGGAGGCAACAGCAGTACTGGCAAACTTAATACCTTTTTTTGCCACAATCATTGCCACAGAGCAGTGGGCCTGAAAATGGGCTCTGATCCTCGGTCATGTCCACAGAATCACTGAACTGTAAAGTTGGAAGGGACTCCTAAAGGACATCCAGTCCAACCCCTATTCAGGATGGGGTTTCTTGCCATTTGCAGATCTCTTCCATGGAAGATCAAGGTGCTGACACTGTCTTACAACTGTTCAGAGGTTGGATCCCCCAGGGCAGAAAGAGTCACTATGGCTCCATCCCAATGGAAAGACTGGCCAGCCTCCTTCGCTATTCTCTTAAAATAAGAGCCGCCTGCAGGATCAGGCCAATGGCCAATCTAGTCCAGCATATTGTCCTCACATGGCCAACCAGGGACCCCAGTGAGAAACCAGCATGTCGAATTCCAGCACAAAAGCACTGCTCCCTCCTGTACTTTCCAGCCACTGGTATTCAGAAGCATCGCTGCCTCTGACTCTGGAGGCAGAGCAAAGCAGGGTTGCCATATTTTAAAAAGGAAAAACTTTCAGAAATTCCCCCAAGACGTCAATTCCGTCTTTGAAATCCCGGTAATGTCTGGGGAAATTGGGACGTATGACAGCATCCTGGCTCATAGCCCTTGATTGCCCTCTCCTCCTGCATGATTTGGTGGTGGTGACTGTCTCCCTTGGGAGTGATTTCCAGAGTTTAACTCTGCACTGAGGGAGGAAGGGCTTTCCTTTCCCTGTCCTGAATACTGGCCTCCTCTCTGGAGGAAACCTGCTTTCCCTTCTTTGGAGACCTGACATGGTTGCCTCTGGCCAAACTGATCTGGGAGATACCCTGGATTGGCTGGCACAAAGAGGAACGGCAAACAGGACAAGGTGATCTCTAATTATTTACAAAGCAGTTTAACTCAATTAATGTCGCTGAAGGCGCAGCAGCAGCAGAAAATGCCAATTAGGGCAGGAGAGATGTTTTGACACGGGCACCCGTTCCATAACTGCCAATTATGGTGATGTGATGATGTTTTGAGGGCAGAGGAAGGAGCACCTCGGGCTCTGGATTTATTTCACCGTCCGCAGAAGGATTGCTGAAGATTATTCTTTGAAAGGTTTTAATCATAGCTTGTGCAGAGCTGTGCGTTAACTCTGTGGCCTGAATCTCTTGAACGCTCCTGCCTTTAACATCTCAAGTCAGTAGAGCAGGAGACTCTTAATCATAAGGTCATGGGTACAAGCCTAACATTTGGGCAAAAGATGATGCATTGCTGGGGGTTGGACTAGATGACCCTTGTGGTCCCTTGCAACTCTAGACATCTATGAATCTATGAAAGAATACGAGAATCACAGAATTGCAAAGTTGGAAGGGTAACCTAGTTCAGCTCCTCCCAGCAATGCGTTAGAAATGGAACCCAAACAACAGGGGTAAGAGGCTCGCGTCAGCCGCCCATTGGCAGGTGACAAGATGGAGCAAGATTGTTTTCTGCTGCACCAGCAGGTAGGACCTGAAACAATGGATTCAAATAGCAAGAAATTACGGTAGATTCTGAGTAAACATTGGGAAGGGCTTCCCAATGGCAAAAGCTGCTTGACAGTGGAATAGGTTTTCCTTCTTTGGAGGTTTCCAAACAGACATTGCATGGCCAACAGTCAAGGATGATTTAGCTGTGCTTCCTGCATTCCAAAGGGTTGGACTAGATGAACCTCGGGAACCCTCTTCCAGCTCTAGAGTTCTATGAATCTAGGGATGGAGGAGAGGTCACTTGAGACAACCAGCCCCACCCCACCCCCCACAATGAGCTGCAAAATTCTCCTTTGGCAGACAGGCCAAAAAAACCCCACGAGGCACATGGACTTTGTCTGCGGTGGAAAGTTGCTGAGGTCTTTCCAGAGGTCTTGCTAACCTACCTGCCCCCAGGACAAATGTTTCAGAATGCATCACTGAGCCGGTTGGCTCATCCCCCCCCCAAAAAAACCCCGCTCCTGGCTTTGCTTGAGGATTTCATCCTGTCTGCAAATTGACCAGATTTACATTTCTCGAACTAAGACGTGGATCATAATGCAGTTAATCATTCACTTTGGGGACTCAATGTACCCAGAAAAAAATCATATTTGAGATTCAAATGCCTGTTTGAGAATGAAGCACATGCAGACATGCAAATTTCGCAGAGGGGAACATGCAGAAATGATGCACATTTCCCCAATGGCTTCTTGAAAAACAAAAACGTAGGATTTGTTATGGTAAGAAAGACATCTCACATGGATGAAGAAGGAGAAAACAGGGAGGCAGGCTGGAAATCATTGTATATCTCCCCACCCCACCCCCATTTTCCGTGAAGACTTAGCTGGTGACTTCATGCTAAGCAGATTGTTTTAGCTCCGCAGCGAGAGAAGCACTAAATATCAGCCCAAACTCAGCAGAGCAAAAGCCAAATATTTCATCCTAAGCAGAGGCGTTTTTGCTTAACGGGGTCTCATTTTTCACTGGAAATGCCACACAGAAGCTTTGCCGTTCCATAAATTTGTGCACAGAGAGATCCCCGCAGGAGCCTCCGAAAAGCCAGAGGCAGTGAGCAGGGCTGAATGCCATAGATTGAGCTGCTTGCTAAGTGGAGCTGAAGGATCGCTCGCGTTACCTTGCTATGAAAATTGCCACCAGCTTAAAATCGCTCCTATTTGTTTTCTCTTTACGAATCCAGCGCTTCTAATCCAGACATGTCTCGCCATCGAGCCAGCATCCTGTTTTCACAGCGGCCAACCAGACACCCCAACGGGAAACAAGCAAGACCTGAGCACAAGAGCCCTCCCCTCTCCTGTGGTTTCCAGTAACTGGTATTCAGAAGCGTAGCTAGAATCATAGAATTGTAGTATTGGAAGGGACCCCAAGGGTCATCTAGTCCAACCCCCTGCAATGCAGGGATCTTTTGCCCTATGTGGGATTCAAACCCACAGCCCTGAGATTAAGAGTCTCATGCTCTACCGACTGAGCTATCACAACTGTGGAGGCAGAGTATAGCCTCCGTGGCTAGTAGATTTCAGTAGCCTTCTTATCCTCCTCATTATACCATTAAATTCTCTTTCAAAGGAATCCAAGTTGGTGGCCATCACTGCCCCCAGTGGGAGAGAGTTCCATAGTTTAACAATACACCGCATGCAGAAATACTTTCTTTTATCTGTCCTGAATCTTCCAACTTTCAGCTGGACGCCCATGAGTTCTGGTGTTAAGAGGGAGGAAAACTTTTCTCTATCCACCTTCTCCAAGCCATGCATTAATTTTATACACCTCTATCATATCTCCCCTTGATCACCTTATTTCCAAAGCTAAAAAGTCTCAAACGCTGCAACCTTTCCTTATAGGGCTGTCGCTCCATCAATCATTTTGCTTACCCCTTTCTGAACCTTTTCCAGCTCCACAATATCCTTTTTCAAGGCGTGGCACCCAGAACTGTTTGCAGCACAGTGGTACCTTGGGTTAAGAACTTAATTCATTCTAGAGGTCCATTCTTAACCTGAAACTGTTCTTAACCTGAGGTACCACTTTAGCTAATGGGGCCTCCTGCTGCCGCCGTGCCGCAATTTCTGTTCTCATCCTGAAGCAAAGTTCTTAACCCGAGATACTATTTCTGGGTTAGCGGAGTCTGTAACCTGAAGCGTCTGTAACCTGAGGTACCACTGTATTTATTTGTTCGTACAAGAGAAGCCTGCAAAGAAGATCTTGGCTGTTCCCATTTCCCAGGTGGGAGACTGAGCCTAAGGGAGAAGGGCCAAAGGTTTCCCCTTTCCTCACTCAGGACTAGCTGACTGAACAATGCAACACGACAGCCAAAAACCCACAGGAAACTCACTTTGCCATGAGGGAGAAGGCCTCTGAGCAGACAGCTGGGCAAGGGACGAGCTTGATCAGGATGTGGCCCAGGGCAGCTGGAAAGTGGGCCCGTGTGACCTTCTCAAACACCGTCGTGAAGGTGTTGATGTCAGCCATCTTGCTGCTGGGCTCCCCGCCGCCCGTGTCCAGGATGTTGCCCCCATGCAGGACCAGGATCAAGACGTGGGTTTTGCAGTTCTGCTGCTGACCCCCTTCCTGGGGGAGAGAGAGAGAAAAGTGAACCAAGCTATATACGTACCTAGAAGAGCAAACCAATCTGAGGATAAAGGCCTGAGCAGATCTCGCTTTTGAGTCAAGGGACAATGGAAGTGAGAAAAACTGAAGAGCCTTGTGGCAGTGCTGGGGCTTCTACAAGGAATGAGTGAATTGCAGGGCTGGAAGGGAACTCCAAGGGTCATCTATTCCAACCCCCTGCAATGCAGGAATCCCAGCTCAAGAATCCCTGGCAGGTGGCCAGCCAATCTCTGTTTAAAAACCTCCAACTAAGGAGAGCCTGACACCTGCTGACGTTCCGCACTTACCGTATTTTTAGCTCCATAAGATGCACTTTTCCCCTCTTAAAATCTAAGGGGAAATGTCTGTGTGTCTTATGGAGCGAATGTGTGGTCCCTGGGGCTGGGGGGGGGACCCAGGCTTTCCCCAAAAGCCCCCCCCCAAAAAAGTAGGTGCGCCTTGTGGTCAGGTGCGCCTTATGGAGCGAAAAATATGGTACCCTCAGAAAGTTATTCCCAACGCTCGCCAGATTCTCCTTTCTTGTGATTTGAATCTACTGGTTCGGTTCTTCTCCTCTAGAGCAGTAGAACACCTTCTTTCCCCTCTTCTTTTAACCCTTTAGATATTTGAAGGTGGCTATCGTATCTCCTCTCATTCATCTCTTTCCCAGGCTAAACATACCCAGCTCTTTCAATAATTCCTAAGACACCTTCAAACAGAGTTTGGATAGCCATCTGCAAGGAAATCTTGAGCTGTGATTCCTGCACTGAAGGGGGTTGGGCTAAATGACCCTCGGGGTTCCCTTCCAGTCCTGCATTCCTACAATTCTATTAGCCTCCCCACAATAAAAACCAGGAGAAATCAAAGAGAGCCCCACACCCCATGATGTCCTAAACTTTCCTCTGCAGAGCCCACCCTCCTCCTGCCCCTTTCCCACACACCACCTGTTTATTTCCTGAAGTGCGATGTGGTCAAGGCTCACCTCACTCTCCTCGTGGATCTCAATGCTGCCTTGCGCAGGATAGCGGTGCTTCCTCAAAGAGGCTCTGTAGAGCTCCCCTGGAGGAAAAGAGAGAAATCAGAGTCACCTTTCAAACCCTTTTACTCCTGGTTGTCCTGGATAGCCACCAAACGGGCTGCTGAATTTTCTCTCCTGCCAGCCCTAATATAATAGTCACAATCTGCAGGGACCACCTGGGTGGCAACCTGAAGGGCTGTATTCTTCCATATGAACCAGCCTGGGCTCTGAGATCATCGGGGGAAGCCCTTCTTCTCGGTCCCACCACCCTTGGTGAGGACGCAGGACAGGGCCTTCTTGGTAGCTGCTCCCAGGCTTTGGAATTCCCTCCCTAGAGAAGCCAGACTGGCTCCCTCCTTGTTGTCCTTCCTCTGGCAGCTGAAGACTCCTATATTCTCACAGGCCTTTGGGAACTGACTGTTGCTTTTTCTTCTTTTTTTAAAGAAGTGGCTTTTAATAGTGCTGTGCTGATTTTACTGTCTGTGTTTTAGTAGACTTGTTTTCTATTTGGCTTTAATTTCTGCTAGAGTTTAATTACTTTCTAACCATCACGCTTTATAGGTTTTTAGCTTTTTGTATTTTATCTGTGTTGTTTTGATTTCTGCAAACTGCCTTGAGTCCCAGTCTGAAAAGAAGGCAGGATACAAATAAATTTAGTAATAGTAATATTAATAGTAATAGTAGCAGAAGACTGAGGGCAAGCAGGGGAGAGAGTGTGCATATAGTATGATCTGGCTTGTATAAACTTGTCTATTATTATTATTATTAATATTATTTCCATTAGCTGTAATAAAGTAGAGACACAATTAATAACAAAATATCTGCAATAATAGGAAACGAGTGTATTATAATTTACCTAATTTAAATTTGAATTACCTAATTTAAATTTGAATTGATTACGTACATGCAGAAATTTCTTTATGATGCCTCATTGTTCTATATGTTGTTGATTCTGATTTTGTTTTTAGTTTTATGAGTCAAAATGGGATCTTGCAGGCAGCAGACTCCCCTGCCCCAGAGAACCGGGGCACAACTTCCTGTGCTGCAGGGGGTTAGACAAGAGGGCCCTTGGGGTCCCTTCCAACTCTACAATTCTACGATTCCCCATTTGTAAGGTAACAAGGGGAAGAGGGAGGGCTCAATTCGCACATTACACTCCTGAAATCTCTGGAGGAGACTCTATAAATGTAAGGTGTGATGAAATTGTGAGGAAGGATTTTTATACTCCTGTATCCCCCCCCCCAAAGCCGCTTCCTCAGTCGCTTCCCACCCCAGGCTTTTCTTCCACCCGCTCAACTCTGTCTTCTTGCTCACTATCTCTGCCTCTGTTAGTTGTCAAGGAAACAGCCGCAGGACAGAATCCGATTATCTCCGTGGCAAAACCTGACTGCCATGTCCATCTCTGGGGCAGCCACCAGGAGCTCTGCCCCAGCTGCCCCCACTGCCCCCATTTTGCATTTTGATGCCAAACTCTGCACCAGTTTTGGGGAGCAGCCACAAGGCCAGAACTTCCTTCTCTCGCTTCCAGAGGCTTCTCTTCTTGGCTCTACCTGTGCATGCACTGCCTCCTCGCTGGGACTGCACCAGCAGAGGATGGGGTCCTGCATTTAAAACTCCTGCCCCTCCAAAACCTTCCTGTCAGGGAAGAAGACTCCTCACACTTCCTCTTCACGGCGCTAGTCTTCTACAGGCAGGGCTTGTTTAAAAGATGCCAGAGGATATTTTTAAAAATGAAATCCCTGCAGTCTCAAAAAAAAGGTGCTGGCCCAGAAAATGTGCTCTGATCCAAAGTGGCTCTACTCATGGGCAACAGGGTGAGGTGGGATATCTGAGGGACAGAAGATAAAAGCCAAGATAAAAGGTTGGGGTCCCAGCCCCTTTGACTGCTGGCTTTCTACATGCAGGGAGTTTTTAACATGGAGCAGGGGAATTCAAAACTGCGATCCCTCTGAAGGGCGTACTGCCACTACAGTTTTGGCCACTTGACTACCTCACATTTATTTCTTTATTTCACAAAATTTATACATCTCTTGATAGATTTAAAAAAGTGGTTTACAAAAAATTAAACAAGAAAATGATCAACAGGAAAAATCAACAATAATAATTCAATACTTTAAAAAAAGTTAAAACAATGGTAGACTAAAAACAGATTAAAACACACACCAGCTTTCTGAACATCTAGGTAGGCTTATCTAAACGATCTTTTTACTAGGTATCAAAAAGGATGTACGGTGAAGGCGCCTGCCTGGTGTCAATGGGCAGGGAGTTCCAGATGTGCAGGCACTGCCGCACTAAAAGATGGGTTTCTGACTAATGCAGAACGGGTATTTTGTGGCTCCCTGTATCAGGGCCAGCTCTGCTTAATGAAGCAGTTGAGTGGGCGTAAACATGTCATAGAATGTAATGCAGGACTTCAAAAGCAGACTAGCACAATAACATCACCCTAGAAAAGTGTTACATTTTTTGCATTGTGGCTGGGCACCAAGGGAGTTTCTTGCTGCGACGATTTGCCTGGGGAAACTCCTTTTGTGTGGGAGCTGAATCCCCCGAGGCCACAGTCAACAAAGGATCAACATGGACATGCTGGCAATGAGCCTATGAGGGCAATTCAGCTGGTTTGAGTTGGAAATCCTGAGTTGCGGATTGTTCCCAAAGACCATCCATTGCAGAAAACATTCTGCTCTATTTATCCGTAAGACATGAATCAGTAGAGGCCGAGCAGTCCCTGGGCCATTGCCAGGACACAGGGGTAAAATGGATGAGGAGAAACAAGATGAGCTTGAATCCTGGCACGATGGAGGCACTGTGTGAGAGAAGCTCCTGTGTCTGGGAAATTGCTCAGTTGCCTACCCTGGATGGGTTTGCTCTCCCCCTGAAGGAGAAGATTCACAATTTGGGGTTGCTCCGTCACTGGAGGCTCTGGTAGCATCAGTAGCTAAAAGTGCCTTTTACCAACTGTGACTGTTTCAACAGCTGTGGCCTTTCCTGCCCCAGGAAAACTTTGCCATAGTTCATTCATTGGTTACTTCAAAACAGGATTGCTGTAATATGCTCTATGTGGGACTTCCTTTGTGCTTGATCCGGAAGCTGCAGTCAGTGCAGAATGCCGTAGCATGATTGCTGACAGGAGTGAGGTCTGGCAAGCATACCACACCTGGCTGCCGATTCCCTACCTGGCCAGGTTCAAAGGTGCTACTATTAGTATACAAAGCCCTTAACAACTTAGAACCAGTTGACCTGCGAGATTGCCTTCTCACCATGTGCCCACTCGACCGCTTTGATCGGCAGAACTGGCACTGCTACAAGTGCCACATAATACGCATTCTGCATTTATAAGAACTCCGCCATATAGTGTGGCAGCACCTACACTTTGGAACGCCCTGCCTCTTGACATCAGACCCTGTGTGGGACCAGAGGTCCCTTCACTGTACTCTTTTTGTTGCCTGATGAAAACAGTCCTCTTTAG
Source organism: Podarcis raffonei (assembly GCF_027172205.1). Lineage (NCBI taxonomy): Eukaryota > Metazoa > Chordata > Lepidosauria > Squamata > Lacertidae > Podarcis > Podarcis raffonei. The sequence continues at coordinate 16,295,797 of NC_070616.1, forward strand.
GTAACCCCACCCAGATGTTCAGAAAGCTGTTGCAAGTTTTAATTCGGATTTGGTCTACTGTTATTTTAACTTTTCAGAAGTTTTAAATTATGGTTGCTGATTTTTCTTAGTGGTAAAATTATTGGGGTTTTCCCCCTTTTTTGTACACTGCTTTGGGTGTCTTTCTCCCCCCTCCCTTTCCAATGAAGTTTATAAATTTTGTGGATAAAATGCCCCCATTGACATCTCCTACAGCCCTAAAAGTCCACTGACAAACACCATGGGTGTGGGGTTCTTTCCAGTCTGGGGGCCACATTCCATTCTAGTCACAAGCTGGCGCTGTGTGGGACCAGAGGCAAAAGTGAGCAAAGCTCCAGGATGCTGCTGAGGCAACGTGCATGTTCTGCCTCAGCAGCAAGATCGCTGGCCGAGGTCCTGAAACCCACACCAAGGTCACTCTCCAAGGTGCTGATCTTACATCACCTGCCTGCCTGCCTGGAAGCCAATGAATACTGACTGTTTCCAAGGTGTGCTGGGGACTGTGAATGGTCCTGGCATCCAAGTGGAGGGGAAACTGTGCAGCCAGACCCAATGGAGAAGGAGAAACCTGTGACCTTGCGGTTGAGCATACACCAGGGATGAGGTTGTATGCAGGTCCCCAGAGCAAGAGAAGAGGAAGGGGACCATATAGAAAACAGGGTGATTTCATTAGCTGCCTGAATGAAGCTGATTATGAGGGAAATGATGTGTTGTTCTGTTTACTGGAGGAGTTTTAATGAGGTAAAATTATAAAAGAGACTTAGTAGGACTCAAAGAGGCTCCCAGGTGAGGCTCCAGCTTTTCGCCAGTTTTTCCTTGGCAGCCTTTATACTGTCATTACTGCAAGTTATGCTAATTACATCATTATACAAACTATGGGAGCAAAGAAGGTAAATTAAAATCCCACACAGAAGGTAGAACTCAGCACGTGGATGAGAGTCCTCCATTCAAACAGCAGGGGGGAAAGTCCTGATTGGATATGGACTTGTTTGAGAGGCTGTTGTTTTTTTGTTGGCATTGGTGTTGTTTACAATACAGATCTGGGGAGGGAAGAACCAAGGCAAGCTTTGAAACATGCCAGGCCTTGTGAGGAAGACGGGAGGGGAGGAGGAAGAAAAAGAGGAGGAGGAGGAGGACAGCATCTTGTCCAGTCTTGAAGTTCTATGACCTGGAGGGAAAGTTGACCTCCTGACCAAAGGTAAACCATCTCCAAACTAAGAGCACCTACAATTTCAGATAACACTGGCCAGGCTCAGTTACCTTTCCTTCTTCCCACAAGAATGCTTGGCTGCTCCAGGCAACTCCTCTGCTGGCTGCTAAGTGGTCGTTCCTCAGTTGTGCTGCTTCTCCAGAGCAAGGGTAGCAAATGTGGTGTCCTCTACATATACTGCTGGATCCCAGTTCCCAGTGGCCAGCAGGACCAGCAGTCAGGGACCATGGGAGTTGCAGTCCAAGAACATCTAGAGGGTACCCCATTGGCTAACTCTGTTCTGATCTATTCTATTACTGCATTTACACCCCACCTTTCTCCTGTAAGGAGGATCAAGGTGGCTGACATGGTTCTCCCCTTCCTCATTTAATCCCCACAACAACCCTGTAAAGGAGGTTAGGCTGAGAGGCAGTGACTGCTCCAGGGGGCAGAAAGGCAAGAGTTGCTCAGCCCCTGGGGGCAGCACCACCACCCACCACTCTTGAGCAAGGCTGAGTCATCCACGGCCTACACAACCCTCCTGAGTGACAAGGCCCAGGCCTCCCTGTCTTAACACGTTAGCCAGCCAGCCTTCAACCATCAAGACAGCAATCAGCTGGACAGGGATGGCTCCACCCAAAATGGAAGAACTGTGCTTAATTGGAAAACATAGACCTTATTCCACATTCCAGGCAACCTGCCTCCATGGCTTCCTAAGGCATTTGTAGATAACAAGAAAAATGTCTCTGCTAAGATTTCTCAGAAGAGTTCCAGGCCATGTAGGGAAAGATCTGAGTGGCTGAGAGGCAGCAGTGCTTCCTGGGGAAACCTCTACTCCTCATAAGACTGTAAGCAGAACCTGTTGGATCAGGCCAAAGGGGGGCCATGTAGTCTAGCATCCTGTTTTCACAGTGGCCGATCAGATTCCCAGTATGGGAAGCCTGCAAGCAGGACAATCAGAAGAGCACTATCCAGTTGTTCCCCGTTGCCCAGTATTCAGAGGTAGACTGTTCCTGGGCATGGAGGTTCTGCTCTCACAATAGACCTCCATAAGAAGAGCCCCCAAAGGGGGCCCATTTACTCCACCATCACAAGGAGATCAGATGAGGCTGCTGGATCAGGCCAATGACTCATCTTGTCCAGCATCCTGTTCTCACAGTGGCCAGCCAGAAGCTTGTGGGAAACTCACAAGCAGGATCTGAGCGCAATAGCCCTCTCAGCTCCTGTGGTATTCAGAAGCATTTCTGCCTCTGACTGTGGAGGCAGAGAATAGCCATCATGGTTGGCAGCTTTCAATAGCCCTCTCCTCCTTTAATGGTCCAATCCTCTTTCAAAGCCAAGTTGGTGGCCATCACTGACTCTTGCAGAAGCGAGTTCCACAGCTTAACTATGCAGTCGTGAAGAATAATTCAAGAGAATGTTAAGCCCAGTGTGGAACTCCTGCCTCAATGAAACCCTCCCCTTTCACGCAGAGGCAGAAGTGGGGTTGAGTTAACGGGGGGCAGCCTCATTAAATAAGCCTGACTTGAGCCACCAATGAATGGAATAGGAAAACTAATCTTTGCTGCAAAGGCAAAATTGCATCTCCCCATTTCATGTAACTTACAGGGAGCAATTCAGAACCTGTTCCAAAGGCTTCCTGGCCTCCAACTGGGATGCTAGCAGGTAGAAAACAGGGACAAGCCAAGGATTCCACCCTAAAGAACAAGATGCTCTAAAACTGGCTTATGAATCACAGCCAGGAAAACTGGAATTTCTTTTTCCTCTTTTCTTTGCAAGGGGAAAAAAGGAACTCCCCAGGGGGATCTGTACTCAATAGCAGAGATCCTGCTGCAGGGCTGGCACAGCAAAGCCCTGCATGGGAGAAACATGCCAGGCTCTTTTTGTGGGAAGAAAATAGTAAAAACTACAGGGGGAGATTTGGACTAATGGTATCTGGGAGAAAGAAGTGGGGAGCCCTATGGCTCTCAAGTTAATTTCAGGCAGGTAGGTAGCAAATAGGAGGAGGAGATGAAAGAGAGGCTTTGGCCCCCTGCCAGGATTTATTATTTGTTGCGTTTATATTCCATTTTTCCTTCATGGATATCAAAGTTGCATTTGAACCCTGGTCTCCTCAGTTACCGGTCCAGCACTCTGACCACTACACCACCACCCCTCCAAGGGATTGAGGCCCTCAACAACAACAAACCAGACCCCACACACATTTCCTGGGGAGGGAAGCAGAAGGTCAAATGCAGCTACTCTCTGCTAGGTTTGGGGGGACCATTTTGCACAGCAGATGGCAGAATCGTCCACTCCTGCCCTGGACTGGGAACGTAGCAGAAAGTAGCAGTCAACTGTACAGCATCAAGGGCTAATGGGGTGCCCTTTAAAAGTCATAGCAGAGGCCCAGTATTGGGGGGGGTGGAGGTGCAAGCATGCCCCCTCTCCATTCCTTCCTATCCTGGGCAACAATTGAGAGGGAAGAGCTGGTCCTGCCCACACAGTAACAGGTCTTTATACATTCCAGTGACACAGCAAAGTCACCCACCTCCATGCGATAATACATGGAGAACATAGGAGTCACAAAGTGCCTGGTCTTTGGCAAAGCCAGTCCGGCTTCCAAGGCAGGACATCTCCACAATATCCGGTTATCTGCTCCACATCCTGTCTTGGGGAAAGGACAGCACCCACAGATGTCTGGAGAGACCTGGTATTGGCAAGGTGCCCTTTCCAAAGTGGTGCTCATGAGCCTTGAGATGAAGATTAGCAGATAAACCAAGGTTCAGCAGATGGACAGAGCTATGCTTTCAGGACCACGGACAGATCCCTTTTGGGGGGGGTGTCAGTGAAGTTTTCAGGACTATGGACAGAGCCTGGCAGGATTTCAGGACCTCGGACAGATCTCTTGGAGGGAGCCACTTGCCCAAAAGAATTCCCAGCTCCAAGGAAGACCTTTTCTCTCTGAGAAACAAATATCCTTAAAGGGTCATCAGCCCTCATGCCCTGAGCCAGTTCTGGTCACTTGCTGCCTGGCATCCGTAGGATATCCCAGGGGGCTGGAAGGGGGTTGGTGTGGGAGGGGGCTCAGCCACTTAAGGACATCTGTTGCAGGAAAGAGCTTCTTTGGAGTTTCTGGTTTGGGAATTCCAGGTTTGTGGGGTCCAGCCACCCCTTGTTCCTCCTCCTAGCCCTAGCTACTGCTGCTGTAGACCATCGCAGGAGCTGGGCTTCATAAAGCATCCAAAGGGGGACAAGGACTAATTGTCTATCTTGCCTGCTGCAGAGAAGCCGAGAGCCATCAGGCAAGATGGTTGATGAAAAGGCAAGTAAAGGGCAGCATGATAGAAGTTTATAAAAGTGTACTATTAAACTGTGGAACTTGCTCTAACAGGAGACCACGAAGGTCATCTATTTGGGTTACTTTAAAAGAAGATCAGACACTCATGGGTGATAATAAGGCTATCAGTGGCTTCTAGCAATGATGGCTATTGTTCTGCCTCCATGGCTAGAGGCAGTACTGTGTCTGAGTGCCAGATGCTGGAAACCACAGGAGAGGAGAGTGTTCTTCTGCCAGTTTCCCACAGGCATCTGTGCTGGCCACTGTGATAACAGAAGAAGAGAAGAAGAAGAGTTTGGATTTGATATCCCGCTTTATCATTCAAAGCGGCTAACATTCTCCTTTCCCTTCCTCCCCCACAACAAACACTCTGTGAGGTGAGTGGGGCTGAGAGACTTCAGAGAAGTGTAACTAGCCCAAGGTCACCCAGCAGCTGCATGTGGAGGAGCGGGGAATCGAACCTGGTTCACCAGATTACAAGACTACTGCTCTTAACCACTACACCACACAGGATACCAGACTAGATAGGCTATTGACCTGATCCAACAGGCTCTTATGTTCTTAAGGTTGTACAGGAACCCATTGCAGGTGTTATGGATTGAACAGCTACTGCACCTCTTCACAATATTATAATTTTCTGAGATTGTTAATTTGGGGTTTTCATCAGCTGTATGCCATAATCAGCACAATTATAACAAATAAAGGCTTGACATATCTCGCTTTGCATGTCATGAATCTCATCTATTAGTTTCACCTTTTAAGTTGAATTTCTGAAATAAATGAACTTTCCACGATATTCTAATTTTTTGAGTTTCACCTGTATTTGCCCATTTGTAAGAGACCTTCCTGGCTGCAGGGGAGACAGAGGAGGCCAGCTGCCTAGGGAGGTGGGGGGATAGCTTTGCAAGGAGTAGTCAAGCATTTGACCAGAGCAGCAGGCCTGGATCCAACCCCCTGAGTCAAAAGCATCTCCACCCTCCTATCCACCCACCCCTCCAGCCAGCCCTCTTAAGAGTCCCTCCAAACCACGCATCCTACCCAAAAATGCTCAGTCCTTGAAGGTTAAGATTCTTGCTGCTGCTTATGCATGGGTGCGTGGGAAGGGGGAAATAATCGCTCAGCGCCTCACAAAGTCCTTTTCAGCTCTTCTTATGTTTGTTTTTTAAAAGGAGAAGAATTGCCAACAATTGAGAATTAACAAGCCGATGCTAACGAATGGCGCCGGGGTGGAGGGGGTGGCTGGGGGGGGGGAGAGAAAGCGTGTCATTCTCACATTCCCCGATGAAATCAGACCCGTTTCCCTGCCATCTGTTGCACTGTTGCTGGCTGTTTATGACAACAAATCTGTCAAAGAGAAATAAACTTGCATGCGGCTGTGGGCATATGGTTCCTATTAGCAAGTGATAAGAAAAAATATTTAAAAAGAAAAACCTGATGGAAGATTGAAATGCTTACAGGTTACTGTGAGACAGACAGAGAGAGAGAGCAAAGTGGCGTGCGAGGGGGGTGGGAGCTGGAAAAAGCCCCCAGAATCAGTGCTGCCCAGCCTGCAATCTGCCCACTTTATAGAAGCACAGGCCTTTGGCACTGATTCTGCAGCCACAGAGAGCCCGTTCCGGATCAGCTCCCTGTGGACCTTCGTGTTAGAGAGATCAATAAAGCTTGGCTTTGGGATTGAGTGTAATGAATTTTGCTTTGTACAACGATAAGAGTGAAGGTGACATGGGATGTGAGTGAGGGCGGCATTTCATGATTCAAGGACTGCTTTGGCCACAAGAGCAAAGTGGTGCAAAAATGTTCTGACATGTGTAACTGCACACTGCGCTTGGTGAAGACACGGGACAGGGCCTTCTCGGTGGCTGCTCCCAGACTTTGGAACCCCATCCCTAGAGAAGCTAAAGGGCTCCCTCCCTCCCTGTTATTCCTTTTTTAATTCTGGCAGGCTTCGGGAGATGGACTGCTTTTAAGGAAAAGACTCTGAACAGTGTTGTCCTGTTTCTATTATCTGTATTTTGATAAATTTGTTTTTTATATTGCAATAATAATAATAATAATAATAATAATAATAATACAGCTGCCCTGTAAACAAATCACAATGAATGCTCACAAAAGGACGGGCAGAGTTTAACCTCTGCATAAGCAACTCAAGATAAATACCCAATAAACAGGTTGTCTGGAGGAGCACTGAATCTTGAAATCTGCAACTGCCCTGCCCCATGGCCTGCCCCACACCATACATCACAAACTCCAAGGACCACTTTTTCTATTTGAGAGGCTTGTTAACTGAAGGTGCCGGGGGGGGGGGCGGCTTTTGAAGCCTGTGCATGCTCAAGCCTGGGCTCCCCCCCACACACACACATACAAAAAGAGCATCTGGGGCTGTAAATAATAATAATAATAATAATAATAATAATAATAATAATAATAATAATAAAAAAATTTTACCCTGCCCATCTGGGCAGCTTGCAACAAAAGATTAAAAATACATTAAAACATCAGTCATTAAAAACTTCCCTAAACCAAAGGAGAGGCAGAACCACCAAAACATGGCTTTCAAGTCATAAATAATCAACTTCATAATCCCGAGGAAGGGGCTCAACAAAAATCTGATTTTGGCCTCCAGATGGCCTTAGAAAAGAGCATTACAATGGGTTTAATCCCAGTTACCATTTGAAATTCAAACATAAGAATGAACCCTCTGGAGGAAAAGAGAAGGAGGAGGGTTTAAAAAAAAATTTAAAAAGCACCAGGACTCACTTTGTTTTTCCTGCAGGACTCCAGATGAGCAGAAGGATGGATCTTCGCCTGCGAGAGGGAAGCAAGAGGGGCAAAGTTAGCATCTCCTGGCCCGAAGTACAAGGAAACAACCTCTGTGTTGCATCTGCTGAGCCACAAATTGCTCTCCCTCCCGGACACTTTCAAGCTCCAAAATCTTTACTATTATTATTACAAATTTTATTGAAAGGTTTTTAAACAATTACCAAGCATTAAGTGTCATCTTCCAGGACAAATGCATGCACAGATGTTAAGCTGTGAATGCAGTCATCCATATGACATGAAAACAGACCTGGAAAATCTTTCACATGACAGTTTAAGCTCAAATCCACAGGGTATTCTTCAGTTTAGAGTATTAAGATAATTTCTCCAGAGTGGTTGTTATGACTGAGATGGAAGAGAGATTATTGCACAATTGTTAATAAATGATATAAATTGAGAGCATACAGAGCCAACCCATGTTTGTTATTCCTCTTATCATCCTCTGATGGTGAGCTACTGTAAGTGCTCCATAAGGAGCTATATTCCACCCACATTGGGTCCAAGTTTCAAGCTCCAAATCTGACCTTCCAAGCCCATGACAAAGCTTGGCTGCTCCAAGAAGGGACTTTCCTGCCTCCCCCACCACTAACCTCCATCTCCCACCCAAGCCAATGTGGCAGTTGCATCACTGGGACTCTTGAAAGGCCATACAATTATACTAATTATCATGAGGAATAAAGATAGGGTGATGCAAATGGGAAGCAGTGAGGGTGGGTGGGTGGGTGGGTAGAAACAGACAGCTCAGAGCCACACAAGCTCAGGAGAGACAGAAGAAAGGACCCGATTGCAAAATGTGTAATTAAGGGGATAACCACCCATCCAAAATACAGTGATGGCTACTGGATTGGGTGGTTTTAAAACCGGCCCAGGGCCCCTCCAAGTGTTGGTGGTCCACACGGGCCATCATCATAAGAACCTAAGAAGAGCCTGCTGGATCAGGCCAGCAGTCCAGCTAATGCAGCATGCTTTTTTCACAGTGGGCAACCCAATGTCTCAGTGGAAAACTTGCAATCAGAATACAAGCACAAGAGCCCTCTCCCCTCCTGCGGTTCCAGAAAATGGCATTCAGAAGCATCACTGTCTCTGACCATGAGTGTTTCCCATATCGTGCATTCAGGTGAGCTCGTTGGGATACTGGCCTGATCCAGCAGGGCTCTTATTGTGGAGCACTACAAAAACGGCCCACTTAAACCAAACTGGAGCCACTAACAATTAGTATGGCTTCATAATTATTAGTAATAGCAAAAAGTAATTTTTGCATAAAAAATTATGCCATGCTTTTTTATGTCGGCGTCAATTACCTTTCCTTAGGTCTCTGCTCTATAAAAAATAAAAATAAAATAAATCCATGAAATATGTACATTCAGAGGATACATTGTTAGGGATGCAAAGCCCAGGAAGTGAAAGAGGGATTTGATAATTCACTCACTCACTCACTCAGTCACACACACACACACACACACACACACACACTTTAGTCTCTCCCCTGCTGCTTTCCTCCAGGCTCTGTTAGCAGCAAGCAGAGAATTCCCTGCTGCCACGCACAATGTCTCCAGCAGAAATGTCACAATATTATCTAGTCTTTGGTAGGCAATTCCGCCTTGTGGGTACCTAAGGATGGAAAGGGTGCTGCCCCAGATCCACAGCGCTGGAGTGGGGAAGGCTGATGTTCTTAGAGAGTAAGACACCCTCACCCTATGGCAAGCTGAAAGATCAATTAGGCTGGGAGATGCTTGTTGGACCCCAGGCAGCCCTGTTCTGCTCTATGAGCAAGAAGGGCACCGAATTCTGGTCCTTAGAATCCAAAGCCAGTATGAACCTGCTTCACCTCGTAGCCAGGTTTAAGATCCAGATTTAAGACCCAGATTTAAGACCAAACACAATCCTGCTCCACCTCACAGCCAGATTTAAGACTTGATAGGCTATTACACAACCTACACATGATGGGACACAAAAGAGAGATAAATGCACCATTTGCAGGCTTCATTCCCTAAGAGGCTTGCATTGCAATGACGACACAACTCCCAGAGGGAAGCCAGATCTGAGGTTCTCAGCCCTGTCATTCCCCGCTAAATGGCTCTGTTCCTTGTCAGATTATTCTGCTTCCCCCATGCCCCACCTTGCCTGCTGTCAAGAGGCAAGAAAAGCTTGGGATGCAGAGAAACTGTCTTTTCTCAGCAAAGAAAAAAAGGAAAGCCTATGACTCATGCAGTCTTGATTGAGATAAATTAGCAGGGAAGCACTTGATCCTGGCCATCATCAAGGGCAGCGTGAAACAGATCACACTCCCCCCCCCCACAACACACACATACCCACTAATTATCTGTTTAGCAGCCTTGAAGATGCTGCCTGGCCTGTGCGGAACCCATGACAGTCAGCTAACAAACATGCCAGCAGGAGGAGGAACAAGAACCCCAAGCAGTGACAAGAGAGCAGCAAATGCTACTCTCTTCAGCATATTGAAACAGAGCCCAATAACTGATCGGAGGTCTTTAGTATGCACAGAATTTGTGTTAGGGTACTAATCTGTTGATTCACACAGACAGGGGCTTGTAGAGCAAGAAAACAGCAAAGCAGCTTATTATCGGAAGTGCATCACTTGGAAAAGGTATCTAATTCTAAGCTAATTGACAAAGATTGCCACGGGTCTGGAAACCAAACCTGATGAGGAACGGTGGAGGGAGTTTAGGGCTGTTTAACCTGAAGAAGAGAAGCCTGAGAGGTGACATAATAAAGGTAAAAAGGTAAAGGTACCCCTGCCCGTACGGGCCAGTCGTGTCCGACTCTGGGGTTGCGCGCCCATCTCGCTTAAGAGGCCGGAGGCCAGCGCTGTCCAGAGACACTTCTGGGTCACGTGGCCAGCGTGACGAAGCTGCTCTGGCGAGCCTGCACCAGCGCAGCACACAGAAACGCCGTTTACCCACAGCGCCACCCGCGTCTACGGCCATACTACCCTGAACACACCTGACATAATAAAGCCATCTTCAAATATCTGAAGGGCTTCCACACAGAAGATGGAGGAACCTTGTTTTGCTGCTGCTCCAGAGGGGAGGACCCAAACCAACGGATTCAAATAACAAGGAAGGAGATTCTGACTAAACATTAGGAAGGGCTGGCAGGTGTGAAGCAGGTAAGGGGAAGACAAGGGGCAAGATTGTAGCTGGAAGCCTTTGAGAGTTGATTTGTTGAGTGGGGAGCTGTGATCCGCAATCACAGGCAGGTTGCAGAGACTGGTCATGAGCCTGAGCTATGAGGAGCAGGGAGCCGCTGCGGAAGAGCATCATGCCACTTTGGACGCCGGGCAACAGAGCAGCATCAGCATCAAACTGGGCTCCCAATTGCTATAGAGAATGAGAGCAGCGTTTGCCAACTGGGGACCCTCCAGGTGTTAAGAGCATGAGAATAGCCTTCCTGGGCTCTGCTGGATCAGGCCCACCTAATCCAGCATCCTGTCCTTACAGCAGCCACCCAGAAGCCTGTGTGAAACCCACAAGCAGCAACTGGTACCCAGCTGGTACCCAGAAGCATTACTGCCTCCTGCTGTGTAGGCAGAGCATAGCCACCATGGCTGGTAGCCATCAATAGTCCCCCACTTCCATAATCTCCATGACCAGATCATCTCTAGTAGCCACTGATAGCCTTATTGTCCTCGATGAACTTGTCCAACCCTCTTTTGAAGCCATCCAATTTGGTGGCCATCACTGCCTCCTGTGGCAGGGAGTTCCATCGTTTAACTCTGTGCTGCAGGAAGAACTCCTTCCCTTTTATCTGCCCTGAAACTCACAACTTTCTGCTTCAGTGAATGGTCATGAGTTCTAGTGTTAAAAGAGATGGAGGAAAACATTTCTCTGTCTACTTCTTCCACGCCATGCAGAATTTTATAAACTTCTATCACTTCACCACTTACTTGCCCTTTCTCCAAACTGAAAAGACGCTGCAACCTTTCCTCTTAGGGGAGTCGCTCCATCCCCTTGATCCTCCCCTTTTCTGAAACTTTTCCAACCCTGAAGGTGGGGGCAGAGAGGGGGCGTTGCACGTGACTCAGTGTTACCTTGGTTCTCCTCCAGCTTCCCAATGGTCTCAATCTGCTCCACCAGGTCATTGGAGTTCCACTGGCTCATCCCCAGGAGAATCGCATTCTTCCCTTCCGCCACCTCCTCTGCGGCGAGAGAAAACGGCATCACATTTCAGCACAATGGCACGGGTACCAGAGCCAGGATGGCTTCACTGAGACTAAAGCAGGTCGTGGTGGGGATGCATGGCCTGGCCACAGGGTCAGAAAGTGGAGGGTCTCCCCCAGGATCCTTTGCAAGAGCATCACTGCATCCCCTGCATGTGTAAAATACTATTATTATATAAAGCCCTTCACAATTTGGGACCACTTTACTCAAGAGATCACCTTATCCCTTATATATGCTGACTCAACCACTTCAGTTGGTGGAACTGGCACTGCTATGGGTACCACATAATACCCATTCAGCATTTATAAGAAATCCATCCATCTTTCAGTGTGGCAGCACCTACACTTTGGAACTCCATGCCTATTGATGTCAAAAAGGTACCTTCGTTGTTTTTGGAGTGGTTTTTTTGGTGCCTGTAAAAGCATTCTTTTTAAGACATGCACATACGCAGATATTTAGAAAGTCAGTGTGAGTCTCTTATCTCTTTTCAATCTACTGTTATTCTACCCCACTGTTTTCCCAGACCAGGACTGAATGCACCTTACCCTTAATTAGAACAACACAGGTAATAAAATACAAAATCTTTCTCTGAGGATATTTGTTACAGGTCATGTTATCATTTATATGTTTCACTGTTCTGGGTTAATTGTAGTGGGTATTCTTGGCTGAACCTCAGTGCAATTTGTAAGAGACGGTGATGTTGATGGAGGATTAAGTGAGATATACGCATTCCCCTGAATTAAAAATAAATAGATCTCTATCCCCCTTTATTGAAGTTCAGGGCTGCTACCACCAGCTGTGTGCAAACTGCAATTTAGACTGATACACCGAGGAGGCAAGTTTACAACACACTGATGGTTGAGGGAGTTGTGCAAGTTTAGCCTGGAGAAGAGAAACTGAGAGGTGATGTCAGAGCCACCTTCAAATACCACAAGGGCTACCACATGGAAGAGGGAGCTAGCTTGTTTTGTGCTGCTCCAGGGGGCAGGACCCAAACTGATGGATTCATATGACAAGAAGGCGATTCTGACTAAATATTAGAAAGAACTTTATGGGGGTGAAAGACATTCAACCCCAGACTCCCAATGAATGTGTGGACTCTGCTTCATTGGAGGTTTCTAAGGTGAGGTTGGATGGCATCTGTCAAGGATTCTTTAGCTGCAATTCCTGCATTGCAGGAGGCCGAACTAGATGACTCCTGTGGCAGATCCTCTAAGTGTCCCTATTTTCCAGGGACATCCTGAATTTACAGAAGCCATCTCAGTTTCAATTTGATCCTAGAAGGTCCCGCTTTCCTTAGGACGTCCCTAAGGAGAAATGTTGGAGGGTATGGCAGGATGTCCCTATTTTCATGGGAGATATGTTGGAGGGTATGGAGTTATGTGACCCCAGACCCAAGGAGATAACTATACAACCTTTAAGGTAGAGGTAAAGGGACCCCTGACCATCAGGTCCAGTCGTGGCTGACTCTGGGGTTGCGGCACTCATCTTGCTTTATTGGCCGAGGGAGCCGGCGTACAGCTTCCGGGTCATGTGGCCATCATGACTAAGCCACTTCTGGTGAACCAGAGCAGCACACGGAAATGCCATTTACCTTCCCGCCGGAGCGGTACCTATTTATCTACTTGCATTTTGATGTGCTTTTGAACTGCTAGCAACGGGAGCTCACCCCGTTGCGGAGATTCGAACTGCCGACCTTCTGATTGGCAAGCCCTAGGCTCTGTGGTTTAACCTTTAGAAGCCCTATATAGTTTTATTATGTTTTTGTATGTTGGAAGATACCCAAACTATTATTATTATTATTATTATTATCATTATCATCATCATCATCATCATCTTCATCATCATCACCATCATTATGGAATAGGATGTCCCTATTTTCATCAGAGAAATGTTGGAGGGTATGCTGTGGTCCCTTTGAACTTGACAATTTACTGGTTCTATTATTCCTCCTCTATTGGTGCCAACGAAAGGTTTCATTGACAGGTAAACAACAGCTTCTGCAAGGGTATTTGTTGGACCATGGCTGGGAGAAGGAGAGTTAAACTTCCACCACCATGCTGCCCCCCCCCCCCAGCAGCTCAGGCTTCTCCACAGATGCTATTTACATAACGAAACACAACAAGAAAAATCCCCCGTTAATTGTCTTCGTCATCCTGGGCCTGGCTTGGCTCCAAGAGGCAACAATGCGGAAAGGCAGCTTCATCCCAGGCAAATCTCTGACTCCTCCGTTGGGTGGTTTTTCTACCAAGCCCAAAGCATTTCCTTCCTGCTGCAATTATCACCATCTCAGCCATTGCATTCATGAATATGGATGACGGATCCCCCCTCCCTTCCCAACACTTGGGGAAGATTTTAAAAGGAGGCAAATGTCTGCACATCCGATCAGGTGTTTTGAAGCCAGAAAATGCCACTTTGGAAGCGGAACCCCTCTAGGCCCTTTGTGTTCGCCGCTCAAGAGTCAGCAGCAAGGAAGGCAGAGAGAGGATGAGGACTCGGGAACCCCTTTTCCTTCCAATCTCATGCAGCTGCAAATTCAGAAGAAGAAGAAGAAAAACAGAAGGCAGGTGGGCTCCAGCACCCAAGGACAACAGCTAGACCTGTTGCAAGGAGCTCAAGGCCTCCTTGAGAAAAGAAATGCAATGATTGTTTCATTTGTTCAAATATCAGTCTGCTTGCAGGTTTCCCTTGGGGGCGTCTGGTTGTCTACTATTGAGGACAGGAGGCTGGGTGAGTTGGGACCCCCTGCTATAAGGCTCTTGTGATAGGAATTTTGAGGTCTTATAGGGAACCTATGTAAGAACTCTGTATGGGCTCTTGGATACCCCATAAGGGGGAAAAGGGCAGATTTTTGTTTACAACACTCTTCAAAGAGTCCCTGCATTCAACGGAGGTGCCACTGGGAAATCATACAACCAGGAGCAATCCTGCCTCCGACCGCAGAGACAGAGCCCAACCATCATGGCTAGTGGTTGTTGACAGTCTTACCCTCTGAATTCTGGGGTGGGGGAAGAACAGGAAGAACCTGAAAGAATGGCATTTTCTTCAAAGTGTCACCAGCTTCTCCAGAGGATCGGGAGGGGGGGAGGGACCAGCACATTGCACGTCCTGACATCACACATGCAACACTGCACGATGTCCTGACAACATGTGTCATCCTCTGAATGTTGAGGCAGCCCAGTCCCCTCAAAAAAATGTATTCAGGGGGCCAAAACTGCCTTGACTCCTAGGAGTCGGCATCATGCAGATGCCCCACAAAAACTGAGTAAACACAGCATGGGTGTTTCACAGCCAAGACCCGATTTGGAAGCAGCCTGTAATCGTAAGAAAGAACGTAAGTTGAACTGGCTGGAACAGGCCAATGGCCTATCTCCATCCGCTTCCTGTTCTCACAGCAGCCAGCCAGGTGCCTCTTCTGGAAACCCGACAAACAGGACCTGAGCACTAGAGCTCTCTCCCCTCCTGTGGTTTCCAGTGTTGTAAACAAAATCTGCCCTAAGACCTTAAAACTCTTATCACACTAGCAACTGGCATTCAGAAGCATGTGGTTGTAGTGCATAGCCATCCCGGCTTGTAGCCATCAATAGGACCAGACGCGGGTGGTGCTGTGGGTTAAACCACAGAGCCTAGGACTTGCTGATCAGAAGGTCAGCGGTTCGATTCCCTGTGATGGGATAAGCTCCCATTGCTCAGTCCCTGCTCCTGCCAACCTAGCAGTTCAAAAGCATGTCAAAGTGCAAGTAGATAAATAGGTACCGCTCCAGCGGGAAGGTAAATGGCATTTCCGTGTGCTGCTCTGGTTCGCCAGAAGCGGCTTAGTCATGCTGGCCACATGACCAGGAAGCTGTACACCGGCTCCCTCGGCCAATAAAGCGAGATGAGCGCCACAACCCCAGAGTCGGCCACGACTGGACCTAATGGTCAGGGGTCCCTTTACCTTTACCTTACACCAGAGATGTAATCTGTGGGGGGGGGGGCTGCACACACAACTGTCTCCCCCACTGACATATCTGTCTCCCTCCACTGGCATTTATTCCAGATTAGGACATTTGTCCTCCCTTATCAAATAATAAAATTTGACTGGAAACCTGCATCACACCCAGTCCTTATTAATGCAACTATTACTGTCTTCCACTGATGAACTGTAATAATAATATTTGACGGAAAAGAGTCTTTTGAAACATCAAAATATTGACAGCATTCCTGTCACTGTGTACTTCTAGTTTCCATGGAAAGCCCGGGTGGGCCTCTGTTCAGGCATCTGACTAGGGAAAGATGCCATCGGTGCTTTTAAATTATAGATGTTGTTGAGCAATTCCAGAAATAGCAGTGGGACGTTTGGCAAGGGCAGCCTCAAAAGAGCTGCCGTGAGAAGGAAGGACTTTAAGGTTGCAGAAGGGCTTTTTGGAGGGGGGGCATTTTTCCTTCCCAAGAGGTGGGGAGAGAGAAGGGGAAGAGCACTGGAGAGGCTCCTCATTCTGGAGTCTTCTTTGCACAATGGACATGTCTGATAGCCAAGGAAGGAAAGCTCCCCCCACCAACACAGACACTCACAAGGCCTCAAGGCTTCTCACATCAGTACTTGCAAAAAACATCTAGGGGTCTTAGTCTACCACAAGCTTAACATGAGTCAACAGTGTGATGGAGCACTAAAAAAAAAAAGAGCTAATGCTATTCTAGGCTGCAACAACAGAAATCTAGTGTCTAGATCAAGGGAAATCATAGTACCACTGCATTCTGCCTTGGTCAGACCACCCCTGGAGTCCTGCGGCCAGTTCTGGGCACCACAGTTTTAAAAGGACATTGACAAGCTGGAAGATGTGCAGAGGAGGGAGACCAGCAGGATCAAGGGTCTGGAAACCAAGCCTTATGAGGAACAGTTGAGGGAGCTGCGGATGTTTAGCCTGGAGAAGACCAAGAGGTGACATGAGAACCATCTTCAAATACCTGAAGGGCTGTCACATGGGAAGAAGGAGCCAGCTTGTTTTCTCCAAAGGGGAGGGCCTGAATTGATGGAGTCAAATGATAAGAAAGGAGATTCCGACTACACATTAGGAAGAACTGTTCAACAGTGAAACAAACGTCCTCAGAGGATAGTAAACTCTCGTTCACTGGAGGTTTTCAGCAGAGTTTGGATGGCCACCTGTCAGGGATTCTAGCTGCAATTTCTGCATTTCAGGGGGTTGGACCCTTGTGGTCCCTTCCAGCTCTACAATTCCATGATTCTATGAATTCACAATTCACATGATTCTATGAAATACAGTCACACAGGACTCCCTTTCCACAGCACAATGTGAAAAATGACTTTCCTAATGGTCTTACGTTCTGCACTTATCAGATATACCACACTGTTTTGCTTTGGGGTTTTTTTGTATTTCTACGCAGGTGGCGCTGTGGGTTTAACCATAGAGCCTAGGACTTGCCGATCAGAAGGTCGGTGGTTTGAATCCCCAAGATGGGGTGAGCTCCCGTTGTTCAGCCCCTGCTCCTGCCAACCTAGCAGTTCGAAAGCACGTCAAAGTGCAAGTTGATAAATAGGTGCCACTCGGGCGTTTCCGTGCACTGCTCTGGTTCGCCAGAAGCATCTTAGGAAGCTAATAAAGCGAGATGAGCGCTGCAACCCCAGAGTCATCCGCAACTGGACCTAATGGTCAGGGGTCCCTTTACCTTTACCTTTACTCCTATTATTTTCATTTATAATAATGTTGACCTGGATGGACCAGTGGTCTGACTCAGCCCAAGGCAGCAGAGGATGTCTAAGAGGAACCCGACAGCGGAAACACAGAAGGCCTCTAGGAAATGGAGCAAGGGGACAATGCCCTGAGAGAGACTTTGGATGCCTGGCAGTAAGCATAATGAACACCAACCTCGTGCATCAAAGAACTCATCATCGGAGCTCTCCACGGAGTCAGTCAGGATCCCGTGCATGGGCCACTGGGCACTGAACCGGCGTAAATCAGCTGCAGAAGGAGACAGACAAACAAACAAACAGAGAAAAGTCAGAGGAGTGAACAGATTTTTGGCTGCAACGCTGGAGTCAAAACAAAACATTTTGATCCGCTATGAAAAGTGCTCCCAATTAATCAGCCTGGTGAAATTAAACTTATTTTCATACAAGGACTTACAGAAACGGCCAACATCAAGCACCATATGAAAGGCAGGATCCTGCTCACCCATCCCACATGAGAACAGCTGCTTCAGAATTGGTACCCAAGTTTTTTTTTCCCTCTGCCCTTCCTGTGCCTTTTCCCTTGCAAGTTGTATTTTCTTATATAGCATTTCTGTGGAGAATGGGATTGTTTTGTTTTAAGTGACTGTATGTAAGCCACTCTGGGAGTCTTGTTGGCTGAACACAGGGGTGTAAATGCTCAAATAATAATCATGTACATGTGAGAACAATAAGGCACACCTTATCCAAAACAATCCTTCATCCCCAAGGACACTTTTTTCACTTCTGAACTAGGTGGATTCCCCTCCCCCCATTTTTTCATATACAGTACACAGATTTACCTATCAATCAACTGAGTAAAACTGCTACCATTTCATCACTTATTGACACCTGAGAGTGCCACCATGTCCAGAGAATATCATTGGACGATTGAGGACAGATATAAGAAAGCTCTTCTTCAGGCAGCACAGAGTTAAAATGTGGAACTCACTATCATAGGAGGGCATAATGGCTCCCAGCCTGGATTGCTTTTAAGAAAGGATTAGACAGATTCATGGAGGAGGAGGAAGAAGAAGAAGAAGAAGAAGAAGAAGAAGAAGAAGAAGAAGAGGAGGAGGAGGAGGAGGAGGAGGAGGAGGAGGAGGAGGAGGAGAAAAGAAAAGAAGAGAAGAGAAGAGAAGAGAAGAGAAGAAGAGTTTGGACTTGATATCCTGCCTTTCACTCCCCTTAAGGAGTCTCAAAGTGGCTAACAATCTCCTTTCCCTCCCTCCCTCACAACAAACACTCTGTGAGGTGAGTGAGGCTGAGAGACTTCAGAGAAGTGTGACTAGCCCAAGGTCACCCAGCAGCTGCATGTGGAGGAGAAGACGCAAACCCGGTTCACCAGATTACAAGTCCACCCCTCTTAACCACTACACCACACTGACTCCCAGCAGAGGGAGCAGAGGGCTATTGATGGATACTAGCCATGATGGCTTTGCTCTGCAGCCATGCATCTGAATACCAGTAGCTGGAAAGGGCTTTTGTGTTCAGATCCTACTTGCCAGTTTCCCACAATAGGCCACTGTGAGGACAGGATGCTGGGCTAAGGTGGGCCATAGGCCTGATCCAGCAGGCTCTGCATCTGTTCTACACATTCATCCCAGAAAAGGAAGGCAGCCCAGGGGAGGGGCAGAGTTTGGAAGCAACTCTGAAGCTCATTGAGTGACCATGGGCCAGTCACCATCTCTCAGACCAGCCTACCTCACAGGGTTGTTGTGAAGATTAAATGAGGAGGGAGGACAAACTATGTATGCCACCTTGAGCTCCTTGGAGAAAAAGTTGGGAGATAAATGCAACAAACAATACAGACAGCTAGAAACTCGAACCCCAAGCTGGCTTCTTCTCTATTAATGTATATGATTTGGAAGTTTGGTTTCCAGCCCAAACGTCAGGCACCCAAAGAAGTAAACAAGGGGCAAATCATTACTCATACAATAAGCACAATCATCAGTGAAGGAAAGCAGCAAGAGCCGCCAAGAAGATGAATCTTTTATCAAATCCACAGCCAACAACTCACCCCTTGTGTGCAAACACTGTGGCAAGTCAGAATTCTCTGGAAACGGGCAACAGTGCTCATTCCTGCTTAGAATTTATTAGGTGTGTATCTGTGCAAGACTTTAAAAAGCCCTCTGGTGGCTTGCAATGCATGATTCTTGCAAATCACTGGAGGAGTCTCTTTAGCTAAGAGGTAAAAATGCTTGTAGATTAAGTAGGATGAGTAACAAGGCAGATATATGACACTCTGGGAGAAAAACATTTCAGTTACCACCTCCTTCAGTGGATCAGACATGACTCAGAGCCTGTCCTAAGACCATAGGAAGAGCCTGATGGATCCTGCCCTCACAGTGGCCAAATGGGAAACCCAGTCTTGTTCTCCACCATTCTAAGGTAGACCGGCTCTGTCCATGGAAGCTCCATTTAGCAATCCTAAGAAGAGCCCTACAACCGGAACAGGCCAAACAAACATCCTGTTTGGGCTCAGAGACTCAGCAGATGCAAGGGGAAATCTGAAAACTCCCCCAAGAAGCCCCCATGCCATTATTGGCACAGCCAGGCCAGCCATTAGGTAGCCTTCCTCCTTTGACAGCCTCACTGTTCCCACTCCTCCTGATAAGCCCACTTAATGGCTATAGGATTTTATAAATGCAAGTTGTCTAATTATGGCTAATGAATGCGGCAGTCATGGATCCAATATCTCGACCGTTTTGCCTGGCAGGCACAGAACTCAGCTTAATCGCTTGGCTCCATTGAATAAAGTCCACTTAGCCTTAAGTGTTCCCAGACACACACGGAGCCCCTTCAAATTAAGCTGACGAAGCCTCAACTAATTGAGTGCTGCGCCTGATGAGGATAAATGTTTAGGCCTCCCTCCCAGCACTGCTCCTTTGAATCGCCCGCTTGCCCTCTGCATTCCCCAGCCTCGAAAGCCAATGCCAGCTTCAGCCCCCCATCTGTAGGGGGTAAGGGAGCCCTTGCAGTGTGGAAGCAGAATGTCTGGGTCTCTGATCACCAAGAAACTTGGACTCTATTGTGGCCTCAGCCTATTTCTATCTTAAGACCATGTCTCCTTTGGAGTGTGCAAAAAAGAGAGAGAAGAAACTCAACGAAAGAAAGAGGATGAATATTTGAATGGGAGTCCGGAATGTTTGACTGGCAATGCTATTATCCTGTGTTTTTCTTGCAAAGCTAACTTCTTGCAGTGTCTTATTAACCAGGTTGTAATAACTTTGTCATAAAAGCTGTTATGTACGATGACAAAAATCCACCAACGGCATACAAATCAATATGGCTAACCTGATCCAAAACACACACACCCCCACACACGAAAACAAAGACCACCACAGCCACACGAAAACAAAGACCACCACAGCCAACCGCAAATGAATAACCACACCCGAGGCCAACCCCAACCTCTCTCACCACAAAAGGAACACAAGTGAACAGCAAAGAACCTGCACAAGCACCGGAGGCACCAAACCTTACATATAGTAAATAGAAACATCGCCACCCGATCCCACCCCCACTTATCTCTTCCCCCCCACACCTCTTTCCCCCTTTTCTTCCTAAAGTCTCAACAAATGAAACTGATTTCTGGCGGGCTAGGGACAAAGGTGAGAGCTGTTTCCTAGTTCTACTGGATCTCTCAGCGGCTTTTGACACCATCGACCATAACATCCTTCTGGACCATCTAGAGGGGCTGGGAGCTGGGGGCACTGTTATACAGTGGTTCCGCTCCTTCCTCCTGGGCCGTGTTCAGAAAGTGGTGGTGGGGGATGAGTGTTCAGACCCCTGGGCTCTCACTTGTGGGGTGCCTCAGGGTTCTGTCCTCTCCCCCATGCTTTTCAACATCTACATGCAGCCGCTGGGAGAGATCATCAGGGAGTTTGGGCTGGGTGTTCATCGGTATGCGGAAACCCAGCCAGATGGGCGGGGTATAAATAATATATTATTATTATTATTATTTGTAAAAATGTTACATGGAGGGGGGGAAATGAGACATTGCACACACTTTTGTAAATCAACAAAATCAATAATAATAATAATAATAATAATAATAATAATAATAATAATAGTTGTTATGTATGCAAAACTCCCTATCAGCTCAGAAGAGAGTCTGGCGAGTGGGGTCTCCTCTGACACAACAGCTGACCTGAGCGGACTTTTATGCTAACCACACAGTGAAGGCTTGACTGTTCTTCTGCTAGAGCAATTAGAGAAACAGTTGCCCTGTTTGGGTGGCCTTTAAAAACCTAAGAATAGCCTGGCTGATAGATCAGTCCAGCAGCCCATCTAGTCCAGCATCCTGCTCTCACATTGGCCACCCAGAATGTCTGTGGGAAACCCACAAGCAGGACTTGAGCCCAAGAGCAGCAATCTCCCTTCTTGCGATTCCCAACTGCTGCCTCTGACCGTGGAGGTTGAGCATAGCCATCATAGCTAGTAGCCATCAATAGCCCCCACCTCCTCCGTGAATTTGTTCAATTCTCTTTTCAATCCATCCAAGTTGGTGGCCAACTCCTGTGGGAGGGAGTTCCATAGTTTAACTATGTGCTGCATGAATAACTTACCTGTCCTGAAACTTCAAGCGTTCAGCCTCAGCTTTGGCCTCACCTCTGTCTTTTGACCACAGCAGGGGTGGCGGTAGCTTTGTGTGAGAAGAGAGGCTGGGGTGGAGGAGCGTTTGCTTACCTGCAAACCAGATGGGCACAGGAGATGCCAGGAAAGCAAAGGAAGACCACCACCATCCCTCTGGTTGCTAGGCAACCATAACACTCTCTTCTCCCTACATCCAACTGTCAGACAGAGCTGAAGGGAGGGGGTGGGAACAGAGGGGGATTATAAAGGTAAAGGTAAAGGTAAAGGGACCCCTGACGGTTAAGTCCAGTGGCAGATGACTCTGGGGTTGCGGCGCTCATCTCGCTCTATAGGCCAAGGGAGCCGGCATACAGCTTCTGGGTCATGTGGCCAGCATGACTAAGCCGCTTCTGGCGAGCCAGAGCAGCACACGGAAACGCTGTTTACCTTCCCGCTGGAGCGGTACCTATTTATCTACTTGCACTTTGATGTGCTTTCTATTCTGCCTTGGACAGACCACAGCTGGAGTCCTGAGTCTAGTCCTGAGCATCGTAATTTAAGGAGGATATTGACAAGCTAGAAAGTGTGTTGAGGAGGCCAAGCAAGATAGCCAAGGGTCTGGAAACCATGCCTGATGAGGAACAGTTGAGGGAGTTGGGGATGTTTAGCCTGGAGAAGAGGAGACCGAGAGGTGATTGACAGCCACCTTCAAATATCTGAAGGGCTGTCCTTGGGAAGATGGAGAAAGCTTGCTTCCCTCTGCTCCTGAGGAGGGGAACCTGAACCAATGAATTCATATTGCTAGAAAGGAGATTCTGATTAAAGCTTTCTGGCTGTAAGCTGTTCGAGAGTGGAACGGGCCACATGGAAAGGCAGTGGACTGTTCTTCCTTGGAGGTTTTTAAACAGAGCTTAGGCAGCCACCTGTCAGGGATTCTTTAGCTGTGGTTTCTGCATTGCAAGGGGTTGGACTAGATGGCCTTTGGGGTGCTTTCCAACTCTTTGGTTCTATGATTTGATGATGGTCCAGGCACATTGAAGAAGTGGGGAGGGCACGTTCTAGGCCCTAAGCCACAAAGATTGGGTCTGCAGAGGAGGAGGGCTAGCCCACGTGTGGCATTCTTCATCATTATATTTCTATCCCACCTTTTTCTCCAAGAAGAGCAAAGTGGGGCCCATGGTTCTTTCCCCATTTTATCCTCACAACAGCCCTGTGAGGTAGGTTAGGCCGAGAGGCAGTGACTGGCCCCCAAAGCCACCCAGTGAGCTTCGTGGCTGAGTGGGGATTTGAACCCTGGTCTCTCCCAGGTCTTAGTCTGGTGCTCTAACCACTACACCACCACTGCCTCCCTCTCTCTCTCTCTCTCTCTCTCTCTCTCTCACGGTACCAAACCAAATTGTGCATGGACACCTGAGATGAAACCTTCCAATAGGCACTCAGGATCCCTCTCTGTTCTCAAAAAGCCTCCTAGTTCCTTTGAAATGCTAAAAGCCCTCCTTCCTCAAGGAGGTGGACTGGGATGAGAGGCTTCTGCCTCCTGCTCCTCCTTCCTTTCCCCTGAGAGGGAAAAGCGTTCCCTGCTGTGGCGATTAGCTCAGGCTCCAGGCTCACCTCCGCCCTCGCCTGGGAATTCAAAACAGGCAAGAAGAAGAAGAAGGCGGGGTGGCGGCTTGTGGAGCTGCTCGCTGGATGACTCATCCCCCAAATGGATATCTCTTTCTCTCCTTTCCTTGCAAAAAAAGCCACGCTGCTGCTATTAGATGGAACCCCTGATGGGCAGAACTAACCCTGCTGGGGGGGCCAAGCCCCGGTATCCCTGCCTTTGCAAGGGAGCCCATCATCATTTCCGGAAGGAGGCATCGCCATCGCTGGGGTGGGGGGGGGGAGAGAAGAAGAACTGAAGGCAAAAGACACAGGCTCAACTGGCTGATTCCAGCCCTTTTTTCATAGACTCATAGAACTGTTGAGTTGGAAGGGACCCCCAAAGGTCATCCAGGCCAACCCCCAGCAATGCAGGAATCACATCTAAAGAATCCACAAGAGGTGGCCATTGAACTCTTTAAAAACCGCCAAGGAAGGAGAGTCCACTACCTTCCAGGGAAGTCCGTTCCGCCGTCGAACAGCTCCTGCTGTCAGAGAGTTTTTCCTAACGTTTAGTCAGAATCTCATTTCTTTGCCATTTGAATCCACTGGTTTGGGTCCTCTCCTCTGGAGCAACAGAAAACAGACTTTCTCCATCTCGCATGTGACAGCCCTTCAGATATTTGAAGAGGTCTGTTTCAAACGCAGAAGAGAGGTGGGATCATTCCAGAGCAGGGGTCAGCAAACTTTTTCAGCAGGGGGCCAGTCCACTGTCCCTCAGACCTTGTGGGGGGCCGGACTATGTTTTTTTTTGGGGGGAGAACGAATTCCTATGCCCCACAAATAACCCAGAGATGCATTTTAAATAAAAGGACACATTCTACTCATGTACAAACACGCTGATTCCCGGACTGTCCGCAGGCTGGATTTAGAAGGCGATTGGGCTGGATTTGGCCCCCGGGCCTTAGTTTGCCTACCCATGGAGCTGGGGTGGGAGCCCTGCAGATATTTGGGGCCCAAACCATCAAGGACTTTGCAAACCATGACAAAGAACTAGCTCAGAAACCCCAGAGGCAACCAGGGTAGAATTTTGAAGCTGGTAGCTGGACAATCCCACCTCCCTGGCCCTTCTTATTACCTGGCAGCCACGTGAATTTCCCCTTGATAGGCACTAGTAGGGTTGCCATATTTCAGAAAGTAAAATTCCTTGCATTCACGACATCCACAAAGTTGCTGAGCTTTCTTTAGGAAACCAGCCAAATTGTTGAGCTTTTTATGCGGACAAACCCAAACTTTTGAGCAAAATCTCCCCCAATAACGTACTGACGTTGAAGCTTTCGGAGCTGTTTCCGCATTGCCATACACCTGGGTTTCCCCTGACATTTTGCCAGTTTAGCAAAATTCCCCCCAACGTCATTTTTACATTTTTACATGTCAGGAATTGTCCTGATGTATGTCAAGCCTGGGCACTAGCTATATTGTAGGGGATTGGACGAGATGATCCTCGGGATCCCTTTCAACTCTACTATTCTATCATTCAATTATAACATGCTGCATCCAATTAATTAAAGGTCAGCCTCCATGCCAAATATCATTTTCTGGCTGTGGCCCACACCTGGATGCAATCAGGTCCTTGCAAGCCACATTAAAAGTAATTTTCTGGGCATTTGCCAACATGCGGAAAGTGCCCAGCTGTGGAGATCCTGAGAGCTGAGCTGGGCAGGCATTTATTCAGGGGCTCTGCAATGCAGCTCTGCCCCCATGAAAAGGAGCCCAATGGTTCAGGCCAATGGCTAATCTAGTCGATATGATACGATATGATACAATACAATTGTCTTTGTCTTTGTCAATGACAATCTTTATTGTCATTGTCTCATACAGAACAACAAAATTGAAAAAATCTACACCAGACATTCAAAAACCAACAAGCCTGATATCCCAACTATCCCAGCCTGGTTAGCCCCTAAAAACTCTGATACCCCATAATTGAATACAATATACTCACATAGAGACTACCTTACACTGCGTTTAAAACCAAAATCGCATTTGGATAGAAACTGTTTCTCAGGCGGCTAGTCCTAGTCTTTATAACCCTGTACCTTCTTCCAGAAGGCAGAAGCTGAAAGAGATCATTTCCGGGGTGCGCACTATCCTGCACTATCTCTGCAGCTTTCTTATGGCACCTGGAAGCATAGATTTGATCCAAGGTGGGAAAAGTGCACCCAATTATTCTCTCCGCAGTCTTTACAACCCTGGACAGCATTCTGTCTTCACACAGCATCCTCTTCACACAGTGGCCAACTAGAAGCTTCAGTGGAAAACCTGAAAGCAGGATGCGAGCCCTCTCCCCTCCTGCGGTTTCCAGCATTCAGAAGCATTACTGTCTTGACTTTGGAGGCAGACCATAGCCATCATGACTAGTAGCCATTGCCAGCCAAATTTGGGTCTCCAGCTGTTTTTGGACTACAGTTCCCATGATTCCTCACCACTAGTCCTGCTAGCTAGGGATGGTGGTAATTGTAGTCCACAGACCAGCTGTTTTGGGGACTCAAGTTTGGGAAACACTGCTCTATAAGAACAAAGGGGACTGCCATGACTGTAACATGGGAACTCCCTGCTGACTACTGTGGGGAAATCCTTTGCCCGTGAAGTTCTCAACAGATTACAGTCACTCACTGACAGGGTCTATCCTGAGTCATAATGAGGCTTTAGAGCTCAGAGGTTAACAGTTGACATGATTTTCTCACTGCAGCAGCTGCAGGAGGAATGCCCAGAGCAGAGATGTCCCTCATACATCGCCTTCATAGAATTGACAAAGGCCTTTGACCTCAACAGGCAAAGATGACTCTTCACACCATTCAACAAGATTGGATGTCCACCTGAGCTCGACAAGATGACCATGTCCTTACATACCCTTGCAGAGGGGTGGGCAGCCAGATCCACTTGCTCTGAGCCTCGGAGGGCTTAGCCGGCTGGGGAGCCCTGCTGGACTTACGCCAGGGGTCAGCAAACTTTTTCAGCAGGGGGCTGGTCCACTGTTCCTCAGACCTTGTGGGGGGGCCAGACTATATTTTGGGGGAAAAGAGGGGGGGAACGAATTCCTATGCCCCACAAATAACCCAGGGATGCATTTTAAATAAAAGCTCACATTCTACTCATGTAAAAACACACGGATTCCCAGATCTGGCCAGATTTAGAAGGCGATTGGGCCGGATCCGGCCCCCAAGCCTTAGTTTGCCTACCCATGACTTATACCATCATGCCAAGAACAAGACTCCCATCCCAGACCTCAGGCAAGGTCTGCACTGGCGTCCTTACAAGAGGACAAGCACTCTCTCTGGGCCATGCAAAATTTTATAAACTCTCTGGTGATTTCCAGACTCTCATCTCAGGGCCATCCAGACTTGGCAAGGATGCTATTCCGCATTACAACAGGGAGATGGGGGGACCCCCACAAGCACATAATGGGCTTCTTAATTGCAGGGTATTTATTGTGGATGGGGCAAGGAGAGACTTCAGGGTCCTTATCACTGCTAAGGAAAGGATGATAGTTGTCCTATCCTCTTTCAGTGCTTAATTTTTACCATTGACAAACAAGTCACAACTGAATCACATGTTCCCATTGGTATCAGTCAGAGTGTCGGACTAGGACCTGGGAGAGATCAGGGTTCAAATCCACCATTCTGCCACGAAGCTCGCTTGGTTACCTTGGGGAGCCAGTCGCTGCCTCTCAGCCTAGCCTACCTCACAGGTTTGCTGTGGGGATTAATTGAGATGGGGGGGAAGAACCACATACACCGCCTGGAGCTCCTTGGGGAGAAAAAGGTGGAGCTCTCAAGGCAATAAATTAACACTAAGAGAGTGTGTGGAGTCTCTTCCCTTGTGTTGAAGATGGGGACGAGGCAAGCAGAAGTTGGGGAGGGGGAGGCTGAAGTTGTGATGGAGAGGCCTCATTCTGCTCAAACCTGTGGAGCTAAAAATAGACCTGGCAGCAACGGCGCATGCTGAGGAGGGGAGAGGGAAGCACCAGAGAGAATGTCAATGAGCCGCGGCTGACGCAAGGAGTGGCTGCGTTCTGGAGCACAGCGCCAACTTCCAGGGTGACATCAGGGGCTAATTCGGGTGCTGGTGATGCAGCTTCACTCCCAGTTCAGAGGGGGCAGGGAAGGAGGGGGAGAAGGAAGAGAGGGGAGGAAGAAAGGAAAGCTAAGCACCCCTTCTTTTGTCCCTGGCAGGGCCTACGACAGGAGGGGGAAAGCCAGTGGAAAGGGGGCATCCTCTACAATTTAGTGTGGCGGCATCTACACTTTGGAACTCTCTGCCTATTGAAATCAAGCAGGCGCCTTCGCTGTTCTCTTTGGGGCACCTGCTCAACACATTCTCATTCAGACTAGTTTAGAAAGCTGGTATGAATTTTGACCCATTTTATTCTTTAAACTTTTTGCATGCTTTAAGCTACTGTAATTTTCTCTCTCTTTGTTGTCTTATTTTGTCTTTTTGTACACTGCTTTGAGGTTTGTTTGTTTTTGCAATCAAACAGTGTATGAATTGAATGAAATAAATATGTTTTATGTGGTTCTGCACAAAATGTAGTATTTCACTTTCAACACACGCGCAATTCGGATGAATGGGCTTCCTTCATGAACCAAGCATTTCCAGGTCTTTCTGGCTTTGTGTGGACATTTGCTCCTAACAAGTGCCCTGCTGAATCAGGCCATCTGGCCCAGCATACTGACCAACCAGCTAGCCCAAAGCAAAGCCCACAAGCAGGACTGAAGCAGAAGACCACCACTCTCCCCTCCTGTGTCTTCCAGCAACTGGTATTCAGAAGCATCCCTGCTTCAGATGATGGCTGCAGTGCATACCCATCGTGGCAAGTAGCCATTGATAGCCTCTCCTCCTCCAAGAATTTGTTTAACCCCCTTCTAAAGCCATCCACGACACGGGTGGCACTGTGGGTTAAACTGTGGGTTAAACCACAGAGCCTAGGACTTGGCGATCAGAAGGTCAGCGGTTCGAATCCCCGCAACGGGGTGAGCTCCAGGGGTGAGCTCCTGTTGCTTGGTCCCTGCTCCTGCCAACCTAGCAGTTCGAAAGCACGTCAAAGTGCAAGTAGATAAATAGGTACCGCTCCGGCGGGAAGGTAAACAGCGTTTCCGTGCACTGCTCTGGTTCGCCAGAAGCGGCTTAGTCATGCTGGCCACATGACCTGGAAGCTGTACGCTGGCTCCCTTGGCCAGTAAAGCGAGATGAGCGCCGCAACCCCAGAGTCGGCCACAACTAGACCTAATGGTCAGGGGTCCCTTTACCTTTTCCTAAAGCCATCCAAGTTGGTGGCCATCACTGCCTCCTGTGGGAGGGAGTTCCGCAGATTAAGTCTGCACTGCATGGACTTTATTTTGTCTGTCCTGAATCTCCCAACATTCAGCTTCATTAGATGTCCGAGCGTTCTGGTATTACAAAAGATTATGCCCTGCACAATTTCATGATTTTTTTTTTTAATTATGCTGCTTCTCACTCATCTAACAATCTAGGAATCTAGACAGACTGCCTCTGGGCCTGAAGGTTCTATAAGAGCATCAGAAGAGTCCTCCCTGGATTAGGCCAATGGTCCTTCTCATCCAGCACCCTGTTCTCAAAGTTGCCAACCAGATGCCCCTTATGGGAAACCCACAAGCACAAGACCCACCCCCCTCCATGGCTTCTAGCAACTGGTATTCAGAAGCATTGCTCTGCCTGTGGAGGCAGAAAGCATTGCCATCATGGCTAGCAGCAGCCTTCTCGGCCTCCGTGAATGTGTCCAATCCTGTTTTTAAATCCTTCCAAGTTTCTGGAGAGGGTGCAAAGCCCGTTTAGCCATTGCAAGCGGCCCATCGACCTTCCCTTTGAAGGCGGCTGTCAAGGGAGACACAAATGGGCTGCTCAAACTCCTTCGGGATGGAGAAGGTCACAGACTCTCCAGAAGCCCCACGCCTCATTTTCTGCCTTGGGCAGACAAGGCGCCTCCTTCAGAGCTCGCTCCGCTGACGGACACAATGCCAGCCAGGAGAGAGAGAGAGAGAGCTGAGCGCCACTGGCGTCTAGCCAGGCCGCCAGGCTTCCAAACACCCTGAACTAATGTTTATTTTCCCAGAGCTATTTTCTCTCTCCCGTGCAGGGAGGTGCCTGCGCACTGGGCTCCCTTCAAATATCACCACTAGTGCAGGAGGCAAGAAGCCCAGCAGACGGTGGTGGGAGGGGGTGCTCAGGAGCACCACCATTGCAGCGATGCAACTGGGGCAGCGAGATACAGAACAAAATTAAATGTTATTTGGGGGTGGGGTGAAAGCCACAAGGAGACAAGCCCCAACACTGGCACTGGTGGGAATCTGAGCCCCCCAGATGATGCTAGACTCCCATCCCCCATGGCCATTGACCCTGGGGCAGAATTTTTCCCCCTGAATATCAGTTACCGGAAACCAACTGTAGAGCTGGAAGGGAACCCAGTGGCCATCTAGTCTGACCCTACGATGCAGGAATCAGAATCCCTGACAAATTGTCATCCAATATCTCTTCAAAATCATCCCACGCAGGAGTGTCCACCACCTTCCCAAGGAGCCCGTTCCACAGCTGAATGGCTCTTACTGTCAGAAAGTTCTTCTTAATGTTGATCCGGAATCTCCTTCCTTGTCAACTGAATCCATTGGTTCAAGTCCTCCCCTCTGGAGCAAGAGAAAAGAAGCTGGCTCCATCTTCCCACGTGACAGCCCTTGAGATATTGGAAGGTGGCTGTCATGTCACCTCTCTTGTCTTCTTCTCCCCAGGCTAAACACACCCAACACACCTTATTCCTCGTAAGGCTTGGCCTTGACAATCTTTGTCAGCTAGCTTAGAAACTAGAAAACTTTTCTATCGTCAACTCGGTTGACCTCGTCTGCACACGTTCCAGCTTGTCAATATCCTCCTTAAATGGTGGTGCCCAGAATTGGATACAGGACTCCAGGTGTGGTCGGACCAAGGCAGAAGAGAGAGAGTTGCTCTTAACTCAAATCCTGTTTTGGGGCTTCCCACAGGCATCTAGTTGGCCACTGTGGAAACAGGATGCTGGACTAGATGGGCCATTGGCCTGATCCAGCAGGGTTCTTCTTAGGTTCTCATGATGGGAGTTGTAAATGTAATCTAGCAACTTCTGGCGGGCCAAAGGTAGAAAGCATCCCAAAACATAGGGAGACAGAAAGCACTAAATTTAGCTGCAAAACCCCAATTTGATGTGGCGATCAGGGCAATGGATCCTCCATTTCTTAAAGAGTCTCTCCCCATCCCTGCTACCTCCACGACCGTTCAGAGGCATCGCTGTTCTCCCCCTCCAGCCTAGAACTGCTTTTTTACAAAAGCCTGAAAGATTCAGGGATTCAGACTTGATTCTACCACCAAAGCCAGGAACAAATCCTGCAAATGCTGATAGGGTTCCACTTTTCCAACCTCCCCATTCTGCCTTTTCTAGCGGGGGAATATGTGCCCCTGCAACAACTCCCATCACCAGCAACTCCAGCATCACCATCCCTGAACACTGGCCATGCGAGCTACTGTGATGGGTTGGAGGGGGAGCCTGGCAACTATTCACACAATGAGCACATCCACACCATACATTTAAAAAACATCAGGTGCACATTTAAAGCCCTTAGCAACATGGGACTTGTTTACCTGCAAAATCTCCTCACCCCATATACACCTACTTAACAATTTCAATCAGCAGAACTGAGCAGTGTTACAGCTGCCACATAATACCCATTCCACATTTGTAAGCAATTGGTCCTGTAGTATGGCAGCTCCTGCCCTTTGGAACTCCCTGCCTCTTGACAACAGGCAGGTGCCTTCACTGAACTCTTTTCAGTACCGGCTAAAAACAGTTCCGTCCAGATGTTTAGGAAGTTGTTGAGAGCCTCGATCTGTTTTTAGTCTACTGCTATTTTAACTTTTTGAAAGTTTTAAAGTATTTGTTAGTTTCTCTTAGTGATAAACTTCTTTTATATATATATATAAACTGCTTTGAGGGTTGTTGGGTTTTTTTTTTACAATGAAGCAGTGTATAAATTTTATGAAATAAATAAAAATAAAAATCATGCCCCCCCGCAAGAATCCTGGTAACTGTAGTTGCCCCCTCAAATGAGTTTTGACTCCCAGTAGCCTTAACAACCTACCATTCCCAGAATTCCTTGGGGGAGGTCATGTGATTTAAATGTGTGTGGGGTGCACATTAAAGGTGGATTTGCCCTAATAGGCAGGCCAGCAGGCAGTTTGGGGCCTTTTCAAAGGGAGGCTGGGATTCACGACTGCATGGGATGTGCTTCCCAGCTGGGCCACAAGAGGTCCCCACATGCAGCAGCAGCACCAAGTCCCCAGGGTTTCCCTGTAGAGCTGAAGGCAATGCAATCAACCTGCCTCCTATTAAACCATCTTAAAAGTCTTTAAAATTAAATCAACCCGCAGCACACACTAGAGGCTTTGGCCCTGAGCCCAGCAGAGGGCGGAGGCGGGCAATCTCCCCACCCACCCAGTGAGTTCCAGTGGGAGGTAGGAGAGAGTAATTGCTCATCAGTCCACACCCTATGCCATCTCCAGTCAAAACAAGCATTGCCATTTTATTTCCTAGAGGGCTTTTAAAAACCCAGAACAGCAGCGGGGCAGAAAGAGAGGGGGTCAGAACGTGGCAAGGGGGTTTCTGTGGGGCTCCACTTCCTTGGGTGGGCAGATGTGGTCCTCATTGCCTTTTAAGAACATAAGAAGAGGCTCCTGGATGAGGCCAATCTAGCCCAGCATCCTGTATTCACAGAAGTCAACCAGCTGCCCCCAATGAGCCAAGACCCCAGCACAAGAGCCCTCTCCCCTCCACTCCAAAAACTAGTATTCAGAGGCATTGCTGCATCTGACTGTGGAGGGGGGAAGACAGCCACCATGGCTAGTTGACAGCCATCTCCATCCTCCATGGACTTGTCTACCCCAGGGCCAGCCCACCATGAGGCAAGATGAGGCAACTGCCTCTCAGGCGACAGCATCCACAGGAGTGGCAGGTCCAGCCTCCAATGAATGCATTGCCCAGCACTGCTTCCACGGTGCTAGTGGCCGCACACACCTTGCCTTCTCAGCAGCCCCTCTGTGAACAGGAGGCCCTGCTAGTCTCCCCCCACCCACCTATTTCTGAGAATCTTTACCCGCCACTCTTGTTCCTGGTGTAGATCTCCACCCTCCACTCGTCCCTGGCCGTTTTAGAGGAGCATCGTTGTGTGGTGCCAAAATGCCTTGGGCCAGCCCTGGTCTAACCCTCTTTCAAAGCTATCCAAGTTGGTGGCCATCACACTGCCTCCAGTGGGAGGGAGTTCCACAGTTTAACTCTGCTCTGCGTGAGGAAAGGCTTTCTTCTTTCTTGTCCTGAACCTTCCAACGTCCAGCTTCGTGGGATGCCCGCGATTTCTGGTGCGATGAGAGAGGGAGGAGCGTTTTTCTATATCCACTAGAGAAAAGCTGGAGAATGCAGGAGGGGAAAGGGCTCTTGTGCTGCTTGCAGACTTCCCCTGATAGGCATGGGGGGGGAGGCACTGTAAGAACAGGATGCTGGACTAGATGGGCCACCGGCCTAATCCAGCAGGCTCTGCTCATGTCCTTAAGATTTCGAGTGCATTTGCCTGTGATGGAGTTGGATACAGCAGGTTGGGCAGAAGGTGGTTTGGTGGTACATCATTGCAGGTCAGTCGCACTCAGGGGCAGAACTGCAAAGCTTCTTTTGGGCTGCAAGCAGCCATCCTTACCTGCCTGTCTAAAGGGAAGTGGAATGCTGTCTGGGGTCTGTCTTTGGAGACGGGGGCTGCTGCTCTTTCCCCCTTTCCTCCTCTTGCCTCTCTTCATCAGGCAGAAACTCATCTGTGTTGACCAGTCAGAGGGAAATGACCCCTTTATTCTGGTTAAGGGTTTGTGGCCAGTGGCTCAGCAGACTTCACCTAGGGACGACTGGTGCAGCTTAAGAACATAAGACGATCCTGCTGGATCAGGCCAAAGGGGTGCTAACTAATTCAGCATCCTGTTCTCACAGTGGCCAACCAGATGCCCATTATGGGGAAACCCGCAAACAGGACCTGAGCGCAAGCCCAATTCTCTCCTCCGGTGGTTTCCAGCAACTGGTGTTCAGGAGCATTGCTGCCTGTGGAGGCAGCGCATAGCCATCTAGCCATCAATAGCTTTCCAAGTCCAATCCTATTAGCAGTCAATTACTGGAGGAAGAATTCATTTCCATCCAAATTAACAGAAAACAGATTGAGTTGTCTCTCCCCTCCTCTCGCCCAACACACACACACACTTTCTCCCTGCTGCTGCCATCCCAAAGGCAGGAGCAAACCACCCTCCTTTGCCCAGGCAGATTCCGCCTTCCCGTTCCTCCTAGGAAAGTTTGGAGCACAAGCAGTATTTCCTGTTCTGCGAGGTCAAAGCAAAACCCTTGGAGCAAAAAATAAAATAAAAGCCACATTATGTAAAGAGGCTCCCCTTCCTGAAAGCCGACAAGAAGGATGCAGGCAGAGACTGGCCAGAAATCCCGGCAAAGTCAAAATGTGGCATGCTTTTTTCTCCTTTGCACTTTCGCCCAGGAGCTGTTCTTCCTCCTTCGAAACAAGAATCAAGGAGGAGGAGACTACTAGTTAAAAGAAAAAAGAAAGAAAACGTTTAAT
Source organism: Podarcis raffonei (assembly GCF_027172205.1). Classification (NCBI taxonomy): domain Eukaryota; kingdom Metazoa; phylum Chordata; class Lepidosauria; order Squamata; family Lacertidae; genus Podarcis; species Podarcis raffonei. The sequence goes on from NC_070616.1 coordinate 16,329,884, forward strand.
AAAATGAGGAAGATGTCCACCCCCACTTTTCTTGTTTTGCAAGGCAGATGAGCACAGACTAAGCTCTTGACCTCTAATGGCATGAACAAGAAATGCTTTTTAAAAATACAATAGAATTATAGTGTTGGAAGGTCCCTCAAAGGTCATCCAGCTCAACCCCTGGGCAGCACAGGAAATGCACCCACTACTATAGCATCCTGGAGAGGAGATGGCCGGCCAGCCTCTGATGATGAACCTCTTAGGAGCACCCACTACCCTCCCAGATCCAGCATCAAATAGCTTGAGTCAAAATTCCTTTCTTGCAATTGGAATCCCCTGCGTCAGGACCTGCCCTCCTGAAGACATCTGCTGCAGCCACAACGGCCTGGCCCCATGATGCTCCCAGAATCATCAGGTAACCTGACACACTTGCACACTCATCCTACACCAGTTGGCTCAATCCCCATGAAAGCAAGGGCTGGAGGAGGCTGGGGCATCCTCCCCTGCAGCCCCCCCAAAAAGTGTGTGTGTGTGTGTGTGTGTGTGTGTGTGTGTGTGTGTGTGTGAAAAAGGCCATCTCTTTGCTACAAATGTGGTTCTTCAAAGGAATGACGCAGGGACATCCTATAACTGACAGCGAATGGTGATTGTACACTTAGGGTGCAAAATAATGAGATGGAAGACGGAGGAAGCCCTTAGCGTGAAACAGCAGCTGCTCAGAGATGAACCAGAGAGACAGAGTAAAGTTCTGGCAACAGAGTGGGAAACAGACCTCCCTGCACCAACACAACTGACCCCTTTCTCATCCCACTGCCCCCTGGCTTCTCTAAACTCCTGCAGACTGCCCTATAAGAAACATTACTCAGAAGTCTGCATACCCCACTGAGAAAGACAGCAATGCAATAACATTTGAAAGAGTAACAATTAATTGCACATTCATTCAAAATCCAATTAAAACCATTTAGTTTAATCAATTCAGCAACTGCAAAGCGATACCAGCTTTTCAAGTCTGATAGGCACTGACACCTTCAGTGCCCTCCTGGCACCCTCCCAGGTAATCCCATTCTCCCCCTTCCAGGGGGTGGGTAGGTGGGATGTAACCACACACTTTGGGAGCCACAGCCTTTGCATTGTGCTCCAGGGCCACAGCTCAGCCTTGTCCATGGGGGCTCCTTCCATAGCAGGATGCCTGCATGGCTGAACTGCCCATCCAGTATCTCCTGTGACAGAGCTAGGAACCAACACTACCTTTTACGATCCTGGCCATCTTGATCTCTGGAAGGGCGACTGGTGGATGTGAGCTCAGCAAGCCAAAGAGGAGGAAGGATCTTTGGCAGGAGGAATCGCTCCCCACCCACCCTCTGCTTTTTCAAAAGGAGGATCCACCAGGGGCTTGGAAAGTGACCCCCGCCCCAGATGTGAGCCAGTTTCATAGTCTGAGTTTGTGGAGAGACAGAGACCTGTTGGAAAGCCGTAGGGTGCGGGCGAGGGAGGTTCTCAGTGGGGCCTCTGCCTGCTGAGGGATTTGCCTCCTCCGTGCTCAGCTGTTACAAAGATAGCCTGACTTCCCCCTCCGCTTTCGTCCGGAGGAGGCCAAGCCCAGCAGGGGCGCGACGGATAGAACTTCTCCGGCGCTCAGAGAAGCACGTAGCCATTATGCATCTACAAACCACCCCCATCCCCAATTAGGCTTTGCATCAGGCGGGTGGAATTGAGGAGACTTAAGAGACCTGCCAGCGCAGGCTTCCTTCCTTCCTTCCACACTCGCTGGAACATTTCCTCTGCTCAGGCTACAGAACAGCAGCAGAATGGACGGGACGCAACAGAGGAAGACGTCTCTCCAGAGCTTTGGGGAGATACTGGCCCCAAGGCAGACTCAGAGCAGTCCTGGCAAGCTGTGGCCCAGAGTGGCAAGTAGCCCTCTCGGCCCAGGCAGGCAGACCACACCGTGCTAGCCTGGATAGGCGCCTTATGCTCGCCGCCGCCGCCAAAAGCAGCCCCCAGCCCACGCAGCCCCACCGTGGACAGTGGCCTTCTGGCTCCAAACCTTCACCCCTTTGCACAAAGCACCCACAACAGTGTCAGGAAGTCCCCTTGCAACTGCCAGAACCACAGGTCTTCCGCCACACACCCGCCAGCTTGCTCCCTGTCTGCTTAGGAAGAGTCAAGCCTCGTTCATTCCAGGAGCAGGGGGAGGGGGGATCAGCCCCACAAAGGCATTTTGCAACCCATGTGGAGGGTGGGGAGAGCAGAAAAGATGTCGGAAGTATTTATACACCGCTAAGCAGCACAATAATTCCACAGCAGCATTCAAGGATAAAACCATATCGGGTAAAAGCTGTCCTGAACAGATATGAGGCCAAGGAGTCAGCGCCTTTTGCAAATATAACGTCTGTAAGAACATGGGGAAACGTCGCCCCGCGTTTAGGGAATCTGCCTAACTTCACGGAGCAGGGAGTTCCGCGGGGCAAGCCCCGCTGTCACCAAGCAGAAACTCGAAGTTGGCCCCAAAGCGAGAACGCAGCGGGAAAAGCCTCTCATTTGGCCCTCCAAATGGAGATCGGGGGATTGGTAGAGTAAAATAACGCCTTTACTGCTGTGGGGAAGAGGGACTCCCGCAAAGGCTGGGAAACGAGTAAAGGCTGCTGGCGAGAGCCCGGCGTCGTGCCAGGGCTGCTGCTGCTAGTCTAGCCTTCGTTCCCGGAGATTCGCGGTGGGTGCTCCAGAAGACTCCCACCAGGGGTGCCAACTTGCATAAAATAATTGATCACATGACGGGGTGCACCCACACGATTTGAATGGTAATGCCCATCAACTTGGGGGGAGGGCCGACCCCCTCAAATATTTTAGGGTGGGGAGCGAAGGGACCTCGGCCCCCGGGAGTTGGCTCCTATGACTCGCACCACCACGAGAGCTCGAGACAACGTGGGGCAGAAGCTACCTGGGGGCGGAGAAGCGATGAGGGGCGGAGATGGCGGCCCGAGAGCGCTTGATGCAGCCAGGATGGTGGGGTATTTTACGAGGGGAGAGAGAGAGACGCAGCAGCAGCAGCAGCAATCACCGTTTCTGTCAATGGCTAAAGGAGGGAGGAGTCCAAGCTGACTGCGATTCCAGAGCGGCAGAGGGGCAGAAGGCCCTCTGCACATGTTTGGCGTCCTCGCTCCATCAGGGCGCTCTTCCCCCTCCCCTGTTCCAGGGCGCCGCCTGATTTGCAAACGGGACCCTCTTGCGGGTGCGGGGGGCTGCAGGTATGCAGAAGGTCAAGTCGGGCGCCTCCCCTGGCTCGCCGCGCTCTGCACGTGCTCAGGAGCCGCTCCACCATAGCAGGCTCCCCCTCCCTCCGTTTTGGGCCATGCGGTGGCAGCTCACCTGGGCGCGGCTGCGGCGGGTCTGTCGCCATCGCCTCCGGCCTCCCTCCGCTCTCCAGCGCTGGAGCTGCGTCGCGCTCCTCGCCCGGGCTGGAGAAGGAGAAGGAGAGGCGCCGCCGCCGCGCTCTCCCCCCCTCCCGCCGCCTCCGTATTTAAAGGCGCCGCAGCCAATTGGCAGCGTGTGGCGGGGGGGGGGGGGTCAACTGTCTTCGAGGACACACATACCCCGCTCCTGCTGTGCCTGGAGCTGGGGTAGAAACTTGGGGGGGGTGAGGTTTCACTAATCCCCCGTTCCCGGCTCTCAGTCCTGCGTCTAAAGCGCAAGGGGGTGGGAGCTCCTGCCGTTTCTCATAGAATTGTAGAGTTGGAAGGGACACCCAAGGCTCATCTAGTCCAACCCCTTCAATGCAGGAATCGTAGCTCAAGAATCCCTGACGGGTGGAACTCGGTGCGAGGAATCAGCAGTGCAGGCCTCCCGCAAACATGTGCACCCCTTTTCTACTGATTGGCCCAGTGGGCGGAAGACAAGACAGCCCCCCCGCCCCGTCGTTCCGGAAATGACTTTTTTACCCCCCCCCCCTTTTCACCTCTCCACTCACAAAAATTGCGTCGGGCGTTCCAGCTTCCTTCTGCCAGGGAAACTGAGGCAGGTCTCCATCTGCCTCACCTTTGCCAAAGGAGGAGAAGGCATCTCCGCAGCAGCAGCTATCTGGGAAAGAGATGTCGCTCTCCCTCCCACAAAGACCCCACCACCCCTCGACCCGGTGCCATTGAGGCAGCATCGAGGTCCAACCTCATTGGAAAACGGGCTTGACAGCAGCTGCCTCCCTCCGACCATGAGGTGGAACATAGGAAGCTGCTATACTGAGTCAAACCAGTTTCCTATCTAGCTCAGTAATAATAATATTTTTATTTATTTATAGCCCACCCTCCCCAGCCGAAGCAGGGCTCAGAGCGGCTAACAACAGTAAAAACAACACAGTTTACATAAAATCACAATCAATTAATTGAAATGCATTCTAAAATCAATTCAGAGTCAAATTAATGGCAACCATTGGGCTAGAGTTCTATGAGGATTACAGAAGACTGTGCCATGGCCAAAGGCCTGGTGGAACAGCTCTGTCTTGCTGGCCCTGCGGAAAGATGTCAAGTCCCTCAGGGCCCTAGTCTCTTGTGACAGAGAATACCACCAGATCGGGGCTACGGCCGAAAAAGCCCTGGCTCTGGTTGAGGCCAGCCTAACCTCCCTGTGGCCCGGGATCTCCAAGATGTTTTTATTTGAAGACCGTGAGGTCCTCCGTGGGACATACCAGGAGAGGCGGTCCTGTAGGTACGAGGGCCCTAGGTCGTATTGGGCTTTAAAGGTTAAAACCAGCACCTTGAACCTGATCCTGTACTCCACCGGGAGCCAGTGCAGCGGGTGAATGTGATCCCATGGCAAGGACCCCGTAAGGAGTCTCACTGCGGCGTTCTGCACCCGCTGGAGTTTCTGGGTCAGTCTCAAGGGCAGCCCCACGTAGAGTGAGTTACAATAATCCAGTCTGGAGGTGACCGTCACGTGGATCACAGTGGCTAGGTCAGGGCGAGAGAGGTAAGGAGCCAACTGTCTACACTGACTGGCAGCAATGGCTTTCCAGGGTTCCAAGCACTCTCCCAGCCATACCTGGAGAATCCAGGACTTGAATTTTGGCTGATGCTCTATTCCTTAGCTGCAGCCCTTCCCCCAAATGCTGCCCCCTTCCTCCTCTGCACATCTCCCTGCTTGGGGCAGCTGCCATGCCCAACACACACACACACACCCCAGTGTGGCTTCCATACTGACTACCATCACAGCTGCTGTAGGCTGTGGGTGAATCTCTTAGGGACTATCCACTTGGGTGACTTTCAAAGAGGTTTGGACAAATCAGTGGCTACCACGAGTGGCTGCTAACCATGATGCCTTCAGCTCTGCCTCCACAGAGATTCAGTAAATGCTTCTGAATGCCAATTGCTGGAAACCTCAAGGTGGGGAAATTGCTCTTGTACTCAGATCCTGCTGGAGGGTTGACCCTTTGGTTGGCCATTGTGAGAACAGGATGTTAGACTAGAGGGGCCACTGGCCTGATCCAGCAGTCTCCGATGTTCTCTGCTAACAGGGAGAAAAACCATCGTCCCAGCATCAGAAAAGGCTCCACACACACACACACACACAAATCAGGGTCCCTGGAAGAGACACTGCTGCAGCAGCAGCTGCCAAATTAAAAGCTGTGCATCTGGAGAGTCAATGGCCTGGAAGGGCCCCATGGGCGCTGCTGCTGGAGAAAAAGGCCAGTGGCCTCACTCAAAATAAAGCGCTCCTTTTGCATTGGAAGGGTGAGCGGCTGAGCACCTGCCTTGCATGCAGAAGGTCCCTGAAGCTGGCATAGAACCCAGCTGGAGACCCTGAAAAGTTGCTGCTGCTTGCCAGTGTAACCAGTACTGAGCTAGATGAACCCCGATGGTCTGAATAGAATGAAAGGCAACAAGCAATCTATGTTCCTCTCCCTCCCTCCCTGGGCTGAGGAAATGCCCATGCCTTTCAGCTCAGCAGCAAATGCCTGGTTAGCACCAGGAAACTAAAGCCCGCCGGCCCAGCCCAGCCTTTGGGAGAACACACCATCTTCTCATTCACACATTACGCTCCGAAGAGTCCACAGCCTGGGCTTTGCGCTGCACCTGGCTAAAAATAGAACCTGCCAGTTATATCCATCTGCTGCAGCCTCTTCACCAGATGGAGGCTACAGCATTGTGGGGACGGGTGGACAGGCCTCTGCCCAGGCGCAAGGGAGAGGACGGAGGGGGACGGATGGCAGGAATGGGATGGAAAGCCAGGCTCTTCACCTTTCGCCAACACTCCCCTTTTACAGCCCACACCCGCCACAAACACAGAGAGATGACTATTGAGGGCTAGTAGCCACAAGGGCTCTGCTCTGCTTCCGCAGCTGGAGCTGCAGTGAAGAGTTGCCTTGCTGGACAGAGAAAAGGAAGACCTTTGCAAGGTAAAGGGACCCCTGACCATTAGGTCCAGTCATGACCGACTCTGGGCTTGCGGCGCTCATCTCGCTTTACTGGCCGGGTCATGTGGCCAGCATGACTAAGCCGCTTCTGGTGAACCAGAGCAATGCACAGAAACGCCGTTTACCTTCCCGCCGGAGCGGTACCTATTTATCTACTTGCACTTTGACGTGCTTTTGAACTGCTAGGTTGGCAGGAGCAGGGACCGAGCAACGGGAGCTCACCCTGTCGCGGGGATTCGAACCGACAACCTTTTGATCGGCAAGTTCTAGGCTCTGTGATTTAACCCACAGTGCCACCCGCGTCCCATCATAGTTAAAATATGGGGCTCTCTCCCACAGGAGGCAGTGATGGCCACCAACTTGGATGGCTTTCTAAGAGGATCGGACAAATTCATGAAGGAGGAGAGAGAGTTCTCGATGGCTACTAGCTCCAATGGCTCTGCCATGCCTCCACTGTCGGAGGCAATAACATTGCTGTATTCCAGTTGCTGGAAACCACAGGAAGGGAGAGGGGTCTTGTGCTTGCTAGCTTCCCTTTTGGGGCATCCAGTCAGGAACTGAGAACAGGGTGGGGCCCCTTGGTCTGATCCAGCAGGTTGAAGTGGTGGCTGGAGAGAGACCGGGCACTGTTTGCATTTTCAAGGGGGGTTCACTCATGTTGGAGTCCAGGAAGACTCAGGTCGCCCAAGTACTGGAGTGGAAATGGGTTTCTCTTGTAGCCTCCCCATCTCCTTAGCCTCCTCCCAATCCACCAAGACTTCTCCCTGTCTTAGGCCAAACTGGTGTGGGCTGGTGTGCCTCTTCCAAGAAGCTAGATGGAAAACTGAGGGCCTTTTGCTCCTTGTCTTCTTATTTCCTTGTGGGGACAAATCTCCTCTTCTCCTCCTCCTCCCCCCCCCCATTTTGTTCTGCTCCGCTAACCAAGGACAGGAGAAACGTTTGTGGTTCTCCCATTTTGACACCCGCTCCTTTCGCTATTCAAAAATAAAGACCTTTTTTTTCCATGCCAGGGAAGACGTAAACATGCAATTCTGAAAGGGTTGGGCCTCCTGGGTGGCATTTCCTGCAGCATGTGGAGGCAAAGGAAGACAGAAGGAAGAAACCGCAAATGTCACAACCCTGAAGGGAGCTGCGAAGCGTAACAGACACCCCCTTGCAAAGACAAGAGCGCCCCAGTGACATGGAGCTGAAATATTGACAGAGCGAGGCCAGCCAAGGGTCCAAGCAGAGCGGGGAGAGACACCAAATGGCAGCCACGGAAGGGCCCCATCCCCACCCACTGGCAGACCACCTAAGAAGAGCCCTTCAGGATCAGGCCAGTAGTCCACCTAGTCCAGAATTCTGCTCTCGCAGTGGCTAAATACCCCGAAGAACCTAGGAATCTAGATAGAGTGCACCTGCACCTGGAGGTTCCATAGGAAGAGCCTGGCTGCTGGAGCCACCTAGTCTCACAGTGACCAACCACATGCCCCAATGGGAAGCCCCTAAGCAGAGCACACGAGCAACACTCTCCCCTCCTGTGGCTTCCATAAACTGGTATTCAGAAGCAGTGCTGTCTCTGACCGTGGAGGCAGAGCATAGCCATCCTGGCTAGTAGCCATCAATAGCCCTCTCCTCCTCCTCCATGAATTTGCTTTACCCTCTTTAAAGCCATCCAAGTTGGTGGCCATCACTGCTTCCAGTGGGAGTACCACAGTTTCACCATGCACTGTGTGATGCAAGACTTTTCTCTCTTTTTTCCCCGTCCTGACTGGCAAGGCAGCTGCTCACTGAGGCTCCTTGGATGGCCTTCTGCTCAGGGCGGGGCTTGCCTGACTTGCCGGTTGAGGGTGTGTCCTTTGGGGAGAAGTTCTGGGGCTGGGGTGATCCTGGGGTGCAGCCAGGTGGGGTGTCTAAGCAGAAGAGATGTCCCATGCTGCCCATGGCATAGCATACCACCATACCCATGGCACCTGCAAGGTGGTAGCTCCATGTGGGTCATCCTTTGCAAACTCCCTCTGCTGAAGGCCAGGTTGTCATTAGAAGGTGGCTGGGGGTCCCACCTGGCTTCCTCAGAGGCAGTCCACCACCCCACCACCTCCTGGCCCTCCCTCTCCTCCTCCGTAGCCCTCCTTGGTTTGTCTCCTCTGGATGCTGGGCTAACCTCTCCTTTTCTCTTCAGAGCCCACTGTGATGCGCACTGCAGCTCAAGTGTTTGTTTTTAATGCCTGGAAGCTGCCCAAGCGAATGACTCACAGCCAACTCCTCTGGTGGATGGAGGTGGAAGTCAATAGACTCCCCACTTCATTAAGGGTGGCCGGGATTAGGTGAAGATAGGCAGATCCCCCTCCCCCCTCCCTGTGTGTGTGTGGGGTCCGCCCTCCATTCCAAGCACTCTGCCACCAACCAACCAGCCACTGCCTCAAAGGGGCTTGCCTCACTTCTAACTGCTCAGATTATGACATAGAATATAAACTCCCCAGTCACAGGACAGACTGTTGCAATGGGGCATAGATGCGCCAAAGGAAGAATAGGCCTCCTGCATCAGAGAGAGGGTCTGCCTAGTTCACAATGCCAAAGAGCTGCTTCTAGGAAAGCCTCCAAGCAGGGTGTTAGCAAGGCAGTCTTCCTTAGACACTGCTCCCTACAATAACCGGCATGCAGAGGTAGACTGTCTCTAAAGCTGGAGGCTCCATTTAGCTAACTAGCCTAGATGACTTTTAAAGAGGATTGGGCAAATTCATGGAGAAGGCTACAGCTACTAGCCACAATGACCTGTATGCTCTGCCTCCATGGTCAGAGGCAGCAATGCTTCTAAATACTGGATGCTTGGCAGACCCCTTTAGAAGAAAACATATGCTGAGAAGATGGAGGATGCTTTTGAACATGAAAGACCAGAACCTTATGGGAGATGCTCAGCATGAAACTGCAGACAAGCCCCTTTCTTCAAGGGGACCCAGAGTAAGCCCACAACAGCTTTTTTGACCACGTTAGTTAGTTGGCTTCAGGACTCGACCCAAAACAATCTGGCAATAAAACAGCTGGGACGGTGACCCAAAGAGGCAGAGCCTGGCTCTCTCCCTTGGCTCAGATAGCAGCAGAATCAAGCCATGCCTTAGGTGGGGAAGTAAAATGGACACAGAATCCACATGCAGGGAGTCCATCAGCATTCCTGCCAGACCTGCTCAGTTCAGCAGGGAAATGTCCCAATGGGTCATGGCCAAAGTCACCGTCATTGCCTCTCAGGTGCTCAAGAATTTGACTTCCTTGAGCTAAGAATCTTCAGGCAGGCCTTGTGCTTTCTGAAAGGACAGCAGGAGCAGACCTCACAAGAAGACTCACTGTGAAATCGTTGCAGTGAGAAGGAACCAATGAACATAGATAAGGCCTTTTGTATTGCTTATGAATTAGGATCCCAACTATTCCAGATAGGAAAAAAGGACAGAACTCTTTCTCAACAGGACCTCTGCATGACCTAGGAGGCCACCCTCTGTGAGGAGAGAGGGACTCTTCCTCCTCCTCTTGATCCAAAAATGCAATCACTTTGAACTTTTTCGCAGCACCCTCAGGGTTGACCCCGGTTCCCAAAGCAATAATCGATGCAGAAACATCATTGCACAAAAATACAGACATGTGAGTATTGTAAGAAGCTTATTTAATAAATTTGGTGAGTTCCCCCCCACATTCAGAAAAAAAGCAGAGTATGAAAATTTACCAGTGGAATGTACAAAACCTTTCATAAATACGACCTTCATACAAAGAGGTGATGTTTGGTAGCTTGACAAACTCCTGCAACAGCGTACTAAATATCTGATTTATTTTATTTCATCTTGAAATAAAGTAAACCTTGCAGAGTCCCAGTGCCTGGGGAAGGGAGCCTGGCACTCCCAGAGGCGGGGAGAGGTCAGAGAGGCAAGCCTGCTCCCACAGAGGTGGAGAAGGTACCAACCCTGAAGGAAGGAAGGGTCCCAAGATCTCACAGGACACAACATGCATTTCGCAACCAGAGCACACAGGTTGCCTCAAGACTTGAGTCAATGACACCAGGTGTGGGGGCAGAAAGGCCATAGAAGCAGAGCCTGTGCAACCTCCCCCCTCCCCCCCCCGCCAATGGGATCCCAGTGGATCAGCTTCTGCACCCCCTAGATGCCCACTCTTCTGATGGAACATCCCAGAAGGACCCAAGTGTGACAGTGGGCAAAAAGAGAGCCATTTGTTCACAAAGCCTGGCTGGGTGGAAACTCTTCCTGGAACAGCTGACATTTGACTGGCATCTCAGCTAAGCAGAAGGTGCCAGACATCATTCACTTTGCTTAGCCATCATTATACTCCCTGCTCCCATGCCCAGACACCCTTCCTGAACAAGGCGAACACAGCTGGAATTGAGAAGACACCACCCCTGGGATGTTGCCCATGTTAAGCTCCCACTCCACACAAAGAGAGAGCCCTTCCTGACAAGTCCACGACCACTGCTGCAAGGAGGAGGCCACCCAGCCCAGCTCTGCTGGACCAGGAGAAGGAGCAGGAGGCGAGTGCTGCCTACTCAGCTGCCTCCAGGAACTCTGAGGTGAAGACAGCTTCTGCGTAATCCTCACACAGGCCCTGCAGCTCCGTGGCTACGTCCGCCAAGGCTTCCTCCGTCAGCTCCTCGGCCAGGCTGCAGGGGGAGAAGCAGGAGGGAGAGACAGTCAACAGGTAGGACTACAGGCACAGAGGACTGCTGCAACTCAGCCACAATCTGCTTGCTGGGGAGGGATGCCAGAGCCTGCAAGGGTCTCCTCCTCAAATGACAAGGAAGGAGATTCCCACTAGACTTCCCTTGGAAGGGATCCCACCAGCATGTGACACAAGAGCAGGGAGTAGCCTCTGTCACACCCAACTGGGTATTGTTCTCCCTCTCTCCATTTAATCCCCACAACAATCCTGCAAGGTTGGTTAGGCTGAAAGGCAGGGACTGATCCCCAATGTCACACCTAGTGAGCTTCATGGCAGAATGACGATTTGAACTCTGGTATCTCTCAGGTCCCAGTGCAGCATGCTAAACACTATTCCACACGGGCCCTCGCCTAAGGAGGACATCACAAGAATGGCCACCCCAAACCCCATTTTTCATTTCAACCCCCCTCCAACTGGGAAGCAGAAGCCCCATTTATCATCACAAAGGGACAGATTCATACGCAGATGTAAAAACAAAGGGGGTTAGGCTAGATGACCCCTGCTGTCCCTTCCAACTCCACAATTCTAATTCTATTGGGTAGTGGCTGTAGGGAAGGTTCCCTCCCAGAATTATTTGCTTTTTCTTTCGCCATCAGCCCTGATATAGAGCTTCTGGAAAACTAGAAAGCATCCCTGCTATTTTGTGACCTAATAAAGGCTTAATAAAGGCATTGCTGTGATACAGATATTGGATCCTTCTTTGGCAGTGCATGGTGCGCCCCCTGGTGTCATCATGAGGAATCCCAATGGATGCAACACAAGTGAAAAGAAGCCTTGTCAAGCAGACTCAACTCCTCCTCCAGTACCTCTCTGCGATTCGCCAGGGGTTGAAGCTGCCCACCGCCTCATGGGAGATGCACCTCAGGTGCTGGTTGTATCGATCACTGTAATCGTGAATGCTCTGCAGCATGTTCTTAGGGACGGAGAGGAAGACGCCAGCCTCCTTCCGGCGGGGATGCAATGACGAAGGCGGCAGAGTCCCATTCCTGGGCTCCAGGAGCTCCTCCATCCCAGCACTCTCTTCCTCCTCCTCTGCAGCACTGGAAGCACAACCACACAAAGTGAGTGGCCATTCCTTGGCACGGCAGGAGCCCCAAAACCAGACCCAGAAAGCCAAAGACCTAACTGGAGAAGTGTGGTGGTTGGCCACTGTGAGAACAGGATGCTGGACTACTAGATGGGTCGTTGGCCTGATCCAACAGCCAGGCTCTTCTTATGTGGAAGCATCAGACTCCTCCCATGTGGTTCTTTCCTCTGCCTCTCTGGCCAGCCTCCCCTTTGGGCCAACAGCAGCAGCCCCTCCTGACACCAATCGTGTCTTAGCCCCTTAGGTGCCCCAGCCTGCCTGTGGTCCCTTCAGCAATGCTGCATCCAGGACCCTCATCTCCCCTACCTCCTGGACCCTCCAGGGGAGAGAAGGCAGAAGAATCTACGGAAGGAGGGCTCCTCTCGCTGCCACCCCTTCCCACACCATGGAAAAAGCTCATCTTCCTCTTGTGAGTGTCCTTAGTGGCTGCCGTGGAAACCAGGAATGCCAGCGTGGTCTTGCTCTGGCAGGTGCCTTCCCTAGTGACCCCCTTTCTACCCCTCCTTCTGCCCCAGAACCCGGCAGCAGAGGGGTACCTTGAGCTGCCTTCTGATCTTCCTTTCCAGCTATCACATGACCTCTAGGCTATTAGAATATTCATAAACATTCCGTGACTCCCCGGCAACCCACCCAGCCAGGTGGTTTTCAGCCCAACCAGCAGCGCTGATGCATTTCCTGGATCCTCTACTCACTTGGTGTCCAGGGGTCTTTCCAGTACAATGTCCACTTGGGGCTCTGGGTGACTCTCCCGCCTCGTGATCTGGATGGGATGGGGAGTCCCAGGCTCTTGGCCTGCTTCTGCATTTTCTCTCTCTGGGCAGTGGAGAAAAAAATCAGGAAGATGAGAAACCGTCTGCTACAACCTGGGGAGCTTTGCACACCTTTCCTGTTCCCACATTCCCAGGGAGGCAAGTTTTTCTTCCTCTCTCATAACACTAGAACTCCTGGACATCCAATGAAGCTGAACATTTGAAGATTCAGGAAAGAGAAAAAGAAGGAGTTATTCATGCAGCACAGTTACTGTCGAATTTCTTCCCACAGGAGGCAGTGATGGCTTCCAACTTGGATGGCTTTGAAAGAAGATCAAATTCATGGAGGATAAGACTGCTGATGGCAACTACCCATGATGGCTATGCTCTGCTTCCATAATTGGAGGCAGTAATGCTTCTGAAAAGCAGCTGCTGGAAATTGCACAAAGGGGAAATTGCTCTTGTGCTCCAATCCTGATTGAGGGTTTCCCATAATGGGTATCTGGTTGGCCAATGTGAGAACAGGATACTGGACCAGATGGGTCATTGGCCTGATCCAGCAGGCTCATCTTATGTTCTTTCCAGGAATCATCACCTCATGGGCCACCCGCTCCAACCCAAGAACCACCCCAAGAAGCCAGTTTTCCTCTTGCAAGTCAGAGGTGGCACAACAGCAGCAACACAACCTCCAATGCATGTGAAAGGAAATTGAGAAGCACACAGAGAAGGCAGGGTCGTTCCTTGATCTCTTGGCATCTCCTTGCCTGTATTTTTTTTTGGGGGGGGGGCTGTCTTCAGTCACCCTCTGCTCCTTTATTTCCTACAAACCCCAAAACACAAAGCCTGACACTCACCCCATCTCTCTTGCCGAGTCCAGAACTCAGCATCAGAGTAAACAATCTGGTGGTACCGCCTGCGGACAGCCTCTTGGGAGCGCTGCAGGACAGAAAAGTTAATTCATTAATTCACTTCATTTATATCTCATCTTACTTTCCAAGGAGCCCAAGGTGGTGTCCATGGTTCTCCTCCTCATTTAAACCCCACAACAACTCTGTGAGGTATGTTAGGCCGGGGAGCTGTGACTAGGCCCTGGTGTCAAGAGGTAGGGCGTTTGAAAGCACACTGCCTCACTGCTTTTGTTCAACGGTGATCTATCATTGTATGTGGAGACTATGCATACCATCAGATCCTGTTTGATAAGACTGTGTTTTGCAGAGTTTTGTAGAACCTTTCCATGAAAATTAATAAAAAACATTTAACCAAAAACAGGGAAGGGATTGTCTGCTATGGGGCAGGGGCCTTGGTGTTAAGACATCAAGCATGGCTTCAGCCATTACCTCCCTCCCCGGCACACACAAGAGCAAGGCTGCCCCATTCCAGGATGCTGCTGCCTTCCATGCCAGCCAGTTCTCAAGGGCGTTTATTCAAGAAAAGCCATGGGAAGCTCCCCACCCCATAGCCTCTTCCTTCTCAAAGGAAAAGGCTTGAGCTCCAACACACCTCAATCTCCTCCATCCTTTGCAGCATCGCCTCCAGGTCAGAGGGGCTGGAGAGGGTCTCAATCTCCTCATGCTGCAGCTTGGCAAAGTCCTCCAGACCTGGACGCGGGAGACCAACAGGAGCCTGGCAATACACAAAGCAAGCGTCTGGAGCAGAATTCTCCCCACCCCGGTTTAAAGGGAGGCCCAGATCAGCCCCCACCCTGCCCCACCTCAGGCAAGGCCCATTCACGCGCAGGCACCTGCCTGTCAGGCCAGCTAGACTCTCTCCTCTCTCTTCTGCCTCCACAGATGTCCAGAAGAGGCTCAGAGGAGCAGGGATATGGGGCTCCAGGCCACTGTGGACAGGCAGCAAAAGGGGTCTCTTTCGCCCAGGTCGCACCCGGGCCTTGACAATGAAGGAGGACACACGGAGCTCTCACTGTCAGGGATCCCTGCACTGCAGGAGGTTGAACTAGATGACCCTTGGGGTCCCTTCCAATGTTGCACCTCCATGATTCCACCAAAAGTGGGCCAAGTAGCAAAACTTTCTCTGCCATGCCACATCAGCCAGGCAAGAGAGATCCCTCCATTTCCTGGCTCTTGTCCTACCTTCCCAATATCCTGGCAGGGCAGCTCCTTCTGGCAGATGTTCCTTTCCAAGGAGCGATTCACCTTCTAAGGAAACAAGAGGACACCACAGGACTTCCTGCACAGTCCCAGACCCTTCCTGGCAGATGTGTTGTGAGGCTAAAATGCTCCTCTGAGTGGGCAAGCAAGTGATTTGGCCAATCCCCCTAGCCCCTTATAAGAGTCAGGCATGACACCTATTCCAGAGCCAGGCTGCCTATTCAAGGCAATTATCCAGGCCTTCAAACCCCTAAATAATTTGAGGCTCCCTGAAGGGCCACCCAACACCCACCAAGCCCTGCCTGAACTTGAAGAGCAGCCCCTGAGGCCAAGGGCTCTGGCCCACCATTGAAAGAGTCTCTTGGGAGCCAGGGAAAAGTCCATCTCTGTGGTGGGGGCACCCTCAGGAAATTTGTGCCCCCGCTATCCTTTATGAAAACCCAAAAGCAAGTATTTTTCCAGGCTGCACTCAGCTGCACTGGGGGGTTTTTATTTTTGAAAACCATGCCAAATATTGTAGCATCCTTTGTAGCTTTTACTTTTATTTCAACACTCGGAATCTTAATAATGCTGCATTTGCTTGGCTTGCTGTAATTCACCTTGGGAGGAGACAGACCCCAGAAATTGGGCTGGGCATCTGTTAAATGAGAGATGCGGTGGAGGTCCTCAACAGGAAGTGATGTAGAAGACTGTGGAGTGGGGATGAGGGTGAAGGTTCCTGGCTGCTGCCTTACCTGCGCGTTTGCCAAGAGGGGCTCCAGCCGCTCCCGGACAGCTCGCTCCACCGTCTCCGCTATCTGGGCTGCAGAGGCACCATCATCCCTGGAAGCATTGCAGGGAGTTCAAACAATGGAATTCTATAAGAATTTGGCATTTCATGTTTACCACTTCACTCCCACTTGGGGTTTTTGACCAAGGCTGGGGTCTATTTCTCCACCTCCCTACTGTTCTCTCACTGAGGGGAGCCTTCAAAATTGAACCCAAAGCAAGAATATTCCCAAGACAGCTTCCCTCCCAGTTGACTGCAAATTTAGCATGAGAAGTTTAGAGAAAGGGAAATCCACCAGAGGAGCCCCAAGTGAAACAAGATCCCAGGTCAACCTGAGCATTTCCTTTTCTGGGGCTGCTCGACTCTTTTCTTCCACCTCTGCCGCCTCTCTCCCTGGCCTTGGCTCTCTGCCTCTGGGACTTTTCTCCGAGTGCCTGCAAGGAATTTTGGGTTTGGGCAAGAGAAGGGGGGGGGAGAGAGAGAAGCAATTACCATTACTGGAGTCGTGGTTCCAACCTTGAAAAGTTGGGCATTAGCTGTAGCTAAAGTTTTGCATCGCACACTGTACAATGTGTGGAGTCCAAAAGTGCTACCTTCCCCAAACCTGGTACCTTCCTGATGTTCTGAACTACAACTCCCACCAATCCTGGATAGCACAACCGAAGGTCCCGGGTTCAATCCCCAGCAGCATCTC
Organism: Podarcis raffonei; assembly: GCF_027172205.1. NCBI lineage: Eukaryota > Metazoa > Chordata > Lepidosauria > Squamata > Lacertidae > Podarcis > Podarcis raffonei. The sequence goes on from NC_070616.1 coordinate 16,346,368, forward strand.
CAGGTAGGACTGAGAAAGGTCCTGAAACCCTGGAGAGCTTCTACCAGCTGTTTACATAACACCAAGCTGGATGGACCAAGGGCCTGACTAAGCATCTTCCTAGGGAAGGGCCACAGTCGCTCCCTAACAGAGCCTACACATTGTATGCAGATGGTATCAGGTTCAATCCCCACCAGCATCTCCAAGGTATGACTTCTGGAGAGAGACCCCTGTCAGGAACCACGGACGGCCCCTGCTGCCAGGTAATGCAGAGGAGGCTGAGCTAGATGGACCCAGATGGCCTGGATGTGGGGCAAGGTCTCTTCACACATTCCAGCAGGTACAGAAGGGGCTGCTCCCTGCTCCCTGCTCAGGTAACCTGGCCAACTCTATCCCACACCACTGCCTCAGCAGAGATGCTAACCTACCTCTGAGGTGAGGCCAGGGGGGAGGAGAGGCTGGGAGGCACCCAGGGGACCCGGCTATCGCGGGTGGGCGGCTTTGTCTCCTTGAGCCGGAAGGCGATGGTGGGCTCCTGGAAGCGGGCCTGCTTGGCCTGATGAAGCTGCACGCTTTTTGCCCTGGTAGGGGGCCTGTTTCCCTTGGGAAAAATAAATAACAGTAAGAAAAAAACCCCATGTATTTCCAGACAGCTCAAGCAGCTCTTCTTCAAAACATGGCACGCCTTTCACCTCAACCACTGTAATTCTGGAGAAGTGAAGGCCAAGACGTGACAGCATGGCAGAGGTAGTGTCTGGCAGCTCCCAAAATTAAGCCAAGAGACAGGGCGGATGATTATACGTCTGCCTACCTGCGGTCTGGTGGGGAGCAGCACGCCTCTCTTCCGGGGGGGCCTCCCCACCTCAGGGCCAGGTCTGGTCTTCACATGCCCCAGTGCCTCCCACTTGGCCTGCCCCACCACCTCTCGCTCCGGAGGGGGCAGGCCCTCCAGGGCTGCCATGTCGCAGGGACTGCTTCGATTGTGAGGCACCAGAAGCCCATCAGGTCCTTCATGTTCATCTAAAGGCAATGATGACAAGGCTGCTTGAGCATAGGAACTGGAAGCTCTCAGGGGCAGCCCCCAAAGGCTGAATGCCATGGACAGGCAGCAAAATCTATGGGGTGCATTTTCCTGGTTTCTCTCTCCTGGGCCACCCCACCTCCTCTTAGTTCCTTAAATTCATCCCCAGCGCACCCTAACCTATAAAAAGCATGATTCAGATTAATGATCTGCATGACTCACTAAGAAAGGTAATAACACATTAAAATTCAAAACAATAACAATTAATTGCACGTGTTTTCAAAATGAATTAATTAAACAAAATCATTTTAAATGAAGCAAGATTGCTGAACTTGATCCAGTGAGGAGACTGAGAAATGATATGATAGCCATCTTCACATATCTGAGGGGCTGCCACATGGGAGATGGAGCAAGCTTGCTTTCCACTGCTCCAGAGGGGAGGACCCAACCCGATGGCAATCAAATGGCAAGAAAGGCAATTCTAACTCAACATGAGGAATAACTTTCTGTCAGTAGGAGTTGTTCAACAGTGGAATGGGCTCCCTTGGATTCTCCTTCACTGGAGGCTTTTAAGAAGAGGGATGGCCATCTGTCATGGATGCTTGAGATTCCTGCATAGCAGGTGGTTGGACTAGATCCCTCCCAGGATCCCTTCCAACTCTACAATTCTACGATTCTATACCAGCTTTTAGTCACTGTCACTTCCAGCACGCCCCCTGCTGCTGCCTTGCCTCTTAGTGCCCTCCTAGGGAATCCCACCTCCAGGGGGTGCTACTGTCAACTTTGGAAACCACTGCTCTCTTCAAAGAAAAATGTATTTCTGTTTGCAAACCTCCCTCCGCAGTCAGCTTCCCCTTTCTAGACACCACAGTTCGATGTCCACAAACCATCAGTCACAATACCGCAAAGTTGGGCTCACTTGGGAATCCCTCCCTGCACCTCTGCCCACAATAATTATGGGGGGAAATGCCCAGATGGGCAAAACAAGGCCTTAGCAGGGGAGATCACTGCTCAAACATGTGCAAACAGGCAAAGCAACCAAGCCTCTTCAGACTCAACAACCAGAAGACCCACCAGGGAGGAGCCTCCTGGCCACTGGCGGCTTTCTAGGCTCTGAGGCAGCAGCTTTCTTCTCTCTCTTCAGCCATCGGTTTGTGTCCATCACAGAGGCAGCTTGAGACGTAGAGAGACTCCCTTTCGGCCCCCCTTTCTTGGGAGACTCCTTCTTGGACAGCAGAGAATCCAAATCCTGCCGTGACAATTTGCACCTCAGATTAAACACGCAAAATGGGCTCATTGCAAAGCTCAGGCACACCCTCTCCTGATCCGTCTCCGAACAGAAAGCCCCTAAACAAGCCACAGGGCTTGCCAAGCAATCCTGCACTCAAGCTTGCTCTAGTATTCAGCCTTAAGAGAACTTTAGTTAAGTCCTTGCAAGTTATTCACTTGATGAAAATGCCTCCAACAGCTGCCTAAATATCAGATACTAATCTAGGAACGGAGGAAGCTGCCTTACATGGAGTCAGATCAATGGCCCATCTAGCTCAGTACTGCCAACACTGACCGGCAGCAAAGCTCCTCCAGGGTTTCAGAGACAAATGCACCCCCAGCCCCACCTGGAGATGCCATTGGGGATTGAACCTGGGACCTTCTGCAGGTGAAACAGCTGCTCTACCACTGAGCGGCAACCCCTCTGTCTAATTTCAGCTGGTAACCGATTTCAGAGAGCTGGGACTACAACACTAAAAGCCCAGTTCCTAGTCCATTCCAAGTGCAACTCTGGAGCATGCAAAGTAACACACCTCTCAGCAGTGCCCCATCTGAGGAGTGGAGTTACTGGGCAGGGTCACCCAATCCTTAGTTGTTAAGTGACATTTTTACAACAGCCATTTAAAAAACAAAGGCTGTAGCAAACATCCCTTCAAAACAGGCTGCCAGGAGGTGATCTCAGTTCTTTGCATAGCCACAAAAGAGCAGGTTAAAATAGGCATGGTGGCCGCTCTGTCCTTGTATCCCAAACCTGGAGGCCATGAAGTGATGCCCTCCTTCCACTGGCCCCAGACTGATTTGTGGGGGGGGGGGCTGGATTTCCCCATGGGAGGCAGAGCTCTTCATCTCCCCCTCCTCAGCCGCAAATGCTATACCCCCCCAACCAAAGGAGCAATGACACCTGACCTCAATCTGCAGCAGGAGGTCAACGACTCTGTCGGGAAGGGAGGAGGAGTCTGTCTCGAGGCGGGCGGAGCAGAGGGAGAGCTGCCGGATGAGGTGGCCCAGCTCTTTGCAGTGGGCTGGGACTGGCTGCTCCTCCGGCTGGTCAGCAAAACGGGAGGCAAAGACCTGCAGGGCTCGGACGGCTCCCCGGTGGGCTGCTGCCAGCCTGGCCATGGCACGTGACTGCATCACAAAGGGAAGGAGGGTGAGAAAGAACTGAAGTTAGCTGGGCAGCCTTAAGGAGAGGGCTGCTCTGAGCCAGGGCTCTTTTCCAAAACTGGAAAGGTTGACTTACTCTCTGCTGCTCCAGAGGGGAGCATTTGAATGACAAGAAAGGAGAGTCCAACTAAACATTAGGAAGAACTTCCTGATGGTAAGAGCTGTTTGACAGTGGAAAGATCTCCCTTGGAAAGTAGTAGATTCTCCTTCATTGAAGGTTTTTAAAGAGAGATTAGGAAGCCATCTGTCAGGGATTCTTTAGCTGTGAATCCTGCATAGAGTTGGAATAGATGACCCTTGGGGTCCCTTCCAATTTTGTAATTTCTGGTCAAGGAGAAAAGCCAAGGATGCAAGAGCTTCACGACAACACCAGAAGCAGAAGGTAGTACCAGAGGGGAAGTCTATCCCTAGCTGAATAGGATCAGAGATTTTCGTCTATTAAGCACATCATTTTTATTCTTTGTCTCTTTTCTGTTGATAATAAAATTCTTTTAAAAGTGAGGTGGTTACAGAAGAAATCTGCCACAACGCTTTTGAGGAGACTCCAGCCTGGCCTGCATCATTGATCTTCCCACAGACTCTCCAGGGCAATTTCCATCTCTTACCTTCTTTGTGTGCTTTATTTTACGAGGGTTCAGCTTCTCCAGGTCGTCCTCGATTTCTTTTACCTGTTTCAAGAACGTTGCAAACAAATTAGGTAGAAAAATCATGAGGAAACTTGAATTCAAAGTGCTTGGTTTGCTGGTTCAGGTGAGAAGTTCTGACATCCAGAGAAGTTTCTGCCCAAGGTAGGCAGAGCTGAAATCCAGGCCGCCCCACCCAGCTCTACAGGCCCCACAGCTACCAGCATGCTGGCCCCTGGGGCTTGTTCTGACCTGTTGCTGGAGCACATACAGCATCCGGGCAGAGCGCACAGCCTGCTCCTGCCTCCGGATCTGGACTCGGCGCTCTTCATCAGGATCCAAAATTTCCTCACTTCTCTCTGAGGAGGAAAAATGTTTAGCAAACACAAATGAGGGGGACAGGTGTGGAGATTTTGGAGAAGAAAGCAGAAAAGGCTGGCACAAAACCCCCAGTCGAGAGGGAAGGGTGATGAGAGACACCTTCCTCCCAGTTGGACACAAGGCTGCCTGGAAACAGCTCCACTTCCAGAAAATGTCCCAATGGCACTTTCCCCTCGCCCAAGGCAAAAAGCTAAAACTCAGCTCAAGGTGGCAACTCTGAGCTGCTTCCCCAGGAGGAAATGTGAAAGCAGCTGTCCAAATTTGTTACTATGTTGTTATTTATTTATTACATTTATATGCCACCTTTTCCTCCAATGAGCTTAAGGTGGTAGTGCATAGTTCTCCTCCCGACCACAACCCTGGCAAGGCAGATTAAGCTGAGAGATAATGACTGGTCCAAGCCATATAGGGGGATTTGAGCCCTGGTTTCCCAGGTCACAGTCTGACACTTTGTCCACTACAAGCGACTTCCAATTTACGCAAATTTAACTTTTGTGCACAGGGAGCCAGAACGTAATGCCTACATAAATGGGGAGCATTCCACTACACCTCCAGCTCATGAGGAGACCTTCCCTAGAGCCCAGAGGGTACATCCTCCAGACTCTGGAGAGGGACTCAAAAAGCATTGCTGCCTCCAATCATAGAGGCTTAGCACAGCCATCATGGCTAGCAGGCGTTGAGAGCCCTTTCTTCCATGAAGTTCTCTCACCTCTCCTCACCAGTTCATCAATCTTCTGGATGTAGTTCTGAAGCTCCTTCTGCAGCCGCCTGACCTCCAGGGTGCTTCTGTCTTCCTCCCTCTTGAAGGCTGGGGGAGGCCCGGGACCCGGATCACGGGTGGGGGGTGAGTCAGAGAGAGAAGGGTCCGACTTGACCCGGGAGGGTGTATAGAGGTAGACCTTGGCTCCAGAGCTGGTAGTTTCCACCTTGGGGCAGTGGCCCGGCTGACGTCCAAAATTCAAGTGAGACTTTGCAACTACACTGCCAGACTTCTTTCCCTGAAGGGAGGTGGCCAGAGGGCCCTTCTCCCCCTTGGAGAAGTGCTGCCTCACCTGCTCCTCCAGGTGCCGTCGCTTCATGTCCCTCCTGGCCAGCTGCACGGCTAAGTTGAGCTTCTCTTCAGAGACAATGGAAAATGCCATGGAGCCCTGTGAGCTGAGCCCATCGCCAGCTCCTGGATCCCGTCTAGCCTCTGGCTGCGCCAGCTTCTCTATGATGATTGGGCGAGGGTTGCTGTAGCGGACAGCCAAGTTCTCTGGCAGGGCAGGGGCATCCCGACTGAACTGGAGCTGTGCCAAACATTAAACAGCAAGTGTCAGCATGGGGGGAAAGGTACAAGTTTTGGGCCCATCACCCACTTTTTTTAAGTATATCATTCTTTTAACTTTTTGAATGTCTTATTCTTGCTAACTTTTCTTTGTGATAATTCTAGTGTTTTATCTTCATTGCAAACTATTTTGAGGCTGTTTACAATCTAGTGGTGTATAAGTTTTATAAACATATCGCAAAAGCAACATGCCCAACTAGTTAGGCCAAAGAGACCTGGCAGGTTGGCACCCGAACCACAAAGCAAAGGCATCGCCCAGTACCTGCATCGTACTCTGAGGGGCTCTTCCATCACTTTTGTCTGGCTGTAAATGAGATGCTAAAGGAACACCGACCGCTGCTGGCTTCCTCGGCCCCATCACACCCAACAGAGCAGTGCTCTCTAGTCATCTATGAGGGTACTGCTGAAATACTGAGAGGAAATGAAAATATAAGAACTGACACCAGAATGCATTATATCTCATAAACGATAAATATCTAAAGGGCAGAGCTCAAATTGTCTTTTTTTATATATGACATGGTTTTGTTATACAAATATTAAGGCACATGACCACTCAGTGCCATCAACATATACAACTATCTGTCTCATTTAAGACTAAATAAAACCTTTAATCTCAATAACAATAGAACTCACAGGTGGAGAATACAAATAGTAAAGATCTACAAAAATGAAGTAAAATGAGTTTGTACTTTACTTCCTCTTTGGAGCTGTGCTATTTGTCCTCCCAGGCTGTGACACTTTATGGTTTAAATCAGTTAGATTATTAGTTCTCTTTCTATTATGCCTGCACTTATTTTGCTAACTCAATTAAAATTAAGAAGGGAAATGGAGGGGGAAGAACTGCCACCAGCATATGCTCACTTTTCTCAAGACTATTCTCTTACTGTTCACCTTTCAGGCAAAAGAAGATACAAATTTCCTAAGCCTGCCCAGATGCACAACCCACTCTCCCAAAATGCTGCCTCGGCACATAAAATGCTCAAAGGAGAAATGGAAATAAGGGCTGACCAGGTACAAAGGAAAAGAGCACAAAGAGGCTGGTTGGATCTCACCAAGCTGAGCCCAAACAACAACTAGGGGTCCCTGGAAAAGCCTGCAACAAGGAATGCATGAAGGCACAACCTCTCCTGTTGCTTGCCTTGGCTCCAGGGTCTGGTATTCAAGAGGAAGGCTGCCTCCTGCACTTTGTATAGCCATTAAGAAGAAAAGGAGAAGTAGGAAGAGAAAGCAACATTGCAGAGAGCACCAATAAAGATTCCTTCTATACAATTCCATGAGAAAGAAGGTCCAGGTGGCCTGCAGCTCCTCCTGCCCTGCCCCTAGCATTTGTGCCTGCTCAGTTACCAGATCTGTGGAAGGGCTACTTTAAGAAGCAGCTGGTATCCATGTCCCACAACCTCACAGTGCACAGCAGAGGGCTCAAATGGACACAAGCAACAGGCTGATTCCTCTCTGCGTGGGGCGGGAGGACAGCCAGTACTTTATTCTGGGCCCTCCTGAGCAGAAGGCAGAGCCTGACCACTGTCTCCCCTGCAGTCTCCCTGTCTCCCCAGCTTATCAGAAGTTGCAGGCTACAAAATAAAGACAAAGGCAGGCAGCCCCTCTATATGGAGGCAAAGTTGCCCCTACTGTATCCCATGCTGGTTGGACTACATAGGAGTCTTCGGTTGGCTTCTGCCCCCTAAAAAGTTGCCCGGGGATCTGGGAGCTCCCTGCTTGACCTGGACTCCTGGCTGCACATGGGCTGCTTCCCTCGAGAGCCTAAGAGGTCCCACGAAACTGGGGAGCGGGAAGAGGCCAGGCCCTCTGCCGCCGCCCGGCCACCCACCCACAGGGTCGCTGCGGCCGAAGAGAAACCGCGCTATGGCCGACGCCGCTTCCCTCTTCTCTCCATGGTTTCCCTGGGAACCGCGCGCCGCGAAGGCCGCCGGGAAACGGCTGGGGAAGTACGGGGGCCGACGAGAGACATCCTAGAGTACAAGGGAAAGGAGGACCTGCTCGCATGTCCCCGCGCGGCCGCCGTCGTGACCGCGCCCCTCGGTGGGCGGAGCCTTCCTGGTCTACTTTCGCCTTCCGGGTCCGCTTCTCCCTGTCTGACTCCGCGCGTGTCGGTCCGCCATGAGAGGCTACGAAGAGGTAGCGGTGAGCGGCTACGAGGAATTCTCGGCCGCAGTCCAGGAGCGCCGCGACCGGCAGATCTTTGCTTACTTCAGCGGCACGAAGGACCCGCAGACCGGCACCAGCTGGTGCCCGGACTGCGTCACCGGTGGGGCATCCTCCTCCTCCTCCTGATATGCACAAATTTGCATGTTTGCATGAGAGAGGGGGCAGCCTCTGCTCCAAATCTCGCTCCTCCCTCTCGGCGCTTCAGTCTTCCTCCTCCGCCCCATTCTGTAAAATGAGTGCAATAACGCCGGCCGACCTTGCTAGGCTGCTGTGCCGATTCGTTTTATTTATTCACGTAAAAGTCATTTCTAAACTGTTCCCTGGCTGGGGAAAAAACCCCGTCTAAAACTGCATGCTGCATGCAGAATTACACCACCTGAGGTGTGGGTTTTCCCTAGGGAAGCTATGAGGCAGGGGGCGCTGGAGGTGAAAATAGGTATCAGGCTTTGAAAAGCTGGTATCACTGGATGAAGTTAAACAGTTTTGCTGAACTAATTCAACTAGTTTTAATTGGATATTTAACAAATATGCATTTTTTTCTCATTTTGAATTATTTCGTGGGTCATGCAAACCACTGTTCTGAATAATGTTTAGGGTAGGGGGCTCTGGTGATTAATTTGGAACCAAGGGGGGCAATGGCCCCAAAATGTTTGGGAACCACTGCAGTAAAGCAGTGACTTGAGATACACCCTTGATGCACATTAATGCACTCTAAAGTGTTATGGCTACCCAAAAAGCCCCCATGTTGTGAACCCAACAGAAATGATCCAGGCCCAGTTGGGCTCCATGCAAGGGAGAGGAGGGGGTTGCTGGTAGCTTCAGGATGTGTTAGAAGTGTCCGGCGTGATCAGATGGGTTGGTAAGCATGCTGCTTTTGCTTTCTTTCAGCGGAGCCCATTGTGCGGGCAGAGCTCAAGCACCTGCCAGAAGGATCAGTGTTCATTTACTGCCAAGTAGGAGAAAGAGCTTAGTAAGTATAACGTGGAGCAAGTTGGGGAGCATGCAGAGCACGGATTTTGAGCAGGGAGCCAATCCAGTGCTGGGTCTTGTTCATGCAAAGGCCCTTTAAGTGAGCTCTGCCAGCTTTTGGGGATGAGTGTTGTAGAAAGCAGGACAGACAAATCCCCATGGTGCCCCCCCCCCAATGTTGCCCCTATTCACACCAGAATGGACACTTAATTTATCCTGGTTCAAATACAGCCTTGCTAGAGAGGTTAAAAGCAACAAAAAAGGCTTTTATGGGTATGTTCGTAGCAAAAGGAAGAACAAAGAAACCGTGGGGTCACTCAGAGGAGAAGATGGTGAAATGCAAACAGGGGACACAGAAAGGGCTGAACTCCTCAATGCCTTCTTTGCCTCAGTCTTCTCCGATAAAGAAAACAATGCCCGACCTGAAGAATTTGGAGCAAATGATTCAGCAGAGGAAACACAGCCCAGAATAACTAAGGAGATAGTACAAGAATACTTGGCTAGTCTAGATGTATTCAAGTCTCCAGGGCCAGATGAACTGCATCCAAGAGTATTAAAAGAACTGGCAGATGTGATTTCAGAACCACTGGCAGTCATCTTTGAGAATTCCTGGAGAACAGGCGAAGTCCCGGCAGACTGGAGGAGGGCAAATGTTGTCCCTATTTTCAAAAAGGGGAAAAGAGAGGACCCAAATAATTACCGCCCAGTCAGTCTGACATCAATACCAGGGAAGATTCTGGAGCAGATCATTAAGCAAACAGTCTGTGAGCACCTGGAAAGGAATGCTGTGATCACCAATAGTCAGCATGGATTTCTGAAAAATAAGTCATGTCAGACTAACCTGATCTCGTTTTTTGACAGAATTACAAGCCTGGTAGATGAAGGGAACGCAGTGGATGTAGCCTACCTTGATTTCAGCAAGGCATTTGACAAGGTGCCCCATGATATTCTTGTAAAGAAGCTGGTAAAATGCGGTCTTGACTATGCTACCACTCAGTGGATTTGTAACTGGCTGACTGACCGAACCCAAAGGGTGCTCATCAATGGTTCCTCTTCATCCTGGAGAAGAGTGACTAGTGGGGTGCCACAGGGTTCTGTCTTGGGCCCGGTCTTATTCAACATCTTTATCAACGACTTGGATGATGGACTCAAGGGCATCCTGATCAAATTTGCAGATGACACCAAACTGGGAGGGGTGGCTAACACCCCAGAGGACAGGAACACACTTCAAAACGACCTTGACAGATTAGAGAACTGGGCCAAAACAAACAAGATGAATTTTAACAGGGAGAAATGTAAAGTATTGCACTTGGGCAAAAAAAATGAGAGGCACAAATACAAGATGGGTGACACCTGGCTTGAGAGCACTACATGTGAAAAGGATCTAGGAGTCTTGGTTGACCACAAACTTGACATGAGCCAACAGTGTGACGCGGCAGCTAAAAAAGCCAATGCAATTCTGGGCTGCATCAATAGGAGTATAGCATCTAGATCAAGGGAAGTAATAGTGCCACTGTATTCTGCTCTGGTCAGACCTCACCTGGAGTACTGTGTCCAGTTCTGGGCACCACAGTTCAAGAAGGACATTGACAAACTGGAACGTGTCCAGAGGAGGGCAACCAAAATGGTCAAAGGCCTGGAAACGATGCCTTATGAGGAACGGCTAAGGGAGCTGGGCATGTTTAGCCTGGAGAAGAGGAGGTTAAGGGGTGATATGATAGCCATGTTCAAATATATAAAAGGATGTCACATAGAGGAGGGAGAAAGGTTGTTTTCTGCTGCTCCAGAGAAGCGGACACGGAGCAATGGATCCAAACTACAAGAAAGAAGATTCCACCTAAACATTAGGAAGAACTTCCTGACAGTAAGAGCTGTTCGACAGTGGAATTTGCTGCCAAGGAGTGTGGTGGAGTCTCCTTCTTTGGAGGTCTTTAAGCAGAGGCTTGACAACCATATGTCAGGAGTGCTCTGATGGTGTTTCCTGCTTGGCAGGGGGTTGGACTCGATGGCCCTTGTGGTCTCTTCCAACTCTATGATTCTATGATTCTATGATTCTATGATTCTACAGCCTTGCTTGTACAGGTTTGCTTGGAAGTCACGTTTTTCTCTAACAAGGTATAATTATTATCATCACTGTCATAATTATACCCCAAACAGCATCAAGCTGACTCACAGTAAAATAAATCTAGTCAAAATGAAAAATTACATAAGGAATTTGATCATCAAGAAGCAATAATCAAAAGCTACACACACACCCCTCCCTACATGATCACTATTAAAATCAACCAGATAGAAATGTCTTCCAAAACAGCAGATAAAAATTAACTTTCAAATGCCTGAGAAAGAAGTCTGATTGGCATTGAAAATATTTTATTCTGGTTTTCATTGAGGAGTGCATTTAATGATGAGGTGGTTACAACTGAGAATGCCCAATCTCTCTTTGCCAGAAGGGGGCGCTTGGACTGCCTGGCCAAACCATAAGGTTTGGGGTCTGGAAATATCCCCTGCGCCACCTCTCCTTTTCTCAGGGCATTTAGCCTTTAAGATGAGACTCCTCCCCCCTCCCAGGTCACAAGTAATTAATCCTCACAGATTAATCTTAATGAAATTTCCCCCCTCAAAATCTTCATGCCTTTTAACCTAATGCCTTTTAAAACTATTACCCATTTTTATTCCCCGCCCCCCCCCCCCACAGTTGGAAAGATCCCAACAATGAATTCAGAAAGAATCTTCACTTAACTGGAGTGCCTACGCTACTTAAATATGGGACTGTAAGTATTTTCAAATGTGATGAATGATGGCTTGGAATCCACATTGACATGGTCGGAGGACTCTGTGCTGATTATTCGAGTATTGCAAACAATTTTTCTTGTTTCTTAAAACTGTCTCTTTAGAGCTGTGCTCTTATGCTTCCTGAAAAACTGTGCAAATGTCTACAACGCTATGCAGTTTTTGTTTTTTAAAAAAGATTCAGCTCATGTTTACGTACTCAGTATGAAGACCCACTGTGTTCACAGCACCAGATTCAGACTGACTCCCAAGTAAACATGAGTACAGACCATTAAGTTAGTCTCTTGTTACAGCTGAATTACCTCTCAGCACTTGTAGCTGGAGCCAATTTGACTTGGAAAATAAGATCCCTGCATGACTTAGCTTTGGACTCTGCTACACACTTGTTAACCAATGATTAAATGTTTCACAACATTTCCCTTTAGGTGCCAAGCTGCTCATTTAGAAAGATATAAAGCAACCTTATAGTCAGTGTGGAATTCAAGCTGTGTAGCTTATTCAAAAGCCTGGCAGTGTGCCAAAGGGATACTTACTTACAGGAGGACTTTAATCTCCTGCAGCTTTTCTTAACCATTTACAGTACAATGTTTGTTTCAGCCTCAGAAGTTGGTGGAGCAGGAATGCTTTAAACCAGACCTCGTGAGGATGCTGTTCACAGAAGACTAAGTTGTTTCCGCTCTAATGAAAAGCGTTTGCTACTACCAGCTGAGGACCTGACCAGAATTCCTTGAGAGGAGACCAATCACGTTTTAAAATACAGACAAATGAAGTTTGCAGCCTGCAAGCCAATTAAGTTAAATAAATTTTTCTTTGATTTAGTGAGTACCATCCTATAATAGTGTATCATCAAACTGAAGCCGATATGTGATGTGTTAACAATGTGAAGTACACAGAGTTTTTATAAACAAGACGACAGGTCCCTGCCCTCAAGGATCTTACAATCAAAGTCAGACAACAGGGGAGTAGGCTAGGAAAAATGGAGACAGCAGCTACAATGAAACTTCAAGTGGGAAACAAAAAATTAAGTCAAAAGGTCTCAGGCAAAGGTGGTTTTTGAAAGGGACGTGATTGAAATACACAAAATTGCTCCTCCTTGATTTCACAAGTAGCCAGTGTCCTCAAATCAACAAGGTGGACCAACGGCAAAGTCTGTTGCTTAGCTATTGCTATGGAATATCACTGCCTTTAGAAGCATCACATGCCACTTTTGGCTGAAAACCTGCAGAAAGTTATAGCCCATCACATCCCCACTGAGCTTAAGTATGAAACGCAAGAGAGGATTTTGTATCACGCAGCTGGAAGTGGTTCTCACTGACCAGTTACATCTTGCACAGTTACATCTTGCACTACAGCAATGAATTTAGCCAGTTAATGCAGATGGGGTTGCTTATGCTTTTTTAAAACAGATCACTTATAGATCTGAGAGCTCTTGGCAAAAGGAAGATGCAGCTCACAGGCTTTTATTTATCCATGGACTAATACAAACCCAGCACACACTGATGAGCTTTTAAGTCTCTTTATTTGCTGTTCTCAATAATGTGCTAAAAACTAACCACCGCAGGGATTATATATATATATGCGTGCACGCACACACACACACACACACACAGAAAGAGACAGACATACCAACCCAAATCACCCACCTTTCCACTGATAGTCTTTTGGAAAATGCAGTGACAACTTTAAATCTGGAGGGGGTGAGAACTTCTTGCTACTTCATCCAACGCATAAAGAAGCTGTTTATGCAGCCTCTGGTAAAGCAAAGCCAGAGGATCCATAAGAGGTGTTGAGATCCCCCAGGGTGACTATTTTGTACTGTGGCTGCTTGGTCAAGGCAGCCCCGTGCTTGGATGATTCCAGAGTAGTGCCGCCACTGCAACTGTCCCTCCTGCACTCACTGGGGATGCCAAATAGGCTCACTTCACAGAGGTGCTGTTCTGCTGCTGTTGCTGCTGCTGCTGCTCTGCCAGGGCCTGCTGGAGGCGCATGCGCTTGCGAGAGTAATGCTGCCAGTGCAGGATCTGCTGCTCATCGATGAACTTGGCGCACTGGGCATTCACCAGCTCTTTGCGGAAATGCTCATACTGCAGCAGCTCCAGCATGTGCAGGCACTGGGGGTACCTTTGTGACAAAATAAGGGCCATACACATTAGCAGAGGCTTTTAAAACACGTCCGGACTGCCAGGCAAATACAGTATGATCAAGTCTTATGTGCATTTAATATGCACAATTGCAATCATACACAGCTGATGTCCGGTTGGTTGAAATCTTACAAGACAAATGCATAGTCTGCGCATAGATAGGTTCTTGTTTGGGAAGCAAGGATAAAGAACTTAAAAACACACTGAAAGTGCCCCCACCACCCTCCCAAACAGCTATACTTTCCATTTACATTTTTCAGCTACCCAAAGTTTGTCGGAATGTCCAAATATGCAAAGCCTGGTCTGGCACTTGCCTTCCCAACTAGAAACTGCTATTTGGAAGACTGTCTAAACTGAACCCATTTAAGAGATTATGAGTGTAGACTTTTCACATGTTTATCTATGTTATATTCAGATACCATTTTAGACCAAGTTATATTAAGGGACATGTAATGTAATTGGATTTTTAAGCCAATTTTATTTTTTAAGTATCTTTTTTATCTGCCCCATGATAAAAGTAATGTAAATACAAGAGTCCTTTTCCTCACATGTTATGCAAACTGATCTGCCTTGGAAACTCTCTCAGGGCATTGGTATAAATTCCAGCTCAGCACACTGAGCAATTTTTTTCAACTTTGTTATGCATTAAAGGGGGTGGTGCACACATTTGTACTTTGATCAAGTGATGGGTAGACAGAAAACCCTTGAGTCTTGTGTGCCACTTGTAACAATCAAAAACCAGATCTATGAACTCAGGAAAAAATGACATAGTACAGGCTCCAGAAAGGCTGTGGCAGTTTGGGACAATGACTTGTCAGGCCCCTTGACACACAATCCCTAGCCTTCAAAACCACTGCAGAGTTCAGAGGGCTACTCGTGGGGGTTTTTCAGATAGCCAAATAAGCTCTAAGCTGGTTTAACACAGCAAGATACACAATCGTAACTCTTACTTTAGGTATTTGGCATACTCTGGTTCTTTCCAGTAGAGCAGGTATTTAAGGTAGTTAACAAATGCTTTGTCCTTGAAGAATCCTCTCTGGGCAAGAACTAGAAGAAACACACAAATCAGTTTACTTAAAAGTGGATTTTCCCTGTTTATCCTCACAGCAATCTGCGGTTAGTCACCATTATTCCCATTCTACAGATGTGGGGAAAGAGGATGTACAACCAGAATAAAGGTTAACTATATAGGCTATGCATTTGGAGGAGTGTTTTGTGTAAACACTCCTCCAAATGCATAGCCTATATTTTAGCCATAAAGTCACACAAAGACTGAAGCTGTTACAGAAAACTGAGAACACCGTTTGCTGGATCTGGTCATGGATGCATCTAGTGCTTTCTAATTTCAACCATCTTACCCATAACTGTTTTAACTTGGGTTTTCCTGTATGTTTTATATTCTCTAATCTGTTTAGTGGGTCTTGCTCAAATCATGCGAATAAATAAAACAAAAATCTTGTTGGCATCTGTCTGTCTTGAGAGACAAATGTAGTGAATCTTTGAGGGTAAGTCAAATTGCTGCATTAGCAGTACCGAAGTGACCTTCCATGGTGTGCAAGCCTAGGCAGGGTGTATGGCAGCTCCATGCTGCCCAGACGACAAGACCCCACTCTCAGCCTCACTGATGTGGTCCAAAGGAAAGCAGAACAATATGTTTGGCACCAGCTTGGCTGCAGGAGTTGCTGGAAATTTATTTATTTATTTAATAAGCTTTATATACTGCTTTATTGTAAAAAAATAATAATACCTCAAAGCAGTTTTTTAAAAAAAAGTATCAAGGGAAAAAAGGTTAAATCGAGAAAATTTCACTTGAAAACATCCAAAAGTCAAAATACTGAAACTGATTAAACTTACAGGAAACACCCCCCCCAAAATTTATTTGTGTTTAATGTGTATGTGACTGCTCACATGCGCATCATGCTGAACCCACAAATGCAGAGTGGGCATTATGTGGCACCTGCAATAGTGTCAATTCTGCCAATTGAAGGGGTCAACTGAGCACATGTGAAGTAAGGCAATCTTGTAGGTAAACCAGTCCCAAGTTGTTAAGGAGTCAAGTTAGCCACTTCCCTTCTCATTAATTTTAAAATATTCTGCGTTAGTGAACATTTGTTTAATGGGACAGGGACAAGGAACCTGCGGTTGTGAGGGGAGGTGCTCCACATGTTCCTGGACTACAACTCCCATAATCCCTGTCCATTAACATGTCAGCAAGGGCTGGTGGGAGGCAGAATCTAACGACTTCTGAAGGGCCCCACATATATCCTTTAGCACTAACCAAGGATTTGTTTTGAGTACAGTGGTACCTCTGGATGTGAACAGGATCCGATCCAGAGCCCCGTTCGCATCCTGAGTAGAACGTAACACGCGACTGCGGGTCGCGTTTCGCTGTGCATGATATCATTTTGAGCATCTGCGCATACGTTACTTCAGGGTCGCCACGGAGCGTAACCTGAAAACACTCAACCTGAAGCATATTTAACCCAAGGTATGACTGTACTTACAGTTTAGGTAATTGGGGTTTGCCAGGCACTGCACGAACTCCAACTCCAGCTGGAAGCGAAGGCGATTGCCAGTATCATCTGATGCAGCAAAGAGGAGAAGAAGAAAGGCGAGTGGAATTAGACAAGAAATGAAAATGCACCACCTGATGTCGCTCAGTGTGGGACAGAGCTGGAAAAAGGTTTAGGACCCCCAAGTGCTATCCCTGCCCAGAAATTTGAAAAAGCCAAATGCTTAGAACATCAGAAGAGCCTGCTGGATCAGGTCAATGGCCCATCTACTCCAACATCCCGTTCTCACAATGTCCAACCAGAAGCCTGTGAGAAATCCAAAAGCAGGACCTGAGCACAAGAGCACTTGCCCCTCCTGCAGATTCTAGCATCTGGTGGCAAGGGAGGTGTCTCCCAGAAGCCCCCAAGCAGAGCTCTCCCTAGCCCCTGCCACTCAGAGATAGGCTCCAATTGCACATAGAGGCTCCACTCCCAGGATGGTCTCTGGGAACCAGGCCAAAGTGTGTGTGTCGGGGGGGGGTGTTGTATCGAGGCTTTTGTGACCAGCTGGTAAGTCCAAAAGGCCAGGGAGGGAGGGAGGGAGGGAGGCCCTCCCCTCACGCAGCAATAACTAGCATTCAGAGGAGCTTCCAGACTTCCCCTCATGCCCAACAGTCTTTGAACGGCCGTGGCCGTCTCCCTGCCGTGGGCTACCCCACGCACATCGCAGCAGCAAGTTCCGCAAGTGAACAGCGCGACTTTTTTGCATGGCTTGGGTTTAAATGCACTGACTAGCCAACGGAGGCCTTTCCAGCCGAGGGGAGACCCCGGCCGGCCCAGGTTCCCTCCTCGCCCCCCGCTCAAACACTCACCACTCTCCATAACGACGACAGCGGCTTCCAAAGGCTTCTCCGGCAGAAGAGAAATATGGCGGCGATAGCGGCGGCGGCAGCGCCTGCGCCTGCGCAGCGTAGCTCGGCCGCGGTGCGTTTTGGGAAACTCTGGGGCGGCGGAGGCGGCTTGTCGCTGTTGCCGGGGCAACGGGTATGCTCTGGGCCTGGCGAAGGTCCCAAAAGGGAGGGTCGAATTAGAGGCGGGGCAGGCTGTGGCTATGGCTGTTGCTTGTTCCGTGGAATATTTATGTATTTGTTTATTTCATAAAATTAATGTGCTACTTTTATTTATTTATTTAAAAAAGCAACTCAAAGCAGTTTACAAAAAAAAGTAAGATTCTTAGTAAAAAACAATTACAACATAAAAAAATATTAAAAACCAGCAATAAACCGAAAGCACGTCAGCATTCTCGGTATCTGGACAGGCTTGCCTAAAGGAAAAATGTTTTTAGTAGGCGGAAAGAGTACAGTGAAGGCAGCTGCCTGATTTCAATAGGCAGGGAGTTCCAAAGTGTACAGGTGCTGCAACACTAACAGAATGATTTCTTACAAATGCAGAGCAGGGCGTTAAGCAGCACCTGTAACGGTGCCAGGAAAATGCCTCCCCTGCTCCATGAATTGTAAACAGTGGTGGCACCAGGAAAAAAAATATGGGCAAAGGGCACAGAAGGGGTAAAATATGTTTCTCATTGGCTGGTCTGTGTCCCACATGCTAAGGCCTCTGAAAGAAAAATAACAGTAGTCCAGCAGGAGTCCAGATTGTTAAAACAACAACAGCCTTTTCATGCCAGTGATCATTGTGGTACCTTGTGGCAGGGAGTTCCAGGAGCCTACTATGGTGAGGATGACAGGGTGGCCAGACGCCTTCCTGTAATGAGGACAGCCCTATCTTTGAAGGCCCAACCCAGTTCAAAAATAAAAAAGGGAGATCATACATCTGTGATTCAGTAGTCAGGCAGGCTTAACTCTCTGCTAAAGTCAGGGTTAGCTCCAGTGCCACAAGCCTGCTCCACAGAGCTGCCAGTAACTGAAATGCATCTATTTGCAAGGTTCTGTAGAGCTCTCAATCAGACATCCTAATTCCGGGTCATAAGAACAGCCTGCTGAATCAGACCAATAGCCAATCTAGTCCAGCATTCAGTTCTCACAGGGGCCAAGCAGATGCCACAATGCAAACAAATCAGGATGAGTGCTCCATAAACAGGTGGTCCCCATTGCAATGCTGTCCACACTGCATCCCTGTAGGAAGAGTTTTATGTCAGGAGTTTTGGAAGCCCAGCTTCAAATTACCACTCAGTCATGAAGCTCCCTGGGTGACATTCGGTCACACACCCTCTCTCAACCTTGCCATCCTCACAAGGATAAAATGGGGGAGAGGACCATGTGGATTATCCTGAGCTGCTTGAAGGAAAGGTGGGTTAATGAACGGATGATAGCAAAGTGGACATCCAATGAAGCTGGGCTTTGGAAGATTCAGGACAGGTAAAAGAAAGTAATTCTGCTGAGGAATGTTGGAGAGTATGTCGTGCAGCTCAAAGTTAAACTGTGGAACTCACTCCCACAGGAGGCAGTGATGGCCATCAACCTAGATGACTTCAAAATAGGATTAAACAAATTCATGGATAAAGGCTATCAGTAGCTATGCTCTGCCTCCACACTTGGAAAAGTTCTTGTGCTCAGATCTCACTTTCCTTTGCAGAGGTTTTATTTATTCTACCTCGTGATTTGGATCCTGCTTTCCCCGCCTTGTGGCTCCCGTCTCTGGTTTTGAAGTGTTCAAAGGGCACAGGGATTTTGATACCGGAAAGCAAAGTTAAAGTTTTATCATTGGTGCCTCCTCCCTTTGCATTTAATGTTTCACCTCACCTAAGTGTCAGACTGTGTCTGCCAAGGGGGAGGGGGAAGGTCTGAATTTGAGGGCACATCAGTAGGGAACAAGGTTCAGACACCCCAAACTATCATATTTTACTGGCATATTTGCTAAAAAATATCAGACTTGTTTGGGCCACCTTTTGAATTCCGCTGCAAAATGCCCCCAATGTTGTGAAAAGCTTGTATTGCTCTATTTGCCAAGGCTGGTCCCATAAATTCCACGTGATCTCTTAACTATTCTGGAGCCACCCAGTCAAAAGTCTCCTACTGGCACCCGCTTTCCACGTTTCCTTCAGAGCTCCAGGTCCTGATGATGGCAGACCAGCTATTAAAAGAAATTGAGGCTGCGGGCATCACGGACCTATCAGAAAAGAGGTCCCTGGTGATAAAATGGGTAAAAGGGCTGTTCCCAGGTGTGGAGGTGGTCACCACAGAAACCCTTCAGCAGTGGATGAAGGAAAAACTAGAGGAGCTGATCATTCTTGTAAGTAGCAACTTCTTGCTGGCAGGAATAGTTAAACTGTGGAACTCCCTTCTGCTGGAGACCACCAATCTAAATGGCTTTAAAAAGATGATTAGGCAAATTCGTGGAGAAGAGGGCTATTGATGGCTACTAGCCAAGGTGCGTATGTTCTGCCTCCACAGTCGGAGGCAGAGTGGTCAGGAGCCGCCAGGAACAGGTGGTCAGCTAAAATGAATTGAAGGCTTCAAGGCCAACTGTATCCATAAAGGGACTGATGTACAGTGGTACCTCTGGTTACGTACTTAATTCGTTCCGGAGGTCCGTTCTTAACCTGAAACTGCTCTTAACCTGAAGCACTCCCGCTGCTAGGGCCTCCCGCTGCCGCCGCGCCACCGCCACACAATTTCTGTTCTCATCCTGAAGCAAAGTTCTTAACCCGAGGTAATATTTCTGGGTTATCGGAGTCTGTAACCTGAAGCGTATGTAACCTGAAGCGTATGTAACCCGAGGTACCACTGTACTCTCAGAATCTCTGATGATTAAGAGAAGGTTAGAGAGATCAAAAGTTTGTATTTTTTCGCAAAGGGAGAATTTGGGAAATATGACCTGTCTGGCTTAAAGACTAGGAAAGATATGAAAGTGGTCAGCTTGGAAGCATCTAGATAACATTGCAGTGATGAGTAGGAGGTATGGTTCTGATAAGGATAAATCTTGACAAATATTGCCTTTTGATTTCCTGTCCTAGTGGACTGTTGTTGGGGGGGGCGTGTTGCTGTGGGTGCAATTTATCTTGTATTCAGTAAAGCACTTTATGTTTTGGTTAAATGTGGGTTAGGTGATATCACTACCAGGTGGATTCACAGCTGACTGGGAAACACCCCCTCAACCAAAAAAAGTATATTTCTCATCAATGCTTCCTCATCCAAAGAGAGGGAGGTTTCTACAAAATCTGGGCCACAAATTTAGAAATGGATGCAGCCCAGTCCTGTGCCTGTTTAACCAGGAGGACCCTGACTGAGTCCCAAAGCAGGCCTGGGATTGCAGGAGCAGCAGCACCCAGCTTCTTCCCAAAGGAATGCTTTTCAAGACACAAGGGTGTTTGAAGTGGGATGGGGACAGCCTTGGGGATTCCTGTGGCACTGGGCATCCCCAATATGTTGATGCCAGGCCTCCCAGAGCACATACTCTCCAACATTTCTCTCATGAAAAGAGGGACGTCCTATTCCACAATGATAATTTTACTATTTATACCCCACACTTCTTACTGGGTTGCCCCAGCCACTCTGGGCAGCTTCCAATATATATAACAGCATAATAAAACATTAAACATTATACAGGATTGCCTTCAGACAGCTCCAGGGTTGGATAGCACCATACCCTCCAACATTTCTCCAGTGAAAATAGGGATATCCTAAGGAAAAGTGGGACATTCCAGGATCAAATCTGGAATCAGGGACCTCCCTGGAAAATAGGGACACTTGGAGGGTCTGAGAGCATTCCCAGCAACCCTTTTCTTCTTTGACTCGCTTCAGATATACAAATGCTTCAGATCGCAGAGCCTCCGGACCCTATTAAAGGGTTTCATTTTCATCCCAGTCACGTTTCCTATTGTGGGCCTTCATTCATGAGCCTGGGAGATATTGCCAGGCTCTCCTCCTCCTCTGTGGGTCTGCTTGAATGAGGCTTGGTTGCAAGGCCCTCTGCTCCACAAAGGGGTCAGGACACCCACAGCTGCTTCTCACTGCATTTCAAGGTGAGAAAGTGCCACAGAAAGGGCCTCTATTGATAGCCAAAATCTGAGTTGCCTACTGACCCAGATTCTCCCCCCTACATCAGGAGGCTAAAACAACCTCTGTGGTGTAACCCACAGAGTCAAACAAGCAGGATTTCACTGGACATTCCTTGGGTATGTTATTTTTAAAAACTGCCATTTATACAACAGCCTCAACGTGTTCTTTTTAGAAACGGTTTTGCTATTTTTGCACGAGGAGATATCATGTAACTGTTTTAAGCGGCATCCTATAATCTTCCCCATTCCAAGAAAGCGTTTACGAAATGAGTTTTAGAAAGGCTTCTCCTGCTGACTTATTCTTAGCTTTTGTTAACATGGCAGGAGAGGGTGTCTCTTTACACAAAGTGGTTTTAGCAGTTGAGAAACTATCATCTTCACAAAGCAAAGAATGCCATCCCTCCCGAGTAAACACAGCCTCTTCCTCTGGCTAAAATGAGGTGGGGGCAGCCCACCAGACAAACCCACAAGCTCACTTTCCCACGTGGGACTTCAGGGGACAGCGCCCGGCAGGATGCTTTGGCCCTCCGCTGGGCCAAAATAAACGGCAGCGTTTTCTATTGCAGGCCACCCAAGCCAGGCCAATTTTTGTTTTCTTAAAGGATAAAATATGCAGGACAAAGATGGACCCAAAAGTTGCATCTGTTCTCTAAAACTAGCTTAGCTGAACATGCAAGAGAATAATAGAATCATATAATTGTAGATTTGGAAGGATCATCTAGCCCAACCCTTTGCAATGCAGGAATAAGCAGTTGTCCCACACAGGGATCAAACCTGCAACTATGGCAATATCAGCACCACACTGAGCTGTTCAGTATCTGACCGTTATTAAATTGAATGAGGCAGCTAACTTAGGGTGTCGTCTTGAAAGGGCAGCTACACTATTACTTTTTAATTTATAATTATTGTGTTTTTACTCCCAGGTCAAGGTGATTGTGGAACTTTCTGGTCAAAATGATGTAGCCAACTTTGGGTACAATGCTTCTTGACAGGTGTGAGTGTGACATTGGCTGCTAAGAACTTTAGAAGAGATTTGTATCTGGTTCAGGCCAAAAGTGGGCTCACCTAGTCCAGCATCCTGTTCTCACAGTGGCCAACCAGATGCCCTAAAGGAAAGCCCACAAGCAAGCAGAACCTGAGTTCTATAGCAGCAGTCCTCCCCCTGAGCCCCTGCTATGATTCCCAGCAACTGTATGCTTTTCCACTTCAGGCAAGAAAACCATTTGGAGCTAGGCCTGGACTTTAGGTCTGCTGCACCAGAAACAGGGGAAGCCCTGGCAATCTCCTGTAACATTTTACTGTTGACCTGTTATTCCATCTGGCTTCATTTTGCTGCTGCTGTGTACTGTGTTCATTTACTTTGAAGGGGAGGAATTCAGGAGCATTTTGGGAAATTAACCTGGCTCTGTCATCCTGTTGACTGAACTGAATCCGCTTGCCCAAAGCTTATCTGGAGGAATGAAATGATGTTTGGTTGCAGTGTTGACATGTCTCCCTAGTAAACATTTTGCACAAACGCCCCCCCCCCCACTTTCCCAGCACATTTCCCATCACTTCCCAAACTGCAAACAGCCAGGGGGTTTGTCTTTTAAAGTGGATTTGTTGCACCATGGCAACAGATTGCCTGAATTTCCGGTAGATGCTCAGATCCCTCCCACAAAATCCTGGCAGTCTTAGGGGTGCCCAAAGTACAGGGAAATGCCATAAAAAGCTTGGAATGAATTGGTGATTAACAAGAAAGGCAAATAAAGAGCCCACAATGGAATCAGGATGTTTGCAGGATAGATGCGCATTGTCACATGTAACCTCCCCAGAAGCAAATCGGAATGAAGGCCAAGAACATTCCCTACAAAAATGTGGAAAAAAGACAAGAATAATGAAGCAGCATTTTTGCCTTATAAGGGGTCCCAGGCTGAGGGGAGGCAGGAGGCAAGGCAATTGCTCCTAGATGACTCCAACAGTCTCTCCTCTGACATGTCCACGTTTGTAGGACACCCCTCTAGTTTGGGGGAGGGGACAAGTAACATCCCATGATAGACTACTTGTGTGGTTTGTTTGTTTTTAATATCAAATTCATTTGTTTTTGGTGCTGATGCTTTGCTGGAGCCCTAAGCATGTGGTTAGCCTGCCTGTTGGGGGTCCAACACTGGGGTTATGCATTTTTTAAAAAGAGAGAGGAAAAAACCTATCTTTGGAACCAACCACATTCTCACAATCAACCCACCATAGTGTCCCAGCATTCCAAAGAGCTTGATGGGGCCCCAAAATGTCCTTTTGACCTATGTGGTCCCTGGGGCTGACCTACTGCTGCCTTGCCTTCTACCTTAGGACTGGGCTTGGCCCGAGAGGCACCCGTTGTGTGCCAGAACGGAGAGCAGCATTGGGGAGCCCAGAAAGAAGGCCAAGGAGGCCCCATTCTCCGTTTGACTCAGGCCAGGTACAATTCCAGGGCTCAGGTTGCCAGAGGGGCCAGCGCCTCTCTTTAGAATCAGCCCTTGCAGCCAACCAGTCTCCCAGCTGGGCCCAGCCAACAGAAGCATCTCTTTGCTCTCCTTCAGGTCATACTGACACAACCGCACCACAGATATTTTAAGCCTCCACTGCTTGAAATAAACGCTGCTCGATTTGCAAGTTGGTTTTGTACAGCAGGCTCTTTTCCAACCCCTGGCAACACAAGTGTGTGCGGTTGTGTCAGTCTGGTCCCTATGGACGTTGTTAGTGCCAGTCTCCAAAACAAATACCCTGAGGGTGCTTTCAGGCACGAGACAGGACTGACTTTGTGGCTCATTTTGCAAATTTGTGCCTGGTAGGCATAAATAGCCCTCTTCTCTATGAATTTGTCTAATTCTCCTTTAGAGCCATTCAGGTTGGTGGCCATCACTGCCTCCTGAGGGAGGGAGTTCCACAGGTTAACAATGCACTGCCCTGAATCCCGCAACACTCCACTTCATAGGATGTCCTCAAGTTATAGTGTTATTAGGGAGGAAAGAAGACTTTTCTCTATCCACTTTCACCATGACATGCATCATTTTATATACTTCTATCATGTCGCCACTTGCTTTTCTCTAGGCAAAAACCTCCCAAACGCTGCTACCTTTCCTCATAGGAGAGTCGCTCTGTCCCCTTATACATTTGGGTTTCCCTCTACTGAACCTGTTCCACAGCTGTTCCTCCTTCCCTGCATTCATGCTGTCAATAAACTATATCCATCACACCCCAATATCTCTTTCTGGATTAGTCAAATCTAGATTAATCGTTCTTTTTTTACTCAGTTTACATCTCTGTGCAGCAGCTTTCCTGACTCATCACTCATTTGCCTAATTTGGACAGCTGCTCCCTTAGGAGCTCTCTAGAGGACCCCTTCTTCGGATTTCATCATCATGAACCATATGGGGATGATCCACAAACTTCGTGCACATCCCTTCAGCTCACAGAGACTCATAGAATTGTAGAGTTGGGTGGGACCCCCCCCCCAAGAGTCATCTAGTCCAGCCCTGCATGCAGAAATCACAGCTAAAGAATCCCCGACGCATGGCCATCCAACCTCTCTCTTAAAACCTCCAGTGAATAAGAGTCCAACTTCTTCCAAGGGAGTCCATTCCTCTGTAGAACAGCTCTCACTTTCAACTCTGGTCATAAACGTTCAGTCACAACAGTCCGGTTTACTGCTTAGTCCACTCTGCTGTGAATGCTGTATTATCTATTTCCTTTTACCCTCCTTCCAATAACAGAACCTGCTTCCAAACTTTAAGGGGACCTCTGCTCTTGTTCCTTTGCAAAGAAGCGTTTTTCAGGAGATGTTGAGGAGTCACTGTGTCAATATTTTGTAATCACAAGTATATTGCTTGGGATGCATTCATTCATTTTACTGCATTTCTACCCCACCTTTTCTCCTCAAGCAGCACTGGGCGGTGCGTACCTGGTTCTGTCCTCCTCATTTAATCTGCACAACAACCATGTGAGGTAGGTTAGGCTGAGAGAGTGACTGGTCAGCCAGCAAGCTTCATGGCTGAGGGGGGATTCGAACGCCGGTCTCCCTGGCCTAGTCCGATACCGCACTGGATCTCTATTGGTTTTATTGCGTGGGGAGTGTAAGCATCATCCATCCGCCCACCCCCCAATCTGTCTGAGAATAAATCGGTAGGCTTCTGGTGTGAGAGAATGCATGCAGCACATTAAAGTGAAAAAGGAATTGCTTTCACTTGCTTGCCAGAACAGTAGAATGTGTCTGTCGTATGGAAGTGGGAGAAACCTTTTGAAACCCTATCAAACAAAGTGGGGGTTACTTCTGAGGAGGCTTACCAAGGAGTGGGAATTCTAACCTCAGGTAACCCTGGTGCAAATGGAAGCAGGGCAGTCTTTATTCCAGATTATCGCTAACCCAGAATACTTTGGCTTCTGGTTCTGCCTTGCTAGAATGCAGCCTTTTGCTTTGGCCCACTTCCGGGTCCAAGAATTACTTAACACAGAAACCTTCAGAGATTCTCTCCTGCAAAGGTCAGGCAAAATTTGCAGAGAGTTTCACTTGCAAACAGGCCATGGAAAGAGGGTGTGCATAGAAGATGCTTATTTATAACCAGCCGAGGACACAAGCTGCAATTTCTTGACTCTTTCTCTGTCATTAGGCAGCAGGAGCAGCAGTAAGATCATAGGGATTCCTGCGTGGAACAGCAGAGCCTTGATTAGAGGTTTGGCTGATCTGGCCACCAGTTGTACTGAGGGCTGGGAGTAGGGAAGGGAGCAGCAGGTGATGCTGCGGAGCTCACAAAAGCTCCATTGTATGAATGCCTGTGAATCGTAGACTTGTAGAGTCAGAAGGGACTCCCAAGGGGCATCTAGTCCAACCCCTTGCAATGCTGTAATCACAGCTCAAAAATCCCTGACAGATGGCCATCTAACCTCTGCTTAAAACCCTCCAAAGAAGGAGAGTCCACCACCTTCCAAGGTCATCTGTTCCACTGTTGAATGGCTCTTATCAGTGCTTGTTTTCTGGGGACACACAGGGGTATGCATACCCCTAAACATTTCATGAATCTAAGTTTGGCCTCTTTGAGGGGCAGTATTTCAATATGAGTAGGAAAATGAGAGTACCCTAAACATTTTTTTTAAGAAAAAAAGCACTGGCTCTTACTATCACAAAGTTCCTTCTAATGTTGATACAGAATCTCCTTTCCTGTCATTTGAATCCACTGGTTTGGGTCCCCTGCCTCCGGAGTGGCAGAAAACAAGCTTGCTCTATCTTCCATGAGACAGCTCTTTGGGAATTTGAAGATGGCTGTCAAATCAGCGCTCAGTCTCCTCCAGGCTAAACACACCCAACTCCCTCAACTCATAAGGCTTGGGCAGCTCCAGCGGACAGGACTAGGAAGCCAATTTCAGCCAAACATTAAACACCAAACATGTTTGTCGCCTACTAGTCATTTTGCTCTTTTCTTCTTGTTGCCTCAGGACACTCGGACTTCAGCTGAGTTTGACGTCAGCCACTTGCCAGGTGCCATTTTGGTTCCTCCTGAAGCAGATGCCTTGCTGGAGTTTTTCAAGACACAGCTTGCGCCAGGTATAGCCAACTCCTCATGTGGTGAGATCCTCACGGTCTTACTAGCAGGACTCTGGCAGGGGGTGTGTGGTGGGACCATTTCATCCATCAGGCAAGAGAACCTGGTTAACTTCTCCACACAAATCATGAAGGCACTAACGCTTCTAAATAAATGATGCAAGATATAATAATAATAATAATTTATACCCCGACCTCCCCTGCCAGAACCGGGCTGAGGGCGGCTAACACCAATAAAATTACAATAAAACGTAATAGGAAAGGGGGGGGAACACTATCTAGAATAGATAGTGATATAATATACTTATTTTCTTCTGTTCTTGCTAAGCTTTTTTTTTTTACTTTATTGTGTTCAATTGAAATACTCTCAATAAAAAATTAAAATAAAAAAATGAAATTAAAACTGTATTACGTTTCGAAACAGCAGTTTTCAAGATCAGTGACAATCGTATGCTTCCTTCCAGCCTTCTTGTTTATACACATATTTTGTTATTTATAACTGTCCTGATGTTTTGCAATTCTCTTTTCGTAACAAGACGAAACCAGCCCTTTCTCTCTATGGATGCAGAATGAATGGGTCTGTGGTCTGCAAGGCCCAAGGCTTTATGGCAGAAAGCCATTTCCCTTAAATATATATAAAAAAGGAGAGTCAGCCTGAAGGTGGGCGAAAAGGTGAAAAGCTTAAAGCGTGATGGAAGTACAGATGGAATGTTTGAAGGCTTTTAACCAGCAGTGCTGTTTCCCTGTGTTTTTCCTACAAAGCTAGTTTCTTGTGACGTCTAATTAACCAGGTTGTAATAACTCGGTCATCCTGATAAGAGCTGTTAGGTTCTGCTTGTGAGCAGCACACCCATCAATCAGCTCAGAAGAGAGTCAGGATGATGTGAGTTTTCTCCAGTCTAATTATGCAGACTTTTACTCTAATCACTTTCCTCTCACACACATCTCTGTCTCTTCCAGGGCGGGAGGAGGAGGGTCCCAGCAAGCCCATCATTTGCTACTGCACAGTGGGTTATCGGTCGTCCATGGCAGCTCAGCTCCTGGGTAGCTACTTCTCCAAGGAGGCTGGGAAGACCTGCATGGCGTCGCCCAAGATCTACAATGTCTGTGGTGGCCTGGTGGCTTGGGCCGTTGAACGGAGGCAGATGGTAGACAGGCAGGAGAATCCCACCTCGGTGGTACACCCCTACAGCCCCACCTGGGCCAAGCTCCTTGAGCCTGAATTCAGGGCAGAGATCTGAGGAGCAGCTTGAGCTGAGGCGGGGGGCCTTCCTGGCAAATTATTCCAAAGCAGCAGCAGCAGGTGACTGTCAGAACACACAAGCACCCACCCCATCCTGAAAGTGGCATTTCAAGGACTCTCAGGCGTTGCAAAAGAGACTTGCCAGACAGTTGAAGTCTTCCAGTGTTTGCAACGGAATATTTTGGGAAACGAAGCAGGGGCAAGCCAGTGTGGTGTAGCGTTTAAGAGCGGTAGACTCGTAATCTGGTGAACCGGGTTCGCTTCCCCGCTCCTCCACATGCAGCTGCTGGGTGACCTTGGGCCAGTCACACTTCTTTGAAGTCTCTCAGCACCACTCACCTCACAGAGTGTTTGTTGAGGGGGAGGAAGGGAAAGGAAAATGTGAGCCGCTTTGAGACTCCTTCGGGTAGTGATAAAGCGGGATATCAAATCCAAACTCTTCTTCTTCTTTTGGCTCCAGAGATGCAGCTTCAGCCAAGCTGCTTGCGGCATTTCAGCTTCGTTCCATTTTCACGATTCCAACCCACCTTTCCACTGAGCAACTCAAGGGGGCCTCCGTGGCTCTGCTTTCTATTTTTTCCTCACAACAATCCTCAAAGACCCAACTTTCCCCCTTCTTTCATATAATGAGAGGGTTTTCAACCAGGATGAAGATGAAAGAAACAGGAGTGTTTTGCAGAGCTTTGATCATGCAACATAGCCGCTTTATTCTGGCAAAGGGGATTTCCCCCCCTTTGCAGCTGAAAAATGACCTAAGAGCTACTTCCTTGGGGGTGAATGACCAGAAGGGGAGCCCGAAGGAGGCCTTTCCATGGAAGCTCCTTCCTCCCCCAATGTAAGCAACACTTTCCCCATCCAGATGTCTTCTTATAGCAATATTTCCCATGTCCACCCCCCCTTGGGTCATGGGAGGGCGAATGAGACTGACCTGATATCCCCTAATAACTCCATTGATTAGGGACAGCCCATGCTGTCTGGTTTTTGTAAACTGCTTTGAGGTTTTGTGCAATCAGGCACTGTATAAAGTCTATGAAGTAAAGCAATGAAATAAAACGATGGCTAAGGTTCCTCAATTACAGAACTCCCTTGGGAAATGAAGGCTGCATGTTTCTATCACACGGGTGCTAAATAGACAGCTTACTTCTTTGTTATGTTTTGGGAGTTACAATGAGACCTATATGCCCTGATTATCCTTAGTGAGGTATTGGTGAGCCGATTGAGAGAGATGGTGTTTATCTCATTCCGCTTATACATTCCCTACCTTGGAGGCTCCTATTGCAGGATACTCATTGCAGGGAATCAGTCAGCAGTTGGGTGTTATGTTGTGCTTGGGAACAGGGGAGGAGAGGGGAAACGGAGCAGGCAAAATACACCAAGTGACTTGAGTCGTGAATCTTTTTTTTAAAAGGACATAAGATATGTAAACAGAGAATACCTAACAATTCCTCTTGAGCATTTTGCTCCTGGAATGTCAATAGATTGGGTAAGCCAAGGAAGTGACGGAGAGTCTGGAATGCTCCAAAACAAAAAACCCCAGACTTTATAATGTTGCAGGAAACTCACTTTTAAAAAGAGGCTTGAGCTATTAACACATAAATATTTCTTGAGGCATGTGGTATTCAGTCACAGGCACCTCTAAAGCAGGGGAATATTTGCATGTCCCCTCATGTATCATTTAAAGAGGATGCAGTTCTTGGTGATCTACCAAGCAGATACATATTTCTTAAAAGGATCCTACATGAGGGAAATTCATTGGGATTGATCTATAGCCCAAATAAGGACAAATAGGTGTTTTTAAAACCTGTAGAGTATTTGATCTTTTATGAGGCTTTCAACAGGGACCCTTTATATGGGTGGGAATTTGAACAGGGATTTGGACCTGAAAGATGATCTGAAAGGAAAGTGGTGAGTCACAGCTACAAAAAAAATCCATGTACTTTAGCAGAACTTTTAGTTTTTACATGGTGATTTTTGGAAAAGTATTTCTCTTTCTGTTGTCAGGATTGCAACACATATATTAGAACTGACTGCTTTGTTCCTCTGATTTGATTGACAATATCAAGCAAACCCCGCCCCCCTTTCCACAGTCTCTCATGGCTTTCTCCTTCAAAGCCTTAAGGGTGAGAAATTTGCCTTTTTGAAGGCAGCAAACTCAGAGTTGCCAAATCTTACCTTTCAGGTAGGAATTTTGCAATGGGTGAGGGAGCCCTCGCTGGTCACTGGAAAAATCCAGCATGTCAGCATCATTTTAAAACAAAAAACCAAAACCAAAACCCAGATTTTGTCCCAGAATGCACCTAAATCCAGACATGTGAGATTAAAACAGGGGAGAGAAACAGATAAATTTGTTCAGTCCTGGAGTTCATCTCCATCACTGCTTGGGATGCCCTTTGCATGCTTTCAGGGTCCTTTCCCCCTTCCGTAGAGGGATATTGGGAATATCTGGTGCTGATGACACAGGTGGGGAAAGCTGGAAGTGGGGGAGCAGCAGTGAAGACCCACATTTTTGACTCAAGAGAGCAGCCTCAGCTGGCAGAGCCTGGCCCACTTCTTACGTTCAGCAACAAATACTTAAAGTCCTTCCCTGGCATGGAAGGGCCTGGAGCCCCCTGGCTGCCTCTGCCCATCCCAGGAGAAAGAGGCTTTGCAAGCCCCCCTGCTTAAATGAACTCATAAAGTATATTGTTCCACACCACCCCATTCTCCAAACAGTGAGAGATTCCAGGGGTTCCAGGCTCATACCCAGCTTTGGTTTCCTTGGAAGGAAGGTCAGCAGAGACTGTGGTGTATCTGGGATATATGGCTTTATTTACATATATATACAACCTGAGCATAAGATGAACTTTGGGTCCATTACAGAACAAGCAGGTCTGTGTGTACCCAGCTTCCAGCCTGACTCCAGTTCATCTCACCCACATTACTCTGGTTCTTGTTTGCCTACCTAGCAGCCAGGTGAGGCGGGTGGAGGAAAGGTCCACTCATTAGCCTGGAGGGCACCAACACAGTGGTAGCTCTTGCAACCCAGCTCAGTCTTTGGGCATACAGATGAGGACACTTAAGTTGCCAAATAAGGTCACTCGCTGTCTTACTAATAAACTTGTGTGACTAGTTCAACAACAGCATCCTTTACTAGATTGCAACCATCATTGGGCACAGGACCCCCAAGTATTGGAAGAGACTCAGGGCATCATCCAGATGAACCCCTCCCAAAACCTACAACAATATACAGTGGGGAAGATCAACGCACCCAAGGTTTGCAATCCAAACAGAAGCAGAGAACTCAGGGCAGGAGGCTTCATTTTGAGGTTTCATAGCAACACAAACAGAGCTTCTTCTCTCTCCCTCTTCCCCTCTCTCTGTAGCCTCCTAGTTCATCATTTTGGCAGCTTCTCACCACTCCAGCACTAAGGATGGAGGACTGGACTTAATTGTCCTGCTCTCAATCCCTCTTTGGCAGCGACCGAAACAGTGAGCGCTAAGTTCCTTTGAGTTAGTTTGGTTAATTGAGGGCTTATGCACCCTTAGCTTTCCTCCACTATTTCCAGGCATGGACCCCACGCTTTAAAACTCCATGTCTGAGCACCCTTTTTCCACTCCAGAGCTTTCCCTGTGAAAACCCACTCTTTAAAGCTCAGTCAGAGCAATTGGGAATAGCTCAGTTGGTTAGAGTGCGGTGCTGATAACGCCAAGGTTGCAGGTTCGATCCCCATATGGGACAACTTCATATTCCTGCCTTGCAGGGAATTGGAGTAGATGATTTTCAGGGCCTCTTCCAACTCTACAATTCTCTGATTCTGTGAAATGGGAAAGCTGGATTGACATTTGCTCCGATTGAGCACTAAAGAGTGGGTTTTGGCGAGGAAAGCTCTGGGGCAAAAAATAAAACAGAGCTTTTAAACATGGACCTGCGCTTGGAAAGAGCAGAGCAAAAGCTAAGAATCCAAGAAAAGACACAGATCAAGTGCCAGATCGAATTACAGTTCTTCCACAATACTGGAACTCAAACCTCACTGCCCACTGAAACATCTTTTGGGATGGCCATCTTCTGAGAGCCAGTGTGGTGTAGTGGTTAGAGTGTCCGACTAGGACCTGGGAGACAAGGGTTCAAATCCCCAATAGTAAATAAAATAAATTCTGCAGTTCCAACAAGAAGCAGACAGATAAGCACCCCCACCCCGGAGAGGTAACACCATGAACAATAACAATACAAATAATATTTAGTCTTTATCAAGCATCTCAAACACTAGACACCATACAAGAGTCATGTCAGAAAACCCCCGCCCTGCAGGCTCAAGCAAAAGTCCCACCCCTCATTTTCACAGGGAGTAAGGAGATGTAAGGAAGGAAGATATGGATCCATGACAATGTCACATAGGCCCCTGCAGACTCCCTGCCAGATGCCCTTTGCCCTCGGTCCTCAATGGCCCCAGTCCCTCTCCTCCTGATCATCCCCATTGAGACTGCAAACTCTCTAGAGCAAGATTCAGTCACTTGGTGCTTAGTGTAGTAGTAGGAGCCAGTGTGGTATAGTGGTTAAGAGTGGTGGACTTGTAATCTGGTGAACGGGGTTCGCGTCTCCGCTCCTCCATATGCAGCTGCTGGGTGACCTTGGGCCAGTCACACTTCTCTGAAGTCTCTCAGCCCCACTCACCTCACAGAGTGTTTGTTGGGGGGGAGGAAGGGAAAGGAGAATGTTAGCCGCTTTGAGACTCCTTTGGGTAGTGATAAAGCGGGATATCAAATCCAAACTCTTCTTCTTCTCCTCCTACTACAGTATAGCATCACCAGGCCTGAGGGGGAACCCATTTGTGACCTCTTCAGATGTTGTTTGCAGGGCAACACACACACACACACACACACACCCCTCATCCCCTGCCCTGACTGCTGGCTGCTGAGGCTGATGGGAGTTGGGAGCCAGACAACGGTATCTGGAGGAGCACAGAGGTCATTTCTGATTTATGAGTGTTTGTTTATTTGAGCTCAAGGTGGCAACACAGATTTTCCCCGCCCTGTTTTATCCTCACAACAACCCTGCAAGGAAGGTTGGGCTGAGAGGCAGAGGTTGGCCCAAGGTCAGCTGAATGGGGGATTTGAACCCTGCTCTCTCCTAGGTCTTAGTCCGACCCCCTAACTACTGTATGCACCACAGGCTCTCTTGCATTCCAAGGCATCGGGGTGAATTAACAAGCAGTTTATTTAAAATTTACAAAACACAAGTGGTGCTTTATTAATATTTTAAGGCAATTAAATAACAACATTAAATATATTAGGGCTACCTGTATTAGAATCTGGCTGTTCTGCCTTTCCTCCCACCCCACCCCTCTTCCCTGCCCACGTCCAGCCCAGTGGCCACTCCACCTTCCTGGCTTAGAGCCTGCAAAGGGGTCATTTCCGCAAGGCATTCTAAGGCAAGAGGGCCAACTTGAATAAAATATGGGTGGGGAGGAGGTAAGCCCTGCCCTGCGTAATCGATCACATGGCATGGTGAACACACACCATTTGAATAGCAATGCCCATCAACTTTGGGGGTCCCGGCCCCCTTAGATATTTTATTGGGGGAGGGCGAAGAGACCTCAGCCCCTAGGAGTTGTCTCCTATGTTTCAAGGTCCCATCTGGGCAAGCTCTGGGCCTTTGGCACAGCATCGGCCTTGCATGCAGAAGGTTCTAGCTTCAAACTCCTGCAGCCTCTCCAAGTAAGGATGAGAGAGATCCTTGCCTAGAACCCTGGTGAGCCGCTGCTGCCAACCAGTGTCGACAATACTGAGCTAGATGGGCCAATGGTTTGGCTCTGTGTAAGGCAGCTTCCTATGTGCTTTGTGTCCACCTGAGTGGGGCCTCCTGCCCAGCTGGACTCTGGGTCAAGTACTTGTTCCATGTCTCTTTCTTTGTTCAATGGTTAACCTGCAGGCCCCAGGCAGGCAGGAGGAAGGGAGGGAGGAAGGAGGCAGATCCTGGTTCCCATGGCCTGTGGGAGTCCCTAGGCTCTCCCTCAGCGGCTGTGAGTCTTGCCAGGCCTCTGACCTCCCCACTCCCTCAGTCAAAGGAGAATGTTTTACTTGCAACTCCTGCGTTGAAGGGGGTTGGGCTAAATGACCTTTGGGGATCCCTTCCGACTCCACAATTCTATGATTCTATGAAAAGTAGCAGCAGCAGCAGCAACTTCTTCCTTGTCCTATTTTACGGTCCTTTTCTTCTCTTAAAAATAAATGACCCGTATTCCATTCGGACGGCTGGTCCCAGGAGAAGACGCCCCTCCTGCGGGGGTCCCTCGTCCTCCTCAGGGTCCCTTCAGGAAGCAGCAGAGGCAGCAGTTGAGGCAGGTTTCAAACAGTCTCTAGCCTCAACCCAAAACACACCCATGGACTCCAAAGGGCCAGCGCTGGAGGGAAAGTTCCAGGGCCCAGGCGGCTGAGGAGGCAAGGAAGCCCACGTGCCAAGGTCCTCTTTGGCTGACCCGGCCCTCACTTCCCGGTGGCATTGGCCCACGAAGGGAAGGTGTCCAAGTGGAACATGGCGCGGCCCCAGCTGTTTATGGCCAGGGTGATGCAGAAGACACCGATGACGTTCATTACGATGCCCGTCTTGGCCTGGGAGGAAGAGGAGAGAAGGAGGAGGCAGGTGTCTCATGGGTCAAGTTCAGGCAGTAGAAGACTTTTGTGGGAGGGAGGCAAGGAGGAGACGCTGCCATCAGAGCATGACCTGTCCTGGTCAGGAGGGAACCACCCCTTGCCCAGAGAGATCTCCTTGTCCAGGAACACAGTGTGCAAACTGTGTGCTCTCCCCCCTTCACGTGGCCCGGATGTTTTGAAGAACTCGGTGAACAGTTAGGAAAGAGGCCCCTAAGAGCATAAGATGAGCCCGCTGGGTGAGGCCAATGGCCCTTCTGGTTCCAGAAGCATTGACGCCTCTGACCGTGGAGGCAGAACGTAGCCATCATGGTTGGTAACCATCAAGAGCCCTCTCCACTTACATGAACCTGCCCAATCCTTTTACCAAACCGTCCAATATGGTGGCCATCGCTGCTTCATTGAACTCGTTCCCTCAAGAGGCAGCGATGGCCACCAGATTGGATGGTTTGGAAAGAGCCTTCTGGATCAGGCCAGTGGCCCACCTAGGCCAGCATCTTGTTCTCACAGTGGTCAACCAGATGCCCATAGGAAGTCCACAAGTAGGACCTGAGGACAAGAGCTGTCTTCCCTCCTGCAGTTTCCGGCAACTGGTATTCAGAAG
Organism: Podarcis raffonei; assembly: GCF_027172205.1. Taxonomy (NCBI): domain Eukaryota; kingdom Metazoa; phylum Chordata; class Lepidosauria; order Squamata; family Lacertidae; genus Podarcis; species Podarcis raffonei. Next base: position 16,381,735 of record NC_070616.1, read on the forward strand.
CTTTGAGCAAAACCATCATGGTTCATACCCTTTAGAGCAGAGTGTCCCAAACTTGGGTCTCCAGCTGTTGTTGGACTACAAATCCCCATCATACCTAGCTAGCAGGACCAGTGGTCAGGGTGATGGGTATTGTAGTCCCAAAACAGCTGGAGGGCCAAGTTTGGGAAACATCTGCCGATTAATATCAGTCAGTGCACTGAGTTGTGTCATCTTGGTCAGGCCCACTGGGATTCCTCCATGCCGGCCGCAAGCCAGCCAAGGCCTTCTTGCCTGCTCAGCCTTAAGCTAAGCCCTACAGCAGCTGTTTTAAGATTCGTCACAATCGACAGGAGACATTAGCATCCCCTTAAAGCAGCGTTCCCCAACCCAGATGTTTTGGGCTACAGTTCCCATCAACCCCAGTGGGCGAGTATTATCTATTCTAATATAGTGTGCTGGCTGCAAGGGCTGATGGGAGTTGTAGTCCAAAACATATAGAGAAGTGGTTTCCTAAACTTTTTTGGGGGACACACATCACCCACTTGGTTCCATAAACACCTCCCCAGTGCCCCCCTACCCTACAGAAACCATTATTCAGAATAATGGTTTGTGTGACCCACTAAGGAAGATAATAAATTCAAAACAGTAGCAATCAGTTGTACAAATGCCCTAGATATTTCCTTTGCTTGCACACACACGCACACACACACACACACACACACAGAAAAATGGGAGATCTGAGCCAATCAGGCAGGCAGCCAAGAGGACCGCAGGGGGTTGGACTAGATCCCTTCTTTGGAGGTCCCTTCTAACTCTACAATTCCATGATTTCTTCAAAATCAAATGAAAACTTCCCCTCCAGGGAATCCCCCCTCACCCAGGGGAGTGGTACCTCCCACTTTGGGAACCACTGATCTAGAGGTTTGGCTTCTTAGCAGCACCCACAGAGAGCAGCCTATGGGGAGGCTGGGGGAGGCCTGAGCAACAGCAAAGCTGCCCCCTTACCATGTCTGAGACGCGGAGGTGTCCGTAGGAGAATACGATGGCATTGGGAGGGGTGGCCACGGGTAGCATGAAGGCAAACGAGGCGCTGAGGGTGCAGGGAATCATGATGTAGAGGGGGTTGACCTCGATGGACTGCGACTGGAGAGAAAGAGATCAGAGAATCACAGGGCTGGAAAGGACCCCAGTGTCATCTCGTCAAACTGCCTGCAATGCAGGAGTCACAACTAAATCACCCCTGACAGGTGGTCCTCCAACCTCAGCTTGAAAACCTCCCAAGAGGGAAAGCCCACCAACTCCTGAGAGAGTCCTTTCCACCGTCAAACAGCTCTTCACATCAGAAAGTCATTCCTAGAGTTTAGTCGGAATCTCCTTTCTGGTCATTTGAATCCGTTGGATTGGGTCCTCCCCTCTGGAGCAGCAGAAAACAAGTCTGGTCTCCATCCTCCAGGTGGTATTTGAAGATGGCTCTCCTATCTCCTCTTTTCCAGGCTTTCTAAACAAATTTGCCAGACATACAACTGCATGATTGTGGGGCAGAGACCTGTCGCCTGATACTTGGCATGGATACTTGAGATAGTTACAGTCCTAATCTAGGTGATAGTCCTCGAAATTTATTCAGCTGGGCCTAAATGTGAACCTTGTTGGAACCCTGGCTGGCCACTAGTGTGCGGGAGTCCGGAAGCCTCCATTCCGCCTTGGTATCCCTTGTTTTAATCCTTACAAGCTGGGTTGAGGGTTGTCAACGAGAAATAAAAATCAGTAAGGAGGAAAGCTCCCTTACCAAGGAGGCGAAGACTGGCAGGAAGAGGGTTGCGGTGGCCACGTTGCTGGTGCATTCGGTGAAGATGGCGATGACCAGGGAGAGGATGATGGCGATGGCCCAGGGGGGGACGCTGTGCAGAGGGGTCATCTGGTCACCCAGCCATTTGGAAAGCCCTGAAGCCTGGAGTTGTGGGGCAAGAGCAGAGAAAGAGAATATTGTCCGGTGCTGAAGTCAAGCGTTGGTCAGCGATCAAAGCAAAACATGGTGTCAGTGAAGTGAACTCTGTAGTCAAGAAACCAAAACAGATCCCAATAGCTCTTCCCAGTAGGTCCTCTCCAGCAAGGCAGTTGTGAGAGCTGAAGGCCCCTGCCTCCCACCACCTTCTAAGTCTCCTCCTCTCCCTGACTTCCCAGGTAGTCTTAGACTGCGCCTGTGCACAACCAATCTCTGCTCTGCTCTTTTCATGTCTCTGTGTGTTCTAGGAGACCCGTGGGGAGAGGAGCTGGTCACAGCAGGAGGGGAAGACTCCCTGGCTTCTTCAGCAGCCTGCCTCATCTCTGCCTCTTGGCCTTCCTCCTCCCCAGCCTCCTCTTCTGCCTCTGAGTCCGGACTGCTCTCTGCCACAGCCTCTTCCTGCTCACTAAACTCTGTTGCCTCTTCTGCTTCCAACACCTCCTCCTCCCAGTCTGCTCCCTCTTCTCCCTCTGACACTCATCGGCATCCCAACACCATCTGAGCCTTCTTCCCCTGGGGGTTCCCTTAGGGGTTTCCCAGCTGGTGCCTCCCACCACTCCCCTGTATCCAGCCAGTCCATGACAATATTGGGGGGGACCAACCACCGCTGTGGTCTCTTGACAATCAATTGTATTTGTCCAACCCCTGGGGGTGATGGTGTCCTTAACCCTTTGGGGCCCATGTAGTACTTTGCAAAACCCACAAAATGCTTAAGGCTGCTGCTGGATCAGGCCAGTGGCCCATCTAGCCCAGTATCCCGGTCCCACAGCCCAACCAGATACCAGTTATGGGAAACCAGGAAGCAGGACCCAAGCAGATCAGCACTCTCCAGTTGTTGTTCCACATGATCTGGCATTCAGAGGTAGACTATCCCTGGGCATGGAGGTTCTGCTCTCAGCCCTGCTGAGTTAGGCTAGTGGCCCATCTAGTCCAGCATCCTGTCCTCACAAGGGGGAAACAGGTGCCTTAAAGGGAAGCCCACAATAAAGATTTGAGCACAAGAGCAACACTCTTCTCTCCCACGGCTTCCAGCAACTGGGATTCAAAAGCATTTCCTGTCTTCAGACAGCTCCGGCAATGCACAGAGGAGCCTCATCCCAGGGGAGGGATCCATGCAGGTCTCCTCTTGAGCTAGAGAGCGTCTTACTGAATTGGGGCCCCTCCCCACATTAGAAATGAGGATCCAGTTCCCGATTCCCCCTTCATTTGCAAGGAATCGTACAAAACAAATTGGCACTAACAAATAAAAGTTCCAGGGTGGCAACAGAAAGCAAACTAAAAATGCTTTTGCAGTTCATCAAAACTATCCAGCAATATCAAGTTACAGGAAAACTGGTGCTATTAACAGTAAATCCTTCTAGTTGGTTAATTGGTTCGGCAACTTCCGTGCACATGATGTGTGATGCTAATTATTTCCCCCAAGAGTTAAATGATAACTAATCAGAGGCAGCTACAGGAGAGCTATGAGATTCAGGTGAGGGGCAGATGCCTTATCAATCCCAGCAGGTATATAAGAGGATGATCTGGCCTGCCCAGGCCTCCGGCTGGCCGGTTACTTAGTTCTAAGGATTAGAGCAGGAACCAGCTTAGCAGGGCCAAGTCCTGCACACTGCTGTGGTGCTGCTGCTAAAGAGGCCTCTTTTCCAATGCATGGATGAGGCCGGCAGGTTGGGCAGCGCACAGCACCCTCTTTGTCTGAGCCCGGCAGGGCTTGGCGCAGGCCAAGTTCTTCTGGGGAGGACAAGGGAGGCTTGTTCCGGACGGGCTGCTGAATGGCTGGCGGGGTGGAGGTTTTTTTGCATTTAAACCTATCATTTGGAGTGGTGCTCAATATGACCAGGGAGAGAGTTTGCAGTCATTTCCGAGCGAGTTGAAACTAGGTCAAGTCCTCCCTTCTCCTGGGGACACTAGAATGCAGCTGGCAGTGGCAGGAGGGGGCTCTGGTGCCAAGTGGCATCGTGGAGGGCACATTCCCCCCCATCACCCCAAAGCCAGAAAAACGGCAACATCACGGGAATCGCGTCCAAGAGCCCCGGATGGAACAGGGGGAAGGACAGGCCTGCAACCTGCTGCACCATTCTGTGCCATGGGGCACAGCCTGCCCCACCAGCGCTGTGGTTCGCTTGGCGCAATTGACGGTGGCCTTCGAGCTAGAGAACAGCCAGCCCTGGCATGCTTCTAGTGTTGCCAGGGAGACTGGGGACCGGCTACTGCGGTGGGGCTCAGGCTCAGCTCAGACAGAGGCCCCTCAAATTCCCCACTCCCCATGGCTTAAGCACACAGGAGGAGGCCTCACTACAGCCACCTAAGAGCTGTAGCGGTTAGAGCGTTGGACTAGAACCTGGGAGAGCCCTGGGTTCAAATCCCCTCTGCTCAGCCATGGAGTTCACTGGGTGAGCTGCCCCTTAGCCTAGCCTACCTCACAGGGCTCTTGCGGGGATTAAATGAGGACAGGGAGATAAAGAAATAAATCGTTTGCAAGGATTTCCCAGAAGGATTTCCCTTCCTGCTCAAACTTTTGAAAGGAATACATTTTCCAAAAATGAGAGAGGCCACATGCAAGACTTGCCTGGAGGTTCATAGGCCCTGCTCCCTCCCACAATTCCCGACATTACAGGAAAGGGTAGTGCACTCTGTGTGTGGCTAGAGGCACCCTTTGGCTGCCCCACAGCCTTTATTTATACAGAGAGAGACATATTCAACGACGCTGCCACTGTGGAGGGAGCCACGCGTGAAACGCATGCCTCCAAAGTTGGGTGGCAAAGGTCCAGGTTTGGCAGAGCTCTCTGATGCCCACAACCAGCCAGCCCCCCCCCCCTCCTGCCACCACCAAGGACTTACGTCGCTTCCATTGGCCAGGGCGAAGCCTCCTCCGAGAAGCAGCACGATGCTCCATGGCATCTTATGCTGGACCACCTTCCAGTTCAGCAATGGGGCAGGGAAGAAGGGCTCCTTCATAGCTGTGGAGAGAGTCCAAGAGAAGTTGGGTGTGACGGGGGAGGCAAAGCAGGGGCCAGTGAGGACACCCACCCACCTACCACGCAGTTGGCACCAGCAGGAGGCTGCCAGCAGGCTGGATGCCATGGCAAGGGTCACACAGAGATCAGAATAACTTTATAGGGTAGGAGCTGTTGAATAGGGGAAGAAGGTAGCTGACTGTACTCCATGGGAGGTTTTTAAGCAGAAGTTGAATGGCCACCTGCCAGGGATTCTTCAGCTGGGAGTCCTGCATTGCAGGGGGTTGTACTGGATGACCTTTGGGGGTCCCTTCCAACCCTACAATGCTATGAAATACTGGCAGAACCCAGCACGCCCCTCCTGGTCTGCCTCTTTTGACCAGCCTCCTCGAAGGCCCTGAGGGGGGGGGTGTCTCCGCCTTCCTTTACCTTCCTCCGCCTCTTCTAGGTCGCAGCTGCTATGACTGCAGAAGCCACACCTGGGCCTGGTGGCAGGAAGGATGAACAGGAGAAAGGCCACGAAGATGGCCACAGTGGCATCCGTCACATACCTGGGACACATTTGGGAAGATGAAGAATGAGGAGGAGGTGTTAGTGGCGGCAGTGTCCCATTTCCCTCGCTCTGTCCCAAAAGCAACAGGTCAGCCAGTTGAATGCCTCAAACCTCCAGCCAGCAGCACACACACACACCCCACACACCCCGGAGGGAACATGAGCTCCCAGGAGAGAGATGAACACCCTCCTTGCTGCATCCCTCTCTGGGTTTCTCCCAGGAGTCCTTTCAAAAAGGATATTGCAGAATTGGAAAAGGGCAACCCAAAGGATCAAGGGGATGGAGCAACTCCCTTATGAAGAACAGTTGGGACTTTTTAGTTTAGAGATAAAGCGAGTAAGAGGCAACATGATAGCAGTTTGTGAAATTATGCATGGCACAGAAAAAGGTTCTGATGGAACCTCCAGGTGCAGGTGCAGCCTATCTCAATCCCTAGGCTTTCAGGGGTCCCTGGCCACTGTGAGGACAGGAAGCCAGACTAAATGGACCATTGGCCTAATCCAACAGGGCTCTTCTTGGGTTCCTCCAAGGTGCTCAGATTCTCCCATTTAATCTCCCAAATTTCCTGCACAAGCAAGATTTCTTCCAGGCTGCTCCCAGAGTCTCCCAGCCAAGCAGGGATTCGAACCTGGAACAGGCTGGCACAAGGAGGAGGAGACTCTTCGCTGCAAGCAATCCTGAGTGCCCTAAGCCTGGTGCTATCGGGGAAACCCCCCCCCCCAAATACAAAACACCACACAGATAGCATCACTGGTCTGCAAAATGGCTAGCAAGAGGAAGAACAAAGCCCACTCACTCCTTGTCCTTGTTGAAGAGGGTGGTGGCCCAACCGGGGATGAATCCAGGGTCCCTGGTGAACCAGAGGAGGATGAGGAGGGTAAAGGCCAGCAGCACATTGAACTCTGCAAAGGAGATGGGCCCCAGTTTCCGGTGCTCCTCTTTCAGCACCCGCAAGGCGGCCTGCTCCTTTTCGGTCCTCTGGGTCCCACAGCCCCAGGTCTTCCGGAAGCTGGAGAGAAAGAGCAGGGCGGTCAAGGCAGGGGGCCAAGTAGACTGCCAGGTAACCACTCTAGCAGGCTGACCTTTCGGGTCGCAACCTGGGGGATTCAGCAAGGAGGGAGAGAGGGGAAGAGAGGGTCCCACAACTGGGCACCTGGCGCAGCTTGGGAACTTGGCACATTTGTGTTTGTTGTCTGTGGCGGGCTGGCTGTGAGCTCAACAGGATACCCAAAGGGAGAGAAGGATCTGAACGCAGAAACACCAGGAAAGGGCATACACAAGAGGTGCTGGAGGCTCCAGGAGAGAGGCAAGCTGGGCTGGCGCAAGTCGTGGCCAGAGCAAAGCCGCAGGTGGCGTGGCAGAGCAGCCACGATCAGGGAAATGTGCTTGTTTCTCCAAGGAGCTCTAGGCGGCTTACATGGCTCTTCCCTGCCGCTCTCACGGCACCCTTGCAAGGTAGGTTAAACTGAGAGACAGTGACTGGCCCACAGTGAGCTTCATGGCCAAGTTGGGGAGGGGGATTTGAACCCTAGTCTCTCCCACCTTAGTTGGCCCTCTAACCTCTACACCACTACTGGCCCTTCAGAGAGGCGCAATGGGGAAAGCGCATTGATGGGAGTGTGTTTTTATGTTTACGCAATGAGGCCCCTTTAGGGTGAAAAGCAGCTGAAGGCTTTTAGCCACTATGGCTAATAGCCTTCAATTTCCCTCTCCTCCATGAATTTACGAGTTGCAGGAAACCAACAGTGGGGAGAGGATTCATGTGCTCAGGTTCTTTCTGCCAGTTTCCCATTGGGGCATCTGGTTGGCCACAGGATGCTGGACAAGATGGGTCATAGGCCTGATCCGGCAGGGCTCTTCTGATGGTCTTCTGTTTGCTGGATTCCCAGCAAGGCCCAGAAGCAGCCAGCCAGGCCAGAGGTCAGGGACAAGGAGTCCAGGAAGATCTGGATGGCTGAGGGCTGCCACAGGTGCCCCAGCCCCGGACAAAGCAGGGCCACCTTATCCACCAGCCCACCCAAAGGTGCAGAGTCCTTACTTGAACCCCATGAAGGAGACCTGGAGCCAGAACCAGGCAAGCGTCAGCATCAGGAGCATGTTCGGGAAGGCAAAGCCAAACCAGGAGGCAAAGTTCAAGATGTCGCCGTTCTCAGGGAACAACCTGGGAGGAGGAGGAGGAAATGGTTGAAAAGCCTAGAATCACAGAATAGTAGAAGTGTAGAGCTGAAGGGGTTCCCCTAAGGGCCATCTAGTCTGACCCCCTGCCCAGCAAGGCAGGAATCACAACTAAAGGATGCCTGACAGATCCAACCTCTCTTTCAAAACTTCCATTGAAGGAGAGGCCACTAGCTTCCAAGGAGCCTGATCCAGTTGTTATCCTCAGAAAGTTCTTGCTAATTTTGAGTCGGAATCTCATTTTTTGTCAATTGAATTTGTTGTTTTGGATCCTCCCCTCTGGAGCAGCAGAAAACAAGCCTGCTCCATCTGTGTGGCTCTGAATGGTAGAACATGAAACTCTGGATCCTAGGGTCATTGGTTCGAGCCCCACGTTGGGTGAAATATTCCTGCATTGCAGCGGGTTGGACTAGAAGACTCTTAGGCCCCTTCCAACTATGATTCAAAGAACTCTATGAATCCAAGTGGCAGCCCTTCAGATATCTGAAGACGGCTCTCATATCCCCGCTCAGTCTCCTCTTCTCCAGGATAAACAATTCCAGCTCCCTCAACCTTTCCTTGTAAGGTTTAGTTTCCAGACCCTGGATCATTCTGGCTGCCCTCCCTACACACCTTCCAGCTTGCCAATATCCTTCTTAGGACTCAGCTACACCAGCAAAGAAAAAGTGTTATATACGTTATAACACCGTGTCACTAGATGGCGCTGCGGAGCCCCGCCTTTTGCCAACACAATTTCCCATTGTGCAGTTTACAACGCGTTTCCCTAAAATGATTTCTTGATGTGTCTAGATCCAGCCTTTAACCTGGACACAAAAATCCCGGTGGTGTCTGACCAAGGAAGAATAGACCGATAGGAGAGCAATGTGGAGGTCATCAGGAACAGGGTGGGGGAAGGCTGTTCCAGGAGAACCCCAGCTTGGATTGTTTAGGAGTAACACAACAAGTGACCAAGAGGGCTGAACGAAACACAGGCCCCCTTTCAGCCCAATGACCCCAAGAAGAAAAAAACCCCACGCCACACCGTTTTGGTTTCAATAAAAGAGCCACACAGCAGAGTCCAGCCTGTGTGTCATGTTGTGGGTGCGGCAGAAACTTACTGGTTCATCTGACCTTTGAGGACCAGGTTTGGCCCCGTCCCGGTCAGGGTTGCTGTCCCTCCGATGCTGGCAGCATAGCAGACACAGAGGGTCATCCCTTTGTTGATCCTCTTCTTGGTCTCCCTCTCACACTTCTTGGAGCTGTCTGGCAAGTGCCCGTTGCCCGCAACTAATAATAATAATAATAATAATAATAATAATAATAATAATAATAATAATAATAATAATTTATACCCTGCCCTCACCAGCCAAGACCGGGCTCAGGGCGGCTAACACCAGATATAAAAACAATTGATTGAAATACAACTTAAAAAACAAGATTAAAATACAACATTAAAATGCAGCCTCACTGGAAGGAGACAAAGTTGATTTGGCCTTTGATTGCAATGCAACACCAGGTGGGTGGGAGAAAGAGACCAGAGTGAGCCCTCAAGGTGCAAGTGGTGCGCTGTGCGCTGTACTGGCTCAGGAGAGACCCACCTGGTTCAGCATAAGAACATGTTCTTATGCATCAGACCCAAGGAGGCCCATCTAGTCCAGCAACCTGTTCTCACAAAGGCCAACCAGTTGCCCCTATTGGGATTCAAGCCCTCCCTTTTCCTGTGGCTTTCAGCAATTGGCATTCACAAGCATTGCTGTCTCCAACTGCAGAGGCAGAGCACAGCCACTAGGGCTTTTAACAGCCTCCAGACAGCAGCTAACCAGCTGCCCAGCTGCCTCTGGAAGAGAAAACTACAGAGAGTTACTGTTAATTGTGTGGTTCACATTAGGGGCATTAAAAAATAAAAAAAATCCTTGGGGCTGATTATTTTTACACTTGCAGGGGAAGGTTTAACCCTTCCCTTCCCCAGCCATGAACCTGATGAAAATCAAGATACAGAGGCAGTAAAGTCTGCTACTGTAAGGGTCCCTGCTGGCACTCTGAGAAGCTTTTTCCTATCTCCGATTGCTGCATGGGAGGACCTGACTCTCTTATTGAGATTGTGGCTGGGGAAGAAAGGGCTAAGCCTCTCCTTGCAATGTGGAGCAGCACTTGTGGAGTGTTGGACTAGGAGGACCTGGGAGGACAGAGTTCGAATCCTTACTCAGCCACACAAAGCTCACGGGGTGACTTTGTGGGGCTAGTCTCTGCCTCTCAGCCTAATCTACCCCAGAGGGCAAAATGAGGAGAGGGAGAGCTGTGTATTTCTCGGAAGACGTCTGGCATATGCATTTTATTATTTATTTATTTCATAAAACGTATACTACACCGCTTGATTGCAGTTGGTTGTTGTTTTTTAAGCCTCAAAGCAGTTTACAAAAATGATAAAAACAATAAAAATTATCAGCAAGATAACCATTCAAAGCTTTCAAAAACCACAGGCTTAAAACAGATTAAAACTTGCATTGGCTTTCTAAAATTTATTAAAACTGATATCAGTAGTATTCTTTAAAGCAGCTCCTCCAATGCCAAGGATTGCATTTTTAAAAAATAATAATCTCCTGACATGGGTGCAGAATGTGGAGTTAGATCCCTGGTCATGAGGAGGGATGTGAACATGGAAGTCTACGCCTTTTACCTGCCAGCAGTATCTGGTATTGACACGAAGGGCCCTTTCAGCTGTCATGGCTAACAGATTTGTCTACTCTTTTTTTAAATAATAAAAAAACCAGATGAAAACTAGTAGCTGCCCCCATGCATTACAAGACTGCGAGCTGTTTCACATACAGGTAGCCTCTCCTTCCATCCCTGGCCTCTCCAGGTAGCTCCCACTTGCCCTCTTTATAGAGTGCTCATCCTGATTTCTTTGCAGAGAGATTAGACAATGTTGGCTGCCGAGTTGAGCCTTCTCTCCAATTTGTTTACGGAGGAGATGGTTGCATCAAAGCAAACTTTCCGGGCCATTTTCCCATACCTTCTCTTATTGCAGGACAAACCTCCTTCTTCAGGGGACGTAGGTTTGTGGCACAAGAGCTGCCAATCAGTTGGAATTGCACAACCTGCAATTTGCCAGTTATTATGGGATTGAATTCCAGCGGGAAATGGGGGCAGTTCAGAAGTGCCTGTCGTTTTTAGAATTCATGAGAATGCTTTTAACCATGCTTAGAACTCGCAGACATGGCTTTTGCTCTTTTTAGAATTGTCGGGCTGTAGGCAGTGTCTGCCCTACTCAGCAGACCCACTGAAACTGATAGACATGGCTAAATAATGCTAATTTCAGATGCATGCGGGAGAGGGCTATCAATGGCAATTAGCAGCTGTCTGGAGGCTGCTATGAGCCATAGTGACTGTGCTCTGGCATCCACAGTTGGAGGCAGCAATGCTTCTGAATACCAGCTGCTGGAAATGGCGGGAGGGGGGAAGTGCTCTTGTGCTCAGGTCCTGCTTGCAGGTTTTTCATAATGGACATCTGGTTCCCCCCTGTGAGAACAGGATGCTGGACAAGATGGGCCACTGGTCTGATCCAGCAGGATCTTCTGATCTTCATACTTTCAAGAGGTCTGCTCTTTTGAGTTGGAGTCAGTTCTGGATTTCAATTCAGTTTAGTCTTCTGCACTCCTCTGATGTCCTTAGACCATCTGACGGTTAATAAACATGTGAAATAAATGATTTTTAAAAATCTAATGCTGAGAATTCCACATGAGTGTCAGGGGCTGGACTGAGGAGGAATGGTGGGGACAGTCCCCCCCCTTTTCCTATACCTTTCTGAAAAGAGGAGGACAGTGTAGATTTAGAACAGTGGTTTGCAGAAGGTCATATAGTTCAGAGGCTGCAGAGGGAAGGAGCTGGGAAATATTGGAGGGGGGGCAGCAGGAAGAAGAAGCACCAGGGAAGAGACAGCTAACAGACTCAGTGTCTCCTGAAAGCATTCCTGACCCACCATCTCCCAGAACAAGGCATGCCTTGAGAGTAATAGAACAGAAAACTCAGAGGCAGAAAGCACAGATCAGCCAGCGCAGGGAATAGAAAACGTAGAATAGGAGGGACTGAGCGGGTGGGACTTGACTTGGAGCAACTCCATTAACTAAGAGAGACAGCGTTCCTTCGCCTTTCTCTGTGAATATTGAATAAACTACATGGTAAGAACTCTTCTTGTTTTTCCGCTTCTTGGCATCCCACCGTGAGAGGGATAGGATTCCGTGAAGCCTTGACAATGAGGTTGAGAAATTTTATTTATTTTTTAACCATCGCTCCCCGCCCCCACCGCCCCACGATTCCTTGCAGCCGTCGCCCACTTACCCTGCACTGTGGAGACCCCCAAGGCAGCCACCTTCCCTTCCAGTTCACCCTTGGGGTTGCTGTGCTGCCCAGCAGCTGCAGACTCCATGACGGCCAGATCCTGCTCAGAGCTGTTCATCTGGTCCAGGACCGCCTGGACTATGGGAACCATCATGGCGGTGGTGGCCGTGTTGCTGATCCACATGGAAAGGAAGGCTGTGACCCCCATGAAGCCCAACATCAGCCTGCAAGGAGGACAGAGGCAGGCGGGGAGGAGAGAGGGAAGCTGGCCAGGTGGTCGCTTGGGGTGTCCGAGGATCGGCCCCAGGTGACCAAGCAGAGGACCTTTAAATACCTTGACTCCCACCCACTCACCAAAAACAACACAGACATCTGAGGTTGGGTGGATAGGTTGGGAAAAATCATGCAGGTTTCACCCCAGAGCCAGGAAAGGGCAACCTGGCTGCGGCAGGGGTTTTGTGCTGGATAGGCCCCCCTGTAGAGCTCAGCTGAAGCTGCCCCCCACCCGCAAAGGTGGGTCTACAAATCTGGCAGCACACATGACAAGCCTATGCCATGCTTAGAAAGCCAATGCAATTTTTACATCCGTTTTTAGTCTATTGTTATTTTAACTTCTCAAAAGCCTGAAACTATTGCTGTTATTTTTTCCTTAATTTTAATTTAATTGCTTTGACTTTTATGCAAATCACTTTGATGTTTCTTTAAAAAAAAAAGCTATCAAGAGTTGTATAAATTTTGTGAAACGGATAAATAATAAATGGGAGGGTGTGCCTCTTGGGACAATGTACTGGTCCGCATGCCCAAGCAGCAGCTGTGAAAGGAGGCCCTCTGAGCATGTGACAAGTGTTACATGTAAGCCTCCGGCTCTGACCCAGTATAACCCCCCCCCCAGACACACACACACACACACACACACACTGCATTAGAAGCTCAGCCATCTCCCCACCTGGTTTCCCTTGGGATGTTGGGGTGGTTAGACAGGAGTCACTTACAGGGCTGGTTTCACCCCGACAATCAGCAGCACCCTCAGGGCAATCCGTTTGTGCAGGTTCCAGTGTTCCACAGCGACGGCCACGATCAGTCCCCCCACAAAGAGCATGTTGGTGTCTTTCAGGTACTGCATGCACACCTGGGAAGTGAGCAGGGAAATGAAGGAGGCATAACTCTTGGTCACTTTTGGCCACCGTTGTCACAGATGGTGCAGCTTCATGGTGGCTGGCTTGGCTGCCTTCCCCGATTCCCTGCCTCTCTGGGGAGGGCTCCCTCCCCCCTCTCCCAACACCCACCCTCAGTACTCTGGCATCAGGGCTTCTTTGAGGTCTGGAATGCCTATAGTCCTTGCAGTCACCTCTGGGCATGCACAGAGTACATTTCCCTTCCCAGGATGGCCCCTGCTTGCACGGTGGCTCAGCTTGTATTTTTCAGGGCCCAATCCAGTCCGCAGCCTCCCTCTTGGTTCTTCTGCCCCATTCAAGTGCTAACCTGGCTGTATATATAGGTCTAATTCTGCTCCTGCCCTTCCTCCCTGTTGTCCTCTGACTTCCTGAGCTCAGTTGTTGGATTTTGCTCAGTCTCAAAAAAGGTTCTGGGTTCCAGGCAGTAGAAGAGGAAGAATTAGAACTTTCCTTGCAGGGCGCCTCTCCTCTGCTGCCCTTGAGATTTACCTTTTTGGACTCCAGGATGCCAAACATCGGGAACAGGATGACAGGCAGGAGGGCTGTGACTGCCAAAGGGATCACCTCTGTGCACCAGTACACAGCCATGAGGATGATCACATAGCCACACCTGGCCTCCTGCAAGGAGGGAAAAGAGAGAGGGAGGGAGGGAGAGTTCCATCAGGCCCAGTGATCACAGACTCACAGAACTGTAGAATTGTATGGTTAGGAGAGACTCAAAGCATCCTCTGTTCCATCTTCCTCTAATGCAGGACACAAGCAGGAATGCCTCAGGGCCCAGGAACCCTCCTTGCCCGAATGGCTGGACCAGAGGCTCAGCTTCCTCAGCTTCCACTGGGATGGGTTGAACTGGTGCACCCCACATTTTGGGAACTGGACATGCATTCCAGTTTTCCAGATTTGCCAGGAAGAGGCTTGACGGATGAAATCACTGGTCTTCGTAAACCTTTGTCTGTGTGTTCCCTTGGTTCGCTGCCAGCCCTGCTCTCCAAATAACTGCCTGCCCAGAGCTATTGTGGTACTGAACACATTGTGGGATTCTTTTTTTCAAAAGGCCCAAGACACTGAGACCTGAGGTTTGTAGGAACATTGATCCAGCTAGCTCAGCATTGCCCACACTGACTGGCAGCAGCTGCTCTCCAGAGGTTCTGGCAAGGAGTTTCTCTCCATCCCACCTGAAGATGCCATCTGATTTTATCCAGATGCCTGGATCGAGGACGGCTGACCTCCCCACTCCTCCTTACTCTCACTCGACCCGGACTCAGACCTCTGCTTATCTGCTGATTGCCTAGCAGTGCTCTGACTGCCTTCCAACTCTTCCTCTCCATGAGAGCTAATAGAGTCTTCTTTAGCAAGGGGGTGGGGTCAAACTGCCCTTTCTCAATTCTGACAGTCAGTTCTCATCTCATCTACAGAGCCAGTCCCTCATTCACTTAATTCACTCTCTGAGTCTAACTCATCCCCTGTGCTCTGGGAGCCCACGTTGCTGACATCCAGGGGAGAAGATCCTGTGCCACACACAACATTCTGCCTTCTGACATTTGGTTGCTGTTCCCTGCTCCCTGCTTCCTAGAATCTGCCTCCTGAGGCCACTGCCTCACTCTGCCCAATGGCAGCGCCGGCTCTGGCCTGATTCAGAAATCAGTGCAAAAGACAGCAGGCTCCTTGCAGATTCAGGAGGTGTGGGAGAACCTGCCATTTCAGCTCATTTTCCACTTCTTCAGTTCTCCAGAATGCCACATCAGTTTGCAAATTTCATTTTTTTAAAGTCCTACTTAAAATTTGTCAGCATTAAGTGTTATTATATCAAAATATACACATACATCTTTGCACACATTCTTTGGCTGGAGAACTGCTACATTGCAAAATTCAGAGGTGCACATTTTGAAAGAGGGTTCTGTGTTTCAGTTTGCGAACTGTTTCAGAAAACTGGAATGAGGTGAGGCTGCCTTTAGGTGCACACTGAATTCAATTTGCACAGGCAGAAAAGGAGTTGAGTGGATTGGCTGGTGGGAAGGAGGGGGAAAGAGACCCACACTCATTCAGTGACTCCAAGAGCAAGGATAGGGGTGTCACTAGAACCAAAAAGTCCCCCGCATAAAAATTTACAACTACCACAATGCAGGAGAGTTAATCACTCCTCTGACAGTCCGTAATTGGAATGAATCTCCACCAAACCACAATTACGGCAACCACAAGCCAGACTCTCTGGATTAATGTTGCGTAAACAGGCCAGATCAAACTGCTAATGAGAGGCTGAAATGGCCTAGAATTTGTCAAGTCCATTTTCCTGTGGGAAGACATTTAATGTCTTGTCAACAGGGGATCTTTGGGGCAAACACCTCATTGCCTCTCCATTTGATTGTGCCCAAAATGACTGTTTGCCAGAACACAGGGCAACCAACAGACCTGCTCACCCACAAGACGCCTCTTAAAAAAGAAAAGAAGAAGCGGTGGGTGGGTGGGTGTCAAATTTCACATTGGTCCGATAACTAATAATAATAATAATAATAATAATAATAATAATAATAATAATAATTTATTTATACCCCGCCCATCTGGCTGGGTTTCCCCAGGCACTCTGGGTGGCTTCCAACAAAACACTAAAATAACAATAACCTATTAAACATTAAAAGTATCCCTAAACAGGGCTGCCTTCAGATGTCTTCTAAACGTTTGGTAGTTGTTGTCCTCTTTGATATCTGGTGGGAGGGCGTTCCACAGGATGGATGCCACTACCGAGAAGGCCCTCTGCCTGGTTCCCTGTAACTTGGCTTCAGCCACCCTCCACATTTAGACTGATTTTATATTGCCGTTAACAGACATGGCTTCCCTCAAAGAATCCTGGGAACTGTAGTTTGCTAAGAGTGAAGGGAATTCTTAGATGATGCCCATGCACCTCCCAGAAGCACATCAAAAGTGCCTGGCTGCAGAATGAGGCCAGGGGGGCCCATCTTGTTCAGCCTCCTGTTCTCACAGTGACCCAGCCAGGTGCCCCAATGGGAAGCCCTCAAGCAGAATTCGAACACAAGAGCACTCTCCCCTCCTGTAGTTTCCAGAAGCCGGTATTCAGAAGCATCGCTGCCTCCAACTGTGGAGGCACAGCATGGCCATCATGGCTAGTAGCCATCAATAGCCCTCTCCTCCATAATTTTTTCTAATCCTCTTTAGGGCCATCCAGGCTGGTAGCCATCACTGCCTCCTGTGGGCAGGAGTTCCATAATTTAACTCTGCACTGCATGAAGAAGGGCTTCCTTTTATCTGAAAGTTGGGAGGGAGAGTGTCAAGGGGTCCAGAACGACTGCAAATGTCCCGCCATGGAGTGAAGCGAGCATGACAAGACAGCAATATTTTAGCACACCTTTAAAGAAACAGAAAAGCCAGACATGTGCAGTACAGATAGGAAGACCAAGGAAGCTTGTATGTTCTAAGCACCTCTCTGGCTCAGTCTGGACATATATATTTTTAAAACACACAGTGAAAATGCTTTTTTAAAAAACATTTTAAAAATAGATATTGAATTTGCCATTAGCTCACCATCGCATCTAGTGTCACATTTGTATAATGCATGTAAAATGTTATATTTGCAGCTGTATAGCTGAGTCATATGTGTGTGTGTGTGTGTGTGTGTGTGTGTGTGTAGTAACCCACACTGCCAGAGCATCCCTGAAGCCTCTAAGCAAGGAGAGCCCATTACCTTCCCAAGCAGTCTTGGAGTAGGTGTTGAGCAGCTTAGACAGTCAGGAGGTCCTTCCTAATGTTTCTGGCCACTTTAACCCTTTGGTGCCTGGGTCCTGCCCTCTCCTGCCTCCCAGGCCTGCCATCACGACCTAATATGGGCAAAGGGGAAATGTCCAAATGTCCAGGGTGCCCTCCCACGCACTCGCTCTGCCTGAAGAAGCGCCTGGTGCCCTCGGCATCCTGGGTCAGCTTGCATCCTTCCACCCAGCACCAGCCAATGCCCTCCTGACCCGCTTGGAGTAAATCATTTCTTTAAAGTTCAAGAATACAACCAGGCTTAGAAATTAACTGCAGCTGCAGTCTAGAAGAAACGAAAGGAGGGACACCTTCTCGGCTTGCGCAGATAAATAGAATATTGGAATCGTGAAAGCACTGGGGGAACTGCTGGCGACACAGTACGAAAGCTGCATCTGTCAATGGGATGGACGAGATTTAGGAGAGTTGCCTGTGCAGACATTGTTGGTCGGTTCAGGCTGCCCAACGCCCCACAGGACCCAAGGAGCGTTGTGGGGAAGGCAGGCAGAATCTGCTCCCCTCTGGGCACACAGCTTGCCGCCCTCCTGGGCAGCTCTTGAAGCGCGTGCCGGATGCATCTGTGTAACTCTTTCCTTAGAATTGGAGAGTTGGAAGGGATCCCAAGGGTCATCTGGCCCACCCTCTGCAATGCAGGAATCTCAACTAAAGAATCCCTGACAGATGGCCATCTGAGCTCTGCTGAAAAACCACCAATGCGGGCGGAGCTGGGGCTCAGCGTGGGCGGCCCCCTCTCAAGGTGCCGATCTGGAGCTGGGACTGGCGCTCCTCCTTCCAGTTGACAGGGCTCCGTTCAGGGCTGGTGCTGAGATTTCCCCTTTCAAAACCACACCGAAAATATTTTTCTTTCTCCACAACCCCATCCCCGCTTGCTACTGAGCATTAGAGTAAGGTTACCAGATTTTTTTCTTCAATGAATCCAGGGACACTTTTAAACTTCAGTAGAAATGACAGGATTTTGTCTGGGGACTGATTTGTAAATCCGGGGACTGTCCCCAGGAAACGGGGACATCTGGTAACCTTACATTAGAGCCAGAAACAGATTTGAATCGGGTCTGCGCTCGGATAGGAACATGTCCCCAGAAATGAACCGAATGTCTCTCTGCTTATATGCAGAGTGCTTGTCCCTCAGCACAGAAATTGCTTAGGGCTACCATGGGGTCATGAGGAGTCGGACACGACTAAACGACTAAACAACAAACGTCCTGTTTGCCAAGTGCCTCCGGGAAGCCCACAAACCGAGCCCCCCAAAAAACTCTGGTGTGCCTAGCATTTACAGGTATACGCTGCCTAGACATGGAGGTTCCATTGGGTTTGTCTGAATCCTTTTTGCTCCTATAGGTGGCGGTGATGGTGACTGCCAGCTCCCTCTTCAGGCACCCAGTCCCCCTCCCCTCCCTCTCTCGCATGTTCTTGCGGCGGGGGCTTCTCTTGAGGAGGTTTCCCCCTCCCTCCCGAGTCTTCAATACCCTCAAAGAGGCGGAGGGGTTGGACACGCTGGGAGGGAGAGGCTCAGGTCTTCCCTCCGCTGTCGGAGGTAGGATGCTAAGGGAGCCCTAGTGGGGAAGGGGCGCTGCTGGTAGTCGGCAGAAGAGGCCCCCTGAGGGACCCCCAGGACGCCCCCGAGGAAAGAGACGGGAAGGGCGATTGCAAAAAGGACACCCCCGCGGCCTCTGGAGAGGCTCCGTTTGGACCTGGCACGGCTTGGCTTCTCCCGCCGAGGCGACGCTTATGCCTGGCCACGGCAGTAGCAGCAGAGAAGCGCCAGCCCGGGCCGGAGGCAGCGCCAGGCCAAAAGCTGGTCCTGGGCGGTAGACTGCTCCTGCCCAGGGAGGCTCGACGTGCCACCCCAAGAGGAACTGGCGGAAGGGGGGCGCCCCTTCGCTTGGCCAGGAGAGGGACCTCGCTCTGCCCACTAGGCAGGCTGGCTGGCTGGCTGGTCGGCCGGACTGACTGACCTGGGTGGGCACGAGAAGCGGCAGCGGCAGGAGAGCGAGCGGGGCGCCGGCCAGCGTGACCAGGGTCTTGCAGCGGAGCAGAGAGCGGAGCAGCGGCGGCGACGGCATCCCGAGACGCAGAGGCAGAGACAGCGCCGCGCTCGCCTTGCCGGCCGGCCTTTTAAACAACAGCGCCCGCCTGGGACCGAGCCAGCCCCCGCCCCACTCACTCCTCACCCCCCCTTCCCACTCCGGGAACCGGTCTCCTCCTCCGCTGTCGCCTTCGTCGCCTCTCCTGGCCGCAGGACGCCTCTGAGCGCGTGCAGAGTGCCCTGGCCTGGCCGCGCAGGAGTCGCCTGGACCTCTTGTTCCCCTTCCTCGCCAGATCCAGGGAAACAGTTGGAACTGGAAAGTTACATCCAGAGTAAAATTTCCATCGGGCGAGGAAAGTCAAGCGAGGCGGGGGCGGGACACCCCCTGGTGTTTGGGGGCAGCCGCAGGACAGAGAGGCAGATGGCTTGGGGGTCACCTCCGCTTCAGGTTGCACAACCAGTGGCGCGCTCTTGCGCAAAGAAATCGCTTCCTCGAAGGCCGGGATTTTTGCGCTAAAAGTGACGGGAAGCTACGGAGGGCGGGGTGTCACTCTGCCTTTGCTGCGACCTCATCGAAGTTCCCTGGAAAGATACCGGCTCCTCGTCTGGAGGTAGAGCAGCGGTTCCAACCTGAATAAAATATGGGGGGCAGGTAAGCCTTGCCCCGCACATGACGTACTGCACGCACACCATTTGAATGGCAATGCCCATCAACTTTTTTTTGAGGAGGCGCCCCCTCAAATATTTTATTGGGGGGCGAAGGGACCTCAGCCCCTAGGAGTTGGCTCCAATGTTGCAGAGCCAGGGCGTTGGAGTAGACTTCAGGTCCCTTCCAGGCAGCTCTACCCCTTGCCCGCCCACTCCCTTCCTTGGTGTCACTCTCAAGGGCCCCTCCGGACCATAATGCCCCTGTGCCATTGAGCGGTTTTCCCACAAAGTCCTGGCTGCAAATCTCATTTTACCTGAAAGGTGGCTGTAGGTACAAGTCGCTGTCCGCCTTCGCAATAGGAGCGTGATGATCCTTACCTACCTTACAGGAAGATCTCTGAGAGAACGGATATGAAGAGCTCTGAGCTCTTGAAATGGGCTTTTTCAATCTGTCTTTTTTGCCAGGCTTACCCAGACCTATTAAATGGGACCCTGCTGCCCCTGGACTCCTGTTTTTAAGAGTTTTTACAAGAAAGTTTTTTGTAGGGTTTTTTATTTTTAAAAATCTTGAGCAGTTAGGAAATACTTTTAAATCATGAAATCTATGCAGAGACACATTCTCTGTGACTTTGGGAGTCTGCAAAGACAGAGCTCCTATCGATGGGACAGGAGGGGAGCCTTGTGTGCAAGGCAGGCTGATTCAACATTTCAGTCTGAATTGCTCAACCACTTTTTTCATGTACATGTTCCCTTTAAAACCACGAGGACTAGAATCTTACTTTATTTTCAGAGGAAGGGCTGTAGCTCAGTGGCAGAACAGCTGCTTGGCTTGCAGAAGTCCACAGGTTCAATATCCAATGGCATTTCCAGGCAGGGAACCCTGGACAGCTGCTGCTGCCAGTCAGTGTTGACAGCACTAAGTTAGATGAAGCAATGGTCCAACTCAGTAGAAAGCAGTTCCCTGTGTTACTATGGGATGCTTTTTTTTTTCCTTTTTTTTTGTAATTGTAAGCTTGGGCTCCATGATCACTCACTGCAGATGGTGACAGCAGTCACAAAATTAAAAGACGCCCGCTTCTTGGGAGAAAAGCAATGACAAACCTAGACAGCATCCTAAAAAGCAGAGACATCACCTTGTCAACAAAGGTCCATATAGTAAAAGCTATGGTTTTCCCAGTAGCGATGTATGGAAGTGAGAGCTGGACCATAAAGAAGGCTGATCGCCAAAGAATTGATGCTTTTGAATTATGGTGCTGGAGGAGACTCTTGAGAGTCCCATGGACTGCAAGAAGATCAAACCTATCCATTCTGAAGGAAATCAGCCCTGAGTGCTCACTGGAAGGACAGATCGTGAAGCTGAGGCTCCAATACTTTGGCCACCTCACGAGAAGAGAAGACTCCCTGGAAAAGACCTTGATGTTGGGAAAGATGAAGGGCACAAGGAGAAGGGGACGACAGAGGACGAGATGGTTGGACAGTGTTCTCAAGGCTATCAGCATGAGTTTGACCAAACTGCGGGAGGCAGTGAAAGACAGGAGTGCCTAGTGACCTCTGGTCCATGGGGTCACGAAGAGTCGGATACGACTAAACGACTAAACAACAACAAAACTTTTAGAAGACATCTGAAGGCAGCCTTGTGTCGGGAGATCTTTAATGCTTGGTGTTCTTAATGCCAGGCTGTTCTTATGTTCTTGTGGAACCTCCATATCCAGAGGCAGTCTATCTCGATCCCTAGGTCCTATTTGGCTAAAGTAAGAAATGGATACTGGGCTAGATGGACCATTGGTCCAATGCAGCAGCTCTCTTATTTGGGTTCTTAGGTTCTCTTGCAGGCCGAAGGTAGGGGCTCATTTGGAGCTTTGGGGCCAACCTCCTCAGGTGGAAGTTATCACCTAGGAGATGGGTATCAAACGGGTAGCAGAAAAACCTGCCTCCCTGCATTGCTGCGGGTGAGTAACTGTACCAACGAGCACACTTAATCCTCTCCTAATCTCCTCCTCCAGGAGGCTGGCAGAGGGAGACTTCTTCTATCTCACCTCTCCCTGACCTCCTCCCAAGGTGCCAGGTGAGAAGCAGGAAGGAGCTGGGAGCTGGCAGGAGCCTGGCGCTAGGTGTGCAATGGGCAGGCAGCCTTAGCCCTCCTTGCACAGGGCAACAGGGAATGCCCCTGGCACATCTGGGATTGCTTCCAGGATGGGCTGAGCCACCTTAAGAACACAAGAATTGCCTGCTGAATCAAGCCAATGGCCCATCTAGTCCAGCACCCAGGTGCTCATTATGGGAGACCTGCAAGCAGGATTTGAGCACAGGAGCCCTCTCCCCTCTTGTGTTTCCAGCAGCTGGCATTCAGAACCTGCTGACAGTGGAGGCGCAGCAGAGCCGCCATGGCTAGTAGCCCTCCAGAGCCTCCTCCGCAAATTTGTCTAATCCTCTTTTAAAGCTGTCCAAGTCGGTGGCCATCACTGTCTCCTGCGGGAGTGAGTTCCATAGTTTAACCATTATTATTTTATTATTAGAATTGGTATGCCGCCCTGTACCCTCAGGCCTCAGGGCGGTTGCAACATGAAATCACAATATAAAAACACAAAATGCATAATCATAATCATAATAATAATAATAATAATAATAATACAGTGGACGCTCGGGTTGCAAACGTGATCCGTGCGGGAGGTACGTTCGCAACCCACAGCATTCGCAACCCACAGCGCCATGTGTGCGCACATGTGGGTCGCGATTCGGCACTTCTGCGCATGCGCAAAGAGCTATTTAGTGATTCTGTGCATGCGCCAAAACCCAGAAGTAAACTGTTCCGGTACTTCCAGGTTTGGTGTGGTGCGCAACCCAAAAACACACAACCTAAAGCGTCTGTAACTCGAGGTATGACTGTAATAATAATAAAAATAAACAACCCAATAGACTCCCTTCCCCAACACATTTTAAAAGGGCATTGGGTGACTATTATTTCTATTATTACTACTGAGATGCATGAAGAAGGGCTTTCTTTTGTTCGTCCTGAATTGTTCAACATTCAACTTCATGTGTTGTCCACAAGTTCTAGTGCTATGAGAGAGGGAGAAACGCTTTCCTCCATCTGCCTTCTCCATGCTAAGCATCATTTAATAAATGTCTATCATGACACCTCTTACCTAGTCCCAAACGCTACCTTTCTTCATAGGGAAGCCACTCCATCCCCAATTTTTGTTGCCCTTTTCAGAACCTTTTCCAACTGGGGCAGGACGGGTGTCTCTTTGCAGTCTCACCTGAGCTGGCCCCTGCTCAGGTGAGACTTCTCAGCATCATCACCAAGCACTTACATTTGTGGGAAGCAGACCAAGAGCTCTGGGTCATTTGCTAGGTCCAGAGACCACCTAGGCAGACCCACACACCCTGCAGTATAGAAGAATCTCCCTGGAAGCCAAAGGGGACCAGCCATAAAGCAGAGCCACAGCCCAGTGGAAGAAAGTCTGCCTTGCGAGAAGAAGGTTCCCAGTTCAATTCCTGCCAGCATCTGACCCAGAAACTGCAACAAATCCAGAATGCGCCAGCTAGACTGGTGACTGGGAGCAGCAGCCAAGACCATATAACATCGGTCCTGAAAGACCTACATTGGCTCCCAGTACGTTTCCGGGCACAATTCAAAGTGTTGGTGCTGACCTTTAAAGCCCTAAATGGCCTCGGTCCAGTATACCTGAAGGAGCATCTCCACCCCCATCGTTCTGCCCGGACGCTGAGGTCCAGCGCCGAGGGCCTTCTGGCGGTTCCCTCATTGCGAGAAGCAAAGCTACAGGGAACCAGGCAGAGGGCCTTCTCGGTAGTGGCACCTGCCCTGTGGAATGCCCTCCCACCAGATGTCAAAGAAATAAACAACTGTCTGACTTTTAGAAGACATCTAAAGGCAGCCCTGTTGAGGGAAGCTTTTAATATTTGATGAATTATTGTATTTTAATATTTTGCTGAGAGCTGCCCAGAGTGGCTGGGGAAACCCAGCCAGATGGGCAGGGTATAAATAAAAAATTATTATTATTATTATTATTATTATTATTATTATTATTATTATTATTATCATCATCATCATCATCATCATCATCATCATCATCATCATCTCCCGGCAGGGATGGGAACAATTCTTGCCTGAGATCCTGGAAAGCTTCTGCCAGTCAGTGTAGACAGTACTGAGCTAGATGGGCCAATTGTCTGACTAAGTATAAGGCAGCTTCCTATGTTCTAAGGGCAGGCGGGCAGGCAGGCAAGGGAGCCCAAGAGGGGTGAGTGGCAGGTGTACAGGTATCCAGGCAGGTTGTCCTTGGGTGAGGAGGGAGGCATTGTGTGAGTGTGCTGGACTGAGAAGGGCAACAATGGACCAGCCGGCAGAGACATCCGCCACTGGTTCTTGGAGTGCTGCCAGAGCCCAGATCCAGCAGAGAGATTCTGCTAGGCTGAGGCCAGTTCAGCCAGGCAGACATGTCCCCCATTTTCTCCAGCTAGCAGCGAGATGGAAACCGCAACTGCTCCACACAGCCATTTCTGCTGAACCATTGTGCTGGGCCTAGGCCTTCTCGGCAGTAGCTCCCTTTCTGTGGAACGCCCTCCCATCAGATGTCAAGGAGAACAAGAACTACAGTATGCAACTTTTAGAAGGCATCTGAAGGCAGCCCTGTATCAGGAAGTTTTTAATGTTTGTTGTTCTATTGTGTTTTTATATGTTCTGGAAGCTGCCCAGGTGGCTGGGGCAACCTAACCAGATTTGGTGGGTTGTATAAATAATAAAATTATTATTATTATTACTACTACTACTACTACTACTACTACTACTACTACTACTACTAATACTACTAATACTACTATTATCTGTTCTCAAGGGCCCAGCCTTTGCTCATGTGTGTGCACCACCCCTTGAAGGTGTGGAATAAAAAAGCAAGGGCTTTTAGGCATGTGCAAAGTGCTTTAGCAAAGCCACAACCATATCCTGCGAGCGGACAGTTCTCCCAAGGAAGAGGTGTGTGGAGTGGAGTCACACATGAATCTGGGCTTTTAAACTTGTACAAGAAATGGTCTGGAGTTCAGGGTGGTGAGCAGTCTGGCTCGGCTGGCGGGCCAGCGACAGCAAATTGTTTAAGGAGTGGGGGGAAGCAGAGGCTTCAAGGGGGCCAGTCCAAACTTGGTGGAAGGGCAGGAAAATGGGAAATCCAATTCAGTGTAAGGAAGCAAGGCAGCGCCAAGGCAGAAGAGGGATGTAATTTCGCACACCTGCTCATGGGGACAGAACTGGCAGTCACTGCCAGCGATGAGACCTTGGGAGCAGCAAATCCCACGCCAATGATGCTTTAGAAGAGGGACTGTAAAACGAAACCGCCAATGGCATTGTGCAAACTGGTGTTGTGACCACCCTTGAAATACTGCGTACTGCTATGGTTGGCCTGAGCACATCCAGGGAAAGGGCTCTTTGAACCCAGGAGGAGATCCCCAGGACCCCTCTGTGAAGGCTGGGTTTGGAAGATCTGCAATCGTGGCAGCAACAGCTCCATCCCTGTGGCAGGTAAGTGGAGCCCCTTGTTGCCAGCCCAGCCCAGCAGGAGCCACCCCCCAAGGCCACTGGTCCTCTCTGGACCTCCCTAGGCTCACAATGCCCAAACACAGCCTGTCTTGTTCTGTTCTGTACCAAGAAACTCACACAAGGAAACTCGCAGAGGGAGGGAGGGGGAATCGGCAGAGTGGCATTGTGAGGCCGCTGTGTTCCTTCAAGATCTCCTTCCGCGGCTTTTCATGCAGAAGAGGCGGCCAAGGCTAACCCAAGGAAGCCTCTCCAGTCTTTGGCACTCTGTGTGTGTCCCCACCCACTCACTACTACCCCCCCAAAAAAAATATCTCTGAGCAGCAAGATATTCCAGGACTTACCTAGGGTTCGGTTTCCTTGGAATGAAGAACAGTGGAGAGGTTTGTGTCTTTAGGATGGATGGATTTAATCAAAGGGACTGGTTGGGCAAGCTTGCTTTCAGACCTTCAACCCTCACAGATGCAGGAACCCAATAATAATAATAATAATAATAATAATAATAATAATAATAATAATTTATTTATACCCTGCCCATCTGTCTGGGTTTCCACAGCCACTCTCTGGGCGGCTTCCAACAGAATATTAAAATACAATAATCTATTAAACATTAAAAGCTCCCCTAAACGGGGCTGCCTGGGAAGGGACTCAGGGCATCATCCAGACTGACCCTGCTCAAAAAAACTCAAAAAAATCACTAAATCACCTGTGGGTTGAAAAGCATCTTTGGTTTGTGGCTCAAGCAGGTGGGTGGGGTGGGAGGAAAAGAGGAACAGGCCTGGCTACACCCCCCTCCGAATCAGCTGGAAGTCCCCCACTCATCCCCCTGTGCATGGGTGTGAGAGAGCCTTGGTGGCGGCAGCGATTCATCCCAAGGCTGGACTCTCTTCCCGCCCGTACGATTCTGTAGAATTGGTCCTGGACTTGAACAGGATGTCTCCCCAGGGGTTTTGAATCACACAAGATGTCAGGGAGGGAAGGGAGCCTTTTGTGTAACTGTTTAGAAAGGGCCTTGAGGGTCCCAGTTAAATTGCGGAACTCCCTGCCACAGGAGGCAGTGATGGCCACCAATTTGTATGCCTTAAAAAAGAGAGGATTAGGAAAATTTGAGGAGGAGAGGGCTATTGATGGCTACTAGCTACTGTGGCTGTGCTCTGCCTCCTCAGTCGGGGCAGCAAGGCTTCTGAATACCAGTCGCTGCGGAAGCCACAGGAGGGGAGAGGGCTGCTTGCTGGCTTCCCACTGAACCATCTGGTTGGCTACCGTGTGAACAGGATGCTGGACTAGATGGGTTCTACATGCCTGATCCAGCAGGCTCCCATTGGGTTTTTAGTCCCACCTGATGGGAGATTAGCGGCTGTGGAGTTTCCCCAACCCCAAAGCAGACTTGAGCCCCCTTTCGGGAACTGAGGCTCACAAGGAAGCCCCACGTGGGGATGCTGCCCCAGGCGATGCAGGGAGCATGGTCAGCCCTCGCCACAATTGGCTGGCTGAACAAGAGCCATTGTTACATGCCCGGAGAGGGTGGGGTGATGGGGTTGCACAGCTCCCTCTGCTCCCCTGGGGATGGTCCAGGCACCCCAACTGGCCAGAGCCAATGTTTTTCTCTCGGCCTCCAGAGACAGACGCCCACGGCCACCACAGCAGTGCCAGAGCTGACAGGCCCCTCCAGATCAGGACGTGGTGAAGGCAATCCCCTTGGCCCCGCCAAGCCCCCAGAGCTGTGGGGGGCAGAAGCAGGGCCCCTAGGCAGAGCCCTCCCTGTTTCTATACTGCTCTTAAAGGTACAGTATCCCCCACAGGGGTTTCAACCTGACATCTTTCCACCTTTCACCTTTGCTCCCCCTGCTCCTGCACAAGCCCACAGTAATCTCCTTCCCTACCGTAATATGTATGAATTGCTCATCCGCAGAAAACCGTGTCCTTCATCCTGTGTTGCAGGGGTTGGGCTAAATACTACTACTACTACTACTACTACTAATAATAATAATAATAATAATAATTTATTTAACCCCCATCCATCTGGCTGGGTTTCCCCATTCACTCTGGGAGGCTCCCAACAGAACATTAGTAAAAAGTAAAGGGACCCCTGACCATTAGGTCCAGTCGTGGCCGACTCTGGGGTTGCAGCACTTATCTCGCTTTATTGGCCGAGGGAGCCGGCGTACAGCTTCCGGGTCATGTGGCCAGCATGACTAAGCCGCTTCTGGCAAACCAGAGCAGCGCACAGAAATGCCATTTACCTTCCCGCCAGAGTGGTACCTATTTATCTACTTGCACTTGACGTGCTTTCGAACTGCTAGGTTGGCAGGAGCAGGGACCGAGCCACGGGAGCTCACCCCGTTGCGGGGATTCGAACCGCCAACCTTCTGATCGGCAAGTCCTAGGCTTTGTGGTTTAACCCACAAAGCATCAAACATTAAAAACTTCCCTAAACGTCCCTAGATGACCCTTGGGGTCCCTTCTGATTCTACAATTCTATGGTTCCATTGTGGTGGTGATGAGGAGGAGGAGGAGAAGGAGGATGCCCTTCGTGAGAATGGTACTTTCCAGTTCAGCACTGGACAGGTTCTTTGCCCGCAAGGAGCTTACAATCTAAAACTTCAAATTTTGTGGCACAATGGAGCCTGATGGCTTGGCAGGCAGAAAACCCCTGGCTGAATTCCCAATGGCATCTCTAGTTAAAAGCAGCTCAGGTAGCAGGTATGGGGTGTGGGGAGGAAGCTCCCTTCTTCGAAGACCTGCAATCCCAGACCAGGTGCTTCTCAGCGGCTCTGAGTGTGAGCCTGAGACCCCCACCCCACGGACAGGTTTTCATGGACCATGATGAGTTAGGCAAAAGGAGCTATGGGAAGGGTCATAGCTCAGTGGCAGAATAGCCGCTTTGCATGCCGAAGGTCCCAGGTTCAATCCCTTCCAGCGGCACCTGCAGGTAGAGCTGGGAGAGAACCGTGGCTGTAACCTTGGAGAGCCGCTGCCGGTCAGTGTAGGCAATACCGACGTAGATTGACCCACTGGTCTCACGCTGTATAGGGTAGCAAGCTTCATGTGCTCTTCTGCTGCCCTCTGGTGGCCGCCTCGGGTACACCGGTCCGGCCTCTCCTGGATCGGGCCCTGCTCCGAGAAGCGCCGTCGGGGCTCCGCTCTCGGCGAAAAGGGGGAGCCCCGCCGGCGTGGGGCAGGAGAGATGGATGCCCTAAGGAGCACCACCCAGGGGTGCTGCTGCTGGCTGGTCAGCTGGCTGGCCGGTCGGCTTTCTCTATGGCCCGGCTGTTGACGTTGCACCCAGCGACTAACTTTCGTTTCCACCCAGGACAGATTTTGCAGAAATGAAAGTGAAAGAGGGCGCTGGGCAGAGACGGGAGATGGAGGTGGAGACACGCGTCTGCAAGAACTGGTAGGGGATGCAGCCCTGTCTATCATTCAGTATCTGTCTGTCTGTCGAATCTCCCTCCCTGCAAACAGGCTGGCTGGACTACAGTGGCTACATAAATGGGACTGGGGCGCAATCCAGTAGGGTCTCCGCCCCGCGTTAAGAAGAAACGTAGAGGGCCCGGTTGTTTTGCATGAAGGGGGCCTCTCGGATTTTGTGGCTCGTGGAGAAAATAATATCTGTCGTTTAACATAAAAGGAATTGGATCAATATAATTGTTGGGTGAACTCCAGTTGTGTTGCTTGGAACCTTCCAATATTAATTCATGACGTTTGGTTTTGGTACGGAAACTTGTTCTCGTCTGTTTTCTTCTACAGTAGGTATCCCTTTCTGCTTGTTTTGTTTGGCATTTGTTACTATCCTTCGTTCTGCTACAAATATATGGAAATTAATTTGTATAGAATTACAGCAACAGCCAGATGCAACGTTTAGAGTTCCCTTTCCTTCTCGGTTTAGGGTCAGTCCCTGCCATGGGCAGTGGCCCTCTTGGCGAAGTCTCAGCCTCTCACAGTTCTGTTGAGGACTTCCCAGGCAGAACTGAGTCCTTTGCCTTGGCGAAAGGACCAAGCTTATTTATTTGCTTAGAGCTATTAAGGAAAAATCACACACCCACACCCACACCCGTTCCTGGTTTTAACAGAGCATTTGCAGCAGAGTGGCTTACATACAAAACAGTCCCTGCCCCTGTAGGCTTGCAGTCTAAGAAGACATAGTACACAAGGAAAAAGGGACAAGGAGGGAGGAGGAAAACAAAACCCAACTCAGGCACCAATTCTTATATGGTTGTTCTTATGAAGACCAGGTGGCACAGTTCAAGGGTGGTGGGAGCTGGGCTTCCAGCAGTGCTGATTTGCCCCTTGTGGCCTGTGGGCTCCTCTTCTCTCGCCCAGCAAGCGGGACGTGGTGGCTGCCAACTTCTCCCTCCATGAGGCCCACTGCTTGCGCTTCCTGACCATCTGCCCCAAGTGTGAGGAGCCAGTGGTGCTGAAGGACATGGCGGAACACCTCGCTACAGCCCACGAACAGGTAGGGCGTGGGGGATGAAGGCCCATAGAATAATAGAACTGAAGAGTTGGAAGGGATCCCCATGGGGTTATCTAGTCGAACCCCCAGCAATGCAGGAATCACAACTGCCCAGGCAGCAGGAGTTCAAGTTGCAGGGCAGAGGAGCCTGCGAGGTGGGCTGGGGATCAGGGTTCACATCAGAGGAATCGTGGTGGACAAACACTATCTTCCCCAGCCTTGGGTGCTTTTGTAAGGCCCTATGACCTGGCAAAGACAGAGAGTGAAAGCCAAGGGGCCTGGCCAGATTCTGCCCCCCAGCCTTTGGCCTCAGTACCTGGAAGGGAGCTGACTTGTGGGGTAGAAAAATCAAGACTTTGCATTGTGGTTAGGGTAGAAGTCTGCTCGAGACTGTTTATTAAGGAAAAGCAATTGCGTCCCCACCAGCCAGAACTAATTCTGATCTGATCCGATATGGGGTGTTCTGTCTACGATACGGGATTCGTAAAGTTGTCATAACCTGGTTAAGGAGACATAGCAAGAAAAACAGCATTTCTGGTCAAAACCAACCCACATGACATGTCCTGGGGTTTTGGGTGTAAAAATGGTATCGGGGGGGGGGGATTTTGTCAGGGAAATCCCGGATGTACGGCAACGCGATGGAAAAGGCAGTGGAACCAGCTCAAAAAGCTTACAATTACTTCATGAAATATGGCAACCCTATGCTCTCTCCTTTTTCCACTGTGAGGGAGACGTGGCCTTAAGAAAGGCTCAGGCAGAAGTCCTTGCAGACTCTGGACCCAAACATTCTGCTTCCATATTTGCCTTTCTCTGCCATCGCCCTCTTGCCCTCACCGCGGTGACATCTATGGAGCCTTGTAAATGCCCCTCAGAGCAGCCCCTCCAACCTTGGGTTAGAACAAGGGGCTCTCAAAGCTGGTCCCTGGGGGTGAGGGGGAAGGCTCTTGT
The DNA here is from genome assembly GCF_027172205.1 of Podarcis raffonei. Classification (NCBI taxonomy): domain Eukaryota; kingdom Metazoa; phylum Chordata; class Lepidosauria; order Squamata; family Lacertidae; genus Podarcis; species Podarcis raffonei. The sequence goes on from NC_070616.1 coordinate 16,412,299, forward strand.
GGGTCTGTGGTAGAGCATCTTTCTGCAAGCTGAAAGGCCCTCCGCTGCTGCTGTATCATCACCACGTGGGATAATCAGTGCCCCAGAAGAGGGGCTGATCAGGCACCTTCCTCTGTTCCTTGGGGTGGGGGGTGGTTTCCCTCCTGCTGCCTTGGGGTCTTCTTGTGGCACTGCCAATGCCCTTCCTCATCTCCCCCTCCTCCTCTTCCCACTTCCAGGTCAGATGCAAGCGCTGCCACCAGGCAATGCAGCAATTCTTACTGGAGCACCATGAGGTAAGGAAGGGGCCAACTGGGGTGTTTGCTGAGAGCAGGGGTCAGCAACCTTTTTCAGCCCTGGGCCAGTCCACTGTCCCTCAGACCTTGTGGGGGGCTGGACTATATTTTTGGGGAAAATATGAACGAATTCCTATGTCCCACAAATAACCCAGAGATGCATTTTTAATAAAAGCACACATTCTACTCATGTAAAAACATGCTGATTCCCGGACCATCTGCGGGCTGATTTAGAAGGCGATTGGGCCACATCTGGCCCCTGGGTCTTAGGTTGCCTACCCCTGGCTGAGAGAGTCAGGAGCCTGCTTCCATTCTGACCCTGGGATAACAGCAGCCCTCGGGCTCAGTTTGGTTAGAGGGGCCTGAACAGCAACACCCCCTCCCCTCCTCGCCCACCCCAGATCCCTGGATGTGGCTGCTTTTCACCCTGACAGAGACAAAGAGTTTGGGGCTGGGGTGGTCTCTGGGGGTGCCTGACAGGGAGCAACCAACACTGGCTCCCTGAAGAGCTGGCATGGTGGAAGTTGTGCTCCCAAGGTTGTGTCTGCTCATTCAGACAGTGTGGTGTAGTGGGGCTAGGACCTGGGAGAGACCAGGGTTCAAAACCTTCCCCCCCCAACTTGGCCATGAAGGCTCACTGGGTGTGTGGCCTTGGGGAGCCAGTCACTCCCTCGCAGGGCTGCTGTGGGGATTAAATGAGGTCTAGCACCTTAGAGGGTACCAATCCCCACTCGGCCATGTGAAGCTCCATGAGCCGGTCACTCCCTCTCAGCCTAGCCTACCTCACAGGGTGGTTGTGGGGATTAAATGAGCGGGGGGGGAGAACCATGTGACCACCTAGAGCATCCCTCCAGCCCCCTTTCCCCAAGACGGACCCCTGTCTCTCCTCCCCCTGCAGGCTGAAGACTGCCCCGAGCGCCTGGCCCAGTGCCACTTCTGCGAGCTGGAGGTGCCCTTCCGCCAGCTGCAGAGCCACCTCAAGGCCTGCGGCAGCCGGACCACCCCGTGCTGGGATTGCGGCAAGTACATCATGTACAAAGCCCTGGAAGACCACAGCCGCACCTGCCGGGAAAACAAGGTGCTCACTGGCCCTGGTGAGTTTGCCCAAGTCCTTTTTTTAATGTGGTGAGTGGTGAAACTCTGTGGACTCGGTACAGAGAAAAGAAAGCAGTGTGTCGTTCAACTGTGGAACTCCCTGCCTCAGGAGGCAGTGATGGCCACCAACATGGGTGGCTTTAAAAGAGGACTAGACAAGTTCTCAGAGGAAGAAAGGGCTCTTGAGGGCTTACTAGCCACAAGGGCAACGCTCTGCTTCCACAGTTGGAGGCAGCAATGGATACCAGTCGCTGGAACCCACAGAAGGGCAGAGGGTCGCTGCTGAGCTCAGTTTCCCATAATGGGCAATGGTTGGCCAGTGAGAGAACAGGATGATGCTCTTGGTGGGCCACGGGTCTGATACCGCAGGGCTCCTCTGCAGCACAGTGGTTTCCCCCCACGGACCCCAATGTTGAAGTGACCCCATCTCACAGAGACAGAGGGCGATGAGTTTTTACTTCAAAGGTAGCGTTTAGATGAGCAAACAGGCAAGCTGTCTAATACAAGGCCTCAATACAAAGTCCCTCACAAGAGGGTGCACTCCTTTAAGTGCAAGAAAAACAGTTTGGTTGTTAATGGAGTCCAAAGTTGCTTGCCTGTCCTTTTAATCTCCTGGCAGAAAATTCTCCCGCCTCTTCCATTCCCCCAGCTGGCTCCCCCAGCAGTTAATCCTCCTGCTACCTGTCCTTGATAAAAGGCTTCAGTTCACACTTATCTGCTCTGCCTCCCACACACTTCACTTTCTCCTCTCAGACCTGACTCTACACCTCTGTAGTCATGCAAGTGTTTTTTCCCTTTTTAAGGAGGCGGTTAATGAGAGTCACAAGACTCAAGGCAGCGACTCGGGAGCTGGACCTTAATTGCATTCACTGTAATGTGGTTTATTCTCTGTAAGATGCACAATTGCAATACATACACCAACACTTCTTTGGTGTCTATGACAGGCTCTTGCCCTGCCTGTACTTTTCCTTGACTCCTCCAATCTTGCATGGTGTCAATGTCTCCTAAGCCATCTCCCATTCTGGGGGCTCTGAACATGCCCCACATTAACCCCTAGGGAAGGCCAACACACTGCCCTCCAGATAAGGATGTGAGAAGAGCCTAGGGTGGATCAGGCCCATAGCCCATCCAGTCCAGCATCCTCTTCTCACAGGGGCCAAGCAGATGCCCTCTGGGGGGCACCCGCAAGCAGGATCCAAGCACAAGAGCCCTTTCTCATCCTGTGGCTTCCAGCAACTGGTATTACTCAGATGCATCGCTGCCATGGACCAGGGAGGCAGAGCATAGCCACCATGGCTAGTAGCCATCCATAGGCTTCTCCTCCATGCATTTGTTTAATTCTGTTTCAAAGCCAACCAGGTTGGTGGCCATCACTGCCTCCTCCCTCATCTCCTTCGTCCCAGCAAAGGGTGGTATAGCTGCTGACCCTGGGGAGAACTGAGACTGTGCCTGCATGCAGCCAACCTCTCCTCTGTCCTTTTTATGCCTCTCTTGGTTCTGTGAGACCGGGGGAGCTTTGTCACAGCAGGAGGGGGAGACACCTGTGACTCTTCACCAGCTGGACTCTTCTCTGCCTCTTGGCCTCCCTCCTCTCCTGCTTCAGCTTCTGCCTCTGATTCTGGACTTCTCTCTGCTCACTAAGCCCTGTTATCTCTTCAGCTTCCGACACCTCCTCTTCCCAATCTTCTCTCTCTGGTCCCACCACCCCTCTGTGAGCTCTGAGCCTTCTTCCCTTGGGGGTTCCCCAACTGGTTCCTCCTGTGAAACACAGTCCAGGACCAGTCCAGAATCCAAAGGTTCCGCTAGGGGTCAGTCCGACAGGGCCAAGGCAGGTCACAAGGCAAGGACAGGTACAGGATCTCAGGCAGGATCTAGCATACAGCAATGTTGCTCCTGCAACCTGGGGCAGGGTCTGACAGCCTTTTATCTTTGTTAGGGTAGCGGCCGGTCCTGATCCCCCGGCGACTCACCTCCCTGCTTCGCCCAAAGGCGGGCACTCCTCCTGCGAGTACCCAGGTCTCTCCTTCTCTCAGACCTTAGTCTCTGCAGCTCGGGAGACGTCGGTGGGTTACTAGGCCCAGGGGCTCCCTCAGCCTCCCCTGACCCAACTGGTAGTGGAGCAGCTGTAAGCGATGGCCCAGCTGAAGGCAACGAGGTAATCCCCGCATCTGGAGCCAGGGCAGGCTCAGGCCCCGGACTCAGCCCAGCTGGTGTTTTTGCAGAGGAACCTGTGCAGACTAGAACTCTTCAGGGTCAGGCCCCAGACTTGGTTCAGATGATGCCTGAGGCAAAGGATCCAGTGCAGACTGAGTCTCCTCTGGTTCTGAGTCCAAGTCCCAGGCCATCACACTTCCCACCATTCCTCTACACCCAACCAATCTAGGACACTGACTTGGTCCGCCTGCCGCCAGTAACCCTTTCTCTCCCTGCCACAGGGCCCAAGGCCAATCTGTGCCAGCAGTGCAACAGCTGGTTCCCCGACGAGAAGTACCTCCAGCACCTGGTAAGCTTCCTAGCTCCATCTCACCACCATAGGGGGCTTTGACTGGGGCCCATGAGACGAGGCACAGATTCCACCCTCCCACCGGCAAATGGCAGTTGCCAGCTGGCTCTCCAGGACAGGTGGCCGAGTGAAGGGACTGCAGCAGGGTGGCAATTTGTGACACCTGTCAAGTCACTGGAATCTCACCAGCCAAACCCTTGAGCCCAGGGATGGGGAGGTCAATGGGACACATTGGTGGGTGGGGCCAGAGGCAAAAGTGGGCATGGCCAAATGCAAGTGGGTGGAGCAATGGATAGGAAGCTTTGTCTAGTAGTATGTAATCCGGGGGCGGAGGGGGGGTGTCAGTGGCTTGTACACCACACAAATGAGCCACACCAACATCACAGTGCAAGGGGCCATTCCTGCCACCCCAAGGCTTTGAGGGCACAGGGTCTGCAGAGACTCCCAGGGGCCGGTTAAAGAGCTCAGGAGGGCCACATTCAGCCTGATATTCCCCAGCCCATTTTGCCTTCTGGGTTGTGACCCCCTCCCCATGACTAAAGATACCCCTCCTTACTAGGGTAAAGTTGGGGGGGGGTAACTTGGCTCCTTCCCACCTGAAAGTCACCCAGCTTGGGCTGTGGGGAGGCTGTCTGCACAGCAAAGAGGGCACCCCGACCCACCCCAAGCCTTTTGCCCCCATGTGTGGGACTCCAGCCAGCTTCTTCATTTGGGGAGGGGGGTTGTGCGGCTGAGTCAGCCCCTCCCTTGCCCTGACTCTGCCCAGCTCCAGCCTCCCTTTTTCTCCTCTGCAGAACGAGTGCAGCCCCCTCTCTCAGCTCCTGGGGGCCCTCAGCACCCGATCATCCACAGAGCCCACCTCCCCTCCGTCCGCCTCAAGCCCCCTGACCCCAGCCACTCCGCCCCCCACCCCGAGCCCTGCGGCCGAGAAGGACGTCCGGCCCAAGATAAAGGAGAAGGAGCTGTCTTCCCTGGGGAGACCCTCAATGAAGCCCTCTCGGCCCAAGAAGTCCTCCAGCCGGCCGGCCTTCACCTCCACTCTGCCCCAGGCCCTGGGGGACGAGGAAGAGGCCGCCACAGCCTATGACCAACTGGCCACCTGCTCCCAGTGCAACATCCTCCTGCCCAGGCCCACCCTGCAGAAGCACGAGGTGAGGAGCGGGCAGGGAAGAGGAAGGCTTTGGCTGGGTGGAAATGGGGGGCATTTGCAGATTGCAAGTGGGGGGGTAGCTCTCCTCCTGAATCCCACCCCCAGGTTCCCAAGAGGGGCACCCCCAGAGAAAGAGACCTTGCTCCAGAAGGTCTCCCCTTTTGTTGCTCCTTCTCAGGCTTGCAAAAGGCCACCGGCCCTCCCCACCTGAAAGACTCATAGAATTGGAAGGGACCTGGAGGGCCATCTAGTCCAACCCTCTGCAGTGCCCAGCGTGGAGCTCAAACTCTCGACCCTGAATGGGAGTTGGAGCCCAGCAGCGTCCAGAGGGGGCCCCAAGAGGCTTGCCACCCCTGGCCTGAAAGTTTCGACTTTTGTGGGGGGGGGGCTGTGCTTCCTTGTCCCCAGGGTGAGCAATGGCGCCACCTGCTGGCTCTTCCTTGACAGCAGGGGGGGAGAGTTCCTACAGAAGTTTGGCCAGTCTGGGTCATGTATCTGCCTGTATAAATCTCCCGTTAAGGGGAATAGGGGGTCTAAGCCTGCAGGGGGAGAGACCCTCACCACCGCCTCCTCTCCTCCTTCCAGAAAAAGTGTCGACGTGGGGCTTCTTTGCAGGCCCTCCGAAGGAGCCCCCGGATCCTGCGGAAAGGAGGTATGTATTTATTTTATTCACCGATTGCATTCTGTTGATATCTGGTGCTCAAGGCGGCGTACGTGGATCTCCCCCTCATTTAATGCCCACAACAGCCCTGCGAGGTAGGCTAGGCTGAGAGGCAGGGACTGGCCCAAGGTCAACCAGTGAGCTTCATGGTCAAGTGGGGTGAAGATTTGAATGCTGTTCTCTTCCAGACTTCGCCTGACGCTCTTGCTACTCCGCCTTATTTCAGGCAGAATCCACCCTGACCCCTCTCCCCTGGTCCAGGGAGGGTGCATGAGCAGGGGCAGAGCCTCTGGTCTCCTCCTGCTGCTGCTGCAACCCTGAGGGGAGGAGGGGACTGAAGGAATAGAATAGGAATAGAATCACAGAAGAGATGGCCAAGGGTCATCTAGCCCATGAGTAGGCAAACTAAGGCCAGGGGGCCGGATCCGGCCCAACCGCCTTCTAAATCCGGCCCACGGACAGCCCGGGAATCAGCATGTTTTTACATGAGTAGAATGTGCCCTTTTATTTAAAATGCATCTCTGGTTTATTTGTGGGGCCTGACTGGTGTTTTTACATGAGTAGAATGTGTGCTTTTATTTAAAATGCATATCTGGGTTATTAGTGGGGCATAGGAATTCATTCTCCCCCCCCAAAAAAAAAATATAGTCTGGCCCCCCACAAGGTCTGAGGGTCAGTGAACTGCCCCCTGCTGAAAAAGTTTGCTGACCCCTGATCTAGCCCAACCCTTCGGCAATGCAGAAATCCCTGACAGATGGCCATCCGACCTCTGTTGAGAAACCTCCAATGTCCGCCACCTTCCACCGCTGAGCAGCCTTTACCCTCAGAAAGCTCCTCTGTACTTTCCTGGGTTTGGGGTTTTTTACACCTAGAGTGTCATCTCCAACCCCTGTTGGTGGGCCTCTCCCTGCAGCCACTTAGAAGCTTACAATGTCTCTTGGAGGACAATTGATCGATCCATTTCTCCCTCCAAGCGGGAGATCCAGTGCATGTTGTGCCCCCCCCCTCAGGATGCCCTCCCAGGACCACAGGGGATTGCAGACCCCTTTTTGTGTATCTGCTGCCCTTTTCAACCCCCCTCCCCACCCAGCGGGCCCACAAGGCAGCTTCCAGGAACAAGGGGTGGTCCAATCTAGGGAGCCACTTTGGGTCGAGGCAACCTCAGCAAACACACTTCGCTGCTGCGGCAGACAGGAATCAGCCAACACACTTTTGGGGTGTTGTACAACTGTTTGTGACCTGCTTTGCCTTCTAGCCTGGCTATGTATGGCATAGGACATACACACACACTGCCCCACAGCCATTGCTGAAGGCCCCCCCCCCGACTCCCCTGAAAAACAAATCCTGCTGTGGAACTGAGCCTCCTTTGCTCATCTTATCTTGCAGAGGAGTCGAAATAGAGATCCCTCTTGCAGGAAGATCCCTGGGCAGCGGCAATCACATCTCCCACCGTTGGGCCAGCCCAGATTTTGTTGCCTCCCTGCAGGATCAGGTTCGAAGTAAAGCGCTTTGCAACGCACAAGCCCCGCTCTGCCTTATTGAGAATAAAAGAGCTACGATTCGCACCCGTGACTGAGTGCAAAGAGCCACTTTGGGATTGACTCTGGCGGAAAAGGAATCGCGGAGACTCGCGGGGGTGGGGGGCAGACAAGGGTGTTGTTGAGGTGAGCCACCTTGAAGCCCCACAGGGAATGGGACCCGTGTCCTGCAGCTTCCATAGCCAGCCCAAAAGCAAGGAATGTGCCCCCCTCAGCTGGCCAAGCCGCTATACCGGTCTTGTTTGTGGGATCGGTCTGTAGGGCTAGGCGATGCCTCTCCGCCGCTTCTTCCTCCCCTAAGGTGGGGAGGCAGAAGCAGCCGAGATACATTTTGGGCATGGTGATATGTTAGCATATCCTAATATTTAGCTGCTGATACATCACTATTTTGAAAACCAAATATCGGCCAGTCCTACTGACCATACCCTGCCCCAGAACAAGGGTCTGTTTCTATGTGTTACAGTGGGGAGAGGTGGCTTACAAGGTACCCTCGGATTCTACTTTATTGTCCAATATAAAGTTTAAAGCGATTTGAGCCCCTTTGTGTCCATTCGGGGTTGTGCAGAGGAGGGAGGTCCCTGGAGCGCAGAGACTGCACCAGCGCTGCTGCGAGGTCAGAAGTTGTTGATGGCGATGGACTCTCTCATCTGCATGCAGAGGACCTCGTCGATGTAGATGGTGTTTGCTTTGACTTGGATCTCCTCTTCCAGAGACAGCTGGCGGCGGTTCAGGCCTTTCAGCTCGGCGTCGGCCTGGGCCAGGGTCTCCTTCAGCCTGTAAGGGAGGAGCAGAGGGAAAGAGGGTCACAGGCCTCTGAGGGGGACTATATAGGGCAAGCAGACCCTCCTTGCTCCTGGCCCCACCAGAACTCTCCGTCTTGACACCTGCGGGTGAGCACATTTGCCCACAGACTGATGGGAGCCTAACGCCCAAAATTCCACTTGAGAATTATGGGAAACAACCAAATTCGCATGAGAAGAACCTGCTGGTCCCAGCCAAAGGCCCATCTAGCCCAGCATGTTCTCACAGTGGCTTATCTCTTAACAGCCTAGGGATCGAGATAGACTGCCCCTACACCTGGAGGTTCCATAAAAAATTAAGGACCTGCTGGATCAGACGTCTCATCCAGCATCCCTTGGTCCCCATCCTTGATGCCCCAAAGACAAGCCCACAAGCCGGACCTGAGTGCAAGAGCCTTCTCTCCCCTCCTGTGGCTTCCAGCAACGGGTACCCAGAAACATTGTTGCCTGTGACTCTGCAGGCAGAGCACAGCCATTGTGGCTAATAGCCATCAGTAGCCCTCTTGTCCTTCTGTTAATTTGTCCAATCCTCTTTTAAAGCCATCTCGGCTGGTGGCCATCACTCTGGAAGGGAGTTCCATAGTTTCAACTATGAGCTGTGTGAGAAGGTCCTTTCTTTTATCCGTGCTGGATCTTCAACTTCCAGCTACGTTGGAAGTCCACGAGAACATGCATGTGAATTTGGTTGCTTTGCATAACTTACTCTGTTTGCCAGGAAGGCAGGTAAGGAAGTGGTGCCCTGCTACCTGGCCCCTTCCTACCTCCCTCTCGCCCCACTAGAATCAGGCCCTGCTCAGTCCCTTTGAGTTCCTGGGATTCCCTGAAACATTCCCCAGGAATATCCAACCCTCCTTTCCACTTTAGGAGAGAAAGGCAGGTCAGTTCATTCCCAGGATGCACTGAATGGGCAGGTAGGTGCCAAGAGACCGACCCTGCCAGACCTCCTGTTGGTGCCCCATAAAACAAGCGAGAGGGTTTTGTGGCTTCACAAGGTGGTCCACAAAACAGCCACGATTGCTCCATCCAGCTCCCCTTGCAGTCAGCCCTCCAAAAGCCAGCAACACCCCAAAAGTTCTGCTGAAGAGAACTTCTGGGCAGTATCTGGTTTCCAACTTAATGATGTATCACGAGCTAAACATCACTGTATATTGATATATCACAATGCCTGAAATAAGGATGGAACTACGTAGAGGCATTGGCCGACTTCATGGGTTTCCCCACATTTTGATTTTTGCATAGCACACACGCACACATCATGATTTGCAATCTATGGCCAGGTCAAAAATTATGAAAGCAATATCATGATAAGGACTTAAAACTGGTCTTGGATGCAACAAAAATCCAGTGACAGCATACAAATCAATCTGGCCAAGCCCCTCCCCCTCTTCACAAATGCAGACAAACTCCACTGCAGCCAACCAGAGACAACCAACCCCACCCTGCCCCTCTCACTACCAAGGAAATGCAATAAGCAAATAGAAAGAGAACCTACCCACTTGATGCTGACACAAAACCCCACATGTACACTTTGCAAAAGAATATAAGCCTCACCACCCCACCCCTCCTCTTCTTCCCCAACCTTATACTGTACTCAACACTAATGTCTCACAACAAATGTAACTGATTTGTAAGAAAGACTGCACAGCCTGAAAAAAGGGAGAAGGCATGTACTTTTGTAAACCAAGAAAATCTTTAATACAGTTAAAAAAAAAACCCTGGTCTTGGACGATACCTAGTCCAGCCCTAACATCATGATTTGCGATATATTGCCAGGTCAAAAACTATGAAACCGGTATCACAATATGTACGGTACTTCAAACCGGTTTTGGACAATACATCGACATATTGCCCAGCTCTACCCCAAACCCCTGGTTTGCACCCACAGAGGTACAGAATCTTCCTTTTTAATCCTTCAATTAATTTATTATTTATTTATTTACTTACTTACTTACTTACTTACTTACTTACTTACTTATATCCCACCCATCTGGCTGGGTTTCCCCAGCCACTCTGGGCAGCTTCCAAGAGGAGATTAAAAATGCATTAAAACATCAGTCAAATGTACAAGCCTGGGTACTTTAAGGCCCCCTGCTGAGGAACCACAAAGTGCATCCTTTGCAAGGCAGCACCCACCCACCCACTCCTGGCTGCTGCTTGGGAGTAAGGAGGGTGCTGCTACCCGCCAGGGAGAGCTCTGGGGTGGGCCTGGCCCTGCGGCTGTTTTACTTGCCTCTGGATGTTGTGGTTGATCTCGTGCACCTCCCGCATCAGCCGGTATTGCGCCTTGTCCCGGCAGAGCTCCACATTGGGCCGGTGGGTCCTCGTCTCCAGGCGGGTCTGGGCCACCTTGGCCGGCCCCTCCTTGTCCAAGATGGCTTTCTTCAGGGAGTCAATGTTCTTCTCCTGAGCACTGACCTGCTCCATCACCTTCAAGCATAAGCAGAGCGGAGTCGGGAGCAGGGCAGGAAGATCTCAGAGGACCAACTCGCCACTCCCCTCTCTGCTGCCCCAGCTAAGTCAGAGCATAGAATCCTAGAACTGAAGAGTTGGAAGGGATCCCCAGGGGTCATCTAGTGCTGATTCCTGACAGACAGACAGCCATCCAACATCTGCTGGAAAACCTCCAAGGAAAGAAAGCCCACCACCTTCCAAGATGCTCCACCATCTCTTAATGTTGGAAACTTCCTCCCCTCCCCCTCCCCGGAGCAGCAGAAAGCAAACTTGCTCCATCCTCACTATGTGATGACCTTCATATATCTGAAGGTGGCTATTGTACCGCCTCTCAGTCTCCTCTCCTCTTCTCCCCCCCCCCCATTCACACAAAAAGCAGCCCATTAGGAAGCAACTGGGGTGAGGTGTCTGGAGAACAAATCTATGGCCTCTGGACCTGAAACTCCAACACTGGTCCACACTGCAGCCGGCCTCAGAGGTGCTACAGGAATTCTTTGCCATCCCTAAAAGGTAAAGGGACCCTGACCATAAGGTCCAGTCGTGGCCGACTCTGGGGTTGTGGAGCTCATCTCGCTTTATTGGCCGAGGGAGCCGGCGTACAGCTGATTGGCAAGTCCTAGGCTCTGGGGTTTAACCCACAGCGCCACCTGCGTCCCTTTGCCATCCCTACATGGGGATTATCTTTGTGGATTGATCCTTGAAAGGAGGTGCCGTGCCTCTCAACCAAGCCCATTGCTAAAACCTGAGCATTGCAGTTTAAAAGACTGGAAAGCTGGCTTGGGGGAGATCAGAGCCCTGATGGGCATCAGACATGCTGCTTTCCCCAGGATTGATAGAGGTAATTCGTTTACTGCAATTGCACACTACCTTTTTCTCCAAGGGTGGTATACATTGTTCTCCACCTCCCTGTTAAATGCCCACAACACACCTGCGGGGCAGGTAAGGCTGAGAGGCAGTGAGTGGCCCAGGGTCACCCAGTGAGCTTCATGGCTGAGCGGGGAATCATTGTTTGATCTCCCCTAGTGTGACACTGTAACCCCGTTGCAACACAAAGCCCCTAAACATGGTGATGGGGTGGAAAAGAGAAACCGGTGGTTTGACCCCTTCGTTCCATCAACTCCTCCCTACCCTATGAAAAGCATTACAGTCATACCTCATGTTACGTCCGCTTCATGTTACGTTCTTTCAGGTTACGTCCTGCAGCGACCCGCAAGTACTGGAAAGGGTTACTTCCGGGTTTTGCCGCTCGCGCATGCGCAGAAGCGCAAAATGACGTCACACGCATGCGCAGAAGTGGCAAATTGCAACCCGCGTGTGCGCAGACGCGCAGCTGAGGGTTGTGCTCTTTTTATGTTGCGAACGGGCCTCTGGAACGTATCCCATTCGCAGCCAGAGGTACCACTGTATTCAGAACAGTGGTTTGCACAACCCACAATGGAAGACAATAACACAGTAAAAGAAGAAAAACTGTAGCAACTGCACATATTAAAACGATATCATTTAATGAAAACAGATGCACTTAATCCAGTAATGTGATGCCACCTTTTCAGAGTCTGATGCTCACGGACACCTCCATTGCCCCCCTAGGGAATTCCACTGCCCCCCAGGGGGTGCTTCCACTCACTTAGGGAACCACCAGGCTAAATGGTGACCAGATGGAGCTTTCGCTGCTGCCGGCCCAGTGCTTACCTTGTCCAGGTGGTCCTCCAGTTTGGCCTTGGCGCTCTTGGTCTCCTTCAGCCGGTTCCGGAAGGCGACGTTGACGGTGTTGATCTGCTTGCGCAAGTCGCTGGCCGCCTGGGAGAGGATGCTGTCAATCAGGGCCCTCAGCGCCAGGGAGTTGTTGCGCTGTTGGTCGGCCTTTTCCACATTCATGTTCGAGAAATCCTCCCATTCTTCGGGGCTCACCGAGCTGCCGGGGGAATGAGAGGGGGGGAGGGAAGTGGGGGGGTCACTCCTAGCTGGCCTGCCCTAAATCTTCAGGCTCAGGAAGGGGAGAGAGGTTCTGGGGGGGGAGGTCCCAGTGATGCTAAATGTTATGAGAATTATAAGGTCTAAGAAAGTTAATGTTCATAAATGTACCACATACATAAATATATAAACCACATGTCTGAAACAGTACAGGAAAACTGTCCTGAAACCATTTTGACTCTCCCAAATTGACCTCAAATGTTTCTCTGCAAAAAGGAATGAAATGGGAAAAGCCTCCCCATTGTCTCTATGCTCACAAATCCTGCCTTAAGGGCACATTTGTGTATGAATAGGGTGAGCCTGTGACCTGGATTCAGGAACTGAGCATTTACCATCACAAAAGAATGGCCAGGATGCCCAGGTAAAAGCAATCAGTGGCCATTATCAGGTATCCTGGCAGACAGGTTTTCTGCTGTAGATGTATACATGATGTTTTAGGGGGATGGTACTGAGCTACAGGGGAGGCAATTTCTATAGAAAGAGCTTGCACACCAATGTTCTGGGTTCCTCCTCCCTCCTTCATGGGGGGGTGAGCACCCTGTTGCAACAGTTTAATAAAGATCATGCTTACTAGCTGCTTTGCTTCTCAATATTCTCTGGTTGGCCTCTGTTATTTTTCTCCTACCAATAGAGGACCTACATAAGGACTTTACACGGGCTCTTGGGTACCCCATAAGGGAAAAGGAGCAGGGCTTTTTTCTTATAACACTAAATAAACAGTATTATTCCTGGAACGTCAACAAGATTTTCTCTAAGGAATTGGGGCAATGAATCCATGTGGAACTCTGACGTGGCTCTGCCTCTGAAGATGGAATATCGTCCCAGCTGTCTTCTGCTCAGGGTTTTCCAAAGCATAAAAGTTGGTGCCTCCTTCAAAACAGGCAGAGAGAGATTGTGTGTGTGTTTATGTGTGGGGTGCCCACGTCAGCCTCTCTCCTTGGGGAAGAAGTGTGGAACAGCATCAGCCTTGCAATGCAAGGTCCAAGGGACAATCCCCATTGGCAGCATCTCCACACAGGGCTTAGAATGCCCTCAGTCTGAAACCCTGGAAAGCCAGCACTGCTGCCAGTCAGGGTAGACAACACTAACCGAAAGGACCAACGGTCCTGATGCAGCATAAGGCACTTTCCTATGTTTGTGGGTACGGTACCAGTTTGTCCTTATCAAAAGAATTAATCTGATGGTGGAGGATATAAATCTACTCAGCAATCAACAGTCACTTTGTTTATTTTGCGGGGGACTGACCCTGCAATTTCAGAGCTGCAATTTCAGATGTTTCCTCCTGGAGCGAGACATGCACATTTCCACAGCTGGTTAGGGTGTACACACCTGTCTAGCCCTAGGGCAGCAGTGGGCAAAGAGGCTGCAGTTACATTATGATTCCACCAGATTGTGGGAGATTTTGGGAGTAGGAAAGGCTAAGGAGAAAACCCTACACAAATCCAGAGTCCTTAAGATGTGCCTTGTATGCCTCCTTCCAGCAACCCCTGCAGCCAAGCTGGTACCAAACATTGCTCTGCTTCCCTTTGAACCACATCAACAAGGCTAAGAGGGGGTCTTGTTGTCTGGGCAGCCCAGGAGCTCCATACACACTGCCCAGCCTTGCACCCCTGAAAGGTCACTTCGCTGCTGCTAACACAGCAGTTTGACTTCACCCCCAGAGGCACACTCCATTGTCTCTCTAGACAGACAGATGCCAGCAACAACAATTAGATGGCGGGTAGAAAGAGCCTGAGGTTATGTCACCTGGTCAATACCACCTGGGCAACAGACAGCAGAAAGCAGTAGAACCTTTTTTGGGAAGCCAACTCCATTGCTGCCCCAAAGAACTGCCGACCCCATCTGTTCCCACATGGGGCAACTCTCTCCTTGCCCCACACCTCGTTGAAGTGAAGAGAGCTCCACAAGAGTTCAGCTGCCCCCGTTGTGCACCTGCCACCCTCCTCAACCCGCTGTGAGACTCACTTCTCCTCGACCTTCAGGACATTCTGGGCGCATCTGATGTCCGGCGTGTTGTTGTTGAGGTTGGAGCAATAGTTGTCGATGTTAAAGGCGGTGTATTTGTCCTTCAGGTCCTGCTCCAGGTTGTACTTGGCGGAGCGGTTGAGCCTGGAAGAGGAAAATCAGCTGTTGGGTGGGGAAGAGAATGGGGCAGAAAGGGGGCGGAAGGCAATGCCAGGCTGCAGTGGTGATCAGGTGTGGAACAGAAGTATCATCACTGCTTACTGTTATTAAATTTATTATCCGTCTTTCACCTGCAGAGTAGACAATACTGAAGGAGATTGCTTCACCTGCAACCCATCCACACATTCTGGGAATAGCTGTACACACACACACACACACACACACACACACACACACACACTTTTCCAGCCCTGCCCACACACTCTCCAGAATCCCCACCCTCTGCCTGCCCCCCCCCCCCGATGTGTCCTCCCCCATACCTGACTTGCTCAATGGCTTGCTCCAGCGTCCTCTCTAGTAGAGCGACGACGCCCTGAAGGACCTCGACTTCCTTGATCAGCTCCTGTTCCACCTCATCATGGACCAGGTCAATCCCAACGCGCCTCTCCCTGGAGCAGAAAAAAAGAGGAAAGGAGAGCAATAGCAGCATAAGAAGAGTCCTGCTGGATTAGGCCAATGGCCCATCTAGTCCAGCATCCCATTCTCATAGTGCCCCCCCCCCAGATGTCCCAGTGGCCTGCAGTGCACAGGGTTGGACTAGATGACCCATTGACTCCCTTCCAACTCTATGATTCCACTTGGGAGAGGCCAGAATAATGCCCCCGATATATTCCCATGTCCTCACCGGTTCAGGAGACACTGCTGAGAGATGCAAAGCGGCTGCTTGAAATTTTCCAGTGCCTTTTCCAGCCGCGTCTTGAACGACAGCAGCACCTCCGTCTCCTTCACAAGCTGGTCGAGTTTGTCATCCAGCTGCTGCTTCCAGAACTTGATCTCCTCGAGCCTCTGCTCTGCGGGAAGAGAGGGAGCCAGGTGACGCCCAAGGGAGAAGCCCACAGCACCAAGGCCTCTGGGCTCAAGTTAGAGAAAACCCGTGCTTTGTGATTGCTGCTTAAAAACACACAAATAAGCAGCTAAACCTCATGGCTACAGGCGAAGGTGTGGAATAAGATTGGACTAGATCACCCTCTGGGTCTACAGGCCAGTGATTCAATACTCCTTGGCTGCCAACGAGTGGAATGAACAGCTGTCCACTGCTGAAGACAGAATGCTAGGAATTATGGGCCTTTTGCCTGACTCAGCAGTCAGTTCAGGGTGAGTAATAATAATAATAATAATAATAATAATAATAATTTATTATTTATACCCCACCCATCTGGCTGAGTTTCCCCAGCCACTCTGGGCGGCTTCCAAGCGAATGTTAAAAACAATACAGCATTAAATATTAAAAACTTCCCTAAACAGGGCTGCCTTCAGATGTCTTTTAAAGATAAGATAGCTACTTATTTCTTTCACATCTGAAGGGAGGGCATTCCACAGGGCGGGCGCCACTACCGAGAAGGCCCTCTGTCTGGTTCCCTGTAATCTCACCTTTCGCAATGAGGGAACTGCCAGAAGGCCCTCGGCGCTGGATCTCAGTGTCCGGGCTGAACGATGGGGGTGGAGATAGGGACCCCCAAGAAGATTCCACCTTTTGTAGGGAGGCCCAAGGGAGGCCAGTGAACTGACCCTTCTCCCCAGCAGAAACCAAGCCTCCTCCAGCAGACGACCCCCCCCAACCTACCTATCCTCTTATTGACATCGCTTTGGGTCTTCTGGGTGGTCCTCTCGATTTCATCCACCAGACGCTGGCTCTCGTCCAACAAGCGCTCGGAGCGGCATCTCTCGGCCTCTGCGCTGCTGTACTGGGCCTTGTTGGCAATGTGCCACTCAGGGGGCAGGAACTTGGGGGGCGCTTGCAGGAGCTTGGCCATGCTCCCTTCTCAGGAAGGTCCTCCAGGGAGAGAGGGCAGTTCAGCACCTGGAGAAGGAGATTCAGACGGAGGAAGAGGAGGAGGTGAACTGGATTTTCTTCAATTAACTACACCATTTGTGGTGTTTAAGACAGCTTTACTTGGTCAGAACAACAGCAACCGCTGGGGAACCCCCCCCCCCAAGCAGAGTCCACCAGAATATAGGTTACACAGGCTGATACAGGTCTACTGAGAGCAGGTTTAGCCCCAGTGGGAAAAAAATGGTTTGGGGCCCCAACCAGCAGGTAATGGAGGTAATGGAGGCACAGAGGAGGGGCTCCAGAATGTGGCTGCGATTGGCTGCTGCCACCTCGGAACCCGAGGAAGAGGGAATGAATGAACCCCAGAATGAATGAACCACCTAAAAAAGCATTACACAGGATATAAAAGAAATGTGCGATCTCAGTTAATGATAAGTATGTTATTATTTGTTACCTGTTGAGAATGTTAAGGTCCTAATGACTAATGTCAATACAGTGGTATCTTGGGTTACAGACGCGTCAGGTTACAGACTCTGCTAACCCAGAAATAGTACCTCGGGTTAAGAACTTTGCTTCAGGGTGAGAAGAGAAATCACACGGCAGCAGCAGCGGGAGGCCCCATTAGCTAAAGTGGTACCTCAGGTTAAGAACAGTTTCAAGTTAAGAACGGACCTCCAGAACAAATTAAGTTCTTAACCCGAGGTACCACTGTACTGTAACCATACGCTTCAAATGTTAAACGTGGGTATAACACAGCGCGCATCACACCACAATTTTGCTGTTATTGGCAGTGGGTTCGCTTACAAAAACGAAAACCTCCAAATGTGATTGCATTTTGCAGCAGTGTCCTACTGTCAAAGTGCAGAAGCAAATGTTTGTACAGAGTCGGAAACGCTCAGCCCATGGTACAAGTACACAAACCATTAATCAGAAGTGTGTGTGTGTGTGTGTGTGTTACATAAAGCATATGCAAGATATTTGGGGTCCAGGCCCCCTTTCCGAACCACCAATAATTTGTACCTGCTCTCCTCACACCCCTTGCCAGCCCTGAGTTTATAAAGAGGCCTTCCTTCACCTTAGTTTTACACAGGCATAAAAAGTATGTCACATTCTCAGAGAAAAAGCAGGTCTGCATGGTCAGAGCGGAATTCCTGATTCAGCCAGGGAGCCTCCTATCAAATTGGCTCAAGACTGAGTTTTTCCTGCACATACATTCTTAATACAGTCTGGCTTCAAGCACCAGGCCTTGTTGGCAGACCACTTCTGTGTTACAAAGGGGGGCACAGACGGGGCAAGTATATTTCTAGTAGAGCAAGAAAGAAAAAACGACGGCCTATTAATGCCAGCAGTTCTGAAATAGGGGGGCGAGTTCCTTGGTTGGGGGGGCTTGCTCACACACACCCCTCTGGCGCCGCCTACCAGGACCACCCTCCGTTGCTTGGGAGATGGGAGAGGCTTGGACGGCGCTGCATTCAGCGCAGATTGGGGGGGGCGGGGATTTAAGATCCTAGCGCGCAGCTCCTCTTTGGCACTGGATCGCCTGCTTGCAAAAGCCCTGAAGGTTCTAAATCTAGGTCGAAAGAAGACAGCGAAGAGGATTGAGGTTTAAGAAGCCAGATCACCTTTCCGCAGCAGCAGCAGCTCTCGTCCTCGGCGCGCGCGCTCGAAGCATCAAAAGCTGAAGCGCTGAGCAACAAACCCGTCGCCATGGGGACGAGTAACGCGGGATCGCGGCAACGGGGGCGGAGTTCCGGAATGCGGCCGCGATTGGCTGCCGCTGCCTCCGAACCCGCGGAGGAGGGAAGGAATGAATGAACGAACCCTGGAATGAATGAAAAGGCGCGAAGCCTGGAAAACCGAGAGGGCGGCGTTTCTACCACTGGCCAGGACGGGGAGGACGGGCGCTCGGCACATGCTCAGGGCCCCCCTCGTTCTCTAGAAGTGGAAAGCGACTGGAGTTCTTTATTGTTATTGTAGTGTGGGGAATGGGGGCCATGATAGAGGCATTTATAAAATAACGCATGGTGTGGACAGAGGACGGCTTTCCTTCCCCTCTCGTAACACGAGGAATCTGTGGGACGCTCCAAAGACACTGAAGCGTTGATTGATTGCATTTATAGCCCACGTTTTTCTCCAAGGAGCTGAAGATGGTGTACATGGATCTCCTCACCCTCTTCTTTTAATCCCCGCAACAACCCTCTAAGGTAGGCTAGGCTGAGAGGCAGTGGCTGGCCCACAAAGGCACCCCCAGTGAGCTCCATGGCCGAGTGGGGATTTGAACCCTGATATCTCCCAGGTCCTAATCCAACTCTCTAACAACTGTGCGCGCGCGTATGTGTGTGTGTGTGTATATCTGTTGGACAGCGCAGCAGGGTTGGACAGACAAAAGGAAGGCCCTTCACAGTAGCGCAGTTAACCTGTAAAAAGAGGATTAGTCTAATTCCTGGAGGGCAATAAGACTACTAAAGGGCTAACTAGCCATGATGGAGGCTGTGCTCTGCTGCCTTCACCATCAGAGGAGGCAGCGTTCACTCTAGTTGTCGGTCTCTCTTGTCATCCGTGTCCTGCTTCCTTCCCGCTATTGAGGAACCAGGGTAGCTAAAGAGAACCTTCCTACTCAGGACCACTCTACCTCCTATGACTGCGGGGCGCGGGCAGCAAAAGTCCTTTCTTAAAGCATGGCCTTGCGCATGCGCCAATGCCTGCCGAATGTGGTGGGGGCAGGGAAGCATCCCACTCGGCCACCCGACTTCGCCTCTGCGCTCAGCCAATCGCATGCTCTCTGGGCTTCGCAGCTGCCAATCCGCGTGCCCCCTGATGCTGGCTCGAGCGGCCCGCGCCATCTATTAATATTCATGAGGGGCTTATGAATATTGTAATCGAGCCGAGGAGCCGCCTCAGCCTCACAGTCGCCTGGGCGTGTCGGAATGGCCGAGACCTCGGAGCCTGGCGGGGCTCGAGCCCCTCCGGTGGCCGCCGCCGCCCCCGGCCGGCCCAAATTGACCCACCCGGGCAAGGCCATCCTGGCAGGTGAGGCAGAAACGGCCGCGGCGGCCCCTCCCCCGCACCCACTTTCCGTCCCCTGGGCGGGCGGGCGGGCACAGAACACACTGCGGTGTGGAATGAGGGGAGAGGAGGAGGAGACCGTCCCTTTGGTTGACGGCGCGACCTCCCGGTCCCACCGGCGCGGGCGGGTTGGCGTCCCTTCGCTTCCCCGTGGCTCCTCCTCGCCTTTGGCCCCCGAGAGCCCCTCTCTGGCCCGGAGGCTGAAGGATGGGTGGAGAGAGCCCTTCAAAGGACCGTGTTGCTCAGTGGGCACAGCACCTGCTTCTATCTGCAGAAAGCCCCCGACGCAGCATCTCCAGGGGTGGGAATGGGAGAGGACCTCCCGACGGGCACCCTAGAGAGGCGCTGCCAGTCAGTACCGGCAGTACTGAGTTAGGCGAACCGTCATCGCCCTCCTTTGGTGCAACGCGGCTTCCTCTGCTGCCCAGACCTGACTCTCTTGAAGCACCGCCTGCCCTGCTGAGCAGGACACAGCAGGCTGACTCTTCGGGCACGGAGCATCCCTCTTTCCTCCACGCAGATCAGGGCCCAGCTCACTGACACCTCACCCCCTTTTCTCTCTCCTGCTCAGGCGGCATTGCGGGGGGCATCGAGATCTGCATCACCTTCCCCACCGAGTATGTCAAGACGCAGCTGCAGCTGGATGAGAGGGCCAACCCACCACGCTACAGGAGCATTGGTCAGCCACCCTTTCCACCCCTTGGAGCGGGCTGGCCAGAGTCCCAAGGCCTTTGCATGGCGGGGGTTAGACTAGATGACCCTTGGGGATCCCTTCAAAGTCTACAATTCTATGACTGGCTGCTCTGACCCCCTACTGGGACTCCTCTCCTTGTTCTGGTGTTGTTTAGACCCAGTCTCCCTATGCAGGGCAGGTTGGTGGGTGGGCCTAATATCTTCTCAGGCACTTGCTGTTAGATTCAGCCCTTCCCAAGAACAAGGCATATTTGTGCCCCCTACAAATATCTCTCCACCTGACCCCCTCCTTGTGATCTAGATGGGCCACACCCCCTCTGTGAAACTGAGGCTTCCCTTGAGCCCATGTGCAGACTAGCAAGTGAAGCAGAGGCCTTACAGCTGAGTGATCACAGACCTTCTGCCTTGCAATGACTTTGGATTCCCTTCCCAGAACTTTACTCAAGCCAGGAGCTCCAGGCAGCTCTTGCAAGTGAGCCAGTCCGCATTCCACATCTCCTGTACTCACAGCATCTTTGGTGCCTCCCTTGCAGGGCACTGTGTGAGACTGACTGTCCAGGACCATGGCTTCCGGGGGCTGTACAGGGGCCTCAGCTCCCTGCTGTACGGCTCCATCCCAAAATCTGCTGTCAGGTAAGCACCTGCTGTTCTTTCTTGGCGACATCACCCTGTTGGCTTTTCTCAGACTTGCACACAGGGGCCGCTTTGGGGGTCCTAAATACAGCACCCAAATGGACTCACTAGAGCAGTGGTTTTCAACCAGTATGCTGTGGCACCCTGGGGTGCCTTGAATGATGGTCAGGGGTGCCGTGGGCAACACTGGCCTCTGCCCCTCTTTCTTTCCCCTCCCTCCTCTGTTGCCCTCTTGCGTCTCTGCCTCCCGTAGGCTTCCACAGCTGTTTATTGCAGCAGTCCTGTCTATAAGCTCTGCAGGCAAAGGTTGCCTCTGAGAGGCACCTCTCTTTGGGTCAGGAGGGGAAGTTCAGAGACCAGGGGTGGCAGCAGCAGCAGCTGCCCAGAGAACTCCCAAGGAGAGGGGAGAGGAGAGGAGGCTGAGGGAACACCCAAGAGGGGGTGTCCAAAAAAGGTTGAGAGGCTGCCAGCTCTGCAGGCAAGAGGTGACATAACTGGGCTCCTAGGCCCCACATGGGGTGCCACAGAAAGAATGTAGTTGGTCAAGGGAGTCGTGGACACAAAAAAGGTTGAAAACCTCTGCACTAGAAGAGGATGGCATCCAAATCCTCTGGTGGGGTCTCCTTTGTCCCCCCACCCCACCCCACTGTCCATCTTAGGCTGGACAGATCTAAGACGAACTCCTGTCTTCTTAAGACAGACGGACCCCCGCAGAAGGTAGCAGACTCTCCTTCATGGAAAGTTTTAAAGCAGAGGTTGGATGTCCATCTGTCAGGGATTCTGTAGTTGTGATCCCTGCATTGGGTTGGGCTAGCTGACTCTCTGGGATCTCTTCCAACTCTACAATTCTATGATCCCATGACACAGTTTGGGCCCCCTGGTTTTCTGCAGGTTTGGGGTCTTTGAGGTCCTCAGCAATTCTGCCAAGGACCCTCAAGGGAAGCTGGACAGCAAGAAGAGTTTGCTGTGTGGCCTTGGGGCTGGCGTGGCGGAGGCCGTGGTGGTCGTCTGCCCCATGGAGACCATCAAGGTAGGTGGAGCTCCAAGCATTGGTTGCATCTCATAGCAGATGGGATGGAACTGCAGCCTTGAGGCAGAGGCCGGTGGGAATGAATGTACCCCCACCCAGAGGCATGCAGTTGTGCCCGTCGTTGGGGGGGGGGTCCTGTCATGCGTGCATGACATCACACGCTCTTCTAACATTACCTACCTGTGAAGTAGGTCTGGCTGTTGGCCTGAGGTCAAGCTGGAAGTTTTGTGGCTCAGTGGATTCCCCCCCCCCCCGAACCCAGGTCTCCCTGATAGCAGCCAGGTACCCTGCACTAAGCACTGCACCACCCAGGTCGAGCTTGATGCACCATTTAGAGCACATTCTCGGTGTGGCAGGAGGGCACCTCGGCCCTCATTTTCTCCTATCCTATTTTTAGCTATGGATTTATTGATGAGGACAGACACAGGCAAGGAATAAGTTTGGTGCTGAATTCATTATTCTTCGTTACCGTTTGCAGGTGAAGTTCATTCACGATCAGGGGTCCCTGACACCCAGGTACAGAGGCTTTTTCCACGGAGTTCGGGAAATTGTGCGGGAACAAGGTAAGCTGGAGCAGAAATGCAGGCAGCTGCTTTTGTCTGTGCAGTAGAATAACAAATAAAGCCCTTGTTACAGTTCCTTGGTGGCGAATTCTGCCACAAAGACCCCACCTGGACTCCTGCATCTGGTTCTGGGCACCCCAGTTTAAGAAGGCTACTTGCAAGCTGGAAGGTGTTCAGAAGAGGGCAACTAACCACACCATGCCGGTTCTTTTCTGCATGCAAAGCAGATGCTCTACTGTAGAATCGTATAGAAGGGAACCCCAAGGGTCATCCAGTCCAACCCTCTGCAATGCAATGCAAAAACACTGAGTTATGGCCTTTTCCCGAAAATGGGGGAAGCTTTGCCCAAGCAGTGTAGAGCCACAGGGGTGTCTGCCACACAGAAACCTCTAAACTCTCTCTTGGCCCGAGGCCAGGTGGACTTGAAGGAACCCAGGCAGCAGCTGCCCCCTAACCAGAGCTCCCCATTTTCTCTGTCCTGCAGGCCTGCGTGGGACCTACCAGGGCCTCACGGCCACCGTCCTCAAGCAAGGCTCCAACCAGGCTATCCGCTTCTTCGTCATGACCTCCTTCCGCAACTGGTATCTAGGTAAGACACTCGGCTAAGCCAGGGATGGGCTTTCTTTACCCCTGTGCTGCTGGTGGTGGCAGTCCTTTCCTTCATCAGCCTAAATGCCTTTCTCTGCCCTTCTGCTGGGCCTGGCAGGGGACGACCCCCACAGGGAGATGAACCCGTTTGTCACGGCTGCGTTTGGGGCCACTGCGGGAGCAGCCAGCGTCTTTGGCAACACCCCTCTGGATGTCATCAAGACCAGGATGCAGGTGAGGGCACCCCCAGCCACCTCTGGGAAGGGGCTGGATTTCAGCTGCTCTTAACTCCAAACCTGCCTCTTCTCTTTCTCAAGGGACTGGAAGCATACAAGTACCGAAACACCCTGGACTGTGCCTACCAGATCCTGAAAAACGAGGGCCCTTTGGCGTGAGTGAGGCTAAACTGGCCTTCATCTTATCTGACTTGAACTGGGGCTCCTTTGTCTGCTTTAGGCCTTTTATCTCACTTTCTCTCCTCTTTGGCGACTCAGTGGTGTTTTAGCCTTAACAACAATCTTACGAGGTAGGCCAGGCCTAGATATACTGATTTTACCAAGGCTGCTCAGTGAGCCTTGAGGCTGAGCAGCGATTTGAATCCAGGCCTTTTCTCCCCACTCTCACCCACCCACAGCCAAGCCAAGTGTACCATCTCCCACACTGTACTGGACTTTAGCACTCCAGTTTATCTTCTGCAGAGTTCTTGTGGTTGCAGCATTGACTGCCTGAACCCTTCTATCCCAGCTTGATCACTGAGATCACCTGCAGCAGCATCACCGGTCAGAGAAACCGAGCCCTTGGTGTTGCATCAGCCCAGTCCTGTGGAACTCTCTGCAACTAGAGATGCAGCATGCACCACCATGCCACCATTTAAATGCCTGCTGAAAGCTTTTCTATTCTGCCAGGCCTGTGCAAGCAATTGAGAATACACACCCTTCCACAATGGCTAGTTGATGGCTGTTTAAAACTGTTTTTATGGTTTTGTTTCTATATACCTCTTTGATTTCTTTTTTGATTTTTTTGATACAGTGCTATAGAAGTATTTTTATAAATAAAAAATACACCCTGGGAGGCAGGATACCGGATGGAACCACTGTCTGGCATTTTCTCCTCTTCCCCCTCTCATATTTGTCATAAGACACACTGCCAATTCTCAGTTGTTGACATATGTGATGTAGCACAGAAGACATTCCCCGTGCCTCCAAGGGTTCTCTGCCTTCCCTTGCAAGATGTCCCTACCTGCAGCTGCTGACTCTGCAGGCAGCCCACTCATTTAATTAGTACAGAATTGTAGAGTTGGAAGGGAGCCCCGAGGGTCCTGCAATGCAGGAATCACAGCTCAGGAATCCCCGACAGATTTGTTTAAAGATCTTATTCGTGGCTTTCATCCAGTGCGCTCAAAGCAAGTGTGTGTGGTCCTCTTTCCTTTTACCACTGCCCATTTTATCCACAAAGCAACCCTGTGAAGTAGGCCAGGCTGAGACACAGTGACGGACCCTGCTGCTCACCCAATGAGCCTAAATAGCTGAGCTATTAAAAACAGAAAATATAAGGGATAATAAAATAACTAAAAAGGAGACATTTACCAAAAATTGAAAACAGAACCATGTAGAGGATGAAAGAAGCCAATTGGAAGAAGAGTTGAAATACAGTATGTATATATTTTGTGGACGGGTTGTTTTGTATAAGTTTCCATAGTTATTATGTTTTATTTGTATCTTTTTGTTTTTTGTTCTGTTGCTGTTTGTTTTTTGATTGGGCGTGATTATTTTTATGTTTAGTTTGATAAGTGTGTATATGTTGTAAAATAAACTCAATCAAAACTTACATAAAATAAATAGCTGGGCTGGGTTTTGAACCCAGGTCTCCTTGGTCCAGCCCCTCCGAGTCTCCACCCTCCAGCTGCTGTCTGATATTGGGTTAACAGGGGGGGGGCAACCTGTTGAAAACCCTTTTTCTGACTTTGGGATCTCTTCCCTTGCACAGGTTCTACAAAGGGACGGTCCCCCGTCTGGGCCGGGTCTGCCTGGATGTGGCCATCGTTTTTGTCATTTACGAGGAGGTGGTGAAACTTCTCAACAAGGTCTGGAAAACCATGTGAGGCTCTTCTGGTGCAGGAGGGGCTGGCGGACGAATCCCCGCCCCACCCAAAGCTCCCATTTCCTCTCCCTTCCCTCCCTCCCTCCCACCCACCCAGGAGAGGGGGAAGCCTTGTAAGGTCAGAGGTTCCCCTCTTCCAGGATAGCCCCCCAGCAAAAGGGTCACCTTGCTCTTATTAACCTTGCCCACCCCCCATTCTCTGGGAACACTGATCGGTACTCCAAAATGCTTCCAGCTCAAGCGCCACATGGCTTTCGTATACCTATTTATGGTCAGGAGCGCATACTCTTCCTGCTACCAATTCCAGGGGTGGGGAGAGGTGCTGTCCACTCCAAGTCAGCTGCTGCCAGTGTGTTTCGGGAGCAGATGCATTACAGGAGAGAGGCTTTGCATTGCAAGCTCAAGCAAGCACAGCAGCCCCCTCCCCTCCTTTAGAGGGGACAGAATCTGCCTGCATCCATTCGCACGTGCAGAGAAGCTCGATTTGTTCCTGGGGGCAATTCCTCTCCACTCTAGGAAGCAGCCATTGCACCCATTTCGAGGAAAGCCGTTGCGTGTTTCTGATGTTCGTGCCTTTTTATGTCTGTCTCTTTTTCTAACTTAGTTGCCGCTGTTATTTAAGGTTGACTTGATGTTTACAAGTTCATAAATGTTGCTTTTCAGAATAAAAGGACGAAGACCAAACAAGAGCTGCCTTTTAATATATCGAGAGAGGATTAGAAATGGCCATCTGTACAGAGCCAGGCATTATATATATATGTATGTATAAATATCAGCAAGGAAGCCTTAGCCCAAAAGCTCTTGCTGGCCTGAGGAAGCCGGAAGCACCTTTTTTAGGGTGGGTCAGGGTGGGGGTAGCGGGTGCCTAGCAGAACTAAGGAGCCCTCCTCCACAGGGTGCAGAATTTTAGGGCTCATTTTCAAGCTGGGAGGGGGGCTGTTTGAGACAAGAAGTCCTGCTCAGTTTCCATATTTGGGGAACTATGCAGAGTCTTCTGCCCTCTAACCCCCTGGGGTCTTCAGGCTGGCTTCAACTATGTCCAAAGCAGGAAGACAGAGTGAACACACACACACACACACACACACACACATATATAAACAGCGTGGCCTGCCTTGAAAGTGGGAAATGAAAGTGGGACAAAGAGGAACCAGGCTGGCCTTGGCAATCTGACTTGTGGCTCCTGTGGCCAATGGGGCAATTGTTCAGCTCTCAGCTTGGCCACATGGGCTGTTGCACCTTGGAGTTGGGCAGCGGAAGCAAGGTTGCCTTCACAGTAGAAGTAAAAACGGAACTGGGCTGCCCAATGCCAAACACACACACACACAGGCTGGGGGGTTCCTTCAAGAACTTAACCCCTGGCCACATCTAGCACCTGGCATCCAGCCTCTGCTACTAACCTCAACTCAGGAAAACAGGGCTCAGGGGTGGGTGAGAGGGTGGCACTGAGCTCTGTTGGCACACATGATGAAGGCAGCTTCCAGGCACAGGCAGACACCCCTGGGGGGCTGTGCCAAATGGAGGAAAGGGCAGCCTGAGCACCTCCTCCAGCCTCAGCTGCCTGGAGAGAACAAGAAACCTCTGCCTCGACCAGCAAGCCCTGCCGCCACAACCCACTGGCACTGGGCCTGGGGCGGTGGCAGCCTGTGCCCGCCTGGGGCCTCCCTCCACGGCCACGCTGGAAGAGGTGGGCACAGGGGAGGAAGCAACTGTTTGCTCCTCCGGCGAGCGCAGCGCCACAACCCTCTTGGCAGGCGGCCGTGGCAGCTCCCTTCACGGCCTGCGCTGGCTTCATTCAAAGCGCCGGAGGTGGTTGTAGAGGGACTGGACGTAGGTGAAGACGCACATGGGGTCCGGCTTGCGGCCCATCAGCATCATGTCGTCCACTTCGATCAGGCGGTCACAGCCGGCCATTTTCCTGCAAGAGGCAGCCGAGAGTCAGAGGAAGGAGAGAGAGAGAGAGGAACATTGAAAGAGCCTGATGATCAGGCCAAAGGGGGCCCATCTAGCCCAGCATCTTGTTCTCACAGCGACCAACCGGATGCCTGCAGGAAACCCGCAAACAGGACACAAGCACAAGAGTTTTCTCCCCTACTGTGGTTTCCAGAAACGGATTCCAAGTCAGTGCATAGCCATTGCGACTAATAGACCTCTCCTCCTCCATGACCTTGCCCAATCCCCTTTTAAAGCCATCCAAGATGGTGGACATCACTTCCTCCAGTGGCAGGGAGTTCCACAGTTGAGCTACATGCTGCATGAAATGCTTTTTCTCTATACTGAATCTTCCTATGTGCAGCTTCACTGCGTGTTCACAAGTTCTGCAGCTTTTCCTAAACATCTTACTTGCCTTTTCTCCAAGCAAAAAGTCCCAATTGCTGCAACTGTTCCTTATAAGGGAGTCACAGAATTGTAAGTTGGAAGAGACCCAAAGGGCCATCTAGTCCAACCCCCTGCAAATGCAGGAACCGTGCCCGCAACTATCCCTGATTAGCAGCCAGACCCACTGCACCACCCGAGTTGCTGCACCCCCTTGATCACTTGGGGTGCCTTATTCTGGACCTTTCCCAACTCCTTTTTGAGGCGAGGCAACCAGAACTGTACTGTTTTTCAAATGTGGTCATTCCTCAGACCTCCCTGCAAAGGAGGCTCAGGTGGACTTGCCCCAGGTCCTCCGTCTCAGAACATTTTCTCTCTCCGCCCCCTGCCCTGCAAGCCCTCCCCAAATGTCAGGCAGAGGCTATAAATGCCACAAACTGAACTGGAGAGCCTGTGCAACCAATCTCTGTGCCCACTAAGGGTGAGCTTCCAGCTCAGGCAGCAGGGGAGGCTGCAGCCAACTTACTCCGCCGTGCTGAAGGCCACTTCAAAGTTCTCCTTGCGCTTGGTGGGGTCTCGTGCTTGGTAGTCAAATTCCTCTGGGAAGAAGGAGTGGACCAGGGCACAGAATGCCATACCGTCACTCCAACTGGAGGAGAAGTTCTGCAGGTCGATGTGCTGCCGGAGGTGGAGGGGAGGGGGCAGAAGTTAGAAGGAAGGAATGCTCTGTGCTATCAGGGTTACGAAGCCCCCTCCCCTTTCACAACAGGCCATGGGGCTCTACAAGAGTGAAGGAGGGAGACGGTGAGATGGGGATCCCTACTTGGCCATCAAGTTGGCTGGGTATAACCTTGGGGATCAGGCCCTGCCTCTCAGCCTAGCCTACCCCACAGGGTTGTGAGGATTAAATGAGGAAGAGGGAGACCCCCTCACGCCACCCAGAGCTCCGCAAAGAAGGAGGTGGGAGATACAGGCAACAGAATAAGCGAATACCTTGTAGCCGATGGTTTTGGATCGGCACCAGTCGAGGAGGATCTGCTTGATGCTGCTCGCACTGGCGACCCCAAAGCTCTGCGACCGCTTCAGCTTGGCCCGTCCCTCCCCTTTGCCCCTGCAGGGAAGAGCATAGAATTGTAGAGTTTGAAGGGACCACAAGGGTCATCTAGTCCAACCCCCTGCAATGCAGGTATCTTTTGCCCAACATGGGGCTCAAACCCACCACCCTGAGATTTAAGAGTCTCATGCTCTACCGACTTGGCTATTCCCAGTGTGGAGGCACGGCCCAGCCACTGGGGCTAGAAGCTGTCAATAGCAGTCTCCTCCATGAGCTGGGCTGTGGCTGCCACGAGAGTTTTTGTCCCTCCTTTGCTTGCAGGAAATTTGACCATCTTGGGTCACCCTCCTCTGCACACCTTCCGGCTTGTCAATGTCCTTCTTAAACTGTCATGCCCAGAACTGGACACAGTATTCCAGGTGTGTTATGACTAAGGCAGTAGTATTATTACTTCCCTTGATCTGGACACTAGACTTTGGTTGATCAGCCTAGAATTGCATTAGCCTTTCTTGCTGCTGCATCACACATACAGCTTCTGGTTTACTAAAACCCCTGGATTCTTTATGCATGTACTGCTGTCAAGTCAGCTGTACCCCCATTTCATACAAGTGCGTATAGATATGCACCCCTCACAGCTACAAACTGGGATCACAGGAGGCGCCACATACTTCCCGCTGTCCTGATCAAACTTCTCGAAGAGGGCCTTCCTGGCCTGTGTCCCAGAGGTCCGGGGCAGCGTCTGAGACCTCACCAACTCTCTCCGTTTCTCCACCTGCCTGTGGACCGTGGGGGGTGGGGAATGGGATTTCGGGGCTGCATCCCGCTGGTTGTCTGCAACGATGCTGTCAGAACAAGAGAAACAGGCAAATGTCCCATTAAAAGAGAGCTACAGATGACCAATCCTTTTGAAGTTGTGGGGGCTCCCTGAATGATGCCTCCAAGCCCCCCCCCCCAGCCCCAAAGCCTCACCTTTCACTAGCCTGGTGGGCTCCGTAGGTTATGGCTGACACTGACTTCGTCACAGAAGAGAATTTCTCTGTGGATAAAATGAAATGAATGAGGGTGAAGGCATTTTGGTGGTGCCCACCCACCCCCCTTTACAGAACTCCTGCCCAGGGAACAATTGGCTTTTCTACTCCCCAAAAATCCTTATAGCCACATGTGCCCAGATCCCTTTAAGGTATTTATTGCTGCTGGTTAACCAGGCTCATAAACAGAGACTCCTGTTTGCTACCTAAGTCCATCTCCTCCAGTCTTTGCAGAGCCAAGGGTCCATCAATGTCCCCTAGCTAATGCAGGCTTGGTGTTTTGAGTGTCACGCAGATCCATGTAGCAGTGGGCCATAAGAGCGTAAGAAGAGTCCATTGGATCAAGCCAATGGCCCATCTAGTCCAGTATCCTGTTCTCACAGTGGCTGACCAGATGCCTATTGTGGGAAACCCACAAACACGACCCGAGCTCAAGAATCCTCTTCCTGAGGTATTCAGAAGCAGAGCATAGCCATTGTGGCTAGTTGCCATCCATAGCCCTCTCCTCCATGAATTTGCCTAGTCCTTTAACGCCATCCGAGTTGGTGGCCAACACTGCCTCCTGTGGTGGGGAGGGCAGTTGCATGGCTTAATCATGTCCAGCATTTGCTTACGTCACTCTATCTCAGTGAGCCCTGAGCAGGGTTAGGATTCCGGTGTTGCCGGACAGGCAATTTGGCCTGCCAGCGCCTTCAGCCTCGGGGTGGCCCCTGAATTCACCTCCATACTGTAATTATGGAAACCCCTTGTTGTAAATGGTGGGACGGGGGAAGCTATTCAGTTGGACAAGCCAGCTGACCTGAGGTGACGGCGGCGCTTCCGGTCCTCGTGGAACTTATGCTCCAATTCTTCACTGCGCTCACTGCAAAGAAGCAGAAGTCAGAAGCCTGCAGGTTTGGTTTTCATGCAAAGGAAGGCAGGCGTCTATTTATCTCAAAGCATGTGAAGAGCCCTTGAAGGATCAGACCCAGGCTGATGGACCAGGAGGGTGGGCCTCACCCCACTCTGGCAAAAGTGTTTGAACAGTTGATCCTCTAAGCTGCTGTGGAGATTTGGGGGACCCTCTACTACAATTACAGTGGTACCTCAGGATGCGAACGAGATCCGTTCCGGAGCCCCGTTTGCATCCTGAATAGAACGTAAGACGCGACGGCGCATCTGCGCGTCGCGTTTTGCCGCTTCCATGCATGATGTCATTTTGAGTGTCTGCGCATGCGCGAGCGGCAAAACCCGGAAGTAACGCACTCCGTTATCCTGGGCTGCCGCGGAGCGCAAGCCGAAAGCGCTCAACATGAAGCACATTCAACCCAAGGTATGACTGCACAGTGGTACCTCGGGATAAGTACTTAATTCGTTCCGGAGGTCCGTTCTTAACCTGAAACTGTTCTTAACCTGAAGCACCACTTTAGCCAATGGGGCCTCCTGCTGCCGCTGTGCCACCGCTGCACGATTTCTGTTCTCATCCTGAAGCAAAGTTCTTAACCCGAGGTACTGTTTCTGGGTTAGCAGAGTCTGTAACCTGAAGCATATGTAACCTGAAGTGTATGTAACCCGAGGTACCACTGTACCTATAACTCCACAGTAAACACATATTTAAAGGGCCTAGCACAAAGCCTCCTGGCAATCCTGCTGGGGTCTGAGGCACAACACTCACGGGTCGCCTTGGGGGTGAGGCCCTCAATGGCTGAAGGGAGCCACATGCCTCCCGCTGCCACCAGCCACCGTCTGGGTTCCTGCTCTTCTTTTACCTCCTTGGCTTGATGTTTTCGACACAGCCTCGCTCGGCTGCCCTCCGGGAGCGTTTGGCGAGATGGGCGACCCCGTGGTTTCTCCCGAATAGGTTTCCGATACTCTGGTGACGGAGGTCACAGGAAGGTGCGGCATCCGCAGACTCACTGCCGGCTCGTGGGCCTCGGGGGAAGAATTCGGCCGGTGGAGAGGAGGAGGAGGCCCCCCCAGGCCTGGGGGTACAGGGAGAGATGCAAAAGTAGACTGAGTGCAAAGGTCACTACTGGGGCTCTGCATGTTCATAGTGAACAGTTCGCGTTAATGGAAAAATTCTAGACCATCTTTTAGAGGAGGACGGATCCCTCCAAGCAGTTTGCAACATCTTGTTTTTTCCTCCTTCTGAGATTATTATCATTTCCTGCAGCTGACACAAACATGCTATTGCTTCAAACTACTGGGATGGCGGGGAGCGAGGACGGTGGCAAGAAGGAAAATAGAACTATAGAGTTGGAAGGGACCTGAGGATCATCTAGTCCAACCCCCTGCAATGCAGCAATACGAAGCTGTCCCATACAGGAATCGAACCTGCAGCCTTGGTGTTATCAACACTTAATAGTTCTAACCAACTGAGCTTTCCAGTGCAGAACATGTGTGTGTGGCCCCCCTCCAGGACACTGCTGCTTTTGCCAAACCAGAGATCCGCCTGCTAGCATCCTATTGTCACAGTGGCCACCAGATGCCTCTTTTGTGAAACACACAAGCAGAAGTTGAGCTCAAGAGCACTCTCCCCCCGCCTGAGGTTTCCAGCAACTGGTAGTCTGAAGCATTGCTGCCTCCAACTGCAGAGGCAGAGCTGGGCCATGGTGGCCAACAGCTATGGAGAGCTCTCTCCTCCTCCATGAATCGGCCCAATCCTCCTTGAAAGCAATCCAAGTTGGAGACCACCACTGACCTGCTGTGGGATTTGCACAGTTTAACTATGTGCTGCATGAAGTATTTTCTTTTCTCTGTCCTGAACCTTCCAGCATTCAGCTTCGCTGAACCTTTCTCCATCCACTTCCTCCAATTACGACATGCATCATTTTATAAATTTCTATCATGTCGTCTCTTACTCGCCTTTTCTCTAAACTAAAAAGTCCCAAATGCTGCAACCTTTCCCCATAGGGCAGCGGTTCTCAACCTATTGTTCCCCAGATGTTGTTGGGACTACAACTCCCATCGTCCCTGAGCTCTGGCCTTGCTAGCTAGGGGTGATGGGAGTTGTAGTTCAACAACATCTGGGGACCCAAGGTTGAGAAAGGCTGCTGTAGGGGATTTGCTCCATCCCCTTGATCATTTTGGTTGCCTTTTTCTGAACCTCTATGTATTTAGCTGGGGGTGGCAGGTTGCCGTCCTGAATGCTGGTTGGCATTTGCCACTGCAGAGATCCTCCTCTGTGTTGGAGAAAGCAGGCAGGACTTTGGGGGCACTTGCAAGCCAGAAGCAGCGACTCACTGCAGCAGGTGAACAGCAAGGAGTTGGCTGCTCATTTCCTGATTGCCAAAGTTCCCCTGTTCTCAGGTTTGGGTGGAGGGAGGTGGTCAGAGAAGGGAGAAAGGAGGTCCCACTTCAGCCTGATGGCTCCCAGAGCAAGGCTCGCTCAACTCCGCTGGCACCTTTCCGCAATCCATGACTTGGGATATTTGCTTATGCCAGGCATAGGCAAACTCAGCCCTCCAGATGTTTTGGGACTACAACTCCCATCATCCCTGACCACTGATCCTGTTAGCTAGGGATGATGGGAGTTGTAGTCCCAAAACATCTGGAGGGCCGAGTTTGCCTATGCCTGGGGCTTATGCTCTTGTACTCAGAAAACTTTTCAGCCGTTTCTATCCCTCCTTCATCCCCTAGGGGGATCGCAATCACAACTTTGAAAAAGAGAGAACTGAAAAAATGTTAAAGGTTCATGTTGAAAGTTGTAAATGGAGTGTTTGTAAACTGCCTTGATTTTCATTCAGACACATGAATAAGCATGAATAAGCAAACAAACACCTCCGTCCCAATAATGTAGATTTCGCTCATCTTCCCATCTCTGGGATGGATACAGGGTGAAAGAGGGAACATGTTTAGAGACCCCATAAGCCATACCCCACTCCACCCCACAAAGGCTGCCTTGCGAGTTTGCCAGGTTTGGAGTGGGCCAAATTTGGGGCTGTTCTGGAGCACAGCCTGTCCTTCATTTAGCTGTGGTTCCTGCATTGCAGGGGGTTCAACTAATGATCCTTCCACCTCCACAATTTCTCCAGCATGACTTCCTTACCTCCGGAGGGCTGGTGGTGCCCATTCTCCAATGCAGCTGAGTCAGGGGCTCTCCTGCTCTTCAAGTCACTCAGATCATCTAAGTCCAAACTCTGCAAAAAAAAGAATAAGAGAACTTTGAGAGGAGCACGTGCAGGGCCAGAACCCCACAGAGCAGAGCTTCAAAGCTTTTCAGAATGCAGTTTTTGGGGGGAGAGGGTGGTGCTTCTGAACCTCAAGTGTGCTGCTGACAGGGGCTCCCAAACTCTGCCCCCCCAATGGACCACTTTAATTCTCCTGCCAATTGTAGCAATTGTAATATGCTGTGCTAAATGCTGTATGGTTTTTAATTGATACCCCAACACAACATATCTGACACCTGGAAATAAACCAGATGCCCCAGATGTCCTCATAAGCAGGACATGAATGCAACAGCAGCAGCCCCCTCCCCACTGATGACCCCCAGTCCCCACTCTTCAGGGGCACATGCCTCCTGGCAGTGGAGACAGAACATAAGCATCAGGGGTCAGAGCCATTGACAGCCTTTGCCTCCTCCCTGAGTTTGTCTCATCCACTTGGAAAGCCATCCAAATTGGTGGCCATCCCTTCCTCCTGAGGCAGTGAGTCCCACAGATTGTGCTGTGTGAAGAAGGACTTTGTCTGCCCTGAATCTTTGAACCTTCAGCTTCATTGGGGTGGGGGGCTTGTTTCCAGTTGCCCACGAGAAAAAGGTGCACAGACAAAAGCTGACACATTTCTGAGAAATCATTATGTTTATCAAGCGATCTACGAAATAACAATGCAGAATTACACACACACACACAAAACGCAGGATTATTATACTTGTCACTCGTGCTAAAAATGTCTCCAAATATCAAAATCTGCAAGATCCAGGTCCTCAATAAAACAGACTGCACTGTTCCCCACCACCGCCTGTCAAGAACTGACCTGCAGCCCTTGGTACAAACTTAAGCCAGGAACTGCAACCCACTAGCAGGAGGTACATCACCTGGAGAAGATGTGCCCACCTGGAATTGGGAATTTACAAAGAGCTCCTTTCAAATATTGGTCCGGGGCCTGAAACACGGGAAGGAGTGTCTCTCGGAGCATGCACAAAGCATTTTCTTTTCATCAGCTGAGTAACCACAGCCTCCACCACATCCAGGACACAGAGAAAAACCTCCAGGCACAGGAATGTGGGATGCGGGAGGGAAGTGGTGACCTGTGCAATATG
Organism: Podarcis raffonei; assembly: GCF_027172205.1. NCBI lineage: Eukaryota > Metazoa > Chordata > Lepidosauria > Squamata > Lacertidae > Podarcis > Podarcis raffonei. Next base: position 16,447,008 of record NC_070616.1, read on the forward strand.
CCTGGTTGTCACCCACAGGTGGTGAAAGGAGTTCCTCGGAGACAGCCACAGGGCAGGGGCCTGTAGAGCGGCTGACCAGACCAGTGCACCCACTAGGTGCTATGACCTCTGAGCAGCCTCTGTGGCTGAAGGGTGAAGGGTGAACGTGGAGACCTGGACCTCACTGCCCACCCTGCAATGCCTTCCACCCACAGCTGGATTAACACTCCAAAGTGAGGCTGCCAGAGAACCTTAAAAGTTGGAAGGGACCCCAAGGGTCATCTAGTCCAACCCCGGCAATGCAGGAATCTCAGCTAAAGCAACCATGGCTCTGCTTAAAAACCTCCAAGGAAGGAGAGTCCACCACCTCTCGTGGGAGGCTGTTCCACTGCTGAACAGCTCTTACTGTCAGAAAGTTTTTCCCCCATGTGTTTAGTCGGAATCTCCTTTCTTGTAACCTGAGCCCCCTCTCAACAAGGCAGCAGGAAACATTTGCCACTGCTAAGCAGCAGCAGCAGCTGGCCCCAGTTGCCCTGAGGCACCACCAGCGACTGCCATGAGCCCAGGATGGGCTCGCGTGACACAGCGAGGGTGCGGTGCTGGGCGCTCAGCCCCAGCCGACGTGGGGAGCACCCAGAGGTGAGCTTGGAGAGAACAAAATGCAGACCCTTCCGAAGCCCCGGCTGTCAACCTCTGCTGTCACTGAGCGTAACATAAACCAGGCCCACTCCCTGCAAAAGCCATTAATCATGCCGATGGAAAGGCCAGAGGCTGGTTGCTGGGCTGGAGGGGGACTCCAGCTGCCTGTGCTCCTCTCCTCCCCCTCCCTCCCCCCAGGGCTCAGCTGCCAAGGTGAGGTCATGGCTAAGTGGTCCTGACAGCAGCAGGCGGCTCAAAGCAGGAGCCACCTGGAAGCAGGAGCACACAGCTGGATCACTGCCTCTGCCTCCTCCACTTTGGGCTTCAGAAAAACACAGCAGAGGCTGCAGGAGGGGCTGGAAGAAAATCACTCTCTCTCTCTCTCACTCACACACACACACACTGGCCAGGGAGATAAACCGCAGAAGCAGAAAGTCTCAGCGAGGTTTTGGCCCCGCAGCAGAGATGAGGCTTTGCAAAGAAAGGCAGATCAGGAGTCTGGGAGGGGGGCAAGGCACGGACCTCCCCATGGAGATGGCCTTGAAGTCCCCACACCGACAGATGGGGGTGGGATGGCAAAAGCTGGGGCCAAACCAGCCGCATGACCCTGCTAGACTAGATGTGCCCCCTTTGGTTTGATCTAGCAGGCTGTTCTTATGTTCTTAAGGTGGTTTGGGTCAAATGAGGAGAACTGGCAGGCCAGAGGTTCCCCAGTGCAGCCCATCAACCTCCCAGTCCAGAGACTGTGCAGCTCTGAAGAGTCATGCCGTGGGGGTGCAAACAGTGTTAGAAACCCAGATATATAAGCTAGGAGCCAAATGACTCTTTAAACCAGGGTTGCAGTCACCAAAACGGAATGTCCTAGTTGCTACTTTGGGGCCAGAGGGCTCAAAAGTCATACCTTTTGGTTCTTGAAATTCGTTCCGATTGTGCAGATAAAAATATCGCGGGTAGAATTCTAAAGGATGTGTTGCCAGTGTGTGAAAACAGGGAAGATCCAGTGAGCCCCAGGCATGCACCTCCAGGGGGTGGAGACGTCAGGCAGCATCCTGGCGCCCAGGCATCTTCACTTGGTCGCAAGTGGCTGGTAGCCAGGTGCAAAATGCGCTTGGTGAAGTTCAAACGCTGGGCAGAAGGACAAATGGAGGTAGGACCCTGCCTGGGGTCTTGTCAGGTGGGTCCTCCTGGCTCCTGGAAAGCTCCTAGCCTTTGGTCCAATCCAACAGTCTGAACAGTGGCTGATCTAACTTCTGTTGCATGCAGCTATGCTCTCCAGGAACAGTTGCTTGTTATTAGCTTCTCGGGAGTCTAGTTTGCCTGTGCTTTTGGGGAAACATTTTAACATCCATGTCCCCAGATTTCCCAGCATGGGGGAATCAGCAAGCCTCCCCCGCCCCACACAAAAGGGCAAAAGGTGATCCCCACAGGACTAAATCCACCCGATATCCAGATTGAGAAATCCCATCTCCTCCACAGGAGGCAGGGACACCAAGTCCCAAGTCATCCTTCTATTTAGGGGCTTGGCAAGCAGCTGGTCCTTAAGACATCCCCAGCCTCAACCTCTGGCCGATTCCCATGGGTCAATCCTGTGGCCCAATGCCAGACAGAGGACAGCAGTACTCTTCACATGCTCCAGGGTGCTCTCTTTCTGCATCCCAAATCCAGCACTTGCAAAAACAAGAAATGCATCCTGTGGTACTTTAAAGACGTTTAGCTTTCGTGGCTACAGAGGCCATTTCCTCGCGAAAAGAGGTTCTGGGGTCAGGAGCGCCCCCACGGAGAACAAGCTTTGCTCGGCCACACAATCCCCCAGGAAGGAGGCGGCATCGTTTCCCAAACTCCTCCCTCGCTTGCTGCCGGCGCTCTTTGCACCGCCCCGCGGCCGGAACGGGCTCTTCCCTCCTCGCCCACCGCGTTCTCGAGGTGGTGGGCGGCGGCCCTCCTGCGCCCCTCCCACGCGGAAAAGGCCACAGGGGGCGTCGGACGGAGGGCCACCACCCCCTGCTCGAGCTAGCGCGCTCGACGTGCAAAGGCGCTCGTGCAAACATCCTGCCCGCAGCAAATCCCCCGCCCTCGAGGGTCGCTCGACAGCCGCCACTAGGGGGGGTGGGCTCTTTCTTTCCTCCTCTCTCCTGCTCCACCCCCACCCCACCCCCCGTGCCAAAGCGGTACTTCTTCAAGAGGAAGGAAGAGCGCCCAAGGATTACTGGGTGGCCGGAGCCTCCCTGACCGTCGGGGCCGAGAGCGCGCGAGGGAGAAAGGGACAGGGGGGCCTCCAAGCCGTCGGGGCTGCTGCTGCTGCTCCTTTTAAGGCGCGATCCCACCTGCCCGCCCACCCCCATTGACTTCACCTGGCTTTTGGTGGCAAGGGAGAGCCGGGCGTGGCTGGCGAAGCGGCTGCTGCTGCCTGGCCAGGGCGCCGTCGTCGTCGGGGCTTCGGGCTCGGGACTGGAGGCGTCCGGCAGCCCCGCCGCCCGGTTGAGGGCCTCCACCTGCCGGGCCAGGCGCTCCACGTGCGCGCGCAGCTGCCGGTTCTCTCGCTGGAGCTCGGCCACGTTGTGTGCCAGCGGGTTGGCCAGGCGCAGCACTTCGGCCACCTGTCGGTCCACGCCGTTCTTGAAGGCCTGGATGTCCACGTGGATCTCGCGCACAGCCCCGCGCAGCGTCTCCTCGTAGCGACCCAGCGCCTCGCACACCGTCGCCGCATCCTGCGCGTTCAGGTCCGCCAGGTCCCCCGGCGACGACCCCGAAGAGGACTGCGCTCCCCGCGACGCGCTGACCTCCATGGCACCAGGGAGCGCAACCGGCGTCCAACAACACTAGCAGCACCTCGAAGAGCCCCGTGTGTTCATCCGCCTCTCTGGTCGGCCCAGCCGGACCCAGCCTTTTATAGACGGCAGGTGGGAGGGGGCAGCCAGCCGCCGCTCCGGGCCTGGAGAGGGATGGGTGGGCGCGAGAGAGGGAGGGAGCAAAGACGCGCGGGGAGTGGGAGCTTCCCGGCCGCTACAGACAGCCCCCTGGGGGGGAGGAGCTGCTGGCCCGGCCCGGCTCGCCTCTCCTCAGTTGTTGGGGCGCAGCTGCCAAAGCAACAATTCGTTATCGTTGGGGGTGGGAGAAGAGGGTCCTCTAAGAGAGGCGAGGGGGTGCTCTGAGAGGGAGAGGACACCTGTGCGCAAAAGGAGGGAGCGGCCGGTGGACGGTTCGTCGGACAGTTCTTGGGTAGTTTTGCCAAGCAGCAAGTCCCTGGGCAGGAATCTTCCTGTTGTCCTTGAATTGGCCTCTTTTAAGACCATTTCGCAAAGGGAAGGAGAGAGGCACCCAAGAAGCATTCTCTGTAAGCCACAGAAGGAAAAGCCTCCAAGCTTTCCGGCTGGCAGGGGAAAGGAGGGCGACCCACGCAGGGACCTTCCTGCCCAGCACATCTCGGGCCTTTCCCTACACATCCTTCCTTAGCCTGTGCGCAGGCAAGCCAGACACCTGAAGGGGAGCATGTTCCCAGGGTTGTTCCCCCCTCTCCCAGGGAGGCGGGGGCAACTGCAACTGTAGCCATCCCCAATTCATTTCACAGATGCAATCCCATCTCACCCTTAGGAAAGACGCTCTCTTTGCAGAGACAATCGTGAGCGCCCTTTCGGTATGTTTCGGGAAAACCTGGTGGGTACTTGGAGAAGGTTCTAATGATCCAAATTCCTTCTTTGAAATCCTGCACTGGGGAAGCCTCATCACTCTCAGATGGGCAATGTAATGGGAAAGAGGTTGGTGGGTGAGACTGGCATTTCTTGCAGGCACCTGGATGCTGCACACAAGTGTAACTTTAAGACATCAGTGGCTGTGAGTGTATTGGCCGGGGGTCCTTCTGTTTATTCCCACCTTCGCATCATAGAAGGTCAGTGGGTGAACATACCAGCAGTTCTAGTGATTCAGGCATCTGTTCTGGCCAAGTTTCTCATCTTCGGTCCACCTTTATTTCCCCAAATGCAATAGGTATGTTTATCGGACACTTAAATGTGTGTTAGTTTTTTGGGGGTTTTTAAAAAAACAAACCAACCTGATCCAAAGTTGCAAAACTGCTGCACAGTTACGGTGGGCCGTGACATCACTGGCACTAGCCAGTCAAGCACTGTGCACTTCCCATTTTTGCCGCAAGTCAGCAGAATGGGAGCAACTTGCTGAGGAGGAAAGATTGCAGCATTTGGGATCTTTTAGTTCAGAGCAAGGTGGAGTGTAAGAGGTGACACGGTGGAAGTTTATAAAATTATGCATGGCGTTGAGAAAGTGGATAGAGACTTAGCAGCCTCTTCTGATACCCTTAACTGGCTCTTACTGAGCAGCTTCACCCAGGAGAGGAAGTTGCTTGTCTGACCAGCAGAAGGAGGTGCCTGGGTAATCGTGGAGATTCTCACTCAGGGCCAGATTCATTTGTTTGCAGCCTCCTGAGCCTTTGAGCAGGGAGTTGGTGAGGCACCTTCTCCACATGCTTCCAAAAGTTATTCTGCATTCAGCCGGAACGCCAGTTCTTCTTTAGCAGTGCACACAATGTTTTTGTAAAGCAATAATCTCCGAGGCTCTTTTGGCTGGGCTGGGCTCACTGCCTGCCATGTTTGTGACATGGCTGGACTCCAGATCACAACACTGCTCTGGACGGAGGAGTCATTAGGCAAAAATAGCCGCCTTTGATTATATGAAGCTGTGGCTCCAAACGTTTTCTGCCAGAGGTCCAGAAGGGAAAATCCAGCACATCCCAAGAGGCTGTAAGATCATTTCAATTAAGTGTAATCAAGGCAATTAGTCTCTGTCCCACCCCCAATAATATGTATATTCAGTTGCTGTGAACTGACGTCCGCTCTTGAGCTGTTTGCAAGGGTGCTGGCAGAACATTATTTATTATTTTAAAAGCCACCATTCTTAGTCGGCGGAGCAACATGGAGCAAAAGGCAGCCTGAAGGCAGTGTTGGCAATTGAGAGGTCCTTGCAAGGGCTGCTCAGATGGTTTGAGGTGGGGAAGGATAGGAGCTTATGGCAGATCCTGCCCATGCCAGCCCCATTTTCATCCTATGCTGACCTCTGGAGTTGGAAGATGAAGCCTTGTGACCCGTCGGAGGGGTTGGGTTACGTCCAGCTGATGCTTCTTTCAAGGGCCCCCATTGTAAACATGCAGCGCAGAAGGCAGGAGCAGGACCTGAAAGGACACTCTGGAAATGACTCATCCCTCGGCTTGCATTTTCTAGGAGTGTCTTCTCACCCTCCTCTCCCAGTCCCAGGCCAGTAGCCGGGATGACTATGCTCTGCCTCCACAGTCAGAGGCAGCAATGCTTCTGAATACCAGTTTCTGGAAACCACAGGAAAGGGGAGAGCTGTTAAGGCAGGCATAGGCAAAAACTTGGCCCTCCAGGTGTTTTGGGACTACAACTCCCATCATCCTAGATAACAGGACCAGTGATCAAGGATGATGGGAGCTGTAGTCCCAAAACATCTGGAGGGCCGAGTTTGCCTATGCCTGCCTTAACAGCTCTCCCCTTTCCTGTGGTTTCCAGAAACTGGTATTCAGAAGCATTGCTGCCTCTGACTGTGGAGGCAGAGCATAGTCATCCCGGCTACTGGTAATTCAACAAAACATATTATCTTAAAACATATCATCCTTAATTTCCCCCCTCCCTCCCATAAACAACCTGCCCTCCCCACCCCACCCCCGACTTCCCTCAGTTCAATCTCTGGTTTCTCTATAAATGCTATTCTCTGCATGTTACAGAATTGTATAAGTCCTTAATTTATCTAACTAATTATTATCAATAAAAAGTTTGTGAGTGTTTATTCAAAACCTGCCAAGGAGTCCAATTCACTTTGTTGTGTCTTTAGGTACTTTGTAAAAGGTTCCCATTCCTCTTTAAAGTCACAGTTATCCTTGTCCCGTAGTTTACGTGTCAATTTTGCCAGTTCTGGATAGTCCATCAGTTCCTCTTGCCATGAATCTTTAGTCGGGATTTCCTCAGTCTTCCATCCTTGTGCTATTAAGACTCTTGCTGCTGTTGTCACATACATAAAGATGTTTTTCAACTTCCTTGGCAGGTCTTTTCCTACAATCCCTAACAGAAATGCTTCAGGTTTTTTAACAAATGTTAGTTGGAACATTTTCTTCAATTCATTGTATATCATTTCCCAAAATTTCTTAATTTCATTACAATCCCACCACATATGATAAAATGTCTCCTCCTTTTTCTTACACTTCCAACATGCCTATGCCTGTGTTAAGTCATCTGATTGGCCGCTGTGAGAACAGGATGCTGGACTAAATGGGCCATTCTCCTGATCCAGCAGACTCTTCTGGTGTTCTTATCTTAGGAAACCCCTGAAACAAAATCACAAGCCCCTGTGGGTACAGCTGCACTCAAATCTCCAAGAAAAAGAAATGTCACTATGTAGAATCGTCTTCAGATGCTGAGTAGTCTGACTTCCAATAACCTTTGACTCCTCAAAGCATCTCTTGAGCAGGGCAGCCAGACCAATTATCCTACTGCTGCCAAGAGATGATGATTTCTGCATCAATCAGGCATCGTAAGAACAACCATTCAGCTCGAGCAGACCATAGAGATGGGCAGCGTCATGTCCAGCATCCTGTTCTTGCAGTGGACAACCTGAAGCCCCACATTTGGAAGTAGGTCTGGGAGGGACAGACATCCCCACAAACACCCCAAGGCCTGCTGGCTGTGGCTGTGCAGATTACAGGCTGGAGGAAGTTGGATCAAGTCCAAGGGCTTGGTGGGATCAGGCCCTGGGCAGGAATCGGGCTCCACTCTGCTGGAGTATCCTTCTGCAGCAAGCAGTTTTCCTCCACCCAGAAAGGGGAAAAAACCACTTCATGTAAAAGGACCCTGAACTCCAGACATTTCGTGCACATGCTGCACCCAGGTTTCAATGTTTTATGCACCACTGCGGGGGTGGGATGGGAGATAAATTTGCATTTCCAAATGGAAAACAATCCTATTGACATTTAAGCATTGCCTCCTTGCGACATAAACAACTGGAATTTAATGTCGCCAAAGTTCATGGGAATTACTCTTCCCATATGATCCAAATTGCCCTTTGAACAGTGGTGGTGAAAGCGCTTTGTTAAGTTAATTGATGTCGCTTTGCCTACAGCCTTTGAAGGGCAAAATGACCATTACTCCTTGGTGAGAGGCTTTCGGCCTTTTGCGCTCTCCAAATGTAATCAGGGGGAAAGCTGCTTCTCAGGAACCCAGCAATGGCTCCCTCCAGGCAAAACGCAGAGAGACCCTTCAGAAAACCCAAATATAGATCCTGCCTTCCAAGCCCTTGCAGAGGAAGGAAGGAAGGCGGAAGGAGACTGAGGAGAGCCAGAATAGCATCAAACAGATTCTCACACCAGGGCCGCAAAACTGATCCACCATCATCCCAAGAATGTTATGAGGCCTCCTGAGGATTTTAGCACTGGGCTAAAGCACATCCTAAGTCCATTTTCTGGACATTGGTTCCAAAATATTGCCCTTTTTAGAGCGGGGGGGGGGAATGCATGTTGAACCTATGGACACCCTCCTCCCTCTGGACTACGTAAGCTTTTCCAGTGCATAGTTAAACTACGGAACTCCCTCCCACAAGAGGCAGTGATGGCCACCAACTTGGATGGCTTTAAAAGAGGATGAGACAAATTTGTGGAGGAGGAAAGGGCTATTGATGGCTACTAGCCAAGATGGCTCTGCTCTGCCTCCATGGTCAGAGGCAGCAATGCATCTGAATACCAGTTGCTGGAAACCACAGGAGAAGAGATTTGCTGATGTACTCAAATCCTGCTTTTGGCTAAAAGGTGTTAGGATATTTCCGTTCCATCTTAAAAGGGAGCAGGCTTTGTGAGTCACAGAGTCTGCGTATTTCCTGTTCACAGGATGTTTATGTTTTCAGTTGCTTTCGTTTCCTCCTTGTTGCCTGAGCATACCGATGCAGGCGGTCATGGTTTTCTTTGTTATGACCAATGCTAAATAAATTGTAAATATGCTCTCCTGCTGTGCATCTCTCGCTGTGTGAATTCTGCTGACAGAGTGTGCACCAGCCTAAGAATGTGGCAATCGGTTTCTGAGGCTTCGTGTCGCTAATTGCTGATACTGCCTGTCTACGGGAGGTCGATGGATCGTCCAGCAGCCGGCTTGGGGGCTATGATGGACTTTGCCTCCCTGGCAGTATCCCAACAACAGGTTATGGGCCCAGATTCACAGCACTTACAGGAGAGTAAGACTGCGACAGACTGCTGAGGCCAGCTGCCGGACGATCCATCGATCTCCCATAGACACACAGTATCAGCAATTAGCGACACGAAGCCTCAGAAAACAGTATTCCACATTCTTAGGCTGGTGCACACTCTATCAGCAGAATTCACACAGCGAAAGATGCATTCTAGGCAAGTTGAATTTTATTGCTAGATGTTCAAGACCTGACATAGCTGTAAGCACTAACCTGCTTAGCAGACATGCTAACAATCCTACTGTTCAGGATTGGAAAGCTCTGAAGCGCATAGCCCGGTATTTGAAAGGGACTATGCACTACAGGCTGAGGTTCACCAGTCAGAAGACTGGAGGTCTTGAAATCTTTGCAGATGCGAGTTTTGGAAGTGACACCACGGGTGGTACAAGCACTTCTGGAGTATGCTACATGTACAACCACTGCCTGTTTGACTGGTTGTGCAAAAAGCAGACGACAGTTAGCCTAAGTTCCTGTGAAGCAGAACTCAATGCTCTGTCATTTTCACTCATGGATTGTGAATGGTTGGTGCAACTGTTTAAGGACATTGGGGTTTCTGTGAAATGTCCTATACAAGTGTATCAAGACAATAGATCTTGTTTGGCTTTGCTGAACTCAGAGAGTTGCAAGCAAAGAACCAAGTACTTGCAGATTAAGCTACATCGTGCAAGAGTGTGTATTCAGAAAGGACTCATTCAGGTGTCCTACATGCCAGGAAATGAAATTCCTGCTGATCTGTTGTCTAAGGTTGTTAACAGAGAACAACTTAAGGTTTATGTACAAAGGTTGCAATTGGGTTGAACCACAGGTACTACAGGTTACACGGAAAGGGGGAGGATGTTAGGATATTTCCGTTCCACCTTAAAAGGGAGCAGGCTTTGTGAGTCACAGAGCCTGCGTATTTCCTGTTCACAGGATGTTTATGTTTTCAGTTGCTTTCATTTCCTCCTTGTTGCCTGAGCATACCGATGCAGGCGGTCATGTTTTTCTTTGTTATGACCAATGCTAAATAAACTGTAAATATGCTCTCCTGCTGTGCATCTCTCGCTGTGTGAATTCTGCTGACAGAGTGTGCACCAGCCTAAGAATGTGGCAATCGGTTTCTGAGGCTTCGTGTCGCTAATTGCTGATACTGCCTGTCTACGGGAGGTCGATGGATCGTCCGGCAGCCGGCTTGGGGGCTATGATGGACTTTGCCTCCCTGGCAGTATCCCAACAAAAGGATGCTGGACTAAATGGGCCATTGGCCTGCTCTGGCAGGGCTCTTTTTATAGCCCAAGTTGGTTAGAATGTGGTGCTGATAATGCCAAGGTCTCAGGTTCGATCCCTGTATGGGACAGCTGCATATTCCTGCCTTGCAGTGGGTTGGACTGGATGATCCTCAGGGTCCCTTCCAACTCTATTATTCAATGAGTCAATGTTCTTGTGACCCTTAGGGTAGCAGGCCAGCTCCTCTCTCACTCCATATGCCCCCAGCCTCCCCCCTTAAGAGGAAGCAGGGATTTCCTTGGGGGTCAGAAGTGGTGTGGGGGGTGGTGTCAAGGGAATTGGAGTCCAGGTTTGCCACATGGCACAGGCAGTTTAATTGCCTGGGGCATGGAGCCTTTGCTGGCCTGGACACAAACCCTCTGCTTCTAAATCGGATGTGTATTTCTTGCCCCCCTCCAGCCACAAAACCAAAGAGGAAAGTGTCCCTGTCACCCGATACTCCCCTGAGTCCTTTCTCAGCCACTGGCAAGAAGACACTCCCCTACTTTGCTTGTAAATTATGGCAGAAATTTCTCCCCTGGAGGGCAAACCTGGATGGGGGGGGGGATGTCAATAGGTGCCTTTGGGCACTGGGGCTTGATAGATGGAGCCCACAAGGAGACCGTCCCTCCCTCTCTGGCTTCCTTCACTCCCATGCCAGCTCCGCTCGATGACAGGGGCCCAGCACTCCAGCAGTCTCATCCTTCCAGAAGTCAATATTTACTGGGGGTTGCCATGTGCAACACCAAAAGGTTAAAGTTAGCCCGTCCTGCAAGCGGAGGAGGGAAGGGCATTCTGGCTGGCAGGCCAGTCTCTGAGACAGCCTAACCTATACAGGAGAGCTCTGCATTCAACTTCTACTTAGAAGCCTGGGGCAGATGCCAGCAGACGATGGTACCAGCCCCGCAATGCTTGTTCCTGACCTTTGATGATGATGGTGGTGGTGCAGGTCACACACTCAGGAGGGGCAGCTGGAGCTGTTGCACATGAGAACATCCCACCCCCTTGAACTGCAGCCTCCAGGACGATTGTCTCCCTTTGGAAAAGGGGCGTTTTTGCAATTCTTGCTTTATCTATAAAGGTAGAAGTGATCCAGTTCCCTCCTTCAGACCCACAGCCTTTATGGAGCCTCTGATTGGCTTGGAGGAAGGGTGGTTATATGAAATGCATTTGCCCTGCATTTGCCTTAGCTGTGATTCCTGTACTGCAAGGGGTTGGACTAGATGCCTCCTGTCCTATGATTCTGTTTAAACCTAAATCATAGAATTGTAGAGTTAGAAGAGACCACAAGGGTATTCTGGTCCAACCCCCTGCAATGCAAAAATTATTATCTTTGTGCAAGGTGGGGTTTGAACCCACAACCCTAAGATTAAGCATATCATGCTCTAGCAACTGAGAGTATCTACAGGGTCTGGGGTGTCCTGCTGGGCCAGCGTAGCTGGGATTCTACCAAATCCCAAGAGCCTCTCAGCTAGTGTTCCTGAAGTCTAGGACTGGGGCCTGCTTTCATTGAACTTGTGTATTGTTAATAGATACCTATAAAAAGTAAATGCTGGCTTTTTATTTTTGAATGAGTTGTCCAATTGCTCCAAGTTTCAAGTCACCCCCACCCCCTGGCTTTCCTTGGGAGGGGGGCTCTGCTCACCATCACCCAGTGAGGCCCATTTGCCTGGCGTTCTCCTGCAATGTTCAACTGGTAGTGGCTGAGGAGGGGAAAAATGAGGTCACTGCCACTGGATTTGGCTCGCTCCTTCCTCTTGAGCAACACTCTGCTCTGCCTGCCCGTCTTCCTTATCTTGTTCCTGCCAGAGCCTTGCAGATAGCAGCCAAGAATGGGGAGGAGGACGAGGCACTGTGGGCGCCAAGATAACCACTCTAGGTGCGCTGGACATTCCTCGACAACAGAAAGGAACGACAAGGATGTGTTTTGCGGGAAAGTGAGGGGGAGATTTGTCCCAAGGGAGAAAGCTGCAGCTGCTCCTTTCCTCCTCTGTACTCACCTGCTTTCCTCCCTCCTCTCTTTGCCCTTCCCTCCAACCCAGGGAGGCATCCCGAGAATCATAGAATTGTAAAGTTGGAAGGGACCCCGTGGGAGTATATACACAAACGTGGTGACAGTAATACTAATGCAACAAAACAACACCACCACAAACTGGCTTATACAGTAAATATAAAACCAAATTTACTAGAATAATAACTGGAATACAGTGGTACCTCAGGTTACATACACTTCAGGTTACATACGCTTCAGGTTACAGACTCCGCTAACCCAGAAATAGTGCTTCAGGTTAAGAACTTTGCTTCAGGATGAGAACATAAACCGTGCTCCGGCGGCACGGCGGCAGCACGAGGCCCCATTAGCTAAAGTGGTGCTTCAGGTTAAGAACAGTTTCAGGTTAAGAACGGACCTGCAGAACGAATTAAGTTCTTAACCCGAGGTACCACTGTAGAGATAAACTTGTAACCATTCAAGCAACAAACCTACTAAGGTGCCATGTGCAAAACAAAGCCGGGAGATACTGTAAACATGGAGTGGATAAATGTACACCTGTATCTTAACAAGTTACATGTGCAATAAACGTTATACAGACTGGATAAATGAACGTTCAACAAGTAGCGTAAGTCCAGTCACAGAACGGCAACCCCGTGCCGCCACAATGGCAAGGGTAGCACACTGGAGAATATTAAAAAGTTTTTCAAAGCTGTTTTCCAAAGATTGAACTGGATGAGATGTTCTTCAATAGGTCTTGACTTGGAAACACAAAGCCGTATGCATGGACCAATCACAGGAAGGCAAATCAAAGCCACCACCCTGAAGAGAATAACGCAGGTGGGCAAAAGGAGACCTGTTCTCCGGATATATTACAGGTTTCGCTACACGCTTGGGGCCATCAGGACCCCCGCAGTGCAGGAATTGCAGACAAAGCATCTGTGGCCACCCAACCTATGTTGAAAAACCTCCAATGAGTCACAGAATGTTAGAGTTGGGACCCCAAGGGTCACCTAGCCCTTGTAATGCAGAAATCACAGTGCAAGAATCCTTGACAGATGACCATCCAACCTCTCCATACAAACCTCCAATGAAGGAGAGTTCGCCACCTTCTGAGCAAACAGCTCTTCCCATCAGAAATTTGAATGGGAAGCATACAAAGCATATATCCGTGGTCGAATAATTGCATACTCGTCACAAACGAAAGAATAAAAGGGGGAAATGGTCGAAAGAAGAACCTAAGGGTCTCTGGGCTCAAATGGTCAGGGATCCAACCACTATGATATATAAGGAAGTACAAAAAAGGAAATTTGAATTAAATAATGTACTGTCTCAGCAAACAGAATTTATGCTCACTTGTGTATGACACAGATATTGGGGGAATGGTGAAAGACCAGGAATTTTTTTGGCAAATTGCTTAAAACAAAAGAAGGAAAAGGCACTTATCCCATGTATTAAAGGTGATAAAGGTGAAGTCTACGAAAAGCCAAGGGATATTAATAACCATTAAAAAAATTTATTCATTAAATTTTATCTATTTTCACATGTTAAACTTACTCTGGGGGGAAACACCACAGTAAAAATTGCAAAAAAGATGGTGATATGGAAAAATTGGATGGAAGCAAGGGGACCAACTGATAGACGAGGAAGATGAATTTTACACTTTTGCTATTTTAAGACAAAAATATCATCTATCAGACACAGCCCAATGACAATATCTTCCAATTGCAACATCTCCCAACAAGTGTTTTTGGGCCGTCAGTCCTTTCAGCTTCCGAGACACCTGAGATATTGGAGCAATTGGACAACTCATTCAAAAATAAAAAGCCAGCAATTACGGTACTTTTTATAGATATCTATTAACAATACACAAGTTCAATATGCAGATGATAAGAGATAATTGGAATAAAGAACTGGAATCTTCATTATTGCCCAGACAGTGGGAAAATGTATTAGCTTCAATACGTAAGGGGTCATTAGATTTAAAATTAAGACTAATACAACAGAAAATTATATTTAGAGTTTATTGGATTCCTTTATGGTTGTATAAAAAGGGGTTAGCTAAGATAGCTCAGTGTTGGAGATGAGGCAAGGACAACACTTCTCTGAAACACATGTTTGTACAGTATTCTTTACTTAAGTTTTGGGAGAAAGTGTTCTGTAACTATGACTGTGCGGGAAAGGTTAAATCTTTCAGTGGAGAATATTTTACTGAACTATATACCTGCAGTATAGAAATTATCAACGGGACAACAGAAATGGATTTTCCGTGCCCTGATGGTGGCCAAGAGATTGATATTGAGGAATTGGTAAAATAAATATATGATACCCTTCAATCAATGGACTGAGGATATGACATCACTGGCAATTTATGAATGGACTGCTTACAGGCACAGACTCTGTGTGGATAAATACAATAACATTTGGAATGAGTTTATACAAAACGTACAACAGTGGTACCTCAGGTTAAGAACTTAATTCGTTCTGGAGGTCTGTTCTTAACCTGAAACTGTTCTTAACCTGAGGTACCACTTTAGCTAATGGGGTCTCCCGCTACCGCCATGGTGCAATTTCTGTTCTCATCCTGAAGTAAAGTTCTTAACCTGAGGTATTATTTCTGGGTTAGCGGTGTTTGTAACCTGAAGCGTCTGTAACCCGAGGTACCACTGTAGGCTATTAGCATTTACCTAAGCACTAGGACAATAACACTATACCAATTTATACAAGAATGCATGGGACTATCGTATATTGTTGGGGGTTTTTTGCATATTTTTGCTTTTATATGTATCTTTGTTGTTTTTCTCCCTCTCACTTTTCCTGTTTCACTTTATTTTAACTGAAATCACCTTAATAAAATATAAATATCAAAAGAAAGTTCTTCCCTAATCCAAGTTGAGCCCACGTCCCTGGATTATCAGCTGTTTGGAAGGCAGTTGCAGAGACCAGCCCCCAGGGATCAGCTCCTTGGCCAATAGTTTTTAAAAAACAAACCCAGGAGGGAGGAGGGAACTCCATGCAGGTTGGGCTACCTGTTTCCCTGCGCATATTGGCAGGTGGGCTTATTTGTCCAATGGTTGGGCTGGGAAACATGGAAACTGGGGGCTGCCACCAGCCAGCCTGCATTGTTCCATTGTTGCTAAAGGGAAGCCCAGCTTCCCTGGTGGAGGCAGAGGGGGAAACTCTTCAGCTGGCAGAGGAAACCGAGCCAGCAATCCCCTGCCTGGACCAGCTGGAGGCTGCCTGGCCCATGGCCTGGATAATGGGCCAGGGCTCATCCAGATATACCTTGTGCTTAACCTAGACAGCAGCCAGAAGGAGGAGGAGGCATGTTCCTGGCTCAAAGAGCTCCTATTTTTAGCCTCCCGGCTGGCAGGACAAGCAAAGACAGTCACGGAAGAAGCGCAAGCAGAAGAAACCATGTTTCCAGTGCTCCCAGCAGACCCTCCAAGTGTCCCTGTTTTCCAGGGACAGTCCCAGATTTACAGAAGCCGTCCCAGTTTCTGATTTAGTCCCGGAATGTCCCGCTTTCCCTGAGGGCGTCCCTATTTTCATCGGAGGAATGTTGGAGGGTATGCGGCCTGGCAGACTCTCCTTCAGTGGAAGTTTTTGGACAGAGGTTGGGTGGCCACCTGTCAGGGATCCTTTAGCTGTGATCCTTGCATTGTAAGGGGTTGGACTATTCTGTGGTTCTGATTGTGCCTCCTTAATGCAGGTTCTGTTGCCAGAGAGCAACACCAAACAAACCCAAGTGGTCAAGTGTTGCAAATTGTGCAGTTCATGGCTTCTCGTTCTTCCATGGAATTCATAATTCCGCTGCCTTCTGTCACTCCCACACCCTCCGCTTTCCTCCAGCTTTGGAAAGTGAAAATCACTAAGGGAGAAGGAAAGACGTGCCAGCTGGGAAGCCAAATCCGCATCCTAGGGTCCTGAACAAGGTTCCACAAAAGGGCCCCAAATTAATGAAAAAATTACATGCACACAAATACATATACGCAGGGACGCGGGTGGCACTGTGGTCTACCGCTGAGCCTCTTGGGCTTGCCAATTGGAAGCTAAGTGGTTGCTCTGTCCCAGCTCCTGCCAACCTAACAGTTCGAATGCACGCCAGTGCAAGTAGATAAATAGGTACCGCTGTGGCGGGAAGGCAAATGGCATTTCTGTGCACTCTCTGCTTTTCGTCACGGTGTCCTATTGCACCAGAAGCGGTTTAGTCATGCTAGCCACATGACCTGGAAAGCTGTCTGTGGACCGTCACCAGCTCCCTTGGCCTGAAAGCAAGATGAGCGGCACAACCCCGTAGTTGCCTTTGACTGGACTTAACCGTCCAGGGTCCTTTACCTTTAGCTTTTATATACAGCAGTACCTCGGGTTAAGAACTTAATTCGTTCCGGAGGTCCGTTCTTAACCTGAAACTGTTCTTAACTTGAAACACCACTTTAGCTAATGGGGCCTCCCACTGCCGCTGTGCCGCCGCCGCACGATTTCTGTTCTTATCCTGAAGCAAAGTTCTTAACCCGAGGTACTATTTCTGGGTTAGCGGAGTTTGTAACCTGAAGCGTCTGTAACCCGAGGTACCACTGTACTGTATACACACACACAACAATAATAAAATAGTAATATTAGAGATTAACAATGTATTTTTGTTTATATTTTGAATTCGATATATATGGGGGCACCAAAATCTTTTTAAGTGCTTGGGGCCTCTAAAGGTCTTAATCTGCCCTGTCCGTATCTGAGGTGGGAACCCGGATGATGTCAGTCTGACCTGAGCCAAAGGTCCTTCCTTCTGGTGCTGTCGTGTGAGAAGAGACCCCTGACTGCTCCTCCTTTGCTCCTCCCCCCCTCAAATCATGTGCTCATATCTTCCACCTCTCCCATCGGCTTTCCGGCCTTCCCATGAGTCTTTCCTTGGCAAGATTGCTTCACTGGGAGGACAGGGTCTTATCTTCCATGGGAAGGAGAGATTGGGGAAGCTGCCTCCCAGATCTAGGCTCCGCTTTGCACGCCTGTCATGGAAACAAACACTTTGCTATCCCCGAGGGAGGGGTTTCCTCCGGAAGGTTGCCAACTGGTGTTTTTTAAAGGCCCTGCTCCTGTGCCAAGGGTCATCTAGCCCAACCCCCTGTCCTGCAGGAATCACAGCTAGTTTATCCTCTGTGTCAGGGTTTTATTTTGAGCCTGGACTGAGTTTCCCTGTCCCCAATCCATTCTGCTGTCATGACTCATATCTGAAATGTGTGATGCAGCAATCAAGAAAAAGAGGGCTTCTAAGCACGTGCAGAATGCATGGCTGCTGCCGCCAGCCGCTATGCAGCTGGGGAAGGGGAAAGAAGACTCTGTTTTCACAGATCCGGCCTTGGGGGGTTGGGGGCTGATGGCTCAGTGCTGAGAAAACAGAGCAGGGACCAGAGCACAGCTCAGGCGTCAGCATCACAAAGGGCTGTCCGTCTCTCCACCCGAGTCTGTTCGCTCTGTCCTTGTTTCCTGCAGTATGGTCTTGCTCATAGGGCCTTCCTCGCAGGGGCAGTTTGGAGAAAGAAGGAGAATGGCAGAGGACAGGCAGGAAGGGAGTATCGCCTTGAGGCCTTGCTGGGGAAGGGGCCCTCTTCAGGGTGGCGTTTTTGGTTTTAACCATTTCAGCATACCCTCCAACATTTATCCAATGAAAACATTCCATAATGATAATTTTACTATTTGTACCCCTCACATCTTACTGGGTTGCCCCAGCCACTCTGGGCAGCTTCAAACATCCCTGTGCAGGATTTCCTTCAGATGGCTAGGGTGTCGGATAACTCCATACCCTCCAACATTTCTCCAGTGGAAATAGGGACTTCCTAAGGAAACGCGGGTGGCGCTGTGGGTTAAACAACAGAGCCTAGGACTTGCCGATCAGAAGGTCGGCGGTTCGAATCCCCGCGATGGGGTGAGCTCCTGTTGTTCAGTCCCTGCTCCTGCCAACCTAGCAGTTCGAAAGCATGTCAAAGTGCAAGTAGATAAATAGGTACCACTCCGGCGGGAAGGTAAACGGCATTTCCATGTGCTGCTCTGGTTCGCCAGAAGTGGCTTAGTCATGCTAGCCACATGACCTGGAAGCTGTATGCCGGCTCCCTCGGCCAATAAAGCGAGATGAGCGCTGCAACCTCACAGTTGGTCACGACTGGACCTAATGGTCAGGGGTCCCTTTACCTTTACCTATATCTGGCAGATATAAATGCCATGCATGGACAAAGCATGACCCGGAAGCTGTATGCCGGCTCCCTCAGCCAATAAAGCGAGATGAGCGCGAAAAATAGGGACACTCGGAGGGTCTGTTTCAGGCTATGTGAAATGGGGCCCCCTCGCCCCAAAGTAGCTAAAATAAATTAGAGAAATTCATGGGAGAGAGAGGCTGCTGGAGGCAGCAGTGCTTCTGAACACCAGTTGCTGGAAGAAGCAGGAAGGGCTTGTGGTGCGAATCCTTCTTGGGCGTTCCCCTGGGGCATCTGGTTAGCTAATGTGAAAACAGGATGCTGGATCAGATAGGCCCCTTTGGCCTGATCCTGCAGCCAGGCTCTTCTGATGCTCTTGTGGAACCTCTAGGTACAGCGGCAGTCTATCTAGATTCTTACAAGTATTTGGCCACAGTGATAACAGGACGCTGGGCTGACTGGCCCACTGGCTTTATCCATCAGGCTTTAAGGGAACTTGAGTTGAGAAAAAGATGTCACACACACACACACACACACCCTGTGACTGTGGGATGGGAGAGATGTTCTCCCTGCAGGAGTGGCGTGCAGGCTGCACCTTCCTTGCACAATGAAGAGCTGAGATTGCATTCTGGAGGAGGAAGTAAGCAGATCCAAGCCTCTCATGCCTGCAGCTGAAGACCTGGCAGGATGCACCCTTTGTTTCCCTCTTGCTCGCTGAGTAGTCCTCACTCCAGAGCTAAAAATATCCCCCAGGCCCTGAGCTCCAAAATGTCTTCAGGCTGCAGCTGTGAAGGTCCCCCAGGAAGGGGGGTTGTGAATCATCTTTTCCTTCCAGTAGCGGATCACTTGTGGGAAGAAGCTGACTGGGGGCCCTTACTAAACCCCCTGGCCTGATCCCTGGGAGGAAGAAAGAGGAGTGGGGGGGGGGGCTTAGGAGCCAAGACTGAGCAGCAGGAAACTGCCAATGGGTCTGGGGGCTCAAGGATTCCTCTGCCTGCCTGCCTGCTGCCCCGCCTCTCCTTCCACTGTGTGCTTTGACATCAAGTGCTGGTGATAATCATAAAATTGTAGATTTGGAAGGGTCCCGAGGGTCATCTAGTCCAGGCATAGGCAAACTTGGCCCTCCATATAACTCCCATCATCCCTAGCCAACAGGACCAGTGGTCAGGGATGATGGGAATTGTAGTGGCGCTGTGGTCTAAACCACTGAGCCTAGGACTTGCCGATCAGAAGGTCAGCGGTTTGAATCCCCACGACGGGGTTGTTCGGTTCCGGCTCCTGCCCACCTAGCAGTTCGAAAGCATGTCAAAGTGCAAGTAGATAAATAGGTAACGCTGAGGCATCTGATCAAGATCTGTATTATGAGGCATCTGATCAAGATCTGTATTTTAAAATGAGCTTAAAAAATATATTTGCAAATGTTTGTATCTCTCATGCCAGGCATAAAGCAGCTGGCAGCTGTTTATCTTCCTGTTCAAGGGCCCCACTGATCTATAGCAGTATTTCAGGGTTGTAAAAGGAAATTACAGGCTGGGAGCAAAAGGTCACACTGACCATACAAATTACAGAATACAATCAAGCTGCAAAAGCACTAATTACCATGTGTCTCCCATTAGAGACTTGAGCCACAGGTTAAAGGGCAAGAGCTAATGGGAAAAGCAGCTGGCCAGGAAAGGGGTTGTAAACTGAAGAAGTTTTACTTTGAAAAGGCCTTTGCTTCTAAAAATCTATATATGTTATGTATGAAATATATTGGCTTAAATGTAATTATGCAAAGGATTTAGAAAGTAAGAAATGTTAGATTCTTATGTTAGATTCTTATTTCATAGATGATGTGTGAGAAGGTGAACCCAAGATCTCTTTAAGATAAAAATTAAAAAAACCATGCACCATCTGTTTTAGCCATCTGTTTTGCAGTGAATAGGGCAGTAGGGCAAAAGGTGAAATGTTAATTAAGGTGCCTTGTAGAGGCAAATGTAAGATATATGACTACTTATTTGCCATTTATAGACAGAAGGAAATATAGCTCTTTGTCTCCCATAAAAGGCAATAGGAAATGGGTGTATCTTTTATGATTGGTTCTAGCAAACAGCCAATAGGAATTTCAACCAGGCTGATTGGACAGAGGCAGACAAAGGAGGAGCAAGGGGGCTGGGCTGAGGGAATATAAGTGCTGGCCATCAGGGCTGGAGGGGGCAGAGCTTTGGTAACCATATACCACTGTGTCTCTCATTTATTTGTCTGACAAATAAATTATTATTTTAATTTCTCTATTGCTACGTTGAATATTTCATTCCAGCTAAGCGTTAACCACAAGCAGGGTGCTACAACGCTCCGGTGGGAAGGTAAACGGCATTTCCGTGCACTGCTCTAGTTTCACCAGAAGTGGCTTAGTCATGCTGGCCACATGACCTGGAAGCTGTCTGCGGACAAACGGCGGCTCCTTCGGCCTATAGAACAAGATGAGCACCACAACCCAGAGTTGTCCGTGACTGGACCTAACGGTCAGGGGTCCCTTTACCTTTACTCTAGTCCAACCCCCTGCATTTTGGGCCCAAGGTGCACAGCAGGAGCCCCCCCCCAGCATGCCACTTCTCCCTCCCTGCTGTGTCTCTCCCTCTCCTCCCTCTCCCCACAAAACTCCACCAGCCCTTGAAAGGATGCTGTGCCTGGTTGAGTGGCCTCTAGCTCTCCCTCTCCTCTCACAGCAGAGGCCAGCGCTTTGCCTACTACGGGGAACTGAAATGCCAGCCAGTGCCAGGGAACTGGGGCCAGCCCAGTCCCCGCTTGGCAGAGTGCCCCGTTGCCACCCTCTTCATAGGAATCTGAACCATGGAGGGTGCTTGGCCTTTTGGGGGGGTGTCAGCACTGAACTGGGCCTCCGTTCAATAAGGTGACTAAGGCAGGTGGGAGAGCTGGCTGAGGCTGGCTCTCTGTCTGTCTGTCTGTCTGTTTGCCTGCCTTGCCGACCTCTCTGCCTTCCTGGGCAATTCCTGTTCTTCCATTCCAGAGTTGAACTGAAGTGGAAAAAGCTGCCATGCATGCTCCCTGACCAAGGACTTAGAATTCTCCCTGCTGCAAACACCCAAGGCCCACCCACTGGGTGTGGGAGAAGGGCTCCTCTGGGGGTGGGGAGCTCAGCCCGAGACCCCACTGCAGACCACCCCTCCTCCTCTTCCTCCTCCAGCACCTCCTCCTCTTCTGTAGAGAGGGCTGGATGTTGAAGTCATTAGGGCTAATCTGGGGAGCTTACTGGAAATCAGCTGAGCGAGATATAACACACAGTCCAGGCTGGCTCGCCTCCAGGGGTCTTCGGTTGGTGAAAACAGCCGAGAGGCAACTTGTTTTTGAGTCATCTCTGCTTGGTGTTGGCTGAGACCCCAAAGGCAGGGGAAGAAGAGGCACCATCGGTGTTGTGCAAGCGAGGAAGCCTCCGGGGAAAACAAGGGTGTGTGGCAGGGGTTATTGGGTTGTTGCTTTTATTTTGATTATGTATTTTGTGGGTTTATATTTTGATTTTATTCTGTGAACCACCCTGAGACCTCCGGGTATAGGGCTGTATATAAATTAAATTATTATTATTAATAATAATAATAATAATAAGTAGTAGTGCAGGAGAGCAGCAGCAGAAGACACAGAGGCCCAAGAGCTAGAAAGGATGGCTGACTGGCTTTAAAAAAGAAAGAGATATACCGGTAATAATAAATTGTTCTTTCTAGAACAGCACCACCATTCAGCACTGTGCATTGCACGGGGTTGGGCTGGATGACCTCTGAGGTCCCTTCCAACTCTACAATTCCATACCATCCAACATTTCTTCGATGAAAAATCATAATTTTACTGTCATCATCATAATTTTACTGTTTATGCCCTGGCCATCTGACTGGGTTGCCCCAGCCACTCTAGGCAGCTTCCAACATATATAAATATAGAATAAAACATTAAACATTTTTAAAAAAACTTTCCTAGACAGGGCTGCCTTCAGATGGCTCAGGGATTGGATAACTCCATACCCTCCAACATTTCTCCAATGAAAATAGGGACGTCCTAAGGAAAAGCAGGACATTCCGGGATCAAATCAGAAACCAGGATAGCTTCTGTAAATCCGAGGCTGTTCCTGGAAAACAGGGAAACTTGGAGGGTTTGCAACTCAATAATTCTATGGTTTTGTGCACTGAGGCGTTAATGATTGTTGTGAGATTTAGGGGGTAAGTCTGCATGATGCCTTCTAATTTCTGAAGTCCTAGATCCATCAAGTGTTAAATGGCGGATTCCATTGTTGAACTAGTCAGGCAAGTTTCTTGGTGAGTTAATGGCCCTAAGAACCTTCCTCAGTACCACAGAGGAAGTTGCTCTGTGCCAGAGAACAAAAGGTATACCAGCCTCACCTGGCTAGTAGTATTGGAAAACAAAAGCCAGAGCTGGAGTTGTGGGGTGCAGGGACTGAGAAGTAGAAGCAGGAGAAAGAGAGCTGTGTTTTATTTCTGATGGAAACCAAGGCCGTGGCTATGGGAGAAGCAATACCTTTTGGGGTGTTTATGCTGTGAGCTCCTCCATCTTAGGCTCAAGTTGTGTTGATATGTGTAAATAAACCATATATCATAAAGACACCACAGTCTCTGCCCCTCATTCCATGGAAACCGAACCCCAGGTAAGCACCTGGAACCCCTGGAATATCTCACCGCTCAAAGATTGGGGTGGTGTGCAACATTATTATCTTATTTGCCCACCCAATCAACCCACCCTACCCCATTTTTGGATTTCCTCCCCAGGGTAATTTCACAGGTGATGTAAGTGGCACATGGACCCATCGCAGGGCACTTTCAGAATGTTGCTCAGTTTCCTTGGGCCTCGATAACATTTCACAAATTCAAGTTGTGCAATTATTTATTACTTATTTATTTCAGAAAACGTAAATACTGCTTGATTGTAAAGCAAAACAACCTCAAAGTGGAGTCAGCAGTGTGATGCAGCAGCAAAAAAAGGCAACGCAATTCTAGGCTGCGTCAACAGAAGTCTAGATCAAGGGAAGTAATACTACCACTCTATTCTGCCTAGGTCAGACCACACTTGGACTTCCGTGTCCAGCTCTGGGCACCCCAACCTAAGAAGGATATTGACAAGCTGAAGCATGTGCAGAGGAGGGCAACCAAGATTATCAAGGGTCTGGAAACCAAGTCTGATGAGGAACGGTTGAAGGAATTGGGTATGTTTTCTCGTGCTCCGGAGGGCCCAACCTGAATCAATGGCTTCAAGCTACAAGAAAGGGGATTACTACTAAACATCAGGAATAACTTTCTGACAGTAAGGGCTGTTTGATGGCAGAACAGACTCGCATGAGAGGTGGTGGACTCTCCTTCCTTGGAGGTTTCTAAGCAGAGGTTGGATGGCATCTGTCATGTATGATCTAGTTCAGATTTCTGCATTGCAGGAGGTTAGTGTGCCTTCCAACTCTGCAATTCTTTATTCTATGATTCTATTCACCCTTCTTCATCGGTGGGCTGTTTCTGAACAGGGCACAACCACCATTTCTGATCCCCCCAAGGAAAGCCCTGTTTCCTTTGGAAGGGAGGGGGAACTGGGGGCATATGGAGAGAGGCTTGCCTGCTTCCCTAAGAGCTCTGCTGGATCAGGCCAGTGGCCCGTACAGTCCAGCATCCTGTTGCCACAATGGCCAACCAGATGCCCATTTTGGGAAACCCTCAATCAGGATTTGAGCGCAACAGCAACACTCTCCCTTCCCGCAAGTTTCCAGCAGCTGGTATTCAGAAGCATTGCTGCCTTCAGCCCTGGGGGCAGAGTGCAGCCATTGTGGCCAGCAGACATCCATAGCCCTCCTCCATGAATTGGCCTAATCCTCTCTCAAAGCCATTCAAGATGTTCTCAGCGGGGGGGACGGGGACCCACAGTTGCCTCAGAAGACCCAGAGAACTCCCCTTGGGCTCCAAGTCTTCTGGTGAAGGAAAGGGATTGAGCTGACCCTTCCATTCTTCATGCCAACACTCCACCATGAATCCAGCTCTTCGGCCAACTAGGTAGCTGGCTCTGCTCTGTGCCCGGATCCTGCCAACAGCCACTGGCTCCCTTCCTTGCCTCCCACCCCGCTGAGGATCCCAAAGGAGGCCTCTTCCCTCCGTCTGCAGAAACCGGAGCCCTGGAGAGCCGGGAGGCAGAATCCCATCTCTGCACCCATTTGCTGCTGCTATGGCTGCAAACTTTGTTTTCTCCCTGTGTGTGTTGACTCCCGGCCAGGGCTGGGCCCGGCTGGACAGCTCCCCACCTCCCTCAGGAGGAGCAGCGGCAGCCGCCCAGCGTTATCTGAGCAGCCCATCTCTTTCATTCCTGGGCTGGCTCCCATTCTTTCCAGAGCAAAGCTCTAGCTGTGTGAGGGCAAGGCAACATGATATACCCTGGCAGAGAGAGGCAAGATGGGAAGATGGGGGGGGGCCGGGGGAGGCACGCAGCTGGCTCTAGGACTGGTCTTAGGTTCTGCCCCCCCCCCAAATCCTGACTACGCCATGCCCTAACCAAGGCTGTGATGACCACAAACCTGGATGGCTTAAAACAACCATTAGACAAATTTGCATACCCTCCAATGTTTCTCTGATGAAAATAGGGATGTCCTATTCAACAACAACAACAACAACAACAACAACAACAACAACAACAACAACAACAATTTTATTATTTATACCCTGCCCATCTGACTGGGTTGCCCCAGCCTCTTGGGCGGCTTCCAGCATATATAAACACATAATAAAACTTTTTAAAAAACAAAAAACTTCCCTGTACAGGCCTGCCTGCCTTCAGATGTCTTCTAAAGCTTGCACTGTATAGTTACTTATCTCCTTGGCTCAGGGGTTGCATAACTTTCCAGGCCGCATACCCTCCAACATTTCTCCGATGAAAATAGGTACGTCCTAAAGAAAAGCGGGATATTCTGGGATTAAATCAGAAACTGAGGTGGCTGCTGTAAATCCAAGACTATCTCTGGAAAAGAGGGACACTTGGAGGGTCTGTCATGGAGAGGGCTAATGATGGCTACTAGACCACATCTTGTTTCCTAAATGTATCTCTCTACCTTTCCTCACATAAGGGCTTCCTTCCACAAAATCCCAAAGTAGTAAACACCCCAGTCGCCCAGAACACACAAGTGGGGCTGCCCCATGTTCAGCAGGAGCATGGAGATGAAAAGCTGAGAGCAGCGTCTATGTCCTACTTTCCCTTCCCTTGGGACAGCTCAGTTGCCCCCAAAATAACCCAGCTGTGATGGGTGGACCCAGGAAGGGTTATTCTAAGGCAGGGAGCCCAGGAGGATGAGCAGCAGGAGCAAAAGTCCAGGTGGAAAGCCATGTCTGGCCTGATGTGCCATGGAGGTGGCACCAGAGACCCACCCCTGGCATTTGAGATAAGCATCCCCCCCCATCCTCCAGAGGCACCTGAGCCTTCCTTTTGCCTCACCAGTGACTGCAGGAGGCACGCATGCATGCAAACACACACACACACACAAATGCCACCTCCCACTTTCCCTGACAGCAAATATGTGGGAGTGTGAACACGTGGGGCAGGGGGAAGGAGGGGATTCAGAGCTGTTCTTTTTAAAAAGTGAGTTGCTAGTCCTGCTGGCCAGATGGGTCAAGCAAGGCAGGGGAAGGAGGACCTCAGAAGAAGCAGGGGCTGAGCGGAGGCTGGGTTCTGTGCATAGGGAAGCTCCTTGCCCTGCCCCCTCTGGGCCCAGAATCAGGTGGGCAAAGCTCTGGGGCTCCTTAAGACCCCCTTTTCTCGCTCGATGCTCCTTATACCTGCTAGACTCCCACCCCGGATGTCTCTGGGAGGAGTTGCATCCCTCACTTCCTGGACGTTCCCTATCCAGAATCCTGTTTTCTGCCTCCCGGTCCTTCTGCCATCCTGAGCATCACTATGTGGGACTGAAACGACTAAGCGCTTTTTCCTGTGCCCCCCAATATCTCCCATGTGAAATTTTAGACTGTACGCTCCTTGGCAGGAAGGGAGCATGAATAGTGCTGGATACCCATGAATGAACGAACACTACATCTAAATGCTCATACAAGAGCCAGGTTTGCATGTAGGGTTAAACCATAGTTAAAAATAAACAATGGTGTATGGGGCTTAACTGTGCTTGCCCCCTCTCTAATAGGCTGTAGCTCAGTGGTTAGAGCATATGACCTGCATGCGGAAGGCGGCAGGTTCAGTCCCCACTGGCAGCATCTCGGGGCAGGGCTGGGAATGCCCCCTGCCTGAAAACCTGGGCAGCCACCGCTGTCAGTCAGTGTAGGCAATACTGAGTTAGATAGAGCAAAAACCTGACTCATGTTCCTATGTCTTCCCAGAGGAAAGAAACCAGAGTCTGGCTTGTGGTGGGAATGTAAGAAAGTAAAGAACTTCTGGGAAATGATATATAATGAGATGAAAAAGATGTTGAAAAAGATTCTTAAAAATGAAATGAAAAAGATTCTTAAAAAAACCAGAAGCACTTTTACTTGGTATTAAGGCCAAGACATTAATAGATAAGATGACAAACTGTTCTTATATGCAACAACAGAGTATTGTTAGCCCAGAAATGGAAGCAAGAATAAATTCCGACGAAAGAAGAATGGCAGATGAAATTAATGGACTATGCAGAATTGGACAAAATGACAGGAAGGATTCGAAACCTGCGGGACCAGAGGTTTACAGAAGATTGGAAGAAGTATATGAATTATTGAAGAGCAACTGTAATCAACAAATTACGCTAGTAGGACTACAAGAAGTTTTGTAAGGAGAAATATACAAAGTGTAACAAAGTAGAAAAAGATAGAGATATTGGTTATGAGTCTGAAATGTAATAGGGAAAATAAGAAATGCATACTAAGAGATTAGATTGGAAAATTTTCAGACAGGACTGATAGAAGTCAAAAAACTTTAATAAGATGTAAAAGTATGTTGAATTACTGTTGAAAATGATATGTTAAAAAAACTAATATATATATATGAATGAATGAAACCAGAGTCTGGCTTGGAGTTTTGCGCATGATCCCAGGCTGGAGGTTTGTTTCCTCCAGAAAACCACAAGTGTTAAACTACAAAGAAGCCTCAATTTCCACTCGTGGTTTATTTGCAGAGAAGAGACAGACCACAAGGACTCTTTTGCACACAGGGCTAAGCCATCCCCCTGGACTGTCTCCCCTCCTGGGAGGAGGGCAGGCATGACTGAGCTGGGGACACTTGCACACCTCCCATGTGCCAGAAACCGCCACACACTTTTAATGCGCTTTAACCAAATTAAACGGACAGCCAAATGAGCCTTTTGGAGTCACACTCTGGGTGTTTGCAGAGGTGGAATTCAAGTGCAGTTGTTTCCCCTCCTGAGCAGCCCAAATGGGGGGGAATTTCTCTTCTTTTGCTTTCCGCTTTTCCCAGAGGCTTTCCTCCCTAACAATGTAAGAAGAAGAGCCTGCTGGATCAGGCCAATGGCCCATCTAGTCCAGTATGCTGCTCTCACAGTGGCTGGCTGGGGGAAACTTGCAAGCAGGATTTGAGTGCAAGAGCAACTCTCCCCATTTGTGTTTTCCTGCAACTTGTGTTCACAAGCATCGCTCCCTCCAATTGTGGAGGTAGGACGTTTCCACCCTGGCTAGCAGCCACTGATAGCCCTCTCCGACTCCCTGAATTTGCCCAATCTTCCTTTAAAGCAGGCATAGACAAACTCCAGCCCTCCAGATGTTTGGGACTACAATTCCCATCATCCCTGACCACTGGTCCTGTTAGCTAGGGATGATGGGAATTGTAGTCCCAAACATCTGGAGGGCTGGAGTTTGCCTATGCCTGCTTTAAAGCCATCCAAGTTGGTGGCCATCACTGCCTCCTGTGGGAGGGAGTTCCACAGTTTAACTCATTTCTGCATGAAGAAGTCCTTCCTTTTATCCACCCGAATCTTCCAACATTCAGCTTCATTTTATGTCCACCAGTTCTAGCGTTAGGTGAGAAGGAGAAGAATTTTTCTCTATCTACTTTCTCCATGCCATGTATTATTTCATAAACTTTTGTCTGAGATTCCTGCATTGCCGGGGGTTGAGCTGGATGACCCTTGGGTCCCTTCCAACTCTAAGAATCTATTATTCTATCTCCTCCTCCTCCATTCTCCTCCAGGCACAGGAATCCGGCAGCTGCAGCCGTAAGGACAGGATCAAATGTTTGCACAGCGGCCAACTTGCTCACAGTATCGGAAGGTGGAGGGAATCTCTTGGCTGCATGGAAAACCCCAGGCAGGCAGGCAGGCCGGCCGGCATCCTCTGGAGCAGTGGTTCTCAACCTGTGGGTCCCCAGATGTTGTTGGACTACAACTCCCATCACCCCTAGCTAGCAAGACCAGAGCTCAGGGATGATGGGAGCTGTAGTCCAAGAACATCTGGGGATCCATGGGTTGAGAACCACTGCAGAGCATTTTACTTGCAAGACCCGTGGAGCTACATTGGCATGGGAGTGTCACTCCGCAGAGCAAGGGGACGCAGGCGGCTGTCTGGTGGGAAAAACCCAAGAGACTGCCCCCCCTTCATTGCTACCCTATCCATTTGCACACTGTCCTCCCTGCAGTGTGGGATTGCACCAGGATGCTGAAGCAATTCCCCTACTGTTGGAAGATTCATGCAGCAGTGAGTTAACCTGTGGAACTCCCCCCACAAGAGACAGCGATGGCCACCAGCTTGGGTGACTTCAGAAGCCCAGACAAACTCATGGAGGAGAAGCGTATTGATGGCTACTAGCCACAATGGCTAGGCTCTTCCTCCATAGCCAGAGGTGATAATACTTCTGAATACAAGTTGCTGAGCACCACAGGAAGGGAAAGGGCTCTTCTGCCTAAATCCTGCTTGTGTGCTCTTCTTTGTCTTCTTTGTTCTCCTCCTCCCTGGATTCTATATGGCAACCCCCTGGGTGTTCCGGAGCCCCAACAGCTCAGTTGGTAGAGCACGGGACTCTTAATCTCAGGGTCGTGGGTTTGAGCCCCATGTTGGACTAATAATAATAATAATAATAATAATAATAATAATAATAATAATATCATCATTGCATTGCAGGGGGTTGGACTAGATGACCCTTGTGGTGCCTTCTAACTCTACAATTGTATGATTCTTATCCCCTGCAGCTCCCCTTAAAGGACACTCTTGGGGGCTCTTGAGTTGCCAGGCCAACGCTGGAGAACCGGTTTCACGCTGACAGCCACACTTCTCCAGGAGTTCTGGCCAATCCTCCCCACACATTCCTGGGGGATGATAACAAATGCTTGGCTGCACCACCCTGGAGGGTCCCTTTACTCCCCCCCCCCCAACCGCCTGCTAAGTTTGTTTTGCTCCTTCCCCCAAGCGCTCCTTGCCTTCACTAGCTCTACTACATGAGTAGGCAAACTAAGGCCCAGGGGCCAGATCCGGCCCAATCGCCTTCTAAATCTGGCCTGCAGATGGTCCAGGAATCAACGTGTTTTTACATGAGTAGAATGTGTCCTTTTATTTAAGATGCATCTCTGGGTTATTTGTGGGGAATAGGAATTCGTTCATTATTTTTTTCAAAATATGGTCTGGCCCCCCACAAGGTCTGAGGGACAGTGGACCAGCCCCCTGCTGAAAAAGTTTGCTGTCCCCTGCCTACTCCCAGAGCCATTTGCCTGTTGATGTGTAGAATGGCGGGCTGCTGCTCTCAAGTGCCCCTGCCTCCTGCAGTCAAACAAGAGGCATCCAACCAACAGCTCAGTTGGTTAGAGCTTGGTGCTGGTTATGCCAAGGTTGCAGGTTCGATCCCCTTATGGGACAACAGCATATTGCAGCCGGTTGGATTAGATGATCCTCAGGGTCTCTTTCAGCTCTATGATTCTATGTTGGCTCACATTTTCTAAGCCCAGGAGGTTTTAAAAACACAGGGGCTGTGTGGGGAGTTGGCAACCTTGCCAAGGAGAAATGGTTTTGTTATTATTCCTTCATATTTGACGGGGATCTGTGATGAGTGAAAGGCATTCTGCACATGCTCAGGGGCAGACTTCTCTGACATTGATTTCCCAAGTGCCAGGGCTGAGCCTTGCTTGGGGGCTCTAGGGACAAACCCTGCTTCCAGAAGGGGTTCGTAACCTGCTCCTGCAAAGGAGGTGTCCTTGCTCCTTGCCCTGGTCCTGGGGGAGCTGGCCCTTAGCCTCCATTTGGCTTCCCTTGCCCTGCTCTGGAGGAGAGGCCTATTATGTCCCCCTAATCCAGCCCACCAGTGGGAAAGGGCAGCTGTTCCTGGCGTGGCCCCTTCTCTCTTTCTCAATGTGACTTGGAACCGCCAAGGCAAGCAGGTGTGGAAAGCCAGCCAACATTGTCAGGGGGAGATCTGGGTGCGAAAGAGGCTCCTTGCTTAGGGTAGCTCCTTTGGCAAGGCTACGATTTAGGCCTGGGGGTTGGGGAGGTCAAGGAAGGCAGCCAGGAGGAGGAGGGAAACACTGAAATGCTCCTTTTCCTTCTCTTCTAAAGTTGCCCAGTTTAGAAATGAATTAAGCACAGGTCAAATTCACCTGGCCTAAAACATTTGGGTCACTCAAGACTGAGGAAAACCACAAGCCAGGAGCCCCTGCTCTCCCTGGCTCCCACATCCTATTTATTTATTTTTTACATTTATATACCACTTTTATATTCCCAGGATCTCAAGGTGATGTGCCTGGTTCTCCTCCTCATTTCTTTCCCACAACCACCCTGTGAGGGAGCTTAGGCGAAGAGTGAGTGATTGGCCCAAGGCCATCCAGTGAGCTTCAGGGTTGAGTGGGGATTCGAACCTTGCTCTCCCAGGTCCTAGTCCAGCACTCTAACCATTACACCATACTGCCTCTATCCTAACCCCTGTCCCCTCTATCCCTGCCAACTTCTCCTCACCACCGCCCAGCTCCGTTGGCTGCCTGTCTCCCTCAGGAGCCAAACTGGGGGCCCCCCTAAAGCCTCCCTTGCCCTCCCTCTCCTACTCCAATCCCAACTTCCGCTATCTGGCAGTTTCCTCACAGGATTTCCAGTCCCAGCCCCACCCCAGGTGGCTCTTCTCCCAAGATGTGTCCGGACCTGGCTTGTTTTATTGCCAGGATGGCTGCAGCCCTTCTGGAATCTTGGCTGTCCAGGAGAGGACGGATTTACAGCCATAGCCCAACTGTAAATCAGTCTGTAAAATATGGGAACGGAACAGTTCCTCCTCGGCAGGCCAGGCTGCCGGAGGGGGCTTCCATCTGCACTTGTCGGCTGGGACTGCCTTGCCAGGCTGGAGGTTCAGTAGTAGGAAGAAAACCAGCCTAGCTGGCCCTGGTTTCACTTTTAAAAATCAAAAATGTGTCTCTGCGGCAAGGAGGCATTTCACATTCAAAGGTGACAGGCAAGCTGCAGGATCAGGCCTTGCACCAGGTTTGCTGGTGGGATTGCATCTGCTTTCTGCAGGGCTCAGCCAGGCTGCATCAGACAGACAGGCAGATGTCCATCTGTATATAAGAAAGGCTGTCTCAGTTTCCTAAGCCAGGGAGCTTTCTGAGAACCTTAAGCTGTTGCCCCTCAATTTTGGGGGGCCTGGGGCAAAGAGCTCCCACTTTGGGCTTGCATTCCAGGGCCAGGATCAAGTAGGACGGAGTATCTGTTGACTTGGCCGCTTTTTCTGCACCAGATGGGTTTGTTTGGATTCTTCGCTGCTCTTTCTTTCCCTCCCTGAGCTCACAGGAAAAGGCAGGACAGGCTAAAGCATGATAAAAATGTGGAGATGTTTGGCCTTTTAAGAAAAAAGAATGCATTGACTAATCAAGTCTGGACCGATCAAGGCATGCCAGAACTTTTTCTTTTTAAAGTACCTGGCAACCGTTTATTGGCTGACTACGTGAAACAAGAAAATAGTGAACGATCACCCACCAAACTCCCATAAAAATTGATGGAATGATTCATCTGGATCAAGCTGGGTTTGTATTGGTGTGTAAAATCACAGACTCAGTTAGGCAATTATTAAATATACCATAGTAAATAGACTACCTCACCACTAGCCTGTTTATCACTAGGTAAATTTAAAGCATTTGACGGCATGGAACCAAAGTATTTAATCAGAGTGATGAAAAGAATGCATTTGGCCCTAAAGTTTTCAGAATATTAGAAAATATGCATGATAGTGCATCTCCTACAATTAGCATAATATGGATTCACAAAAAATGTCAATTTAGCTGCAGGACAAAACAAGGTTGCCCATTATCATCTTTATTATTTGCTCTAATTCAGGGGTGCCAACTTGAATAAAATATTGGGAGGCCCAGCTAAGCCCTAACCCACATAATCAATCACAAGATGTGGTGCATGCACACCATCTGAATGGCAATGCCCATCAACTTTGGGGGGGCCAGCGCCCTCAAAGATTTTACTGGGGGGCCAAAGGTACCTCGGCCCCATGAATTGGGTCCCAATTGATAGAATAATAAGAGATGATGCATCATGCAGGAAAAGTGGATTGGGAGAAAACTTCTCCTAGCCCGAGTTCAAATGGACTTGGAGCTGAAGGGAAGGCGATTCACAAGCAAAAGAGAGAAAGGACCTTCTTTACGCAGCAGCGCAGAATTAAACTGTGGAACTCTCTGCCACAAGAAGAGGCAGTGGTGGCTGCCAACCTGGATGGGTTCAGAGAGGGATTGGACCGATTTATGGAGGGAGGGGACAAACAGACCCGAGATGACGAAGGCGGCAGCAGCTGCAGTGAGAAGAACGTGCTCCCTGCCCGCCCCGAAGAGGCTGCCGGTCAGAGTCCGCCAGCTTAGCCCTGCCTAAACCCTGCTGGTGGCTGTTGGTACGTTTTGTTCCGAGACGCGCCTGAAGGGGGCGATGACGAGACGGCGTCCGTCCTGGGCCCGTTCTGTGCCTCTTCTCTCTTCTGCACCGACGCCCCCTGCCGTTTTCCGGCGACGCTCTCTCCGGACATCCGGACACCCTTTCCCTCTGTGGGCCCTTCCTGCTTCCGGTCCCGCCCTCCCTCCCTCGGCGGCGGCGGCGGCTTTTTCGTGAGGCGATGGCGGCGGTGCGGGGCCTCCGCATCTCCGTGAAGGCGGCCGAGCCGGAGCCCATGGAGGTGGAGGAGGGCGAGCTGCTGGTGGTGCAGGCCAGGCCGTCCCCGCCGGGCCCAGACGCCGCGCCTCCTCCGCCCGAGGCCGCCCCCGCCGGAGGAGAAGAAGAAGACGACGAAGACGAGGAGGACGACGACGACGACGGGGAAGAGGAGGAGCTGGAGGTGCCGGTGCGGCGCTCGCTGAGGGAACTGCTGCCGGTAACGGAGACGGGGGGCTGAGGCGGGAAGGCCTCGGGCCTGCAAAGTCGGGAGAGGAGAGAGTTCCCTTGGGCATGGGCAGAGTGCATTTTCACCACAGGTAGAGGGGACTCGTGCCCCCATCCCCTCATGGCGATGGGTGGGGCCTCCAACCCCTCCGCACTCGCCTCCTCACTCAGGGCCGGCGAGAGCTCGGAAGACAAAGGGTCGCCCGTGGCACTCTCAAGCCCCACGTAACACGGGGGTGGCGGGGTCAGCTTTCAAGAAGGCCCCGCTTTTGTTTTTTAAGTGGGCTACTGTCGCTTGGCAGAGGGAGCCGGCTGGCTGCACTTGCCCTTTGCCCTGGCCGAGGGAAAAGCTGCAGCAGGTGGAAGCGGCCTTGTGAATTGGCCCTACGAAGAAGGTCACCTGGTTTGGAGCTCTCGACGGAAGGTGGGCAGCAGTGGTGGGCTCCCCCCTTTTATCAGTAAATGGTTTCTCGTCTGGTGTCCTTTGGCATTCTGAGGCCTCAAAAGCAGCACCTATGTATGATCCGATGTAGAATTGTAGCTTGCTTATCTGCTTTACTTATGATTTTGTTTTCATTTCAGGACACCAGCAGAAGATACGAAAACAAAGCCGGGAGCTTCATCACTGGGATTGATGTCACTTCAAAGGTATTCCATGCGTGCTTGGAGGTTTTACACTAAACCTGAAACTATAGCAGAGGCATGTCCAACTCCCAAGAGACTGCAGTCTACTCCCACCATAAAAATACTGGCAGTGATTTTCCCATTGGATTGACCAAAGATGTCAAGCTTTTTTGGGGGAGGCTGCACCAAAGTTGTTGAGCTATTTTTTTGGGGGGGGGTGAGGGAGCTTTCAGTATCACACAATCGGCCAGAATCAACAAGGGACGTCCTGCGGTCGAATGGTAGATTGCGATTGACAGGTTGGACATGCTTGCTATAGCAAATGGCGGGTTTCAGACTCAGTTTGTCTATTTTTCTACAGCTGATATATCATTTGTTATGTTGCTAGTTTTTTACGCATTCAGTTGATAATAGGCACCTTTATGTTTGCGACACAAGCTATCTTTGGCTGTTGCACAAGGTATTTCTGTGCTGTAACACTTTATTGAAGAGGCTGGGTTTGTTATGGGGATTGAGCCAAATGGCTCTTTCTGTAGTTTGGTAGCCTATGTAGGTATTATTTTGAATGGCTGAGAATGCCACCTCTGGAAGCATAGGAGGCTCGTAAGGTGGCAGCTGCTGGGAATCCATCATCATCATTTTATTTGTATGCCGCCTTTTCACAGTTAAAACAATGCTCAAGGCGACTTACAATGTGAAAAGATTTACGTAATTACAAACATAGCAAAATAGTCATAAAAATAACACATTAAAATCTACATAACCAAACTGAACAATTTCCACATAAAAATATACAAAAAGTTAATATCAGTAACAACAGCAAAAACTCCCAACAAAACTTTCCCCAAAATACCGCAGTCCTTGTTGGACAGCAACCGCAGCAGCAGTCCTTATGAGGCCAGCCAGGCCCTGCCCTAGGCCAGGTGGAGAGAGGCAGGCTCTCAGCAGGGGAGACCTCCCTAGGCAGCTGGAAAGCAGTTCTTGGCAGCTGTGGATGGTTGTGTCACAGCTACACGAAGTATCCGAGTGTCATGGCATTGAGGCTGCAAAGCCCCTCTACTGCCCTGTTTTATAAGAGTTTTACTTCAGAAAGGAAACTGTTCCCTTTTTTGTTGGGGGGGGGGGGTCTGCTGGTACTAGCAGTAGAGCTAGGACTTGCTTCCAAACAGCCTTTTATGCCAGTTGATGCCTGTCTTCTGAGAGGAAGGTTCCAGCCATCAAACCCAAAGAGAGTTTGTGTCACCAAACTGTTGTAACTACCTCAACAGCCAGCCTCCAGCATTCTCCCTCAGATGTTTGCATCCCTGTTTTAAGCCACTCCTTTGGGCACTTTTTGCTGCAATGCTAACTTGGCTCTAGGTTTTACTTCACCCACCATACTTACTTTGGATTTCGTCACCCAGTTCGGGAGAGGCAGAAATGTCCAAGCTGCACGGAGGCTTGTTGTAAGGGAACAGGCCTGTCATTCCTGAAGTACCAGACCATAAGTTTTGTTGCTGTTCTGTGTCAGGTAATGAGGCAATCCTTCGTCAGACGAGGGATTTAGCTGTAGGGTTTTGTGATGAACTTTCTCTGTTCCTCATGTATCAGGAGCCAGCTGCTCTATGACTCCTGGTTTGCCTATGATGCCTGACTAGCTGGCTCTTTCTCCTTTTGATGCCTTTGCTTTTTGTAGGAAGCCATCGAGAAGAAGGAGCAAAGAGCAAAGCGTTTTCATTTCCGTGCAGAGGTGAATCTCGCACAAAGAAACGTGGCGTTGGACCGAGACATGGTGAAGAAAGGTATTTGGAGCTGTGTGTGGCTTGGTGGCTTAAGCAACGAGAAATCTTGTTCTTCTGGAGCTTCAGTCTCCTTTCTGTATCAGGGGATTCCAGAGCTGGCCTTTGTGAAGGAGGGGCTTTTCCTCCTCGTGAGTTTTCTTGTTTTATAAAGCAATAAAATCTATTTACTTGGGAGAAAAGGCTGTTGGTGGAAAACGTCCAGGCATAATCTAGTTATGTATGCCTATTTTGTTATTGAGAATTAATGTATGTACACTGCTTAGACTTGTTATTATTAAGTGGTTTATAATTTTTTTCTACATAAATATGCCCCCATGTTGGAGATTGAGCCCAACAGAGCTTGGCTTTCACCTGTTGAGAATATATAGGGAGAGGGCGAGAGAAATGATACTGAATACAGAAAACATCAGCATTGTAGTAAACTAAAGGATTTTTAAAAATTGGAAAGAAGAGTCAGCTCTATCAATAAACTGGAGAAAGTGCTGCTACAATGCAAATAGTTTTAAACCCTCTCTTTAAAACATAACTGACTCATTCTAAAATAAAATAGTCTAATAGTTTTTCTCAAACCCTGCCCCTAAAAATGTCTCATGAAGTGGGTTGTTATTCTCCCCACCATCTTCCTCTCTTGCAGTTCTTTGCCTCTCTGTAAATTGCAATGACTTTTTCATCATTGCCTCCTAGCGAGGCCTCTCGTGCTCTTCCTTTCCCTTTCCGCATTGTGTGTTTCTCCCTCCTGTTGCTGGCAGCTAAAGGAGATAATGGGTTTCTTTGCAGCCATCCCGAAAGTCCGGCTGGACACCATCTACGTTTGTGGTGTTGATGAAATGAGCACCCAGGACATCTTTGCCTATTTCAAGGAGTATCCTCCTGCTCACATCGAGTGGCTGGATGACACTTCATGTAAGTTGCTGAGGGTGTGTAATCCCTCGGCTCTCTTGGCTGATGTGGGATGAATTGGGCCCAGGTCTGTCTGTCTGTCTGTCATGTCATGTCATTAGCATTCTGTGTTTAGATGCTAACAGTGCAGGATTGTTCACCTCATGCACAAGACAAACCGTAACAAAGCTTCATGCTTGCCCTGTGCATTGGGACATTGCAGCACTGCCATTTTGTCTGGCTGTGCCACCGACTGGCTCTCCTTTGCTTGAAGGCAACGTTGTCTGGCTTGACGAGGTAACAGCCACTCGAGCGCTCATCAACATGAGCTCTATGCCTGAGGAGGAGAAGATGAAACCCCAAGAAAACAGCAAGAAGGTGGCGGTGGTGGAGGCAAGCAAGAAAGGTAGATGCTTCTGGAAGCTGACCTTTCCTTGTTCCCTGGGGAGGGGTCCCTGAGCTCTGGCCTTTGAGGCATGGCTCACCTGGGCACCTGCACTCAGAGCTGCTCAATGCATGTCTGGAGTGCCACCCTTGGGACCAACCAGGGTGGCACACTGGTTGGAGTATTGCCTTCGGCTATGTGAAGTACTGGTTCAAGGCCTCACTGTTTCTCAGCCTTGGAAAAGAGAAATCCCATTGTAAAGTCACTGCTTCCTGGAGCTCCTTCAAGAAAAGGCAGGCTACAAGCAGGGTGGCAAAAGCC
The DNA here is from genome assembly GCF_027172205.1 of Podarcis raffonei. NCBI lineage: Eukaryota > Metazoa > Chordata > Lepidosauria > Squamata > Lacertidae > Podarcis > Podarcis raffonei. Next base: position 16,484,585 of record NC_070616.1, read on the forward strand.
TGGGGTCAAAGTTCAGTGTGCTTTGTCTCTGTCCCCAGGGAGAAAAGGCTTTTGGATAGCAGGGCTGGGAAGGACCTCTGAAAGCTGCCATAGCTGCCAGCAGAATCTGGCAGCGTCAGGCAGCTTTGCACGGTCATATATTAAAAATTGATGTTTTTGGTGTTATTTTCATCCTGGCACATGGGACCCTCAAGGTGGCTACCGATGGTCATGAATAGGCTGCAGCCCAGGTTGGATGTGCTTATGAAACTGCTTGCTTGGCACTGAGTTACATCACTGAGACAACGTTGAATGTTTTACAGAAAGGGCCTGAGCTCACTGGCAGAGCAGCCTCCTGGTATGCAGATCCCTGGTATCACTGAAAAACCCCAGGATGGCAACTGTTAGTGCTGCTCAGAGCAAAGCCATTCAAATTAATGGATGTAACTTCACTTATGCCCTTAAATTTCAGCGAGACTGACATTGGTTACACACCTCCGCCCGAAGCCCTGGAGAGCATTACCAGTCAGTGTAGGCAGTACTGAGCTGGAGAGACCAGAGGCCTGTCTTGGTCTCATAGGGCAGCATCCTCTGTTCCTTCAGGGCTCCATGCCTTTCCCAGCCCCACTGCTGCTGCCTGGGGCCATATGCATGCAGAGCAGGTTCCCTGCCCTTCAGCTGTGTGCCCTTTCGAATATCACTATCCCTCGCTGTTCAGTGAGAAAGCAAAGCTCTGCCTTGAGAACGTGCTCAGTTGGGTTCCCTCTTGTAGATGGACTTCTGCTTCTCAACCTCACGTGGCTCGGGGTGCTGGTGTGTTGTTGCACAAGCTGCCTGCTCCTCTCCCCTCCTTCCTGTGGAGGGATCCCACTTTGTGGGGTGGTTTCTATGGAGTTGTGGCAGTTGGAGGTGGTGAAGCAGTACATCATCCAATGGCACACACCACCTTTTGACATTCATTTTTGTGTGCACTTCATTTCAGAGAAACAGGAAGAGAGCTCTGATGACGAGACGGAGGAGGGCGAGGTGGAAGACGACCATCCAAATGAGACCGAGGTCAGTGCAGGAGGCTGGGGCAGGAAATTTTCACTGCTTTATAGTTCCGTGGAAAATTCACTAGTAACAGTGAATGAGTGCTAGCTTCAGATAAACGTTAGGTGAACCTGGCAGTTTCAAAAGAATAAAGAATAAAAGTAGAATAAATGTGCTAAACTAGGCATGTTTCACTTGGGCATCTGAACATTTTCTGATGCAGACTTACTCATTTTCCCATTTGCCTAGGAATATTTTTTACTGCTATCTGGGTTTGAGGACTGAAAAAAGGATGGTTTATGGAAAGTAGAAGAGCAAGTATTTTGCATAAGTTTATATAGCTGATAGACAAAGAATCAGAAGTATTTTGCTTCCTCCCTTCTTTTCTCTCTCTTAGTTTTTTTGTTTAAAAAGTGCTTGGTACTTGATGATGTTGTTATTTATTACATTTGTATACCACCCTATACCCGCAGGGTATTCTGTATCATGTTTTCCTTGTTTTTCAAGCTGTAATAAAAAACTGGTAATGTTAAGGCTGTCAGGAAGAGCATCTTTCAGCCATCAAATACTTGGCTATTTATCCATATAAGAACTCTTCTTTCTTTCTCCTCCCTGCTCCCATGGAATGTCATGAGAAGGCAAGCAGCGTCTTGCTGGAGCACACCAAAGTGGCCTATCTGGTTAAACCTCCTGCTTCCTCCCCTCAGAGGGCATCCATATGCTTCCAAGAAGCCCTCTCCCACTCCTTACTGGGATCGTTCTCTGAACCCTGGGGTACAGGACCTCTGGGCTTCTCTGCACCCACATTGTGTCTTCAGGCGAAGCTGAAATTGCTGACCCTTTTAAACAATCAGGCCTTTGCAGTAGTTTCCGCCCCTGCAGAGAGATTGAGCCTGACAGGTGTTCTTTCCACAGCTGGACACTCTCTCCCAGGCGGAGGAAGACTCCCTCTTGCGGAATGACTTGCGTCCAGCCAGTAAACTGGCCAAAGGCAACAAGCTCTTCATGAGGTTTGCTACCAGAGGTAAAGTGCTTCTCCTGCAGGGATGGTTTGTTCTAGTGTAAAAATAAACAGGACGGGCAGTTCCTCCTCCAGCAGGACTCTCCCACTCCCTCCTGGCTTGGTCTTAGATGCTCTATGAAAACACATTTTCTGAGGGTAGGTGGGTGGAATGGCAATTGAGTCTTCCCTTGGCCTTTTCAGTTGTTGGGCTGTGTGTGTCTTGCCTGTGCTGCTGCCTTGCTGATTAAAATTGCATCCTGTTTTTTGAATTGTTTTCGATTGAGGGTTCTTGATAGGATGGGCACTTTTAAAGCAAGTATCCGACGGTAGTCCCTGAGCTTGTGCTTTGCTCCTGCAGATGACAAAAAGGAGCTTGGGGCTGCCAGGAGGAGCCAGTATTACATGAAATATGGGAATCCCAATTATGGAGGCATGAAAGGCATATTGAGCAACTCCTGGTGAGTGAGGAAGGGAGGCAGCCTATAGCTCTGTGACCCACCCTGCTGGGGAAGGGAACAGACAGGTATTTCCTTCTGTTCTTGGTGGTGGTGTATGTGACAGCTGTGTCCTCTCTGTGTGGCTTTCCAGGAAGCGGAGATACCATTCACGCAGGCTCCACCGCGACGTGATTAAGAAAAGGACTCTCATTGGGGATGATGTTGGCCTCACACCTCCTTACAAACATCGCCACTCAGGTACCTGAGAGCTACAGGTGTAATGTGTCCCCATGTGGTTTGTGGGCCTTGCAAAAGCAGAGAACAGCAAAGCCTTCCTTTAGGGTTCCTCTTCCCAAACAAAGGCAGCGGCTGGATTCTGCATGCAGGCAAAACCCTTTGGCAGAAGAAGCTATTGGCTTGCAGAGGGGCCTTGTGGAATTGGCATTCTGGGGAAGAGAGTGACCTTGCTTGCCTTCAGAGGCTTCAAGCCAACACCTCTGGTTGCTTGAAGGTGTGTGGCTGCTTGAGGGGTCATGAAATTTGCTCTGGGAACCCCAAGGACATGTGGGGCAAAGGCCTTTTTGTTTTAATTTGCTTTGCTTATTCAAAACATGGTTAGTTTGTTCCCAGAGTGGCTTACAAATCAGTAAAATACATGACTGTTCCTGCTTTCAAACTTACAGTCTAAGAGATATGGCCTGAAAGGAAAAAATGGAGGCAGGAAGAAGGAAAGATGCAAACTCAGGCATCAGTTGTTAAGCTGCAAAGGCAGCCGGTCTCTGCACAGCCAAGGGGAAAAGACCCTCTTGTTGCCCAATGCCTGGTCATTAAAAGATGTTGGGCTGGATTTTTCATTGTTGCTGTTCCCTGTTTTAGGTCACGTAGAAAGCCTGCATGTGTCGTGCAGCTTTGGCTCTGAAATGTGGCATTAGAATACTGTATACTAACCCAACAGCCTCTAAAGAGAGAGACGCCTGGTAATGAAACACCCTGAAAAGCAGGCAGGGTGAGGGATGCATATTTCAAGGAAGTACAGAAGAGTCTTGTGAGAACAAAAATAGTTCTAGTAAGCTGAGTCAGGCTAATTCTGGCTGAGTGCCATTTGAAGGCACAAAAATTACTCCTTATGAAAACCAGAAATGATTTTTTTAATTAAAAAAATCCATACAAGATTGACAAGAATACAAGGAAAAACCATTTTATTCTTATACAGTTAATTTAAAAACCAACATAAGAACTTTCCAACAATATTCTGGAAGTTGTGATCTTGTACTAGAATTAGCAGCTAGCCCATTTATAGGGCTTCTTTTAAAAACTGTTAAAATCCATTTCATATTATTTCTGCTATTGAGTACAGTGGTACCTCTGGTTACATACTTAATTTGTTCCGGATGTCCGTTCTTAAACTGAAGCACCACTTTAGCTAATAGGGCCTCCCGCTGCCGCCGCGCTGCCAGAGCACAATTTCTGTTCTCATCCTGAAGCAAAGCTCTTAACCCGAGGTAATATTTATGGGTTAGCGGAGTCTGTAATCTGAAGCGTCTGTAACCCGAGGTACCACTGTACAATTAATGATAGTGATTGCAGAGCAGCAAGGCTTGTGTTGGGATGCTAATGGATTCATTTATTTTGCCCTTGGCTTTTGCCTACTTTATTTCCCCATGTCCCCCTTGCTACACCTTGGTAGGGCAGGTTCTGCCCCACTATGGACTTTCCAGCCATTTCTGGGATACTTGGGAAGGTGGCGAGTTATCCTTTTTTAGAAGTTTTCCAGCAGAGACCAGGAGAGGTCATCTCCCTTCAAGGGTGTTTCTGTGGTGAAGGGTTTCCTTCCCAAGACAGTTGGGCTGGATGACTTTGAGGTCGCTCCCTCCCAACTCTGCAGTTCTGATGCGGTCTCTTAAAATGACTTTCTTGCCTTGCAGGTTTAGTAAATGTTCCTGAGGAACCTATTGAGGAGGAAGAGGAGGAGGAAGATGATGATCAGGACATGGATGAAGACGACCGGGTGGTCGTGGAGTACAGGGATGAACTGCAGGCTTTCAAGCAGTCGCGGGAGCGGAGTGCCTCCCGGCGGTCCAGCGCAGCCAGCGAGTCTGACTCGGATGAAATGGATTATGACCTGGAGCTGAAGATGATCTCCACTCCCTCCCCCAAGAAGAGCATGAAGATGACCATGTATGCCGACGAGGTGGAGTCTCAGCTGAAGAGCATCAGGTATGACCACTAGGCCTCTGATTCTCAGAAAGGCATCCTAGTGAAGCAGCAGTGGCCTGAGCCATCCCATTAGGGCCAGGAGGGGGAGGTGGTGGCCAGAGTGCCAGTGTGTGAGCTCTGCCCTTTCACGGATGGCCAGGGCTAGCTGGGCCTTCTGCATTCAAGGCCTTTAGTTTCCCTGGGAGGCACATCCCCATTGGCTGAGTGGGGCAGAGTGTGAGACGGTCTTCCAGCTACGCAGGGGGAATTTGCATCTTTATTTTGGTATAAGGCCTGATCTGCTAGCCTCTCCACCACTTTTTGGGAGCACACTGAGGGAAAAAGAGGAGAAACAAAAGCAACGTGCCTCAGCCTTTTCTTTCCAGGGTGCAATATTGACCCCACCGCCAACAGGCACACCTGCACCACAAAAAAACCCTCCCCCATGCAGAAAGGCCTTTTGGACAGCCTTGGGCTAATTAGGGATTGTTTTTTCCCCCTTAAACATCTCAGGAACTCGATGAGAGCAGATAGTGTTGCAGCCAGCAACATCAAGAACCGAATTGGAAGCAAAGGGACTTCAGAGAAAGTGGCTGATGTGCGGCTCCTCTTGGAGGAAAAGCGGCAGGGAAACCCCAGCCCACGCCAGCCACTGAACTCCGTGAGATCAGGTACGGGGGTCCTCTCTGTAAGGGGGCTGCTCCAGTCTGCTTTTGCTAGTGTTTGTTAGTGTTTTTGTATTATTGATATACAATGCCCTGGAAGCACTATGAATATACACAGTACAGTGCATTGTACATAAATAAGAAAATTATTTGCCCAAAGAGGAAGGAGATTCATGTCTTTTGTATGTTCAGCAAAGTCAGCTCTGAGATCCCCCAACCCTCCAGTTTCCTTCTCCCATTTTCCCTTGCTTTGAAGCAAATATCTGGTGAAGCCGCAGATTGCTGTTTTGCCTTCTGATTGGCCCTTTTGATCTTTAAAAGTTGCCTGCTGGGAAGGTCCTCAGCTTCAGCACCTACCATGATCCTACATGCCACCCTGGAGCTGGAAAGCCAACGAGGCTCATTGCTACCTCTCAGAATCCATTTCAGAAGGGGGCGCTTCGTGATCTCATCCTGGGCCAGCTTTCCCCCTGCCTTCCCAGGATTGTCTTCCTCCTCTGCTCCACCTTTATCCTCTCCCACCCTTCTGTCACTGCTACCCTTCCGTCTGATCTGACTTCTGGATCAAAGGCTTCTTGCCATACACACAGCTTTGTATGGATGCTTTGCAGCAGGTTGAGGAATGTGGGAATAATAGCAAGCAGAATTAAGTCCAGTGGGTGACTGTTCCTTCCCTTATTTCCAGATGTTCGGCAGAGGCTTGGCAAGAGGCCGCACTCCCCAGAAGCCCACACCCCACCTGGAAGCCCCTCCACGTCCCACCGTGAGCCTCTCTCCGATGTGCACAGTCGACTGGGCATCCCCAAGCAGGACGGGAAAGGCCTCTACTCTGATACCAGAGAGAAGAAGTCAGGTCAGTCCCTGGGGGAGAAGGTGCTACATAATGTCAACCGACCTTGCCTATAGAAACAATGGTGGCCCAGAGAGGACCACAGAATCGCCAAGTACGCTGAGGCTCAACCATTGGGCAGAAATGATGGTGTGGCAAAAGCAGATTGAGCAGGGATTTCAGCATGGTGGTGCTGACTGGGTGAATCAATCTCTTGGCCTAACTTTCACTCCTTGTTGCAAGGAATTCTGCTTTGTACTTCTTGGAAGATGAGTAAGATGTAGATGAAACTGTTATTATTAAATTTGTGTACTGCTCTTTATCTGTAGATCTCAGGGCAGTTCAAAAAATAAAATTACAATATAAAAACAGAAAATACATAATAAGAACAAAAACAAACCAATAATTCCCCCTCCCACAACACATTTAAAAGGCCAAAGAATATTAATCAGCCAAAGGCTTGGTGTATAATGAAGGTGCCAACCGAACCGCCCTGGAGAGATCACAAATGGGGAGCCACTGCTGAAAAGCCCCGTTCTTGTGTTGCCACCCTCTGGATCTCTCCTGGAGGCGGCATGTGAAGAAGGGCCTCAGATTATGACTGCAAAGTCTGGGTAGGTTCATATGGAGAGAGGCGGTCCTTGAGGTATCGCAGTCCTGAGGTGTTTTAGGCTTTATAAGTCAAACCCAGCACCTTGAATTGCGCCTGGAAACTAATTGGCAGCCAGTGCAGTTGGGCCAGGATTGGTGTAATATACTCAAACAATGCAATGTATTGAATTAGTCTGGCTTCAGAAAGAGCCATTTGAAAACGTTTTGCTTTGTATCAAGAATTGTTTGCATCTGCACCAGCCCTGAAAAGAGTGGCTTGGTGGAACTACAGTCAAGGAAACACAGGTCCCAGGTGGAGCTATTGACGAGATTCAGTCAAAAATATTTCATATGCCAACATTTGGCTCTTTGTTGTCTCTCTCCCCCCCCCCCCGCCAAACCAGCTGTTAATGTCCACCTGCCCTCCCATATTCATCATTACCCTCAAGAGAGAGATGTGCTTGCCTAGTCAAGGAAACAGCAACAATGTTTTTGGGTTTTTATTTTTATTTGGTTCCAGTTGCAGAGTGGAATGAGCCACTGTGAGAACAGGAATGTGGACCAGATGGGCCATTGGCCTGATTCAGCAGGCTCTTCTTACACCTCTGGCCTCACAGCTCTCAGCAGAATACCTAAAATGAGAAAGAAAGGCTGAATCACTGATGCCTTTGTCTAAATGCTGGGGAAGCAAGGCAGCTTGCAGGCTTCTCAGAAGCAGCATGTGGTTGGTTGGTGTGAGGACAAGATGCTGGACTCAATGAGCCTCCTTTGGCCTGATCCAGCTGGGCTGTTCTGAAGTTCTTATGAATGAGGGGGATGCTTTGGTAAAGTGGAACCACACTTTGAGCCTCGCCTTCACCCTCGGTGTGCAGAGAATGTCATGGCCCATTAAAACCCCAGTTTGGGTAATGTGTCACTCAGGAGTTGGTGCTTATCTGGGAGTGCCCCTTTTCCTTGCTGCTAACAATTCTTCTTCCAATCTCTTTCTCTTTCTGTATATTATTAGCAAACTTATGGACCCGTTTAGGATCCGCAGCAAAGGTGCAGGAGAAGGTCCCCGAGAAAGCAGAGAAGTCGTCGGCCTCACCCGAAGAAGAGGACTCTGAGCTCCAGCGGGCCTGGGGGGCCCTCATCAAAGAGAAGGAGCAGTCTCGCCAGAAGAAGAGCCGCCTTGACAACTTGCCCTCACTGCAGATCGAAATCAGCCGGGAGAGCAGCTCAGGCTCAGACACAGAATCGTGACGGCCTTTGGGGCGCTGCTGCTCCCAGGTGACTGTTGCCCTCGACCCCAAAGTGGGAGCCGGGCCCGGCGCGACCCAGGAGCCTCTTGCCCTGCTGAATGTCCGATCCCTGCGGTGCAAGGTGGCCCTGCGGGGCAGAGAGAGGTGACCTTGGCTGAGAGTGCGTGAGTGAATGTCTGTGTGTTTGTTCCCCTAGAAAGCAGTTGGGGGTTTTGTAGGAGACTTGTATGTTCTTTTAGGCTTTCCACGTACTGGTTTCTTTTAAGAGGGGGAAATGGTTCCAGCAGTTCCCTCAAAGGACTTGGGACTTTCCTTGATGACCTCCTTGGTCCTTCTCCGGGTTGCCTGCCAGCCAGCTGGGGCAGGCTGCTGCCTGCTCTTCCTCCTCCGGAATGATATTGGCTGCAAATCCCAAGTGAAGGCGGCAACAGTCCACGCCAGCAATGCTGGATAGAACCCACCAGAACTGGCTTTCTGTTTCCAGGATCCTTTCCTACTTAAAATGAAGATTGAACAGTTGGAAGCCTCTGAAAAGGGTACACGAAATCCCGAAAGGTGCTTTTTCTTTGTCTTTGAAAGTAACTTTAAAATTATTTCCATCTGTAACGTTCAAAGGAATCCAGCATTGGAAATACTAACTTTTATATATATATATATATTTGTGATTTTTATTTTTTGCTGTTGGCTACAGTGTGAAAGCTACCATGGTGGTTTCATATGTGCAGTTCAAATTATATATATATATATATGAAGAATATGGTTGTGTGTGTGCATAGGATTGAATGGAAGCTCCGCCCCATAGTGTGCCTGATGAGAGCTTCTCCTGTGCAGGCCCTTTTGAAATTATCATTGTTCTTAGTAATAGTAGTAGTAGCCTTAGAAGTATTTATTGCACTTATTGCCCTGCCCTTCCTTCCACAAGAGCCCAGGGCAGCTTGCAACAATCCACAAAACCAACATCTAAAAACAAAGCAAAATCACAATTGGCAATAAAGTACAGTTGACAATTACATCAATTACGTTACCTACTAGAGGCCTGCAGGAACAAATAAGTTTTAAATTGCTGCTTGAATGCATGCAAAATAAGGGATAGCCATGTCGCCACAGGTGGAGAGAGGGACAGAGCTTCTGTTTGTAGGCTGTCAACTAGTCCAGCACCTGCACAGCCTCTCCTGATTCTGATGGAACAGAGAGGAGCAAGTAAGGTGTCATCTGCATATTGATGATGCTGCACCACAAAACCGTACTACACACCCCAGCAGCATGTGGGACAAAATCTAGAACCTTGCAGGCTACACAATAAGGCTGCCAGGCGGCTGAGTATCTGTCTGCCAGTGCTGGTCTCTGGTAGTGGCCCTGCAAGTAGGAGTGGAACCACAGCAATAAATGCCAGCTCCCAGAGCTGCTCAAAGAAGATACTAAAATCAATCATATTGAAAGCCTCAGAGGGTTTAAGCAGGGGATAGCACTCTGTCCCCTGCATCTCTCTGCTAAAACAAATCACAGGGTGACCAAGGCTGGCTGGGTGTGGTACTCAGGCCTGAAGCCAGAGTGGAACTGGTGGGAGCAGCTGCAAGGGCCGGTTTCTGGTGGATCACTGCCCCCAGCATAGGAAGAGTGCCTACATTCTGTCACAATTTCTGTTCTCATGACATGAATGTCTTTGGTTGATTCATTCTCCCTTGCCACAGATGTCTCCCAATGCCAAAGGTGGTTTCTTCCTTCTTCCTCGGGAAGCTCTTCTCTGTGTGGCTCTCCCTCCAACACCCTTCCCCTTTCTTCTGCAGGAAGTTGTGAAGCACCCAGAATATTTTTTGCCTGTAGCAGAAAAAGTTACTGCCTTGCCCTCCTGAAGTTTTCCACGAGTCTTCCATCTTTGGGTTTTCTGCCTCTTCCCCTTGGCAAAGTGGGAGCCCTCCCCCTTCCCACTTTTATCCATAGACAAACGTTTTGGGCTTTGGGAAATTGAGGGATCATGAGCTGTGAGCTTTTATTTCAGAGAAGAGCAGCCTGGAGCCTAGGAAGCAGGGAGGATAAACTTAACAGCATTTGGTCTCTAAAGCTTCCTTTTAAAAAAATTTAACTGAACCTCATGTGTTTAAATATGGCTTCTCAAGATCATACCTGACAAAAGTAAGTAAATGCAGTGTTTTATCATTGTAAAAGACTGTTCAAGTGTGTGTGTCCCCCCTCTAAAGCCTGATATGTAGCTACCTATCAATACAATTAATACTTTATCAAAGATTCATGTTGCAAGTAAAGTTCCTACCCTGGACTTGGCAGATCTCAGCATTTTCACTGTCTGTGGAGCCTGGAGCCTTAGTTCTGACTGCCATGTATTCTGCAGAAGAACTCTGTGGCAGCTCAAGCAGAGTGAACAAGTGGATGGCTTCATAGGCACAAGAGTTGACTGGGCAGCAGGAAGTTGTGGCAGGCCTTGGAACAAATAGCTCAACCTTTTCAAGGGAGCAGAAATACTAGAATGCTGCTTCTTTGCACAGGTTGGATGTTGGTGGCAGGAGTGAAGCTTGTAGCTCGGATTTGCTGTTTCACTTGCATGTTTCAGGTGCAAATTTCATTGGGTGCTCTTTCCCAGCCTTCAAGATGGAGCAAGCTGTGAGGCTAGATGAACAGACCACAGGCAGTAGTTGCTTGGTGGTTTTCAGATAGAAGTGGGCTTCATTCCTTTGGAGGGAAGCATCTAATGTATACATTCCTTGTATTCCTACTTTGGAATGTTGCTGGCAGAGCAGCTGTGTGGCATCTGGAGTTCTTGCTTGCTGGTGGTCTTCAGCCTGGCAGGGCTGCAGTTGTTGGTGTCTTCACTCAGAAGAGAATCCCCTTCCAGCCAGCAGGGCTTCTTTCATACAAACACAAGAACATCAAAAGAGCCTGCCGGATCAGGCCAGCGCACCATCTAGTCTAGCTTCCTGTTCTCACAGTGGCCAACCAGATGCCCTTAATGGGAAACACACTAGTGCATGGGTAGGCAAACTCAGGCCCCAATCACTTTCTAAATCCAGCCCGTGGACAGTCCGGGAATCAGTGTGTTTTTACATGAGTAGAATGTGTGCTTTTATTTAAAATGCATCTCTGGGTTATTTGTGGGGCATAGGAATTCATTCCCCCCCAAAAAAAAATAGACCGGCCCCCCACAAGGTCTGAGGGACAGTGGACTGCTCCCTGCTGAAAAGGTTTGCTGACCCCTGCACTAGTGGGACCTGAGCACAAGAGGCCTGCCTCCTGTCGTTTCCAGCAATTGGTATTCAAGAAGAGTGGAGGCAGAGCATAGTCATCATGGCTAGTGGACATGCTCCATGAATTTATCCAATCTTATTTTAAAGCCATTTAGATTAGTGGCCACTACTACCTCCTGTGGGAGGGAGTTCCATAATTTTACTGTGTGAAAATGTCCTTTTATCTGTCCGGGGGCTTTCAACTTTCACCTTCTTTGGATGTCCATTAGCTCTGTTGTTATGGAGGGGAAAGAAACCTGCTGTGGATTGGGGCTGAGGAGGGAGGAACCAGTGGGAAATTTTTATGCAATGATTACATTTCTAGGCTGCCTTTCCCTCATATGGAGCCCATCAACTTCTCAAGCATCCCCTCGGCCCTACTATGGCAGAGTTCCAGCATCAGGGACCTCTGGAGGCCACTTTGACTTCGGGGAGCTGGGGGGGGGGAAAGGCTGCAAAGGCTTGATTTAGCAGTAGGCTGTTGGGGGCTGCCTTGTTCCGTTGTGCTGTGGTCCGAGTTGCACATGAGTGGTGATGAAGATGCTGCTTCCGAGGGAAGGATGGGTGTAGTGTGTGCAGGAGGGCTTGAGCCAGCACCTCTCAGTTGGAAGTAGTGCATAGAAATATTCCAGGCGTGAGGAACCTGCAGACCCTCGAGTGCAAGCCCCATCGTGGCTGATCATGGGTCATGTATGCTCACTGATGATGGGAGTTGAAGTGAGATGACCGGGGAGGGGGGCCCCATCCCTCCCGGAGCTGGGGGGAGGGGGGCGAGGCAGAGAAAGAAACCGAGGGAGCTCATCCATCACCACCTCCCCCCCCCCCCGCGAGTTCTTGGGCGCATCTTGTCTTTTAAGTGCAACGCACTTCTAAGCCAGTGACGGGTTACCTGACCTGAGTCTGACCAGGTGGAGCCACGAGGCAAGAGCCGCCCTTGCTGTGGAAGAGGTCTTTTATGCGACTGCCCCCCCCCCGGCTCAATCTTTGCAGAGCGCAGCGGGGTCCCCCCTTGCCCAGAGCCCCAGCCGGCTCCTTTCCCTTCTCTGCTTCCCTCCGGCCCTCCGCGCATTCTTAGCAGGCGCTTCGGAACTCCGTTTGCACTCGGGAAGGGCGGGGCTTGGCCGACGCTGCGCTGACGTCACCCGGATCTTCCCGTTCGCGGGCGGCGGAGGAAGTCTGTCCCCGCTGCGCCGCCGTCGCGCTGCTTCTCCTCCCGGGCGGGGCAGCCGAGGAGGGTCTTCGCGCGGCGGCCGCGGCCGGGAAGCAGCCGGAGGGAGGAGGAAGAGGAAGATGCTGCAGCCCCGGCGCTGAGCCTGCCGCCGGTAAGCTCTGGGCGGGCCCCTGCGCATGTGCAGAGTGCCCCCCCACCGCGGCTAGTGCGTCTCCTTGGGCGGGGTGGGGGATAAGCCCCCCCCAGGTCCCGAGGAAGGGGGACGCTGCCGCTGCCTTCAGGCGGGCGGGGAACCGGGGGGGGCCCTAAAAGGAGGGAATGAGGGAGTGTCTTCCCCCCCCCCCAGCCAGCACACCTTCGGGGGGCGCCCATGATCTCCCCTCCATGCCCCTTCCCCCTCCTCGGATTTGGGCCTCCCCCCTCCCTCCCTGCTTGACGGTAGCTTCTGGTCAGGAGGAGGGAAACTTCCGGCAACAGGAGGGGAGGAGCAGCCCTTTGGGTCCGGCCGCCGCCGCCGCCGCCCTGGAGCCTCTCTGCCTTTGCTCAGTGTGCCTTCGCGCGGAAGGGGAGGGGCTAGGACAGGGCAGGCTTCGGCTTCTGCTACTTCACTAGAGGCTAGAAGCAGGAGCATCTCCATCCCAGGTGAGGGGAGCACCTGTGGCCGGCGGCCGGCGCCCCTCCGGATGCTGCTGGTCTCCAGCCCCCATCCTTCTTATCCTTGCTCTTGGGGCTGGAAGGCAACCGCACCTGGGGGACCAGCAGTAGCAGAGAGGCTCCGTCCGCAGGTGGCTATTCCTGTCCCAGGTGGACGGAACTTGGGGGGGGGGCTTCTGTCTCCCTTCTTCTGCCGTCATGCTTGCTTTTTGCCCAAGGAAAGCAGGGTGGGTGAAGCAGTTGCAGGTATTGTGAGAGGACGCCGGCCACCCTTTTTGCACTGCTTTCCTTGCTCCCCACAGTTGCTGTTGGGATTTGGGTCAGCAGCGGGAGCAGAGACTGCTCCTGTGCAATGCCTGTTGCCAATCTCAAAAGCAGGGAGGGGGAAGGAATTGGCAACTTGCAGCTGAGTCCGGTGCCCTGCAGGGACTCCATGCACGGTGCCTGTGACTGACAGAATGTCTGGGAGCTCGGGAACAGTGGCAGAACCTCTCTGGCATTCACAGCGTATTCCCTCGAGGAAGGCTGGTGGGCAAGGCAGGTGCCTTCCAGTCCTCAGGTGGACTTGTTGAAGTGCTTCTGACATAAGACACAGGTGGTAAGCAATTGAAGGGAGAGAGCAGGAAGCCTAATAAGGGCAAGGTAAGTGCTCCCCTTGCACAGTCTCTCTGCAACCTGCTTGCCCTGACCTCAGCCTTCTTGCTTGGGAAGCAAATGCTCGGTCAGCTGAATCTGTTGCCAGAGTCAGGCCCAGGAGGACAGAGTTCTGAGGAGGCTGACAGAGAACTCTCCAAGTATTGAGATGATCAACACTGGCCTGCTCCTGTTTTGCCAGGGAAAGGGCCTGTGAGTAATCTCTGCAAGTAATATAGGTTCAAAGGGAGAAAACAGATTTATATATGTATGAAAATTATTATTTCATGAGGCAATAGGTTTATTAGCGTGGAAAAATTGGGAAAGGATGGGAAGTCAAACTTATGTACTAAATATATTGTAGGAGGACTTATATTCTTTCTTTGGATTTTCGTTTTGACAAAACTGACTTACGTAAAATAGGGAAGATATGTATTTGATGTACAGATGCAAGTATGAACAATAAAGCATATTTTTTTAAAAAGGAAAAGGGCCTGTGGCAGCCATGGTTGAGCTCTGGTGCTCCCACCTGCCCAGGGAGGTCCACCTTCCCCCATGATGGTTTTCGGCCACTGTGCAAATACATCCCTTTCCCAGAAAGCCACCCGGCCTTTAGTAGCTCTTCATCTGCTGCTCTTAATGTCTTTGTCAGCTGCTACCTTTAGGGATTTTTAATTGCATTTATGTACAGTCATACCTTGGTTGTTGAATGCCCTGGAACTCGGACGTTTTGGCTCCCAAATACCGCAAACCCAGAACTGATGGTTCCGGTTTGCAAACATTATTTTGGAACCTGAACGTCCGACGGGGCTTCCGCAGCCAATGAGAAGCCGCAATTTGGTTTTGGAAGTTGAACGGACTTCTGGAACAGATTCCATTGGACTTCTGAGGTACGACTATTCCTCCTTTGTGAGCCACCTTCAACTTTTGCAGGAAAGTTGGATAATTTTTTTCTAAAACAAGTTAAGAATCCCCCACTGATGGAGGAAACATCTGTCTGGGCATCACCTTAAACGCCTGGATGTATTCCAAGTGGCAGCAGACCCCGCCAAGTTTGCTTCCGTGCTTCAGAGACAGCCGGGCTCTTGAACTGATCTTTCCTGTTCTACAAGGCTTGGATCTTCATCCTGTGCTGTTTACCTTTGGGTAATGTTTGACAGTGTGGGGTGGTGGTGTTTTTCTCTCATTTTTCAACCGAAGGACACAAAGTGTTCCCTGCAAGTTAAATTGGTACACCTGGGCAAGTGGCTCTGCATTTTAACCAGGGACTATCCAGTGTGTGTGTGTGAAGAGGAAAAGCAGCAGAGGAAGAGACTTCTCACCACAAACTCACAAATGCGTGTTGCTCATTTACATGCATATATCATTGGTGAGGTTACGTGTTGCTCTGAGAGCACAAAGATTTTTCAAAGTGGTGTTTGCCTCCTGCCTTTGAATGGTCTACAGAACATAAACACCATTTCTCTCTCTGGTTGGGTTGCTGGTTCACTTGGGGGGCTCCCCCCTTTTTAATTTAGGCTTGAGCTGCAAATAGCTTGCTGGGGTAGGGAGCTGTCACCTTGGACCATATTGCTATTCATTAGCTATGGAAAACTTCCCTGAAATTACCTTTAATTTTGATGAAGTATAGGTAACTGCAGCTCCTACACCAGAGTCCCAGCTCTGACGGCATGGAGGGACAACTTCTTTCTGCTGTCTGCTTTTGGTTTTTGGTTTTTGTTTTTTTAAAAACAAACTTCCTGAATGTCAGTCTTGATACAGGGGAAAGACTTGTTTATGAGGAAACAGAATTCAAATCCAAGTTTTAGGAGACCTGGCATTTGTGAAGCAAATAATGACAGTTAATAAGATGGCTTTCTTCTGGTTCTGCTTGTTTTGATTCCCACTCTTGCAAACAAGGGGCTCCTTGACGTCTCTCCTAGGCCTTCTCATCAGTCACCATGAACTGCTGACCTGGTAACAAGACCCTGGGAGGCTGCTGAGTGTCTCTCTCTGGCCACACCCAAGTGCAAGAGAAGGGCATGAGGCAGAGGTGAGGGGGCTGAGCTCGCAGGGCCACCTGGAGAACAAAAGCACCTGACTCAGGCAATGCGGAAGCAGGGAGGCCCAAGGCCTCACTTGCCTAGGAAGTGCATGAGCCAGCCAGTGCTTGGGCCTGGGGGTGGTGGGTTCGAGGTGAAGACATGGTGGTATCCGGATGCCACAAAATAATACAATCCAGTGTTTCTCAGCAGAGGTGGAAATAAAACAAAACAGGTTGCCCATCCTGTGTTCTTGAAATGGGACTTTTGCTCTTGAAACTAGAGCCCCTGAATTTGAATTTCGTGATGGCTTGGGGAACTAGCAAGCCATCCAGCGCCTTTCTTGAGGCTGTGTGTGTGTGTGTGTGTGTGTGCGCGCAGGGGGTGTGATCAAAAAGAACAGGCAGAAGCCTCTTGGAATTCTTCTCCCCAAGGACCTTCCAGAATAATTGCAGCTTCATGGTGGGGAAGAATAACCTATCCCTCTATCTGCATAAATGAAATGGGGTGAATGCGAGGGGGTCACGGGGTGCTACTTCTCCTTCTGTTTGCGTCCCTTGCAGACAAGGTACTGACAAAAAGCCTTTGCTCTGGCAGAGTCTCACTGCTTCTCCGTTTATCCTGAAGCATTTGCAATTGTGTGCTTTGTTATCATTGGATTAATCCGCGGGACGAGTTCTGGGCCATTCAGAGTAATCAGGCCTTTGGGGTTCCTGGCAGTGAGTGTGGTGCCCTCTCTCCAGTTTGCGGTTTCCCTGTTTTCCAGGTAGGCCTGACCAGAATAATGTTCAACATAAACCCTCTGGAGAACCTCAAGGTCTACATCAGCAGCCGCCCACCCCTGGTGGTGTTCATGATCAGTGTCAGTGCCATGGCCATCGCCTTCCTGACTCTGGGCTATTTCTTCAAAATCAAGGAGATCAAGTCGCCTGAAATGACAGAGGTAGATCACAAAGCATTGTCTGAATTTTCACACCCCAAGGGTGGATGTGCTCCGGAGGTTTGGCCTTTTGGGCCGGAGAGAAATACCACCACATGGACAGGAATGAATTTACTGCCTTATGAGACAGGAGCTTGGTTTCTGGGGGGATGGAGCCAAAAGATGGCTTGTCTCTGCCCAAAGACTCTGGGCTGCCTGGGTCAGAGGAGTGAGGGGTCCAAAGGCTTAAGGCAGATTTCATTTTGAGAAGACAATTCAGGTGCTTCCGTTCTGCAGCCACCCTCCTGGGACCACAAATGGGCATTGACCATTGAGGTTTGAAATGATAAGAATGGGGAAGGCCCACAAACGTGACAGTTGTTGTTTCATTGCATGTCTGTCTGCTGTAGAATTGTGGGAGGGAGGTTAGATCTCTTCTGTTTTCTTCTGGGACATTCTGCCTCATAAAAGATGATAGGATACTTGTGAAATTTGAGCCCCCTTTTGATTCCCTAACCAGCTGAATCAGAAATGCAGGATTTCACTGTGATTTAACTGACTTGATCACATTCAGAGGTTAGTTTTGTGTTGGGTTTGGCTCCCTGGAGCTGGTCTTAACAAAGAGTGTTTGGCGCTGATGTGAGGGTGAGAGCCGGAGGGGCACTCAAGACCCGTTTGTCTTTAAGGACTGGAATACTTTCCTTCTGCGGTTCAACGACCTCGACTTCTGCATTTCGGAGAATGAAACGCTAAAGCACCTCATAAATGACACCACGACCCCAGAAAGTGCCATGACCAGCAGTCAGGCCCGTCCTTCCACACCGTCGCCACAGACGCTCGAGGATTCTGGTCCAATCAACACCTCGGTTGCCATCACCCTGACACTGGACCCCCTTAAGCCCTTTGGGGGCTTCTCACGGAATGTCACGCACTTGAGCTCCACCATTTTCGGACACCAAATTGGACTCTCAGGTACAACATATAACAGGACTCACAGCTGGATTCATGCTGAGCCCTGTGGGAGATTGCCAAAGGAGCAGAAACATAGTCCACATGCCCCTCTGCTAATACAGCACCATGTGTGTCTGTGGCACTTTACAAGGGAATGCCCAGGGTGGGGGGTGGGGCATGCATTCCAAAAACAGACACAGGGAAATGTTGGAGAATTAAGCTGGGAGGGAAGGGGGAAGTATTTGCAGTTATTTCAGTTATGTGTACTTCAGCTTAGACATGACTAATTTCAGTGGGTCTGCTCTTGAGTATTGCGCTCTGCTTCAAATGAACCCTGAGCTGGCCGGAGCAAAGCTTCTTTGCAGTTCTTTGCAGCTGCAGCTTTCCCCTTGATTATTGCTTATTGAGCATAACCTGCTTCTACTTTGAACCCAATTCAATGTTTTTCTTTTCTCATCCCCCCTCCCCCCAAAGGCAGAGAAGCACATGAGGAGATCAACATCACCTTCACGCTGCCGGCTGCCTGGAATTCGGATGACTGCGTCTTGCACGGCCACTGTGACCAGGCTGTCTTCACAACCTGCATGACCGTCACGGCTGCCGCTGGGGTCTTCCCTGTCACAGTGTAAGCTGCTGCTTAATTCCTTCGGGTTTGCCTCTGAGACCCTGAGACAGTTCAAGAGGTGGCTTTCCTTGAGGGTTATTCATATGCTTCTTCATATTTTAAAAACTTTTAATTAGCTTTTTGATACATATATTTCGAGAAGCAGCAAGCAGAGGCTGTAGTTTATCCACATACAGATTGGGCCCCCTTCCCAAAAATGAATGAGTGGGACTTGAGCTGAGGGGAGCAATCTTGCTAAACAACCCACAGAATATTTTTCTCTTCAATTTGCCCATGGTTGATTGAGTGCCTTTGGGCGCGCACAGCTGCATGGAAGGGCTGCCCCACACCCTTGCATGGTAAATGGGTTGCTGGTGCCGGAGTTGGGGTGGGGTGGAGGCAGAGCCAGTTTACAAAGTGGGGCAGGAGCTCAAAGAGAGGGGCTTGAGAACGGGCAGCATGGGGAATCAATCCATCAAGGTCTTAGAGGGGTGTGGAATGCTTAGCTACCTTAGTGTGGCAGAGTTGCGTCTCAGGCCAGCTTTGTGCTGTGCTTTGACCAACCCAGCTCACCCGTGTCTCTTCGCTCCTCAGCCAGCCGCCGCACTGTGTGCCAGAGACATACATCAACGCAACCTTCTGGTACAAGATCTTCACCACTGCGAGGGATTCAAACACCAAATATGCCCAAGACTACAACCCTTTCTGGTGTTACAAAGGAGCTGTTGGCAAAGTCTACCATGCGTTGAATCCCAAACTGACGGTTATTGTCCCGGATGTAAGTGATGCGGTTACAGTGAATGGATCAATGTGCTCAGATTCTGCAACTGTACATGTGGCGGGGAGCTGGGGTGGGATCCACTGTGTACAAAACACAGCCTCGGGGATGCTTCCCTCCCTGCCCCTATCCTTGGTGGAAACTGCATGTAGAGTTCCTGCAGCCTCAGAAAAATCTCAGCCCTCCCCCTCTTCTTCCCTTTGTGCAGGACGACCGCTCCCTCATCAACCTGCATTTAATGCACACTAGCTACTTCCTCTTTGTGATGGTCATCACTATGTTCTGCTATGCAGTCATCAAAGGCAGACCCAGCAAACTGCGGCAAAGCAACTCAGAGTTCTGTCCTGAAAAGGTAGGTGGGCAAGGAGCCCTTGAGTGCCCACGTAATGGGATCTCGTTGCCTCAATTGACTGGGCGGCTTGTGTGCAGCCGCCCCAGAGTCAGGCAGGCATGTGCGGCTGCTCTTCTGGTCAATGGCTCAGACGGGGAGGGAGTCTCCGAGACGGTCTCCTTTGTGACATGGGCTGCGAGACAGAACCTTGCCTGAAACCCTGGAGAGCCCATCTGCTTAAGAGACAGCACTGAGCTGGGTAGACTCCTGGCCTGACAGGCTGCTCCCTCTGCCCCAGCCACTCCACGTTACTCATGCCAGCCTGGTAAATTAGCCCCAAGAGTATTAGTGTACATAATGTTCTACCAGCCACCTCCACCTCCTCCTTCATAGAAGGTTCTGGTGGAGGAGGATAGGCAGAGTGCTCCATCCCTCCTTTGCCTTCAGAGTACAAAGCAGGCTGTGGGCTGGCAGAGTGGAAGCCAAGAGCGCTCCTCTCTTTCTGCCCACTTGGTACTGATGTGTAGCCTTCAGGAAGAGGATTTTTAACTCCTGCAAATCCTGTGTGAAAGCCCAGCAGAGGAGGAGAATGACTTGTCTCTCGACTATCAGCCCGCTTGCTGTCTTTGCTGGCCTTTGCACCCTGCATGTCCAGCACCGAAACGCAGTGGGCTGGATTGCTATGACTTCGCCCAGCCCCCACACTCAGGGAAGGAAGGAAAGAAAGGGGCTTCTTTTCCTCCACAGCCAGTACAGAAACCAAGCAGGTTTGTAGAGGCAGGAGCAAAGTGTGACCAGCCCCTGCTGCACCATCCTGCTCACTTTCCTGGGTGGAGCTCAGTGAAGAGCTCAATGCAAGTTGGACTTGTGTGCAGTTTCTAATTCCCACCCAGGCCCCACTTCCTAGTTCTGCCCTGAC
This sequence comes from Podarcis raffonei, assembly GCF_027172205.1. Classification (NCBI taxonomy): domain Eukaryota; kingdom Metazoa; phylum Chordata; class Lepidosauria; order Squamata; family Lacertidae; genus Podarcis; species Podarcis raffonei. The sequence continues at coordinate 16,504,775 of NC_070616.1, forward strand.
ACTGTACCAGCTTCCAACCCCCCCCCTTTCTTTCTTGACTTCTCCTCCTCCAGGTTGCTTTCTCAGAAGCGTGACCCCCTGCCTCCTTTCTCCAAAAGTGACAGTGTCTGCTGCAACCATTGCCTGCCGAACCCAGAACTAGACCCTGGTTCGTTATGAATTAATTATCTTCTGACGTTGGGTTATTCCAACCAAAGACGTTTTAAGTGCCTGTAACGGTTATTTATAGGAGGCGGAGTCTACTTGGAATAAGTTAAGCCGATACAGCCCTGGGCTGTGGGGAGCCTCTTTGCCTGTTCGTGGCAGGCTGTTTTGTGAAGGAGCCAGAGACATTTCTGTGTGTGTCTGTCTTGCTGCAGTGGGACAGTCCGGATGCCTTTTGCAAGTGTCTCAGAAAAAGCACCTTATTTTCCCCCATGGTCTGTCCAGTGTGTTTGAGGCAGGGCACACCTCTCTGCTACTGTACTGCAGCTCTAAAGCCACTGAGTCAATGTGTTTGTTCCTCTTTCTTCCCAATTCTTCCCTGCTTGCAGAAAGATACCAACATTTCTAGAATTCTTTAAAAACAAGACAAAAAAAACCCCACCTGGCATATTCATATTTTAATACTGGCTGTAGTTAGGAAAGATGGCGTACTTGTAATTTTAGTTTAAGGAAAGCAAGAGAAGCATCTTCCACTTTGCACTCTGGGTTTGTTTGTTTAAGTGTTGCTAATTTTTTAAGCCAACACAGGCAGAACCTCCATTGGTGCCATGCTGGACCTCAAATCAGGCTTCTGCTGCTGCTGCAGTGCACCCCCTTTAATGCAGATAAGTGACATGCTACAGAATTCCTGGGATTGCACCATTCCAGACAGTATGGTCAGGGTGTATGAGAGAAAGATTAGTTTGCTGAACCTGTGTCACCACCTTCCAGTCTGTAGAAAACTAGAATTTTGAGGCAAGATTCAAGGCTGGCTGCCTCTCTGACATGCTTGCTTTTTTAGGTGCAGGTATTTTTTATCTTCTTAATGTGGGAAGGTATCTGAGCGCCTTGTCTGGAATGATGCAGTTTTATTATCTTCATGTGTAGGTCAGCTCTTGCTCTTCAGACTGGGAACTTCTGCTGGGGTTTGTTTGGGGGGGGTCCCCGATGGTGAAAGGAAGTGGCAGCCAGCATTGGGGCAAGCTGCCCCCTGGGTCCAGGCCTGGTGTTTGCCATGCATTTTGTCTGCGGGGAGAGATGCTGAAGGCCAGTTTGTGCTGCGAAGGGATGCTGTCCAGGCGGGTACAACTCCGGACTCACTCGTTGGAGTGGATTCCTAGTTTGCACTTCCAGTTTCACTCTTTAAGAACGTAGAGAGTTCTAGGACATCGCACCCTCCCCCTGCTCTGAAGACATTGCTGGTTGCCTTAACGGCCCCCCCTTCAGCTTCCCTCTCACGTGGCAGCCGCGGCATCTTTCCATATCAAAGCAACCCTGTTTCTTCCCCCACGATAGTTTTGAGAATGGCTTTTTAGCGTTTGCACAGAAGGACGCGATGTATGGCTTTGTTTTCGTTGGGAAGAGTTCCTTCGTCTGTTTATTTGCTTGCTTGGTGTCTTGTCACGTCTCCAAGATATGGGGATGATCTCCAGAGACCTTCGGGGTCTAGGATTGGGCAAGGAGTCTGGTAGTGGATTCAAAAAAATAAAAATGCATCTTCAAATTAAAATCCCAACCAAACAGAAGTTTTAAATGGAAAATAGATGGTGGGCTTCAGAAGAAGAATGTTGTTTCTCTTAACTTTTGCTTTTATGGTCCGTTCTAGACCATTGTAGTTAGTGGTTCAGAGCTGATCTGCAAGGAGGAGGAGGAAGGGCTGGTGGTGGGCATGTAGAAGTCAGACACTTCCAGGCAGGAGGGTACAAGTGGAATGTGACAGTGGCTGTTCGGATCATATTGATCTTGCCTCTTTTCTTTTTCATTTTCACTATTACTTGAATCAGTTTTGATTCTGTTTGTTTCCTCGTTAGAAACCTGCCATTCCAATTTGCTTCTCTGGCATGATATGAAGGTTTGTAATTTCCCTATTCTCCCCCCACCTACCTACAGCTTCCTCTGCAGGAGATGTTGTAGAGTTAAGGTGGCATTTGACTTACCTTTGGGCTTGGTGGTCAGTAACTGATTTGTTAATGACATTTCTCTCCTAGGTTAATTTTTTGTGTTTGTAAGATGTGGATATTGCTTTGCAAAATAAAAGTTTATTACTATCATTCAGTTCCCTTGAGAGTGTTTTGTTTCTGGAAGCACCTTACACCCAGTGTGAGACTTTCCTCCATGAATTTGTCTCGTCCTCTTTTAAAGCCACCGCAAACTATCTAGTTAGGGTTGAGCAGTGAAGGTGGCCAACAATACCAAATTGTTCAGGGTCGTTAAACAAAAAGGGCCTCTCTAAACCCAGGGAATGGGCAGTAAAATGGCAAATGCAATTCAGTATAAACAAGTTAAAGTGATGCATGTTGGGGCACAAAAATCTCATTTCACATATATTCTCATGGGGTCTGACCTGGCCAAGGAGAAGACTTTGGGTTTGTAGCAGCTAGCTCAATGAAAATGTCAACCCCATATGGAGCAACTGTTTTTTGTTTTTGTTTTTTTAAAAAGAGGCAGATTCCTTACTAGGCATCATTAGGAATGGAAAGGGAAGTAAAACTGTCAATATCTCAACGCCATTACAGTCGTACCTTGGAAGCCGAACTCCTTGGCTCCTGAACAAACAGCACTCCTGAACACTCAAACCTGGAAATGAGTGTTCCAATTTTTGGATGATTTTTGGAAGCTGAATGTCCAACGTGGCTTCTGGTTGGCTGCAGGACGCTACTGCAGCCAATCGGAAGCCACGCTTTGGTTTTTGAATGGTTCAGACTCTCAGAATGCATTCTGTTCGTAAACCAAGATACCACTGTATTCAAAACTATGGTGTGATAGTGTTTGGAATGCTGAATACAGTTGTGGTCACCTTACCTCAAAAAGGATATTGTAGAGAGTTGGAAAAGGGCAGCTAGAATGATCACAGGGCAACTCTCCTATGTGGAACTTCTGTCTTCTATGGGGCCAGGATCTGGAGCTGTGTACCAGCATCTGAGCTTCAAATGGACGATAAGAAAAAATCACCAATGAGATCCAAACCATATGGGCTTTTCAGTTGCCAGCAGCCAAGAGGCAACAGTCCAGTGGGTAGTACCCAGAGAACCAGGTCGGTGATTCTGGAAGGGAGTTCCTGGTTGAGTCACAAAGCCACCTTGAGGGCTTCCACTGCCTAGCATTTTGGTCCTGAGGTAGCACCATCTCACCCTGTTTTTACCACCCCAAGTTGCCAATCCAGATGCTGGGGCAATGTGGAGAGAGCCCAAACTGGCTTCTGTGAAATTGACCTTGGACCTCACCGTTTATGTGTCAGGAAGCCGTCACTAGATGGCGACAGGATCCCCTTTGAGGTAACTGGAATGGGTGTGTTTGGTCCAAGAGCAAGCAGGAATATTCATGCCTATGTTTCCTGTGACAACACTTTGGCTTGCCAGTTGATGCAGTTGCAGTTCTTGCTACATAACAGGCACCTGAAAATAAATACCCCCCCTCCTAAAAGACTTAATACCCAAGGGACAGAAAGCAGAGAGGGCTTCCTACAACCCATCTGGTATTTTTAAAGTTGATATTCAGAGGCCAAAATCTACAATAAATAGAACCTCAGGGAGTTGCCTGCTTTTATGCTCGCTAAAAATAGTGCTACGGCGGCTTTGCAAAACATCTTTCCTGGCAAATAAAAAATAAAAATAGAGGGAACCTACTTACTTAAAGTGCTCTTGAGCCAGACTTTCTGAAGCCCAAATGTATTCAGGGAGGAAACTTTACTGGTGTGAGAGAGTTTTTGTCTGTTTCTGAAGAAGGGCTGCATCTTCCACACCACACAGGCTGCTGCTCCAGGCTCAACCCCTTGCTTCTTAATGCCACACTTGCCTCTTTCTTTCACAGTTATGTTGAAGGAGATGCAGAGCTGAGTTACAGCTGGGTATATTCTGTGGCAGAAGAGCAGCATTTGGGGCCATACCTTAAACGCCAGCCTGTGGAGAACTCCTGCTGCCAGTCAATGGCCTGAGGCAGTAAAAGGCAGCTTCCTATGTTCCTCCGATGTATGAATCCATCCACTGCACCAACTTAGCAAATGAATTGCCACCAAATGAATTTCCACACGGAACGATCCAGCTGGCTTGTGGTGTCTGGTTTGGGGGGGGCGTGGCTTGGATGGGTTGAGCATTTCGAAGGCGGCTCTGCAGTGCCGCTTTGCTGACGGCTCCAGATCCCATCAGCGCGGGCCAGCACAGCGGGATGGGAACTGTAGTTTTAACAGCGCCCCGAGGTCGCCAGGTCGCAGTCCGGGGCTGAGCCGCGCTCCTCAGTCCCAAACGCTTCGCGGGAAGCAAACCACCCCGGCGCGGGAAGCCACACGCGGGATGTGGGGAGAGGAGACGTGGCTCCTCGTCTCTGAGGTGCTCCGGGCAGGAGAGGAGAGGCGCTCGGGACCCCGGGCCTCACAGCAGCCCCCTCCCCCTGGCCAGGTGTCGCGAAGGCGGGCTCCTTGGCCAGCTCCGGTCCCGCGGCTCTTCGGGGGCCAGTGTCAAGGGGGAGCCCCGGGAGGCGCCGCCTCACCTGAGTTGGGGCGTGCCTGGGTCTTGCATGGGGAGGCATCTTCCACGCCCGTGTGTGTGTGTGTTGCCACTGAAGCACCCGGCTCCAGTCGTGGCGAGGCCTCCATTGAACTGTTCGTGAAGAGGACGGGCGGGGGAGCCCGAGGAGCTGCTTCTCCGTGGCGCGCGCGCTCTGCACGTCCTCAGATGCGCGCTCGTCACGTGCAGCCCGGTCGAGCAGGGCGAGGCGGCGGCGGCTGTGCCTCTTCCCCCCCGCCGCCGGCAGGAGGAGCCAGGAGGAGGCCGGGCGGTCCCTCTCTCTCTCTCTCTCTCTCTCAGGCAGACACAAGGCCGCCGCCGGTCGGGGAGAGGCGGGCTCCGCCCCGCCTGAGCAGCTCCAGACGGAGGGAGGCGGCGGCGGCAACAGCAGCAGCAGCCAGAGCCTCGCTCGCTCGCCGGGGACACTCGGCGGGCACGTCTCGGTCTCCTCCTCCGTCGCTGGCGGCTCCTCCTTCCCTCCCTCCCTCTTCGGTCTGCCGTGCAACAGTTTTCCCGAAGTTGCCAGAGGGCGGGGAAGGGAGGCAGTTGCGGGAGCCGGAGGGGGCACTTGCTGGGCGCGCAGGAGATGCCCGGAGAAGGCTCTGCCGTCGTAGCTGCCGCTTCCCCCTCCTCCTCTTCGCCTCCGCGGTGTTTCCTGGGCCGGCGGCTGCCCCGCGCTTCGACAGCAGCGCCTGCTCCTCGTGGGCCGGAGCCTGCGATGTCCCATTGAAGGCCGGCCGGCCGGCGGCTGGGCACCATCCAGCATGGGCGCCAAGCAGACCAAGGGTTGCCCGCTGCCCGGCAGCCCCCAGGCCGCCGCCTCGGCCGCCCGCCGGAGGATGCTGCCGTCGCCCCGGGAGCGCGGCGACTTCCTGGCCTCCCTCGTCGTGCGATCCGGAGAAAAGTTTGGCAAGGGGGGCGGTGGCGGAGGGGGCGGCGGCGGCGGCCTCCCCCCGTATCACCGCCGGATCGGCCTTATCCAGGACATGCTGGGGATGGTCAAGCAAGGCAAGCAGGAGGAGGCCACCGACCTGCTCAAGCACCTGCGCCAGGTAAGAGGGATGGGGGTCGGGCGACCGAAGCGCCCTCCTCCGGGAAGCTTCGGCTTCGCAGCCCCCACGTGCCCGGGGAGGCGGAACTGGGGGGCACATAGAAGCTCCGCTTCTCCCTCTCCCTGCCCCTTAATGGAATGGAAGCCAACCTCCCCCCACCTCCCACCCCACTTGTCTGTCCAGGAGGGTCGCGATCAGAGCCGAGGGCAAGCGGGCGAGTTTCGCCTGGTTCGTGGAAGGTTCGCTGGTCTTGGAAGGGAAATTGTTGCTCTGATGGGTTTGGTGATTCCTCTGGAGCCTCCTCAGGGCAGAGCCTTCCTGGGGGGGGGTTGCCTGACCACGAATGAGGAAGAAGGGGGTTACCCCAGGAGGAACGTCTTGGCTCTCCTTGGGGGCCTTTCCAAGACCCACAGATGCTTTTAAGCATAGTATATCCTAAGGCTTAGCATATGATCTGATCTGGACAAAAGGGGCGATGCTGCTCCTGGCAGGTGTCATACAACAGAGGGTTGGGATTGGCTTGTGTCTTGGCCCCAGTTACCAGCCTTTCTTGGGCTTGTGGACTCTTGTCCCTTAACCTGCACTTCTGGTTAAGGGCTTTGGTGCTCCCTTGAATTATGCCTTGGAAGCCTCCATCCCCCTTAAATGAGCTCTGGGATGGGAGGCTCCTCCTATAGGCTCTGCTCCAGCAAGGGGGAAATTTATGGCTGCCAGGCCACTTCAGCCAACTCATTTCTCACATCTGACATCTTGTAGGACACGCAGGTAAAAACTTGGCTCAGCTGAAAAGGTGTTTGGAGGTAGCTTCCAGATGGAAACCCTTTGCAAAGCACTCTGCAAGACCCCTGCAGACAAAAAGGTCACCTGACATCATTGTGCTGTCACACGAGCAACTCCACCCACCTGTCAAATTTGGTCCCTGAATATAATGATTTGGCCTGTGTTTTTCTCCCTCCCCCCAACACAAAGCATGTTGTAAACAAGGAGAATTTGTGCACCAAGGCCGTCTGTGCCTGACACCTGACTTGGAGGGTGGCCTTGAGCTTGTTTAATGACTTCCTGTTTAGTGATTTCCACTTCTGCAAATTGTGGACAGAGATGGTTGTCCCACTCTCTCCTGAATTGGACTTGTTTACGTTTCCTTCCTGGTTTGAGGAAACAAAACTGCCAAGTGGTGTGAAAACCGGTGTGAGACTGAAAGTGGGCGAAGTGCCATGGCAAGCGAGTCCGCACCAGGCCCTTGTTGACAGGCTCTGCCAAGGGAAGCTGCTGCTGCTGCAGCCTCAGATTCACAGCCAGGCTCCAGTTTCTGCTGCGTGAGATTTCATCTTCTTTTCCACAGAGAGATCTGAGTGGGATTCTCCTCTTCTCTCTTCCTCTCTGAGGAGCCATTTCACAGAAGCTGAAGCCCGAGCAGAACCATGCTGAATCCTGAAGGGGAGAGTCTTTCGCCACCCCTTGGAGCCCCCATTCCTCTTGCTGGGAATGGGGGCTCCAAGGGGGAATTATCTGAATGAAGTTGGGAGCTTCCCTTCTGGCTCTTCCGTTGAGATAGGGGCAGGATGTAGAGTTTTGATAAGCAGCAGAGGAGGCTTCTTAATTCAAGAACATACCGTATTTTTTGCTCTATAAGACGCACCAGGCCACAAGACGCACCTAGTTTTTGGAGGAGGAAAACAAGAAAAAAAAAATATTCTGAATCTCAGAAGCCAGAACAGTAAGAGGGATCGCTGCGCAGTGAAAGCAGCAATCCCTCTTGCTGTTCTGGCTTCTGGGATAGCTGCGCAGCCTGCATTCGCTCCATAAGACGCACTCACATTTCCCCTTACTTTTCAGGAGGTAAAAAGTGAGTCTTATAGAGCAAAAAATACGGTAAGTGTGGCCTGACTGACACAACTGTAGCCTGAGCCAGTTCTGCTACTCAAACTTCCTTCCTTCAGTTGACTTCTCCAGTCTTAAAAGACCAAGGACGAAGCCTTGCAAGATCATAGAGTCATAGAGAATCATAGAGTTGGAAGGGACCCTGAGGATCCTCTAGTCCAACCTCCTCCAGTGCAAGAATATGCAGCTATCCCTTACATGGATTGAACCTGCAACCTTTGCAGACCATCCTGGTGGCCAAAGCGGGGAGGGAGCCTCATGTTCCTTGCCATGAGGACCGTGAAGAGTTTGGGCCTCTGTGGGCTTGGGTGACACTACTATGGAGGAGATGGGCTCTTTGAACTTATGACTGTGGTGCTTGAAATGGGCTTGTGGAACATGTGAGCATCTTTCTGGCCCTGTTAGAGCCAGAGAAAAAGCAACAGACTCTCTCCCACCAAAGAGGCAGGTAGGCAGCACAGCTGTGCCAGTGGCTTATGATGAACAGGTGTCTTCCTGTGGCTGCTTGTCGGCTGGATGGTGGTGAGCATCTAACACGCCCCCCCGGCCCACATCTGACCCACTCTTTTAAAGAAAAGGAGATGTGTGTGGCTGTGGCAGTGGAACTGGCCACTCGTGGGAGATGTGGTCCTTTCTGGCTAGGGGCACAGAGCCCTCTCCCTCCCAATGGCCACTGCACCTTCACAGTTTGTGATCCATGCATGCAAGATGCGGATTCCAGAGAGGCTGGATGGACAGTGTGTGTTTGGGCTGCAGGGTTGGGGAAGGGAACTCCAGCCCTATTGGCTGAGTTTGCTGAGGTCGGAGGCAAGCTGCCTGCATGTTTGGTTGCAAAGGCTGGCCAGCCAGCGCATTTCAGCGGTGGTGCGCAAAGGCTTTCTAGTAATTGAGTTACATTTGTTGAAAATTAATTAAAGGCAGGGAGGGAGACTGGGCCGGCCTCGGGAGCCTTGCGGAGGACTTGGCGTGTTTCGTTGCCAGAGGAAGAAAGGCACGTGCGCCCAGGAGGGGGAAGGGGAACAGCCTCCAGCTTTGTGCGCAGCTATCGTGCAAGTTGCCTTATGGGAACGCAGCGTGTTTATGCTAATTTTATGCTAGTTAACTTGCATGGCTCCTTGTCCCTGAAAGAATCCTGGGAACGGCAGAGTCTGATCCCCCCTGCCCCCCCCCCGTTTTCTCCAGGAGGAGGAATAGCTCTTAAGCGGCTTTGCTTCCTGGGTGTCATCACGTACCCAGATGGAGACTGCTCAGCTCTGAAGGAAACTCAGCCAGAAAGTGAATGGAGACAGTTGGAGTGTGTGTGTGTGTGGGGTGCCCCATTCTGGTGAGAAGGTGACAGCGGGTGGATGAGGGGAGGCAAAGGGGTCATCTACATTTCCTGGTCACCGCGCCGCCAAAGTCTTCGTTTTCCAGAAGTGAGCTCAGCTCAGAAATGGCTGGCATGGGCTGCCGCCTCCTGGTCGCTCCTTCGGAGGACCAGACTCTGCCTTGTTTCTCTCTGTTGGTTTCTTCTTGTGGGTTTCTATCCTGACCTTCATTAAACCTTTCCACATAAACACATGCAGAGCTATAATAAGACCCCAACCAATAAAAAAGTATTAAAGTCCATAGAAAATCCCTTTGGCAGGAGACACCCCAGTGGCTTCCTTGCCAAGCAGAGTCTTCCGCCACCAGCCTCCCAGAAGGGTGGTGCTGGGCCTGTTGGCTGCTATATTCTTCCTTTCGTATTCAGGGCACGATTTCCCCCACCTGCAAACAGTCCATATATTGATCCTTCTGTGTGACGGCTTAAGCTCTCTTAGGCTTAGCTGGTGGATCCAATGGAAATCTTTTCCCAAGGACAGCCTCAGAAATGGGTAGCCCAGTCTTTGGGGTGCTTTAAGGCAGCAGCAGCTGCCGCCTGGATTGTGTAGAAAAGAGATTTGCTGGGGAGTGGGAAGCTGTCTCTTAAAGTTTCTTTCTGTTTTCCAAGCTCCCAGTAGCAGGCAAGTCCCTCCCCCCCCCCACCTTGCACAATTGCCTTCCCCATGGCTAACATGCCAGCCTTTTGCCAGGGCAGTGGACAGAGCGCACCTCTTCCTGGGTCTGTCCGTGGAGCTGTCTTGTGGCTGCTTGAGAGGTGAGTTTGGTGCGAGAGTCTGTCATTAACTCCAAGCTGTTCCATACCTGCTGCGCTTGTATTCTATCATTGCTGATTTCTGGGCGTTGTGTGTGACAACCCCCACTTCTAAGTCAATTGACTGAAAAGCCTTGCCTCACCATTCGCTTTGGGCTTGGAAGCTTTCTCTCTGTGTGGGGGAGTGTACGTGTGTCCTTGTGCATCTAGTCAGGGAGAAGGGATAGTGCCCTGGAGTTGTAAGCAGGTCTGGGAGCATATTCTAGATTCCTGGCTCTGGCAGGAATCTCCAGTTCTGGCTGAGCTCTGCTGGCACCTGGGGAGAGAGGCTTAACTAAGAGCAGGTGGAAAAGCTGCCTTTCCAGGGCATTTCATGGGGTCTTGATGCACCTTTCCTGCTCTCAGCTAGGCAGTGTGTGTGCACACGCTTGTTCGTGCATACATGATATGTGTGTTGTACACACCCTGCATGCCAGTATGTAAACCGGCTTATCCCTCTTTGCCAAGGAATGAAAACAAGCTCACTAAGAATCTGGGCTTATTGAACCTAGAGGAAGAGGAGGAGATCTTTCATTTGGCGTTCTCCATAGTGTGAGGTGCAGGGGGACGGGAACAGGCTCCTCATTTTCTGTGCTCTTCCAAATAATACCTTGCAAATATATTTGTCCCTTTTGGAGAAGCAAGCTTTTGGGGAGGGCAGGGAGTGTAGGAGAGGCCCTGCCTGCCTCTTTGCCTGCACTTGGGCGGACTGCCTCCCCCACCCCGCCCGTAATCCATCTTGGCTTAAATGATGCGAAATTGCATTTGGAGCAGGGGGCTGCGTGGGAGAGAAGAGGCGATGAGGGAAGAGCGAAAGCCAAGGGCAGCCATGTGTGAGCGGCGAGGATAATGGAAAGCTCAGGGACGGGGAGGTCTGGTGCACATCCAGTGGTGGAGACGGGAGGTCAAATCCTGCAAGGGGAAGCAGAAGGAAAGGCTTGTGCCCAGAGAGTCAGCTGGAGCTCCCCAGACAGGGCAAGCTTGCTGCTGATGGGCCAGGGAGCAGCTAACCCTTTGGCTCTGTGTGTGGCAGCTTATCAGCTGCTCAAGGAGGGGGAGTTGTGCTACCTGGGCATGGTGGGGGTGCCTTGGGCTTTCCGCCAGCCAGCCATGGCTGAGCTCCAGAACTGCTTTTCCCCATGCTGGGGCTCATCCAGCGAGGGAAGCCCAGCGAGCCGGCCTGGGCAGGTGTGAGGGTTCTGGTCTTCCTCCCTTGTGGGGGGATTCTCATTTCTATAATTTCACACAGGCACACCCCACACACTTCAACGCTTGGGCTTCCTTTTGGATGGATGGGAAAGTGCAGCATGGCCAGTACCAACCTGCAGGACAATACAGTACAGTGGTACCTTGGGTTACATACGCTTCAGGTTACATACGCTTCAGGTTACAGACTCCGCTAACCCAGAAATATTACCTCAGGTTAAGAGCTTTGCTTCAGGATGAGAACAGAAGTTGCGTGGTGGCAGCGGGAGGCCCCATTAGCTAAAGTGATACCTCAGGTTAAGAACAGTTTCAGGTTCAGAACGGACATCCAGAACGAATTAAGTTCTTAACCTGAGGTGCCACTGTATTTCTAGGGGCAAATGCCCAACCCCCGCAGGTGAGAAGAGAACTCCCCATCAAATGCAGAGTGGCTTTTTCTGGATGGTGGGTTGGAGGGGGGAAGGTTGGTGGCAGCAGCAGCCTCAGTGGAAAGGAGAACTTTGCTGCTGCCTCTGCCACAGCACAGAGTCCCATCTTGCTCCCTCTACACACACACACACCCCTGGCCGGAAGCGGCACAGCTGCCTCTGTTGCCCTCCCACCCGCTGCGCTGCCGGATGGAGGGATCCTCTTGGCAGTCTTCTGCTTCCTGCTCCGGCTTCCCAGCCAGTTTCTCTCCGCTGATGCTGGGGGAGGGGCAGCGCTGATTCTCCCCCTGCTTTGTTTTCTCTCTGATGAGTCTGTGTGAACCATTGGGCAGGAGCCCCTCTGCATCTGCTTCCCTGTGCCTCTTCCTTGGCTCTCCTTGGCTGTGGGAGGAACAGAATAATGACCCCGGGAGCTGTTTCTGCAGAGAGAGGAGGAAGATTTCAGGGGGTGTGGTGTGAGAAATAAAAGGATCTGAGCATTGAAAGCAGCGAACCTTGTCCTCCCTGCTCTTAAGAGAAAGAGGGAGACAGCTCTTTTCCCTGACCCTCCCTTACTGCCTTCCACTTTCCGTGTACAGTGGTACCTCAGGTTACAGACGCTTCAGGTTACAGACTCCGCTAACCCAGAAATAGTACCTCGGTTTAAGAACTTTGCTTCAGGATGAGAACAGAAATCGTGCGGCAGCAGCAGGAGGCCCCATTAGCTAAAGTGGTTCTCAGGTTAAGAACAGTTTCAGGTTAAGAACAGACCTCCGGAACGAATTAAGTTCTTAACCCAAGGTACCACTGTAGATCTCTTTCTGACTTCCCCACCTGGACCCAGGAGGGGGCTGTACCATGTGCCGGTTGCGAGTGTGACTGTAGCTCACTCCCAAATCTGCTCTTGTGGCAGCTTTTTTCTGCTTTAGCCTCCAGCTTCTCCCAAAGGGAGGGATTTCTAAACTGGGTTGGCACTGACAACGAACGAGTGACTGTGATGCGTGGGTCATTTGGAGGCTTAGTTTGGGGGGGGGGAGACGGGCCCACCTAGGCACCCTGTGATCCAGTAGTCCCAGTTAGGGATGGGTACAAGGAGCAGGCATGCAGTCCCTGGAGAGACCTCCTGTAGCAGCATTTAATAGAATTATCTGCTGCTGCTGGAGCAGCAGCTGCTGTTGCTGGGGGCAATTTCCATCATGGGGCAGGTGGGAGTTGGGTGCCTTAAGCAAAAGAGGGGTCGGGCAGTGAGTGTTTCCAGCTGCCTCGGAGCCCTGGACTGGAAGGTTGCTGCTGCCTCACATAAGGAGCCCCAAAGGAGTTCAAGATGCTCTGGATCCTCTTCCAAGGAAAGGGCTGCCCTAGGAGTCAGAGGGCAAGGACCCAGGGCTTGGGAACCGGCTGGCAGCTACTAGCTCCCCCTTCCGGAGTCCTCAGTTGTGCTGGATGGGCCCAGAGAACAGCCGGGAGTTTGGAAAAGGGATATAGGAGTGAGGAGTCTGTTAAAGTGGGTAAATGTTGGGGAGGCAAGGGATTAACGGTGGGAGCATGGCACTTCTAGTGGGAACAGCAGCTGCCCATTTGGAGAAACAAACTTTGCTACAGTATGAGGAGGAGGAAGAGGAAGTAAAGTAGTTAAAAGAGACAGAAAAGGATAGAGTTTCAGTGGTGGCTGGAGGTGGGGAGACAGAAGGAAGTTTGATAGCTGTTATAATTCCTAGGGTTGCCACATAATTGAAGTTTTTGAACTATTTTTAAGGAAATTCGCCAAAAAATCAACACTTCCGACACGGGTTGCTATATGTCCAGGTTTTCCTGGACATTTTCTACCAATTTTCAGAAATTCTGCCCGGATGCTATTTTCAATGGGCAAACCCCGTATCGTTTGAGAAATCCCAGTTGTATGGCAGCCCTATACAGTATTTGCATACTGAGTGTGTTAATGGGAATTGGAAAAGTTTATGGGGACGATATGGAGTAAAATAACAGCCTTCCTGTAATCAGGTTGTGGTAGCCTCACGGGTGGTCATTTGGGTGTGGAGAAAGGTGGAAGAAGTGGAGAACTGGGAGGGCTGGGCTGTTAAAAGGATGTGGGAATGTAAATTCCTCGTCTCTAGCTCCCCAAAATAGTGGGTGCAGCTCCCAGGATGTCTTCACAAGCTAAAGAGTCTCTAGGACAGGAATCCTTAAAATCCTGCCCGTCATGACTCAAGGTCATCTGACCCCACGACTGCTACCATCTTTAATCATGGTTCCACCATGATCACCTCCCTTCGAGGTCAGGTGCTCAGACCCTTAAAATGTGAATCCCTTGAGAGGCAGGCAAGGGTTATTTTAATGTCTGAGATAATGTCTGAGATAATGGGGAAAGTGTCCAGGCCAGTTTCTTAGTGAGCCCAATGTTTCTTAAGGTAGGACTTTCTTGTCCTATGGGACTTCTGAGCAGGAGAGCTCCTAGGATCCATATCTTTGAGTCCTGCTGCTCTTGCTCTGTCTCTCTTCAGGCCCAGAGGCACCAAGGACTCACGGCCACTTGAGTCATATGCCCAGACAGTCGGCATTCATCTCGGGGTGTGTGTGTGTGGGGATCCTTGATGTGACAGCTCAGAAGAAGCTGACACTATTTTGGAAAGGCTTGCAGTTGGGCCTCGAGAGAATTACCTGCATCAGTGCTGTCTTCTGGGTGATGGCTTTGGCAAGGCTTGGCGCTCACTTGGTGTCATCTATCCTTCTTGATGGGCATTTTTTATTTTGGATGGGGATGGGAAAGGCCTTGCATTCTGTTCCCCCCCACCCCAAGGTCCATTGACTTGTAGAGAAACCCGGGTTTCTGGAGCCCTTATCCAAGTTGTCGGGTCACTTAAAGATTTGCTTCCTGTTCATGGAACAAAGGCAGTGTGTCAGCTCTGTTGCTACATTATTTGCTGTTGCCAAATTCGACAGACACGGTCAGTCGCTGTTGCTCAACTGATGTCTGTGTCTGGCAGTTCCTTCTCTTTCTTTGCATATTCTGCCCAAAAGATGCTCTGTGTGTTGCACGTTTCATCTCTGCTTTGGAACAAGAGTGTCCTCGTTTCTCTCTCTTCTTGTTGTGACTTTCTGTTGTGGTTGCAAATGACTTGCTTGAAGCTGCCCCTGTGGCCTTGGTCCCTCGTGCAGCTGAAGGTGGTTCAGGTGAAGTGGTCCCGGCTTCCCAGCCACTGAAGCCCATTCCAGTGACAAATTCTGTGGTGGGGTGGTAGACTGATGATACCTGTGGACTAGCCCACGAAAGGGCCCAACCACCAAGCAAACTGGCATCTCTCTCTTATGCTATTTGAAATGGCTTGTTGAGTCTTTTTGCTGAAGAGCAAAAAAAAGGGGGGGCATGTTATCACCCCCACCAGCATTTTAACAAGTTGATGATCTCAGGAGTGGGAAGAGACCCCTCTGAATTTCAAGCTCTATCTCTCCCCACCTCAGGAACTCCCTGAACTCCTCTTGCACACAGAGTGGGTATTTCTGCAAATCACGAGGTGGAGTTTATGCACAGAGAAGCTGTGCAGGTGCATGGTGCTCTTGCCATGGGGGTATTTGCACAAAATTCTTTGCAGGAAATGCAATAAAAGGGGGGCTGCTGAAAGTCCTTGCACAGAGCAGGGTTTCACTCCTCAGTGTACAGAACAGATACAGGAGCCCATTGGCACAGGTCCTAAACCACCTTCCTTCCTCCCCTACTTCCCCCTATTTACTGGGGAGGTTTGTTAACAGCCGTCTTGGTTGATAGATAGCCCAGTGTGCTCAGCTGGGAGGCAATTTGCCCAGTCAAGTCAGACTCTCAGTGACAGACTGTGCCAGGGATGAGCTCATCTGGCTTGGATGCTGCTCTCACTTGGGGAGGTTTCAACTATAGGGTGGGGAGGGGAAGCATCACTGTGCTGCAGCAATTTGGGTCTTGTGTGTGCGTGCGCTGAATGCTCATTTCAAGATGGGAGAGGGGCAGAATTTTATGGGCTCTGTGTTTCAGAACACCCCTTACAGGATCCAGAAGTGCTCACAGAGACGTGATGCAATTGCTCCCCCAGCAACTTCCACTTGACCCTGGCTGGTTTTCAAATGTCAATGGGTGGCTTTGCCAGACTTGATGGCTCACCTTCCTTCTCCAGCTGACAGGGCTGGCAGGAGTTCAGTTTCTATCACCCTGTTCCATCCAACCACTGCTCAGGTCACACTTTGGAATGAATGAAAATTGGGGAAGCAGCAGGTTCCCCAGAGCAGCATAAGGGATCCCAGGCAGAAAGAAACCTTTTGGATTGCGCTGATGAGGTTTCATATTGCTGTCTCCCACCCACCCACCAAGACCCCTTCTGTGGGAAGGAGCAGCCACCCGCCCTCCTCCCCCTGTTTTCAAAAGTTAGAGTGGAGATGCAGTTGAGCAATTGGCCTGCACCTGTGTGGGGCTGCTCCCCATTGCTGCCTGTGCCTGGGGTTCTGCCCACCTAGGGACCTTTCCCTTTCAGAGGGGCCTGATCAAATCTCCTCTTGCAAGGGGAGCTGCCAAGGAGTGAGGGAGCAGAAGTTGGTCCAGGGCCATGGGGACATCAATGTGACCCACCTGGCTGGTTGAGCAATGTGGATGAGTGGGAGGGAAAACTCACCCTTCCCTCCTTGACCCACACAGCCCTACAAGTCCACTCGACCCATCAGGTGCCTCAGCAAACAGTTGGCGCGTGAGGAAGTAAGTCAAATGACCTCTGCTCCTTCTCCCACTTCAGGGGTGCTCTTACACCAGGGGTAGACAACCTAAGGCCCGGGGGCCGAATGCGGCCCAATCGCTTTCTCAATTCGGCCCGCGGACGGTCCGGGAATCAGCGTGTTTTTACATGAGTAGAATGTGTGCTTTTATTTAAAATGCATCTCTGGGTTATTTGTGGGGCATAGGAATTCTTTCATTCCCCCCCCCAAAAAAATATAGTCTGGGCCACCACATGCTCTGAGGGACAGTGGACCAGCCCATGGCTGAAAAGGGTTGCTGACCCCTGTCTTACACTCATGTGCAGAATGCAGCCTTCTCATTGGGGGCATCTGGGTGGCCACTGAAGACAGGCCTTTGGCTGGCACCTCTTACCTACTTACTGGTGCCCGTCCAGACTTATGGAGCTTCTTGGGTCCCAATCCTCAAATATTGGGGTATTGGCATTGTAGTGCAGCCTTCCTGAATGTTTGGGTGTAGGCTCTGGATATGATTGCAGGGCTGTGGCTGCTGGCATCGCCCAGTTGCTGAAGTTTGCCTGGTTTGCACGGGCACTCCAAGGTGCCCTCCCACCTGACTGGCTTTGCTCCTTTGCAGGACCTGGGCATGGAGTCAACTTCGCTGGATGACGTCCTGTATCGCTACGCCAGCTTCAGGAACCTGGTTGATCCAATTACCCATGACCTGATCATCAGCCTGGCCAGGTACATCCACTGCCCCAAACCGGTGAGTGCTTGGTGGGGTTTGCTTTGGGCTGTTGAAAGGAAGAGTGAGAAGCTGGGAGCAGGGGGGCGATAGCTGCTCCTTCCTCCTTCTCAAGAGGAGGCATGTTGTGGGTGTGTTCATAAGCTCTGGACTTTGATATTCCAAAGTCTGGCCATGTTGGCTGGGGTGGGGTGGGAGGGAGGGTTACATGCCCAGTCCAGAGTCAGGCATTGCTGGCCCCTCTCCTTCTCTTGCAGTCATTCCTACATTTTATTACACTCCCCTTTAAAAGAGTGAAACATGCAGAAGAGGCTGCCAGCTAAGCAGCCTGTTTGGGGCTGGGGAACTGACACCCAACTACACCCCTCCCCATCTCTCAAAGTCCAAGTCTCCTCAGCAGCAGAGTGCGGCATGTTAACATGATTGGCAGAAGCCGACAATTTTCTGCCATGATAAACTTCATTAGTGGTTTTGCACTAAGTTATGCTCAGACTAGCCCTACTGAAATGAAGGAGCATGACCAAGTGGGGTCCATTCATTTCCGTGAACTCGGCCCAGTGTCCCCCATGCACTCCTCAAGGTGACGACGCACCTGCCTCCCAGCTGCCCCCTCCTCCTTGTCTCGCCTTCCTCTCCCTCCAGGCAGCCTTTGCTTATCACTCCCTATAATGGGATTAGATTTCTCCTGGGAGATTTTCACAGACAAGTCTTCAGCTGACGATGGCAGTCTCTTGAGATTTCTGGGTTACTCTCTGCAGCTGCATCTGATGGGAGGGGAGATGCTTTTTTGCTCTTCTGATGTGGGGGAGGGAAGTTCAGAAGAGTCTACGACTTTCTTCTCCTTGGCTTTGCTCTTCCTGCTTGTTCAGGGCTGGGCTCATTCTTGGCTTGGCTCCTCTCCTGGGGGAGACATGCCTCCATTTCTTGCCTGTCCATAAGCCACAGCCTTCCACACCTCCCTTTGTTACTGTAGCCACTCAGCGCTGACCGACACACACCCAAAACCTATGCTAATACCATTTCCAGGTTTCCCCCCAAAAGTTCTTGGTCCTGACCATTGGTCAGCCTTCCCCAGCCTTGGCCTCCAGCTTCCACCATCCCTGATCATTGGCCATGCTGGCTGGGGAAGATGGGAGGTCCAGGTTGGGGAAAGCTGCTGCAGATGGACTGGAATTTCCAAGGGTTGATCCCTCTGACTCCAGCCTCTGAAGGTTGTGGGTGAATCTTTGGTCAACCAGCCGCTGCCCTTGGGAGCCAACCTTGCAGGGTTGGTTGTGTGTTCCAGGGTGAGCTCATTGCCAGTAAGACATCTCTCTACACAGGCACCCACAGCCTTCCAGATAAGCTGATGATCCTTAAAAAAACCCCAACAATAATGTTTTCAGGGTTTAAACCAAGCCAATGCTTCCTATCCAAGCAGGGATCCTGGACTAGCAATCCCATCCCTCGAAAGTGGTGCTTCTCCAGAAAGAGGCGATGGGCCAGCTCTGAGCGACTGGTGCTGCAATGTTTTATTGATGCTTTGCGAGAGTAATTGCCGTTTGAGTTCAGTTCATTTAATAATGTAATTGAGGGATGTGAGTTACTAAACAGGTAGGAAGTGTATTGATTCTTTCCCCCCTCAGGCAAATCTTGTTTTTCTACAGGTGAGGAACTGCGATGAGAATCTTCCCTTTAATTGAGAGTGGGGGGCTGGGATATGCAGAGTGAAGGCTCAGGATATTTTTCTTCTCCCCCACCCAAAAAACCCCCTGCTGTGCAGCAAGTGGGTCGAACAGACTTAATGTGGGTGAGATGAACGACTTAATCAAGGAGATGGGCGGCAGCAGAGGAAGAAAGACTTGCAGGGGGAACAGGCATACATGCAGAGGGCGTGTTGTTTGGAAAGCAGGGGCACATTGGTGGCTGCAGCCAAATGATGCAGCTTTGACCGCTAATAAACCCTCATTTCCTTGAAACAGGCTCCTCCCTCACTGTCGTCATTAAAACATGCTTGTTGACAACTGAATAAACAACAAAGAGAATTCCTTAAAGTTAACAGTATTTTTGTTTTTTATAAAATGGCGTATGATGCGTTGTTTACTCCAGCTGCATTTCGATAGTCGCTAGGAGCGAAAAGGAACACTCTGTTTTCCATTTCAGCATTTGGGCTCCTGTGTGAGTGCAGTTGCCCTGAGCAAGGCTCCTTAACCTGCAGGCTGAGTTAGTGAGGTTTCAGAGGTCTCCGGGGCAAGGTTTACAGAAGAGAGGCTTGCTGGAGTTGGGCATTTTATTTTATTTTAAAGGAATGGATTCATGGAGCTGGGTGTGGGTGTAGCTTTGTGTGCAAAGAGGGGGCCATCTTAGGTGGCACCTACTTTCCCCCCACCTGGGGTTTGGGGATGGACCTGGTCAGTAGTGGTGGCCGGAGGGGGGGGGCGGGTGGAGCAACCACGTTTCTGAATGTTATTCATTTGCCATTTTTTTCCCTTTCTAAACAAAGCGCCTCTCAGTTATGATGGTTAAAGCAAGCCTGGAGATGTGTGAGCAAGAAAAAGGAAGTCTCAGTCCCTGGGTTCCCATTGCCATTGTAAATTCTTCCAGTTGCTCTTTCCTTCTCTTTTGTTGCACAGAATGACACTCATGTTTTTACTGGGGCTGTGGCCAATGCAGCTCCAGCACTTCTTAGAACACCACCCCTTCTGCTGGTACTTCTCCTGAGACCCTCTGTTTGGTCTCCAGGACAGCAAATCCAGAAACCTGCTTGCTATACACCCTCCCCGTCTGCTCCTGCGTACGTACACACCCACACCCACACCCACCCTACATCATCTCTCAGCTCTGCATTGTCAGTTAGCACTTCTCTGGCTTAGCGTCTCTCCTTCGGCCTCCTTGGCTGCGAGATGTTCGTGCCGGTGCTCTTGCTGTGGGACGTGATGGCGGTCTGGCGTCTGCTGGTGACAAACTGGGCCAGCGCATCCTCTGTGTCCCCAAAAGGATGTTGCAGGGAAGGGAACACGGAGTCTCTCCCCGCAGGTTCTCCGAGTCGGATTGCAGCCGGTTGCCAAGCCTGGAATTAGTCTGGAGCAGATTGCTACTTCCCCCAACAGGAGTCTTTGGCATTCTGGTCTTCTCTGGGAAGGTGCTGCATGTTTGGCCTCTGGGAAGGGCTGGGAGCGTCACTGCTGTGAAGTCACAAGGGCGCAGAGTGACACAACTGAGCAAAGGTGCTTTCGCCTTATGCTGGAGGACTTTGAATAAAAGGTTTGTTCTCCTGGTAGAACAAAAACCTGCTTTCAGTTAGCAATCCGCTGTCTTTGCTTTTGTTGCACAAATATATTTCTCTCTCTCTCTCTTTGCCTGTCTACAAAGACCCACAGTCTTCCCAAATGTCACCATCCAGCCTGTGTCCACCCACGGAGCAGGGCTGCTGCACATGGCCTTGTTTTTGCACATGGTGACATGGCCTCTGGGCGGTTGCCTAACTGATAGGACCAGTTAGATTCCCACTTCAAGGAATGCCCTGCCCGTCCCATGCCAAGGCCTCCCAAAGCTCTCCTTCCTTCCTCCAACCCCTCCGAAGCAGGAGGAATGATCCACAGTGCGCTGCTACCTGCCCTCCATGGTCCATATCTTGCTTTGTAAAATAGGTCGCCATGAATATTTCACGCGGCTTGATAAAGAATTCATGCAGTAATTCAGCAGGGGGCTGGCTTGGATGGAGCAATTAGTTGCTTTCCTGTTGTGGGGAGGGGTGTGGGGGGGGGCACAGGGCACCTGGCTGAGTCACCAGTCCCTGCTAGGAGCTCCACCCCCACCCAACCCTGCCTGCTGACCTGAGAATCCTTCCCTGAGAATCCAAGTTTTGCTTCTGTGCAGAGTCCCACAAACGCAACACATACCCCAACCAGTAAAGGGAGCTCTCGTCCCTCTGCAACCTGTGAGAATAGGGAGCCCTTATGGCCTAGCCTAGGGCGAATCCCAGAGACCAGCAAACTCTGCGGCAGGGGATGCAGAACAGGGGTGGCAGTTTGCCTTTTCTTCCCCCAAGAACGGCAGCCAGCCAGACCACACCAGCTGTCTTTAGTTCTGGCACCCACAGAGGAAGGTGCTCAGTTTGGGGGGGGGGCAGCGGCAGAGACCTGGATCATACTCATGCATGACTGACACTATGTCTTAATTCTCTTGGAGCAAGATGGGGACAGGGAAGTGGCTTTTTGTTTTGTTTAAAGAAAAAGAAAGATGCAGTGTTTCAAAATAGTCATAAATATAGTTTGCGAAATATGAAAGGCACTTAGTTTAAAAGATATACATTACAGAATTATGCAATAAGCAACGAAACGGTCAGGATGGGGAGGGGATCGGTATCAATTAGGAGCTTATTTGTACATTTCTTAACAGTAACATGAGCATATAGGGAGAGGGAAAGTTGTGGCCTATATTTTCTTAAAGCAACCATAGACTTCTGAATGCTGGATGCAGGTTCAAATTGTGCAAACCATCCTTTACATGCTTAATAAAAGCATGCCGTATTGCAGAGAATTCATTAGTTTTATTTTGCCCTCTTGCTACTTTTAATTTGCAAGTAAGTTTTTCCAACAGCGCTACCTCACCCACTTTGTTGTACTATGCTAAGAGGGCAGCCCCATTTAAGTCTTTCCAGTGCCTGGCAAGAATAGCCCTGGTGGCCAATAATAAATGCAACACCCTCTCTCTGCAGTGTGTAGGGACATTTCCCGTTTCAAATAGATTTAGGAGTGCTATCTGCAGGGAGGCAACGATCTCACGGTCAACAATTTTACCTATTTATTGAAAAAGTGAGTTCCAGAAGAGCTGTACTTTGGCACAGGACCACCACACATGTATATACGTGTAGCAGTTTCTTGGCAACCACTCCAGCATCTCGGCAAGGAAGAAGGAGCTGCATAAGCCAGTCTGCGAGTGGTTAAAGACCACCTATGGATTATTTCCAGTGTCAGCTCTCTGTTTCTTTGCTGAGATGTGTGTTGTTTATGGGAGAGGAGGGATTGGTGCCGTTGGTTTCTTGCATCTTTATTTTAGATTTTGTTGCTATTTACAGTGGTACCTTGAGTTACAAACGCCTCAGGTTACAAACACTTCAGGTTACAAACTCCGCTAACCTGGAAGAGTTACCTTGAGTTGAGAACTTTGCCCCAGGATGAGAACAGAAATCGTGTCCCGGCGGCACAGCAGCAAGAGGCCCCATTAGCGAAAGCATGCCTCTAGTTAAGAACAGTTTCAGGTTAAGAACGGACCTCCGGAACGAATTAAGTTCATAACTAGAGGTACCACTGTATGTGGCAATTGTTCGGTTTGGTTTTGTAATTTTAAAAAATGTTTCCTTTATTGTTTATGACCACTTTTGTCATAGGTTTGTATTGTTTTCATGTTGTAAGCCACCTTTTAATCTCCAAGTACAGTATGTGGCAATTGTTTGGTTTGGTTTTGTATTTTTAAAAAATGTTTTCTTTATTGTTTATGACCACTTTTGTCATAGGTTTGTATTGTTTTCATGTTGTAAGCCACCTTTTAATCTCCAAGTATGTGCGTTGGTGCTGAGAGCCCATTGGCCTCCTCTCTGCCCTCCTTTCAACGACTGTAGAAGGAGACAAGTGTGCTCCGCTCCCCTATTTGCCCTTGGGAAGCAGTGGCGTTTGGCCCCACATGACTGACAAGGGGACAAGAACCAGAGCAGGTGCTCAAGGAGCTGTAAATTTGGTGGGTGAGAGCAGGCTGCTTGCTTTGGGCTGGTCAGCGAGCTGCCTTTGCCAGCACAAAAGGCCAAGCCATAGCTCTGCTCTACTCATTTAGCAGGCTGTTCCCAACTCCATCCCATGTGTTTTCTTTGTCCTGTTGGGAGCGATGCTCTCAGGGAAGCTAACCAGGGTGTCTTCCTGGACTTTGCCTCCTTCCTCTGGCTGCCTTTGTGCTAGGAACGCGAGTGTTTGCAGGAGGGTCGCCTCCTGCAGCCAGAGGCAGGTGGATCTGCTGAGCTCCCTGTCCGCATTATCTTCGGAACCGAGGCTCATCCATCTTGGTTTGGCTTGGTGAAGGCTGAGCAGGGAACCCTCAGTTGACTCAGATAAACATACTTTTACGGCCCTGGGAGTCAGATGGGGCTCCACCTGCCATCTCTTCCTCCTTTGCCATGGTTCTGATTTGGGGCTTTCTCTGCCGTTGTCATACGAAGATGCCAAATGGACCATGTGAAGCTGGCGGCATCAACCGCCCTGCCTGCTTAAGCCAGCAAATGCTTGGGGGTGGGGGTGGAGGTTGGTCTTCCAGTAAGGTTTGGAGTGGTGGGATTGAGCTGGAAAAGCATGCATGGGCCCTTTTTAATTAGATGCGCTATTTGAAGTTGCCTTAGGATGCCTCATGCTCTCGATGGGATGGCAAAGAGCTTATTGAGTAATGGAACCATAAGCTTTGAAGGGACCCCAAGGGTAACCAACCCAGGTCCCTCCAATATGGGAATCTCAGCTGAAGGATCCTTGAGAGGCAGCCATCCAACCAGGCCTAGCTTAGCTGAACCTCCCAGTGATGTTGCATCGTAAGGAGAAATGCCCTGCTGATATTTTGTTTTCTAGCTGGCCTGGGTAAGCTGAATGGGGGTGGGAGTTTCAAAGCCTCCCCCCACCCCAGGAGCTGGCGGAGGCACAGAGGCTGTTCTGCCTGCTCTTCCTCCTTGTTATGTACTAAGCTTGGATCCTAGAACAATAGGCAGGTAGGATCCTAGAATGCAACAACTGATTGGCTTGCAGGAGAAGACCAATCAGGCTCCAGGAGGAAGTTAATCAGCCTATTAGGCTGGTAGGGTTGTAGATTGCAATAACTGATTGGCCTGCAGGAGAAGACCAATCAGGCTTCAGGAGGGAAGCAGAATCAGCCAATCAGACAGGACTCACTTTGTAAATAATGTATATAAAGGCCTGAAGTTTGGGGGGAAATTCAATCACTGTTTTACCAGCTGCAATAAAGAGCATGAAATCACTGCAGGACTCAGAGTATATTTCACTTCTCCTCTTGACTGGTGACTGTGCAACTGACCCCCTTCCCAATTCCTCTTGCAGGAAGGTGACTCTCTGGGAACCATGGAGAAGCTCTGCAGGCAGCTGACTTACCACCTGAGCCCCCACTCTCAGTGGCGACGCCAGGGCATTGTGAAGAGGAAGCCGCAGGCCTGGTGAGTGAGGTGGGACTGCGGGCTGGCAGAGGGGCGTTCTTGGGGGAGTTGAGGGTGGGCTCGGGGCAGAGGTGGAGCCACCAGCAGTGCAAAGGAGCCTCCATCCCAAGTCACTGCAAAATGATTTGTGTCTCCTCCTGACCACAGAGTTGGAAGGACCCTAAGGGTCACATCTAGTCCCGCCCCCTGCAATGCAGGAATCCTCTGCCCATTGTGGGGCTCGAACCCTGAGATGAAAAGTCTCCTGCTCTACCAGCAGAGCTGTCCCAGTCATTTAACGTCTGTCTGTTCAGCCAAGGAAGAAAAAAAAAGACAGGAAATCTTGCCTTCAGTGGGTGGCAGCATTTGGTGAAAAGACTCTGATGTTGGAGCACATGGGGTGAGCCAAGCCCTGCTTGGAGGCACTGTCTGTCCCCTGCGTGGCTTGAATGGCAAAATGTCAAAAAGTCAGGAGGGCTGTTGGATCGGGGCCTGGTACTTGGAAAGCAGATGAGGCTGGTGGAGTGCCCAGTTCAGCTGCCCAGCTAGCGCTTTCTGTGGGCTGCCACCCTCACACTGTGGTCCTTTTCTCTCTTCTCCATTCTCACTGAAGCCTCTCTTCCTGCTGCTGCCGCCTGCCCTGCCCTCTCCAGGCTAGGAGTTTTCTACTGGGGGCTGCAACCAGCTGGTTGGGGCATCCTTCAGACCCTTTATGTCCCCCACCAAATCAGAAAAGAGGCTTGGAGTGGCTTTGAAGCATGGCCTGAATAAGCAACTACTTCTTTGTATGCCCAGCAAAGCCTGGTCTGTCTTGGAGATGATGGGGGCGGGGAGGGGGGGGGACATGGCCTGCAGCCCACCCCCTGCGCTGATGTCCACTTAAGTTGGATATAATCCTGGTTACTCTTGATGTGGCCGTGCGGACCCTTTGGGAAGACAAGGGACCCGAGGAACTCTCTGAAGCATAAATTAAAGGATTTGGTTGGATGTTTCTAATTACCAGCCCCATTTTTAATTAGCAGTTTGCTCAGTGTGTGTGTTCCTGACTTCTAACAGATTTGATTGCATTATTTCCTGTCAAGAGATGCAAGTCGGTAGTTGGAGTGCAAAAGGCCTATTCTGGGGCAGAGAAAACCTCCCAGGCGGTGCAGTCTCTCTGGGACCAGTTTGTGTATGCAAAGGCCATTGTGGGTGGGAGGGGTTTTTTTTTGCAGGGGAGGGGGGAACGTGGAGGACAGCAGGCCCCAGGGAGAGCTCTACCTTTGCAACCCACTTGGAGCTTTGGAGAGGGATGGCAGAAGCCTTCCACATAAATTCCTAGCAGTGGCATTTTTGCTTCTTGAGTCTGTGGCTTGGTAGGGCTGGCCCTGAAGCCAGAGGAGCCTTCTTAGGCCAGCACGGGGTTTAATTTGGGCAGAAGCCATATAAGCCAAGTTCTTGCCCCCAAGCAATCTGCATACGAATGAGTCCTTTTGGCAGAAGTGGGACTTTTCTTATCAGATACAGTGGTACCTCGGGTTAAGAACTTAATTCATTCCGGAGGTCCGTTCTTAACCTGAAACTGTTCTTAACCTGAAGCACCACTTTAGCTAATGGGGCCTCCCGCTGCTGCTGCGCCGCCGGAGCACGATTTCTGTTCTAATCCTGAAGCAAAGTTCTTAACCTGAGATACTATTTCTGGGTTAGCGGAGTCTGTAACCTGAGGCGTCTGTAGCCTGAAGCGTATGTAATCTGAGGTATGGGAGAAGACATTACAGGTGGTAGATAAAAGTACTTTGTGGCAGGAAAATATAAAAGAACAAGCCTTCTCCATTTAGGGTGGCCTTTCCCCATCTCGTGCCCTCCAGACGTTGGCAGCCCGCAGTTTTCTTGAGCCTGTGGAACTCTGTGCCGCAAGGCAACTGCTATGGCGAACCATTTAGCAGTTTAGAAAGGTGGATTGGATAGCAGGCCGAAAGTGATTTTGCTAATTGCCAGCTGATTATGCTATCCCTTAGGACTGGCTCTGCCACTGCACCACCACCCATTTTCAGCCGCCTCAAGTAGGCCCAGTGGGTAGAAACTTCAAGGAAAACCTTCTCTAATGCTGTAGATTTTGTCTGGCCTGAAAGAAAACTTCACATTACAGTGTGTCACTGAGCAAAACCTTGTCTTTAGAAGAATTGTCAATCCTTCGAAAACAGAATATTTCATAGGGAGCTGTTGTTTTTCAGCCGTTTCCAACATTTCCAGTCTTCCTCTTAAGACTAGCCAAGTCTCTCATCTTTCCCAGAAGTAACTGTGGGCCCCTTCCTCCCCCAACACCCCACCAATTAGCAGCTAGGGCTGGCAGGGGCGGGATTTGGGGGAATATTGGGGGGCAAAGGGTTAAACAGACAAAATGGTAGAGTTAGAAATGCCCGGGTTTTAAAACAAAAGAGATGTTGCATTCCACATTTTGTGGAATTGAGTCAGGTGGGCAAAGGCGGCTGTCGGAAGCTGCCAAGAAAAACAGAGAACATCCACCTTTCCAATTGTAATTACGAGCCAACGAGGATGATGATACTATTACAGTGGTACCTCAGGTTACATACGCTTCAGGTTACAGACTTCGCTAACCCAGAAATAGTACCTCAGGTTAAGAACTTTGCTTCAGGATGAGAACAGAAATTGTGCTCCGGTGGGGCGGCAGCAGCAGGAGGCCCCATTAGCTAAAGTGGTGCTTCAGGTTAAGAACAGTTTCGGGTTAAGAATGGACCTCCGGAATGAATTAAGTACTTAACCTGAGGTACCACTGTATTAAAAGATGAATAGCGGTTGAGCCCCTGTCTTTCCTTGCTTGGAGGAGAAGGGAGCCTTTCGCTGCCACCAGGAATCCTTCTGTGTTCCCAGCAAGAACGGTCTCTGGAGACTGAGCAGATTTGGCTGACCTAAGTGAGTGACCTCCTTTGCTCTCTCTTTTCTGCAAGCACAACACACACACACAGCTCACAGTTTGCAAAGCAAATGAGCTCAGCTTTGGTTAGGGATGTTCCCATTTCTGTAGGGTCTGGCCTGGCTCCATGGGAGCTTCCTCCTATCTCTTCCAGCCCCCTCTTTCTCTGCTGCGCCAATCCCTTCCTGCCATTTCAGAGGCCTCGCTGGGCATGCAGATAAGCTGGAGCATGTAAAGGAGGAGGAGGAGGAGGAGGCCTGGCGCAGTAGGGCTGTTATTGTCTCTCTTGTGTGGAGGGATTCCCCCCCACCCCCTCCAGGGTTGGCTTCATAAGCACCTGGAGACCCCGTAAATCTCCACTCTTGCAGAAAGAACAGTGCAGAGTTAGAGCAGCCTCTCCGTGCAAAATGTGGATGGGTTTGGCTGTTTGTTGCTTCTCTGTGCTGACGTTGCTGATTTATAAAAAAAATATTTGTATGCTGCCCACTCACACAGGATATCAAGGTGCCTTAAAACATGATGTAAAAATACAATAAAGCAAGTTTCCTATCCACACCCTGCCCCCCGAGAAGTGCTTGACAATTTCAGAGGGCCTTGGGGGGTGCACGTAATGTTTTTTCTGCCTGCTGTAGTGCTTGCAATACACGGTGCTATATTACATTTAAGCGTATTGTTATTGCCTATTTTATTTTGTACCTACTGTGCACTGCTCATAAAGGCGTGGCTTCCCCTCCCTCTGACAGGGGAAATGCGGACTGAAGCCTCTTGTGAGCTCAGGAGCCAGAGGAGGGAGTGAGCTTGCAGGTTGTAGGATGTGCCTAGGGTGGAGATGCTCTGTTGCTGGGTAAAGTAAGACAGGGATTGGTAGGGGTTCTTTCCTGGCTTCCTTACTCCACCCCCCACCCCCGCTAAAAGAAAAAAAACATCTCACCCTGAGTGATCCTGGCTGGGCACCAGCCTTCCTTCTAATCTTTGTTCAGATTAATTGGAGATTAATTTCTGTTTGGCTTCATCTGCCAACCTGCTGTCAGAGAAATTGGAAGCACTTTGAAGTTTCCCTCCAGGGGGAAATCCCTGCTGATCTTGGAGGGGCAAGAAGATGCCTCCTGCCTCCCTGTGTTCTTGTCTTCAGGCAGAATGTTAATTTATTTAGGAGTTATTTCTTTAACGGAGAGCCTCTTTTTCATCGTGACACACAGTGACCTGGATCCCCTCCGCTTCCCCTTTGTGATTTTCATCCTACGAATTGAAGTGGGTTTTTGTAGCAGCAGATGATGTGATTAAGCCATGAACCCTCTTGGAAAGAACTATTTTGAGGGGTTATTATTGAAGGCAGTAAAAGAGAGAGAATAAAAATGTATGCTTTTTGTTGCGTTGTTAAAATTTAATACTCTGCCCTTGTTTTTTAGATAATTCTGGCTAAAATTTCAGAAGAAAATACTTGCATCTCTACATAGATTACTCTTAGCTGTTAATGGTTGGTTAACGTCTATTTATATGGTCACATGTGGCCCTTGACCCCTTTGCATGTGGCCCCTGATGCCCCTTGCAGCCACCTTATTCTCCCATTCCATTAGAGTTCTTCCTTCCTTCCTTCCTTCCTTCCTTCCTTCCTTCCTTCCTTCCGTCCGTCTCCTTTTCACTGGCTTTTAAGTTCCCTCACCCTACTTTTTATATAGTTTCAGAACAATTGGAAGCAGAAATATTTTATTTGATAAAAAGTAAAACATTTTCCAACAGAATAAACACACTTTTTTTACTGGCTGCGTGACTCTGGCAGGAGGAGACATTTCCCCCTCAGCTGTCTCTAACAAATTGGTAGGCTCTCTGTCTGTGTATCATGCTAAAGTCAGAAAGGGAATACTTGCATTTACTTCCCAGAGCAACGCATGCATTTTAATGCCCCAGACAGAGGCTGCAGGTAGCGAACCACAAGGGCTGCCCAAGAGGAAAAGGTGTTTTTTGTGTTTTGTGTGTGTTTATGTTTTTGTTTTTTGTTGTGATTTGTGTCTTTATAATGCGTGAAAAGCTAATAAATATCTTATAAAAAAAAAACAAGAGGAAAAGGGTCTGTTCCCAGCAGCTGCCGCCTTGATATCTACCCTCTGCTCAGCAGGCTCTTGAAAAGTCTTCGACACCTGCACCTGCAAGTCTCCACGCCACCCAAAATGAGGGTTCTTGTCCCATCTGCCACTGTTTTCTGGCAGTTTCTTTTTACATGTGGACATAACTACAGCCAGCCTGTAGAGCCAGCAAGGCAGCGGATTCCATTTTGCAAGGAAGGAATGTGCAACGGGATTGTTTACAGAGCAGTTCTCTCTCTCTCTAAATGCAGTAATTTGCAGTTTCGATGCAACGCAGGCTGGCCGGTCCTGCGATGGGAGGCAGGCGAGCTCCCAGGTGGGTGGAATCGCTCCTCTGGAAAAAGCAGAGACAGCACTCGTCTCTCGCAGGAGTTGCCTCCGTTCTCTGTTTCTCGGTGGTGGGGAACAACTTTAGGACGGAAATTTGATAAGCCCGTCCTCCCCACGTGGGCGAATGTTTTACAGGGTGACTCTTCAAAGGGAGCCCCCTCCTCTTCCCTGCTTTTTGCCAAACTTGAACCGTTCTGGGTAGCAGCTGGACTGGAACGGTTCCTGGGGTCTTGAGCGGGGCTCCAGATCCTGCGGACATCTTGAGCCTCATCCTTAAGTTGTGTTCTCAGCCACCGAGCACCAGGGGGTGGCCTTCCCCCCCACCGCACCCCAGCCTCCCTGGCAAACTCCTTCACCTCCTGTTGCTTCCTCGGCTGTGTCCTCCAGGCTGCAGCTCCCAGCCAGCTGCTGCCTTCGCTTTAGCGGCACAAACGGCACTTGTCACTTCAGATTCTCTGCTGCCCTTTCTGGCAAGGCTGACTCCTGGCCAGCCAGCGGGAAGGTCAGAGCAGGCAGGCAAGCATCTGAATTGGCTTCCCTTGCTGCTTAGCATCACAGGGGACAAATTATTTACGTCTTAAAGCGGATGCTTCTCTCATGTTCACCAGAAGGGCTCCGCACCCGGCAGGAGAACCCTCTCCTGGCTGCAGCTGCTCCTCCGTTGGGGTGGAGTGGGGGGCATGGACTGGCTGGGGTTGCAGCAGGAGCAGGCAGGAATACCCCTTCCTTGTAGGGCTTGGCTCTGGCACAGACCCTCTCTGGTTCTCTGTGCGGCCAACTCTTCATTGGATGGTCTTCCATTAAGAGAGAGAAAAGCCACCACGATGCCCGATAATCTGTTTTATTCCCTCCCCCATGAATCTCAGACGGACAGTAGTTCAGTCGGGAGCAGAAGGGCTGGGCTGGATGGGAGAAACACCGGATTAAAAAACAGCAAACCAGCGACGCATGTGCCTCTGAGCAAGAGCAGAGGGCCCCGTGGTGCAAGGTGACGGTGTACAGGGTGTACAGCTGCCCGCTGCCTTGCTTTTCAGCAGTGCTGCGTCGTACAATTGGATTTGGAGCAGGAGAAGTCAGCCCAGCAGCGACTGGTGGAGTCTGGCTGTGCCTGTGCTTCTGCCCCCCTCACTTGATTCAGGGAGCGACGTGACTTGTTCTGCTTTTGAGTGGTCAAAGCGTGGCTGGATGCTCTCCAGGCGCCACTGTGGCTGTGACTCTGCATCCTTGCCGAGGCCACTGACTTTAGCTCCCCCCCCCCCCCCCCGCATCTGAGGCCCCAGAAGGAAGCTTCTTGAGGCGCCTGCGTGGGCTGCCGACAACAGTGCATCTGGGCTGCCTTCTGCTCCAGCCACGAGCCGTGTGATGAATGCCTTGCATTTGGCCAGCTTCCGCCTGCGGGTCTGTGCCTGCCTGCTCTTGTGTTCAGAAGGGTCCTCGTGTGAGTCAGCGAGCCCTTTCCCCCAAGCAGGGAAGGCGGGTGCTCAGTGGCCACCCACAGGTGGCTCTGCAGGGTGAGGAAGAGCAGCTGGCCCTGGCAGCCGACTCTGAGCTTGGCAGAGACTCTCCACTGCAACGTCAGGTTCTGCAGCTTGGTGGGGTAAGGCGGTGCTTACAAAGCCCAGAGGAAGGGATTTCGTAGGCAGCAGATTTGCACCTCGAAAGCATCTGGCAGCCACAACCTCTGCAGCCCTTTTGCTGGACGGCAGATGACGTTTGAGGGGGAGATGCTGCCGCTGCCTGAGCCCCTTACCATGCTCTTGAGGAGCATTATAGAGTTGAGGGGCTCCCAGGTTCTTTGCCCTGTGGGGTGCATTCCCCCCAAAAAACTTTAAAAATAAAATGTGTTTCTGTAGGATTGAATCCTAGTTGACAAGGATCCTAACGGTTATCTAGTCAAGGATTAACTAATTTTTTCCTATATATATATGGAAGCTGAGATGAACCTGTTTTCTCTCCCTCTCCGTCACTTGCTGACCTTACAGGACAGCTTACTCACCTAAAAATGTAGGCGGACTGCTTTAGCCATTTGGGGAACCCTGGGCTGAATTCTGAGCACACATAGGAATTTCGTAGCCACGATCAAAACCGATGGCTGCTTGAGCCTCTCTTACACCTGGCCCTGAAATTATCTGCCTGGTTTCTTTCCATTTCCTCCTCTTTGTGTCCTTAACGGGAGGTTTTCCATGGTGCCTCCACCTTCCAGCAGTGTGGGTTAGGGACTGGCCAGAGACAATTCATGAAGCCCCTTCCTCTTCCTCTTCTCTTTCAGCTTGAAAATGATCCTGGTGGGGAATCCCCGGGACAACACCGTCGACCTGTCGGGCATCCCCCTGACCCTGAAGGAGCTGGACCGGGTCATCCCCTACCTCCAGCAGACCTCGGAGTACATCGAGAACGTGGAGCTCTGCTTCACGGACCTGACGGACGAGGTGTTCCTGCAGCTGCTGCCCGTCCTGAGCGCCCTGCCCCACCTGTCCACCCTCTCCCTCAACGGCAACAGGCTGACCAAGGCTATCCTGCGGGACCTGACAGAGGCGCTGAAGGACCCCAGGAACTTCCCCAGCATGACGTGGATCGATCTGGGCAACAACGTTGACATCTTTTCCCTGCCGCAGCCTTTCCTGGTCAGCCTCAAGAAACGCTGCCCCACCCAGGGGAACCTCCCCACCATCCTGGAGTTCGGGGAGGGCCAGGTGAGTGACTTGGAGAGTCAGGAGGGTCTGCCTTCCGTGGATGAGGACGCAAGCGGCGGTGGCGGCAGCAGCAGCGTGGGCACCGCCAGTCCCGGAGAGCTGCAGACAGGCGAGGAGATTGAGGTCAGACTGCTGGAGAGTCAGGTGGCAGACGAGGAGGCGTCTCCCCCGGGGCTGCTTCAGACATGAGGTGCAGGCACCTCTCACTTGGCCAGAATGCTCTTGGCAGACACCCACCCATTTCCCACCCCGATGACAGCAGCATCAGCAGCAAGGATCTTGGCCCCAGACTCCATGGATACTGAGGAGGGTTCTCTTGTGAGGATAATAAACGAGTGGACAGAAAGAAGTGGTGTCAGGGAGGCAGGCTGCACCCTTCAGCACATTAGTGATACTCTTGGCCCTTCAGCTCCCAAGATCTTGTGACAAACACAGAGAGGAGATCTCTACTGCTGCAGCCTCTTTAGTTCCAGAGAACGCAAGACAGACTGAGAAGGCAACACCACTACTGAGCCAGTCTTTGTCCGGTGTAGGTTCCCAGTTACGCAGAACTCTTCACCAGGACTTTCACGTTTGCTCATTTTCTGTTCCTTATAGTGGTTACAGATTGATTGCTTTTAAAAAAAAAGTTCCCAAGTATTTTCGTGGTAGAAGTTTCAGGAAAGGATTTTCATCCTTGCGTCAATGGCAGGGGGCCAGTTATCCCACAGAACTGAGGGAAATGCTGATTTTTCAAATGTTAGGAGTGCATATCATCAGCCTGATCCAGAAGAACTGGGAAATTGCCTTTCTCTCCCCCTTCCCACAAGCAGCAGAGGAACAGACACTGTTCACTAGCACCAACAATGCAAGAAATAAGTGGATTTTGCCTCTCCCCTCCCCTGCCGCTGAGTCTCACAATTTAACATGCTGAGTTTCAGTGCAATGAAGGCAGGTGCAAAAGTTGCAGCCCTAAGCCTCAGATTCTAGGTCGGTTGATCCAGCAAAGCAGGAAAAGCCAAACTCCCTTTGCTTCACTCTCCCCTCCAAAGCTGCTGGGGCTTAAGTGTGGCCTGCTTTGCTTCAGGGGTCACCAACATGTGGCTTCTGGTGACAATACCAGAGGGAATCAAGCCAATGCTTCCAGATGTTCATGTCGCAATTGTGGTGTGAAATAGCTGTCGTGTGTCAACAGTCTCTCCAAGTGGTGTCTTCGGTTCTTTTGGATTTCCCATCACTGTGACAGAGGAGGAGACCGTAGAGGGGAGTTACTAGTTTACAAAACGCAGCCCTGGGGCCTCCACTAGTGGACCGTTTGCCAGCTAAGGCCTTGCTGAACTTCAGCTCCATGCGAGCATATTAGCTCTTGTCGTTTTCCAGTCTGCCTGTGGACATGGTAAGCCACCACTCCCCACTCTACCCACCCAGGATTAAGTCAGTAACCCCATATGCATTAAGTGCTTTAATTTGGGTAAACACCCAATTTGAAACAGAGGCCCTGCACAAGTCTGCCAGTATCTTCATAGAGGAAAGCCTATTTCAGCTTCCAACACCTCTCTTCCCCACCCGGGGGTGGGAACGTGACCAGGCTTATTTCAGCTGAGGTTTTCCCCGTGGCACAAATGCAACTCCACATTTTCAGTTGACTGGAGTGCCCACTTTTACACTCCAGAGGGACCAACCTAACCCTGCCCCCCACCCCCATCGGTGGCTCCAAATGTTGTCATAGTTTGCATGTAGCTGAAACTGTTTTTATATGCTTTGTCAAGCAGGCGTAACAATAAAAGTATTTTATTTAAATAGAAGGGTTTGTCAGCTGTCAGCTTGAGCGACAGCCTCAGTCTCGTGTGTTGGGAGCTAATCCTGCAATAGTGCTCTTAAGAGGCAAAGGCTGCAGCTGAAGCAAGGAGACACTGAACCAAAGAATGTACCCTTTCCTCTGCCTACTAGCCAGGGTGGCAAGCACAGGAGGAGGGGGAGAGACAGGAGGTGCTGTGGCAGAGTAGGGGTGTAACAGCCCAGGAGGCAGCAGCAGGACCACAAGGCTCTTCTCCCACTACCTGAAGCTGGTTGGAAGAGCGAATGCAGGATTTTGAGCCCAAGAGCGAGACTTTGTGCTGATCACCTTCATGTGTTCAAACAGCAGTCCAAGCTCTGCTCCAGTTTGAGATTTTGCCCTTGTGCATCTGGGCTTATCTGCGACACCTTCAGAATGAGTGTTGCCGCGACAAAAAGGCTGAATGCTCTGCATGCTGGATTGAGCCAGATACTCCCAGGCACGTGAACAGAATGAGCAAATCAACTGGCTGTTGCTCACAAGCCCTGGCTGTTTCAAAAGAGCGCCCAACAGTACTGCTTACATGCCAGCAGCTAACATTTAGCCATCTATTGGGCTTCTCCCTTTGGATGGAATCAGTTGGGGGAGGCAATAAGGGAAAGCTGCATGGCACAAGCATGCCTGAGATGTGACATTATCCCTTCCATTTTCGCTTCCTGTGCAGCTTCAGCCTTCAATTTGTAATCATCCATGCACCTGCCTGCTTGGGAAATGCAGGCAGGCACATTAATGAAGGCAACATCCTGCTGCCTGCGAGATAAAGTGTTTACTGCCTCACAGCCTGCAGTGCTTAATACTATTATTACTAACCATGCCAGTCTCAGGGAGGGCCAAGTCTGTGATAGACTCACCAAGCGTCTCAGAACAATCAGCTACCCACCATTCACTGTACAGGGAATGAGCACACTGCCCCTTTTGAGAGTGGACAAGGGGTATATGAAATGAAAACCTAATAAAAAGCATAGTTTAAAAAAACAAAAGGGGGGGGGCTGAGTGCCAAAACTATGCATACCTTGTGCATGAAGCTTCTACGGCAAATAGAATGAGCCTCTCTCACACTATTAACTCAAATTGCTGGTGCCAAATCTCTCTGGCTAACTGAACTTCCATCAGGGAATCTTAAGTGTTTTTAAAGTATCTGCCAAGGCATCAATTCACACAAAAGCACATTTTTCAAGTTTCTCTCCTGTGAGCTGCTACACTTACAGGTGCCTGAGCAAATAAGCTCAATAGAAGTGGCTTTGGCGCAACACAAAGGACTGCAATGTTTAAATAAGTTGCCCCCCTCCCACTTAAACTCACAGGAAAGGATAATAAATCCCTGTGGCCACACTCTTTGTTGATGGGCAAAATGTCTCCATGTGGCAACACTCCCTGAAAAAAACCCCAAGACAATGGCTACACCACAGGGCCTGGTGCCTGACACATGGTATTTAACTCCCACTAGCCCTGTGAGGGTGTTATAGCTGACAGCTACCATGTTGCATGGTGCTATACAGCAGAGGAAAGGCAAAAGCCATTTAAAGTTCTGAAAGAGCCCGAGAAGCAGTGGGCAGGTTGTCACTCCTGCTTGCTCATAGGATATGATGGGCCTGGTTGGTCTATCACCAACAGGATAGCGAGAACCACCAAGTCTAAACCTATTTTGTGCGCACACAGGTATGTGCTAGCAGAGGGTGATAACTGAAACCCACCACCTGCAGACTAGCCTGTTTGCACGTTTTCCCTCAGGCACACATAAAAAACCAGTGCAGTTGTACATTCAAAAATAAGTTTTATTTACTCTCACAGCTTATAAATATTTGTGGCCACATACAGACAGAAGAGACATTTCAAAACAGGTTTCTGTCTTCTGCCCTGTTCCCAAAACTTTGCAAAGATGAAGTTGGATTGGAATGAGCCTCTACTTGTTTTCTAGGAGTCACAGCCACACTGCCAGGTATGCCATATGCAAAGAGATAGAGGTGGTGGGGTGCACCTGGGAAGGTCTTGGCCATCAGCCACTAACCTGAAAGACATCATGAAAATTCACATGTAAATACAGTAACTGGCACTCCTTCTGACAAATTCATTTCAGTAGAAATAACATGACCAGCACTGCTTAAGTTAACTGCACCACCTACCACAGACTAGGGCTGGGCAATATATCAACATATTGCCCCTAACCAGTCCATATCATATGCAAAAATCACGATGTGGGGAAAACCTGAAGCCAGTCGATGCTCCTACATAGTTCCACCCTTATCTCAGACATTGTGATATATTGTGATGTTCAAAACCAAGTATCGCCCAGCCCTACCATAGGCCCTTATGATTTAATCTTCACCCCTCTCCACTCTACTGTGAAGAAGCAGGCACAAGGAATCTACAGCAGAGATTGCCTAAGGGCCAAGTGGTACCACACTTAATTACACCCAGTCACAGCAATTCAGGAGATGCTACGAAACCAGAGTGCAGTGCTTTGAAGGCAGTCATTACGTATTTGCCCTGCTAATGTGCCAGGCCTCAGAGACCAAGTGTAGGCAAGGGAACACACATACCTCTTGGTTGGGAAGCATTTGGTTTTTCCAGGCTCTTGGAAATCCATTGCCCTCTGTTCTTGACCCTGCTGCCACCCAGAGGAGAAAACAAACAGTTGCTTCTTCTCACCCTCTATGAACAAGAAAGTACAAATGGTTTTCAGTAGAGGATTGCAGGTCCAATTTATTTCCCCTTCAACATTTGCTACTTAGCAGACTGCTCAACATGTAACACTAAACAAGGGTGAGAACTCCCCCGACAACCTATTGTGGCTCTCGGACGGAAAAAATGTTCCCCAAGCCAGTTTAGTTCCCAGACTGAAGGCTGCAGCTGCTCCAACCCAAGTCCTGGTGCTAAATCCATTTGGACAAATGAGCCCTGATCCAGGTGGATTATAGAGGCATTATTAAACATCAATGATATATAAAATCATAGTTGGAAGGGACCACAAGGGCCATCTAAAAATTCAACATGGGGCTCGATCCCATGACCCTGAGATGAGGAGTCTCATGCTCTACTGTGCTACCTTAATCCAAACTGGCTTGGCCCAGGTGGCTTGCAATCTTCTGGCTGCAACATTTTCATTCACAGGAAGCATTAACCTAGCTTTAGATGTGAACTGGGCTATCCTCAAGCAGCAAAACTAATGTTCTTGCTCTCACCAGCCAGGACACAGAAAGACCTCCTCTCCCATTTCTGAAATAAAAAATGCCTCATCATACCTTTGAAGCCAGGGCTACAGGAATCAGGAATGCTCCTCTTGGGAAGAGGACAGCTTCAGCTCCCTGCAGAGAAAAAGGACAACCCTGTTAACCAGAGCTATTTTTTTGTGGAGGGAACAGAAGCAGCTGCACGTCCTCCCCACTGGGCTGTGGATTGCTCAGAAAGAACCTTCTCAACAGCAAAAGTCTGATGGTAATTCCAGCTTAGTTGAGGTTTTGTTTCATCACTGTGAGGCTTTCCCTAGGGAATACTACTCTGTATCAGAGACTTGTAGGCTTACCTTTAGGGCAGCTAGCTTCTAAGCAGGCGGGTCAGGATCCATGCTCCCTCCTGCCACTCCAGGTCTGGCCCCACGTGGCAAATGAAACAAACCTGCAACAAGAGAGCCAATGTCAGGGAGGCAGTTAAGTGAAGGGCTCCCTCCGCCTCAAAAGTAAGTGGCTCAAGGAAGAGGTTGGAAGAATCCAGTTCTGCAGGAGCCCAGCTGTGATGTCAACTGACTGAGCAACAAAAAAAACCCCATTATTATTCTATGAGCCTATGGTGTAAGCTGGAAAGCAACAACCCTGCACTTCGGAAACCTATTGCCCCCCCCCCGTGGGCGTTATTTCAAATGGGGTAGACAAAATAATTTCCGATATGGTCCCCCCTGCTAACCGCGTGGGCAGAACTTCCGTTTGGATCTGCAGATCCAGCCTCTTCACGAGCGCCCAACCCTAGGGAAGGCCAGATCTCGCCACCACGTGCTTTCAAGGGGGGACTCAAACGCACCCACGGCCTCCTCCATCCCCACGCGGGGGTTATGGGGGGGGCGGCTTCTTCTTCACGGGCCCCTATTGGGACGGGGGTTAAAGGCGGCCCGCGTGGCTCTGCTCCGAGGTCAGCCGGTGGGAATCTCTCGTCAGTTCTCGCATCTGACGGCACTTCCTATCACGGCATCATCATCCCGCGGAGAGGGAAGCCCCCCCTCCCAAGAAAAAGGCCCAGTGCTGAAGGAACCCCGAGGCTCGGCCTCACTCCCCGCCCCGCGGACAAACCTCGGCGCCTGCAAGGCCTCATCGTCTCCTTCCTCCCCTCCGTAGACAAAGTGCAAGACGAGCAGCGGCGCGAGCGAAAGAACGAACAAACCACGTGCGGCTCCCTTTAAGCGCTCGGGACGTACCATGTAGACGGGCAGGAGGTGGCGGCAAAAAGGAACTGGCGGCTGATTGGCTCGAACGTACCATCTCGGAATCTTGGGGGAGGTGGAGGGCGGTGGCTTCTGGGAGGAGCCGAGGACTCCATTTCGTGCGCGGCGGGAAGCCCGTCCCCGGCTTCCCTTGCAAGGCGGGAAACCAAGGGAGGAGTACGGCTCCCAGCAAGCACCGCGGCAGCCCGCGAAAATCGCTCGGCTCGTCATTCGGCAGGCGGGCGAAGAGGGAGGAGGAGACCACTGTGCACCAGCGGCGGGGGGGGGGGGGGCGGCGGCTTGCGTTTCTGAGCTGCATCTAGTCCGTATTTCAGAGAGGGCGTATCAAGATGTTGCGGGCGGGCTGCAACTCCGCCCTCCTTAAGCGCCGCTGCCTATATGGGAGTTCAGCCCCACCAACATCTGGAGGGCATCTCGTTAGGTGCATCTGCTTGACTTATTCATTGATTCATTCCTCTTTCGGCATTTCAGCCACTGAATCCTAATGCGGCACTTTTCACGATTTTCCACCTCATTTTGGAATAAATGGACCCTGATTTGAGTCAATTTCTGTATCTGCATCGCTGATTTGGGCAAATCTCTCTGTTTTGGTTTCTCTCAAGTTTCATCTTTCCAAGTTTCATTTCAGTTCTCCACATTTCCAAAAAATATACAGTATAATGAAAATTAATCAGTATTCTACTGCAAATGTCTTCTAATGTAGGGGCAGGATACCCAAATCCTGCCTGAAATTACCCCAGGCTTCAATAATCGCCCCAGGCATCAAAAACTCCTTTTGTCTTCTAAAAATCCAAAACAGCTTTTCTTTGCTTGTCTCTCCTTTTCTCACAATAAAATGTTACTTTTAAAGGCTAATGAATAGGCTCTGTCATTGCCAAGAATACTCAGGCCTGAGTATCTCATTCTAGTTGCAACTTCTTGGACATGCTGAACTGTTCTCATTCCCCTTTCCTGGGAAGAGTCCAATAGTCCCATTCTCATTCTTGTTGCAACAGTCCCAAGACAGCTTTCTGTTCATGCTCAGAGGAACTCATGGGGCAGGACTCCTGAGGGAGGAGAAAGGGGTAGGGAACTGGAATGGGTATATAAACTCTGTGCACATGACTGTGAACCTGTGCATGCTTTTTGTGAACTATCACACTTGCTCCTTCTACCAGTTCATGGATGGTAGAAATAAAAGCCTTTTCTCCGAAACTATTCCTTGAGTATCTGTTGACTCCCACTTCCCTTCCCCAGGCGCAATATTTTTCCCACCCGAGGGCAAAGCCTCATAAGGCTACACTAATATACACATTTTTGCATGCAATTTTGCCCAATAAGGCACAATAAACTCTTGGGGGGGTTATTGTTTTTGTTTATGGATGTTATGCATTTTTGAGTGTTTATATTGTAAGCTGCCCTGTGATCCTCTGATGAAGGGCGCTAGAGAAATGTAATAAATAATAAATTTAAAAATAACTACTATAATAATAAAAGGATGGGTGGTGCTTTTCAGTTGCGGGAATTGCAAATCAGGGAGGTTGGCCTGCAACTGAATGGAATCAAATTTCTCAACCATCCAAAATAAGTCGTCCTATACCAGTTTACAGATCATATAATTCCAACTGGAAATGATCATATGCCAATTTACAAACCCTGACTTGGAAATAACTGAGTGTAGGTGTATATATGATGCAATGAAATTGAATTTGCTCCTTGAAAATTCTTCAGCTTCCTGAAGATCAAACAATACAATACAGTTTTGCCTTTCTAATATTATTAGAAATCACATTCTTGTTCTTATTACATCATGTGGTGCTGCCAGAAATGTGACGATGGCTGTTCATCAAGCAGCCATTGGGGAGATGTGGGCCCATTTCCCCACTTACGGCAGAATACAGTGGTACCTTAGTTCTCAATTTTAATCCTTTCCGGGAGTCCATTCGACCCCCAAAATGGTTGGAAAACCAAGGCGCTGCTTCTGATTGGCTGCAGGAGCATCCCGCACTCAATCAGAAGTTGCGGAAGGCGTGTCAGATGTTCAGCTTCCGAAAAACATTCGCAAACTGGATCGCTTCTGCGTTTGTGGCGTTCAGGAGCCAATTTGTTTGGGAGCCAAGTCGTTCGACTATCAAGGCACCGCTGTACCTGTGTCAGGAGTTGAAGTGCACAATAAGGCAAAATGCAAAGTATAAAATGCAAATTCACAGCCTCAATAAAGTGATAAAAAAGGCAATATAATGCCATTATACAAATTTATGGTGCAGTTGCATACAGTGGTACTTCGGGTTAAAATATGCTTCAGGTTACAGACTCCACTAACCCAGAAATAGTACCTCGGGTTAAGAACTTTGCTTCAGGATGAGAACAGAAATCACGTGGTGGCAGCGCAACAACAGTGGGAGGCCCCATTAGCTAAAGTGGTACCTCAGGCTAAGAACAGTTTCAGGTTAAGAACGGACCTCCGGAACGAATTAAGTATGTAACCAGAGGTACCACTGTATGGCATATTCTGCATAGTTCTGTTCACCTGACCTCAGAGAGAATAGCATAGCAGTGATTGCTGCATTTCAGGAGGTTAGGCTAAATGACTCTTGGGGTCCCCTGGAGAAGGGCAACACCCCTATTTGCAGCATCTGGGACTTTTTAGTTTAGCAAATAGTTGAGTAAGAGGAGATATGATAAAGGCCTATAAAGCTATGCATGGCATGGAGAAAGCAGACGGAGAAATGTTTATCTCCCTCTCTCAAAGCTTATAGACATCCAATGGAGCTGAATGTTGGCAGATAGATAAAACAAAGGACTTATTTGAGCAGCAAGGTGCCGAACAATGGAACTCATGCCTGCAGGAGACCGTGATGGTTGCCAATTTATAGGGACATTGTTTAATGTTTTATTATGTTCTTATATATGTTGGAAGCTGCACAGAATGCTGGGGAAACCCAGTTAAATGATGATGTTGATGATGAAACAGGACGTCCCTATTTTCATTGGAGAAATGTTGGAGGGTATGCCCCTGGAGTTTCCCAACTCTTGGAGATTGAATCCTAGAACTGTAGAATTGGAAGGGAACCCAAGAGTCATCTAGCCGTTGCAGGACACACAGCTAAATAATCCTGGCAGATGGCCACTCAGCAATACATTATTCCATGGGTGGCCTCCTCCATTTGCAACAGGGGATTACCAGACTAGCAGAGTTTTATTTTCTACCCCTTTCCTGGAGACGGACAGAGAGAACTTTGTACCAGATGGCTGCTGGGACGGCATAATAAGGCTGATTCAGGGGGCTTCTCCCTTAAGTGATACCACCTGCCCACTACCATAGGCTTTCGATCATAAAGCAACTGATAAGATCTCTGTTTCTACAGTTACCCAAAGAGGAGAGTGATGAGCAAATATTTACATTGAAAGCTACTTCCCTTGTATCAAACAGACCCATAAAAGGTGTACCTAATGGCTGAAGGAAGTCTAGTATCACAGCTAGCTGTGATTTCTGCATTGCAGGGGGTTGGACTAGATGACCCTTGGGATCCTCTCCCTCATTTAAGCCCCACAACAAACCTGTGAGGTAGCTCAGGCTGAGAGGCCCCACAGGTCACCTAGTGAGCTTCATGGCCAAGTTGGGGGGATATATAAACCCTGGACTCTCTATTGGGAATAGTACCAGGAAGTCTAAAGGAAGAAGACATTATATTTATACGCAACAGTAGCTGCAAAGCTACTGATTGCGAAAAATTGGAAAAGTGGTATTATACCGACAAAAACAGAGTGGCTTTCCAAATTACTGGAGTATTACAATATATCCAAAACAATGGGAGAAATTGGAAGGATCTCAAAAGAGAAGATAGACAAGGACTGGAAGGTGTTTAAAGGATACTTGCAAAATTATATTGAAAAATCAGAACTCCTATTAGAATAAACAAGTTCCGTTATAAATACTGAAATACTAAATAAGATGGATAACAATGTGTAACAGAAAAAGAAGCAGAAAATTGGTTTAAAAGTATGTGAAAGAAAGTGATAGAAGTGGAAAGAAATTGCAATTGAGTAGATTGGAAGTTTATCACAAGGGTGGGGTGAGGGGTGAGGTGGTGGGAAAATGAAGTATTTGTGGGATCGAGTGTGGGTATGTATGAATATTTTTAAGGATTGTTTGAAATGTATGTCTGTTTGTATATTCGTAACATGTATGTATTAATGTTGAATTATTTTAATAATAAAAAATTAATATTTAAAAAAAATTTAAAAAAATAAACCTTAGTCTCTTGGAGGTCCCTAGTCTGACACTCTAACCACTACAACACACTAGCTGGGGGAAAATAGACTTGCAGGGTTGGAGAGTTGGAAGGGACCCCAGGGGTGTTCCTGGGCACACCCAGCAGCACATTCTATATAGTAAGATATTAGGTACTTTAAAAATAAAATAAAAATGAAAGGGTTCCCTTCACCTCTTTGCAACAAAGCGCTAGTATCTGGATTATTTGCGCCAACTCCCTCAGACCCATTTATTGCTCCCTGCCAGCTGCAATAAACGGCACCCATCTATTTGCTGTAGGTGACCTTGGCAAATTTATCAGAACCTCTTGCATTAATGTCTCGAGCACAGCAGTAAAAATTGCTGGAGGGAGGAAGTGGAGCTTGGAAACCTTACATGGACTAAAGGCTAGAAATTAACAGGCATGTTTATGTTTCGGTTTGATTTGTAGCTTGCAACACTCTTCCATTGGTAAGAACCCAGGATCAGCTGGGATTCCTGTATTGCAGAGGGTTGGACTAGATGACGCTTCGGGTCCCTTGCAACTCTACTGTTATTTTATCTCAAATTTGATTCTGGACAAAACCAAGGGTTCAAGTGCAGCTACCGGATTGTAATTCACCTGGGAGAATTTTCAGTTTTCTGTGGAACGCTTCTCTCCAGTTTAGGAGCGGAATAGCTTAGTTTCTTCTGAGAAATAAGAAGAAGAACGCTTTGTGCTGTGGAAAAATACCCTCAGCAGATAATCAGCATTTCCCCCCTCCCGTGTGTGTGTGTGTGTGTGTGTGTGTGCAATGCATTTGTCTCAACAAAGAATCCTCCTTATAATTTGAATTAGGAACCATTAGCAGGACATGGGATCTCATCCCTTGAGTAATGTAAGTCATTGGCTTTTCTCCCTGCAAAGGAGCAAGTTGGGATGGTGGGGAAGGAAGGATGGGTTTGAGATGGAGGAAGATGCCCAGTCTACAATTATAGGATTCTATGAAAAATGAACATTAGAGTCAGTTGCAGGGGCAGAGAAACAGATAAAAGTCCTTTGCGTTGGGTGAAGACATCCCCATCCCGATGTGAACATCTCCTTGCAAAAGTGGCTTGAAACTCAGCAGCAGAGGGGAAATGATCTCAATGCGTCTCAAGTGGTTAATGTGAACGTCCCCTTCATTTCCCCAGTGGGATCATTTTTACCCCCTTTCATTAAGGTTGCACTGAGATTATTTTATTTCTCGTCTTCGAACTGGTACAAAGGAATCTCTAAAGTCACGACGGGACTTTATGAGTCCTGCATTGCAGGGGGTTGGAATGGATGAGGCACGCAGGTGGAGCTGTGGTCTAAACCACTGAGCCTCTTGGGCTTGCCGATCCGAAGGTCAGTGGTTCAAATCCCCCTGACGGAGTGAGCTCCCATTGCTCTGTCCCAGCTCCTGCCAACCTAGCAGTTTGAAAGCATACCAGCGCGAGTAGATAAATAGGTACCGCTGCAGCGGGAAGGTAAACGGCGCCATACCCCATAGTCGCCTTTGACTGAACTTAACTGTCCAGGGGTCCTTTACCTTTTTACCTTATTGTGTGACCTTGAGGGTCCCTTCCAGCTCTACAGTTCAATGGTTCCAGAGGTTGGAGGGAAGGCTGCACATCTGCTTGCTTCCTGCTTTATTTGCCCCAGGATCACAAGGAACAACACTTTCATTAAGGCCAGTAGGAAAAAAATTAACTTCGCCAAGAGTACAGATGCTCTTCCAGACATGGATTCTAGAAAATAGTTTTACAACAGACACTGATTGTGTAAAGGGCAATAAAGCTTTCAGTTTGTTTTATTATGACTGAATCAAGAAGTACCTTGCGCTGTTTATCAAATGCCTAACAAATTCCCTCTGAGTTGTTAAAATGTTTGGGGCATCTTGTCCTATTGCAGAGAAGACCCTCCACCTCCTCTTTAAATGGCTCAGATTTGTTCCTCAAGTCCCAGAAGTGCAGCTAAGCACTTAAACAGTGTTTGACTAAGTCAGTTAGATGCTTAAAACATCCTGCTGGTATAACAACAACAACAACAACAACAACAACAACAACAACTTATTATTTGTACCCCACCCATCTGGCTGGGTCTCCCCAGCCACTCTGGGCGGCTTCCAACAAAGATGAAAAATACATTAAATTGTTACACATTAAAAACTTCCCTGAACAGGGCTGCCTTCAGATGTCTTCTAAATGTCAGGTAGTTCTTTATCTCTTTGACATCTGATGGGAGGGCGTTCCACAGGGCGGGTGCCACTACCGAGAAGGCCCTCTGCCTGGTTCCCTGTAGCTTTGCTTCTCGTAATGAGGGAACCGCCAGAAGGTCCTCGGCGCTGGACCTCAGCGTCCGGGCAGAACGATGGGGGTGGAGACGCTCCTTCAGGAAGAGATCTATGGTCTTCAAAGACTCCATGGAATG
This sequence comes from Podarcis raffonei, assembly GCF_027172205.1. Lineage (NCBI taxonomy): Eukaryota > Metazoa > Chordata > Lepidosauria > Squamata > Lacertidae > Podarcis > Podarcis raffonei. Next base: position 16,549,694 of record NC_070616.1, read on the forward strand.
AGTTGTGAATCCTGCATTGCAGGGGGTTGGACTAGATGACCCTTGGGGTCCCTTCCAACTCTACAGTACTATGATTCTGTGATTCAAATGGGCCCCTGGTATCCCTCTCCCTGTTTTTCGGGGGGGGGGGGCAGGGCTGTTTGCGCTCTCTGCTTGCAACCCCAGAGTGCCCACCATTCTGAAGTAGCACCTGTCTCAATAAGAAAATGCACCTCCAACAGCCAGGTGCTGAACACATCAGAGCACTTATTTAAAAGGGACCAGCTCTGTTTGTGACTGCAGAGACTGGAGCTGTTCTCCTGTTGCAGTTCTTATGCACAGTGCTGTGAGAAGAGGAGGCTGGACTAGATGGGCCTCTTTTGGCCTGATCCAGCGGGCTCCAATTTCAGATGTGAATTGATACCTTAAAACTATTTGTTCCAAGCAGTTACCAATCTATCCACCCTTAATGGTGGCTGGTGGCTGCATTTCCTGCTGCAAGCTAAAACTGATATTTTTATTTTTTATTTGGCTGGCATTAGAGTAAGGCCTGTGAGATTTTTCTGTCCACTTGAGATAAGCCCTCTGGGGAAGCAAGCTTTGCCGGATGCAATTTCAGTCGCTCCATGTGAACATCCTTTGCAGAAGATTTTATGGTAATTCCTCTCTGAGTCAGGGTAGCTTTTATTGCACCCCTAATAGCCAGCTGCCTGAGAATTGCTAAGGACCAGAAGGAACATGATCAGCTCTGAATACAGAGCATGAATTTCCTCCCTGGAGTTTCGGTTGATAATGATACGTGTCACTTTTGCTGGCTGCTGAAGTCCGGTTAAGAACTGTCGCTTTATGTGAGCTGCTCATGTTGTTTCAGAAGCTGATGATGCTTCTGAATACCAGTTTCTGGAGACCACAGGAGGGGAGAGTGCCTCTGCACTCGAATCCTGCTTGTGGGTTTCCCTTTGGAGCATATGGTCAGCCACTGTGAGAACCCAGAAGGTAGACTCTCTTTTCTTGGAGGTTTTCAAAGAGAGATTGGGTGGCCACCCATCAGGGATTCCTTAGCTGTGATTCTTACATTGCAGGGGGTTGGAATTAGATGACCCTCAGGGTCTCTTCCAGTTCTCCAATTCTAGGATTCTAGGATGCTGGAGTAGATGGGCCACTTGCCTGATCCAGAAGGCTCTTATGTTCTTAGTGCCATTCCAAGAATTTACTTCTGATGTCCCCATGACCAACTTATAAGCCAGGCTTTCAAATCTCTCCCCACTGCCAATCATGCATCTCTGTTAGTCTGCTTCCTTCTCTCATCTTCATGGGCCCCCACATGCAAACAGCCTGGCTTCACCTTTGAAAATTAAACCACTATAGCTGATCTGGATGTTCTGCAGTATTTCCCTTCAAGCTGTTTTGGAACCTTAAATAAGCAGCGTGTCTTAAAAATACAAGCTGTTTAAAATCTTCCAGGAGCTGGTTTCATTAGACTTTTGGGAAAGTTATGCTGAAAAGACTGGTCCAGTAAAAAACCCACAAACCAGGGTGAAAAAAGGACACTTTGCCTTGGAGAGCGTATTTAACTTGGAAATAAAGACAGAGTAAGATCTGCTTTGCCTCCTTAGGAAAACGACAGCAGCCCAGAGTTGTTCCAAAGTGGGCATCTCAGACTCCCTCTGAAGATGGTGGACTCTCCTTCCTTGGAGGTTTTCAAGCAGAGGTTGACTGGCCATCTGCCAGGTATTCTTGAGCTGTGATTCCCACATTGCAGGGGGTTTGACTAGATGCCCCTTGGGGGTCTCTTCTGACTGTACAAGTCTATGATTCTATGTAGCAAGTTTTCATTCAGTGGCCAGTCCAGCAGAGGGCCCTTCTGTCAAGTATTACAGAGAGAGCCACCAGGGTTGATGGGGAAGAACTGTGGACTGTGGACTCTCCTCCTCCTCCTCCTCTTTTCTATATCTTATAGTCCCCATCTGGACAGTCTGAAGAGAAACCTTCCAGCGGGCTCCCTATTCAACAGAGAAAAAGTTAGACACACACACAAAGGCATTTATTTATTCCGTTTCAAAATGACCTGCAGCAGGAGAAGCAGAAAGAAGTAACCATCAAGCTGCCTGTATTTTATTCCTTTTCCACTTTTTATTACATCACAAGGGGAGCCAGGCGCTTGTGGTTGTCAGCCTTCGAAACAGCCTTGAAAGGGGATCTGGGGCTCCCCAGCAGAAGCTGTTGACAGCACCAGAGTGGTTGGCGGTTGGGGATATTCTTTGACTCAAGGATGCAGTTCCTGTTCAACAGACCTCATTGGGATTGTTCGGCAAGCGACAAAACATTTGCAGAGAAGGCAGCTGTCACCTTGTGCGGGATCCTAGCAGAGTAGAAGAGACAGAAGCATCTTTCCTGGGGAGGGGGCGCCTCTAAAGATTCCTCCTTTCCTGGAGTGATGATTTCCAAGTTCACCATGATGCTGTTTCTGGTGATCCTCCAGATGGTTACAAGTAAGTGGCTGTTTCTTTTTTTTTTAAAAAAACCCCACCCTTTTCTCCTCTTGCACAGAACCCAACATATCAGTCATGGGAGGGGAAATGTTAAGTGCTGGGTTGCCCCGATGGGTTGGCGCTGATGGGTTGGCAAAAGGCAGAATATTTATTTATTTATTTATATTTTTTTCTTGCCCATCTTTTCCTCCAAGAAAGGCTTGGTTCCTCAAGGTGGCTTGGTTCTCCTCCCCCTCCTCATTTCATCCCCACAATGACCCTGTGAGGTTGGTTAGGCTGAGAAGCAGTGACTGCTGGCCCAGGGTCACCCAGTGAGCTTCATGGCTGCGTGGGGATTTGAACCCCCGTCTCTCCCAGGTCCTGGTCTGACACTCTAACCACTACGCCACACTGGTTCTCAACCCTCTTTGGACCACAACTCTAGATCAGTTTGCATCATCAAATGGCTACCCTGGCTGGAAACGATGGGAGTTTGGAGAGCATCAGGCAGGGGAATGGCAGCATCTGATCAGTTTCATGCAAACTGGTCATTGACTCTCAGTTTCAATTTCTCTCAGGACATCTCCTCCCCTCCCCCATCATGCATTTTTGCACATTTCCCCCATATTTTTGGCATCATAACATTCAGCAGGTGGGTGAGGGCAAGCAGAGATCAGGAGGTGGGAGGAGGGGCTAAGGACAGCAGAGATTGGGAGGGTTGGATGGTGATGGTGGGTGTCCCGCTTTGCCCTCCCAAAATGGTGGAGGGTATGTAACAACTTGGAGATCTAGAATCATAGAATCATAGAATCATAGAATCATAGAATCATAGAGTTGGAAGAGACCACAAGGGCCATCGAGTCCAACCCCCTGCCAAGCAGGAAACACCATCAGAGCACTCCTGACATATGGTTGTCAAGCCTCTGCTTAAAGACCTCCAAAGAAGGAGACTCCACCACACTCCTTGGCAGCAAATTCCACTGTCGAACAGCTCTTACTGTCAGGAAGTTCTTCCTAATGTTTAGGTGGAATCTTCTTTCTTGTAGTTTGGATCCATTGCTCTGTGTCCGCTTCTCTGGAGCAGCAGAAAACAACCTTTCTCCCTCCTCTATGTGACATCCTTTTATATATTTGAACATGGCTATCATATCACCCCTTAACCTCCTCTTCTCCAGGCTAAACATGCCCAGCTCCCTTAGCCGTTCCTCATAAGGCATCGTTTCCAGGCCTTTGACCATTTTGGTTGCCCTCCTCTGGACACGTTCCAGTTTGTCAATGTCCTTCTTGAACTGTGGTGCCCAGAACTGGACACAGTACTCCAGGTGAGGTCTGACCAGAGCAGAATACAGTGGCACTATTACTTCCCTTGATCTAGATGCTATACTCCTATTGATGCAGCCCAGAATTGCATTGGCTTTTTTAGCTGCCGCGTCACACTGTTGGCTCATGTCAAGTTTGTGGTCAACCAAGACTCCTAGATCCTTTTCACATGTAGTGCTCTCAAGCCAGGTGTCACCCATCTTGTATTTGTGCCTCTCATTTTTTTTGCCCAAGTGCAATACTTTACATTTCTCCCTGTTAAAATTCATCTTGTTTGTTTTGGCCCAGTTCTCTAATCTGTCAAGGTCGTTTTGAAGTGTGTTCCTGTCCTCCGGGGTGTTAGCCACCCCTCCCAGTTTGGTGTCATCTGCAAATTTGATCAGGATGCCCTTGAGTCCATCATCCAAGTCGTTGATAAAGATGTTGAATAAGACCGGGCCCAAGACAGAACCCTGTGGCACCCCACTAGTCACTCTTCTCCAGGATGAAGAGGAACCATTGATGAGCACCCTTTGGGTTCGGTCAGTCAGCCAGTTACAAATCCACTGAGTGGTAGCATAGTCAAGACCGCATTTTACCAGCTTCTTTACAAGAATATCATGGGGCACCTTGTCAAATGCCTTGCTGAAATCAAGGTAGGCTACATCCACTGCGTTCCCTTCATCTACCAGGCTTGTAATTCTGTCAAAAAACGAGATCAGGTTAGTCTGACATGACTTATTTTTCAGAAATCCATGCTGACTATTGGTGATCACAGCATTCCTTTCCAGGTGCTCACAGACTGTTTGCTTAATGATCTGCTCCAGAATCTTCCCTGGTATTGATGTCAGACTGACTGGGCGGTAATTATTTGGGTCCTCTCTTTTCCCCTTTTTGAAAATAGGGACAACATTTGCCCTCCTCCAGTCTGCCGGGACTTCGCCTGTTCTCCAGGAATTCTCAAAGATGACTGCCAGTGGTTCTGAAATCACATCTGCCAGTTCTTTTAATACTCTTGGATGCAGTTCATCTGGCCCTGGAGACTTGAATACATCTAGACTAGCCAAGTATTCTTGTACTATCTCCTTAGTTATTCTGGGCTGTGTTTCCTCTGCTGAATCATTTGCTCCAAATTCTTCAGGTCGGGCATTGTTTTCTTTATCGGAGAAGACTGAGGCAAAGAAGGCATTGAGGAGTTCAGCCCTTTCTGTGTCCCCTGTTTGCATTTCACCATCTTCTCCTCTGAGTGACCCCACTGTTTCTTTGTTCTTCCTTTTGCTACGAACATACCCATAAAAGCCTTTTTTGTTGCTTTTAACCTCTCTAGCAAGCCTGAGTTCATTCTGTGCTTTAGCTTTTCTGACTTTGTGTCTACACGTGCTGGCTATTTGTTTGAATTCCTCTTTGGTGGTTTCCCCCCTTTTCCATTTTTTGTACACATCCTTTTTTAATCTTAACTCAGTTAAAAGTTCTTTAGATAGCCACCCTGGCTTCTTTAGGCACCTTCCATGTTTCCGTCTCAATGGTATTGCCTGAAGTTGTGCTTTTACTATCTCCCTCTTAACAAACTCCCAGCCATCATGAACTCCCTTTCCTTTTAGTATTACTGTCCATGGGATCTCACCCAGCACTTCCCTAAGTTTTATGAAGTCGGCTTTCTTAAAGTTGAGAAATTGAGTCCTAGTATGCTTGGCTGCTCCTTTCCGCTGTATAGATAGCCTGCCTTTTGGCCCAGAGGTTCCACAAGAGCCTCAGAAGAGCCTGGTGGTTAAGGCCAGAGGTTTCCACCCTTTTTGAGTCCACGGTTCCCTTGACCACTACGTTTTTTTCTGTGGCACCCCTGTGGGGCTCAGGAGCCCGGTTATGCCACCCTTTGTCCGCAGAGCTGGCAGCCTCTCACCCTTTTTTGAACACCCTCCCTTGTGGAGTGTTCCCTCAGCCTCCTCTCCTCTCGCCTTGGGAGTCTTCTGAGCAGCCGCTGATGCCACCCCTGGTCTCTGAACTGTACCCTCTGCCCCAAAGAGAGGTGCCTCCTCGCATTGCCCCACAGGGGCCTGGGAAGAAGATGCCCCCAGCCTTAGCAGCCCAACAGAGACTGGCCAAAGGTGGATGTGAGACCAGCACCTTACCTTGGGAGGCAGCAGTGGGCACTGCTGTGCCTACATGTTGGAAAGACTCCCTTTCAGCCCTGGGCACTGAGCTCCCAGGTAGACCTTGCACACAACAAGGACAAGATAGGCCAGCACACTGCCTGTCTGCCCAGCCTCCCACTTGTCCATCCCTTCCCAACAGCAAGGGCTGGCAGACTGGTTGGCTGGGCTCTCTCGCCCGCTTGCTTGCTTACTCCAAAGCTTCCTCAGCTCCTGGCAATCAGCCCCAGAGGCACCATTTGCTTGCAGAACTTGTAGCCAGGGCTGCTGCAACAAACAGCTGTAGAAGCCTTTGGAAGGCAAAAACATGAAAGGGCATCAGAGGAAGGAGGAAATGAAAGAGCGACAGAGGCCAGTGTTGCTCGTGGCACCCCTGGCCAGCATTCAAGGCACCCCAGGGTGCCACAGCCCACTGATTGAAAACCATTGGTTTAGGCCAATGGCTCATCTAGTTCAGCATCCTCTTCTCCCAGTGTCCAAACAGATGCCCCAAAGGGGACTCTACAAGCAGGACCAGAGCAGGAGCAGAGCCCTGTGAGAGGCCAAAATTCAGCATCCCTCTTGCCTTCTGTTCTGCTCAATTCACTATGTCATAGTTGTGATGCCCTGCGGCTCCCTCTAGGCTTGTGCTGCCTTTCTCCCTTCCTCCCAGGATCTCCTCAACCAGAAGCATTGTGTGAACCCAGAGAGAACTCATTCCTTTGAGTATCTTCACCCCCAAAAGAATGTAACCCCGAGCATTTCTTTATCCGTTTGGTATTCGTGGCAGCTGCCCCCCCTTCCTTCAGCTCTGCGGATGTCGTGTCCCTCCTTTGCATGAGTGAGTCTGTTTATGTGTGATGTCCAATGCTCGGAAATGCTTGAGTGAACCAGCCATTCAGCACGGATCCTGCGAAGTCTGCTTGCGTCAACATTTACGGCGAACGTTGGTCCACTGCTAATGGATTAAATGATCTTCTGCTCCTACAGTTGTTAGGAGTCAAGAAACAGCAATGACCACGCTGTGATCATATTCTACAATATTCCACTGTTGCATCCACACATTTTGTTCAATGAGTGTACGACACCTGCTTGCCTGTGCGTGCAAACTGTTGAGATGTACACTCATACAATCATGGAGAGGCAACTTTCCTGTTGAGTCACCCTCTGGTTTCTGAGATTTCACCAGGCAGCCAGTGTGGTAGTGTGGTCAGAATGTTGGCCTAGGACTTAGGAGAGTCCAGGGTTCAAATCCCCACCCAGTTACGAAGCTCATTGGTCAACCTTGGGCCAATTAGTCTCTCTTAGCCTAATCTACCTCACGGGGTTGTTGTGGAGAGAAAATGAAATGGGAGGAGGAAGGAATCTCATGTGTCGCCACCTTGAGCTCCATGGAGGAAAGGTGGGATGGAAATCTAATAAACAAATGGCACTGGCTCGTTAAATCGGCCCAGCCCTAGCATTGGGCAAAGTGGGCTGCCTGCCTCAGGTAGCGGATGCTGGGGGAAGTGGGAGGGCAGTGGTGGCAGATCCCTGGCTGATTTCTTCTGTGTGTACTGAAGTATAGGTGGGTTCCCATAGGGCAAGGCACAGTGATAACAGCAAGAACCTTTATTGAACTACATAACTGGGAAACAGAGGCAAAGCAACTGCTTATACAGTGGTACCTCAGGTTACATACGCTTCAGGTTACAGACGCTTCAGGTTACAGACTTGGCTAACCTAGAAATAATACCTCAGGTTAAGAACTTTGCTTCAGGATGAGAACAGAAATTGTGTCACCACTGTACAGTAATACCTCGGGATGAATATGCTTCAGCTTAAATATTTTTGGGTTGCGCTCCGCGGCGACCTGGAAGTAACGGAGCGCGTTACTTCTGGGTTTTGCCGCTTGTGCATGTGCAGACGCTCAAAATGGCATCTCGCGCATGTGTGGAAGCGACGAAACGCGACCTGCGCATGTGCAGTCGCGTCTTACATACGCTTCAGGATGCGAACGGGGCTCTGGAACGGATCCCGTTTGCATCCAGAGGTCCACTCCCACTCCCAAAATGATTGGCTGTCTAAACTTCCAAACTGCGAATCATGACTCAGAGTTCAAGGGTCAATGGCAGAGGCCCAAATCCTGAAATGTTCTGTGATTAGACAACACGTATCGAATCAGAACACAGGAGCTCAGAATCCTTAGTCCAGACTCAAGCTCAGGCAAACACAGACCACTGAATACATAACGTGTATCCCGTGGCCAGCTAAACTAGGAGGCTGCCCTCAGATGCCATGAAGAGTGTGGACCACTTGCTGGGCTTGACGTGGAATTCAGCTGCCTGTCTGGTCAAGTTCTGTAGGTGGAAAAGGAAGAGCCCCCATTTTGCCCTGCCCTGCAGGAAGCAAAATGCAGTTACATTTTAAAATCATAGAATTGCACAGTTGAAAGGGATCCCTAAGGGTCCTTTAGTCCATCCTACTGCATTGCAGGAATTGCATGCTGAAGAATCCCAGGCAGATGGCTATCCAACCTCTGTTTGAAAAGCTCCAGTGATGGAGCATGCACCACCTTCTGACAGAGTCCAAACGTTGCTGACGATCACCAGAAACGGTCACACTTGGGCCATGCATTGGAACACCCCCCCCCCCCGCTTTAGAAGGTGCTCAGATGTTGACAGCTGGACTCATACTTCTGGTATTCTTTACGGTCCAGACTCCCAACAACTCCTGGACCAGCTCTCATGTTTGGAGAGCGATTAATCAAAGCTGCAGGGAAACTTTTGCTCCAGGCCCAAGACTTTTAAGTAGTTTGCAGAAGGTTGATTTAACTCCTGCAGGTTTTGTTGGGATTTAGGATCCTTCCCCTGTCCCCGAATCCTCCCCAAGAGCAAACATTTCAGATACAAACAATAGTAAATTTGGGTAAGCTGCTGTTGGGCCTCAAAGGGACAGGGTTTTTTTGCAGAGCTTCAGGCCTTCCCAAATATTTGCCGTCTATTTCTAACTTTGGCGAAGAGTAGTCAACAAGGCAGTTGAAATGTGGGCCATAATTCAGAGCTGATGTGGAAAAAATGCCTTGCCTGTAAGCGAACAATAGCTCATGGGATGTCAACTTTGGGAATTTTTTCAGGTCCTCTCCCCCCTCCCTGTCCCAATGTGATGATCTTTCTTGCACGTAGACCTGGTCTCGAATCCTCAGGATGACTCTGGCCCAGTAGAGCAAACCTTTAGCTTCTTGCTGTCTGCCTGGGGGCATCTAATGGACTGCAGTCGGTCATCGTTTGAGCAAGCTAGGTTAGAATCACAGGATCATAGAACTGTAGAGCTGGAAGGGAGCCCAGGGGTCATCTAGTCCAGCCCCTCCGCAATGCAGAAATCACTGCTCAAGAATCCAGTGAATCATAGACTCAAAGAATTGTAGAGTCCAACGCCCTGCAATGTAGGAATCATGGCACAGTCCAACTGGGGAAGGTGAGTCCCACCTGCAAATCCCAGGTCCTAATCTGACACTCTAACCACTACACAACACAGCCCTTGTGACAGAATAGACTTCGGTTTTAATTGCCTGTGAAGACACCTCCTTGATCAAAACTGACATTTCTGAAGGGCAGAACACAAGCCCCTTGAGAGTGGTGTAGTGGTTAAGGTATAGGACCAGGATGTGGAAGATCCGGGTTCAAATACCCCACTCAGCCATGAAGCTCACTGAGTGTAACGTTGGGAGTCAGGGTTGTTGTGAATACAACATGAGAGGAGGGAGAGCCATGTATGGCACCTGGAGCTCCTTGGAGGAAAAGTGGGTTATCAAGGCATAAATAAACGTAAACAAACAAGCAAAATGACTGTGAAGCCCCCATGGCTAGTGGACATCAACATTTTGAATAGGGCCAGCCTGCTCCCCCAGAAGTTAGTCTTCCTTACTCCTGGTACTCCCTCCCTAGGGACATTCCCTATACTTGCAAGACTGGCACTCTTTATATGCTCAGGGAAAGCATGTCACTATTACTGTCTAAACATGAAGAAGCGGGATATAATATTTCTGGTGTTTTGTCTCAAATTCCCCTTTGACAGAGGCTTTTCCGGCTGACTCTCATCCAGATCATGGCGGCTGTTCTTCCGGAATGTTCCCATGCGAAAACATGACCGTTTGCTTACCTCAACTTCTCCATTGCAATGGGGTGATCAACTGCGACGACGGAGCCGACGAAGAGAACTGTGGTAATTTCTTCTTAGACTCTGTGAGGCTTTCCCCCCTCAAGAGGTGGCCAAAGAAAGCATTCTAACCTTTGGTGGCCCTGGGAGCCTTCAGAGATTCCTAGAATCACAGGATCGTAGAGTTGGAAGGGATCCTCACGAGTCATCGAATTCAACCCCCTGTAGTGCAGGAATCACAGGTCCAGAATCTCTGACAGATTCTGCTTATAAACCCCCAATCACAGAATTGTAGCATTACGAAGATAAAGCTCAGCTGTGAGATTCAGGTTTTCGGTGGCCCCAGAGTTCAGGTCTCCTGAAGTCCAAAGTTGGTGGCAACTGTTAAGGAGAAACTTTAGGGTAACCTTTGGTTTCCACTTCTCAAGTTGGGAATGCAGGTGTATGTATGGGAAGAAGGGAGCTTGGTGGTCTTGGTACATGGGCCAAGGCTCCCTGACAAAGAGAGCCAGTGTGGTGTAGTGGTTAGAGCACCAGACGAAGACCTGGGAGAGACCAGGGTTCAAATCCCTGCTTGGCCATGCAGCTCACTGGATGACCCTGGAGGCCAGTCACTGACTCTCAGCTTAATCTACCTCACAGGGATGTTGTTGTAAGACTAAATTGGGGAGGGAAAGTACATAGGTCACCTTGAGCTCCCTGGAGGAAAATTGGGCTCTATAACTAACTAACTCACTAACTAACTAACTAACTAACTAACTAACTAACTAACTAACTATGCTAAGTACTGAGGGAGAGGATGAGGCTCAGGTGCCTGAACTTCCATCCATAACAGAATCTGAATCCTTCCTTGCAGTGAATGATGTTGGGTGGCCCAAGATTTTCAATGAACTTCTCAGCAACAACGGCAGCAGCAGCAGCAGGACAAGTGATGGATCGAGAGTGGCCAACTGCAGTGAGTATATTTTTGTGTGCGGCCACATTCATACCACCCACAGCATGGGTTGGGCTAGATGACCCTTGGGGGAGTCCCTGCAATTCTTTGATTCTGCGATTGTTTCCATCCATAGCCATCTTCACCCTGCCATCCCTTTTCCTGCCATCCCTTTTCCTGCCTAATCTGCCCTCGCCCCCACCACCCTGTTCCTTGTGCAAAATCATCATTATTCCATTTCTGGACTCTTAGCTGGCCTCCGCTCTGTTCCCTCCAGCCCTAAATCAGTACCCAGTCGGATGCGGGTGTTCGGGGACCGCCGTGAACTGTCAGGATCAGGGCCTGCGTGCCGTACCCCAGGTCTCACCCAGCGTGACAGAGCTGTGAGTAATGGCGGGTGAGATGTCCCTGCCAACCTAGTCTTTGGGCAGCTGGCACAGGGGTGGAGGAGGAACGCCATGGGGTGTGTGGAGGTGGCTTCATTCAACAGCAAGGAGCTAAGGCTATGCAGACCAAAGCCACTCTCCGCACCCCAAGGCAGGTGGAAATATGTGGGGCATTTTTATTGTTTTCCTTACATATTCTTTTCCAACAAATTGTAATAGCACCATACATTCCCTTTGACTCTGAAAATTCACTTGGAAAAAAAAATATATGTGGGGCAGAGGAAATGGCACTCCTGCATTGCAAACGGTTGCACTAGACCAGCCTTGGGGTCCCTTCCAAGATTCTATGATTCTGTACACAGGTGTGATGCTGGCACCTGCCAGAGCCTCCTGCCAGGTGGGCTCACAAGTGGGGTGGTGATTTTAAATTCAGGCAGAGAGCAATGGGGTTAAATTGCAGGGAGAAAGGTTGATACTGCGATGTAGGAGAATTACAGAGTTGTAGAGTTGGAAGGGGACACAAGAGTCATCTAGTCCAACCCCTTGCAATAATGCAGGAATCATGGCCAACTTCCTATCTTTTCAAAAGAGCAGTTAAGAATCTGACCAGCAGCCATTTAACCATTGCACTCAGGATTTTGCCCTGAGGTTTCTGTCTGTCATTTTGCTAATCTCAACAGTATATTTAACTGGGAGTGTTATTAAAAGGTAATTAAAAAATATATAAATTTGATTTTTTTTTTTGCAGTCACATCTGATTTTTGTCCAAAGATTCATTCCTTCCCCCCACCATTCTGGGTCATTCAGTTGTTAGGGACGACTCTGGGCATTCAGCAAAATCTCCCGATTATTCTGTCTCTAGGTCTGCACCTAAAGTGTGAATGAATCCAACAGGTGTTTATAGACACCTGTTTTATACAGAGGGCCAGGATTGACCATGCCTCTGTGGTGCACATACATTCATTTGCAAACCTGGGTTTGTTGCTGTGTAATGTGTGAAACCGCCTTCGCAGCTGCTGGAGTCACTTTTTGTTCTACTTTTCTTAGAGATCTGAAGAATAATGAGATCGTTTCCCTGCTGGACTTTCAGTTCATTGCCTATGAGCAACTGGAGTTACTGTAAGTATGATACCCAATCCCTACATTTCTGCAACTTGCAGGGGGGGTTGGACTAGATGACCCTCGGGACCCTTACAACTCTGCAGTCTGACGATTGTGTGAGCTGCACAGCCTATGCAGGAAATTTGATACCAGCCTTTAAAAATCTGCATTTTAGAACCCTCTGTTTTCATAGTGTTCTTTTTTAAAACAACAACAACAATGAAATGTCTCCAGCCTGGAATTAAATGTTCCTGAGCCAATGTGGAACCCTCAGGTGTAAAATGCAACTAATCCGAGAATGAGCGCTGGCCTTTGCGATCATTGCATCACAGGGGGTTGGACTACAAGATTCTTGGGGTGCCTTCCAATGCCACAATTCTACGAATCCATGATTGATTTCCTAGGTTCTGGTGGGAGGGGGCAGGAATACCATGGATACAATATTAATCCTGAGGATATCTCACTTTTGTATAATTTTTTCCCCAAACAGCTTCCTACAAGATAACAGGATCCAGTCAATATCCGCCTCTGCATTTGCTGGACTTGTGAAGCTCAAGAAGCTGTGAGTGATGAGCTTTGGTTTTGCTGCATGGGATCAGGCAGGTCATGCAAAAAGGAAAGAAAGACTTCTGTGGGGGGGGGGGGAACCACCTTGCCTACCCCAGCTTTACACATTCCAATAGGTTAACAGGGTGTCAGGGACTGGCTGGATACTGAGGAGTGGTGGCTGGGAAAAGTGGCATTGGGGACTGATGTGGAAGGCAGAATCAGTGATCTGGGGGATCCAGTAACAGCCAGGAGACAAGAGGCAGAGGCAGGATTGGAGGGAAGAGCAGGTGCAGGAGGACACACACAGAGAGATGATTCTCTATGATTCTATGACTTTGTGTTGTCTATGGATGGCTTGGAGGTAGGAGCATAGCTGTCAACCTTCCCTTTTTTGCGGGAAATTCCCTTATCCCAGCGCCATTTCCCACTGCTTCCTGCTGCTATCCCAGATTGTTAGATATCCCGTAGACTGTCCCCGGGACAGGTGAGGCTGCTGATCCCTTATTTTCAAATCTGAAAGTTGACAGCTATGGGTAGCAGGCTCTACACATGCTTTGTCTGGGGCAAAGAGAACTTTGCCTTCGTGTAGCCCCTTCCTTGTTGGATGCAGAGCTCTGCTTCTTTTTTTAAAAAAAGATATTTATTAAAGTTTTCAATTTTTTATGCAAACAAAAAACAAACAAATTTTTTTTAAAAAACATATAGTTCATAATACATACTTTTCAATAACATATTTCTCTGACCTCCTCATACCTCCACTTCTTGTATTCCAATTCAAATTATTTGTTCAGCAAATCCTTAACTTAAAGCATTACAGCTTATAATAACACCTTGTTTTCTATCCAATCCTTTTTTTCATATTCCTTTATATCATTACAGCTAGAAACCACTCAATTTCAATCCAGCATCATTCAACATTCCTTAATTTTACAATATTTCTGTAAATAGTCCTTAAATTTTTTCCAATCTTCTTCTGTCGACTCTTCTCCCTGGTCACGGATTCTGCCAGTCATTTCTGCCAATCCCATACAGTCAATCAGTTTCATCTGCCATTCTTCCAGAGTGGGTAAATCTTGCGTCTTCCAATACTTTGCGATGAGTATTCTTGCTGCTGTTGTAGCATACATAAAAAACGTTCTCAGAGCTCTGCTTCTTTACCCCTCACCCCACTGGGAGCCCAGCCCCACACCTCAGCGGACCCTGCCCCTTTCCCCACCTGCTCCTCTCACCAGGCTCCTTCCAGGTACCAGGTGCTGTTGTTTTCCAGCTTTCTAGGTAGAAATAATGACACCCCCCCCCAGATCAGGCATAGACCTGTAAAACCAGAATGCCGGAAAGAGACCTCCATTGTCTATTCCCCATAGGAATTAGGAAGCCTGAACCTTGACTGTATTATCCAGAACAAACCCAACCCTTCTCTTGCCATTCCAGGTATCTCAATTCCAACAACATCACTCATCTGAAGCCTCGCATCTTCCACAACTTGCTTCGTCTCAAATGGCTGTAAGTACATAGAATCATAGAACTGTGGAGTTGGAAGGGACCACAAGAGTCATCTAGTCCAACCCCCCGCCATGCAGGAATCTTTTGCCCCATGTGGGGCTCAAACCCTCGACCCTGAGATTAAATGTCTCATACTGGATGGAGCTATATCAGTAAGCTCACCATACCATGATCTCCATTTCGCCCCACCCTAGAATCCTGGAGAACAACAACATAACTGAAATCCTCGCAACTGCTTTTGAGGGGCTGAAATCGCTTCTATTTCTGTAAGTATGGAGTTTATGGGGTGGGAAAGGGGGCACTGGAGTCTTGCTTCCACATCCTCTGCTCCAGATTCTGTCCTGGGAATGATGTCATGCTTAAATGAAATCTGCATGTGTTTTCAGTCAGGGGCACTCACAGTCTTTAATTCACAGCAAGCAAATACAGGAGGAATATTAAGTTACACTCGGACTATAGAGCCATAGAACTGTGGTGCTGAAAGCTTGGCTTTGGCTGGGCTTCCTCCTCCAACCCCCCTACAATGAATCCCTGACAGGTGGCCATCTGGACCTACACTGGCTCCCAGTATGTTTCCGAGCACAATTCAAAGTGTTGGTGCTGACCTTTAAAGCCCTAAATGGCTTCGGTCCAGTATACCTGAAGGAGCGTCTCCACCCCCATCGTTCTGCCCGGACACTGAGGTCCAGTGCCAAGGGCCTTCTGGCGGTTCCCTCACTGCGAGAAGCCAAGTTACAGGGAACCAGGCAGAGGGCCTTCTCAGAGGTGACACCCGCCCTGTGGAATGCCCTCCCACCAGATGTCAAAGAGAACAACTACCAGACTTTTAGAAGACATCTGAAGGCAGCCTTGTTTAGGGAAGCTTTTAATGTTTGATGGATTACTGTATTTTAATATTCCGTTGGAAGCCGCCCAGAGTGGCTGGGGAAACCCCGCCAGATGGGCGGGGTATTATTATTATTATTATTATTATTATTAATAATAATAATAATAATTTTGCCTTGGTTTAAAAGCCTCCAATGAAGGAGAGCTCACCACCTCCTGAAAGAGTCTGTTTCGCTGCTGAACACCCCATCACCAACCCTAACCCTAACTGCATTACGGCCTTGGCAATTCTGTTTTCAGTTCCTCTCCTTATGATCCCTGGCATGGACTTCTTTCCATTTTCATGGGTGCACATTGTCCATCACCATTGATCCCTTTGTCCTTCCATTCCAGGGACCTGCACAACAACCTCCTGAGAGGCCTCCCCAACACGTCAATCTGTTCAGAAATGCCGAAGCTGAACTGGCTGTGAGTTCCTCCTGCCTTTGAATTTGGGGAACAGAGAGAGCAGGAGGGGCCCATCTGACTTGGGCAAGGTTCAGCCATCCTCTGCGTTCAGCTCTGCTCTGGAGAGCTGCTTTGGCTAGAGGGTGGGATTGGAGAAGGGGGCAGCAGGGCTCTGTTTAAGGAGAGACGGCAGGCGGAGGGACGTGCTGCTGTTGTCTACCTGCACCCACGTAGAGGAGGGTCACCTGTCTCAGCCTCCTTTTTGAAGACTGTGGAGGGTTTGGCTTGTTGTGTATGGAGGGGTCAGGCCTTGGCACCCCGGCTGGGTGCAGAGAAGGGCTGGGATAGGCAACATCAAATAGAAAGCCTTGGGATTGTTCAAGTCCTTTTACAAAGGCAAGGCTGGCTTTCTGGTGGTGGCCCCATCTACATTATATATTTAAAGCACTCTGATACTGCTTCGGTCATGGATTCCCTCAAAGAATCCTGGGAAGTGTAGTTTGTTAATGTTGCTGAGAGTCACTAAGAGACCCCTCTTCCCCTTGTGGAGCTACAATTCCCAGGTGAGAGGGATCGATGTGTTTCCTGCAATGCAGGGGGTTGGACTAGATCAGTTCTACGATTCCACGATGGATAAACCACCTGCAGCTCTCTGAGGGGTCTCCTAGTGCCCTTAACAAACTACAGTTCCCAGGATTAAAAAATATTCACTGCTTGCTTTCTTCACCATCCAGGGATCTTGAGGGGAACCAACTTCACACTCTGCAAAGTTCCAGCTTCCGAGGATGCAATGAGGTCACTGTTCTGTGAGTGTAACTGTCTTCCCTCCTTCCCATCGTATTTCTCTTTGCTTTTCATGCACACAGCCTAAGCCGCACAAATCGCAATCTGTTGGGATCCCAAACGATTAGAATAATAGAATCAAGGAATGGTAGAGCTGGAAGGGGTCACGTAATTCAGTCATACCCTCCAGTATTTCTTTGATGAGAATAGAGGCATCCTAAAGAAAAGCAGGACATTCTGGGATGAAATATACTTGGAGTCAAGTGTGAATTTCATGCTCTTTATTCAGCTCATAGTAGTGAGGAATGGAAGTTCCCCCGAAATGTCTGCTTTATATACATTATTTACACAATGGGCCCCACATGATTGGCTCATTCTGGGATTCTCCTGTAGGCCAATCAGGTTGCAGATTCACTTCCACCTGGAGTTGGATTGGGTGGCTCCTGCGGACCAATCAGACTGCTGCATTCTGAATCCTATTATTCTAGGACCAATCAGACTGCTGCAATTTGGATCCTATTCAACTCAGTACATAACATCGGGACCGCTTCTGTAAATCTGGGACTGTCCCTGGAAAATATGGACACTTGGAGGGTTTGCTACCTGAGCCTCCCGTGACAGAGTTGGATACAGAAGCACCCCCAAACTGCGAGCCTGCTCTTTCAGGGGGAGTGCCACTGAATTCAGGCCGGACAGGCAACTTAGCAGTCTCTCAGACACGGGAACAGCTCAACCACAGGATCTCCATCTTGCCAGGATTCAAGCTCAGCTCGTTTTTCCTCATCCATGACAAAGCCATGAGTTTCTTCTGCACAACGTGCAGGGCTGACCCACATTCCACTTTTCTGAAGTGTGACAGTTTTGTTGCCTCCCTTGGAGAGGATTCAATCCACTTGCCCTGCATTGTGTATATCATCCCTGTACACATGTCAAATTCCCCGCAAGACGGGGGAACGAAAGGCAGCCTTGGAATGTCCAGTTCCACATGTCCAGCTCTCAAGAGTCAAAAGGGACGCAGCTCTTGACTTGCTTCTATGGATATTCAAGGAGGGTCAGCCAGCCTTAGCAAGTCGTTGGCCACACTTGAACCAGTCTCTTTTTGTTCCGTGCAGAGAACGTGAAATCCATGTAGGCAGGGACAGGATTAGGCCTTCTGGCTCTGAATCTGAGCTCTGTCCACTTTTGTGTGGGATATCAGCAAGATGAGGAGGGCGATTGAGGGGATCAAGGGTCTGGGAACCAAGCCTTATGAGGAATGGTTGATGGAATTGTATATGTTTAGCTTGGAGAAGAGTTGATGGAGAGGTGACATAAGAGCCACCTTCAAATATCTCATGGAAGATGGAGCAAGCCTGTTTTCTGCAGCTGCAGAGTGTAGGACCCAAACTGACAGATTAATACAGTGGTTCCCAAAGTTTTTGTTTCACGGGCCACACTTTCAGAATAAAAAATTGCTCATGCCCCACCAATTATTTTTTTTATTGACAAGAAATACATTGGAAAACAAAAATAGAACACATATAATATGATCGTGGGACATCCAGGAAGTATAAAACAATGCAGCTACATAAGAACATGAATCATTCCCAAAATATAATATTGATTGTCCTTGAATCTTCCTGCCACACTTACCATCCTCTCCTGCCACACCAGTATGGTACACCACATCCTTTGAGAACCACTGGATTAACAGAATCATAGAACTGTAGAGTTTGGGTCATCTAGTCCAATCTCCTGCTATGCGGGAATCGTGGCTAAAGAATCTCTGATGGGTGGCCATTCAACCTCTGTTTAAAACCCTCCAAGGAAGGAGAGTCCACCACCTTCAGAGGGAATCTGTCCCACTGTCAAACAGCTCTTACTGTCAGAGAGTCCTTCCTAAGGCTTAGTCGGACTCTCCTTTCTTGTCATTTGAATCCATTGGCTCGGCGCCTCCTCTCTGGAGCAGCAGAAAACAACCCTGCTCCAGATCTCTTACAAAGCACCATTCCTCCCCCCCCCCATTGCCTCAGGTGAGGGTTTCAGCAAGAGCTCCCCAAGGTATAACTGGGCTCATGGAACCCAGAGTGTCTGCGCCATCAGCCTTCCCATCAGCGTGACGTCTCCATCATCTGTGGCTTTGCCCAGGAATGTGATCCCCAAGACCTTCTCATGTCAACATCACGGAAAGATAAACACAGGGAAGATGGGAGGCATAAACACCCCCTGCCATTGACCCTGCCCCAGTGACAGTTTTATAGGGGAGATGAAGCAGACGAAGACCTTCTGTGTGAACAAGGGAATGATGGGGCTCTTTCCCCCTCCATTCTCCTCATTGTCTTCACTGCTGAAGGCTAAATCCCAAAGGAGCCAGGATGCAAGAGAGAGGCTTTCCTCCCTGTGAGAGGCTCCTCTGAGCCACACATAGGAAGAGCTCTGCTGGGTCAGGCAAGTGGCCCAACTTACCCAGCATCCTGTTCTCAAGGTAGCCAACATTCTAGGAATCCAGATAGACTGCCTCTGGGTCTGGAGGTTCCATGCAGGCACCAGAAGAGCCCTGATGGATCAGGTCAATGGTCCATCTAGCCCAGCATCCTTTTCTCTCACAGAGGCCAGCCAAATGACCCAACAGGGATACCCCACAAGCAAGACCTGGGCACAAGATCACTCATTGCCTCACGTGGCTGTTGTGGGGATTAAATGAGGAGGGGAAGAACCATGTGTGCCAGTTGTCCTTGTGAGGGTGGCGAGATTGAGGCAGGCAGTGTGGTGTAGTGGTTAGAGTGTTGGGCAGGACAACTCCACTTGGCCACTGCATCTCAGCCTAGCCTACCTCACAGGGTTGTTGTGAGGGTTAACTGAGGAGAAGGAGAGAACAACACTTGGAGCGACTTGAAGGAAAGGTGGTATATAAATGAGAAAGAATGGATAATATAAGTTGTTGTGTTTGTTTTTTTTAAAAGAAAGTGGGGGGAGAATAACACATGATGAACCTATGCTCATCTTTGCTTGCCTTTGTCTTCCAGAGTGCTGAACAGGAATAAGATTGAGTGGATCCAGGCAGGGACTTTTTTCGACCTCAACAGCCTGGTGGAACTGTAAGTGTATCTGGCAAGCCTTCACGATAACTGGCCAGGCCTGCCTGGCCAGGATGGTTTGTCGCTGGAGGGAGAAAATCCAACTGGTGCCTCCCACTGGCACCTGCTCCACATTACCTAACCTGAAAAGGTTGATCTGGATTCATTTATTTTGACATTTCTACATTGCCCTCTCTCTGCTGCCCACTTACATCTTCTGGCTGAGAGTTGTTAGGAGATTCCCTAGTCCCATCACAGAATTACAGTTCCCAGAGTTCCCTGGGAAGAGAGGCAGGGCAGTGTAGTGCTTAGAGTGTCCTGGGAGATCAGGGTTCAAATGCCTGCTTGGCCATGAAGCTCATGGGGTGTGACTTTGTGGACTGGTTTTTGCTGATATTCACCTGACCTACGCAAGGTTTTTGTGGAGATTAAATGATGTGCAGGACAACCAAGGCCACCACCCTGAGCTCCTTGGAGAGAAAAAGCTGGGATAGAAATGCAATCCATCCATCAGTTTGCTAAACCTCTCTAGAAGGGGAATGGGGTGGGACTCTTTACAACTCCCAGCACCCTTAACAAACTACAGCTCCCAGAATTCTTTGGGGGGAAGCCATAACTGTTTAAAGTGGTATCGCAGCGCTTTAAATGGATGGTGTAAACATGGCCTTTGTCTCCAGCCCTGCTGCCCTCAATGACCATTTATGTCTGAGTGGGGAATCTGCCCTTCCTGCAACGGTCAGCCTCTGCTGAGCTGCTTTTTCCAAAACCGAAATGACGGCAACCAAAGTTTCCATCCTTTCAAATCCGGAACCTCCAGGCCGCTCCACTTCTCAGGAAATAAAGTACTGAATGCAACAGACCTTACCTCCAAGATGCATGCTGGTTACCATGGAGATAAAATTATTGGTTTCCCTGGAGCCACCACCAACAGGCCCCGGTGTGACTGGCCCCAGGTCACCTAGTGAGCTTCATGTCTGAGTGGGGATTGGAACTTGGGTCTCCCTAGCTGTAGCCCTGCTCTCTAACCACTACACCATACTGACCTATATATTAGTATCAAGTGCAGCAGTAAAAAATGTGGTACGCTGACCGGCTTTCCCTGAATCAGCTCTTCTCAAACTTTCCTTTCTTCTCTTCCAACAGTGACTTGTCCTGCAACAGGCTGAAGGATCTCCTGCCATCGTCTTTCAAGGGTTTGCATGAATTGCAGCAGCTGTATGTATCTTGAAGATTTTTAAGTGGAGGTTGGGGAGCTGCTCCAGGGATCCTTTAGCTGCGATTCCTGCATTGCAACGGGTTGGACTAGATGACCCTTGAGGTCCCTTCCAGCTCTGCAGCGCAATGCTTCTATATGAAAACAATGTAAAAAAACAAAGGTTTTGATGACAGACAGGGCAGTAGCATCATAGAACAGTAGAGCTGGAAGGGTCATCTAGCTGAACTCCTTGGAATGTAGGGCTCAATTGACTGTAATAAAACCTCAAAGCAGTTTGCAAAACCATCTGTCTGTAAGGCATCAGATGCTTAATGTTACTGCCTTCAAATTTATTAGCAAGAGTAACTTAAAGGTGCACAGAAACGAAACGTCAAAGTTTTCAAAATATCAATTGCAACTTCTGAAATTTGTGTTTTTAGAAATTATGTTTATTAAGCAGATGATAACTGAGATTCCTTTCAAAGGCATCACCCACCAACCTATGCCTTTCCCCTCCTTGCAGGAATATTTCAAATAACCCTCTGCACCAGATCTATCCAGATGAATTTGACGATGTCCCTCTCCTGCGCTCTCTGTAAGTGCCCCAAGCAGCAAAACCCTGATTGGTTGGTTTTCCTTAAATCCTTGCAAGAGCCAGCTCAGTCTCGTTGTTGCTGTTCATTCTGTAGGAGCTTGGAAGGACTGGAGATCCCCAACATTCACAGCCGCATGTTTGAGAAGCTCACCAATCTGCATCACATGTAAGTCACCCTTTCAGAGCTTCAAAACACAGTGTGGGGCAGCCCCCTGACACAGGGCAGGCGCTCCCTACAAAACAAGCTAGTAGTAGCTGCAATTTTCTGAGTGGGGCATGGGCAGGGCAGACTGCAGAACTGCAGGGCTTACCCAATTTCACTTCACTTCAGAGTAGGGGAGCCCTCCACATCACCCCCATTTTGTTCGTTATTTATTGCTGGCACCCTCCCTAATATTTATAGGGGTGAAAATGTAAACATTGGGGCCCAATGACCTGGACGTACAAGTAAACTAAAAAATAAAACATACAGTGACTCCATGGCAATTCCCTGTGAAGTTCCATGACAATCTTCCTATATGCATAGAAACACAAGGTGTCATCAAGAGCTTCAGTTCACGGTGGCCATGCCACCTGTAGCATAGGGAGCAGCAAGCATTCCTAGTGGGTGGAGCTTAGGCAAGGGGGGGGTTGCCACTTATTTTTCACGCAAACTTAATCCTAGGGTTTAGGGAGTGTGTGTGTGTGTGTCTTCTTCCATTGTGCACCAAGAGATATAAGAAACTTGAGTCATGCAATACTTTGCTCCACCCCTCGTATCATTAGGAGAAGGAAAGAAATGTGTATAGGGAGGAATGAGGCAGGGGTTAGTTACCCCAAACTTCATCAGAAACCAGGAAGTTTTCTCATAGAATAAATGCAATTAGCAACACCAACAACAATAATAATATTTGCATTGTGTGAGAAGACTACCTCCCACCCCCTCGACTCTAAATCTTCTCCTCTGCGGCAGCTACTTCAAGAAGTTCCAGTATTGCAGTTTTGCACCCCACGTCCGCAGCTGCAAGCCCAACACGGACGGCATCTCCTCCTTTGAGAACCTCCTGGCCAGCGGCGTCCTCCGAGTCTTCGTCTGGGTCGTCGCCTTCATCACCTGCTTGGGGAACCTCTTCGTCATCCTCACCAGGTCCTTCATCACCACGGAAAACAGCAACCACACCTTGGCCATCAAATCTCTCTGCTGTAAGCTTGGGAGGGAGAAGGGAAGTCAAGTCAGGAAGTGTCATCTAGTCCAGCTGGCTGCAACTCTGTGAGCTAAGATCAGGCTGAAGAAGAGCAGGGCAGGGGTAGTTTGACAGGGACCCGACCGTCTCCTCCTTGCCTCTCCCGCAGGTGCCGACTGCCTGATGGGCATCTACCTCTTCTTCCTCGGAGCTTTTGACCTCAGGTTCTCCGGAGAGTACAACCAGCACGCCCAAGCCTGGATGGCGAGCACAGCGTGCCAGCTGGTGGGCAGCCTGGCCATGCTCTCCTCCGAAGTCTCGGTGTTCCAGCTGACCTACATGACCCTGGAGAAATCCTTCTCCGTCGTCTTCCCCTTCAGCCACCACAGGGCCAGCAAGAAGTGGACTCTCTCCACCCTGGCGGTCATCTGGCTCCTGGGCTTCTCCCTGACTCTGGTGCCCTTTTTGTGCACGGAGTCCTTCGGGACGTATTACGGGAGGAACGGCGTGTGCTTTCCGCTCCAGTCCGACGGGAAAGAGCACCACGGGGCTCGGGTTTATTCCACAGGGATATTCCTGGGTAAGCACCCCTCACTCAGCTGGAGAACTTTACGGATTTGGAGGGGGGGTGGGGGGTGCCTATGCTGCTGTGTTGGATGCCAGTTTTGTTAAGGATAATGGTTGAATTTCCTGAAATGGGGATGTTTACTTATGTTAAATTTCCTTTGGCAGTAGTTCTCATGTGATTGGCTGGCTGTGAGTCATGTGAGAGAGCCATTCCATTCTGTTGTGACTGTTATTCAAGTAACTCTCGTATTTAACTGTCTTCTCTCTCTCTATGTATGTGAGGGAGAATGGTTGCTGAGAGAAGTTTCTCTGGATACTGCTGAGGACAATGTGTGTTTAAGTGTGAGTTGTCTGATGTGAAACAGACAGAGGAAGATCCCTAAACGTTAACAGGGAAAAACCTGGCAGGAGCTCTCTATAAGGAACAAAGTGAATACGAATGAGAATATTGTAAATATATTCTTCACAGTTACTTGTTTATGAAAGCAAAGGGTTGTTTTTTTTACAAGTCAGGTGTCAGTCAACGTGCTTCCAGATTTAAAACATGTTTCAACTTTAGTAGCCCTGAGTGGCGTCTGCAGAATTCAGAGCCTATTAAGACTTCTCTTATCCCTTCCGCCCAACAGGTCTGAACCTGGTTGCCTTTGCCATCATTGTGCTGGCCTACGCGAGCATGTTCTACTCCATCCACACCACAGCAGCCAGGACAGGCGAGCGCAGCGCTGTCTCTGTGGAGGTGGCCCTAGCCAAGAGATTCTTCTTCATCGTTTTCACCAATGCTCTTTGCTGGATCCCCATCTTCCTCCTCAAGCTGCTTTCGTTGTTGGACCTGGACATTCCAGGTAGATGCCTTGACCTTACTCATCTTAGAAGCATAGAGTTATAAGTAGGAAGGGACCCCATGGGTCATCTAGTCCAGCCCTCTGCCATGCAAGAACTGCAGCTATAGAATCTCCGAAAGATGGCCACCCAGCCTCTGCTTAAAAACTTCCAATGAAAGAGTCCATCACCTTCCAAGGGAGTCTGTTCCACATCTCTGTCTGGAAGGTCTTCCTAATGTTTAGTCGGAGGACAGTTAAGTGTTCAAAGCCCTAAACGACTCAAGCCCCAAATACCTGAAAGGCCACATCCTTCCCTACAGATCCTCTCTGGTGCTGAGATCAGTAGAGGAGGCTCTCTTGCTAGCTCCTCCACCCTTAAAGGCTCAGGAGGTGACAGTCCAGGAGAGAGTCTTCTTTGTGGCAGCCCCTAAGCTGTGCAATTCCCTCCTCCCAGAGGTGCACCTGGCACCCTCATTGTACAGCTTTTGGAGGATGCTGAAAACACACCTCTTTACCCTGGACTTTGACAGTTGAGGCGCACATTTTAAGACCCACCTTCTGTTTGTAAGCTGTTTTTAATGTTGGGTTGTAATGTTGTGAGACTCCCTGGGACCACAGGGTGCAAGGGGGTGATTATATTAATACAAACTCCTCTTTCTGGACAGGCACTGTGACCTCTTGGGTGGTCATCTTCATCCTCCCCATCAACAGCGCTCTGAACCCGATCCTCTACACCATCACCACCACCTCCTTCCAGGAGAAGCTCAAGCAGTGTCTTCAGAAGAACAAGCCATCTCTGCAGGACACGCAAGGGAAGAGCTTTGTCTTGTTAACCGTCCACAGCAGCACCTGACATTTAGGCCTTGGGGGGTGCTTAAAAGATGTACAAGGACACTTGAGCAGGCTCCCCGTTTGTCCAAAGTGGCAGCGACTAGAAACTTTGACTGCAAGCAAAAGGGTCCACATTCATGCTCTCTTGCACCCCCTTCTTTTTTGCCCTAGAACAATTTGGAGGCTTTCCTTGATTTTGCCAGGGGGTTTGCAGTCAAGATTGCCAGTGGTGATATGCAGAAGAAAGTGCTCCAGGAGTCAGATGAATGGGACAGCATCTGCCCAGTTTCTTGAAGAGATCAGATTCTGTGCGGATTCCTTTGCCCTCCAGAGTGGAAAGCACATTCGTCATATGACAAAATGGTGGTGGGTGGACTCTCCTCCGTTGGAGGTTGAATGATAATCTGTCAGGGATTCTTTAGCAGTGATCCCTGCATTGCAGGGGGTTGGACTAGATGACCCTTGGGTCCCTTCCAACTTTACGATTCTGTGAAAGGGGAGGTATTTGCCCTTAAGGAAAAAGAAAAATTAGGAATCCGCTTTAGGTCAGTATCTTCCTGTTCACCATTCAGTGTCAGGACAGGGCGAATTGATGGAGCACCTCTGGATTTAATTCCACATATGGAGGGGGGAAATTCAAATTACTTTGGACTTTGTGTGTGCAGGTTTCAGGAGTATTTGACTGTGAAAGACCTTTGGCTGGTACTATAGCCTTCCTCTTATCTCCTGCAAGCACCCTTCCTGCTGCTTAGAAAGCACCATCACTGCAAAAAAGGCAATTGTCCATCCTTTGTCAGCTCACTGAAATCCCATCTTCCATGTGACAACCCTTTGGATATTTGAATATGGCTATCATCTCTCTTCTCAGTCTCCTCTTTGCCAGGGCAGACATACCCAATTCTCTCAACCGTTCCTCATAAGCCTTGGTTTCCAGACCCCTGATCATCTTGGTGTCCCTCCTCTGCACACATTCCATCTTGTCAACATACTTCTAAAATGGTGGTGTTAATAAGGTAATTCTCAGTTTGTATTATTATTTTTTGCATTTCATTTCCACTTGACCTCACTTGACAATTCCATCCCACCATGACTCATAACTGCGCTTCACACACTCAACAAAGTGATTCCTGCACTGCAGGGGGTTGGATTAGATGACTTTTTGAACTTATTCCAACACTCTAATTCTATGAAGTGAACTATAATCCGCAAACGCTTATTGTAAAATATGTTTCTTAAGACTTTAAGGCAACATAATACTTTTATTTGGTTTTGCTGATGATTATTATTTATAACATTTATATTTACGTAAATATGCATCTTTACATAAATATGTAAAGATTATATACCACCGTTATCTTCCCAGAACCTCAAAGTTCTTCACGCAGCATAGTTAAAACCATGGCACTCACTCCACCAGGAAGCAATGGTAGCCTAGATGGCTTTAAAAGATTAGACAAATTTATGGAGGAGAGGGCTATTGATGGCTAATAGCCACTATTTTGGAGGCAGCAATGCTTCTTTATACCAGTTCCAGGAAGCCTCAGGAGGTGAGAGTGTTGCTCTTGTGCTCAGGTCTTGCTTGTGTGCTTCCCATTGGGGAATCTGGTTGGCCACTATGAGAACAGGATACAGAACTACATGGGCTCCTTTGGGCTTCATATACTAGAGCTATTTTTATGTTCTTAAAACACGGAGGGCAGGGAAGAGAGCAGTCAGGAACTGGATACAAGTGCATTTATTCCAAAAGCTGCAAAAGCAGTTCTGTAAAGTGTCACGATCTGAGCAGCCTGGGAAAGTGGGGGTGGGGGTGCGTGAAGACAAGGCATAGCTGGACTCTTCCTTCCTCTCTGAGGTCCTTGTGAGCTCCCCGGTGTGTGTGTGGCGCCTTCTGCACATGCTCTACGGTACCCTCGTCCGCAGCTGCCACTTGGGGAGAGGCTCTGCGGGGCGAAAGGCAGATAGGGGAGATGTAAGGGCGGAAGCAGTACCATCTTGAGAGAGGCTGTGCGGGCGAAGAGGAGGCCGGACTAGGAGGAAGGGCGGAAGCAGCGCCATCTGGATGAGGTGCCAGTCGCGAGGGGCTTCTTCGGAGTGGGTGGGAGCGGCGCCATCTTGACGCTGAAGGCGTGGGCGTCATCTTTGGAGAGGCTCTGGGACCGGAAGCGGGGAGCCGAAAGGGCGGAAGTACCGCTATCTTGATGCTGAAGTCGGCGCCGACATCCTAAATGAGGGTTGGCCGACTGCCCACGTCCGCCATCTTGTTTGGGGCCTTCTTCCTTGACAATCTCCCACGCTTCAGGACGGGGGGAGGTGACCTCTAAGTGGTCTAAAACCTGCCCCCCTGGGGCTGAGGTCCTTGCACTGGAGGCAGGCCGATGTCCCCATATTCAGAAAGGGGAAAAAGGAGGACCTACCATTCAGCTTGATGTTGATGCCTGGGAAGGTCCTAAAACAGATCATTAAACAGTGATCTTATGAGCACTTAGAAAAGGATGCTGTGATTACAGTGGTACCTCGGGTTACAGACGCTTCAGGTTACGGACGCTTCAGGTTACAGACTCCGGTAACCCAGAAATAGTACCTCGGGTTAAGAAATGAGATGAGAACAGAAATCGTGCAGCAGCAACACGGCGGCAGCGGGAAGCCCCATTAGCTAAAGTGGTGCTTCAGGTTAAGAACAGTTTCAGGTTAAGAACGGACCTCCAGAACGAATTCAGTTCTTAACCCGAGGTACCACTGTACTAAGAGCCAGCATGGGTTTCCCAAAAACAAGTCAAACTAGACCAATTTATTTTTTTCTTTTTTAAAAAAAGTTACAAGGTTGGTGGATCTGGGGAATGCTGTGGGCGTACTGTTTCTTGATTTCAGTAAGGATGTCGAAAATGCCCCCCATTATATTCTTGCAGAGAAGCTGGTAAAATGTGGGCTACACAATGTTATTATTAGGTGGATTTGTATATAGTTGACTGACCAAACCCGAAGGGTTCCTCATCATCCTGGGGGAAAAAAGTGGCAAGTGGGGTGCCACAGGGTTTTGTCCTGGGTCCATAGTTGTTCAATGTCTTTATAAATGACTTGGATGAAGGTATTGAGGGCATGCTCATCACGTTTCCAGATGACACCAAACGAGGAGGTTTACCACAGCGCCATTAAGACTCCATTTAAAAAATGTATGCGTTGAACACTGTTGCATTGCATAGATATTCCACTAGATGGCAGCTAAGCTTTTCTAAAGAATATCCCCAGGAAAAGTAAAAAGGTTCCAAGTTTTGAGGGTGGAGGAAAAACCTTCATTTTCTACTGGCTAGACAATTTATGCCTGTGGATATTAAGGCATTGACTATGTCCTATATCTTGTAAGATTTCAAGGCCTGTTTTCCCTCCTTTAGAAATTATAGCTCCCTGAGGGTTGGTCGTACCAATGACTGTTCTAGCACAAAACCCCAAGTTGCAGATACGTTACCCTTCAGGCAGATTGCACCAATGGAAATTTGTAAGGTGATCAGGCTGTTGGTGGCCTAAGTATTGCAGAGTCTCATCACACAAGGTCAAAGTCAACAGGAGAGACGTTTGGATTGCAGGCAGAGCAATTGACCCCCAATAAGCCAGATTGTCCCCTTCTGTAAAATATTATGCCAGTGGGGCAGAAAGAAAACCATTGCACATATGCAATGTCCACATGTGTGCTTATGACACAGAATTTATTGCCACACCTGTGTTCTCCCCTCTCCAGCTTGCTTCTCTTTCTCCCCCTCACCATTTCTCTGCTTTTGTTCTTCTGGGTCTCATTTGCACCTTCTCTTTTCTTTCCCGACGCATCAATCATGGGCAGATTACAATGTGGAAAAGCAGATGGGAACCTGGGTGACATTTCAGCACATTGCCCCTGCACTCACAAGCAGGTGGGAGTTGTTTGCTTCCAAGCCAGCCATTCCAGAGGCCACTTAAATGGCCAACAGATTGTCTCCAATGTGAGTTGACGAAGAGCTGCATCCAACTGTCCAAATGTAGCTGGCGAAGGGTCACCGGAATCTTAAAACACAACTGAAGCAGCAACATCTTGCACTCCTAGCCAGCCCTATCATTTGTGGGCCACAGGCAGCAGATTAGTTGCATGTTAGCTGGGTTTGGCCTAATTACATTCTGTCCTTTTTTCAACAGGCTGTTGGGCAATGAGTGGAGACGGAGGACAAATTTGCTTTGCTTTGCATTGTAATGAAAAAAACCTCTTCTGAATTTGCATTTCTCAAGCCAATATACCAACACCAAAAGAAAAACATCTTTAAAAGTTGCACTTGTACAAGTTTTAAGATGCAGGTCTCTAAGCAAACAATATATACAAAAATCCATCTGTTAGGGGGAAATATGCATAAAAATGTGTGTATTAGTAAAAAGAACATACAAAAATGCACTATATTAGGGGAAATTGTTTGCAAAAATGTATATCAATCAAAATTAATATAATACAATAAAATTAAATATAATAGAAAAATGTGTTTATGAGGAGAAATCAATTCATGAATTTTAATGATTTCTTTTTTTAAAAATGCAAATATCTCCAGAAATGTGGGAAACAATTTAAGATTGGAAAAATGAGAAAATTTGAGCACCAAAATTGACAGATCTGCCTAGCTCCCTCACAGATAGCAAATGACCCCTCTAACACACCCTGTCCCCGGTTGCCCACCCTTGCTCTGTGCCAGCAATGGGTGCCTTCAGCCTTCCAGTTGTTGATCTGCAACTCCCATCATCCCTGCCTGTTGCCTCCACAGTGGAACTGCAGCTTATACCTACTGCATTCCAGCTCCATTACTGAAGGCAGCCCTGTATAGGAAAGTTTTTAATGTTTAATGTTTTATTATGTTGTTGTATATGCTGGAAGCTGCCCAGAGTAGCTGGGACAACCCAGTCAGATGGATGTGGTACAAATAATAAAATTATTATTATCACCATCACAGGCACTGACTTTAAGTACCCTGCTCTCTCTGGAAGGCTGAGATTTGTGCACTTCCAATAAGGGCCCAATGAAAGTTATCCCAAATTCTGCAGTGCACTTTGGTGGAGCGCAGAGAATTTCATTAGAATGGTAAAACGAGAAAACAGGTCAGTGGCAGCAGTGTCACCAGGTGCAGCGCAGTTGGATGAGATCCGTGGAAAATGGCCTCCTGGGCCAGATTAGGACCTGTTTCCAGATCTAACTAGTCAGTAGACCACAGTTTTAAAGGAAGGCAGGGGACCATCTTGGAATGGGGCTTAACTTAGAGCAAAACTATTCCATTAGCTTCTATTCTACCTAACCCAGAGAACTCTTTGTGCTGTATTTCTTCTGTTTTGTGCGACCACATCAGAAGACACACCGTGTCATTTCTTAACGCCGTGTTACAAGCCACAGCCACTATAAATCTCTCCCTGCCCCACCCTCCAGAGATACCATTCTCCACCTGAAAATATTATTAACTGCAAACATCGGGCTCCCTTTCTGTGAATGTCATTTCCCAGCCATGTTATTTCTCTCTCTCTCTCTCTCTCTCTCTCTCTCTCTCTCTCTCTCTCTCTCTTCTCTCTCTCCTCTTCTGCATTGGGAAAGGGGGAATTTGCTTGACTTTATTAAAACAAATAAGTCCCCTTCCTCATACAACTTCCGACTCAAATACCCCTTTCTTCCTGAAACACTGCAAGCATGCTTCACATTCTCTCCACCTCACAGGTCTGTTTCCCAAGAAAAGGAGAAGGGGGGGGTGCAGCCAGCTTCCTCCTTTCATTAAAAGGTATAAAAATGTCAGTGCCACTGAAAATACAATATCTTTATTCTCATCGTCTAGGAGACAGGATGTGGAGAGGGTGTTAAGTGTCAGCGATGTCAAGTTTTACTTCCTGCCCCCTAATCAATCCCGCATGAGGCCTGTCCTTCCAGGTAGGCCTTGCTCAGGCCCCGAACCTGACCTGTTCTGGGCCCCTTCGATTTCAGTCGCCTGGAGGCTCAGGGGAAAGGGACCTGGGCAGGTATTAGTCCCAGGCCGTCTCACCCCAACTCCAGGGTTAGAAATATGGAGGAAATTTGTCACGATCTGTTCAAATGGCCCGGGGATTATTTTCTGGATGATTTCATAGTCTGGCTATTAGCAGCTCTGAAACATAACGCCAGCGCTTGGGTTTGGCTCTCAGGAAAGGGGAACGTAGGACGGGGCTCAAGGTGAAGGAGCAGAGGTGCGGAAAGAGCGGCAGCAAACTGGGGGCCAGTTTAAGAGCATAGGAGGCTGACCCAGTCACACCCTTTGTCCCTCTCGTTCCATATTGTCTACACTGACTGGCAGCAGCTCTCCAGAGTTTCAAGCAAGTGATAATTCCCAGTCCTACTGGAGATTGAAACTGGAACTTTTTGTGTGCAAAGCAGACGCTCCACCTTTGGCTCAGCTCTGGTTATGGTCTGGGCCTTAAAAAAGTTTTATCAGTTAAAACATGTTGCATTATCTCCCTCTCCTTGCCCCAATAGGAGTGAAGATACCATGAGTTGTTGGGGTTCAAACAAACTAATCTACTCTTTCTCCCCACCCTGCATTTTCTGTTTATTTTGCAGCAGACGCTCAGCACATTACAGCTTCTGGAAATAACTGAACAGGCTGAGTTATTACTGGACTCTGCTTATGTGTTTTTTTGGGGGAGCTGGAACTCCCCCCCTTTTGCTTCTGCATACCTCAAGATTGATCTGAGCATTCACACACCTCGCTTTTGTTTTCTCGATTGTCCCAGTCCTGAACTCACAATTAGGGGGAATGAGATGGTTCAAAGATGCACCATTGTTGCTAATGAAATGTTACATCTGCAGTTGCACTTGTTGCCTTGCTACAGTTTGTATGCACAACGCAAAACTAAAAACAACAACCTGCCTGCCACCACTTGCCACCTGCCTGCCACCCACTGCCAACCCTCCTGCCCTGGGATTTTCACACAACAAATCAAACTGCTTACTCTGAAGATTTCAGCAATGTACACTGTTGACAAACTGTATCTGTTGTAATACAGTGGTACCTTGGTTCTCGAACTCAATCTGATCTGGAAGTCCGACATCCAAAACGTTCACAAACCAAGGCACGGCTTCTGATTGGCCCTGCAAACAGTGCCGACAGCCGAAACAGACATCCGGCTTCCAAAAAAGTTTGCAAACCAGAGCACTTCCGGGTTGTCGCATTCGGGAGCCGATTTGTTTGGGAGCCAAGGTACCACTGTATATGTGAAGGCTGGTACCCCCCCCCCCTTTTTAACTTATAGCTTGTCAATATTCCTTAACAAATCAAACAAGAAACAACTGTTTATTTATTTCTGTACAGCCACATTCATATCTCCAAAATGAATACGACTGGCTGCAGGCATATTATAAGCTGCAATATTTATTGTGCTGTTTTCTCTATCATAAATATCTCCCTCATTAGTGCTGAGGTTTGGAGCAGGGGCAGAGTATGCTATAGCAGGCAGGAGGGCGCATGTCAAAGCCCAGAGGGTCAAAGCGGGTCACAAGCCAGGTCCTTGTTAAATGTTTCAGTGTGTTTGCACAAGAGGCAAACTGGCCACATCGGGCTGCAAAACGAGAATCGGGTTTCACGGTGGCAGAGGAGAAATGTTCAAGAAGGAAACTTATAGTTCCACGGCCATGAGAAAAGCGTGATGTAATGCGAGCGGCATGTTGATGCATCGCTGTCCTTCGGGAGTTTGAGAAAACAAGGTCTGCAGCCGCCCGACCTCATATTCTTCTGCATCCGTGGCCTGTCAGCAGCTAAGGTCCTTCAAGATCAATGCCTCAGCTCTGCGACGAAGAACTTGCATTTCTCTGTACGTAGGGCTTAATTTGAACCAGGCCCAGAACTTCTTCTTTTAAAGATGGGACTCTGATGGAATATATAAGCAAAATGAAGAAGAGTGGGACAGGAAGGCTACCTCACATATGCATGATATGTGTCGCTTAGGGACATGAGAAGCTAACTTAAAGCAGGCAAGACTCTTTGTCCACCTCTGGCCTGTTAACATCTACTCTCAACGGCACCAGATTTCTGGGGTGGGATCCTCCAGGGCAATGGAAGCTGGTGTATTAGGGTGCTTTAGGAGCCAACTCCTAGGGGCCAAGGTCCCTTCGGCTCCCCGATAAAATCTTAGAGGGGGCTGGGCCCCCAAAGTTGACAGGCATTGCCATTCAAATGGTGTGTGTGTGTGCCATGTATTGTGATGGATTATGCGGTGTGGGGCTTACCTCTCCCTCCATATTTTATTTACATTGGCATCCATGTTGGGTGCATTGAGCAGTGCTTCACAAAAATAGCTTTAAGGTGGTGTGATCCTTGGGGCACATGTTGAAGGATTCAGCTACGTATATGGTGACCTATTTTATGTCTGTGAGAAACGAGAAAAGGTCACTAGAAAGGTAGGAACCTCCCCCCCCCAAGTGGATGTGTGAAATGTCCCTTATCTTGTTAAGTTGCATTGTGAGTTGAACCCCTAAGTTGAGCCAACACAAATAAGTAGCAAGATATGCTGTTAAGACCCTGGAATTTTCTCTGGAGATTATGCAGGCAGCCATACATTCAGTGGAAGTGTAAGACTATCTGCTAGGGGAAAGCCCAGATCCTGTTTTGCGTTCAGACCACATTCCACTTGTGAGGTCTGATATTCCTGCACTCAGAAGCCATATGAATCGGTGGATATTGTTACCTAACTTTCTCGGTTCCCGTGGCACACCTATCTGATAAAAATATTATATGTGCACCTAAGGGCCAAAGTTAATACCTCATGACGGCGTCCTTTGCTGTACAAAGAAGGTGAAAATGATTGACTAGGCTCACTTGGCCTAAGAAACCAAAACAGGATACAGTCAAGGAAGCCTGCTAAGAAGAACAAGAATTTTTACAACTTTGCAGGGCCAGGAACGAGGGGGAGGAATTAGCAAAGACTAAGCAGTGCTTTTGAAAATGTGCTCCAGGATATCGTGCAGTTCCTTCCACAATTATTAAGCATTCCTCAATGAGAAGATCAGGAATTAAGGAAAGACCGCCTCATTCCTACAGTTCCTCCCCTGCGGTATACATCTGTGGTCAAGTGATTTGCACTTTCTAGGGTGTACTTGCCTTTCATGCCACCTGAGGGTGGATCTCAACATATGTAAGAACACAAGCAGAGCCTGCTGGATCAGGCAAGTGGCCCATCTAGTCCAGCATCCTGTTCTCACAGGGGCCAAACAGATGCCCCCAATGCGAAACCCACGAGCAGGACCTGAGTGCAACAGCGCTTTCCCTTCCTGCAGTTTTTCAACAACTGGCGTTCAGCAGGACTGCTGCCTCCGACTAGAGGCAGAGCATAGCCATCTTGGCTAGTAGCCATCAATAGCCCTCTCCTCCTCCTTGAATTTGCCCAATCCTCCTTTAAAGCCATCCAAGTTGGTAGTCACCACTGCCCCCTGTGGGAGAGAGTTCCATAGTTTAACTATGTGCTGCGTGAAGGAATTATTTTGTCTGTCCTGAATCTTCCAACATTCAGCTTTCTTGGATGCCCATGAGTTCTAATGTTATGTGAAAGGGAGAAAAACAACAACAACCCTCTGCCTTCTTTCTCCATGCTCAGCATCCTTTTATGCACTTCTATCACATCCCCTCTTACTTGCCTTTCCTGTAAGCTAAAAAGCCCAGAAAGGGACGCGGGTGGTGCTGTGGGTTAAAGCACAGAGCCTAGGACTTGCCGATCAGAAGGTCAGCGGTTTGAATCCCCGTGACAGGGTGAGCTCCTGTTGCTCGGTCCCTGCTTCTGCCAACCAAAGTCCCTCGGTCCCTGCAGTTCGAAAGCACAAAGTGCAAGGAGATAAATAGGTACCGCTCCGGCAGGAAGGTAAATGGTGTTTCCATGCACTGCTCTGGTTCGCCAGAAGTGGCTTAGTCATGCTGGCCACATGACCCGGAAGCTGTACGCAGGCTCCCTCGGCCAATAAAGCGAGATGAGCGCCGCAACCCCACAGTCGGCCGCGACTGGACCTAATGGTCAGGGGTCCCTTTACCTCTACCTTTTAAAAGCCCAGATCTTGTAAATGCAAGCATCCTGCTCCTTTGGGCTAAATGCTAGCCAAGCCCCTTCCCCATAGCCCTGTGCCAGATTGCTGCAGCATGGAGCACATTCTCACGAGGAAGTGGTGCTTTCAGAGTTGTGACCCAAAGGCTGCCTAGTTGCAAAGGAAACGCGAAGAGCACCCAACATTTGTTCACTAAGTCAAGGCCAATCAAAAAGCTACAATTTCATAGCTCATTATTCACAGGCTTGTGTGGGCTGGAGCACTAGCATTTGGATTTTTTTTTTTTTTAAAGCCAATCATATGGAAGCAATTAGTCAGAACTTTGTTAAGAAAGAAAAGCGGGGGAAAGCATTAAGGTGCTTGTAGCATTAAAGCTCAAGTGATCCATAAGCTGGGACCATAATTCACCAACACTTAATGGCAGTTACCCTGCAGATGTGCTTTTTATACAGAAATATCAGCTTACCGCTTTGAAAAATTAGCCCACTGAAGGCTATCGGGCTTGAAGCTGGCTCTGGGGGATATTAGATGTTGGCTGAGCAGCCGTCTCACTCCAAAGGGACGGCAAGCAGAGGTGGAAATTTGGCTTTGGGTGGTTGTTAGGAAGGGAGTTTCGCTCCTCACAGGTCTCTGACTTCCTTGCGTTTCAAAACGGCAAGTGAAATACCAAAATATATATCCCATCGGTCGCTTTGTGTGCTGGATCCTTGAATTCCCCAGCTCAGCCTTTCTCGTTCATCATTCGCCCCTGGGAGATTTGTCCCAGCTCCCGCAGCAGAAGTAAATGCTAAATGCTGTGGCTAAGATTACAGTGGTACCTCTGGTTATGTACTTAATTCGTTCCGGAGGTCCGTTCTTAACCTGATGCACCACTTTAGCTAATGGGGCCTCCCGCTGCTGCTGCGCCGCCGTCGCGCGATTTCTGTTCTCATCCTGAAGCAAAGTTCTTAACCTGAGGTAATATTTCTGGGTTAGGGGAGTCTGTAACCTGAAGCGTATGTAACCTGAAGCGTATGTAACCCGAGGTACTACTGTACAAAAGTGTTTCTCCACCAACATGATAAGAAGGGAAATGCACACACCCCTCCACCCTTCCTCATCCAACTAAAATACACCAGTGGTAGTTGAAAAACCTTAATTTGGCTTGGACTCTCCCATTTGTTTGGGTGCTTACATGTTCAACAATGCTCAGTGGGGTTCTGCCCCTCCATCCTTTTGCTCCACCATCGCTGGAGAGGAGGGAGGGTAAAGAAGTCCAGAGATTCAATTCAGTTTTCTTCTATAGTGGAATTTATCCAATTCACACTTTCTGAAACAGTATGAGAATGGAACACACACAGGAGAGCACATGGTTCTGATTGGCTTTGGATGGGTTGATTGACACAGAAGGTTACGAGTATCTCACCCCTCATTATAAATCTTTGTAAACACACCCTCTCCATGGCTTCTTACAGAGTTAAAAGGGGTGTGTGTGGGTGTGTGAATGAGCAAAAGAATCCCCCCCAAGCCATTTCTGTGGGAGAGAGATGCTGGAGACAGGGGCGGGACCTGTTGGTTGTGATTATTGTGATTGGCTGAGCCGAGAAGATGGGCAGAAGCATCCAAGAAGCCTCTCAGTCAGTGTAGTAATTAGGATTGTGGGTAATGGGGGACAAACTGGACTGTGGCTTTGGAGGTGGGCTTTTTTTTGAGGGGGGGGGTTCAGAATCTTGGGCGAGCTCTGCTCTACTTTGGCCTTAGGCATACAGGTGGGAAAACGAAGGATTGCCAATAGTCTGCAATTTGGAAGAAGTGGCCACTAAAATCAGGTCCATGGAAATAATGGAAAATATAATTGGAATCAGAATTGCTGGAGAGGATGTACCTTTCAGTTTGAGACTGATTTACTTTGTGTATGAATTGCTTCCCAGAGGCCCCCAGAAGTGAATTAACAATAAAAAACATATATAAAAACAAGGGCTTTCCTCGTTGTGTCCAGGGCTTTCCATATTCACTTAAGCTCCAAAATGCTAGAAAATTGCAGCTGCTGAGAGCCAATCCTTTAACAGATGGATAAGGTATAGTGTGCTGTTAGTTGCAGCTTCACCACCATCCATGGCAGAGTGGCGTGGGCAAGCCTAAGCCCCGGAGTTGTCTGTTGACACATGGAGTCTACGCAACTGATGCAATTGTGCAACTGAAGCTACCATTCCACATTGCAAGTGCCCAACTTGGCAACTGATGCTATCCACTTAGGACAATAAGAGTTGGAAGGGACCAGGAAGTGACAGGGTAGAAATGAACTAAAGGGGAGTTTTTCCTGAGAGGGAAGAATTAGTATTTCTAAACCAAAATGACCTTGCACACAACAGTTGACATGTCAAGTGGTTCATGGATGTGTCTGTGGAGTTCAAAAGCTATGCGTTGAATACGACAAAGTCATTGCACCAGTGGAATATGCTTTCTGCTCAGATTTGAGGACCTGCAGGATGAGTAGTTGGAGGGGAAGTTCAGTTACATGAACGAAAGTAATCCCACTTGCGCAGTGAGATTGTTGGGTACATTCTTGTATCTGTACCAGGTGCTCACTGACTGGCAGATTTCATGGGCTGGTGAGCTCCTATCTGGACTACTGCAATGTGCTGTCAGTAAGCCTACCCTTGAAGACAGTTTGGGGGTTGGAGTTAGTGCGGAAGGCAGCTGCTTGAGTGGTAAGGGGGCAGTCCAGTGGGACCATGGGTCATTGATCCTAAAAGCACTGCATGGGCTGCCAGTGAGCTATTGGGACAATTCAAAGTCTTAGTACCAGTGTATAAAGTCCTAAACAGCTTGGAACCCAGGGATATAAAAGAACACATCCCCCAGTATCAACCATCTCAGACTCCACTACCAGCAGGTAAGGTTATGCCATCCCTGGAGGCTGCCAGGTTGATGTTGACCCATGACAGGGCCTTTTCAGTGGTGGTGGTTCTCTGCTTGTGGAATGCCCTTCCTTGGTGAGAGGTGTCTGTCTCCATCATTATTGACTTTCAGGAAGAATGTGAAAACATTCCTATTTACTCATGCATTTGGTGGCTAAACCGCAGTACTGTTCCCAGCAACCCTGAGATCACGGGACGAGAGAATGTTTCCAACTGTTTTTATATTTATTTATTTATGTGCTTGCTTGTTTATTTTAAACACATTTTAATGGTGATGTGTTTGCCACCCTGGGCTCCTCTGGGTGGGGGCAATGGCAGGAGAGCAAAGGAATAAATAGGGAATTTTTTCCTCAGCTGGAACTTGCTGGAACTCAGTTCTGGCACCTCTCAGGTGAGCACCATTGCCATCCTAAGAGAATGAGGGAGGTGTTCGTGGTGAGTCCTGGCACCTCCTTTTCTAGAAACATCTCACTGAAAATTAACAATATTGTATTGAAAACCCAAAGCACCTCCATCCTCTTGGAGGTGAGTGTTTTCTAAACTCAGACATACTTTCCCCTTACAGGGAAATGCAACAAAATGGAACCCCAGGAGTTGCCATAAACTTTTGGCCTCACTGGAATCAAAAGATGTTGTAGATCAAATAAGGACCAGGCTG
This sequence comes from Podarcis raffonei, assembly GCF_027172205.1. Classification (NCBI taxonomy): domain Eukaryota; kingdom Metazoa; phylum Chordata; class Lepidosauria; order Squamata; family Lacertidae; genus Podarcis; species Podarcis raffonei. The sequence continues at coordinate 16,588,068 of NC_070616.1, forward strand.
CCTGCAGATCTCTGGTCCAATGTGGTGGTGTGTGAGAGTGGACCAAGCTGCAGAAAGACCCAAAGTTTATCTCCCCGTGCCTTTCAGTTATGGGGCACAGTTATGGGCCTTCCAGTTCCAGGCACTGTGTGGAGGCCCTTGGTTATTTATTTGTTCCTGTAATTTGTAGCTTTTCCTCAGCAAGAGCTGAGATCACGCTCTTGTCTTGCAAATCCCTTTGAAGAACAATAAAGTCCAATATATATCTATAATGCACACACATACATAGTTTTGAAGGGGGACAGATGTAATCTTATCTGGTGCTGGCCTCACAATAACAGGAAAAGGCAGGGAGGCCTGGAATCTGAGGGTGGAGAAGGGTTAAGAGCGAAGGCTTGTAATGGTCCCTGAGAGACATCTTTAATCAGAGGCCGGCTGCTGAGTTGGCACATAGCATTCTGGTTTGGAAGTTCTCTTTGAAGATGGAGGGGGAAAGGAAGCCCATGGCGGATGGGCAGGTTAGGAGCAACAAGGGGAGGAGCCAAAAGCTGAAGGTCGCTTGGCCTGCTAGCCTTTGCTAAATGAAGGAGATTGGCCTAACTTGCAACTCTTACGAAGTCATCTTCTTCTTGGTATTTGCTCCCACAAGGGCAACTTGGATGGCAATAAAACAGGTTTAGGCAAATTCAGGAAGGATAACACTGCCATTGACTACTTCTTTTGGCCAAATTGTTTTTTATTAATTTTCCAAGTTTTAGCAAAAACATTGTCATCAACTGCTATTCATCACAGTTATTCTCTGCCTCTGCTGTTGAATATAGCATGTCTCTAAAACCCTGTCTTTTCAGCTTTAGGAGTCAGTGTGGTATAGCGGTTAGAGTGTTGGACTAGGACCTGGGAGACTAGCGTTCATATCTCCCCACACTTGACCATGAAGCTCACATTTGTTGCTTTAGATTTTGATTAAAAAGCAATCTTTAGTGACTCATCTGCAATCGTGTAAAGGTTGCTTTTTAATCAAAATCTAAAGCAACCAATAGATTTTGGTTAAAAAGGAATCTTCATTATGATCACTAAGTCACTAAATTACAGTCAAACAAACAGAGTTTGCAATTAGCAAGGCAGCAGCAGACTTTTAGGAATTAACAGCAAAGGACTAGGGTTATAGGTGTGTGCATTGCTACACTTTCACTGTCCTGTTTAGACTGGATTGCTGAGTACAGTTGTCAAGGACGTCCCCAGTTCCTAGCAATGCAAGCTAGTGCACAGAATTTTGCCACTTTTGCCCTACACAACCTTTGGAGTGTTCTTAAGCAAAAAACATGATCAGCTGGAGCAAAGTTTTTGCCACAATGATAGGGCTTGGCAAACAATAATTTCTTCACCTAGAGTGAAAATACCACCATTTAGGGGTTGGGTGAGCCTCTTGAGGTAAGTGGGTCACCATCACCTTAAAGATCCCCTGGTAGCCACCAAACACACTTCATTGGTGAGGCAACTCAGAGAAGGACCTCCAAAGAAGACCTCAAGTCCAGGCAGGTATATATGGGAGAATGTGATTCTTCAGTTACCGGTAGTTTTGGTTTGAATCATTTATGGTTTACCCATGGCATGGTGGAGAAGCAGCATTTACCTGACCTCCCAGAAGCTGAGTTGCTGCTTCTTACCAGGAGGGAGGGAGGGAGGTGCAAGGCGGTGGGGAGGTTGGCATGGCGCAAACACACTAGCAGAAGCCCCCCTGTTGCCTCACCCTGCCTCTCTTCCTTCAGGTAGGTAGCAGTGACTTACCTGTTGGGAGGTCAGGTTGGCACAGTTGCCTTACCATGCCATCTGCTGCTGGGTTTACTGGTCTCTTTGAGGACTCCCCAGAGCACAGTTTGAGCTGAGTTGTGCTGACTCATTCTGAGAAATAATTGATCACCACCAAGACTAGAGCTGGGAAGAATCTGAGCGGTTTCAAGGATGAAGGCTGAAGGTTAGTAGAGAAGAGAGAATGAGAGGCAGCAGGCTGTGTGTGTGTGTGTGTGTGTGTGTGTGTTTGTCTTCCCAGCTCATGTTAGGACTTAGGAGGCCGAATGCTTACAAGGTGATGATCCCACCGCAATTCAGAGCAGCCATGTCTGAGGTTCTGAGTTCCACTTCCTGATATAAGCAAGGGAGAAAGTGTCAAAGCGAATGAAGCCTGGCTGAGGCAGCCTGGCTCTGAGATGCTTTGCAGGTGCTCCTTTTCGTAGAGGAGGACAGATAATGAATAAAACGTGGTTGCTGCTTTTCATGGCAGGAAATGTGACAAGCTCAAAACCTTATGACTTGGAGAAGCAAGTGAAATATGACTTTGAGCTCATCCGAAAAGTGCCTAACTAATCCAAGATGTTGCTCCGTGTATTCCTGCTGATGCGGGTTATTGGTTGGAACAGTTTTACAAGTAACTGGGATGGGGAGAGAGAGACAGAAAGCTTGAGAAGTGGGGGGGGGGTGGAATGATTTTTTCTTTTAAAAGGACAACAGGATGTGGACTTCGAGCAAGGATTATATAATATCTCGCATTAAAGGTGGAGTCCCTCCCTCCCCTCCCTTTTCTTTTTACATGGTCATAACCCCATTGCCTGTGAGCCCAGAGGGAAAGCATAAGATAAAGACACAATCTAAATAAAATTGTTTTACATATGGAAATCACAAAGCAGAGGCCTTCCAAAAATAGACATAACAGGCACCCACCAAAGTCTCTGTATTCTCAGAAGTTGCTCTATTCTCCAAGCAGGGGCCAGGAGTGTGCTCAGCTGCCAACCTGAGTGCTTTGCACATGAGCACAAGATGTCTCTAGATGGCTTGTTTATGGAACATTCACCCTGACTTGCTCCTGCATAAAGCTTCCAGAAGTTAGACGATGCTTGGACTTTCTTGAGCATTGGTTCTGATTTGTTTGCAGGGAAGCTGACGTGACAACAAGCTTTCGCCCTGATTCCCTTGTGCTGTGATTCAGCATCTTCCCATTAATCATCCCTTCACCCAACACTCCTCCGTGCGTTTCCCTTTCCCTTTCCTAATCTCAAAAAAGTGGATTTATTGTGCCAGGGTGAAATAATGCTACAGTCTGCTTCAGTTGCCCAAACCTACATTTCTGGTATGTGTGTGAATCCCCTTTGCAAAATGAACAGAACTAGACAGGCAGTTCAACTGGGTCTGCTTATGTTTCCATGTATGTGTTCCTGGCATTGCTCACACATAAAGAAAGACGTAGCACTTTAAAATGTGCAATATATACGGTACATGCGCTATACATTTATTTATTTACTGCATTAATATCCCACTTTTTCCTCCAAGGAGCTCAAAGGTGGCATACAAGGTTTTTCCAATCCTTATGCAATCCCTACAACAATCTTGCGAGGTAGGTTGCGCTTCCTGGCCAAGTGGGGATTTAAACCCTGGTCTCCCAGATCCTAGTATGATACCCTACACCACACTGGTTCACTAGCATCATACCACTTCAAACAATAATGGATTCCCCCCCCCAAAGAATCCTGGGAACTGTAGTTTGTGAAGGGTGCTGAGGGTTCCCCTCCCAGAGTTACAGTTGCCAGAGTGGTTCAAGAATCAATCCCTCTTTCCAGGGAACTCTTGTTCCTGGTCCACCCTCCTTTTTCAAGAGCAGCCTGTGCTTTGAGAAGATCCCATACATCACTATAGTTTTTCACAGCAGTGCCTTCCATTTCTCCTTTTTAAACGTGTTCTCCTTTTGTCAGCGTAGTAATAACATCTCTCATGTTTTCCTTGGGGAGTGTCTGCTCCAGTTCTCCTGGACACTGTTTATCATCTGGCGCGTTATTAATAGCAATTCTGCCTGTTGGGTCAACTGAGTTCTCCTCACAGAATGCTTTGGGTTATTCTAAATTGCTCTGGCTGTGTTGCTTTAAGAGCAGGGCTCATTCATAAAAGCATTCCCTGGTGGACTGAAGCCCTGACCTTTTGAGTATTTTTCAGTTTGATTCTTACACAAACCTAGGCCACTATACGAAATCATTTTCTTCCAATCTGCCTCAAAACCCTTCTCTGTGCTTTTTAAACCCAGATGGCCTTTCTCCTGTCAAAAGTATTAACTGTCAGGCTAGTAAATGCAGCTGCTACATGAGGTTTTGGATTCTCTGCCCTTAGAAGGAACCTTTAGCCCCCTTGAACTGGGAGAAAGAATATATATGTCTTGTTACCAGTTTGTGAGGTGTCTGGGCTCCCCTTTCTAATTCTGGATCCCCCCTTTCTAATTCCAGTGTGCCAGATATTGAATTTAGCATGTTAAAATATAAGCCATGTTTAAAAGAAACAAGCTGGGCTGGCATCTTGATAAAGTAATTGCCTGGAGAGATGAACCATTAAAAGGGCACCAACAAATGGGGGACAACCCAGGAAAAAGGCCCTTGACAGAGACTCTCTGGGTTGGACAGCAAAGGGGGAAAGTTTCTCCCTGAGGCGAGTTATAGCAGAGAGAAAAGGCCAGAGTTTCAGAAGGGAGAGGCAGAATTGCAGTGGCCGATAAGGTAGGCGGAAGGAAAAATAGTTGCATTTTTTTGCAAGCAGGGAAGGGTTGGGGGAGGGCAGAGCAGAAAGATTGCTGGAAGTTTTTGGATCAAGGGCGCCGACTTGCCCCCCACATTGCGGGGGTGCATCACATGACACATCATGTTACACATCACATGTCCCATCCTCGCCTAGCGTGTGAGTGATTGTGTGTCGGGCTGGTACTTGCAGGTGTCCCGCCGTCGCGATGCTGGCACTCACATGTTGGGTGGGGAATGGGGCTCAGCCTCCTCTTCCCTTCGTGACATCGGGTGGGCAGGAGGAGGTGGAGTGGGGCCACAGGATTTTGGGAGAGCCCAGCCCCCTCCTTGAAAAATTTGGGGGGACTAAAGAGCCCTCAGCCCCCTCCCAGCGTGCCTGTTTTGGATCCAACATGGCAGCCATGAGAACGACAAGAGAGCTGTTGCTCTGCCTATGAGAGAAACAATATACCCTCTTGGAGTATAATGCTGGGCACCCCTTCCATCTAGACCTGGGTTTCCCAAACATAGGTCCCCAGCTGTTGCTGGACCTCAACTCCCATCATCCCTGGCTAGCAGGGATGATGGGAACTGTAGTCCAAAAGCAGCTGGAGACCCAGGTTGGGAAACTCTGATCTAGATTCAGGTTGGATATATGTGTAAATAAACCATATATCATAAAGACACCGCAGTCTCCGCTGTGCCTCATTCCTAAAAGGAAACACAGACCTTGAGTAAGCACTCCCGAATCCCCTGGAATCCTGCACCGCTCAGAGGTTAGGGTGGCATGCAACAGTTTAAACAAATTACTCAAAGTTAATTCTGATTAGCCATTTTGTGGTGGAAGATCCACCCCATTCCTATCAAAATCATCTTCACTTTATTGTATCCAGAGTTCTTGGTCTGCTGGTGCAAGGGCTCTGATGTCAGCAGATGGTGGTATTTTAATGTTGAGCAACAGAGGGACTCAATGCAACAGTTACACAGTGGGGAACTTGTTGCAAAACAGATGGCTGGTTTGATGTGGCCATCTCCGTTCTACTCACCAGAAATCAAAATGCATACATAGGTGATCACTCCCTTTCCCCAAATTCTCATGGTACCCCTTAGGACCAGCAGAACTGTATCCTCCAGACCAAATTCTTTCAGCTTGACCACAAATTAGATAGTTCTCAAAAGCCATTGCCATTGCAGCACATGGCTTTTCAGTAGAAAAGCTGGGGGAGAAAACCTACCCAGCTCGCACTTCCAGAAACTATATGTGACCTGAGACCCGGTCACCCTCAGGAATGTGCAGTTCTTCAAATACTGCGACGAAGTTCTCTAACCAAAACATGTGGACAAAAAAAAAAGTGTGCATTAGCGAAAATGCATCTATGAATATGCACCTATTAATATGTATAAAAATGCATATATTAATGAAACAGCATACAAAAATGCATTATGTTAGAGGGAAATGGCTTGAAAAGAGTGTGCACAGTGCAATAGTGTATATTCAAAGAAATTTGCTTATGAAATTTCGTGAGGACTCTGCAAATGTTTGAAGAAATGGGCAAATGGAACTTGAAAGACTGGAAAAAATGACACAGAGACAGAAGTTGAAATGGTCGGATTTATCCGCCCTGCCCTAGCTCATTGCACCTGTGCCCTGGTGGTAGATCCTGGTGGGTTTGTGTTACCTAGTTTCATCTAGCAGAGGCTGTTCCCCCGCACTCATGGCAAGGAGTCCGTGTAGCAGGCCTTTTGGCCTTTTCTGGCTTTATTCTGAAACCCTCCAGTGACGAGAAGCAGAAATGAGATCTCTGAGGGGGGAAATCTACTTGCCAGCTTCATTTTTCTTTTTTCTTTTAAAAAAGATATTTATTAAAGTTTCCAATTTTTTATACAAACAAAAAACAAACAAAGAGATTAAAAAAAACAAAAAACATATAGTTCATAAAACATACTTTTCAATAACAAATTTCTCTGACCTCCTCATACCTCCCCTTCTTGTGTTCCATTTCAGATTATTTGTTCAGCAAATCCTTAACTTAAAGCATTACAGCTTATAATATCACCTTATTTCCTATCCAAACCCTTTTTTTCATCCATGTTCCTTTATATCATTACAGCTAGAAACCACTCAATTTCAATCCAACATCATTCAGCATTCCTTAATTTTACAATATTTCTGTAAATAGTCCTTAATTTTTTTTCAGTCTTCTTCTGCCGACTCTTCTCCCTGGTCACGGATTCTGCTCGTCATTTCTGCCAATCCCATACAGTCAATCAGTTTCATCTGCCATTCTTCCAGAGTGGGTAGATCTTGCGTCTTCCAATACTTTGCGATGAGTATTCTTGCTGCTGTTGTAGCATACATGAAAAAACTCATGGCAAGGAGTCCGTGTAGCAGGCCTTTTGGCCTTTTCTGGCTTTATTCTGAAACCCTCCAGTGACGAGAAGCAGAAATGAGATCTCTGAGGGGGGAAATCTACTTGCCAGCTTCATTTTTCACATGCAGGAAGCCACAAGATGGGAAGCAAAAGCCAGCTGCACACACACAGAGAGAGAGAGGGAAAGAGAACGAGAAAGAGAGAGAGAGATGCAGAAGGAGGAGAAACTTCCTGAGTCAACACAGGTCTGACTCCAGCCAATAAGGAGCCCTTTCTGGGCTCCCAACAGAAACCACTGTACTCATGAGCAAGTCAAGAAATTGTAAGCACCACGGAAAGCTAATTCCTCGCCTGCCCGCCCCTCCAGCTCCAGCTGCTGTGCCCGAGATGCCTGGCTGTAACCTGTGCATTTGTTTCCCTTCCCAATGCGCAAACCTCAAGGCCTTCCAGACGTGCTTCCAAGAGTCCAAAATAGAAAGTGGAAGGAAGTGACCTCCACGCACACAGGCACTCACACAGAGGCTTTTCCCACCGCAAACCGTGCCTGGAACTTGGCAAAGCTTCCTCGCCTCTAATTGATTCCAAGTGCCTCAGGCCGGCTGCTAGGAAAATTTCCTGCTCTCTGCTGAAGGGAAAGATGGGGAGTGGGAGAATCTGCGCCCCCCCCGCTCCCAGTCTCGAATTATTAAAATATGTTCCTCATTTGCCCCTGATCACATCTAGTTAGTTTTCAAAGAGTGTTTGTGTGCGTGTGGGAGAGTTTTATAGTTGGCGATGCTGCTCTAGCTCGGAGCCAAGAGGAAGGCTGCCCCTTGCATTTCACAGGGGCTGAGAGGGGACTGAAGGGGAACAAGTCTGCCCCATAGACATCCTGCTAGTTGTGGCAACGTTTGGTGACATAGGGAACAGTGGTTTCAGATTTCCAACCCCTAGAAACCTCTTTCCACACCAGTGTATCTGTCAAAGTAGCTCTGTCTGTCATGAATCTTGTGCGTATTGCAAAGGATTCTGGGATATGCTCAAGGCCACTGTAAGTTGCAGCGCCAGGAAGTAGGGACTCAGCTATACAACTGCAAATATGACATTTTAAGTGTGCTTTAAGTGCATTATACAAATGTGACACTAGATGGCGATGGTGAGCTTATGGCAAATTCAATGCATTTTTCAAAACACTTTAAATAAAAAAGAATTTTTTTATTTAAAAAACAGTGAGAGACTGTTTGGTTACCCTCCGAATGAAAGAAGAGAGAGACAAAATATTGAGTGCGCACTTCCAGAAGACTTTGGAGATCAACGATTCGAGAGTGGAGATTTTTAAGGATATTCCGAAACATCTATTGGATCTTAGAACCAACTACGGAGATCTGGTGGCCCTACTGAGAAGAAACAGAATTGTTTTTAGGTGGGAATTCCCCCAGGGACTATCTTTTACCTTTAAAGGGAAAAAGTTCAAAATAAGATCAGTGGAAGACAAGGGAAAATTTTTGAGAGACCACGAAAAAGACCTGCAAAAAGAAGTTCTAGAAGAGCTAAGAGCTTTAAGATCAGGAGTACTAGACATAGTACCACCACCTTTGGGACTGGACAAACTAAAAAAAGTGATACCAACGTCAGAACAAGAAGAACTTTTGGGAGCAGTTGGAGGAGAATAGAATAACCACACCATGTCTCTGCAATTATTAAGTTGGAACATTCATGGATTTAACTCCTCGGAGAAGAGGAAGAAAGTCTTTCATTTATTAAAAAAGGAACAATTGGACTTGATTTGTTTACAAGAAACACATGTGATAAGGCTACATAGGAAAATACTGATTAATAAAAGATTGGGCCAAGAGTTTATCTCATCGGACAAGGTTAAAAAGAGAGGAGTTGTTATCTATGCCAAAGAGAGCCTATCACCGAAATTTGTTTTTAAAGATGAACAAGGAAGATTTGTGGCAATTGAGATTCAATCACAAGGAGAAAAATTTCTGATTGTAGGAGTTTATGCACCAAATGAGGGGAAATCTGAATTTTTCAAGCAATTGCATGAGACATTGCTAGACTATATGGACTACAACATTATTATGATGGGAGATATGAATGGAGTGGTATCTACAAATATGGACAAGTCGCAGAGACAGGTTGTAACTAAAGATGGCAGACTACCAAAAACCTTTTTTGAATTGACTGACAATATGGACTTGATTGACATCTGGAGAACTAAGAACCCCCTTGGAAGAGAGGGAACATTCTTCTCTGAAGCCAAAATGACACGGACAAGAATTGACCAAATATGGATAACTAGAGGACTGGCACCTAAGACTCGAAAAGTGGAAATTTGCCCAAAAACTTGCTCCGACCATAATGTGGTGAAGATGGAGATGAAACTAACACCAATCGGTTCCTTCAGATGGAGGATGAATGACACCTTATTTAGAGATCAAGAGGTTACCAAGAAGGCCCAAAAAATCTTGAGAGACTATTTTGAGATAAATTTGAATACCACGGTTGAAAAAAGAGTAATCGGGGACACAAGCAAAGCGGTCATGAGAGGGTTTCTGATTCAACAGAACGCAATAAAGAAGAGAATTCAAAATGAGAAAAAAGATAAAATCTTGGAAAAAATAAAAGGAGAGAAGAAATTAAGAGCGAAACCAAAGTCGCAAGAGATTCTGAGAGAAATAAAGCTATATCAAGTACAATATATGAAAATGATAAATCAGGAAGTAGAATGGAAAATTAAGCAGATGAGACAAAAGACATTTGAATCGGCTAATAAATGCGGGAAACTGCTAGCTTGGCAGATGAAAAAAAGACAAAAATTAAACACTATCACAAATCTGGATGTGGAAGGAAAGAACATACAGAATCCATTGGACATTAGAAAGTGCTTCCAGAGATACTTTAAACAACTATATACACAAGGGCCACAGAAAGAGACTGATTTAGACCAATTTTTAAGAACAAATGGATTACAAAAAATCTCTCAAGAAAATAAGATAATGTTGAACCACAAAATTACAGAACAGGAGGTAGAAGGTGCCATTCAGAACATGCAGTTGGGTAAATCTCCAGGGCCGGATGGTCTAACCTCCAAATACTATAGATCTTTGAAAGACTGGTTAATTCAGCCACTAAAGGAGGTCTGTAATGAAATTTTGGAGGGGAAAAAGGCGCCAGAGTCGTGGAAGGAAGCTTACATTACACTTATACCGAAAACTGAGTCTGAAAAGACACAACTCAAGAACTACCGCCCCATATCCCTGCTTAATGTGGATTACAAAATTTTTGCTGATATCTTGGCTAACAGATTAAAAAAGGTATTAGTCGAAGAGATACATAAAAACCAAGCTGGCTTTCTCCCAGGTAGACATCTGTCTGACAATACGAGGAATATAATTAACATTTTGGAGAAGCTGCAAGTGAACATCAATACCAAAGCAGTTTTAATTTTTATAGATGCGGAAAAAGCCTTTGATAATATTTCTTGGAATTTTATGAAGAAAAATCTTCAGGGAATGGAGGTGGGCCAAGGGTTTGAAAATGGTATAAGTGCAATTTACTCAGAACAAAAGGCTAAGTTAATAGTCAATAATGTGATGACAGAGGAATTTAAGATAGAGAAAGGGACACGACAAGGCTGCCCAATTTCCCCACTGCTTTTCATTTCGGTTCTGGAGGTTTTGCTGAATATGATTAGAAGGGACCGTCTGATTAAAGGTATTCAGGTCGGAGCCAAACAATACAAATTGAAAGCTTTTGCAGATGACCTAGTTTTAACGTTACAGGAGCCAGAATCTAGTATGAAAAGAGTATTAGAACTGATTCAAGAATTTGGTCATGTGGCAGGATTTAAGCTGAACAAGTCAAAAACTAAAGTGCTTGAGAAAAATTTTACACCAATTGAGAAAGAGAGGTTTCAGAAGGAGACAGGTTTAACATTAGTTAAGAAAGTAAAATATTTGGGGGTTAATATGACTGCTAAGAATTTAAATTTATTTAAACTATGAGAAATGTTGGATAGAAGTGAAAAAAGATTTGGAAATATGGTCAAATTTGAAGCTTTCCTTGTTGGGTCGAATTGCAGCTATAAAGATGAACGTATTGCCAAAAATGTTATTTTTGTTTCAGTCATTGCAAATTTTGGACAAGATGGACTGTTTCAAGAAGTGGCAGAAAGATATTTCTAGATTTGTCTGGCAGGGCAAGAAGCCCAGAATAAAATTTAAAATACTAACTGACGCAAAGGAAAGAGGTGGATTTGCCCTGCCGGACCTTAAACTTTACTATGAATCAGCAGCATTCTGCTGGTTGAAAGATTGGCTGCTTCTTAAGAACACAGACATTTTGGACTTAGAAGGTTTCAATAATGTTTTTGGGTGGCATGCATATTTGTGGTACGACAAGGTTAAAGCACATAAAGCGTTTAAAAACCATATTGTCAGGAAAGCATTGTTTAATGTCTGGATAAGATACAAAGACTTACTGGAAATTAAAACCCCAAGGTGGTTGTCACCAATGGAAGCAAAGGCTCAGAAAAAGCTCAATATGGAGGCCAATTGGCCGAAATATTGGGAAATATTGGAACAAGATGGAGACAAATTGAAATTGCAGAGTTTTGAGAAATTAAAAGATAAGGTGCGAGACTGGCTACATTATTATCAAATAAGAGAGGCCTATAATTTGGATTAAAAAATTGGCTTCCAGGTGGAAAAATCAAAATTGGAAACAGAACTGTTAGATCCCAAAACTAAGATACTTTCAAGAATGTATAACTTGCTGTTAAAATGGAATACGCAGGATGAAACGGTTAAATCTGCTATGATTAAATGGGCACAAGATGTTGGACATAACATTATGTTTGCTGACTGGGAACAGTTGTGGACCACCGGTATGAAATTTACGGCATGTAATGCCTTAAGAGAGAATATTATGAAAATGATATACAGGTGGTACATGACACCAGTCAAGCTTGCAAAAATCTATCATCTGCCCGATAATAAATGTTGGAAATGTAAAGAAAATGAGGGTACATTCTTTCACCTTTGGTGGACGTGCCCAAAGATTAAGGCTTTCTGGGAGATGATCTATAATGAAATGAAAAAGGTATTTAAATATACCTTTCTGAAGAAACCAGAGGCCTTTCTCCTGGGCATAGTCGGCCAATTGGTGCCAAAGAAGGATAGCACTTTCTTCATGTATGCAACAACAGCAGCAAGAATACTTATTACAAAGTATTGGAAGACACAAGATTTACCCACCCTGGAAGAGTGGCAGATGAAGGTAATGGACTATATGGAATTGGTGGAAATGACTGGCAGAATCCGAGACCTGGGAGAAGAGTTGGTGGAAGAAGATTGGAAGAAATTTAAAGACTATCTGCAGAAATATTGTAAAATCAATGAATGTTAAAATGATGTTGGATTGAAAATAAGTGGTATTAGCAACAAAGTTTATAAGAATATGCAAAAATGAATTGATAATGGATGAAAATATAGAGTTAAAAAATGTTAAGATATAGAGTTAAGATAAATGAAAGAGGGTAAGGATTTGCTGACTCGATTATGTAAATGGGAATACAAAAAGGGGAGGTGTGAGGAGGTCAAAGAAACAAGCAAAGGAGTTTAAAGTCATGAAAAACGGATTTGTTTTTAAATTTTTCTTACTTTTTTTGTCTTTTGTATGTTGTATTTTTTTATTTCTATTTTTTCTTTCATGTATTTTTGTATTCATGCTTTTGTAAAACTTTAATAAATATTTCTTTAAATAAAAAAAAAAAGAATTTTTGCAGCGTTTTTTAAAAATATGTGCCTAGATTCCACCTAGGAATTCATTCATTGTACAGTGGTACCTCATGTTACATACACTTCAGGTTACATTCGCTTCAGGTTACAGACTCCACTAATCCAGAAATAGTACCTCGGGTTAAGAACTTTGCTTCAGGATGAGAACAGAAATTGTGCTCCAGTGGCGCGGCAGCAGCAGGAGGCCCCATTAGCTAAAGTGGTGCTTCAGGTTTTTGTTTTTTTTAATATTTTATTTAGGATTTTCTTGTTTTACAGAAGTGTAATGCCTCGTATTCCCCCCCCCCCATGTAACATTTTTACAAATCCGTTTCATTTGTTGAGGCATTAGGGGGAGAAGAAAAAAAAAAAGGGGGAAAGAAAGGGGGTGGAGGGAGGGAAGATGGATGGGGGTGGGGTGCTTCAGGTTAAGAACAGTTTCAGGTTAAGAACGGACCTCCGGAACGAATTAAGTTCTTAACCCGAGGTACCACTGTTGTCTTTCTGGTTCAGAGGGTAATCACTCCAATTGCTAGCCCACGTGTCTCACCACTAGGGGGCAGCAACTAGGACCAGGGCTGGCTCACCCATGAGGCAAGGTGAGGCGACTGCCTCTGGCGGCAGGATTCACAGGGGCAGCAGATCTGGCCTCCAAGGAATGCATTGCCCATTGCTGCTCCCACGATGACAGCAACAGCTGTGGTGTGTTCCTTGGAGGCCGGATCCTTCACTGCCTTGGCAGCCCACCCCCCCAGTGCAGCCTCTGGGCAAATATAAATCACTGCTGGTCTCTTCCTAAACTTATTTCTGATGTAGATCTTTATTCCACTCTTGTTCCTAATGCAGATCTTCACTTATTCCTTTTCCCCTGGTGTGGGAAGCAGCGGCCATTTTGTGGATTCCCTCAGAGGGCAGCCCTGACTAGGACAGCTGCCTGTTTCATCAAACTGAATTGCTTTGGCAATGGCCACATTCACACCCTGCATTTAAAGCACTCTGATACCCCTGTAAGCAGTCATGGCTTCTACCACAGAATTCTGGGAACTGTAGCTAGTTGGGTCCCAGTTTACGTATGAAGCTCTGCGCAACGAAGGCATTAAACTGGGCCTTCACAATTGGGCTATGGTGTGTCCATTCCTTTTAGTCTCTGCCTTTGTGATCTTAAGGAGAGAAATATTAACCAACACCCTTGGTTTATTGAGCCCCTGTTGGGTCCCCTACGGAGTTGAGAGTTGGCATTGGCTTGGCGAGTCCCAGACTGTGCAGGACTGTGTCAAATTTACATGGAAAACACTACAACTGTGTAACACCACTAGTGGAAAGATATTCAGTTGGAGTCCGATTTTAATGCAAACCTACGTAATTCACACTTCCTACAATCAGTGCTTTTCTTCTAGAAAAAAAGGTGTTGGCGCTGCCTGAAACAATATGTGAACTAGCGACCTTTTGAAAAGCACAAGATTCTCCTATTGCCTGGCCTGGACTGCCCCCTTCCCCAAACAATTGGTTTCCCCACGATGGTGTTTGATCTGATTTCATTCTAATGTGCATTATGACCTACTACTCCCTATTTATTTCTTAATATGGCAAATGAAGATGATGTAAGCAACCTATGCACTTCACTCAGTCACTGTCACAGTTATGGCTATGTCCCTCCCCCTTTGATTAATTTGTACATCTTATTGATTTTTTACAATTACATTCTCAAAAATTAATAAACACATCTCTGAATTTTGCAATGCCGTGCTCCAACCAAAATATATTAAAAAGTGCATATTTTTAGGAAAGTATGCATACAAATGGATAGAATAGCGGAAAGAATGTGCAAAAATATATTATATTAGGGGGCATTCCTTGCAAAAATATGTACATTAGGAAAGACGCATAGTAAAATGCTGATGAGGACTTTAAAAACAAATCACAAACTGGTGCAGATATGTAGCGAACTAAGTTTAAGACTGGAAACGGAGAGAGACAAAAATTGGCAGATTCACCCTCACCCCGCAACACAACACATCAAGGATGCTCTGTGGCACTGCAGGCTGGTAGAGTGGAGTTGGCCACAGTAAGCAACTACATTACCCAGAAGGCCTTGCTGCTGCTTCCTTCCTCTCATACTTCCATTGAGCAAATAGCTGTTCACTGCTGCTCTGGAGAGAAGGAAAAAGTGTCATAAGCATTTGGATCAGATTGGCTCTTTTGAGCATTCCAGGACATCTCACATATCTTGTTACAGGCAAAGAAGAAAGGGGTGGGGAAAACATTTTTAAAGAAATCCCAAGAGGGCTCTGAACAATAATCTAAATTTTGATTCTGCTGCCAGGATTCAGGCTTGAAATCTGAGGTGTCGGGAGTGGAAAGAAAACAGAGAAAAATTGTCGAAGGAAAGCAAAGGCTGAGAAATTTCCCCCAACACTTTTAACGGCAATTCCTTCCCCCTCTGGGACTTCTCATAAATGTAGTTCTTATTTCCTAGGGAAAACAAGCAGTGCTCTCAACCAGCGACAAGTTCCAGGGTTCTTTGAAGTTAGAAGGCGTATAAAACTGCATTTTTGCAATGGAAAAAAACCATGCCTTCAGAAGGCTCATCAAAAGTGTTTTCAGCCCAAACGCATACAGTGATATCCCAGCAAATAAGGAGGTAAGGTTATTGGATTGCAGGGTGTTTGACTAAATGACCCTTGGGGTCCCTTCCACCTCTATGATTCTCAGAACCAGTTTGTTGCATTGTAGTGGCATGCAAAGCAGCGGCCTAAGGCTGGTGAAATGTGGACAGGTGCTGTTTTGACACACCCACCCCTCTCGACCCTCCATCCACACTCAAGAAAGAGGCCATGTTCAAGTCCAAAGGCACGTCTCAGCCAGGAAAAGCTACCTGGGGTATCCAGCAGAACCAATGAGAGGTGTGGCCTGGGCATAGCTGTCATTTCCCTTTTTTAAAGGGAAATTCCCTTATTCCGAATAGGATTCCTTGCAAGAAAAGGGAAAAGTTGACAGCTATGGGCCTGGGGAGAGTCTCAAGGGCCAGAAAGAGACCTGGGGGTCGGATTCATCCCTTGAGCAGAGGACCACCATCCCCACCTCTGCGCTGGACCATGATGCCCAACTCATTGATGCTTGTAATGTAGAAATGCACCACTCCAGACCTTCCAAGTGTCCCTATTTTCCAGGGACATTCATGGATTTACAGAAGCCATCCCAGTGTCTGATTAGATTCAAGGATGTCCTGCTTTTCCTTAGGATGTCCCTATTTTCATCAGTGAAATGTTGGAGGGTATGGAGTTATGTGACCCCCCCAAGCCAAGGAGATAAGTTACTGTACAACCTTTAGCAGACATATGAAGGCAGCCCTGCATAGGGAAGTTTTCTTAATGTTTAATGTTTTATTATGTTTTTATATATTGTATGTTGGAAGCTCCCCAGAGTGGCTAGGGCAGCCTAGGCAGATGGGTGGGGTATAATAATAATAATAATAATAATAATAATAATAATAATAGGACGTCCCTCTGTTGATCAGAGAATTGTTGGAGGGTATAGCACTTTTGCTACTCTTTGCCTTTTCGGACTATATGCCACAGTTATTAAATGCAGTCCCGCTGTTGCATTCCTGACGAATCTTCTTGCATCTCTGGTGGGCTATACTTGCTTTTATCTAATCAGCAGGAGATACTTTTCTCAAATAGTGAAAGGGCAGGAAATGGAGAAGACTTTTTATTCATAGGCAGAATCACTCACCAGGTTGCTGTGGCGGGATGGGGGTGGGAGACAGACATGAACAGAAAGGGGATTTTAAAAAAATAATAAAGTAAAAAACCCACCCCACCAGCTTTCCTCTTGACTCAGAAGACATGACCACCTAGAGGTTGGTGTTGCTGCAGGAAGTCAAGGAGGTCAGAAGGAGCCAAATTAACCAAGCCATTCTGAAGGTGCTGATAGATACCAATAAAGACCAAGCAGGTTAAAAATGTTCCAGGGCAAGAAGAGGTTCTTCTGCCAGCGACAGATGCATCTGGGCTGTATTCCTGGCTGGATCATATATCTGACAATATCCTCCCCTTAATGCTTTGCAGACTGAAGGTATATTATCATACCCCAAACATGACCTCTACGGGGAAATTATGTCAAGGAATAACCAAGGAAGCTGGCTCATATAAAACGGGGAGGAGGGTGTCTCAGAGACTCATCAGAGCAGCTTCGGAGGAGGCTGGCTGTAGCTCATGATAAGGACCAAGAGATGGTGCTCTTTGACTGCAGGACTGTGGGAAGGAAACCACACAGTGTTGCTGGCACATGGGGATGGCAAGAATGTGCGCTTCTACAGGACAGAAAGGAAGAAGCACATGCATTGCAGCCTGGGATATCTCCAGCCCTTATCTCTGTGCACTCAAAACTGGCTTTGAATCCTCATATGCGATAATCCCCTCAAGTTTTCTTTTCTTCTGGCACAGACAACCGATTCCCCAAAGAGACAGGAAACCAGCCCCTTCTTGTAACATGTGGCGGTGCATGGCACATGACTTCAAATTCTCTCTGCCATGTGCTGAGCTGTCTTAACTCAATTATGTTAAATCAACGCAGCACTTATTTTTTTCCCCCTGCTAAAGCTGCTGTAATGTCTGTGCTAAGCCGGAGAATCAATAGTGTGTGATTTTGGAGGCTGGGGTTGCATTTTGCCTGTTCTGTGTGCGTATGTGCGTGTGCATGCATTATTATTATTTTTAAATGCATTGTTTTACCTTCATGTTATTTTGGCTGGAGCAGACTGGGCTCAGGAAATGAGCCAGAACGGCAGACATTTACTCTTAGAAAGAAAGAAAAAAATCGGAAAAGGGAAGCAGTGGCTGGGGACAAAGTGGAGTTTCTCAGACTTTGCGGAGTCCAGCTGTCTAATGGAATTCACGTGAAGTTATGAAATCAATGAGTGCCGTGCCGATAATTTCTTCTGCATTTCCCCCCTTCCGGCCAGACTCCACCAGTTAATGAGAAAAGAAATTGTGTTCCAAAATTTTCAAAGAGGACGGAAAGCTTTGGCAAAATTCTCATGGGCAGGAAGGAGGTGAGATCTTAGTTGCACTTATTTTCCTGTTGAGGTGCTCAAGGGCTTTCGTGAGCCCTTCCTTCCATTCTATGAACCATCCCTCTGGCACACAGCATTCTGCCACTTTCTTGAGTACCTGTGGTTCCTAAGACTTCACATGTCCTTGTCTGGGCTTTCCTGCAAGCATGGTGTCAGGGAACTGCCATTGGCTCAAGGGCGAGGGGGGGGGGAAGGCGGACGGATTACAGAGAGCCCCCAAAGATCGTGGGAAGCAGCACTTCCTCAACGGAGGAAGGAAGCCATGCCTCTAGTGGGGAGGAGGTGCAGGGCTCGGAGGATGTGAGGCGGTGCCAGGACACCTTGCCTGAGCAAAGCGGGGAGGAGGGAGGGCCCCCTTTACCCAGGCCTTCCTTGCGCAGAAGGCTTTTGTGCAGAGAGGGGAGGCGTAGGCTGGGGGTCAAGAGACTACTCTGCTGGGGAAGATTTAAGGACCACCCACTCTCAGATTCTGCTAGTGAATAAGCAAGACGTGGAATAGAGGCGCTCTGCATTGTAAAGGTTTTTAGCACCAATAATAAAGCTCTAGAACAGACTAGTGAGGCATCTTGCCTGATTGCTCTCGAGCAACCACCCGATAGACTTAATACATTGAGAGTGTGAGAGACTGCCCCACATGGTCCAGGCAGCCAACTGTATATTTTTTAAAGTGCTTTTACTTTTTTATCATCATCATCGTATTTAATTTTTATACCGCCTTTCTATCTTACAATACTCAAGGCGGTTTACAAGCTGAAGAAACAAAAAATGTACATCTTATAACAATCTAAGGCAATACTAAAATGTGATAATAAAACATAACTTTAAAATAGGCAACCTCCACCAAAAAAGTAACATTCAACAATCATTAGAATAGTATAAAATCATAATATCAACATAGAAAAGTTAAACAGAAATCCACTCAACAGTTACAATAATATCTAAACTATAATCAATAAACAACGGCAAGCCACAGTACATAAAACAATACAATACACATTGAGAACCAGAGGGTAGAGCAAGGCAAGTGGAAGGCGGCCTTGCCTGATGGAGTCTCTCCATCAGTGCAGAAATATTTATTTTAAGATAAGAGGACGGATGCTCCTTAAAAACAAAATCAGGGTGCATGAGGGATGGGGGAGAATTTAGATTCCATTTGCATTTAACTCGCACTTTCTGAAACACTCTGCAAACCAAAGCACTACCACCCTCCAGAATTTGCACTTCTCTGAATTCTGCAATGCAGTTGTCCAACTAAAAAATGCTTGTAAAAGTGCCTATTTTAGAGGGAAATGCGCCTAAAAATGAATATTTTAGTGAACTGAATGTACAAAAATGCATTAGAACAGGGGAAATTGCTTGCACAAATATGTACAGTACATTAGCCAAAACTGCATCCAAAAATGTGATAAGAAAAATTTGCACTGAGATGCTGATGAATGTCCATGAGGGTTTTTGTTCTAAGAATTGCAAATTGCTGCTGAAATGTGGTGAAATGAATTTAAGACTGGAAAAATGGTAAACCAAGAGAACCAAAAATTGACAGATCCCTCCCTCCTGAGCATAATGTTCTCAGACACTCAATCTCCAGCCTCCCTGGCTCCCCACACTTCAATTTAAGCCAAGGAGAAGATGTCATTTAGCAATTCCTCATGCGGAACTTTTTCAGATCCAGAAATGTGGGCAGCGAGGGAGACTGCACAACACTGCCAGAAAAAGACGCAACCCTCAGCCACGCTTCTCTGTTAAGATGTGCTCAATCCTGCATGCCCTGAAATCCTAAGTAAATCTGGAATTTCCCTGCAAATGAAGCAGTGAAAGAGAAGCTCTTTTCATGGGTGAAAGCAACACTCGAAGCCAGCTTCCTTTACTGGATCTCCCTTCTCAACTGCTGAAGGGGCAAGAAATGATTGTGTGTTCGATCCCCTGGCTTACTCAGAGACAGGGTGGGGCAGGGAACAATAGTGCTGGGCTTCAATGTATGGAATCCAGTTTGCAAATATTATCAGGCTATGATGAAGATGCCAAACATTCAGCAAAAATCTGGCAAGCATCCTGAGTTTATCTGAGGAATATTCAATGTCAGCATTTTCTTTTCTTTTAATGCTTTATTGATTTTAAAAACAACAACACAAAACAGTCAACAAAAAGGGCTGTCAGATTGCTTTAGGGTGACCCAAAGTTTTTTGTCACCAGAGGCAAAACGCCTTGCTTCTGCCCCCACGATGGGGGTGCAAATTCTGCAAGGTGTTTCCCCTGCTGGGCCAGGCAGGAGGGAAGAGATCCTTTCCAGATCCCCTCCTGCTTGGCCCAGCAGGGGCTTTGTCCGAGCTCCTCCCTTCGTGCTGACTCACCAGGAGGAGAGGTGATCCACAGATCCTTGTCACGAATCCCTCTCTGCCCCTAGAGGCCGAGGAAACTGGCGGTAGAGATGGACGATGGAATGGGCACCCCACCCCTGGAGGAGAGCCGCCTGAGGCAGTCGTTTCACCCAGCCTCATGGGTGGGCCAGCTCTGGAGTGCTTTAAATGTATAGTTTGGATGTGACACCAGTAAGCTGTGTGGCTGATAAGGTATCTGATCCTGGCATCAGTTCAACATTTTAACTGCTACCACACCGCATGGTGTCTGTGTTGCTGTTGCTGTTGTTGTTTTAAATTATTGGTTGACTGTGTTAAATGATATATTTTTAAAAAAATAAATTTTATTAAGGTTTGTCAGAAGGTGGTATGGTTGCTCGTGAGTAAACAGGCAAGACTGTCTTTTCCAGGCTTTATTCCTGGTGCAACATATTTACAGTGAAGAGTGTCATAACTTCATGTCTGGCTCAATCGCTAGCAGAATCTGGGAGTGGTCGGTCTTTGTTTAGATTTGGATTTGATATCCCGCTTTATCACTACCCTAAGGAGCCTCAAAGCGGCTAACATTCTCCTTTCCCTTCCTCCCCCACAACAAGCACTCTGTGAGTTGAGTAAGGCTGAGAGACTTCAGAGAAGTGTGACTGGCCCAAGGTCAACCAGCAGCTGCATGTGGAGGAGCAGGGATGCGAACCCGGTTCACCAGATTACGAGTCCACCGCTCTTAACCACTACACCACACTGGCTCTTTTTGTACCTTCCCCAGCATAAAAGTTGCGTGACCCCCCAGCCTTTTCCGCCCCTCCCTGCACCGAAGCCTACTGCGCAGAATGGGTGCTGGCAAGGGCGCATTTCCCGCCTCTCCGGTTTGCGCAGGGTCGGTGTCGAGGCTCTCCCTAGCATCCCCTGCTCCCTGCACCTCTTCTTCACTGGAGGTGGGGCTTCCCTCCTTGCCAGAGGAGGAACTGCTTCACAAGATTTTTGGAGGCTCCCTTTAACACAACTGCCCTTCCATCTCTCGCCTCTGAGCTGATGGCAGTTCCCCGACAGGTTTATAGAGAAAAATACAAAACTTGATATATTTCCCCATTTTCAAACCAAACCAAGACTTTTCAATAGATACAATAAAAACACAGAAAGTGGGGACGGGAGAAATAGAGGAAAAATATTTTTTTTAAAATAGGAAAGAGGTTAAAATAGAAAGATAAGATTCAGAAAGTAAAGAACTTCTGATTCTTCATCTGATTCTTCATATTCACTTTGTCCAATTCAGTATAACACCCCACAAAACCACATTCTATACACAAACATTATCTTTAGTCCTCAAATCCAGATGTCATGGTTTCATTTTCTTTTTCACGCAAAAAGTCTACGAGAGGTTTCCAGCCTTTAACAAATGTTAGCAATGACTTTTCTCTGGTTAAACGTCAATTTCGCCATCTCAGTGAAGTATTTTAAACACTGGCAATTTCTGAAATTCGCACTATGAAATCCAGATCATTCATAGAATCATAGAATCGTAGAATTGCAGAGTTGGATGGTACAACAAGGAGAAGAAGAAGAGAAGAAGAGAAGAGTTTGGATTTGATATCCCGCCTTCACTCCCCTTAAGGAGTCTCAAAGCGGCTAACATTCTCCTTTCCCTTCCTCCCTCACCACAAACACTCTGTGAGGTGAGTGGGGCTGAGAGACTCCAGAGAAGTGTGACTGGCCCAAGGTCACCCAGCAGCTGCATGTGGAGGAGCGGGGAATCGAACCCGGTTCACCAGATTACGAGTCCACTGCTCTTAACCACTACAGCACATTGGCTCTCATTAAGCCCAACCACCTGAAATGCAGGAATCTTTTGCCCAATGCGGGGTTCGAACCCACAACCCTGAGATTAAGCGTCTCAAGCTCTGCCAACTGACCTTCTCTCTCTCTCTCTCTCTCTCTCTCTCTCTCTCTCTCTCTCTCTCTCATTCACACACACACACACACACACACACACACACACAGAAAGAGAGAGAGATCCCCATATTGGTAATACTTCCTACACTGCACGGTTTCTTCATCTGACTCTTGTATGCTTATGATGTAACAAATAGACTCTGAATAATGTCTCATCCACCAGCTATTTTTGGCCATCTGCATAAGACAAGAGCGTTTCAATGTCTGCGCATGATGATAGTGTTGGCTGGGAAAGCCCATCTCACGCGGAGCGGCTAGCTCAATCGAGCCAATATTTCTGGGCCTCGCTCTTTGGGGTCTGAATAACGTCCTGCCCTCTGGAGCAGCGATAAGACCGAGAGGCAGAAACGATGACAGAAGTACAATTGATAAAATGCCCGGCGACGCTGGATCGGTGCCAAAGACAATTCCGACAGCCACATACCTTCATTTCATTCATTAGCCAAGCAATTCTTGAGAAATGATATAATTTCCTCCCTTCAGAGGGACTTGTGTGTGTGTCAGAACTGGGAGACAAGCATAGCTTCTATCTGGGAACTATCGAGGGCTTGTAGGCTGGGGTCAAGGCAGGGTGGGTTCCTTCAGGATTGGCAAGACCCTCAACCAGGTGCCTCCCTCCAGGAGCACCCCACTTGCCACACTTGAGAGGTGTGGTGGGCTAAGGGGCTGATCTCATTCTACTGTATGAGGGAGCAAGATGTTTGCATGTGTGTCTTTATTTTTCTTTAAATGCTATGCAGTCAAAGGGCTCGGTTTGCCTGCAGCAGTGCAGAACTCTCGTGCCCACATCCAGCTCAGCAGCGCTTCCAGGGAGACTCACATGACATGGCAGTGTAGTCACTTGGCCACCCTGGAATGTGCTGCTAGGTGGTGGCTGCTGGCCTGCCAAGAACTTTGCTGGGCCTGTGAGGCTGTAACAAAGTCTGGCCCTGTGCATGTTCTCAGCATCCCAGGACTCCACGCATGCTTTTGCTCTGTTGCACGGCACCCCAATCTCTGAGCGGTGCAAGATTCTGAGGGTTCCAGGTGCTTACCCAAGCTTTATGTTACCTTTCGGAATTTAGGCACAGCAGAGACTGTGTTGTCCTTAGGATATATGGTTTATTTACACATATACACCTTGCCAACAAAGGTCCGTATAGTTAAAGCTACGGTTTTCCCAGTAGTGATGTATGGAAGTGAGAGCTGGACTATAAAGAAGGCTGATCGCTGAAGAATTGATGCTTTTGAATTATGGTGCTGGAGGAGACTCTTGAGAGTCCCATGGACTGCAAGATCAAACCTCTCCATTCTTAAGGAAATCAGCCCTAAGTGCTCACTGGAAGGACAGATCCTGAAGCTGAGGCTCCAATACTTTGGCCACCTCATGAGAAGAGAAGACTCCCTGGAGAAGACCCTTATGTTGGCAAAGATGGAGGGCACAAGGAGAAGGGGGCGACAGAGGACAAGATGGTTGGACAGCGTTCTCAAAGCTACCAACATGAGTCTGACCAAACTGCGGGAGGCAGTGGAAGACAGGAGTGCCTGGCGTGCTCTGGTCCATGGGGTCACGAAGAGTCGGACATGACTAAACAACAACAACACATATATGCAACCTGAGTCTGCGATGGAGGGGTTCACAGCATTAACACCCCCCCAAAAGGGTCTTGTTTCTCCCCACAGCCACAACCTTGGAGGCAAAAAAGATATCAAACATTGCTCTCAAACCCTGCTTGCCGCTTTACTTCTAGGTCCCTCTACTGCAAACTCAAGTCTGGCTTTGTCTTCAAACTAACTTTGAATTGAGGGACCCATTTGCTGTCTGGCACAGAGCCCCCTTTCCTTTGTTCCCTTAATGGCCCATCACCTCCAGGGATTATCTCATCAGGAAGCTAGCCTGGTCTATATTTTAATGCTTTCTGGACCTAGGGACTCAGAAGGCTTGATTAAATTTTGACACTCGCTGGATCCAGGAGTTTGAAGGGGTCTGGCCAGTGGCGTAATGTGAGGGAGCTAACAGGGGCACAGGGGCAATTTCCCCCGGCACAAAATTGTTAGCAGAGCAAAATTTCAACACCTGGTGCTGCCTCAATACAGCTACACACTACCATCACTAGACACGGTTGAAAATGGCTTCTCCAAGAGAACCAGGAAGTGACCTCACCAGACAACGGAACTCCTCTTCTTTTCTCATCTCTGTGGCTGTGATGTCCTGGGTGACGCGGATGCCATTAGGCAGTTGAATGCGCATGAGTACTCAGATGTTACCCTCTCTCCCACCCCGCCCTCCACTTGGCTCTGGGTGCTGGCAACCCATGCTACACCACTGAGTCTGGCACCCCTAAACTCATTACCGCTTCCTAGGTTGCCCATTTTCGATTTGGGTGCAACCTTAATGCTGATGAGTTCAGAAAAGCTTCATCAGCCAAAGAACATGTTACCCAGGAGGCCTGTTGGATTTCCTTATGATTTCAAAAGGCAATTAGTCCATATCTCCCACGCACCCTATACCCCTCCATAGCCAATAACAGCTTGGCAGGTGCACTTTAGATGGGTAAAATAGAAGGATCAAGTCACCCCCTCTGCATGTTCCTGTTCAGATCAAATGCAGCGCTCACTGTAGCTGTCTCAAAATATAAAGTAGGAAGCAATCCAGCCATGGGTCTACCATCCAAAGTCTTGTTTGGAGCTCACACTCCCTTTGTGCACAACCCAAATCTATGTGTGTTGACTTGAAAGTTCTGTAGGATGTACTTCCAAGTTAGCCTGTATCAGAATACAGGCTGGGTGACATTAAACAAGCTGTCTGCCCTGCCACTCCCACCATTGCCAGAAGTTGCCCATTATTTTGTTTACATGCTATTGTTATCTCTCGCTGCAGGGGCTGGAAAATCTCTCGTGAATATTTTAAGGAGTAATTTAGAGAAACATTCCATCAGCTAAATACTCGCAGACGATCGGGAGCCCAGGAATATGCCGTACTTGAATATTTGCTGCTCTTTGCAGAAAACAAAAACAACAAAAAAATCAAGAGAAAATATTTGGTTTATTTAATAGTATTATTTACAAGTCAGGCTAGCAGATGAGTCACAGTTCTTTCATGCTGGAGATGGGATTAATGGGAAGATTTGCCCTTTTTTTACCCATTCCCAGCCATGCAAAGGCAAAAGCACTCACGGAGGATGCCAAGCAGGGCTGGACAATGGTGTAATGCAGGAAGAGTCCCGAGGGCCAGACAGAGCCGCAGTTGTTCCCTGGGGCTGACGTTCTTCACCCCTGGATTATACTCTCACACAGATTAGAACCTTGAACCATCTGGGTTCTAGATTGAATGGGGAAAGTCTCCGCAAACACAGGCTCCCTTCTCGCTGTGGACGTTCCACTGCAACACATGGGAAATGACAGGGACAGTGAGAAGATGCCAGAGAGGGGTTGGCGGCAGCAAGCGCCTCTCCAAACTCCCCAAATTGTGGGGGGCGGGGGAGAAGGCCTGGCTGGGGCTAACTCAACATCCACCGGCACTCCCAGTTCATTTCTCTTCTCCAGCTGTGCCCCCTTGGCTGGCTAACAAACATTCGTCCTGACATCCTTCACCCAGGCCTTAAACAAAGGCATGTCAGCTTGGGGTGAAGTCTGCAAAATCATTCTCAGTGGAGGGAGACATGGCGATCAGAAGTGTTAGGTATGACTGAAGTTCAGCCATGCCTTGTTTGTGTGTCTTTAGAAAGAAAAATGGAAAATGAAAGGTGTTACTTGACTCTGTCTGCCTTGCCAGCTCCTCTGGGGATTCCCATAGACCCTGGGAGGGGAGATTATTGGTTTGTTTTTGCTCTTGTTTTTATTACGTATTTTGTGTTTTCTATATCGTAATTTTATGTTATGAACCACCCTGAGATCTGCGGACGAAGGGTGGTATATAAATTTAATAAATAAAATAAAATAAATTATATGTAAGGCACACACAAAAGGGTGTTTGTTTTTTGGCGAGTGTGTGTTTCTCTCTTAGTCAGCATTTGCCCATGTTTGTTATGGAGAGAGACCCTTCTGTGAGTTGTCACCATCACTTGGGCAGAATTCATTAGCTGAGGCATTCCATTGGCTTACAGATAAGGGCGAATTCTGGATCTGAGTTTCTGCCCCCAGCTGGAATAAATTTCAGCTCCTGCCTTTGCAAGTGGGAGGGAAGGAAGCTGGGAGAGAGAGAGACTCTGCACACTCCACAAATCTGTAGGCTGGAGCAATTTATCGTGCGCCGGCTCTCTGTATGTATAACGGTCTTGGCAATCGAAGGGAAGCCTGCCTGCCAGCAGAAAGCCGGTCATGCTCTACCCAGGTGTAAAGTGAAACAGGCGAGTGAAATTGTGGCTCTATGATGCGATGGGAAATTCTTACGGATGCAGCATCCACCTCTCTCTTTAATTCCCCAAATACTTGACCCCTCTGGAAGCTAGCCTCAGAGATGCGCCAAGGTGATAAAACTCTTGCCAAACCCTCGCGCCGCTGTTGTCTGGTTCCAGCTGGGCTCACAGGATGCTCAGGCCAGTCAGACTCATCCTTGGCTAGTCCAAAAAGGCCCAGCTGTTCCCATTAACTGTTGTTTGCATCTTTGAATGGCAGGCATGCCAGAGGCCGCTCTGGAGATTACACCCAGCAGCCTCTGACACAGACCAGGTACTTGTTAAAGATGTAGAGTTGGGGGAGAGAAATGTCCCGCTGAATGGGATGCCAAAGAACTTGGATTAACCGCTGCGGAGGCCAAAGTTATCATGACTAATGGGCGCAGATAGGCCAGAAAGGTATTAGGAAAACTTCATAGAGGGCTGGATAGTTGGAGCTTCTTGTCTTACCTAGGACTGTGTCTCAGTCTACCTCCCTATTCCCTCCACCCATCACAGGAGCAGATGAGGCAGATGGGAGCCAGGATGACACCACAGTCACTGAAAGATGATGTGGGTGGGAGATTGCTAAAGGTAGAAAAAGGTAAAGGACCCCTGGATTGTTAAGGCCAGTCAAAGGTGACTACGGGGTTGTGCCGCTTGTCTCGCTTTCAGGCTAAGGGAATTGGCGTTTGTCCACAGACAGCTTTCTGGGTCATGTGGCCAGCATGACTAAACTAATTCTGGCTCAATGGAGCACCGTGACAGAAGCCAGAGCGCACGGAATCGCCGTTTACCTTCCCGCCGGAGCAGTACCTATTTATCTACTTGCACTGGTGTGCTTTCGAACTGCTAGGTGGGCAGGAGCTGGGACAGAGCAATGGGAGCTCACCCCATCGCGGGGATTCGAACCGCTAACTTTCCGATCAGCAACCCCAAGAGGCTCAGTGGTTTAGACCACAGCGCCACCTGCATCCCTTTGGGGGCTTGCTAATGGGCATCTGGATGGCCACTGTGAGGACATAAATAATAAATTATTATTATTATTATTATATAGGGGCACAGAGCAGGCGATCAAGGGGGAATGGTGGGAGCTGCTGTCACCTCCAGCATCTGCCTTAATTTGCCTAATGGTAGGGCAGGCTCTACTGAATTCAATGGGACTTACTTCCGAGTAGACGCATGCAGGGTTGTGCTTTGCTGTGTCTTCTTTGCTTGTCCCCAAGACTGAAGAAGCTGGATTGCCCAAAATGAACAAGATGTTCAAAATGAACAAAAAATGAACTTAGTTCGTCTAATTCCTCCAAGCCACTCAATAGTCCTGACAAACTGGGTTG
Source organism: Podarcis raffonei (assembly GCF_027172205.1). Classification (NCBI taxonomy): domain Eukaryota; kingdom Metazoa; phylum Chordata; class Lepidosauria; order Squamata; family Lacertidae; genus Podarcis; species Podarcis raffonei. The sequence continues at coordinate 16,615,789 of NC_070616.1, forward strand.
GGGAAGTGTATAGAGTGTTTTTCCTTGAACAGCAGGTCAAGCAAGAGGAAAAAGATGGAGAATGAGACAACGCGATCAGTTCACAGGGTTCCTCCTGTGTTCTAAAGAACATGGGCAGCCTCTTCTCTCTGGGAAATAGTCTGAGTGGGTGAGTTTGGCTCCAGCTAATTCCCAGACAGAACTTTACATCATAGATATACAAAACCATCATGTATTGTTTAACACAGTGACAACCTCCAACCCACCCCCAACAGAGAGCCCAGAAATGTCCACGGGAACATTCCCCACCCTCCACCCACAGGCTTTGGAAATGACCTGCACATGGGGCTCCAGCCTTCATGGAATTATAGCTGTGGGAATCTGCACAAGACTCCTGCTGGCTTATGTCCATCAGGAATCCTGTGTGTGCTGACTCAGTGCCGATATGACAGGGGCGGGGAGCCACACACATGGTTTCCCTTTTCTTTTGGCAAATGTGGCCTTCCGGAGCTCACTCTCTGGCCCCCAGGACCACTGCCAGTGGTCGGATGCAGCCTGGTCAACAAAGCCAAGTGTCACATCTGATCCCTGGGACATTGCACATAGGGGAAAGCAGCCTTTAGGCTGAAACAGCCCCCCTACCCTTGCATTATGACATCCAGACTCTCAAGGCAAATACCTCTCAATGCAGATATTTGCAATCAGTTTGCTAGGAACTGCATTGCAATGGGCTTCCAGTCGGGAGGGTGCAGTGAGGTGCTGCTGCTCACCTCATCCCAGTCGGCCCCTTCGCTGCTGCTTACCAGGAGGTAGAGGAAGGAGTGAGGCAGTGACACCCCACCGCCATGCAATCTGCCACAGTCTACAGGTTTGCATTGTAAGTTCCTTACTTGCATTCCCTCTATGGCATGACTTATTCCCATCAGTTGCTTTTCAAAGATGGTTGCCTTGAGGATGCTGCTGTCATCTGCAGAGGCTTTGGGATCATCTGCATTGCCTTCTTCCACCCTGGGTGGGAGGATGTGGACAATACTGAGCACATTTACTCAGAAGTAAGTCCCACTGATTTATAGAAAGAATGTACAGGAAGGCCCATTAAACCTGAAATAGCTCTACTGCAGAATTTCATCATTCCCATCTGCCTTCATTCATATTCCTTCCACACACGGGGAACGTCTAATGCACCCCAACGCTTGGCTGAAGAGGCAGGCTGTTGTTCTCTTTCACAGAATCACAGAATTGTAGAGTTGGAACAGACCCAATCCAACCCTCTGCAATGCAGGAATCTCAGCTAAAGCATCCATGACAGATGCAGACCCTCCAAGTGTCCCTATATTCCAGGGACATCCCTGACTTAGAGAAGCTGTCCCAGTTTCTGATTTGATCCCGGAATGTTCCACTTTTCCTTAGGGTGTCCCTATTTTCATTGGAGAAATATTGGAGGATATGGAGTTATTTGACCCCCTAAGCCGTCTAAAGGCAATCCTGTATAAGGATGTTTTAAAAAATGTTTTATTATGTTTTTATATCTGTTGGAAGCTGCCCTGAGTGGCTGGGGCAACCCAGTAAGATGTGTGGGGTCTAAATAGTAAAATAATCATTATGGAACGGGACGTCCCTATTTCCATCAGAGAAATGTTGGAGGGTATGCAGATGGCCATTCAACCTCTGCTTAAAATTCTCTAAGGAAGCAGAGTCCACAACCTCCCAAGGGAGACGGTTCCACTGTCGAACAGCCCTCACTGTCAGAAAGTTCTACCTGATGTTTAGTGGGAATCCCCTTTCTTGTAACTTGAAGCCATTGGTTCGAGTCCCACCCTCCAGAGCAGGAGAAAACAAGCTTGTTCCCTCTTCCATGTGATAGCCCTTGAGATATTGGAAGATGGCTATCCTATCTCCTCTCAGTCCCCTCTTTTCCAGGGTAAACATACTTGGCTCCTTCAATCATTCCTCATCAGGCTTGGTTTCCCGACGCTTGATCATCTTGGTTGCCCTCCTCTGCACACATCCCAGCTTGTCAACATCCTTCTTAAGTTGTGGTGCCCAGAACAGTATTCCAGGTGTGGTCTGACCAAGGCAGAATGGAGTGGTACTATTACTTCCCTTGATCTCGACACTATACTTCTGTCCAGTGCTATTTTTCTAGAAAAAGAGGTTGTCTAATAATGGCAATGGTGCCCACATGAGAGGTGCTGGAACTGAGTTTTGGTGAGTTCTGGATGAAAAAAAGCCCTGCTTCTGTTGATGCCAAAGCTTTCCTCTTTTGGAAGAAGCTCCCAAGGCAGCAATCCTGGGCCAGCTTACCTGAGGAATATGCCCAAATGAACTTAGTGGGGGCTTACTTTTGAGTCGACATGTATAGGATTGCACAGTTCTTCCGTATTCTCTTCCTCAGTGTCTTAGGGTCCCATAACCACAACTGAAGAACCATTGACCTACCGGCATTATTGAAGGCAACCATGAACCATAGAAACTGCAAGGATTGTTTCAAGTGACCCTGGGGAGCATTTGAGCTAAGCGGCCTCTGATGGGTGGCATTTGCCAGCCCATAAGTTCTTAGAGAAAGGGAATGTATTCCTGCCCCAACCTCTTAACAAATAACAGAAGGCAATTCTTAGGAAGACTTGCTAAGCTGTTGGCTGTGAGTCAGGGAGCATTAAAAAAACACAAAAAAACATTTATTTTATCCAATTTCTCTCCAGAGCTTTGTTTGACATAATTACAAATGGAAGAGCTTATTGTTAGTCTCCATCTTACACTGTGCAGGCGCAGGACTCTCAGAGCCGCGCTCAGCTCTTAGATTACTTTAGCGACTTTGCGTTAAAGAGACTTGATAAAGCCAGGGTCAAATTTGGGCTTTGGGGAGATTTAAGCTATTAATAATGTGGAGGGAGTCTTTAAGATAAGGCGCACTGGAAACTGATATACAACCATTTTGCATGGTGGATAAAAAAAATACGAATTGGGAAGTTTCAAGTGCAAAGAGTGTCAGGCTGGTGTCAGGGCCAAATGCAGCCTCTGTCTGGCCCCTGGGACTCTCCCCAGGCTGTAACCTCCTCCTCTTATTCCCAGGCAATGCCCCTCAAAAGTGAGCCCCACTTCACACCCTCCAGGCCTCGCTCTCTCCTTGAACTCTGACCAGGCATCTTGCTTGCCTGGGTGTTCGCTAAGCCGTGCACAGAAAACTGTGCAACCAGGGCAAGGACACTGAGGGAAATGTAATGTGTGAACCAGCAGGCCGTGGACAGAGTCAGCAGGAATCCTTGGGCTTGTGGCTGCTGGATAGATGGTTGCCAGCCAAATCCAGGACCCACCCATTCACGTTGCTTCTGCCTTCCCTTGAATCACAAATCCAAAGGTGGTGCTGGGACAGGGTGTTTGGAGCTGTAGAAGGGGGGCCTAAAATGAAATGAAATATGTTGCCAAGGGGGTGTGAAAGGGTAACTTCTTTTCACTGTTCCATTCCATTCCATTTATGTCTTCGTTCTCGCAGCCAGAAGCAGTCCCTGAGGCGATTTGCAGGGACAACCTGCAATATGTATAATAGGTAAAGGTAAAGGGACCCCTGACCATTAGGTCCAGTCGTGACCGACTCTGGGGCTACGGCGCTCATCTCGCTTTATTGGCCGAGGGAGCCGGCGTACAGCTTCCGGGTCATGTGGCCAGCATGACTTAGCTGCTTCTGGCGAACCAGAGCAGCGCACGGAAACGCCATTTACCTTCCTGCTGGAGCGGAACCTATTTATCTACTTACACTTTGACATGCTTTCGAACTGCTAGGTTGGCAGGAGCAGGGACCGAGCAACGGGAGCTCACCCCATTGTGGGGATTCGAACCGCTGACCTTCTGATCGGCAAGTCCTAGGCTCAGTAAATTTTACTGTTCTTGTCATTCAAGATGTATAATACAAACCCATGAGAACAATGACAAGAACAGTAAAATTTATGAATTGCTTCCTATGAGGCATCTCATATATCAAATGATGGGATACATAGAAACAGCTAAAACAATATTTCACATACTTTTTCTTTATACATTGAATGTTCATAATAACATTAAATGTTCATCTACCAACACCACCCAATGAGATAAAGTACCCCCCTGCCACTCAGGGATGGACAAAACAGTCTGTTTTCATTTCCATGCAGTTTTCATTTTTCTAGTCTCAAATTCAGTTCTCCACATTTCTGCATTTTCCCCCTCAGGAAAATTTGTTAGCATTTTATTGCAAACTTTTGTCAGACACATTTGCTTATGTGATTTTCTCTGACAGAAACCCTTTGGCAAGCAATTTCCTCTAATATAATGCAAGTTTCCCCCCACTTATTTGCATTTTTCATGTACACTTTCCTGTAATACACACATTTTTGCACACACTGTCAGTTTGGAGAAACTGCACCACAAAATTTAGAGAAGCACGAATTTCAAAGGCAAGCTGGATTTTGCTTTGCATATTGTTTCAGAAAGTGTGAATCAGGTAGGTTTGCGTTAAAATCCCAGCGAAACTCAATCTCTCCCGCATCTCCACATGTCACCTGGTTCCTCCTTCAAGAATAGCAATGACACGTCATACATGACAGTTCCTCTGCAACTGGATTCAACCTTTTCGTCGTTTTGTTGTATAAAAACAAACAAGGCATTACATTGTCAGTTGGTTTCCTTCTTGAGACTCTATGGCTAACACTTGTGTATTAAATTACACTTTTTTTTCCAAAATGTGGGAAGTCCACCCAGGGCTGGAAGAAAAATGTGAGAACAGCTGGTCAGGGATGAGATCTTTAAATCCCCAGGTGCTCTGTGAAAAATAAATGGTCCGCCTCAAAAGCTGTTGTGGTAACCAGCAAGGCAATCAACCCTCTGGTGATAGAAGACTGTTTAGTATGAAGATTTGATTCCAGCTTCTGGTCTGATATCCAGGCTTCTGTTTGAGAGCTTTTAGCCTGAGCACATTGCGCTCAGAATCACTTTGGGGACACGGAGGCTGATAAATTATCTGGGAATTTCTCATGTTAATCCCATTCTCCCATTCCACCGTGGTCTCTCTCTTCCTCCCTGAGAGCCTCGCCAATCTAATGGGATAATGCTTCTGATCAATTCCCTCTGACTCAAAGGCCATGTGGACTTTCTCAGAAGTCCTAACCAGGTTGAGACTCTAGTCCTATGAGCATGTTTATTTATAATTTCCCCACTAGCTGTTAGTCTTGGCTGCAGCCTCAGCTTTGGAAAGAATTTCCAGAGAGGATGAGGCCAGAGTGACTGGCCTGGGTCCCAGCGCCCCCTCGGCTTGTTTTCGTTAGGGGGAAAAGGCTCAGGGTATAGGATTTATTGGCTCTGAAAGATCATTCTTGACATTATTATTATTATTATTATTATTATTATTATTATTATTATTATTATTGAATTTATATACCACCCTATACCTGGGGGTCTCAGGGCGGTTCACAAAATAAAATCAAGATACAAAACCACAAAATACATAAAAATAAAAACAACAACCCAATAGCCCCCCCCCAAAAAAACACATTTTAAAAGGGTATAGGATGCAAATCAGATCAACCAAAGGCCTGGTTAAAAAGGAACATTTTTGCCTGGCGCTTAAAGGGGTATAATGAAGGCACCAGGCGAACTTTCCTGGGGAGAGCATTCCACAGATGGGGAGTCACTGCAGAGAAGGCCCCGTTCTCAGTTTGCCACCCTCTGGATCTCTCAAGGAGGAGGCACACGAAGGAGGGCCTCAGAAGATGATCTCAGGGTCCGGGTAGGCTCATATGGAAAGAGGTGGTCCTAGAGGTATTGTGGTCCTGAGCCGTTTATAGGTCAAAACCAGCACTTTGAATTGGGCCCGGAAACTAATTGGTAGCCAGTGCAGTCGGACCAGGATCGGTGTAATATGCTGCCAATCCCATTGAGAGGAGGATCCAGTAGGTTCATGGATCACATCTGTGTCCACTGCCTCAATTGAGAGAAGAGATGAAGCCATAGAATCATAGACTTGTGGAGTTGGAAGGGGACCTGAGGATCATCTAGTCCAGGCATAGGCAAACTCTGGACCTCCAGATGTTTGGGGCTACAATTCCCATCATCCCTGACCACTGGTCCTCTTAGCTAGGGATGATGGGAATTGTAGTCCCAAACATCTGGAGGGCTGGAGTTTGCCTATGCCTGATCTAGTCTAACCTACTGCAATGCAGGAATATGCAGCTGTCCTGTATGGGGATCAAACCTGCAACCTTGGTGTTAGCAGCAGCATGCTCTAACCAGCTGAGCTATCCAGGAAGTGAGATGGTTTCAAACTGGATTGCAGGAGGGAACTGGCCAGTCTGGCCACAATCTGACAGTGCAATCCTATAGATATCGTTACAGGGAAGGGCTGCTGGAGATCATCTGCTTTGGAAGCTCCCAGGTTCAATCTCAAACATCTCCAGGAAGGGCTGGGAATGTCTCTTGTCTGAAAACATGGAGAGCTATGGCTGGTCCACAGGAATAATACCGAGCAAGATGGACTGTCTTGGACTGCCTGGATGCCGAGGAATTGTGGGAGGCACCACCTGGGCAACCCCAAGGGAATGCCCTGGAGAAGAAGGCTCAGAGCCAGGGGACTGGCGACGGGATGCCAAAGGGTGGTCAGAGGGAGCAGACTGGAAGGAGGAGGTTGAAGCGGAAGAGGCAACAGGGTTTAGTGAGCAGGAAGAGTCTGGGGCAGAAAGCAGTACAGATTCAGAGGCTGGAGAGGAGGATGCCAGGAGACAGAGATGAGGCAGGCTGCTGAAGAATCCAGGGAGTCTACCCCTCCTGCTGCGACCAGCTCTCCTCCCTCCTGGTCTCCTAGAACATGCAGAGAAAGGAAAAGGGAAGAGGGGAGATGGGCTGTGTGCAGATGTAGTCTCTGGTTAATGGAGAGGAGTGGGGTTTAGGTAGCTATGGGAAGGCAGGGATCTTCAGTCCTCACAACTGCCTCATTGGGGCAACCATCTCATTCCCCTACTAGGAAGTGTTGCTGGGATTACTAGACCTGTGTTGTTTTGGTTTGAACAAAGAGTTAACATCACTGATACTGGTGTTTTTTTATTGTTGACCTACTCCTGACTCTGGCCCCTGACATGGACCAATAATTTGACTTGCCACAAGGCAACCTCCTACATCTCTGTATGTCTACTTTTCAGTAGTGGACAGGGTCATGGGGCCCTGCCACACACCTGACCTCCCTCTGGCTGAGTCACCTCTGCCTACCAGGATGGAGTGAGGCAAAGCAATGGTGAGGCAGCACATTAGAAAGCCCTACATTGGTTCTGTGCCAGCCACAGCATCACCTTGTTCCTCCTCCTCTCCACCGTGGTCTGCAGCAGCAACTCTGTTGTTGGGAGGTCAGGTGAACGGTGCAGCCCCAGCATGCCGTTGGCTACAGCTGCTTGTAACACAGGAAGGAATTGACACAGAATGGATCCATCCATCCATCTCTACTCTTAAAGTAAATCCCATTGAGTTCAGCAGATCGTACTCCCTGGCTAAATGGATATTAAAGTTACCAAACAGTGGTGCAGTTTCCAGGATCAAATTCGTCTCCCCCTAACTTGAAACGGGGTGCAAAAATGCCCGACCAAATTGTGAAATTGAGCAGTTGGCAAGAGAGCTTTGCACCCCGATTTCTGTGTCGACCGGCAGGTGAGTCCCAAATACGGGTTCCGTCGGTGGTTCCTGCCAATCAAAGCTTTGGAAAGGGCTCCCCCTCAGCCCAGCCTTTCTCATAATAAAATAATAAATCTGGGAAAGAAAGGGGAGAGTGGGATTATTCAGGAGGGCTCCATCTGTGACACTGCTAATGATTTCCAACTGTCTCGCAGCCGAGCAAGAGCCGCTATCAATCACAGGGCCAGGGAAGCTGTGTAACGGATACTACACAAACACTACATTTTTCTGGGTCACCACAATGCTAATACTTCCATAAACATCAGGTTATGACACGTCTGACTTCATCTCCATCAACACAGGGTGCTTGGGATTGAACGCAGCCGTGGTGGGAAGAGCCTGAGGCCAGCGTTCCTGGGGCGAGGGTGGCTCAGGAGCAAAGCACCCGTGGATCCTGAAGCCAGGTCCCTCAGTACCTCGTTCAGCTCTGCGCCCGCTAAGCCACACTGCCTCTTGCATACTAATTTTCAAATGGTGCGTCAGGAGAATTGCTAGTGTTGAGGAGGAGGGGGTCCCCTCACCCCTTTCAATCCTCTTGTCTTCTCTCTGGTGACTTTGTGCTGCCTTTGACTCCCCCCAGATTCCAGTTTTAGGTAGAAGATGGTGCGTTAACCCCTCACAGGGTGTTAGGTATGGAGGAAAAAATTGATTTGGTTCATGTGTTAATGTGCACCCACCAAGTTTGCACTTCCCAAAACAATACAAAAAATGGAACGTATCCGACCTTCGAAATTAAAACTTCTCTGAATTTTGCAACACAGTTCTTCAGCCACAAAATGCATCCATCAGTGAAAATAACACACAAAATACATATCAAATGGCTTCCAAATAAATGTATATGAGGTGAAATGAATATTAAAATGCTGACCGAGACTCGCAAACTGATGTAGAAATAAAGCGAACTGAACTGAACTTTGCAAAGAGTGATCATAGCGAATTATAAGGGAGTTTTCAGAAGCACTATTCTAAGAGAAACAATTTGCAGTTTGGGCACCATGTTTCCCAAGCTCCATAGGAATCCTCTCTAGAATTCAGTTCCCATGGAAGAAAACTAACATGTTTGAATTGTCCCTCTTCCGTTCCTATATCACTTCTCTTAACCCAAGCAAGCTAAAGGCAAAAGAGGAGCGAACTGCTGGGCAATGAGTCCACACAATTAACTGGTGAAGCAACCCTTGGAAATGGATAGCACTGGCTTATTAGCAGATGACCCAGAGCCATTTCCCAGCTTAGCTGGAGCCCATGAAGGGCGCCAATTTTTGTTTGATTGTGTTTATTTTAAACATTAAGAGAATTGAAGAAAGCCCAAGCTGAGGAGGACTCAGGTGTCCTATGTGCAAATGTCTCAAGGTGCTGCGAAAACAAGCTACAGAAAGTTGGTCTTCTATATCTCACCTTTGTGCACAAGCAGTTTTCTGTGTGTGGATGGATGAAATGTCTGGGAGGGTTTGTTTTCTGAGAATCCAAGGTCTTGGCATTCTTTAAATTTTTATTTTATCTCTCCTTAAAACTGAATGACAATTGATCTCAAGGTTTCAACAGGGTTAAAATTTGCACTTTGGTTGCACTGGAAATTGAGGCAGAGCGTTTGTAGTGGTTAGAGCACTGGACTAGGACCAGGGAGTGGGATGATGGCCAGAGAGAAACACAGGTACAAATCCCCTCTCAGCTGTGATGTTGACTGAATAATCTGGCAAATCCCTCTGAGAGAATGCACTGTAGATCACCAGGTGACGGCAACAGGTCAAACTGGGAGCCAGAAACCTCCATCAACCTGTTTAAAATCCCCAGAGAACTACAGCAGATCCCAAATCCACCTTCAGCCCACCCCCTATTCTGGAGCAACCAAAGGAATCAAAACAATTTCATGAATATATTAAGGAATATATAGAAATCACTGTGGGTATTGTTGGGACAACCTTGCCTGCCTCTCAACTATTTAACAACAGCAACATCACCGTTTTAATCTAATTTGGGCGGCTGAAATGAAAACTTGCTGGGAATAGCCTTTAGTGTGAAATGACTTTGAACTCAGTTCTGATGAGGTGGCCATGTGTCCTACTTTATAAAGGGCAAACATCCTTTTAAAGCAGTGGTGGCCAAACATGGCCCTCCAGCTGTTTCAGGACTACAATTCCCATCATCCCTGGCCACTGGTCCTGTTAGCTAGGGATGATGGGAGTTGTAGTCCAAAAACTGCTGGAGGGCCAAGCTTGGTCACCATTGTGTTAAAGGGTCATTGAAGAATAGCCCCCTTTTAAAATGTGTCCTCTGTTTGAAGGCATCCAAGTGCTTTTTAGAGATAAAGAAGAACTATAAGAATGGAGAACGAGGGGGATCGCCAAGGTGCCCATCAACAGTTAGCAAATTGGCAGCAGACTAAGCAGGGACATGCAGAAATCATCCAGTCGCTCTTTCCGTCTATGGTGAGATGTATTATATTTCTGCTTAAATGATAGCAAGAATTTCTAAATGTGCATATAAACACATACTGTACACATATACATGTCAGGCAATCATCTAATTAAGGAACAGCTTCTCTGCGATGGACCACACCTAAGGAGGCCGACTTTCAGCAGTGGATTTGTATCATTTGTAAAACATTTGACAAATGGAGACGATGGCAATATAAACTATTATGCTAAAACCCTTAAGCTTCACAGCTATTGCAGGAATGTTGCCAGGTGGTGGTGGGAAATAGAAGCCCTTCAAAGTTATGTTTGCTTTGAAAGGATCAAGGCCACTTAAGTAACAAGGGGATGGGGCAACCCAGGAGGAATTGGATTCTCATCTCAGTTTCATGTGCTCAACAGAGTTACAGCAGTAGGGAATCTCTAGGGGTATCGGAGTGGTGGTGTAGGCTTTTTCTGCAAGGCAAAAAGATCCAAGGAGATGTGTAAAGCAGAACCAGTTAGGGGTGGGGCCTGGGGAGAGGGCTTGGGGGTCAGGCAGGGACAGACCTGAGGGCCAGGTTGAGAGGCTTGGAGGACTACATTTGGCCCACAGGCCTCAGTTTCCCACCCTTGTTCATGGACTGGAGTTGAAGTCAATGTCAGCGCTGGTCCCAAGTTTTTTTGTGGGAGAGAATTGGACAAAATTCTCTCAGTGGTCCCTCCGTAAGTTGCTCCCTCCTTTCTGCTGCCCATCCGTTTATCCTCTGTCCCTTGGGCCCTGTCTCCAGGACAGAGGAGGGCACCAGGCAAATGTCCTCCATGGTCAGTCTTGCCACTGCTTCATATTCCAAAAGGGCAAGAGAGCAGGCAGAAACAGCCAGGAGGCAGAGATGACACAGAGGAGCTCACTCCTCCTGGCTAAAGACTCCTTCTATCTTGGCTGGGGAAAGGAAGAGGTTCCCCTTTCTTCCTTACATCCTTGCTTGCCTTAGCTTCATGTCCAGGTATTAAAGGTTCAAGAGCCTTCTCTGACATTACCATTGGTTACCTGCTCCAAACACACCTTTCCCCACCTCCACTCCAGGTTTTCCCTGAACACAAAAGCTGGATTGTGTCCTTTGCACGTCACAGTGTTTTCTTGCATTCCTGTATTTTTTATTGCTTCTCTTCCTAGTTTGTGCTGATGGTTTTATATTATATATATATGTGTGTGTGTGTATTTCAAGGTAAAGGGACCCCTGACCATTAGGTCCAGTCGTGGCCGACTCTGGGGTTGCGGTGCTCATCTCGCTTTATTGGCCGAGGGAGCCGGTGTACAGCTTCCGGGTCATGTGGCCAGCATGACAAAGCTGCTTCTGGTGAACCAGAGCACCGCACGGAAATGCCGTTTACCTTCCCGCCAGAGTGGTACCTATTTATCTACTTGCACTTTGACGTGCTTTCAAACTGCTAGGTTGGCAGGAGCAGGGACCGAACAACGGGAGCTCACCCCGTCGCAGGGATTCGAACCACCGACCTTCTGATCAGCAAGTCCTAGGCTCTGTGGTTTAACCCACAGCGCCACCCACACACCCACACATATGGCATATAGGCAATATTTGTGGGGGGGAGCATTTTCATTTGCTTAGAAAGTGGTATAGAAATGGTCTTACATAGGTTTAATTAGAGGAGGAGGAGCAGCAGGCTTTGGGGAGTCAGCAATTGGCCCCTTGCCTCTGTGTAGCCTTGGTTGGGGGCCCTTTGATGCTGATCCCCAATCCTGACTCCAGTTGACAGCTCTGGACTCAGTGGTGAACCTTGTGCTTAGAGTTGGATGGCCCTGGCAAATGGAGGAGGGCTAATTAAGGAACAGCCCAACAGAACCACTTTGCCGATGACTGAATGGGAATGTTTGCACAGTGTAGTGTGTGTTGCCAAAATAACAATATCCCTCTTCTTCTGCATACATTGTAGACGTGATCCCATTTGGAAAGCCCATCCATCTCTTTCCCACAAATTGTTTATCAAGAATTGGATACCATGAGGAAAAGAATATTTCTGAGCTCTCCTCGTGATTGAACCTGACACTCAGCAAACTCCCAGGCTGCATGCATATGAAAATTCCCTAGATCACTGGCAGGTCAAGGCAAGCCTCACAAAGAGCGTTCAGTGTAAAAGTTCCATTTCAGACGGTTCACCTGGAATTCAATCCTCCAAACTGGAGGAGATGGTAATCTTTGTTTTCGTTTGGAATCACCACAAAGAATCCATTGCCTTAAAAAAAATAAATGTTAACCCTCCCAGCTGAGGCCTACAGAAGCACCATATTTCCACGGAGGAAATATGGTAAGGCCTGAACAACTTGATCCAGCAGGCTGCAAGCAGCCCACCTAACCAGAAATGGTGGCCTGCAAACTTATCCTGCCAGGGCGCTTAGGCCCTGGCAACTGCCCGGGTAAGGCTTGTGAGAATGCTAGGCCAGGCAGCCTGCTGTTTCACATATTGCAGCCACTGAAGTCAATGTGAAATTTTGGGCAATGTATTGAATAATGAATATACAGTCGTACCTTGGTTCTTGAATGCCCTGGAACTTGTACGTTTTGGCCCCCCAGCGTTCGAAAACTGGAAGTGAGTGTTCCAGTTTTCGAATGTTCTTTTGGAAGCCAAATGTCTGACAGGGCTTCTGTGCCTTCTGATTGGCTGCAGGAGTTTCCGCTTTGGAAGTTGAACGTTTCGGAAGTCGAATGGATTTCCGGAACGGATTCCCTTTGACTTCCGAGGTACAAGGCCAAATGTATATGAAGAGGCCAAATGTAGACAGGTAGCCTACCACCTATGGAATACTTTCTGCAAAAAAGCTCACCTAGCATCCATTTTACAATTGTTATAGGAGGAGGGTGTTGCTTTGAATGATGCCCATGGGTTCCAGTCAAGCCTGTGATTTTGTAACTATAGTTTTGTAACTATAGTTTGAAGCAGAAAGGACTGTTGACCTAGGACTCAGCTACATTTGTAAAGATAAAGCACTTTATATGAGTCATAACACCATGACACCAGATGGCGCTGTGGAGTCCCGTCTCTCGCCAACGGGATTTCCCTGTATGAAGTTTACAGTGCGTTTAACTGATGTGTCTAGGCCACAGGACAGATGCAGGGGGAGGGCTGTGCACAGCCCTAGTTTATATAGGATATTTTAATGTAAGTTCCCTCAAGGCTTCAGCATAGGGGATGATGCTGGGCTATGGAGATCCTTCAGCAATGTGTCCTGATGGAAGGTTGGTTGGATGTGGCAGTGATCCATGTTTAGAAAACCAAACGGTTGGGGTGGTATTCGCTGAGGAAAGGAGAGGAGCTTATGCGATGCAGGTGAGCCAGGGAGCAACATTACTCACTCTGGCACTGTGTGCAGTCTTCTCGCTAGTGCTGAGCATGGAAGGCAAACAGAAGCTCCAGACTGGGGTCAAGAAGCGGGTGGACAACTGCCCCATCAAGTCCCGCAAGGTCTGCCAAAAAAGCTGAAAAACATCTTCATGTATGCGACAACGGCCGCGAGAGTTTTAGTAGCACAAGGATGGAAGACTGAAGAAACCCCAACTAAAGAATTATGGCAAGAAAAGTTGATGGACTATGCAGAACTGGCAAAACTGACATACAAGCTAGGGGACAAGGATAACTGTGACTTTAAAGATGAATGGGAACCCTTTACAAAGTATTTGAAGATGCAACAAAGCAAACTGGACTCCTTGGCTGGTTTTGAATAAACATTCACAAACTTTTTATTGATAATTATTACTTAAATAGTTTGTGTAACATGCAGAAAACAGCATTTTTAGAGAAATCAAAGACTGGAACTGAAGGAAGTCGGGGGTGGGGGTGGGTGGGTTCTGTGGGGGGAGGGAGGGGGAGGGAGGAAAAAAAAGGGGGGGGAAATAAGGATGATATGTTTCTAGATAATATGTTTTGTCTTAATTTTGAATAAAAAAGTAATTTTAAAAAAAAAGTCCCGCAAGGGTGATGTGCTCCACATGCATTATACGGGCAAGCTGGAGGATGGGACAGAGTTTGACAGCAGCCTGACTCGTGATCAGCCATTTATCTTCTCCTTGCGGACTGGACAAGCCATTAAAGGCTGGGATCAGGGCCTGGGATGTGTGAGGATGAGAAGAGAAAGCTGGTCATTCCCTCTGAGCTGGGTTGTGGGGACTGCGGAGCACCACCCAAAATCCCAGGTGGCGCAACCTTAATCTTTGAAGTTGAGCTACTGAAGATTGAGCGAAGGCAGGAATTGTAGCAACCTCTCTTCGGGGGAGGGGGGCACGTGGGGAGGGGAGGTAATCTCGAGACGCGCCTCAGGATTTGTAGATACCGATGGGCCAAATAAAAGCACAGACCAGAAAAAACCCCCAAACGGTTATAACTATGTCCTGACATCTGCTTTTCTTAATTTTTGGGATGTCGTAGAGTTTGGACATGGGGTGCTCTGACTCTATGGGCCTGCTTTTACCCGAACAGAAGAAAAACTTCCCACCCAAAAGAAAAGAGGGGCGCATTTTTTATTTTGCTGGTGGGAACCCTGCCGTGTCTTCACTGCCACCCTTCACCTAAAGAAATGTGCCAGACATGATGCTCTCCTCCCTCCCTGCTGTCTCAGAAATGGACTTGGCCTACAGACGGGGGCTGATCCGTCTGGGCAGGAGGGAGGGTGAAGCGGACCTGATAACAGGGCCGGAAACCCATCAGAGACACCCGGCGGCTCTCGCCCTCTGCGCCTCGTCAAAATTACCTGCCAGAGGAGCCTCCGCTCCAGGCCTGCACCTTGTCAGCCCTTCTGGGGAACAGGAAACAGCTGCTGGGCGGGGAGGGGGGAGTCTGGAAACATCAGTGGAAAGCAGGGTGGTGGTGCTGAGGGAAGAAAGCCATTCATAACTTTTCCTCATTACCCAGCGTGTTCAGGAGAGGATGGGGCATTTTGAAGGGACAGCAGTTGTTGAAAAATCCTCTGGCACCGAGGAGAGAAGCCGTATCTGGTTGCTATTAGCTCAGCCAGGGACTCTCTCTCTCTCTCTGTGTATGTTAATTGGGCAATTCGTTTTTGCTTTTATTTTAAAAATGTGCCCTTTATGTGGATAACTCAGTGATAGCTGGTTCCCCTTGTCTGACAGGTAACCATACTTTTGGCATCTCAGGCTCTGTTGTTGGCCAGGGCCACAGTCGTAAGGCAACGGGAGTGGCAAGAAAAACACACAGAGAGAAAGAGACAGACAGAGAGATTGGGCAGATCGCAGAATTGGAGAGTTGGAAGGGACCACTAGTCTAACCCTTCAATGCAGGAACCTTTTGGTCAACATGGGACTTGAACCCATGAGCCCAAGATTAAGAGTCTCATGCTCTACCAGCTGAGCTATCTATTCAGCACTTGAGTTGTTTTTTGAGTTGTTTCTTGAGTTTCTTTGAGTTGAGTTTCTTGAGTTGAGTTTCTTTGAGTTGAGTTTCTTGAGTTGAGTTTCTTTGAGTTGAGTTTCTTGAGTTTCTTTGAGTTCTTGAGTTTCTTTGAGTTCTTTGAATTTGTTTCTTTGAGTTGTTTCTTTGAGTTGTTTCTTGCTGCCGCTAAGCATCATGGCCAATGTTCAGGAAAGATGGGAGTTGTAGTCCATAGAACACCCAGAGGACACCAGTTGAAAGAAATAATAGCCAGCTTTTGTAAGGTTTTCTTTTGTTTAAGCAAACAAAAATCTCCTCTAAAAACTTTTGTTCAACCGAAACAACAGATGGCCATGTGTTGTTGTTTTTTTGCAAGCGTGGCATAAAGTGGGGTGAATTCATACCCGAGGTTCAAATGTGGCACTCCAGGTCTCTCTACTTGGCCTTGGGAACTTCTCCAACCATGAGGCCACACTGTGGGCCCATAAAAACACAGAGCATTCCCTGACGAAGGTGGAGATGCTGTAATTCCTTTTCCCACAATGCTCATGTTTCCAGGTTTTCACTGTGAATCCTTCCAAAGAAAGAGAGGGAGACAGAGAGAGATGTTCCTCACATCCTCTCCTGAGCACAGCGCTGCTCTGATTTCACAGCCTTCCTCTGGCCAAATTCTAAATACATCTTGAATGTTTTAGACAAGATACTTTTACGAAAAACTGGTTCCAGATTTTAAATCCCTGTATGTAGCCCAAGTCCAAGGTCCTTCTGCGCCACTAAGGACCAGTTCTCCAGATCTCAGTATTATCCTCTTTTGAGGAGGATTTATAGCTCAGTGCTAGACAGAGAATGACCCCGGATGCCGCTTGGCTTCCATTCCATCAGTTACGCAGTTTGTCAGTGTGGGTGATGCTGCCTTGTCCAATTCTTTCTCTCCTGATTTTAATTACAGTGTGGGCAGTTCTAGGAAACAGTCACTGTGAACTGCTTGCCTCACGGTCCGTTTTAAACTCCTTTTCTGTTATGGTAGAGGCGGTTTGCCCTTGTGAAATTCACATTGCAACCAGCCACTGCACCAACATCGCAGAGTAGGGAACCGTTTCCCATTTGAGGGCCACATTTCTTACTGGGAGATCTTCTGAAGGCCACATGCCATTGATGGGCAAGGCAAATGCAAGAGTAGGGATTCAGCTAGACTGGGAATGAAAAAGCAATGTACTGTACGTGCGTTGTAGGTGCAATATAACATTGTGCCACCAGATGGCGATGTGAAGTCCTGTTTGTCCCTACCTGTTTTCCCTGTTTAAATTTATAGTGCTTTAAACTGAAACGCTTCTTTGGTATGTCTAGATCCAGCCTAGGTGTGGAAATGAATGTGCATTTTAGCATTGCCCATTACACACACACACAGAGAATTGTAGGGAAATGTTTAAAGTTTTTTTTACAGTCACAGATGTTCTATGTGTGCACCCTTTGACCCATGACACACATCAAACCGGTAATCCATTTCTGCCCAAACACGACTCACCCTATGCGTTGATTGTCCTGGGATTTATTGAATGGTGGTGCAAACACTATAGACTTCTTCCGATACACACGGCCATCCAGGACTTCTAAGTTTGCACAAACAGCCCGTAGTTTCAGTATTTTATGCCAATTGTAGATACATTTTCTCCAAATCGTGATTGAAAATGCCGTCGCACAACAGTTACAGATTCCATTTTGCTCAATTCAAGAACACAAAACGACTTCTCCACTGCAGATGCAGCCATTTTGCCTGACTAGTCATGTGACACGCACGCTATTGCCTACGTCACTTCCCTCAGTAGTGGAACACAAACTTTATGAGGACATCTACCTCACGGTTAACAGTTGTGGTCCATGTCATCTCCTGTTACTGTCTTACAGCATCTGGAAACTGTATACTTCATTATGAATCACCCTGTATAGTTAAAGCACCATAATACCACTTTAAACAGTCATGACTCAGACCTTCCAAGTGTCCCTTGTTGCAAAAGCCGGGTGCCTGCCCCTCTCTCTGCCAAGCTGTGGTGAGAGCCCATGGGTTCCAAGGCACCCACACAGGGTCTGTGTCCCTTTGGAAAATAGAAGACTGCCATGCTTTAAGAAATATGGTTTATTTACCTATTTACACCTTCAGTCCGCATGGAGGAAGTCCAGATCTTACAGCAGTGCAGGGAACCTTTTGTCTCCCTCTCCAAGATGAATCTCAGCCCTTCTTCCTCCTCCTCTCTCCCAGAAAACCCCTTGCTTGAAAACTCCCTTTTCCTGTCCCCTCAAACATATACCTTGGTATAACATCTCACCCCCTAGGCTAAAGGATTCATCTCCTCAATGGTCCAACAACACCTTGTGTCATATTAGGTTTTGCTTTTCACTAAAGCTGTGGGTTAAACCACAGAGCCTAGGACTTGCCGATCAGAAGGTTGGTGGTTCAAATCCCCACAGCGGGGTGAGCTCCCGTTGCTTGGTCCCTGGTCCTGCCAACCAAGCAGTTCGAAAGCATGTCAAAGTGCAAGTAGATAAATAGGTACCGCTCCGGTGGGAAGGTAAACGGCGTTTCCGTGCACTGCTCTGGTTCGCCAGAAGCAGCTTAGTCATGCTGGCCACATGATCTGGAAGCTGTATGCTGGCTCCCTCGGCCAATAAAGCGAGATGAGTGCCGTAACCCCAGAGTCGGTCACGACTAGACCTAATGGTCAGGGGTCCCTTTACCTTTACCTAAACCAGCCTAGGTTTGCATAAGTCAGCCTAGGAATTCCTTTGCAGCTTGCATTCTCCTTTCATATCACAAACGATCCAAACCCTACCTAGCATTTATTAATTTGTAGGGTCTACCCTAACTCTGTAACACCCTATTTTCCAGAGAAAGTCCCAGATTTACAGAAACCATCCCAGTTTCTAATTTGATCCTGGAATGTCCCGCTTTTCCTTAGGATGTCCCTATTCTCATCGAAGAAATACTGGAGGCTATGGAGTTATGCGACCCCCAAGCCAAGGAAATAAGTAACTATACAACCTTTAGAAGACATCTGAAGGCAGCCCTGTAAAACAGAAGCATTTTTTGTGTGCATTTGCTAGGAGACCCCTATTCTCCACCCCCTAAGAGCTACAATTCCAGAGTTCCCTGAGAAGAAGGATTGATTGTTAAACCACTCTGGAAATTGTAGCTCTTTGCTGCACGAGGGGATGTTTTTAAGAGGGAGAACTCTTGTTTTAAAGTGAGAGAAAAAGACAAAACAAAAGCAACGGGCATCTTAACAACATCAACAAAAATCCGTTGCTTATTTTGGTGTTCTTTTTACATCAAATCACAATATTAAAAAAGAGAGATAGAGAAAGAAATGGTCTTGACATGGGATTTCTAGCCAGGAACCCCAAATAGGAGATTTCTTTCATCTTGAAAAATGGAGATTTGTCCCACATAATAGCGTGTCAACAACAGAAAAGTTCCTGGAATTCCTCCCACACAAACACTCCCCCCACCCCCCCCAAAAAAGGGCCTGTGCTGCAGTGGATGCTCCCATTTCCCAGCCCTGGTCAAATGAGCACATCAATTAAAAGCAGATGGACCAAGGATGTTCTTATTGCGCAGAGAGGTGATGGTGGAGGAGGGGCACAGACAAGGGGCTTATTATGGCAGGAGGGAAGCTGTGCACCATGTCACTGGGGCCAAATGGCGACCTTGTCCCTCGTGGGGGGCTCGGACTTATAAAGGACTCTGGGGGGTGGGAATAAACTCCTAACCAAAACCAGATTGGGGCTGGAGGTGGTTTGCTGGGAGAAGGGAAACTGCGTAGAGACGCCGAGTGAAGTTGATGAAATATATATATGTGCATTCATGGTTGAGGAGGAAGAGGAGATTGGAGAGGAGTGAACTACTGGGGAAAGGAGAGCTGATCAGAAGCTGTGCTATTTATTATGCCTCTGTTCGCAGCTTCCTAAAATATCCCTGTGGCTAACCTTGGGACGTGGGTTAAACCACAGAGCCTAGGACTTGCCGATCAGAAGGTTGGAGGTTCGAATCCCCGTGACGGGGTGAGCGCCTGTTGCTCAGTCCCTGCTCCTGCCAACCTAGCAGTTCAAAAGCACATCAAAGTGCAGGTAGATAAATAGGTACCGCTCCGGCGGGAAGATAAATTGCATTTCCGTGCGCTGTTCTGGTTCGCCAGAAGTGGCTTAATCATGCTGGCCACATGACCCGGAAGCTGTAAGCCGGCTCCCTCGGCCAATAAAGCGAGATGAGCACCGTAACCCCAGAGTTGGCCATGACTGGACCTAATGGTCAGGGATCCCCTTTACCTTTACCCTTAACCTTGGCTCTAACAGAAGAAGTTAGCGGAACAGAATCCCAAAGAGTCCCTGCAATCCTACAGGACCGGTTTGTTGTTGTTGTTTTGCCGGGGGCCAGAGGAATAATTGGATCTCCATCTCAAAGTGCAGAGAGGTTGCTCAGACTTTGGAAAGGGGGATCAGATGTCCGATGCCTGCTTCGGGCAGAGCCGGCCCAACCAGTGGATAGGGTGACGTCACTGCTTCAGGCAGCAGAAGCCCCCCACCCCAAGCAGCATACCTATAGGTTCCCCACCCGCCCTGTTGCCTTTGCTAGTGGCAGAGAAGCGGCACTGATTTTCAGCAGAGCTGGAAGGAACCATGGGGGTCATCTAGTCCAACCCCCTGCAATGCAGGAATTTCAATGAAAGCATCCATGACAGATGGCAATCCAACCTCTGGTTAAAAACCTGCAAGAAAGGAGAGTCCTGTGGGATCGGTTTTAATAGGTAGGAGAGGATATATTAATTGCAATTTCTCCTTCCAGGTGCCCACATGTGTGAGCTGAACAGATTTTCAAAATCCCATCCTTGGCAGTAAAATTGAGAACATAGGAATTAGGCTGTAAAGCTTGGTTTTGAGCAAGTCTAGCTATGAAATAAGCTGGCTCTCTCTTTCTTACCTTGCTTCGTAAGCAGGCAACAACCTGGGAAGTAAGTTGAAAAATATAATTTTATTTATGAGCTTGCATTGGTTCACAGCAATGCCAGCAGTAAAAATTATGCAGGCAAAATGATTATATTTGCAGGCGAAGCTTCTTTCCAGACCAGGGTCTTTGGGACAGAACTCATTGAGAGATTTCAGACACACACACACACACACACACACACACACACACACACACACAGAGAGAGAGAGAGAGAGAGAGAGAGAGAGAGAGAGAGAGAGGTGTGTGTGTGTGTGTGTGTGTTTGTGCATCTGGCACCTTCAATGCACATCTTCCAGCAAATGCTGAATACACCCCTATTTCCCCAGGATTTTGACACCTGAGGTGTCTGTAAGTTGTTTTAAACTTTCCAATTTCGTGTTTTAACTGTTGCAACTCACCACAGGACGAGGAGCAGGTAATAAATAAACAATTGCAAATTACATATTGTACCCTCCTGCAAAACACACACACATTTTGTCAATGGTGCCTCTGAGTCTGCAGCCTGGTATTCATAAACACTGCAGATCCCTTCCCAGCTGATCTTGGAAGAGGGAAAATTGGGGGATTAGCCCAACTAATCAGGTGAGCATCTTGATGCACCTAATTTGTCTTCCTTTCAAGGCTGCGTAAGGGAGACCCCAAGTGGGATTAACTGCAATGATAAGCAGAGGAGGCTGCCGAGAGATTTGTAGATCCCCTCCCCTGTTCTGAACTCTAGAGTGTGTATGGTTCCACATTTGTTTCTTATTTTACAATCCAAGCAGTAATTACGGTTATCATTTCTTTTCTTAAATGGCCTCTTCAGTTCAAATTTGCCAGCTTGTTCTGAGGAGAAAAATGATTAGAACTTTTGGGAAATCTTCTAGGGTCATCCTTAGGCGACCAATGATGGCCAGCTATTCTCCTGCTCTACAGCAATGATTTTCACGTCGCCTTCCTGGGTCCCCTGAAAGCTTGGCAGAGGCTCTTAAAGGAGGGACAAATTGCATGTGGCATTAAATGTGGTATTGCCCCACCAGGAAGTCCTTGGCAGCAGTGGCGTAGCATGGGGGTCTGAGGGGCCGTGGCCCCAGTTGCATTTTTTTAGGGGTTCAGCCAGGCTCCCTCGTCACAGCTTGGCTAGTCAAAACATCTGGTCACCAAATTGGATGGCTTTAGAAGAGGATTATACAAAGTCATGGAGGGGTAAGTCGATCAATGGCTATTAGCCCTGATGATTATGCTCTGCCTCCACAGTCAGCCATGCTATCAGGAGCTGATGGGAGTTGGAGTCCAACAACACCAGAGGACCACAAGTTATACAGACAATACTAAGGTAGAGATGAACCATTGACCTGTCCCTCCTATGACAAAGGGCATCCATCAGGGTGACCAAGGCTATGTTAAGTATAATTGTTTAATTCCACACTGAAATGGACAATGCTTGTATGTGTATGACAGCTAAAAGTGGAAAATTCCACTGAAGCTTACTGAAGCTCTCTGAGCTCTAACAGGTTGGTAATTAACCACTGTTGTTCTCTGCTCTTTCACGTGAGTGTTTAACCTTAGATCATGTGACTAAGGTATTCAATTGCAAATCTCTATCTTGAAGAGATTTGACTGTTCAGTCTTTCTCTGAAAGCCACAGAGAACAAAAGGATGTGATAATGATTCCTCTCGAGGAGTGCATAACTCCTGTTTTGAAGACGTCCTTGTTAGTAAGGCTTTGAATGATATTTATGGGTGTGGACAATTTTTATTCCAAAAGGATTAAGTTTTTATGCATCCCAACTGATTCAAGCTGTGCAAAATTAATATCTGCAATAGACTGATTCAGTTCTGAAACTGAGTCTGAACCCAGATTGTAGTGGATCTGGACAATCAGTCTCATCCCGGAATATCTGCAGTTACTCCACAACCCCCCTCTACCCCACTTTGGCCCGGAAAGACGTGTTGGCAACTGGTTTGCAGTTATTACAGTCAGCTTGGTCTGGAGTAAGCTTTCTGAGGAGTGGACACACTCCGGCATCTTTAAGGGCAAGAGACACCACTTCTGGTTATACAGAATTGTGAACCTCAGGAGACAGAGAGGAAGAGAAGGAGAGGTTTTTCTAAAAGCCCTGGAAGGTATCCTTAAGTGACAGCAGCCGGAAAGGAGGCAAATTTCATTGTCATGAAGGGGATGGCCCACTCCTGCTAAATGCTAAGTACCTTCCTCTCCTGCAGGCGGCCCTCGAGATTTGGAATTCATGCAGCCAGCACATTTCCACCAGGTGTGATTATATTGAACCCATATTTCACTTTAATAGAGAAGGGGGGGGTGGAGAGAGAGAAACAGAGACCTCCAATAAAAGGGCACTTAGCAAAGCAGGCTCATTAGAAAGAGATTATCTCTGCCAGCTTCCTTCCCAGGGACTTTTTTAGGGGTGTGTGGGCGTTGCTGAAGCAGCTCAGTCCCAGCAAGGGATCCTTGCTGCTCACTTAGAGACAGGGGAGAGGGAGAGAAAGAATGATAGACAGGCCTAAGGAGCAGATTGACACCTGCTTAGCTCCTCTGTGTGCAAGAGAGAGGGTGTGTGTGTGTGTGTGTGTCCCAGATAAGCAGGCCTTCATGCACCCACAAAATGCACTTTCCATTTTTGAAGAGTGCAGGTAAACCCAGGAACAAATGGGATCTGGCCATCAAATGGAGAACCAGTGCTGCCTACGAGCTCAAACACATACCCAACCTCATGTATTCATGTCTACAGTGGATTGCAATCTATACAGGGATGACAGAAACCCAGGCAGAGTTGCTCTTCTCAGGGGCGTACGAAGGGGGGTGCGGAGGGTGCAATACGCCCTGGGTGCCACCCTGACGGGGATGTGTGACAAAAAGGCACAAGCCACATGCCTTGGCACCCGCAGGCTCCACACTGTCCGCCCGCTGCCTTCCTCCCCCAGCTGTAGGGTGGCTGAGGCCCTGTGGCGTGCCCCGTCCCTAAGGGCCCTGTGCGCCCTGCCCCACCCCTCTCTAAGGGCACCGTGCGTCCCATTCTGTCCCTATGGGTGCCATGCCCCACCCCTATGGGTGGTTCACCCCATGTCCCCTGCGCCAGGTGCCTAAGAGGCTTCCTCCACCCCTGGCTCTTTTCCTTCCCTGCCCCCCTGCTCCTGTGGGAGAGACAGACAGACAGACAGCTAGTAAATGCAGCTGCTCCTGCTGCTTCCCAGGACTGGCAAAAGCCTCCTTCTGCATGGCCCTGACTTTGCCATCCCAGTCCTGACCCTGCTCCAGAGAACTGCTGCCTTCTCAGTTCTGAACGTTCCTTTTGCAGAACTCTTGTGGGTGGACCCGCAGCTGAACCCAAAAAGCCAGAAATGAAGCTGCTGTTCATTAAAAAGAAAAAGAAAAAAACCTCAGCAGTCTTGCCCACATGCAACACAAAAGTCAGATTCTATCTTGGGTGATTGTGAAGATCTGTCAACAGATAAGAGCTCCCTGAAGCCGAGCTGGGTGTGAAACAGTTTGCAGCTAAAGAAACTCTCACCTTCACCTGAAAGTTGGACGGATTTCTGTATGGAAGCCCGACATGTTTATTTGTTTGTTAATTTGTTTGCTGATAAAGCACAAGGTCCCGGGACTAGATGGAGCTACTCAGGCCTCTGCTCCAGAAAAAAATTGCGAAGCCAGGTGTGAGCCTGGTCATGTGGGGTCTCGGGTCTTAGCAACATTAGTAAAGAAACAGTGATTTGAATGCGCTATAAGCATGCAACAGCAGATGGCGCCAGAGAGCAGGAGATTTTTAAAATGTGGTTTTCCATAGGGATTTCTTTCTTTTGTTATGACGATCTAATTTCTGACTTATTTATAGTGGTTTCCCCCCTGTGTCTAGATTCACCCCCGGAGGAGAGTCAATCATAACATCTCTGTATTGACCCTGGCAGAAGAAGCTGCTGGAGTATAACATGGTCAACAGCTCTTGCTTGGGGTTCCCTTGCTATAAGAGCAGGAGAGAGGTATGTATTTTACTTTCCAGAGGGCTCTTTGAAGGAGCCTCCTATCTTAGGTCCAAATACGTGTTAAAGTAGCTTCTTGAGGGAGGGCTTCCCTAACCAGACTTGGCCCCCGGGCAGCAGGGGCAGCAGACACACAGATACTTGGTCACAGCCTTTCCCATTCTGGTGTTGTACATCTATTTAAATGATGCTACTTATTTCTAAATTAGCACCTATACATATTGTGACCTTGCTGGGGCATTTGTAACAATATACAGTACATTCAAACGTGATTTTTTTATCCAAATCTGTATCCTCTTGTTTTGGCAATGTATTTCAACTTTTAAAAAGTAAGTAGCGATTCTACCAGCTATACCTGACCATACCTGACTCCAAAATGCCCCATGGCATTTGAGGGGGATCCTTGTATCTGATAAGGGTGAGGCCCTCACGTCACCATTTCTTTTCTCATCCAACAAACTTTCACGGTTTTTCTGCCTTGGAACAACACCCATTTCAGCCATGCTATGGGCTTTTTCCGCTCTTGCAAAACAGCCACTTGCCAGACGAAAAAAACAAGGCAGGCTTTGAAATCGGAGCCGCACTAGGTGTGGAGCGAGAGCACGGCTGGGTGTTTCACGTATGCAGAATCACACCCATCTCTGCCAGCGCTAAGGTGTTGTTTTGCTTCTGCTGTCTGTGGTTTCACTGAAGCCGCACTATTGCTAACCAGGGTGATGCTCGCTGCTGGCAAGATCCTGCGGCAGAAGGAAAAGCTCACTGAGCCCTGACTGAGGCCGCATCCAGCCCAACATATTGAAAGCACTATGATGCCACTTCCCAGAAGAACCCTGGGAAATGCCATTTGTTAAGAGTGCCCTTAAGGAGCTACAATTCTCAGAGTAGTTTAGCAATCAACCCCTTTTCCCAGGGAACTCTGGGATCTGTAGTTCTGGGAGGGGGAAAAGGAGGTCCCCTAAGAACTCACAGCACCCTTAACAAACCACACATCCCAGAATTTGTCTGGGGAAGCCATGGCTATTGTTATGTACTTAGTTGAATAGGATCCAAATTGCAGCAGTCTGATTGGTCCTAGAACAATAGGATTCAGAATGCAGCAGTCTGACTGGCCCTAGAACAATAGGATTCAGAATGCAGCAGTCTGATTGGTCCTAGAACAATAGGCTCCAGAATGCAGCAGTCTGATTGGTCCACAGGAGCCACCCAATCCAATTCCAGGTGGAAGTGAATCCGCAACCTGATTGGCCTACAGGAGAATCCCAGAATTAGCCAATCACGTGGGGCCCATTGTGTAAATAATGCATATATAGCAGACATTTCGGGGGAACTTCCTTTCCTCCTCACTACTATGAGCTGAATAAAGAGCATGAAATCTACCCTCGACTCCGAGTATATTTCAGCTATTTAAACCGGTATGATGCTGCTTTAAATGTGCAGCATGGGCTGTTACACTATAGTG
Organism: Podarcis raffonei; assembly: GCF_027172205.1. NCBI lineage: Eukaryota > Metazoa > Chordata > Lepidosauria > Squamata > Lacertidae > Podarcis > Podarcis raffonei. The sequence goes on from NC_070616.1 coordinate 16,641,683, forward strand.
TTAGTTTTGTGACCTACGAACAGGGTCTACAAAGCACAGTGTCCTTCTAGAATGGCAGTGTGTGTCAGGTGGATTGGAAAGGACCAATGTGGAGAGGAATCAAGGAATGCTGGAGTGGGAATTTGCACTGCAGAGAAGCGAATTCAGGGGAGGGAGCAGAGCTCAGTGGCGGCAGAGCGGTGAAAAAAATAAAACCAGACTAGAACCGACAGCCCTGTTTTCAAAATTCCCCAGTCGTCCCACCTCATTCTCAGGAACCACCTGCCCCCTGATTCCTGCACATTTCATCGGGCAACGATATTGTCTGCTTGTTTCCAGTTCACATGGATTCCTAGAAGGAGCCCCATTCCTCGAAACTGCTTGCTATGATGTCAACCCCTGAGAGATCCAGAGAGATTCTTTTGAAACGAGAAGAGAGGGGAAGAAAGCCCAAACACAGAAAAAAAGCTTTGTTGGGTAATTTTTTTTAAATATACATTTTGCAACACTTGTGATTGTTTATCTGTGCCAGACTTTGCAAATCCATCATCTGCCCTCTTCACATCTACAATTGATTTCCGCTTTTGAAAGCAACTCAGTTCCCATTGTATGAGGATAGTGGTGCATAGACTTTGCCTTTCTTGCACAAGGAAGGCATTAAAATGACACTCTGGGTGCCCTGCTCTTTCAATAAATGACACACGAGGTGTGTGTGTGTGTGTGTGTGTCTGCAATGATTCAGGTCATCGCTCAGGACAATGATGGGGATCCCATGGCTCTTCAGATCTTGCTGAACTCCAACTCCCATTGGCTCCAGCCAGCAGAGCCAGTAGCCAGAGGAGATGGAACATAATAACAATAACAATAACAATAACAATAACAATAACAATAACAATAATAATTTATTTATACCCCACCCATCTGTCTGGGTTTCCCCAGCCACTCTGGGCAGCTTCCAACAGAATATTTAAAAACATAAAACATTAAAAACTTCCCCAAACAGGGCTGCTTTCAAATGTCTTCTAAAAGTCAGACAGTTGTTTATTTCCTTGACATCTGATGGGAGGGCGTTCCACAGGGCTGGCGCCACTGCCGAGAAGGCCCTTTGCCTGGTTTCCTGTAGCTTTACTTCTCACAGTGAGGGAACCACCAAAAGGCCCTCAGAGCTGGACCTCAGTGTCCGGGCAGAAGGATGGGGGTGGAGACGCTTCTTCAGGTATTCTGGGCCGAGGCTGTTTAGGGCTTTAAAGGTCAGCACCAACACTTGTGTGGCAGACAGCCCAAGGCAACAGTTCTGGGCTAGATGGGCCAATGGTCTGAGCCCCTGGCAGACATGAAAGTAGAGTCAGGCAAGCTGTCTTTGTTTTTAAACAGATTCCTTAGCAGTGATTCCTGCATTGAAGGGGGTCGGACTAGATGACCCTTTGTGGTCCCTTCCAATTCTACAATTTTATGATTCTGTCTTCCTGGCAGTGAAATAATTTCAGGTTCTGGGCTAGGCCTGCCCACCCAGGTTGGCTATTGGACCCTTCTAGACAGGAAGGGCTGTAAAGAGCTTCCCGGCTGGGCTGGGTCTTTGATAGACCAACATTTGGAGGGTACCATGTGAGGAAAGGCTGCCTGATGAGTGAGTTCATGGCCACAGGATCTGTGGAATTTTGTTACGGAAATTCACTTTGGGGCGGTAGTATTTAATACATGTGTTAAAGCTCACCCACACTTCTGTGGTTTAGCGCTGAGTTTCTGCATATTGCCATTTGTTCTGATATATCACTGAAGGGCAGGTTTTCTGTGGCAAGCGGAAAACCACTTGGACCAGTGCTTTCTGGGCACAGGACAAGCTGAAATGTGGATGAGCCTCTCATTACACACACATTAGATAAAGGTAAAGGGACCTCTGACCATTAGGTCCAGTCGTGACCGACTCTGGGGTTGGGGCGCTCATCTCGCTTTATTGGCCGAGGGAGCTTCTGGGTCATGTGGCCAGCATGACTAAGCCGCTTCTGGCGAACCAGAGCACCGCACGGAAATGCCGTTTACCTTCCCGCCGGAGTGGTACCTATTTATCTACTTGCACTTTGATGTGCTTTCGAACTGCTAGGTTGGCAGGAGCTGGGACCGAGCAACGAGAGCTCACCCCGTCGCAGGGATTCAAACCACCGACCTTCTGATCGGCAAGTCCTAGGCTCTGTGGTTTAACCCACAGCACCACCCGCGTCCCATTACCCACACATTAAACACATACATATTGAATTCTTCCACTTGGTGTTTCCCGTCAAGAGGGGAAGAGGCTCAGTGGTGGAGCATCTCCTTCGCATGCAGAAGGTCCCAGGCTCAGTTTCCAGCATCTCCAAGAAGAGTTGGGAATGTCTCCAGTCTGAAATGCTGGAGTAGTGCTACTGCCTGCCACTGTAGGCAGAACTGAGCTTCCTATAACCCATTTCTCAGGATAGTCTTAATTCTACAACACTGTCCTCTTCCAAGTCTCGGAGTTTCCTAGACCGTTGTATTCGGCTTTGCATTTCAGCTCCACAAGAGGGAGTCTGATCTCATGAAACAAACACAGATTGGCCAAGGGACCAGCTAATTTGGTTCCCATTGTGTTCTACGATACATTATGATATGAAATACTCGAGGAATGAAACAAAATGAACATCCATTCGGGACACGTGTCTCTTTTTCTTTTCCTTCTCCTCCTGCGATGAGGCTACATTTTAATATTTTAATGTTCCATTATTTTAATTTTTTTGTTTGTTTTTAAGTTGTAATCATTAATCTTGTTTTTATTATTGCTTGTAAGCCGCTCTGAGCCCGGCCTTGGCTGGGGAGGGCGGGGTATAAATAAAAATTATTATTATTATTATTATTATTATTATTATTATTATTACTCTGTAAAGATGTGTGAAAGAGCATCAGCCTTTCTTTACAGCTTGTTTCTGTTTCTTAAAATGCATCTCTTTCATAGGAGCCAACTCCTGGGGGTCCCTTTGCCCCCACCCCATAAAAATCGAGGGGCTGGGCCTCCCCCAGGTGATGGGCATTGCCATTCAAATGGTGTGGGTGTGCCCCACCCTGCGATCTATTATGTGGGTCGGGGCTTACCTGCCTCCCCTCATATTTTATTCAAGTTGGCACCCCCATCTTTCCTAACCATTGGCCATGTTGGCTGCAGCGAATGGGATTTGGAGTCCAATGGAAGGCTGATAATGGAGAGGCTGCCTGGGAGCAGGGTGGCCCACTCTCCCCCTTAACTGTGTTCCAACCTATGAGAGCCAGTGTGGTGTAGTGGTTAAGAGCGGTGGACTCGTAATCTGGTGAACTGGGTTCGATTCCCCGCTCCTCCACATGCAGCTGCTGGGTGACTTTGGGCTAGTCATACTTCTCTGAAGTCTCTCAGCCTCACTCACCTCACAGAGTGTTTGTTGTGGGGGAGGAAGGGAAAGGAGAATGTTAGCCGCTTTGAGACTCCCTAGGGTAGTGATAAAGCGGGATATCAAATCCAAACTACTACTACTACTACTACTACTACTACTACTCTTCTTCTTCTTCTTCTTCTTCTTCTTCTTCTTCTTCTTCTTCTTCTTCTTCTTCGACAGCAGGAGAGGGGCTTAGGGGTTGCACAGCCCAGTGATGTATGAGGACCAGAGGAAGCCTTCAGGTCCCTCTTTCTGTTGCAATTCATCCCAGAATCCTTTGCAGCAGAACCTAGGATGCCATCGTTAGATGGGGAAGCCTCCTCTCTCTCTCTCTCCTCCCTTCGCTACCTTAAGGCTCAGGCAGCTCACACCTCATGAAGGGCCCGCCTGACAGGGAACACACGGTCTCCGCTGCCTCCCTCCCGCTCCCCCCAGCTTCTGCCTTCCCCCTCTGCGTCTCCATCCTTGGGAACCAGCTGCAGCGTGTAGGATGGAAACGACCCTGTCACAGCTGTCTCCAGTGTGTTATTGTAAGCGTTACATTACAAATCCCGTTTCCATACCGAGGTCTCGTGAGGGTCATAAACAGGAGAGGTCATGGCCCTGCCAATAAACAGAACCCCGATCCCGAGCACGACTCCAGCCCTGCACGTTTACATGCTGACATGACTGGAGGGCCGCCTCTTCTCCGCGGCCTCTCCGTTGAGAACCAAGAGCTTGGAGATGGCGCTCGCTCCTCAAGCCCCCGGAACCCTGGACAAGGCATTAGGGGCCTGTTTCATGCCATCATTTCTGACTAAGGAGGCTCAAAGGTTTCGCTCGGTCCACATTTTTGAGCAAACTTAAATGTGTCCGGAATGGAAATCAGACCAGCAAACCAAATTGGCATTTGCTGCTGCTGTTGTTTTCAGTCCACAAATAATTGATGGAACCCACCCCCCCATTGGCACTGTAATAATAATTTACAATAATAATAATTTATTATTTATACCCCGCCCATCTGGCTGGGCCTCCCCAGCCACTCTTTGTGTTTCCTTTGCAATGAATAGGGTGGGATAATGTAATACAGTGGTACCTCGGGTTAAGAACTTAATTCATTCTGGAGGTCCATTCTTAACCTGAAACTGTTCTTAACCTGAAGCACCACGTTAGCTAATGGGGCCTCCTGCTGCCGCCACGCGATTTCTGTTCTCATCCTGAAGCAAAGTTCTTAACCTGAGGTACTATTTCTGGGTTAGCGGAGTCTGCAACCTGAAGCGTCTGTAGCCTGAAGCGTCTGTAACCCGAGGTACCACTGTAATTATAATAGACTCCTAAAATCCCAGAGTTGGAAGGGACCACGAGGGTCACCTGGTCCAACTCCTTGCAATGCAGGAATCTTTTTGCCCAATGTGGGGATTGAACCCTTGACCCTGAGATTAAGCGTCTCATGCTGTACCAACTGCACTATCCCACAGGCCCCAATGGACAGGGAGAGATTGCAGGACTATCAGCCCCAGCCAGCGTGACCAATAGTCAGAGATGGTGGGAGTTGGAGCTCAGCAACATCTGCAAGGCCGTCTGGGTTCTGCGTCCCTCCCTTAACGACTCCACAAAAGCTGCTTATGAATCTTTGTGGCTTGAAAGGAAAAGTTTACCCCTAATTCAGGTCCGTGAGGTTGTCTCTCTATGATGAAGATGGCTGCGCCCCACTCTAAAGGCCTGACAGGGAAGGAAGGGAGTAGTCGGGGGACAGATGAATTTGCTTCTTTTGTTTTGGTAAGAACATTTGTAAGAACTCGATTTTTCAGCGCGGCAGCACTATACTTTGGAACTCTCTGCCTATTGATATCAGGCAGCTGCTTTCACTGTATTGTTTTCGGAGCCTGCTAAAAACATTTTTGTTTAGACGAACCTACTCAGGTGTTTAGAAGGTTGATGGGAGCTTTAATCTGTCCTTAGTCTGCTGCTATTTTTTACTTTTTGATAGTCTTAAGTTTTGTTGCTAATTTTTCTCAAGGGTGATTTTATTGTTTTATCTTTTTTTTTGCAAACCTATGTTTGTTTTTTTAACAAACAAATAATAATAAATGCAGAAATCGCACAATAGCAACACATGCAGTTGGGTGCCAAATTCTTCACTACTATGTGCTAGTTTGTAGCACTTGATTCTGTAAGTGGATGGGGAATTTTTTTTTGGGGGGGATGAAAAAATGATTTATTGAAATTCATTAATGTCATTACAGATTTAACTTCACACATACACATACTATATATATATATATATATTCTTAAATTACTTTAACTTAGAATGTTAATTTGACCTTCTAATTCCACTTAGACATCAGCTAAGCTAAAATCATATAATGGTACATAAAACAAAACAAAACAACAAAACAAACTAAAGTAAAACAAATATAGACTTCTCATCATTTCCCAATATAGTTGACATTTATGATTTTGAATGTACTTATAATTATTACCTTACATTTAATATACTTTCTAATACTTTCTTACAACCTAGCGTACCGATTTTCCTTTTTTCTTAATATTTTATGGATGGGGAAATAAGTGGATAGGGAAGACGGCATCCTGCTCCTCCCCTCCGTCCTGAATCTACGGCCAACCAGCTTCATTGTGTGGCTCCAAATTCTAGCATAAGCTCAAGGGCAACGAGGAAGAGGCAAAGATTGCAGTATTTCTTTTATCAATTATCTACACAGGGTGGGCGGGTTCTCTAGTCATAGCTGTCAAGCGTCCCTTATTTGGCGGGACAGTCCCTTATCCCAGCGCCATGTCCCACTGCTGTCCCTTATTGATGATCTCCCTTAAATAAGCTACTGAAGGTAATGGGGCCCTTTCTATGTCCAGCTGTGCTTTGTTAACAACAAATTTTTGCGTTTTTTTTGTGTTGAATATATGTTATATGGTAATTTATGGACCTAATAGGTATCTAAAGCCATTTGGACGCAACAAAATATGTATTTTATCAAAGTAATTGTTGATCCCTTATTTTGGCTGCTGATCCCTCATTTTCGAGGCTGCTGGTCCCTTATTTTCAAATCTGTAAGTTGACAGCTATGTCTCTAGTCCTTCAGATGTTGTTGCGCTCCATCAGTCAGCGTGGCTGAAGCTCAGGGGTAATGGAAGTTGAGGTCCAACAACATCTGGAGGTCCAAAGATTTCCCCCCTCCTTGATCCACCCAGTGTGCCATCCTAGCACTTGAGGGGGGTGGAGCGCTCTTTCGCTTTGAGTCATGTTGTGCTGCTCTTGCGTGGGCAGCTTGCAGAGCGCACCTGTCGCTGTGGTTTGGGAGCTCGCAGGTTTGATCATTGTGCAGTGAGTGGGTGGAGAGGTGCAGCCGTTGAGGGGTGGGGGTGGGGGGGAAGGGAGAGGGTTGGACTAGGTGGCAACTTGCTCCTCTCCACTGCTTATTTAGCTGGGAAAGCAATTAAAAGCACAAGCATCTGGTTAGTTCGTCTCTATCAGCGTTTCCCAAACTTGGGTCTCCAGCTGTTTTTGGACTACAACTCCCATCATCCCTAGCTGGCAAGACCAGTGGTCAGGGATGATGAGAACTGCAGTCCAAAAAACAGTTTGGGAAACCCTGGTCTATATCCACCTCTTTGCCCTACTCCCTGCTGCAAGGATGGGGACCTGGTGGCCCTCCTTATGGATTTGGATTCCTATCAGCCCCTGCCAAGATGACCAGTTGCCAGGGAGGATGGGAGCTGTAGTCCAGAGGCATGTATGCCCCGTTGTTGCTGTTTAGTCGTTTAGTCGTGTCCGACTCTTTGTGACCCCATGGACCAGAGCACGCCAGGCACTCCTGTCTTCCACTGCCTCCCGCAGTTGGGTCAAACTCATGCTGGTAGCTTCAAGAACACTGTCCAGCCTTCTCGTCCTCTGTCGTCCCCTTCTCCTTGTGCCCTCCATCTTTCCCAACATCAGGGTCTTTTCCAGGGAGTCTTCTCTTCTCATGAGGTGGCCAAAGTATTGGAGCCTCAGCTTCACAACCTGTCCTTCCAGTGACCACTTAGGGCTGATTTCCTTAAGAATGGATACGTTTGATCTTCTTGCAGTCCATGGGACTCTCAAGAGTCTCCTCCAGCACCATAATTCAAAAGCATCAATTCTTCGGCGATCAGCCTTCTTTATGGTCCAGCTCTCACTTCCATACATCACTACTGGGAAAACCAGAGCTTATACGGACCTTTGTTGCCAAGGTGATGTCTTTGTTGGCAAGATGTATGCCCTATACCTGCCCTATTGCCTAGGGGGTCCAGGTGCAAGAGGGCAGGTCTTATTTGCCTTGGGGGAGGAGGTGTAGCTCACCGGCCAGAGCATTTGCCTTGCATGCAGCAGGTCCCATGTTGTCCTGTCTGAAACCCTGAAGAGCCGCAGCTGCCAGTCAGTGCAGACAATACTGAGCTAGATGAGCCAATGGTCTGACTTGGTGGCAGGGAGCTTCCTAGGTTCCTAGTAGTTGTGCAGAAGAGGGAATTTCAGCATAGACAACTATAGTTTCTTCTCCTCTTCTGCACCAGACAAATCTTCTAAAGGAGACTGTAATGACCTGTCTCCTGCTATTATACCTGGAAAACTGTGTCACAAAACCACTACCATTTACCTGCAAAGCAACCCTGCAAGGTGCATACAGGGGCCGAACTATACATAGTTTAATTGTGTGAATCCATATCTATCCATCCATCTATCTGAGCAGCATTGGGATCATGGAGACTGGTGAGGGTTTCTTAAACCCTCTCAGCCCCCTGCAGTAGCCCTGAAAGATGTTGTGGCCCCCTTGCATCAAGACAGAAGCCTCCACCCAAAGCCAAGGGAGGGGCAAATGGCAACCTTGGCAACGGGGAGCAATTTTCATCAGGACCACAGCAGATGGGAAAGGGTTAATCTCCTCCCATCACTATCTTCTTGGCCTGATGCTCTGCCACCCCAAGGGACATTCGGAGGGCTCTGTTTGGCTGAGCTGTGAGGTCAGGTCAAGTCCTCTTCTAGGCCTGCTTTTCCTCCTGAAGTTTGCGTGTGTGAAAGCTCCTCAAGCTAAACCACTTCATAACTCCTGAGGTTTTGACAGGGTTTAATAACTCAAGGAAGCTCTAACGGTTAAAGGGCTGAAAGTGTAAAAAATATTCTCTCTCTCTGTCTCTTTTTAGCGTGAGTAAACAAAAGTGCCCCTCTTGCCCAGGCCGCAAACACACCACCCATGACCCTCTCCTGCTCTGCCTCTGCCTGTCTTCATGAAATAGATGTTGCCAGCCATAATTCTAACAGCCTCAGTATAAATGGAGCTATTTACGGGTGGAAACGAGCTTGCGGACTTGGGAACTGACAGAGTGGAGTGTTTTAGACTAAATATTGGTTTAGAACCAAGTCCCACTGCAATTAATCCGTACACCCTTTTTATAAACAGTCTTTCTCTCTCCCCCCCCCCGCCCGCCCCGTGCTTCAACCAGCATTTGAGTGGGAAACATCGTCCTGTTTCCACTTCTGTTCAAAAAGTTGTGTCATCGTTCTAGTAAATGCCTAGCACTGCACTTTAAAAATAGACACCTTTAGGGCGCATTGGCTGTGGGTCAATTGAAGAAGATGGCAGGAAAAATGAAGGCAGAGGTGTAGCTTTCTGCTGCTGCATCGTTAAACAAGTAGTGCAAAGTACATCGAAGAGGGTCCAGAACACCAACAAAGCCTCCTTCTGTGAAAATGTTCAGGTTTTGCATGAGCTCACGTTGGACAAAGCAACAGCCATGCACCATCCTCTGCACGCTGATGAATAATAATAGTAATAATGATAATAACGATAACAACAACATATAATATAATATAATATAATATAATATAATATAATATAATATAATAAATATAATATAATATAATATAATATAATATAATATAATATAATAAATATAATATAATATAATATAATATAATATAATATAATATAATATAATAATATTTATAGCCCGCTCATCTGGCTGGATTTCCCCAGCCGCTCTGGGCGGCACCCAACAGAATATTAAAAAACACAATAAAACATCAAACAGTAAAAAATTCCCTAAACAGAGCTGCCTTCAAATGTCTTCTAAAAGTCAGATAGTTGTTTATTTCCTTGACATCTGATGGGAGGGCGTTCCACAGGGTGGGCGCCACTACTGAGAAGGCCCTTTGCCTGGTTCCCTGTAACCTCATTTCTCGCAGTGAGGGAACTGCCAGAAGGCCCTCGGTGCTGGACCTCAGTGTCCGGGTAGAATGATGGGGGTGGAGACGCTGCTTCAGATATACTGGACCGAGGCCGTTTAGGGCTTCAAAGGTCAGCACCAACACTTTGAATTGTGCTTGGAAACGTACTGGGAGCCAATGTAGATCTTTCAAGACCGGTGTTATGTGGTCTTGGCGGCCGCTTCCAGTCACCAGTCTGGCTGCCGCGTTCTGGATTAGTTGTAGTTTCCGGGTCACCTTCAAAGGTAGCCCCACGTAGAGCGCATTGCAGTAGTCCAAGCAGGAGATAACCAGAGCTTGCACCACTCTGGCGAGACAGTCTGAGGCAGGTAGATGTGAACAGGATCTGTGCATGACATTCAGTGATATTTAAATATTGGGTATTTATTTGAAAACATTTGACAACTGGCATGCAGTGGGTTTCAGGTATTAGCGGTGGTGGCTGGTAGCCCTTGGACCTGGTGGGACAGTGGCCCATCTGTGCCCTATATCCCTTAGCTTGTCCCCCATCCCCGCCATGGCCTCTTACAGAGAAAAGGGGGAGGGGAATGAGCAAAAGAACCCACCGCCCCACAGAAGACATTTCTGTGGAAGAGAGATGCTGGAGGCAGGCATGGGAACTGCTGGTAGTGATTATTTTCGACACCTCCCTTTCCATGGAGGCGCAGATTGCAGCTATAACAAAGGCGGCATTTTTCCATCTCCGCCAAGCTAAGCAGTTGGCTCCTTACCTCTCTCGCCCTGACCTAGCCACTGTGATCCACGCGACGGTCACCTCCAGACTGGATTATTGTAACTCGCTCTACGTGGGGCTGCCCTTAAGACTGACCCAGAAACTCCAGCGGGTGCAGAATGCTGCAGCGAGACTCCTTACGGGGTCTTCGCTGCGAGATCACATTCATCCGGTGCTATATCAACTGCACTGGCTCCCGGTGGAGTACAGGATCAGGTTTAAGGTGCTGGTTTTAACCTTTAAAGCCCTATACGGCCTAGGACCCTCGTACCTACGGGACCGCCTCTCCTGGTATGCCCCACAGAGAAACTTACGGTCTTCAAATAAAAACATCTTGAAGGTCCCAGGCCACAGAGAAGTTAGGCTGGCCTCAACTAGAGCCAGGGCTTTTTCGGCTGTGGCTCCGACCTGGTGGAACACTCTGTCACAAGAGACTAGGGCCCTGAGGGACTTGACATCTTTCCGCACGGCCTGCAAGACAGAGCTGTTCCACCAGGCCTTTGGCCAGGGCACAGCCTGACTCGCTCCCTCGGCAATCTTCGCGGAGCTCTGGCCCAATGGTGGCCAGTGGCTTGAATTTAATTAATTTTATAATGAATGATTTTAGAGTGTTGTTTGTGCTGTACTTTTGTATTGTTTTATTGTTGTTAGCCGCCCTGAGCCCGGCTTCGGCTGGGGAGGGCGGGATATAAATAAAATTTATTATTATTATTATTATTATTATTATTATTATTATTATTTTGATTGGCTAAGCAGAGGTCATGGGCTGGTGGATGCCAGACTCTCCAAGTGTCCCTATTTTCCAGGGACAGTCCTGGATTTACAGAAGCCGTCCTGGTTTCTGATTTGATCCTGGAATGTCCCGCTTTCCCTTAGGACGTCCCTATTTTCATCAGAGAAATGTTGGAGGGTATGGAGTTATGCGACCCCCCGAGCCAAGGAGATAAGTCACTACACAAACTTTAGAAGACATCTAAAGGCAGCTCTGCATAGGGAAGTTTTAAAATGCTTAATGTTTTATTATTTTTTAATATATGTTGGAAGCCGCCAAGAGTGGCTGGGGCAACCCAGCCAGATGGGTGGGTTATAAATAATAAAAATATTTCTTTCATCATTATGGAATAGGACGTCCCTATTTTCATTGGAGAAATGTTGGAGGGTATGGGAGGCTGTTTTAGAGCACCTGAACTAAATACAAACCATAATGAAAGTTCAGCTGACCATACAATTTTATTTTGACCTTCCATCTTCCTGATCTGGAAACTGGTTAGGAGAAAAACATTCAGTTCTGGATAGTTGGCAACTCTAAATACAGTGGTACCTCAGGTTAAGAACTTAATTCGTTCTGGAGGTCTGTTCTTAACCTGAAACTGTTCTTAACCTGAAGCACCACTTTAGCTAATGGGGCCTCCCACTGCTGCTGCGCCGCTGGAGCATGTTTTCTGTTCTCATCCTGAAGCAAAGTTGTTAACCCGAGGTAATATTTCTGGGTTAGCGGAGTCCGTAACCTGAAGCGTATGTAACCTGAGGTACCACTATATGTTGGAAGCTGCCCAGAGGCTGAACTGGGGCTTTGCCACTACATGTACTTGGCAACTCCTACATCTACGGTGTTGGCTGCTCATTCCCAGTGCCACCTTCCTTTTGTCAAAACCTTCCCCTTTCAGGCCTTGAGAAAGGCTTTCCCTCGGAGGGACACAGTAACCACCATCCTGAAAAGGTTGTGACCTTTCTTTTCTTCTCTCGATTGCTCCCCGGGGAGCAGAGATTTTCCATGGGGCGAGAGATTTGTAACAGAATCCAAAAATAACAGTGTCGCATCACACAGAGACTTGTCACTCAGTATGTTCTAAGTCATGCGACTCTAAATATTGCAGCCAGTCAAAAAAAAAAAAAAAGCAGCTGTGAAATTAAAGGGAATGGCAGCTCCTGGGAATTATACCCCAGAAGTTTATCACCGATGGCAGTAATGGTTTAACTGCTGAAGCTGTAATAAAGAGAGTGGATGATGCCAGGATTACGGAGGAAAGCCTTTGGTGCTTTGGTTACAAATAGGGATAGGAGAGAATTTGATTCCACTTGCATCGAAAGGCAAACGTCCCCAATTCACACTTCCCAAAACAGGACACAAACTCACTCAGCCAGCCTTCTCTGGATTTTGCAGTGAAGCTCTGCAGCCAAGTGCATGCAAAAAATGCATTTGCTAGGGTAAAGGTTGTAGAAAAATGCATGCACCCATGAAGACATCATTAAAAAGTGCATTTAATAATAATAATAATAATAATAATAATAATAATAATACATTTTATTTATATCCCGCCCTCCCCAGCCTAAGCTGGGCTCAGGGTGGCTAACAACAATAAAATAATACAGCATTCTAAAATCATTTCATTATAAAATTAATTCAAATCAAATTGATGGCAACCACTGGGCTAGAGTTCTGTGAAGATTGCCAAAGGAGGGAGTCAGGCTGTGCCCTGGCCAAAGGCCTGGTGGAACAGCTCTGTCTTGCAGGCCCTGCGGAAAGATGTCAAGTCCCGCAGGGCCCTAGTCTCTTGTGACAGAGCGTTTCACCAGATCGGAGCCACAGCCGAAAAAGCCCTGGCTCTAGTTGAGGCCAGCGTAACCTCTCTGTGGCCTGGGACCTTCAAGATGTTTTTGTTTGAAGACCGTAAGTTCCTCTGTGGGACATACCAGGAGAGGCGGTCCCGTAGGTACGAGGGTCCTAGGCAGTATAGGGCTTTAAAGGGCTTTTATATTGCAAAAATGTGAACATTCAGGACAGAGGAAAGAAAGCCCCTTTTCACACAGTGCACAGTTAAACTGTGGAACTCGCTGCCACAGGAGGCAGGGATGGCCACCCACCTGGATGGCTTTAGAAGAGGATTAGACATATTCATGGAGGAGAGGGTGCCTGAGGGCTTCTTGCAGCGCTGCCTCCAAAAACCGGTTGCTGGAAAGCACAGGAGGGGAGAGATCCTGCTTGCAGGTTTCTCACAGGCATCTGGTTGGCCATTGTGAGAGCAGGATGCTGGACTAGATGGGCCATTGGCCTGATCCAGCAGGCTCTTCTTATGTTCTTCCTGCTCCAGACCTGCAAGGGTTAACTGACCATGGCTTTACTGCAGATAAGTATTATTCAAGGCACAAACCAAGCCCCTTCCAGCCTGTCAGGACTAATTGATGCATCCTCCCCTGTGGCCCTGGGCTCCTCCCTCCAGTCCCCTGGTGCCCTCTTGGAAATTAACCAGATCACTCTGCTCATTCCCCAAAGGTGAGAGGCGTTTACAGCTGGCAACTTGTTGTCAGGGACACCATTAAGCAAATGTGATGGGAAATGCAATATTTAATAGGGGCAGTAATGAGAAAAGACCTTTAGAGAGGAAGGACAATGGGAGCTTCAGGGAGAGGGGGAGATTTCGGCAATTTCGTATCAATCTCCTCCGCTCCTCATGCAGGTCGTAGGAAGCAAATTCCTTTTTGCAATCTAGATACAAAGAGAAGAGAAAATAAGAGAAGAATTTCCTTAGGCTGTGAAATGGCAAATGGGGGAAACTCTGGTAATATTCCATAATCTTGGGGAGGTATGATTTTGGAGATTCCCATGGTTCCCACACAAAAGTCGTTTGGCCACTGAAGTCCTTGGTATTTTGATTTTGGAAAGAGGTTTAGAATCCACCCAAAGCCTCAGAAACAAAGCATCTACGACCCCCACAGCCCAGCTGAAGAATCTTGACGTGCACAAAAAGGAGGGGAAGACCAGCAGAACCCCAAAGTGGTTTTGCCCTATATTAGACCTGGAGAAGTCTCCTTTTGGGGTGCTGCTGTCAATATACTACATCTAGGACTGCACAGAAACAAATCCCCAATCTTCCTCTGTCAATACAGCATGGACAGTGGTGTAGTGGCAGGGGCACAGGGGTGGTTGCCCCAGGCACAAAATTGTTAGGGGTGCAAAATTTCAACTCATGGTGTTGCCTCAATACAGCTGCATGCTTCTGTTGCAAGGCTCCATTGAAAATGGCTTCTCCGTGCGAACCAGGAAGTGACCTCTCCAGACAATGGAACAACTGTTCTTATCTCTGTGGCTGCGATCTCCTGGGTGATGTGGGACACCAGTAGGCAGCTGAACGGTCATGTGTACTCTGACCATTTTCCTCCTAGCCACCCACCCCTTCCGTGCGACCTCGGGAACTGGCAACCCATACTACACCACTGGCCATGGGTGAAGTATAACCAGTAAACACTGAAAGTCAGCTTTTCAAATCTGGAGAGTTTTTAACATAACAACCAATATTTGACTAGAGCCACATTCATGCTGTGCATTGAACCACTTTAAACAGCCATGGTTTCCCCCAAATAATTCTGGGATTCTTCAGTTCCCAGAGTGGTTTAACAATCAATTCTTGCCCCATGAGAACTCTGGAAATCTTAGCTTTGTGAGGAGAATAGGGGCCTTCTAATGAATGAATATATCAGCCATAAAGAAGGCTGATCGCCGAAGAATTGATGCTTTTGAATTATGGTGCTGGAGGAGACTCTTGAGAGTCCCATGGACTGCAAGAAGATCAAACCTATCCATTCTGAAGGAAATCAGCCCTGACTGCTCACTGGAAGGACAGATCCTGAAGCTGAGACTCCAATACTTTGGCCACCTCATGAGAAGAGAAGACTCCTTGGAAAAGATCCTGATGTTGGGAAAGATTGAGGGCACAAGGAGAAGGGGACACAGAGGACGAGATGGTTGGATAGTGTTCTCGAAACTACCAGCATGAGTTTAAAAATATTCTTAGAAGGCAACAGGGAAGAGAAGAGTCCTTCCTTTCTTCAACTTTAGAGTTAATGGTGGAGTCCTGATTTTTTGCATGGAGTCCTGCATACATCCGCCACCCTCTGCTGGGAGAAACAGCTACTGATTTACTAACATGGCGTATGCAATGGAGCTTTCCAAACTGTGCAGTGACTCGTTTGTGTGTCGGTTGCAGTGTGTAGGTGTGTTGTGGGAACGCTCCCCGCACTCTTCCCTGGACTGGAAAGGGGTTGGTTTAACCTCTGGTTTGCTAGTAAAACTGAGTTACCGTGTCATGAAATGATGCATGAAAAGTTTGGAAAACTTAATTCACAATTACTTAATTTCTCCGCATGACTTCCAACCTCGTCATGGAGGGTTCATCCTCTTTCCCCCTTTTTATAATCACGGCTTCAATATTCCTTATCTCCATTTCTTTCTTTGTTTTATCTCATGTATTATTTATCTAACTTACAGATTGCAGAGTTTAGTCAAAGCACATCCAGGTTTTCACTTGTGGACAATGTTTAATTAAATATTCTTTATAAATTCCCCATTCTTTTTTATCCCTTTGGGTTGGCTGTCCCCTAACAGTCTCAGTCATTTTTGCTAATTCAAGATATTCTAACAGTTTCTCCTCCTACTCCTCCTTTGATGGCGTCATTTCACCTTTAAGAAAAATATTTTTAAAATACAAATCTTCTTTAGGAATTTAAGGATTTATTTGGTAATCTGTTGTTTCCCTTGTACTTTATTTGGAATGTATAATTTTTACCATGCAAGAAAATCAATAAAAAGCATAAAAAAGAGAAAAGTTTGGAAAGCTCTGCTTTAGGCTGTAAGCTTTCTTAACCATCACCGGGTACATTGATGGTACTGAATAAATACCTTAGCAGACAGGTGGTATCAGTACTCTTGCTCCAGAAAGTCCCGACCGGCTGGATCTCTGGGGCACATGAGTCATAAACTGCTGCAGAATTTGCAGCCTCGGCAATACTTTATTAATATATAAGGGTGCGTGTGTTTGTTTTGTTCTTGCACATAGGCTCAACTGTGGGTCAGGCGTCATAATTGTCTTCTTGAGGACCTTTCCCCAAGTAAACAAGCTTCCCAAGGTTTCTCTTGTCAGCTTCTAAAATATGTGCTTACAAATCAAATCCATTCGCCAGGACAATGCTGACAGCGACGGGGATTTCTTCGAGGATTCTGACACCCATCTGTCTTGGAACTGTGTTCTCAGAAAACTTTTCAGGAAGGAGGTCTCCTTCCTTCTCCTTGCCCCCACCCTGCCCTTGACTGCCCCAGCTCTGCCCCTTGAAACCAGCTCCTTTAAAGAGCCACACACTGAGGAAGAAGCTTCCTGCAATTCTTTGGCAGAGGGTGACTGATTTGACCTCATTTGCCATATCAAGAGAGCGGCTGGCAGCCGGGATGCCTCTTGCGATGTGTGTACAACTTGTTTCTGACCTCCCAAGTGCAAATCATCCTGAGCCAGCCTAGGCAGCAGCCTTTTGCCTTCCTCCTCTATCTCCTTGAGTCAAGTTTGCTTCCTTTGACGTCACTGAAAGGCAGTTTTGAGAGGTCCGTGCAGCTTCCTAGCTGCCGTGTCAAAAACAACGCTAATTGATGGCGAACTCAAAGGTTCATTAGTGTGTTGTTTTATTTAAAAAGATAACTTTAAAATAAAATCCCTAGTTTGCTACATTCCCAGAGTCTCAGGATGGATAACACCTACTCGCCCCCTTCCCATGTTAAAAGCACAACATCAGTCCTCCTTGGGTGTTCAGATTGTTTCTTAAATTCAAATGTTTCAGGGAGAGCAGGGAAATGGGGGTTCAAGGTCCTCTGTTCCATTGCAACCTTGTGCAATGAATGTGTGTGTCCCCTTCCAATAATCATTATGGAGGTTCCCTGCACATTTCAGAACCCCAGAAAATTTATTTTTCACATTGGATAAAGAAGCACTCTTGTCTGAGAAGCCACAGGCCACAAAGCTCTATTTATTTATTTATTTGTTGCTCTTTGTTTACTTTATTTAGATATGATATCACTATAGATAATATTAATATCTATTAAAATGAGATGGGCATCTGTCAGATGTGGTTGAAATCTAGGCATCCTGACGTGGCAGTGGCAAGGCTGGATCCGGTGAGCCTGTGGCTCTGTCACCAAGAACCTGGGCACCTCCTGGGAGAGGATAAAGGACACATTTCCTTTGCCACCTCCCCACTGAATGTCCCCTGAATCACAACCAGCTGGAGCAAAGGATCGATCGCTCCAGTTCTGCAGCTCTTCCCTGCAGCTCCAACCATTGTCTGCTCACATTGTCCTTCCCAACACCCACCTTCCTTGTTTCCCTCATTGTTCACCAAGCCTGTCCTTGACCCCGGTGTATTTATAAAAGCCATTTCCCTCCGTATCATTGTGTGCTTAGCCGTCACACGACGTGAGCTCCGCTTCCTGATGGGCATCAGCCTGGGCTTGACTCCTCACTTCCTCTGCTTCCTGTTTACACAGCTTTGGGAGGGGCTTGCGGTGGCCCCTCCTCAGGGGGTTCCATCAGAGATTTCCAAGAGGGAACAATGGAATTGTCCTTGGCGGCCTTTGGCTTGCTTTTACATTCATCGCTTTGAACATCCTTTGGCTGCATTCCCTATAATTTTGCGTGTGTGGATGGACGGACAGAAATATTCATGTTGATTTGAGCCACCTTGGACTTTTTGAGGAGGGAACCAACTCCCTCCCTGTACTATGGAAAAGATAGCTGCACTATATATATATTTAACCTCTCTATTGTGTAAAGGCATTGCTTGTGTGGCTGCCAGCTTCAATGCCATGTATGGAACGCACATCTTACACCAGGGAAGGAGCAACTTCAGGGTCAGTTTCACCCATGCCACTCTGAGCTCTAATGTAGCCTTCCAGGCCTCTTTATCCAGCTCTTGGGAATCTCTCCAGGCTACACCTGACAATGACCCTTCTCTGAACTTTCCTTGAGTGCAGGTGTCAGTATTAGGTTTCCTATCTTCCCTTGCTTACAGGAAAGTCCATGGAGGACATCATTGGGCTTTCAGGAAACATGGACACCCAGAAGGCATCAGAGGGCAGAACAGTGGAGAGAGGGTTTGTAGAACGAAAGAGAGTACAGTGGTACCTCAGGTTACAAACACCTTGGGTTACAGACTCTGCTAACCCGGAAGTAGTACCTTGGGTTAAGGACTTTAAAAGTGGTAACTCAAGTTAAGAGCAGTTTCAGGTTAAGAACGGACCTCCAGAATGAATTAAGTTTGTAACCAGAAGTACCACTATACACCCTGAAAAGAAGCATTACAAAACAAAACAAAACAGAACAAAACAACACCACACCCAAGGGAAATTAATCCAAAAATTCCTTCCCTTTTGATATTTGTCCAAGTGCAATTTCTCCTCTCATTGATTGACAGTAGGGAAAAAGTCCAGCCTGCTGTTCATCTGCATACACAGCCTGATCCTTCCCCATAAGGTCGCCAGGAATCTGATGAGCTTCCGATGGATCCCAGCATTCAACATAATCTGAAAGCATTGCCTCCTACAGACTTGATGCTGCCGTACAGATGTCATTGGAAGTTTGGTCTTTTTTAATCACATCTGAAGTTTCAGTTGCTGTCTTGACAGATGCTGCGTGAGTCGGCTGCTTGTCTTGGCAAAAGCTGGAGCCCTTTCCTGCCCAGTGCCTCATTTGTCTGCTAGACAATATTCTCTCTCCTCTCAGTCTCAACAAGCCACACTGTCATGTTTCCTGCAGGCTACACTTGCCCAGTTTCATCCTTGGGGCTTTGGATTTTTGGTGACTGAGGATGAAGGTGAAGGGAGATTCCAGGCATGCAGTTTTCCTGGCATAGTTGAAAATGGGTTTTTACCAAACACAGCCCTCCCAGAAGACATAAGAAGAGCCATGATGGATTGGGCCAAAGCATGTTTTGGGGTGCAGCACAAGACCAAGGACCCCCCAAAATGCCTTTTTCAGGGAAAGACCTTGGCCTGAAATTGTGTGAGATCAAGGCGCCCAAAATGGCTGCCGTGCTCTTCCAGGAAAAATGAGATGTCCCAGTTTTTCTGAGACTGTTGATATATATGCAATTTCCATGCGGGGCTTGCACATTATCCCTCAGGTGAAAATTTCCCCATCACATTTCTAGGTGAAGATGCACAAACTTTTTTGTTTTTTAAAAAATCAGACCTATTATAAATTACAGCCAAGAATTATTATTTTTATTTTTTAAAATCCTCCCCTCAGACTCTTCCCTCCACACCCCATGCACAGCAGTCTTCTGGCAAACAGCAGGAAGTGCCCCCTCTCAAGTCATTCGTTAGTCAAACACTGTTCAAATAATAATTTGCTTTGTCGTTGGATGGTGTCCCTACAGAATACAGCCCATCAGTCCAGGTGGGGGTGTCCATTGTCATGCCCAGGCATCACTAGAAAGACATCTCTGCCCCCACTCAGATCAAAACACCCGGGTAGCGAACAATAGCCTTACGTCAAATGTGAGCCAGCTGGGAGAGGCCGTTGGCCCCCCCCCTGGTGACTTGCAAAACCAAATGTTTGTTTCCCCCCACCAAACTGCTGATAGAAAGCCATGGGCCAAAAGCCCCACCTGGAGCCATGGCTGAGCCTTCAGATGTTTTCAGGGCTGCGGCCTCTGGGGCTGTCAGTTGACACGTATTCTTTATCTTGCTACGGCAGCTGACACAAACGCATTTCCAGATGTTTCCTAATCCATATTAGGCTCCTTTTGAGGCCTACTACAGTTCTTGGTATAAATAAAGCACACCAGGGGGGAGGGGAGTTGGGGATATATTTCTGCTGAGTCTGATAGAAAAAGAAATTTGTCAACGGTTTCGGACAACAACCTGCCATTCCAGGGACACAGAAGCGAAAACTGTTTTGCTCAGGCAGAAAATTAAAGGAAAGCGGCAAAGAGAGATTCGGTTTCCCTTTCAAATGTTTTCAGTGAGAACATCTTTCACAAAGGATCGGATTTACAATTAAGGATGTCCAAGGGTTGGATGGCAATCTTTCACTGCTCAACTCTGAATATATACCGTAGATACAGTGGTACCTCTGGATATGAAGGGGATCCGTTCCAGAGCCCCGTCCGCATCCAGAAGTGAACGCAACCTGTGTCTGCTCGTCTGCGCGTGCGCGGGTCGTGATTCGTCGCTTTTTGCGCATGCGCGTGACGTCATTTTGACCTTCTGCGCATGCACGAGCGGTGAAACCCGGAAGTAACACGTTCCATTACTTCTGGGTCACCACAGCACGCAACCCGAAAATACTTATCCCAAAGTTACTTCAACCCGAGGTATGACTGTACTGTCAATTGCGAAAGGTATGCATGTTTCCTCTGTCAAAAGGCAGAGTTTGGGGATGAGGGCTTCACCACTATGCCTCTCCTTTCCTTTCCTGCTCATCTCTCCCCCTCACTGAGATTAGCCTCTTCCCCTCCCAGTGATCAACAACAACATTTGGCATCAGGCAGAGGCATAGCAAGGTCAGGTGGTACCTGGTGCGGAATTTTTTTTTGTCACCTCCCACTCAGCGGAGCTGGCCCAGTCTCCAAATTGCACCTTGCCAGCAATGTCCGGCCAAGCGAGCAACAGCTGTGGCCACGGGACCTTGGGAGTTCCCTTGTCCTGTGCCCCGGGCACATCCAGCACTCTCCCCACCTGTCTGGGCTGGGTGGTTGGGCTGGTTCTGGAGGGGAAAGTGAGCTCCCTACGGAGTGCCTTGGCCGCTAGAGGTTGCCAATTTCTGAAAAGCCATGGGGGCAAGGGCGGGGGTAGAAGTTGTCCAATGGCAGCGCAGCTCCCCCCTTTCCCCGACAGCTCGGGGTAGGCTTGGGTAGTTGAGAGTCACGGACAGGTGGCGTGCCAAATGTCACCCCCCTCAGGATGACATCCGGGGCGGACCGCCCCCACCACACCCCCTTCCTTCATCACTGGCATCAGGTAGCCAGAATGTGCCACCACCCTGCCCAGAGGTGCCAACTTGAATAAAATATTGGGGGGGCCATGTAAGCCCTGTTCTACATAATCAATCACACGATGTGGTGTATGCACAGCATTTGAATGGCAATGCCCAGCAACTTGGGGGGGGGTCTGGTCCCCTTAAATATTTTGGGAAGGCCGAAGACCTCTTGTCCTCTGGGAGTTGACTCCTAATTACCCTACCCGAAGAGATGAGCTTGCAGTATCTCCAAATCTGGGAGAGTTGTGTACAGCTATTAACCAAATGAAAAACAACAAAGCCAGTGGACCTGATGGGATGCCTGCCAAAATTTTCAAAGTGGGTGGAATTGAACTTACACAACAACTTCACAAGCTCATCGAAAAAAATCTGGGAAAGAGAAGAGTTCCCAACAGACTTTAGGGATGCCAAAATTAACAATCTCTTTTTAAAAGGTGACAGAATTGATTGTGGAAACTATCGAGGCATCTCTCTATTAGCTGCAGCCGGCAAAATTCTTGTAAGGATCTTAGCAAACTGTCTCTTAACAATATCCGAGGTGACCCTTCCTGAATCCCAAAATGGTTTTCGGCCTTTTAGGGGGACAGTGGACAGGATTTTCACTGCTTCACAGCTTCAAGAAAAATGCAGAGAGCAAAACCAACCCCTGTATATGGCATTTATTGACCTGTCTAAGGCTTTCTGCCCTGTAAATCGTAATGCCCTGTGGACTGTCCTTCTGAAAATTGGTTGCCCAGATAAATTTGTAAACATCATTCAACTCCTCCATGATAATATGACAGCAACAATCACAGATAACAATGGCTCTCAAAGTGAACCATTCACAGTGGGATCAGGTGTTAAACAGGGTTGTGTTATTGCCCCAACTCTGTTCATGTGTTTGAGGACCGGGACATTCACAGGGAAACCAAAATGCTTGTTTACAAAGCTATTGTACTACTAACCTTACTGCATGCTTGTGAAACATGGACCATTTATAAACACCATCTCCAAGTCCTCGAAAGATTCCATCAACGGTGTCTCTGAAAAATTTTACACATCACTTGGGAAGGCAGGTGAACTAATATCAGTGTACTGGAAGAAGCAAAGATCACCAATGTCGAAGCAATGATTCTTCAACATCAACTCCGTTGGACTGGTCATGTTGTGCAGATGCCTGATGATCGTCTTCCAAATCAACTACTCTATTCCGAACTTAAAAATGGAAAGCGTAATGCTGATGGTCAACAAAAGAGGTTTAAAGACTGTCTCAAGGCAAATCTAAAAAAATGTAGTATAAACACTGACAACTGGGAAACACTGGCCTGCGAGCGCTCCAGTTGGAGAACAGCCTTTGCCAAAGATGTCATGGGCTTTGAAGACACTCGAACTCAGGATGCAAGCGAGAAACATGCTAAGAGGAAGGCACGCTTGGCAAATCCACACCGTGATCAACTCCCGCCCAGAAACCAATGTCCCCACTGTGGAAGGACGCGTGGATCCAGAATTGTCCTCCACAGTCACTTACGGACTCATTGTTAAAACCGTATTTATGGAAGACAATCTTACTCGGCTATGAGTGATCGCCAAAGAAGAAGTGGAAAATTACCCTAACAGAGGCAGCTCTGCCTTCAATTCAAAACTGACTTCAGCAACTCATTTTGTGTCAGGCATCAATTTTCTATGCACCTTTCTCTGCTGCTCTTGACTCAAACAATATGAGTCAGATTCTCAGAAATCACAACTCTAACTGGTATTTAACCCCGCCACCCCAAAGAAACCAAAGTTAAACGCCCTCCCAAATTGTGTTTTCTTTTTTCTATTAAATGCAGAACATGTTTTCAAGCTTCTGACAAGAATTGTGAAGGGCAGACCCGAAACTTTAAACTACCGGCTGTATCAGGTGATGTGCAACTGAGGTCTCTGTGGTGAGATAGATTCAACTCTGCACATTAAGCCAAAAGGAGATGGTAGACTGAGCTAGCACTTCAGAATTGAAATTGAATTGAAATTGAAATACTTTATTGTCACTTGTACAACTTGTATACAGTGAGATTACACGAGCACCCCCCACTCAGCTCTCTTAAGACTAATTGCCCTTGTTTACTGATGCACACCCACCAAACCCGAAAGTCAGTTGCCCTGTTGTTATCTTCTCATTCAGCAGCCAACAGCCCATGGATAGAAGCTGTTCTTTACCCTGTTGGTGCGACTAATCATGCTTCTATATCTTCTGCCTGAGGGCAGGAGATCAAGAAAGTGCTGGCCAGGGTGTGAATCATCCCTGAGGATTTTCCTCACTCTCCTGAGGCAACGTTCTTCCGCTATTTCATCCAGCGGAATCACGGGACAGCCCATAATATTTTGTGCTGTATTCACTACCCTCTGTAGGCACTTCCTATCAGAAGATGTCAAATCAGCGTACCACACCGTGATGGAGCATGAAAGGACACTTTTTATTGTGGACGGGTAGAAGGAGATCATCAAATCATCAAATTAAAGAATGCAGGTGGGGCAAAATTTGTGATGCCCTCACTCACCCAAACAGCTCCCCAGGTGCAATAAGTCAGCACAACGAGAGGGCTGAGTGAAACCTTTTTCTGTGATTGCTAGTTTTCTACATGGAGGGAACTTTTAAAAACAGTAGCAGGAAATGTTAAAATATTACCTCTCATCTGCAGTCCAAACTTCCAGCCAGCCACCTGCCTCCTCATCCTACATCATGTCTAGAATATCTCTGATCTGTGATTGTGCATATATTTGGCACGTCACCATTTGGTATTGCATTTATCCTGTGACAGACATGCATGTTCTGTCTTTTCGGACCCTCAGGCTGCAATCAGATATCCACTTACCTGGGCGCAAGCCCCATTGAACTTAAGGGATGTGTTTCTGAGTAGACATATATAGAATCACATTGTAAGTCAATTGGGTTCAACCAAGAAGAGGCCATGGATAGGGTTGGCCCTACCATTGGGCAGAATGGGACACATGCCTGAAGGAGCTGATGTTGAACAGGTGGGTGGTAAGACCCTGTTATTTATTTGTTTGTTGAAATTCTTAGCCACATTTCATCCTGGTGTGCAGTAATACAACACTTTCCATACAACAACAAAACGGAGTTAAAATAATTACAAGGCCATGATGATGATGATGATGATGATGATGATGATAATAATAATAATAATAATAATAATAATAATAATAATAATTATTATTATTATTTATTTGTACCCCGCCCATCTGGCTGGGTTTCCCCAGCCACTCTGGGCGGCTTCCAACAAAGACCCAAAATACACAAAAATGTCACACATTAAAAACTTCCCTGAACAGGGCTGCCTTCAGATGTCTTCTGAATGTCAGGTAGTTGTTTATCTCTTTGACATCTGATGGGAGGGCGTTCCACAGGGTGGGCGCCACTACCGAGAAGGCCCTCTGCCTGGTTCCCTGTAGCTTTGCTTCTCGCAATGAGGGAACTGCCAGAAGGCCCTCGGCGCTGGACCTCAGTGTCCACAAAACAGATAATGGCCATGAAGCCAGCTTCAACAGAAATGGGATGATATCCTGCATTGGCTGTGAATGCCTGTTCCCTGCTAGGAACAGGGGGCCCCACCCCCAAACTGCAGGGGTTAAATCCTGCTCTGTTTGGCTGTGTGCACTAGTGCTGGGTGATGTATTGATATATTCAAACGGGTTTGAAGTCCATATCATGATATCGGTTTCATAATTTTTGACCTGGCAATATATTGCGAATCATGATGTGTGTGTTTGTGTGTGTGTTATGTAAAAATCGCAATGTAGGGAAAATCGTGAAGCCAGCCTATGCCTCTACATAACTCCACCCTTATTTCAGACATCATGATAGACTGATATATTGCGATGTTTAGCTGGTGATACGTTGCGATGTTGAAAACCAGATATCACCCAGCCCTAGTGTGCAGCACCTTGCAAAGTGCTTTGGAGTCACCTGATGTCAGGTAACTGACCAGGGGGTAACCCTGCTGACTTGTCAAATTTGGCCCTTGAGGATCTGTCCTGTGAAGCCAAAACACCCCTCACTCCTGCCCCCATTATACAGCACTTTGGAGTCAGCAATCAGCTGATAACCAGTGCTGCAAAAAGGAGCACTTTGAAAGGGGCTTAGCAAGATTTGACAATTGCTTGATGGCTAGGACCAAGACCAAGTCCCTTTGCTGTTATGGAGTGTTTTCAAAAGAGCTTCTCAAGAGGAACTTCTGTAGCGATGAGGCAGAGTCTGCTGCACTGGTTAAAAAACACAAAACTATTTATAAAACCTTTCCCTTTTTTTCCTTTAAGGATTCTTCCTCACAATTGGTTCCTTGGTTGCTTTTACCCAACGAGGTTTTCGTCGTGTCCCACCCCTGCCCTTTGTTTTGTTTGCTTTTTGACATTGCACAGTTATTTCATCTCGGTGTAAATGACCTCCGGCTAGGACTTGGCTCGAGAAAGTCAACACAGAAACGCTGCAATAAGCGAGCGCAAATGAAACGAGTGCTCTGAAGTCTGCTGGTTTACCTAAAACGGCACCGCAGGCCTCAGAATCAGCCCGGTGACCCCTCCCAAACTGCGTCAGCGGCCTCTCGGCCGCCCACATGCTCCCTCCAGAAGCCTCCTTTGCACTTCTGAGTCAGGAAACCAAAAGCTCGCAAGAGGACGTGCCAGCAGACACAGCTGGGCCTGCGAGCTCAGCGCCTTCCAGAGCAGAATGCCGCTCTCAGCATATTGAGAGAGGGGCTCTTTCTCAGGACGCAAAGGAGACAAGGAGGCTGGGAAGAGAGAAATGCTTTTTGCGTTCCGAAATGGCATCTCGGGGGGGGGGGGAGTTCAACCCCTCTCCACCCCCCCTACACCTGATGTTCTGAGGTGTTTCAGAGCTGCACCACCAGAAGTCTTGTCAGCCCCCCAGATATCTGAAAGGCCGCATCCTTCCCTGCAAGTTAAAAGGGTGGGCAAATTTATCATTTTCCACTTCTCTCAGTTCCTCGTTTTTCCCACCTTAAGTTCTGTTTTCTGCATTTCCAAAAAAGCTTGCCATTTTTTAATTTACATATATTTTTAAAAGTCCTCAAGAGAATTTCATCAGCATCATAGTGCAAATTTCTCCTGATATACCGTGGTACCTCAGGTTACAGACGCTTCAGGTTACAGACTCCGCTAACCCAGAAATAGTACCTGAGGTTAAGAACTTTGCTTCAGGATGAGAACAGAAATCGTGCTCTGGCAGCGCGGCAGCAGCAGGAGGCCCCATTAGCTAAAGTGGTGCTTCAGGTTAAGAACAGTTTCAGGTTAAGAACGGACCTCTGGAACGAATTAAGTACTTAACCCGAGGTAACACTGTATTTAAATTGATTTTAATATTGCATTTTTATATCATTGTAATCTGGCCTGCGACCTTATGATGAAGATTGGGTTAGATATTCGATGATGACGATATCCATCAATCCACCAAACCTGAGGGGCCAACACAGAGAAGGTCCTTGCTCCTGCCCTTGTGCTGTGCCCCCCCCCCCAGTGAGGTAATCTTACTGCTGTCATCCAGCTGACAAATTGACGCAGGAGAGCTGAGCTGAGCTTATTTTTCTCTTCCCATTCAGAGTTCCTTGAGAAAAGGTCAGCCACTTGGAAGCGGCTTCCAAGCTTTAACAGATACAAGGCACTAATCCCTTGTCTAATTTTCCATCTAGGTAGCTGCTGCTGGATCTTTCCTATTATTATGATTATTTAATCCAGCCTGGAACCAGGCCTTCTTCACCCACATGCTGGTTGGGGGGGGGGGAAGCAGCCAGCACAATTTATCTTCAGCCAAACAAACCCAAATCCAGCTGGGAGGCATCAAGTCTGTCAATGCCGATAAGTTATTAATAACGGTGAATGATGACCGGAGAAATAAAAGGTTATCAGCTCCTCTTTTTCTTTACGTAGCCTCTTTCCAGTGTCTTTGATTAATGCCAGATTTCCTGGCAAAGAACAGAAGCGCTTCTCTCTCTCTCTCTCTCTTTCTCTCTTTCTCTTTCACTTGGCTTTATATCTAAGAGCTTTCTGTTTCTTTTTTAAAAAAAACATTTCTGCCCTTGTAACCTTTATAAATATTTAAGAGAATGGAAAGCATGAATGGGATCATGTGGGTCTATGGAAACCCATCAAAGCCGTATAGAGTTTCTATATATAGATAGTGCTAGAGAGAACACCAGCCTCTTCCAGAACACGGCACATCTTGGGAAACAGGGAAGGGGGAGCAGCTTCAAAGGCCAGAGGAAGCCAATCTGAATAAGGTGCCTCCTTGACTTGTCCTCGTCCTCTCTGTCTTCTTCAGACAGCTGTTTCTCTTCACTGGATCGCTCTCCCGAAGCATTCAGGCCCTTCCCCAATAAATGCAATATTCCCGGAGTCAAGAGCAAGTGATCTTAGTCTCAGCCACTTTGGGAAGCTTTTCAGGGATTTGTCATCTATAGGGCATCTAGCAGCCTCGTTATTCAGCTCTGCTTGGGAATTCAAAGAAACCCCAAAACAAATGGGTTCAGTAGTTGAAAGTCTTTTGAAAAGTTCAGTTTGCCATCTGGATTCAAAACGGCGCCCCAGTTTGGCAAAAGGCTGCTCCTTGATTTCAGGAACCATCAAGCAAAATTTGGTTGTGCTATCTTAAGAGGATCAAACACATCCATTCTTAAGGAAATTAGCCCTGAGTGCTCACTGGAAGGACAGATCCTGAAGCTGAGGCTCCAATATTTTGGCCACCTCATTAGAAGAGAAGACTCCCTGGAAAAGACCCTGATGTTGGGAAAGATGGAGGGCACAAGGAGAAGGGGACGACAGAGGACGAGATGGTTGGACAGTGTTCTCGAAGCTACAAACATGATTCTGACCAAACTGCGGGAGGCAGTGGAAGACAGGAGTGCCTGGCGTGCTCTGGTCCATGGGGTCACGAAGAGTCGGACATGACTAAATGACTAAACAACAACAATCTTAAGAGGTGTTCAAATACACTGCAGCCAAGCAACTTTCCAAAATATAAATACAGACGACCTATCAGTACTTGGTACTGGCGGTTCCCTCCTTGCGAGAAGTGAGGTTACAGGGAACCAGGCAAAGGGCCTTCTCGGTAGTAGCATCTGCCTTGTGGAACTCCCTCCTATAAGTTGGAAATAAACAACTATTTGACTTTTAGAAGACATCTGAAAGCAGCCCTGTTTAGGGAAGTTTTTAATGTTTGATGTTTTATTCTGTTTTTAATATTCTGTTGGGAGCCGCCCAGAGTGGCAGGGGAAACCCAGCCAGATGGGCGGGGCGTAAATAAATAGATGATGATGATGCTCTGGAAATTAAGAAGCCCCCAAATACAAAGATTTATAAATGGGCAATGAAACATGTTGGTTTCTTGGGCTGGGTACATCCCTCCCCCTAACACAACCCAATCCTTGAGGTATATGGTTGGCCACTGTGAGAACAGGATGGGCCCTGGGCCTGATCCAGCAAAGGCTCTTCTTATGTTTTTATGCTTAACTTCAGGAAGGATATAGATCAATAAGGTTGCCTTCTTAGAAGGCATCAATATTTACTTGATGTTTTAATTTCTGCTTTCCTAATGAGCTTTTCATGTCGCCTGCACAGTGCACCTCTGCAATGTTTCCAGTAGTAAGTTTCATTGCCATTGAGTCCTTTGCAGAACCATCAAATCCATTGGACTTCAAGCACCACGGACAGTTCCCTACTTCACCTCCATTTGCAGCTGCTAGACTTGCTCACCAGAAGGGCCATACCTTGAATGTTTTTTTTTAAAAAAATAAATTTTATTTAACATAATTGTTACAAAATATAAGCAGAACACTGCAAATACATACACACATATACACTTCAAATAAGCGCATATACATGAAAAAAGGAACAAAAGAGAAAAAAGAAGAAAAGAAAAAAGAAGAAAAAAAATTAAGAGAAAAGAAGAAGAAGAAAAGTTGGAAGAATTTCTTCCAAATTTATTCTACAAATATCTCAGTATGAAAATAATAATAAAATTTCATTGATTGACTTCCATTGCTTACACTGCACTTCCTATATACATTTTAAGCAAGATTGTATCTGTTATTCCGTATTTTTACCATACAATCTCACACAAATATTCTAATCAATAAGTTTTCTAAATCTTTCATAAATCTATTCCAAACACAACCAATACCTTACATTTAATCCTTGTCTACATAAATAATCATTTAGACATTTCCATTGTTTCTGGATTATACTTTGGTTTTTGTCTTATCAAATCAGTCAACTTTGCTAATTCCAAGTATTCGCATAATTTATTCAACCATTCTTCTTTGGTTGGAACAAAATTTCCTTTCCAATTATTGGCTATCAACATTCTTGCTGCTGTTGTCGCGTACAAGAAAATACTAATTTTGTCATTGAATGTTAAGATGCTCTGCAGCCTTCAAAGAGATAAAAGAGTTGCAAAATGAAAGAGCAGAGAAGGCAGAATCCAGACTTTTTGTGGGTCCATTTTGTGCTGATCTACAACCCACATATCCACCAACTGGAGCCAGGTGGGTGCAAAAGATGTCGCAAGTCTGGTGTGCCTGAGATGAGGGTAAGCAAAGAGACTTGTTTGGAGTCATTTCACACAAAGGCCCATTTCTGCTGACCCACAAATATTTCTGCAGCTTAGCTGTCTAAATTAAGACGAGGGAGTTTTATTTATTTTAAAAGATATTTATAAACCACCAGTACATATAAAATATCACAAGGCTAAACCACAGTATTACAATGAAAACAATGAAAGCATCAAACACATCAGCAAGAATCTCCATCCTGGAAGGCCTGTCTGAATCATACACTTTTTAGACGACGTCTAAAAACGAGCAGGGATGGTTCCTGCCAAACTTCTATTGGCAAGGAGTTCCACAGGGCAGGGCCTACCACACTAAACGCCAGCTGGTAAAGGCCAGCTGAACCTCAAAAGTGCCCCATCAGAAGACCTCAGTTAGACTGCTTGGGATTAGGAATCCTTTGCTGATCTACTGCACATTGCTCGGGGATCTTCCAGTAGACTCAGCTCATTTCTGAGCTGCAGGATCACTCTCTGCTCACAACCCCATGGCAACATTTAAAGCCTATTTGTTATGTAAGAGATTCTGGCATTTCTGCCATTTCTTCACACATTGCTCACACACAAGTGTGTCAAAAGGTGCATTGAGGCCATATATTTAGTCCTGCTTCCAAAATATTGTGTCTCCTATTGCCTCCCTCCCTCTCCATTGTACTGAGAATGATGTCTGCAGTGGGGAGACATCTCTGTTCATGGAGCCTTCCTGCATGGTTGAGAGCCTTGAGCACCCAGCATTTTGAATTGCACAGCAAACCTCCATTGCGTACTGAATTCTCCCTGCTGTGGACGTTACATAATTCAGTCTTCAGTAAGATCCTTTTCATGTGCCTGATGCTTGAGTAATAATAATAATAATAATAATTTTTAGTTATACCCCGCCCTCCCCAGCCAAGGCCGGGCTCAGGGCGGCTAACAAGCAATAATAAAAACAAGTTGAATGAATACAACTTAAAAACAAGATTAAAATACAACATTAAAATATTGAAACACTAAAACATTAAAATGCAGCCTCATCGCAGAAGGTGAAAGTAAAAAGAAAGAGGGGGAGGAAATCAAATTGGCTCCAAGCCAAAGGCCAGGCGGAACAACTCTGTCTTACAGGCCCTGAGGAAAGAAATCAGATCCTGCAGGGCCCTGGTCTCATGAGACAGAGTGTTGAAAAGGCCCTGGCTCTGGTTGAAGCTAATCTAACTTCCTTAGGGCCCGGGGCCACTAGGGTGTTGCTATTTATGGACCTTAAGGTCCTCCGTGGGGCATACCGGGAGAGGCGGCCCCGTAGATTCGAGGGTCCTAGGCCATGAAGGGTACAATGTTGAGAACTTTCAAGACCACTTAGGTGAACATCTTATGAACACAAAGTGTTCTGGTGATTTACTTGGGATTCATTGGGCTGTGTAGCCTTAAACCACATCTGTCTCTGGAAAGAAACAACAGGGGCTGCACTTCTAACTCTCAAAGTGTGAAATTTGGATGTGAAGAAAACTCGCCGGACACTGCAGGTTATGCTCCCTGGGCAGATTTGTTCACTAGCCTAGCAAACAGATGAATCTCTTATGTTGAACACACGGCCCCTGCTCCCTCCGTGCCCTCTCCTTCCTATCTCTGTGCCTCTGCCTCTCCCTCTTGGGGTCTGATAGGTACCACATTGTATTTCTCTTTCCTTGCCTGCTCTGAACTGGAAACCGTTCATCAATTGCTTGTGAAATTATTTTTCGAAGCTTTGCTCAGTGGCTGGACCAAATCAGATTGTGGTTTCTCAAAAGTGTCGACATTCGCATCTGCCCTCTTCCCCTCCCCACCTACCCCCCTCCATCCATTCAAACAATGACAGCCCTTGAAATATTTGCAGCTGGGTGGGGGTGGGGGGGTCTTATGAGGATGCTCCCCACCTGAGTCCTTTGAGGCAGCTGCTTTGTGTTCAGAGCCTACTTTGCAAAAATGTAATTTCTGGATTTGCAAGATGGATTAATGAAAAAAGAAACACCTAATTATCACTACTGTTGGTTCTTCATCTAGTGGGGGACACTTGCTGTTCAGATTCTTCTTCCCCACCCCCCACCCCTTGTGGTTTTCAGAGACAACTCAGGATGCAGAAAAAAGAACATCCCTGGAGGAATATTTTCACGGTCGTTTTTTGCGCATTAGATGGAATCAAGAGCATTCTCGTCTCCTTGATCAATGGCTAATCGCTTGCTTCAATGATGGGCCACCTGGGGCTGCTGTTAAAGTGTCCCTCTCAGCAGGGTTAATTCAAAGCTTAGCCTTGACTTCAGGATGATTTCATCCCCATTAAGGACTCTGCACCTTTTTCTTTCTTTCTTCATTAAGTTTAGGAAATGGAAGGAAGAGCCGTAGGTATTGGGGGGGCTAGCTGGTTGTTGTTTTTTTTGCCCCAGAAGGACACAATTGAGGCTCCCAGCTATGTTTGTGTGATCATGCAAATGCCAAACTGGGTCTTTGTCCTGGGTGAAATAAAGCCTAGTTTCACTCTGCAGGAGGTCACTGAGAGTCACTTCTGTGGTGTTTTTGTAGTGCTGCAGAAGCAGCTCTGGTGATGCAACATGGTAGCAGATTGTCAAAGCCAGACAAATGGAAGCCGACAGTCGCACAGGGGAGACCAGGAGGCCCCCACAGATCAGGCTAAAGGTGTACCTAGTCCTGCAGTCCCTTCCCATGGGGGGGGGGCAACCAGATGCCTCCCCTGGGAAGCCCACCACCAGCTGGGAATGGAGTGCAAGAGCCCTCCTGCGGCAGCCACAGGAAAGGTGGAGACCAGGGTGAACCTAGAAGGTTTGTGAACAACTTCATTCTTTATCAGTTCCTGAAGCCTGATTTGGAACTTGGGATGAGCAAATCTGTCCATTTCGGTTTCTCTCACTTTTCCATTTTTCTAGTCTCAAATTAAGCCCTCCACATTTCCACATAGGTTAGTGATTTTTTAAAGTCCTCAGCCATCAGCTCTGCAAATTTGCCCTAATATACATATTTCTGCAGGCAATTTCTCCTATTATACACATTTTTGCAAAGCAGTTTTCCCTACTGTAATGCACTTTTGTATGTAATTTTTAGTAATACGTGAATTTTTATGGACACTTTCCCCGAGGAAAGTAATGCCCTTTTGTATACATTGTCTAGGCTTTCTCAGAGGCTTTTCAGAAGGGCCTCTTGGCTGTTTCAGTTCACCTCAGAGAACAAAGACGAATGTCAACAAAAGCTGTGTGTACAGCATACATTTAAAACCCATGGCTTCCCCCAGAGACTCCTGGAAACTGTAGTTTACCAATGAGCTGCAATTTCCAGCAGCTTTGCCAAACTACAGTTCACAGGATTGGGTGTGTGTGTGTGTGTGTGTGTGTGTGTGTGTGTGTGAAGACATTGTGTGCTTCAGAGGTATGGCAGCCAAAGTCCACATAGAGCTGCTGGGTGTCCTTCCTTTAAGCGAAATCTGGACCAAGCTCCTTCCCTCTCTGAGTTAGTGCAATAATCTAAGGCTTCTGAGGCCAGGAAGGCAGAAGGGGAGACATCAAAAGAAGATGAGAGTCAAGCCTGGCAAACAGAAGCAAAGGGGGCTTATTCCAGAGGCTTCAGACAGCAAAATCCCCAAATGAATCTCCGGTTCGAGCCAGAGAGGTTAATGTGTCCATTTATAGATCACATCATGAGATTGCGCATGTTGAAAGAGGGAGGGTGGGGACCGAGCCTGGCTTTTGATCAGGCTCTGGCACTCCCCGAGAGCTGCCACCACGTGCCCAACACCTGATAAATGCTACACATAAACTGCGTGTGGAGGAGATGTGGAAGCCATAAATCTCCCTTCCTTTTCTCCTGTTCTGCTTTATGGATCTGAGAGGAAAATTAAAACCATGTTCCTGATCTGAAAGCAATGTCTCATCTGCCTTTCAGAAACCAGCAAAGTGAACTCCAGGGCACAGTCGGCTCTAAAGGATGCACTGCAGCCATGAGGATTATGGAGAGCCCAGATGCTGTGGAAATGGGCATGGGGAAGTGGGGTGGGGTTAGGGTTTTCCACTTCCGTCCACCTGGCCTTTGCCAGGTGCTGTAGAGCAGGGTACTTTGTTAATGTTTTGCATATTTTTTAAAAAAAGAGAAATGAAGGCATCCAAGAGAGATCATAGAATCACAATCATAGATCATAGAATCAAGAGAGATCATAGAATTGTAGAGTTGGAAGGGACCCTGAAGACCATCTAGTCCAACCCCCTGAAATGCAGGAATATGTGGCTGTCCCTTATGGGGTTATCAGCACCAAGCCCTAACCAACTGAGCTATCCATTGGGTAGCCAGGACTCACAGGCCTCGAGACCTGACTGTTTAGTGCCTTGCCTTGGAAAAGCTGCCCTGGGATCGAGGCCTCCGGTCAGGGCTGGGCAATGGTCTGGCTCCCCATCACGGGCATGGCGCTCGGACTCTCAGCACAATGATTCCCAAAGACTTGATTCCCAAGTTCACTACAATGCCCAAACATTAATCAGGTTGCAGGGCGCACAGTTCAGCTGTGAAGTCAGAGCACTAAGGTTCATGGCTAGGCATAAGCGAAGGGGTTGCCTCAACACTTGACATGCCCTCTGGGCTCTGGGGATCGAACCTTCTGCATGCAAAGCACTGTCACTCAGCTGCGGTCCCTCCTTCCTTCAGACAATTCATTGACCAGTCATTTGTTTCAATGGAGATACCGCCTGCATGCAGACCATATGTTCAAATCACCTTCCAAAAGAGTCCTGGGAACTGTAGTTCGCCTCTCATTAGGGTTGGGTGATGTATTAATACATCCAAAATCAGTCTGAAGTCCACATCATGGTAACAGTTTTGAAATATTCAACATGGCGATGTATCGCGAATCATGATGTGTTTGTGTGCTATGTAAAAAATCACAACTCAGGAAAACCTGTGAAGCCAGTCATCACTTCTCTCATGATTCCTGCCTCCCCTGTTGCTCTGCCCTATAAAAAAACAGTTGTAACAATATGTTGATGGTAAGTAAAAATGTATCAGTTTTAGATCCCTAAGTAGTGACAGTGGCCAGGACATTAGGTAAAGGTAAGTAGAAGACAGGAGTGCCTGGCGTGCTCTGGTCCATAGGGTTACGAAGAGTTGGACATGACTAAACCACTAAACAACAACAAAGGGTACCCCTTACCGTTAGGTCCAGTCGCAGACGACTCTGGGGTTGCGGCGCTCATCTCGCTCTATAGGCCGAGGGAGTCGGCATTTGTCTGCAGACAGTTTCCGGGTCATGTGGCCAGCATGACCAAGCTGCTTCTGACGAACCAGAGCAGCGCACAGAAACGCTGTTTACCTTCCCACTGGAGTGGTACCTATTTATCTACTTGCACTTGACGTGCTTTTGAACTGCTAGGTGGGCAGGAGATGAGACTGAACAATGGGAGCTCACCCTGTCGCGGGGATTCAAACCGCTGACCTTCTGATCAGCAAGTCCTAGGCTCTGTGGTTTAGACCACAGCGCCACCCATGTCCCTAACAGCCAGGATATTACCCCATCCTTATTTCCATCATCAGTTGGTGCTCCCCCCTAAGAAGGGCAAGCAAGTTCTGGCACCTCTTTTTCTGGGGGGGGGGGGAGCCACGGTGATACATCATGTCGAAAACCAGACATCACTCAGTCCTACCCCTTACAAAGCTAAGGGTTCCCTGCACCTTTAACAAACTATGACTCCCAGGATTCTTTATGGGTGGGGGGGATGTGCTTTAGAATGCATTGTGTGTCTGCCAACGCACCCAGGGCTATATCATTTGTTCCCAAAAACCTGTTTGGTTGGTTTTCTTTTCTGGGCTCATCTGGACATTGTTGGGGGGCGGGTGGTATCCAAGATCAGCATGAGTAGAAAGTGAGTTGTAGGGATGATGTCTCCATGAAATAGGTGGTCTGTCTGAAGGAAATCTGGGTGTTGACCATAGTACATGGAAGAAAATCCATGTACATAGTGGATTGAGTGGAATCTAAGGTGTTTCTGAATGCTGCAAAAGGACAGAGGCAGGGAGGAGGAGGAGGAGGAGGAGGAGGGTGGCTTTCCCCTGACCTTTCCGAGGGGTTCAAAGGGGAAGTGACCGAGCAGAGGCAGTGACCCAGGAGGCCTCTGAAGAAACAAGAGCAGATGTGAAACAGAAGCTCCCAGTGTTGCTGTGGCTGGCAGGAGTCTGCCCTGAAGGAAATAAGCCTGCAAGAGAGACCTTGTCACTGGGAAAGATCTTCATGTGGCGTGAGGGCATCTCCATGGTCAGAAGGGACTGGCAAGGGGAGCTGGAGAGACCCCAAGTAGCCAAAAGCCACCTTCTAAGTTTCAGGGTATGGCCAGGGACAGTCCCATTTAGAAGAAGGGGTAAAGTTTCTGATTGTCCCAATCTCAAAATGGGTAGGGCAGTGCTGGTAAGTAAAAGGAAAGGAAGAATATGATTCTGGAAGGATGCATGTGGCATTACCAGAACTCAAGCCCATAGAAAAGCCCTGAACCTGAGACCTGAAATATATCAACAGGAGATTGAGCCTGTGTGGCCCCACCAAAGTGTTGGTTGAAGGAACAAACTCCTGGAAGACCAGTTTCTTAACAGCAATGGGTCAGAGCAGGTCAGTGATCCCTCCTCACCCTTATGAGGCTTCTCATCAGGCTTGCCCCAGGTCTAAGTCAGGGGTAGCCAACATGTCCTCCAGATGTTTAGGCCTACAAATGCCATCAAGCCCAGCATTGGCATTGGCCAGGGATGATGGGATTTGTAGTCCAGGTTTATCCACAATGATGGTCACTATGATGGTTGTCTTTTTAACACTGTGTGTGATGGCAACACGAGTGCTGCATTGTCCAGGAAGGTGCTAGGTGCCAACAGATTGTGAAGCAGCACTTCACGCGTTGTGGTAAACACCACCTGTGGGACAAAGAACTTGGTGTGGGGAACTTGTAGTCTCCAGGCTGGTTTGCAGCCATGCTGATACCTCTGCAGTAATTAATCTTAATTACAGTGGACCTTCTGGATACGAACTTAATTCATTCTAGGGGTCCATATGTACCCCCAAAAGTCTGCATCTAGAGGTGCCACTTCTGTGTATGCGCACAGTGCGATAGAGTGCTTCTGCGCATGCGCGTAGCACACAGAGCATTTCTGCGCATGCGTGCGCAGTGAAACCCAGAATTATACACTTGCGGGTTTGCCATGTTCGCAGCCCGAGAGTTATGTTACCCGAAGGTAACATAACCCAAGGGTCCACTGTAAATGTTTAAAGCAATACTGGGAAAACCCATTCCTGCTCTGATGACTTTCTTGGTCCTCTTTGTGAAAACATTTGCTCATTCTTTTAAATTGCTGTTATCTGATACGATGTCACACAGCAAGGCCTGGCTGGCTAGGTACTTATTGGAAACTTCTCCCGTTCACTATGGGATCCCTGATTGAGTGGGATTTCCCCATGCAGGAGCCAGGGAGGAAATGGCACCAGAGGAGGAGCAGGAAAGGGAAACAAAGGCACAGAATGGAACTAGGAAAACCAATCAGTGTCCACACACATTCATGGTGCTCTTTTTCAGGGGGAAATTTCGACCCCGCCAAAAAGGACTGGAAAATGGTACGTGGCAAATATTCAGGAGAGACCGAGCTCTGAGGCATTTCACCTACAAAGGGGGAAGAGCGACTCTGACTCCCCAAAGGGAGGGCTGTAAGCCACCCTGCCATGATTTATGAATCACAAGGGGATAATCAATCTGAGAGCTGGATAGATGTTATCTAAACTTCTCCTGCCGCTGTGATAATAGGCTCTGATGGGAGGGAGGGAAGGGATTTACGCAACCAGGCAATCTGGGCAAGCAATGCCGTTTTCCAATTTCCCCTGGTTAGACAGCAAAACAAGAGGAGGAACAGAATGGCGGGGGCCACCATAATGTTACCAAAGCATTTCCATTGGGATCAGGATGAGTGCGGGGCCCATGCAGGATCCAAACAGACACACAGAGAGAAACGGCTTCCTTGGTCTTCGTCCCATCTTGGAAGGGGATTGACAGGAGGTGGTGGCGGCTGTTGTTTTCAAAGTTACTTTGAGAAAAGCAAAAAATAAAAAAGGGGGGGGGAGGAAAAAAAGAGGAAAATGTAGTGACAGCCAGCAGCTGAAATCCCATGGAAATCAGTTTAGTCAGTGTGAAAACATCCAAGGCAGGAAGGTGTCTGTGTCTGTTGCCTCTGTTCATAGCTGTTTCTGGAGGGATCAGCCTTGAGGGCCAAAAGCCTCCCTGAAGCCCCTGTCAGTAAGCAACTAGTGGAAATATATCCGTCTATTAGGCCTGGGATTATCCTCCACCTCAAAGATTCATTCAGATTTTGAGGGAGCCTGTGGCCCATCAGATCTTGCTGGACCCCCAACCCTGCACCTCTGTGACAACTGGTCCGACAACAAGTTCCCCTCCTTTGCATTAAACAATAACAAGTGGAGCGCAGTTGTTGTTAAGGCTGTGTCCATCCACATCGGTTCCACTCTGTAGCCCCAATATGTGGCCCCTGGATCAGGCCAGTTCACCCGGTGCCTCCAGTCTTGGGTCAGAAGTGGATCATGCCATTACTTTCCTGTATCCAGCAGAAGAACCATAAACTTTGCTTGGAGGAGCAACCAATATGAGTTGCTTGCAAGTGATCTGAGAAGCTCAGGCCCCCAGCACAGACCAGCACTATTCAGGGACTTCCTCAAGACGTCACAACAAGGTGACAAGATGAAGATGCAGAACCAGTAAGAACAGGGGACCTCCCTCACTACCTCTTGGTCGGAGCTGTGGCTGGCTTTTGTCATCATTACAGAACCTGCAGCTGTTCTGATAGCTGCAATGGATGACTGAGTTTGAGGTAGGTCAAATGGAAATTGCAAGAGAAGCCAGCGCACAAGTCCTTTCTCACGCAAACCTGCTCTTTGTTCCCAGCTCCTCCAAGTGTCATTTTTCAGCAGCCCAGTTTGAGGAAGGGGGAAGCCTTTTAACTGTCACAATTGTTAGACAACTGGGAGCAAAAATAAAACCTTGCCAATCTCCTGCAAATCATCCAGAGACCCACTGGTAAATCCTAAGAAGTGTCACTCCCAGTCTGTCAGTATTTTGCAGGAGGGATTCAAGCCCTTACCAGTAATTTAGGTGTGTATTATTGAAATAGATTCAAGTGCTCTGTCACCCCAATGCAACAAATCCACTTTTTAAACACGACTTCTTGCAGTTAGTAAAGTGTTGGGGAAATGCATTGAAAAGTGTGGAGGAATAAATGATGAACGGGAAGACATGTAACCATCAGATGAGCAAATCAGGATGAATGCAGGAAGCGGATTGGAAGGAACACTCAGACATAGTCTAACCTCCAGGTAAACTGTGTGCAAACAGATCAGGATGGATGCTCAATAGCAGGTCACCTGAAGGAGCCTCTCTAACTTCTGGCCGCCCCCAAAGTAGAACATTCACAGGTAGAACTTGCAGGAATCTTGTGCTGCAACATCTCCCTGTACAGAATGAAAGATATGCCACAACAGGGCTGGTGGCATCCCTGAAGAGGCCCTTCTGTGGACCTCCTGAACTGCCTGCCCCTGAGGATGCCAGCAGTGAAGAGGCTGCTTGCTTCGCATGCTCCCTCTCAGTGCTTGTGCATAAACCCATGTCATCCCACAGTCTGTAGTTCTTACAGTGGCAGGCCAGATAGATGTCTGTGGGAATCCCCCAAGCAGGAGCTGTGTGACACAGTGCTCTCCTCGCTTGCCGTTCCTGGGAACTGGTGCACAGAGGCATCCTAACTCAGACAGTGGAGGTATAGCGTAGCCTCAGAGCTAGCATTGGATAGCCTGATCCTCCATGAATTTGTTTAATTGTCTTTAAAAGTCACCCAGATTGGGAAAGGCCAAGTGGGACTGGGGCAGTGGCCACAATGAGAAGGAGCCCACTCAGAGATGGGAGCGGGTGTTATGACGGAACACCCCCCCTCAAAAAAACTAAAAAACTACTGGAACTTGCATTGTGACTCTTTGATAAGCCAGATATGATGATGTCCAGTTCAAGCTGATCCCCCACCAGGACCTTCCCTGCTGGTTCAAAACCGGCCTCCACCCTCATCTGCTGTTATCCTCCACTGCCATTCACAAAAATGTTTCCTATGACAGAAGCTCTTCTCAGCCTTGCCTGTTGGCAGCGGCCCAAGAGGAGAGGCGTGGGTGGGAAAGAGGGGGAGCGCCATTCTCATGGAAAAGACTGGCCTTTCCCCTCCTGCTTATTATTTCCAGGAGGTTAATTCCCAGCTCGTTCGTGTCACATTACTCCAGCGGCCGGCATTCAGACATCACAGGGCCGAGCCATTAATGCAGCTATTGGGGCTCATTAATGAACAAGGCAACCTGAGCCAGCGACACCCGCCCTCCTGGGGTTTCACGTTTAAGGTGTTGGGGTGGCAGGGAGAGAAAGAGGGCAACGCCTCCCCATAGCTGAGCTGGAGCGGCCCCGTTGTCACAGTCTGCTTGATGCTGGGCTGTTGTTGCTGTTTTTAACATTCTTTGCATATGATGTGAGCCACTCTGAGGAGTGTTTGCAGTGGGAGCTGCTTGTTTTCAAGTATTTGCAGCTCACTCTTCATTGTGGGGAGTAATGGAATAAAATAACAAAAAAAATGTACCGGGGTCGGGGGGAAGATATTAATATACAAACACGACAGAATTCACACGAAGAAGTCCAATAAATAACATAAATTGGTTGCTGTTCATTGTTATCAAATGTTCTCCATGACAGACCTTCTTCTTGTGATTTTTTATCTTTAAAGCAGACAGGGGTTGGACTACATGACCTCCCTTCCCACTCAAACTTTGTGATGCCAGGTGCATGGGGACGAGATGTGCCCACTCTGAGATTTTGGTTCTTTGAGGAGGACCCTGAAGATTCTCGCCCTTGATTGGAAGTTGGAGCTGTCAAGCAGCAAAGTCCAGCCCCACTCCTTCCACTCTCCTTATATGGTGTTGAAATTAATAATTGCAGCACTTTGGGGGCAGGCTGTCTGGCTTTCTTCACAGAGCATTTTGAGCCATCAAAGTGGCATGAAGCAGGCAGGGACTGTAGAAGCGAAGGGAAGCCCTTTTCATCAGGTCCCACAGACTTGCCTGTGAACTCTTTTCCTGGGCCAGAAACATTTGGGGATAGTTGGGAGAAGCTCTAGAGTAGAATAGCTCTCCAGGGAGAATTGTGGCTAGAAGGACATGGCTGGGATTGTCATCACATTCTTGGCATTTTTTATTTTTTTTAAATCACACTCCAACTCTTGCTCTGATGGGAAAAATCCTGTGGTGTGAGAAGAGCGTTCCTCCTCCTTCCCACTCACCATGCCCCATTGCAGACTCATCTCTCCCCAGTTCAGCTGTGCTGTGTGCTTTGAAACAGCCCAGTCCTTTGTTCCTATGGCAAAGATCTGCAAAATGGATGCATCAGAGCAAGTGGAGGCAAACTTTTTTATTTTATTTTGAGGGCCACATCCCATTATGGATAATTGGTTGAAGGCCACATACTGTTAGGAGGCATAGCCAGAGCTGTTGATGGACAGAGTCAGGGGGGTGGACTACAGTACATGGCCTCTTAGGTCCCTTCCATCTCTATAATACTGTGATTTTATGAAAAGGGTTCTGAATTAACGTATCAGGAATAAAGTTGGTTCTTGTGTCCCACATCCTATTGCTCGACAAGCAAGTCTAGAAGGCAACAGCCTCAGTCATTGGTTTTTTGAGGCATGATGCATAGATTAGATGTGTAAAACTCTTACAGAGAGACTACACCCCCTGGGGTTTCCATGTGGGGCCTCTCTCTCTCTCTCTCTCTCTCTCTCTCTCTCTCTCTCTCTCTTGGGAGCTGTCACAGTTGGAGGTGTGGTTTTCAAGGACTCAGGGCAGGCGGGGCCTTCTCAGTAACAGCACCAGAGCGGTGGAACTCCCTCCTATTGGATATTCCTACAGACCCTTCGCTAACAGGCTGCCCACTTTGTGGTGAATAGCCTCTTCAAGAACACAGGAATCTGCCTTAAATTTAGTCTGACATCTTGACCCATCAGCCTCAGTTCTGCATGCACTGACTGGCAGCGACTTTCTGGGTCTTCAGGCAAAGGTCATTCTCATTTGGATCCCCCAGGGACGGAACTGGGCGACTTTAGCATGCCAAGCAGATGTTGTAACCACTGGGCCACGGCCCTCTTGCCCCGAAAGACCCTTTTGCTGTCTTGACCACTGATTATTCGCCAGCCTCACTGCTCTTTGTCAGCTGAGATGTTTTGCTTCTCAATGTCCATTAAAAATAAAATAAAAATCCATGGCATTTCACTGTTGCTATTTTGGATTTCATGTTTTTATGCCACTTTTGAAGGAAAAGTGGTTTGTGGGCAAACAAAACAGTGGGAAGCCGCTTGCTTTGAAGGCGTCACATCTTGGGAGAAGGGTTGATATCAAGTCGATTTTATGGCTGTGCCCATGAAATCAGTCTTCTTACCCAACATCTTGGGTGCCTGCCTGCCCGCCCCCGCCCCCACCCCCAGTTCAGACTGCCAGTCTTGGGTTTTGAACAACAGACTGGAAAAGTTGCATTTTGTTTTTCCTTGGAGATTATCATCGCTCCTATTTTTGCTTTCTCTATGTTTTTCCAAGTTACATTAAAGAGAGCGAGAGAGAGAGAGAGAGAGAGAGAGTGCTAATTCTTTCAAAGTAGCCTGACTGGAATTTCTTTCATGCACCATTTCCAGGCTTATGTGTATATTTTCCAAAGTGTGCGAGTGTATTTTCTTCTCCTTCTTTAAAAGTCTCCTTGACTCAGCCGGGCTGAGAGCCAGTTCTGGTTTCTATTACGGGTGATTAATGCCAGGGGCAGTGCTTAGGCTCCCAGGGTTTACATGCTGGTTAGGGACCGAGGGAATCTGGGGACCCACTCCGATAAAATGGTTTGGGGCCTGGGGGAGGAGGCGAGGGCACGGGGGTTCAAGTTACAGGGCAGGGGTTTGAAGCCCACGCACACCAGGAGGGTGAGAGCAACTCTCTCTTGGAAGACCGTCTTGAAAAGCAACCGCAGCCTCCATGCCTGGGAGGGACTGGCCGACTGGCTGCTGCCGCCGCTTTAATTCACAACCCCTCCCCTTCCACCCCGTTCTCATTAGATTTTAATTTAGCGGCAAAGCCTTCTGGTTCTTCCACCCTCGAATGCTGTCCTAGAACATGCAGAGGAGAAGTGGGACTTTGTCCCAAAAAGCTAATCTTAGGAACAATAAACAGAAAGGAATTAATAATGCTTCTCCACCCCCCAGTCACTGCTACTGTCAGCATCCTGTGTGGTCCATTGGCTGGAGAGTGACAAGGCAAGGCAGGATCAGTGTGCTTCATCTGTAAAATGGGATGTCGGCTTTCTGCAAGGCCAGAAGGAAAGAGCTTCTGTACTGGAGGCTGGTCCATTAGGGAGTGTGGGGCACTGCTTCCCCAACCTCAGTCAGCCCTCAGCCGGCCCCCACCTGCCTCCCTTCCTACTTACAGCTGTGATTTCTGCATTGCAGGGGGTTGGACTAGATAACTCTTGTGGTCCTTTACAGCTGTACAGTTCTATGATTGCAACCAGCCCAGGAGGTGCCAGCACTGCCTGCCAGCCAGTTTCCTGCTTTCTAATGTCCCTGTTGACCTTGTAGAATTCAGCAGGGGATGGGGGAGAGGAAGATGAGGAGGCAGGCAACCCTAGAAATAGTTGGATCCACCTATTTCTGGCTCTGGCTCCACCTCCTGTTAGCCTCCCTGCCTTCCACCCCACCAGTCTCAATGGGCAATATTACCTCTTTACCTCCAGGAGGTACCTGCAAGAAGGAGGTTGGAGATTTTTACTTCCAAAAGCTTATCATTATGACCAACTCAGACAAACTGTGTGTGGTCAACTTTTTTTTTTACTGGGCAGAGCTAACTTCACTCCATGGTTTATGAAGTTGACTTGTTTCAATAAACCATGGTTCAGTTCAACCACAGTTTAGGGTTTGGATGTTTCACTAAACTGTGGTTCATGGAATACTCTTGATCTCCTCCTCACTGTCTTTTTGGGGAAGGAGGAGCACATGAACCTGAGACTTGTGTGAATAATAATAATAATTTATATACCACCCATCGGACTGGGTTGCCCCAGCCCCTCTGGGCAGCTTCCAACAAATTATAAAACCACAGTAAAACACCAGCCATTAAAACTTCCCTATACAGGGCTGCATTCAGATGTCTTCTAGAAGTCAGATAGTTGTTACACTAATCTAGGGTTTCCCAGACTTGGGTCTCAAGTAGTTTTTGGATGACAACTCCCATCATCCCTAGCTAGTAAGACCAGTGGTCAGGGATGATGGGAATTGTAGTCCAATAACAGCTGGAGACCTAAGTTTGGGAAGCTGCAGTAAACCGTAGTTGGGCATTGCATCCGAACCATCGCCTGCCATTAATTAACCCCTC
Organism: Podarcis raffonei; assembly: GCF_027172205.1. Lineage (NCBI taxonomy): Eukaryota > Metazoa > Chordata > Lepidosauria > Squamata > Lacertidae > Podarcis > Podarcis raffonei. The sequence goes on from NC_070616.1 coordinate 16,685,890, forward strand.
ACAGACCACAAGGTCGAGTCTTGGCACTGTCAACAAACTTGGGCTTAAGGAAGTCCAGAGAGAGATAAAGAAACTGAGACATCTTGGGAGCAGACCGAAGCACAGATTTTAACTGGGAGACAATGGGAGTTTGATAGGATGGGATGCCAGCCAGGCCAACAACAGGAACCCGCCTGCTTATGAGCCTGGAGAATTACGGCCTGCTTCTCCCCCACACCTTGCTGTGGGCCAGGGGAGTCTTGGTTCCCACGATGAATAGTACTTGCTTTCCCACTGCTTCGCTCCCCTCTGCCCCCTGCCCAGCACCGGCCAGATGGGGGACTGTTTTATCTCACTGCGTGATGCTCTCCAAAGCTCCAGCTCCCTGGGCCTGGCTGTGGAGATGGTCTGGGACACACGAGGCTTCTCATCTGCTGCTCCCTGGCAGGTCTAATCCCACCACTTCCTTCAACGTCTCTGCTCTCAGCCAGCACAACAGCAAGATTTGCGTTCAGGGTTTTCCGAAGACAAGCCATGAATCAATGTGCTTTTTCCAGGCCTATTTGGGATTCTCCATTAATCAGCTGAGACCCAAATAAGAGTCTGAGGTCCTGATTTCAGCTATTAGTTCACCCCCCCACACACACAAGTGGGGCCTTCAGCATAGCTGACCCTCTTGAAGAAACCCAAAGTTCCAGACCCTCCAAGTGTCCCTATTTTCCAGAACAGTCCTGGATTTACAGAAGCTGTTCCTATTTCTGATTTGATCCCGGAATGTCCCGCTTTCCCCTACAGTGGTACCTCGGGTTAAGTACTTAATTCGTTCCGGAGGTCCGTTCTTAACCTGAAACTGTTCTTAACCTGAAGCACCACTTTAGCTAATGGGGCCTCCCGCTGCCGCAGTGCCCCCGCCATACAATTTCTGTTCTCATCCTTAACCCAAGGTACTATTTCTGGGTTAGCAGAGTCTGTAACCTGAAGTGTATGTAACCCGAGGTACCGCTGTATTTTCATCAGAGAAATATGAGAGGGTGTGGAGTTCTGCAGCCCCTCCTCTTGGGTCGTGTGTGTAGTAGGCCTGCTCATGTGTAGGCGGAGGAGACTTGGCATTTTAATTAAGGGAATCATTTTGCACGGCTGAAACTAGTTCCATAAATCATCCCAGCAGGCACTTCTCAGAACAGGGCAAGGGGACCTCGATGGGCCATGGCAGCCTCAGAAAAAGGGGAAACACGACGGGTGGTCATGGAGGGGACAAGCAAGAGTGAGGCTGGAGCCCAGGAGTGGACACATAATTTCCCGTCATACGAAAGGGAGTTATTTTTGGCAGCCATCCCCTCTGATTTGCCAGGGGAGGGACCTCCCATGATGCCTGGTGGAATTCTGGAAAGTTCAGAGGAGAGGAGGAGGCCTGGGAACAGCACTCCATGTTATTGTGTTATGATGTCTTTGGGAGGAACGAGTGAGCCGTGTGCCAACAGATGCAGATTGCTTAGGTACCCAAAAGCAGAAAGGGAACTTTGCTGAGTAAGGAGGGGGGTCAACAGGGGCAGAGTGCCGCAAAAAGGGTATTGGTTTCTTGAGAGGGGAAGAAATGCTGACCGACTCCTTTTTCCAGTCTGAGAAGGGAAAGGGAGAAAAAAACAAACCCACACTTTTTGTAACATCCCTGGTAGCTCAAAAATGGGCAAAAGCAGCTCCTGGTCATCTTTTTCTGGGTCTGGCTCTCAAATGGGTTGGAAAAAGTTTGCTCTGTGGGTGAAGACAGATACAATGGCCTGGTTTTCGCATAACACTAAGCTGTGTCTAATGTTAACCATAGTTAATAAACCCAAACCCTCAAAGTGCCCTGATTTTCCAAGGTAAGTCCTAGAATTATGAAAGCCATCCTGGCTTCTGATTTGATCCCAGAATGTCCCTGTTTCCTCTGCCAAAGCTTCTGCTGCTGAGCTCAGGGAGGAGGGTGCGCCTGCGCTTGTCCGAGTGATGGCAGTTGTGGCTGCAAGGGAGCATCCCATTGTCTCTCCATGGCTGCTGCTGATGGCACTGCTACCTACTATAGAGGAATGGCTGATAAAACTATTGGACTTGGCTGAGATGGCAAAGTCAACATGTTTAATTAGAGAAAAATCATTACTGACATTTGTTAAGAATTGGAAATTTCTTACAGACTTTTGCGTAAAAATGAACTTGTAATATCTGGATTTGAGGATTGAAAAAATTCTGCTTTATAGAAGATAGAATGGTTGGATCTTACGGAATGAATACCATGTGTTGCTACAGGACAGAGAGCCAGAAGTCCTTTTATTTTTATTTTCTTCTTTATCTTTATTTTTCCTTTCTTTTCCATTTTTCCTTACTTTCTCTTTTTCTTTCTCCTTTCCTTGTTTTTTCTTCCTTCTGACTTTATTCTCTTTTAGACTAAAGTTGTTGTTTTACCTCAGTATATTATAAAAAGATACTTTGTAATGGGTATTTATATATATCTCTTTGAATAAGTATACAGTGGTACCTCGGAAGTCGAACAGAATCCGTTCCGGAAGTCCGTTTGACTTCCAAAACGGTTGGAAACCAAGGCGCAGCTTCCGATTGGCTGCAGGAAACTGCTGCAGCCAATCAGAAGCTGCGGAAGCCGCATTGGACATTCGGGTTCCAAAGAACATTTGCAAACTGGAGCAGTCACTTCTGGGTTTGCGGCGTTTGTGAGCAAAAACGTTCAACTCACAAGACGTTCAGGTTCCAAGGTACAACTGTACAGTGGTACCTCAGGTTACATACGCTTCAGGTTACATACGCTTCAGGTTACAGCCTCCGCTAACCCAGAAATATTACCTCAGGTTAAGAACTTTGCTTCAGGATGAGAACAGAAATTGTGCAGTGGCGGTGCGGCAGCAGCAGGAGGCCCCATTAGCTAAAGTGGTACCTCAGGTTAAGAACAGTTTCAGGTTAAGTACGGACCTCCAGAACGAATTAAATACTTAACCCAAGGTACCACTGTATAAAAGGCACGCGGATGGTGCTGTGTATTAAACCACAGAGCCTGGAAGGTCAGCGGTTCGAATCCCCACGACGGGGTGAGCTCCCATTGATCAGTCCCTGCTCCTGCCCACCTAGCAGTTTGAAAGCACGTCAAAGTGCAAGTAGATAAATAGGTACTGCTCCGGCGGGAGGGTAAACGGTGTTTCTGTGCGCTGCTCTGCTTCGCCAGAAGTGGCTTTGTCATGCTGGCCACATGACCCAGAAGCTGTATGCCAGCTCCCTCGGCCAATAAATCGACATAAGTGCCACAATCCTAGAGTCGGTCTGGACCTAATGGTCAGGGGTCCCTTTACCTTTACCTTTACCACTGTAGAAAGAATATATATATGAAGAATCCCTGATTGGACAGCTAAGTGGCAACAGAGCCGCCAATGGGTTTCCCCTTTCCTTCCATTCGTGCACTGACTCCTAGTTGATCTTCTGGGGTGCGAACCCCCTTGCCATGAAAGGGGCCTTGTGGGGCCAGCCCTGCCTGTCAATGAAGGAGGGGGAATGACCTACAACTCCACCAGTGTTTGTCACGGCAAAGCCAAGCCTTGGCCTGTGCAGAATCCTGTGCCAGCGTCTCTGAGCGAGGCACTTTTCCCAGGGGCTGGGCGTTGGCAGGGGGCAGCTGGGATTTCTTGCTGAGCGCAGCAAGTTCCCCCACTGCCCACTGTTTGCTTTAAGAGCTTTCCTATGAAAAATGAGCCTCCAGTGATGCCGGCCGCTGCAGCCGTCCCGGTGATTTACCGAGAACTTTGCTCCTACAAAATCTTTCCGCTCGAGCAGACCAGGAGGAGGGGGAGAGGCCAGAGAGCTGCAAACGGGCAGCCCGATTGGAACCAGATGTCCCAGGCCTTTGCTGCAAGGACTAGGCTGAGCCTTCTGCCAAGGCCTGTGCAGTGGCCAGATGGCAGATTGGCGGGATAGACGGGGCTGCCTTGGCTACCTGTGAAACTTGGAAATTCACCCTGCTGGAGGGATGCTGGCAAAAGTTTGCCGGAGTCAGACATGGAGGTAGCAACATCTGAGGGCTCCAGAAACCTGCAGCATGCCGAGATGATGGAGCCAAGTGGTCCAGGGAGAGTGGTCAGAAATGCCCTCTGTCTAGGGATGGGAAAGGATCCTCATTGAGTCCATACAAGGCATTTTTCCAGGAGGTTGCCTAGCTCCCTGCCTGCCTCCATCATTCAAACCCACAGACCTTCACTGTGGAAATGGAACTCAATGTACACATTTCGGCCAAGAAATTCCCCCTAATGGAATGCTTATTTGCATATTCCTTTCACTAATAGGTCGCGGGTGGTGCTGTGGGTTAAACCACAGAGCCTAGGACTTGCCAATCAGAAGGTTGGTGGTTCAAATCCCCGCGACGGAGTGAGCTCCCGTTGCTCAGTCCCTGCTCCTGCCAACCTAGCAGTTCGAAAGCACGTCAAAGTGCAAGTAGATAAATAGGTACCACTCCAGCAGGAAGGTAAATGGCATTTCCGTGCGCTGCTCTGGTTCGCCAGAAGTGGCTTAGTCATGCTGGCCACATGATCCGGAAGCTGTACGCTGGCTCCCTCGGCCAATAAAGCAAGATGAGTGCCGCAACTCCAGAGTCGGCCATGACTGGACCTAATGGTCAGGGGTCCCTTTACCTTTATGCAAACGTACCTTATTCTAATATATGATGCGCTTGTTTTTTGACTTTGGTTGGAAAGCCAAGATTTGGAAAGGTGTGAGTTTTGAGGTGTCGCTGCATCTCACTTTGTGCACTGTCTCAGGAAGGGTGAATTAGCTGGGCTCCCATTAAGATGCAGAGCAATCTTGTCCCTCATCCTTCCTTCCCCAGGTCTGTCGCAGCACAATCCTCCCTCCAGGGAGAAGCTTCTCTGCAGTCGCTTTGTGAGGGGTTGGCAGATGCCTTGGGACAGAAGGTCTGGTTTCCCCTCCCGAAGTTCTGTTTATTATACTTGTTTATCATAATATTTGCACTTCTAACTCCTGGCTCCTGTTTTTAAGCAGCAATCCAAAAAAAGGCGCTGTTTGTGTATGTGTGTGTTTCTGTGTGAAAAGCCAACCTCGCTGCCACTAATTCCTCATTACGGGGGAAGATCGAAGCCAACTGGAGGAGCTTGGGAGCTACACAAATAATTCTGCAGCTGAAGGGGCTGATTAAGAGAGAGTCACAGGGACAAAGTTCAGGAATGATTAAGGAAGGGCCTGGGAAGGCCTTATAAATATTCTTGGAGCAAAACAGCACTCCAGGGGGGACAAGAGGCACTGAATGTGATGCAGGGCAACAGAGGGCCTCTTCACCAGTTTTTCTTTTTAAAGTGCACACATTCCGATAGATAAATTCATAGAGGACACAAGGTATTAGCAACTGGAAGTGAATGAAACCTCCATCTGTAAGAGCAGTGGACAGTGTATGCCTTGCAAGTCGAACATTTTGGCTCCTGAACCGGAATGTAACGGTTTGTGAACATTCTTTGGAACCGTAACGCCCGATGTGGGTTCCGCAACTTCCAATTGGCTGCAGGAGCTTTTGACACCCCCTTGGCCAGGCAGTGCTTTCCATCCAGCCAAGCAGTGCTTTCCATACATCTCTCAAGCTGTTTGCCAAGGAATCTGCCAATTTACCACTGCTTGTATCACCCACTTCTGGTGCTTGCGAGATCAGTGAGTAAGACAATCGTGGCCGCATCAGCCCCTTCAGGGAGCCTTCAGTGAACCAGCTGCAGCTTAATGACCACATGACACATGGTCCTACTGCCCTGGCAATGGTGATGCCCACAGGATGCCTCACAAGGTTGGCAGATCCCCACAGGATGCCACTGTTGCGGGAACATTATTTATGGCCGATACAAATTAAGGGCGGGACAATCTGTCAATTTCCTTTCCTCTCAGTTTCTCATGTTTCCAACCTCAAGGTCAGTTCTCCACATTTTCATATCAGTTTGTGAACCTAAAAAATGTAAAACATCCTCATCAGCATTTTAGGGTGAATTTTTCCTAATAATACAGTGGTACCTCGGGTTACAGACGCTTCAGGTTACAGACTCCGCTAACCCAGAAAGAGTACCTCAGGTTAAGAACTTTGCTTCAGGATGAGAACAGAAATCACACAGCGGCGGCGCAGCGATAGCAGGACACCCCATTAGCTAAAGTGGTACCTCAGATGAAGAACAGTTTCAGATTAAGAACGGACCTCCAGAACAAATTAAGTTCTTAACCCGAGTTACCACTGTATCCACACTATTGTGTGTGCAGTTTTGCCTAACAAGCAGTTTTGCAAAGCCCCTTGTATGACAATTCTACTATTCTACGATGCACGGCATGTTGTTTTCATTCATCTTGATGCACACTTTGCCCCGGCAAGTACATTTCTGCACACCGTACTTGGCTGTAGAACTGCACTGCAAAATCCAGTGAATTTCGGATGCCATGGAATAGTTCTGTGTTTTGGTCCACATCTCATTTTTGTAATGTGAAGTTTAGGTCGCTGTGTCTTTAAATGCAAACTGAATTGAATTCCCACCTTCACAGTGGGTTTCCCATACTCAGGTGTGGCTCATGGGCCAGACATTTTGTCTGCCAGTGATGTATAGAGCAAGAGTGGCAAAAATCATGCTGGCATTGTGATGGATAAAAGTGAAAAGAGAGAGAGAAAGAGAGAGAGAGAGACCAAGTGCAGAGAGAAGAGCCTGTCCGCTCGGCTTTCCTGTTTCCTAATTCCAGCTGCAGCTGCTTCCCCTAGTTGTAGGCCAGTCAATGGAGTGGCAAAATTACAAGTTGCCGGCCTCCCATCCCAGCTGCATGAGGGTTGGCTGCCGTTACTCAGTGGTGAGAGAAATACGCACTGTTCAAAGTGAAAGATCCTCTTTTCTCTTTCCCCGATCATGATCCCTCCACATTTTCCAGAGTCCTGGCTCGGAAATTCACCCCTCAACAGGCAGTTTTGGCCAACCAACAAGCTCTGGGGCTAACATGCCTGGAGGGGCCTTGAAGGGAGGTGGGGCTTCTGCAGCAGGCCCCTGATCTCCTGCAACTTTCCCCCACCTTAACCTTCCACCCCCCAATTACTATGCTTATAAGGCACCTGGGTCCATTGCAGAGCATGGTGCATGTGAGATCTTTTCCCCTCCCCCGGCCAGTCTTCATTTGCTATAAATGAGCCTTTGCCTATTTTATGTCAATTCGCGTCATGATCCTGGGCACCAGACTCTTGGAAGTATCAAGTGGCTTGTCTGGTGTCCCAGTGCCAACCCAAGACATTTTGCTGTGTTTTTATTTTATATTCTCTATTGAAAAATTAAAAGTACAAAATTAAAAAGCGCACACAATATGAAAAGACACGAGAAAGAAGAAGAAACAAGAAATAGTACCCATGTTGAAAACAAAACAGAAGAAAAGATATTGTGCACGTTGCAAAAAAGGGGGGATAACTTGTTGCTGTAGTTAACCAGACCTTAATCTAATATGGTCTTTATAAAAATGAATTCCGTGAAGACATCTTGCTGTGTGAGGTGCATCCCTCCTACATATAGAAGCTGTATGGCTACTGTTGTCATGATAAAACCAGCGACCACAGTACAGTGGTACCTCAGGTTACATACGCTTCAGGTTACATACACTTCAGGTTACAGACTCCGCTAACCCAGAAATAGTGCTTCAGGTTAAGAACTTTGCTTCAGGTTGAGAACAGAAATCGTGCTCCAGCGGCGCGGCGGCAGCAGGAGGCCCCATTAGCTAAAGTGGTGCTTCAGGTTAAGAGCTGTTTCAGGTTAAGTACGGACCTCCGGAACGAATTAAGTACTTAACCTGAGGTACCACTGTAGTCATAATAACTGTATAAAACTATTCCAGGAATAGCCAACACGGTGCCTTCCAAATGTTATTGGACACCAGCCTCCAGCAGCCCCAGCCAGCAGTCAGGGATGATGGGAGTTGTAGTCCAACAGCATCTTGAGCACTGCAGGTTCCCCATTCCTGTGCAAAGTAGTCTGCAAAAGTTGCTTATGGATTGTTACAGCTTAGAAGACAGTGGTACCTCGGGTTACAGACGCTTCAGGTTACAGACTCCGCTAACCCAGAAATAGTACCTCGGGTTAAGAACTTTGCTTCAGGATGAGAACAGAAATCGTGCTCCAGCGGCCTGGTGGCAGTGGGAGGCCCCATTAGCTAAAGTGGTGGTTCAGGTTAAGAACAGTTTCAGGTTAAGAACGGACCTCCGGAACGAATTAAGTTCTTAACCCGAGGTACCACTCTTACAACATCCATAACTGATTCGGTTACACAAGGTTATGACCAGGGTACAGACATTCCAAAACAAGTCAATCTTTTAATTGGTGCTCTTCATTTGCACCTTGAATAATCTACCCTGACTTCCCCTTGGCCACCAGAGGAACATTTGTTACTCGTTTTCTATAACTCTCTGTGAGGCAATCTGTTGGTTTCTTCTTCTTCTGCATACAACTTTATGAATGAGAAAGGGGGGTGGTGGTAAAGCCCCCTGCCTGTGCCTTGGGGAAGGGGAGGGGTGGGGATGGGGAGCAGCACAACTCAAAGCCGCGTGGCTTCATTTCCCAGCTGTGGAACTGAAGTCTGGCAGAGATTGAGACGAGTTGGAAACCCAGGCGCCAATCCGATCAGAACCCGCATCCCACAACCTCACAAATGTTCAACGTGGGGTTGAAGTCCGGCGGGTCTTACTCATGAGTAAGTGCATTCAGGGTCACTGCCTCAGTGACGTGGCTCTTTCTGCTCTTCCCACTGTTCAATTCCGCCCCCCCCCAGCTTGGTGGTGGTGCTGCTGCTACGAGGGGCTGCGTTAGATGACTCACAGTTTCCATGATGGCTTTTTCAGCTCATCTCACTCAGTCGGCTGCCCTTGTTGGGTGGGTGGGTGATCTGAAACAGCTGTCCCCAAATGCCCTTGCGAGTGTGTGTCTGTGTGACTGTTTCTTATCACCTGCCCTGGATTTATCGGGAAAATATTTATGGCTAAAAACACAGGGAGGGGTGGCCACATGCCAGTCCCTGTGGCCTCGTCTTGAGGGTGGCAGTGGGGCCTGGGCCAGGGATTCAGAAATGCTCTGGCACTTTGCCTGGGGAGATGGGGGATTTTGCCAGAGCCTTTCAGGGCTGCCGACAATTCAGCTTGTCAATCCTGTAAATTAGGGCTATCAACGGCTACAAGCCATGATGGCTATCCTGTCTGCCTCCATAGGCAGCCGTGCTTCCGAATATCAGTTGTTGGAAACCACAGGAGGGGAGAGGGCGCTTGTGCTCAAATCCTACTTGTGGGTTTCCCGCAGGCAATTTGGCCACTGTGAGAGCAGGATGCTGGACTAGACGGGCCATGGGTCTGATCCAGCAGACTCTTCTTAAGCTTGAAGCTACATCCATTCCCCCACCCACTTTTGCTTATAGTCCCGCCCATCACTGTCATGTGCCCCCCTCTCAAGACATGCCCCCTGAGCAGATGCAGCCCTTGAGCTGGAAAAGTGTCCCCTGAGCTCAGTGTGCAAAGCCCCCGGTCACATTTCCTGCCATTCCACCCCACCCCTTACTCCATCGATCCCATCCCGCTCTCCCACTGGACTTCAAGCAGGAGGAAGAACCAGGTTTTAGCTGCTCCAGGAAAAAGTTTGCCCTCTTTATTATACCTAGTCAGTGCTCCCCCCCCTTTAAAATGTTTAGGGGTACTCTCATTTTGACTCAAGAAAATAACGATTTTATAGTTCAAATCTGGAAAAATGAATACAGTAAATAGACAAAAGTACAAAGATTCACGTCCCCCCAGGAGAAAGCACTGTACCTAACAAAAAAAGGGGGGTCCTTCAGAAGGAGCCGCCTGGCACAAGCACCCATTGTGCGGATGGCTTTCATGGCAGGCCAGCTCCTTTGCAGGAGAGTCAGCCAGAGCCCAGAGGACGGAGGGAAAGAAAGAAAGAAAGAAAGAAAGAAAGAAAGAAAGAAAGAAAGAAAGAAAGAAAGAAAGAAAGAAAGAAGGGACTGGAAAGTTTCTGTTGGACACCGTTCAGAAGCCTTCGCCCAGCAGGAGAAAACCCAGCGTGGAAAGAAAACAGTGCGAGGCGTGGAAAGTGCTGACTCTGAAAGCCAGCCTGGGCATCGGCCGCCAGCCAACCAGTCGGCCCGGTCACTGAGGCCACCTGCAGCTGGAAGAGGAGCCAGGCTGTTTTCCACAGGGCAGGCCCTGGGCAGCCCGCTCCCTCCCCAGAGCTGACGCACTCCAAGGGCTGCAACTCCCACCTTAGGAAGAAAGAGAGTTTCCACTGGAAGCAGCAGCAGCAGCAGCAGCAGCACTCTGTGCTGTTTCTCCCCTGGTTGCATGGAGACCTTTTGTCTGTTTCTGTTTAAAAAGAACTTCGCTTAGAATCATGAGGACTGGAGTCTTGGGAAAGGAATATAGGCACTTGGCGTTGTTCTGCCACTGTTGAATCCCTAGTGCTGGCTTACTGTTCATTATTATACTGTTTCAGAGCTTTTATGTTGATTTTGTATACAGCTTTAGGATATTAAAATAAGCAGTCTGGAGAATCAGTGTGGCATAGCGGACCAGGACCTGGGAGAGACCAGGGTTCAAATCCCCCCCTCTATAGGCCAAGGGAGCCGGCGTACAGCTTCTGGGTCATGTGGCCAACATGACTAAGCTGCTTCTGGCAAACCAGAGCAGCGCACGGAAACGCTGTTTACCTTCCCGCCGGAGCGGTACCTATTTATCTACTTGCACTTTGACGTGCTTTTGAACTGCTAGGTTGGCAGGAGCAGGGACCGAGCAACGGGAGCTCACCCCGTTGCGGGGATTCGAACCACCAACCTTCTGATCGGCAAGTCCTAGGCTCTGTGGTTTAACCCACAGCGCCACCTGCATCCCCACTGAACTCTGTGTTCCATTGAGCTCCGTTAAATGTCAGGCTCAAGAGACCCGCTTAAGGAGACCGCCTGCTGTCCCTCTCAATGATGCTCAATCGACACTTGGCCTGACACCATCCCTGTTGCAGTTAGGACGACCTAAACATTAACCAGATCCTGAGGCCTCTCCATCTAGTGGGGCTTGCTCAGAAGCAGCTGCTAACAGGCAGGCTCCCCTAGAGGACCTTATCAGATGAAGCTGCCATGTTTGAGCTCTTTGGAGGGCTGAGGCTGTGTGTCCAGAACTTGTTAACAAGCCAAGAGAGAGATAAAGACAGGGCTGGAATTCAGGTGAAGACAGAGGGTAAGGACTCCTAATTGGTATACCTTCACTCAACACGGCCATTTTCTCTTTCCATCTCTCTCTCTCTCTCTGGCCAGGTAGGATTGATGAGCTGGAAGCTCCCAACGTGTCTCAATAGAATAAACGGTCTTATACAGAGTCAGACCCATCTAGCTCAGTGTTTTCTTCAGCAGCAGTGGGACACTTGCTGCAACTCACTTGATGACTTTCGTGTAGCCCACCACGACCGCGATAGTTAAGATGTTCCCCAAATCAAGAATATAAGAAGAGCCCTTCTGGATCAGGCCAATGGTCCATCTCATTCAGCATCCTGTTCTCACCCAGTGACCACCCAAATCCTTCAGTGGGAAGCCGACAAGCAGCAGTCAAGCACAAGAGCCCTCTCTGCTCCTATAGCTTCCTTCCAGCAACTGGTATTCAGAAGCAAATGAACAGAGACTGGGTCCCCAAAGTGGACAATCCCACTTCTGCTTGTATTTTGTTAACTGCAAACACACAGGGTGTCACTGATTGCTTGTCCAGAGTTTAACTGGCGAAGCAGGAACCCTTGAATCTGGGGGCCTAGCTTGGGCAGGGCCACAGGGACGGCAGCCCTGGAGCAAAATTCTTAGGGACACAAAAATTCAAAAGAAAAAGAAAGAAAGGAAGTTGTAATAATAATAATAATAATAATAATAATAATAATAATAATAATAATAATAACAACAACAACAACAACCTCCTTCCCTACCCACCTTATCTCCCATGCAATATTTTCCTTGCTGTGGGTGCTGGCAACCCACGCTATCCTACTGCTTGAAGCTGACCCTTCGCTGTAATTTTTTCCTTGGTTTTATTGCTTTATCTTTTTGAAAACCGCTTTGAGTTTTGTTTGCTTTTCAATGAAGCAGCATATAAATTGTATAGGGACGCGGGTGGCGCTGTGGGTTAAACCACAGAGCCTAGGACTTGCCGATCCGAAGGTTGGCGGTTCGAATCCCCACGATGGGGTGAGCTCCCATTGCTCGGTCCCTGCTCCTGCCAACCGAGCAGTTCAAAAGCACGTCAAAGTGCAAGTAGATAAATAGGTACCACTCCAGCAGGAAGGTAAACGGTGTTTCTGTGCGGTGCTCTGGTTCGCCAGAAGTGGCTTAGTCATGCTGGCCACATGACCCGGAAGCTGTATGCCGGCTCCCTCGGCCAATAAAGCGAGATGAGCGCCGCTACCAGTCACAACTGGACCTAATGGTCAGGAGTCCCTTTACTTTTACCTATAAATTTTATAAGCTGCTGCCTTAGACTGATCCAGTAGCCCACTGAGCCACACCACTTTCCAACCGGCAGTACTAACTGGCAGAGCTCGGCTGATCTCCCGGCAGCTGAGTCTTGGCTGTTTACTGGGTGTTTGTGGGTGGGGGGGTTGTTGCATTTCCAGCAAAGTCCCCGGCATTGCACAAACAGGACTTCCAAGCCCCCACAGAGGCTGGACAGAGCAGTGCAGCTGAGTCAGCTAAATCATTTTCATTCCTGGATGACAAACAAAGATCAGCATCCAGGAGGTGTGGAGAAACAGTCTGTGTTGTAGGCACAAGCCAGCCTTTTAAAATTCTTATTCTCCATTTACAGGCATCAGACTGTAATATGTCGCAACCAATTTTGTTTATGAGACCCACTTACCGTTTGGGGGAAGGCGAGCCCATTTTGCAAATTTCGTGGCACTCGCAACCAAGCAAACATCCCCCACCCCACCCCACACTTTGTAAAATAGGAAGAAAGGTTTGCACAATTAGGGACAGTCCTGGAACTTTCAAGAAGTGGTTGCAACATACCGTACTTTTCCATGTATAAGACATATGTTTTTTACTTTTGAAATCATGCTAAAAAGGAGGGGTCGTCTTATACATCGGTAGTGCATAGGGTGGACGTTTCATTGGTTGCTGCCAAGGCTGTCAGAGGCTATTGTGTGTGCTATTGGTTGTTGCGTCAATGGGTGGTGTTGATTGGCTGATGCTCCGGCAGTTGGGCAGGCGACTTGCAGCTTCTGCCGGCGATGGGACAGACAGGAGGCGGATTTAGCATGTATTGAGCATTTTTTTGGCAATCCCCCCTAATAAAAATTCAACAACCCTGGGTAATCCCCTCCAAAAAGCTCAATAACCCTGGGCAATTCTCCACAAAGGTGGGTGTTTTTAATGTATTTCAATGTATATATTTGTTTGTTCTAATGTATCTATTTGGGTTTTCGTTTCTTTGGCTTTTGAGTTGCCTTTGGCAAGAAAAAGCGACCCATAAATTTAATAAACAACAGTGACAACAATTAAATAATTATAACAAAACCTCTAAGTGGTTTAAGAAGAAACATTCGGGACAGATCAAGAAAGAACTTCTTCACCTGGTGCATAGTTAAACTATGGAACTCACTCCCACTGGAGGCCGTGATGGTTGCCAGTTTGGTTTTAAAATAGGGTTAGACAAATTCATGGAGTAGAGGGCTGTCTTTGGCTACCTGTCATGATGGAGGCTGTTCTCTGCTTCCACAGCTGGAGGCAGCAATTTTTGTTATTGGTATCCATCTGTCTTGAGAGACAATGGGCAGCACTGCTCGGATCCTGCTTGTGGATTTCCCATCTGGTTGTATGTTGTAAGAACAGGATGCTGAGCTAGATAGGTTGTTGGCCTGATCCGGCATAGCTTTTACTTACCTTACTGAGTGGATGTTGGAACACCGACTGGATATATAATCAAACATCTATGTAAGTTTCATGCAAGCAAATGGGGATGACTGCTCCGTAAGCAGGTTGCCTACGTGCCTTTTGGCACTCTGTACGTGTTTCTCTTTCCACCCTGATGTGACCTGTGGTCTTCAGCGAAAGACAAGGCCAAGCATGCTGACAACCATGACCAGGGCAAGGGATAGCTTTGTGATTTATTTATTTTTTTAAAATTTCAAATGGTTTAAAATACAATATGAAATAAGGCTACAGTATATAAAAGACTCTCCAGAAAAATGATGTGCCAGCATCAGCAATTAAAACAAAACCAACTCCGCTCCCTATTAAGTCTTCAGTGTGGGAGGGAATTGCATTTTGGAATTCTTTTTTTAAAAAACACACACACACACACATACATACATACAGACATCGCTACATCTCTAAGCTACCTCAGATGAGTTTGGTTTTCTTTTTCCTAAAAAGCACCTGCTTTTTTTTCTCCTTTTTTTAATTAAAAAAAATCTTGCTTTTTAAGGTTTTTTTTCTTCTCCCTTTCAGTTCTATAAAATATAAATTATATGAAAATACAAGTTGGAAAATAGTTGAACAGCATAATATAACAATCTTTTTCTTCTTCTAAAATTATCAGCTTAAAAAAAACAAAACAGAAACCAGGTATAAAAACAAAGACCAAAAAATAGTAATTGTACAAACAACATACATTTTTCTTTTTCTCAAATAATAACTTGTTTCACTGAGGCAGTTAATTCCTGGAGATATTTCTGTCATAAACATATATGTATACATCAGTTATCATCTATTCAAACTTCTTTGGAATGGAGTGCACAGTTCACTGGTGCTACAGAGACCCCGTCAGAAACAGAACAGAGGGAGGAAGGAAGGAAGGAAGGAAGGAAGGAAGGAAGGAAGGAAGGAAGGAAGGAGGTGAATCTCCAGGCACATGAATGCAGAAGGAGGCACATTGGCACATCAACACAGCGCCACAGAGAGATGCTCCACACTCAACACTTTTTAGGCGTAGGTCTTCTGAACAGCATACACTGAAATAGGCCATGTGAGAACAAGACAACAATGTCTACCAACATGCAGCCACACACAGCAGGAAGCCACAATGAACGGCAGTTCCTGGTCCGACGATCCAAACCTTGTCATGTGTGGATTGGTCCACAGATATATTCTCTAAAGACATTGAGGTTTAAAAGTCATCCAAAACAGAGAGAGGTGTCCTCAGCACTTTTTTTCCTTAAAATTTTCCTACTGATATTTAAATATTGTCCCTCAATGAGGCCGGACTTATATTCACAAAATATTTAGGGGTATGAGTACCCCTGCATCCCCCCAGAAAAAAGCATTGGGTGTCCTTATATTTCAGATATTAATTAAAAGCTATCCTTGGCAAAGGTGTCTTCCAAGTTCCCTCTGTGTATCTGTTAGAGCAAGTTATTTAACTATCAGATCATAATTTTCAATGATAATTCGGAAGCAGGTTGCAATATAATACATTGGTACCTCGGGTTAAGAACTTAATTCGTTCCGGAGGTCTGTTCTTAACCTAAAGCTGTTCTTAACCTGAAGCACCACTTTAGCTAATGGGGCCTCCTGCTGCTGTCGCATGATTTCTGTTCTCATCCTGAAGCAAAGTTCTCAACCCAAGGTACTATTTCTGGGTTAGCGGAGTCTGTTACCTGAAGCGTATGTAACCTGAAGCGTCTGTAACCTGAGGTACCACTGTACTGTACTGTCTAAAGAGACAATCCTATGGGCCCTGAGAGGGTGCCCTGGGGGCTAGAGGGTACTGAGGAGGTCCGCCCTTGGAGACCTCTTCACTGTGGCTACAGGAACCTCTGCGGCCATCGTTCTCCATCAGTGCTCTGTTGTCAGGAAAGAGGAAAAACGGGCATGTTGGGGTGGATCTAGAGAGAGGCCTTGCACCCACAGGACCCAAAGTTCTCTTGTTGCCCCAACAAGGGAGGACAATATCCCAGTCCTGGATTTGCCATATTTGTTTCCCTCCAGCTGCTGCCTCAGATTGCAACCAGGCCAGTAGCAGGACTCTGGACTGGGCAATTCTCCCACTCTTTATTAATCTGCGTCTCCAGTGAAGGAATTGCTTTTTCAAAGAAAACCCAACAACTTATGTCATTGGGCTGTAAAATGGCTGTTTTTCTGAACTGAATTTCCTGGAGTTACTGAATTAATCACTTGCTAGGTACAGCTGAGCACTGCAAGGATGAGCCACTCCTACCCCCTTTCCTTCTTTCCAATTTGGCCGCAAAGAGCTCAGAAGGCTCTACTTGGTTTTTGCTTAACCACAGTGAAGGGGTTAGTCTGATACCTAAACTGTGGTTTGTTGAAACAAGCCAGCTTCTTAAAATATGGTTTGTAATGGGCTTGTTTCAACAAACCACAGCTAATCTTAAGCCACATCAAGTCTGGACAACATGGTGAGCTGTGCTTAATCGAAAACAGAAACAGAAGTTTCCAGTCTACCTCACAGATGGGACAACTCAGTGCTCAAAAGCTCTCGGATGAGCACTCCAAAGGTTCTGGTGTAGTTTCACATGGGTAGTGTAACTTCCAGCTGACACCTGAGTAGCTCATCAGGCGAATTGGTCATTTTCTGGCTCCCATTCAGCACCAGCAAACAGGCAGTGACCAGAGTTGATGGGAATTGTAGTTGAGCCACATCTGGACAGCCAAAGGCTCCCTAATGCATGGCTGAAAGGCACCATTTTTTGGCTTTATGGATACAACCTTTCCCCACCTCCACTACCCCTCTCTCCTCTCATCTTCTACTCTGGCTCTTCTTCCTCTCTACTGGAATCAAATCTAGCTGAACTGGAGATTCAGTCATCATTACACCCATTCCAGGAACACCCACCATCAATATCCTTGACTCAGAAACTATGTCCTATGTTGTCCCGAGAAATGCTGAGCTTTTATCTCCCACCATTCAAAACCAAGATCTCCAATCAGCCATGGCTAAATACATGGAAGCTCTTCCTTATTCCCAGCCAGGTGGTCAGAGGCATGAAGTGTCAAGTGCTCCTGTGGCAACTGTGGCAACTGTGGGGGAACCTTTGTCTGCTGAACTACAATTCCCATCACTCCTGGCCATTGGGCCACATTTTGGGGGGATGAAAGGAGCTGTAGTTCAGCAGTGCCTGGAGAACCAAAGGTTTCCCATCTCTAGTTCAGTGGTTCTTTCCAATGTTCTACTCAGAGCAGTTAGGCATGTTTTTGTTGTTGATGTCCTTTCTACTCTTTATCAATTCAGGATATCTCATGGGAAGCGATTCATAAATTACATTTTAATACATAAAACAAAAATGACTAACTTAGGTTCATTACTTCCAATGGGTCTGTGCTCTGAGTAGAACCTAGTTGCTAGTTGGACACAACCTTGAATTTGGTTTTTCAATTAATTACAGTTATACTCCTTCCTTCTGTCTGCCTTTTTGTGTGTGCAGGGAACTGTTCTGGACTGACTTCCATCTTGCCAGCTGCAGCCTGCAACTTGAAATAGATTTACCACCTCCTCTGACATTCGTGAGAAAGGGACCTCAGCAACAACAGTGTTTGCTCTTCTTTTCTTATAGCCCTGCCAACCTGAGATGTTATTATCTCAAGTCTTGATCTGTTTCAAATTCCGCTGGCCCGTCATTGACCCAGGAGTTCCCCCTCTTTTAATTCTGCATGATTGAAATGATTCAGCATGAAGCAAAAATTAAAATACATTCAACTATTTGCCGCTTTAAGGTCACAGATTAAGTTATCCAGTTTTGTTTTAAAGGGAACTCTGGCCAATTCACACAATACATTTCCGCAGTGATGTGGATCTAGGATCCATTAAGGGCTGGTGTAAAAATTATTAAGTGCGAATTTGACAAACACGTAGTTACAAACAGGTCTGCCATGCAGTTATACTCAGGGAGGTGGGGTTGGTGTGGCTCCTTTGCCAAGGACACATCCAGGCCTGTAAACCAAGGTGTCGTCACTGTAAATCACAGCTGGGGAGGGGGGGTGGGGAGGGTGCTGACACCCACGATGCCTCAATGGCATCAGCATTCCATCAGCTAAATCATGAACATTAATAAAGTAGCAAGGAAGGCAAATAAATCAGTAGATTTCGCTTCACCACCTCAACTGCCTTCTTCTCTAATAAAATAGGAACTTAAAAAGCCACTTTTAGGAAGGAAATGTTCCCATTTGCTTCTTTGGGACTGCCTGAGTTTGGAGCTCAAGGCTTTGCAAACACAGCGGAGCATCAGGACTGGAGGAGAAACAAAATGGTATCTATCCCACTTCCAGGAGACCACATTCCCTCCTACCTAGGCCATAGTTTGGCATAGAGATTACTTGGAAACTGCAAATAGGTGTGCGTGTCTATGAATTAGGCTCATGGCTGCTGGCCCTGACTTGATGCTTAGTGAGTTGACTTTGTGGAAAGGTTCTACACACCAGGAGTGGATCCAGCAGGCAGATTCCTCCACGAGACTCCTACATGCACGCTGGTGACCTGAGAATTGTTAGGGGACCTTTGCAGGAAGAGCTATTCTGTTTACAAAGTACCCCATTCTAAGTACAACCTGAGATATTGAGGAACTGGGGCCTGTAAGCTGAAGAACCAACGACCAATGAGACATGCAGGGCTGGGTCCTCCCACCAATTAGGGTATTGGAAACAATCCTAAAGTTCAACGCTGGAAGAAAAACCTTTCTTTAATATATCTTGAAAAGGCATAGGGAAAGTGGAGGAAAGTCCAGATAAAACTTTTGATGGAAAGAGCCCCTCTCCTCCTCCCCAAGACACAAAACTGATTCATCAGTTGGAATGGGAGAGCAAAAACAGAGTAAGGTGTGGGAGACCCTGTGTGAAAGCAAAACAGTCATTCACCCACAAATTTCTCCCCACCCACCACTCCTAGGGTGTATATTGATTTTCTACTGAACAGTTAAATGCTTCTGTTTCTGGAGGGGTCTACATAGCCTCTGTATTTCCCCCCCACCACCCAAAAAATGCTGATAGAATTCGCAGCTGGCATAACAAAAATAAAAACACCAACGACAACACAATATTGCAATACCGAGACCATCTTAGAGCTTAAGACTATTTTAGAGAAAAATACTGGCACAAAATTTTAATAAAATAACATTCTTTTTACAAATAAAAAAAAAAAAGGTATTGGTCCCTCTTAAGAAGCAAACTTGTTCTTTGAAATGCAAAATTATTTAGGACCACCAATGTGACTTCCCTGCAGAAGAGGATGCTCTGCCCCCCCCCCAAAAGGCCACTCCTCACTCTTAAAATCAAAAGGGAGCCTTATGAGCTTATGGATTGTCAGTTTATGGCACCTCGGGGGGAGGGCGGGGAGTTCTTTATTTATCATGCAATTCTAACAGGGCGGTTAACTTTTACGCTCTTTCCCCCACTGACTTTTAAAATATCAGCCCCCAATAAAACTCTCCAAGGACGTTCAAATTTTTTCCCCCATTTCTCCTCCCAGCCAAAATATGTCACAGTTTCATCCAAAAGCATGATGTGTCCCCCCCACCCCCTTTACAACCAGTGGAAATTCTTGTTTCTTTCTGTTTCTTTCTCTTTCTCTCTCTTTTAAAAGAAAACCATGACAGTAAAAAAAAATACAAATGACAGAAGTTCAATTGAACGCCTAGATGGATGCCCTGAATCCATCTACAAGGACTTCTGGTCTTGCCTGCTCATCCCTTCACTCATCTGCATCTGGCTTCACATCCAACATGGCGTGCAGCTCTTCGGGTGTGTATCCCAGCAAGCTTTGCAGGTCACACACAAAACGGTAGACGTAGCGCTTCCCGGCCGTCTTGTGGATGATGTTCTTGTCATAGTAGTAACGCAGCCCGCGACTCAACTTCTCATAGTTCATTTTGGGCTTGTTTTTCCTCTTGCCCCACCTCCTTGCAACCTGGGAATGCAAGGACACCAGAAACATCACGGAAAGTCCTTGGCGAGCTCGGAAGGGAAGGGAAATAAACGCTTCAATGCCAATAGCGCAAAATACCCTCGGGCAGATTTAGCGGTCATGGAGAATCCCGGGAACTGTAGTTTGCTAAGGGTGCTGACCTTGCAGAGCTACAGTTCCTAGCATCCTTCACGAAATAGAGTTCCCAGGATGCTCCATGATTCTTAGACCTTCAGTAGTGGTGTAAATATCTGGTGTGGGTGCAGAAGGGATGGAAAGGCGATGAAGAGAGACAGGAGGTGGACTTTTTAAATACGTCAATTTTGGTATTAGATTGCCATTCGCTCCAATTGAGCTTTAAAGAGCAGGTTTTCATGGGGCAACACGCCCCCCCCTTACTCAAGCATGGACCATGCCTGGATAAGAGCAGAAGAGAGGTAAGTACAGATAAGCCCTTAGTTTACTTAATTCAACACAAATTATAAATTTGATCCAGTGATAACAGCTTTTTAAAGTTTCATAGTCATTTCCATCTCCAAAGTCCACCTGCTGCCCCCTTACCTCTTAGTGCCCCCCTAGGGATTCGTGCTGCCCCCCAGGAGCAGTACCACTCACTTTTGAGAACCACTGCTCTAGGTCCTTATCTATTTATTCCTTCCCTTATAATACGAGTGTCTCTCCAGACCTGATTTAGGCCCATACGTACCTCATCCGGATCAGATAGCTTGAACTCCCAGCCGTCGCCTGTCCAGCTGATGAAGGACTGGCAGGACTTGTCTGTGAGGAGCTCCAGCAGGAACTGCCACAGTTGGATCGGTCCACTACCTAAGATAGCAAAGGGAAAGGACCCCAACAGCATTAAGAACAGAATCCATAGCAAGGCGCCTTGTCAACTAGGACCAACCAAGTTTTCAACCCTTCATGGCTGAGTGGTCTGCTACCTGCCAGGCCAGTGACCCAAAGGACTCTGCTTGCCATTTTTTAAAGACCCTCACCATGGGGAGACTTGGCCAGCTCAATTTGGCCTACAGATCGAAGGTCCTCCACCCCTCCCCGGGTTTAAGCCACCTCTGCATATTGTGGCTATTAATAAACACGGGTATTATGCAATATTGGAGGGTTCATGAAATATACTCGGAGTCGAGAGTGAATTTCATGCTCTTTATTCAGCTCATAGTGGTGAGGAGGAATGGAAGTTCCCCCAGAATGTCTGCTTTATATACATTATTTACACAATGGGCCCCACGTGATTGGCTAATTCAGGGATTCTCCTGTAGGCCAATCAGGTTGCAGATTCACTTCCACCTGGAGCTGGATTGGGTGGCTCTTGTGGACCAATCAGACTGCTGCATTCTGGGTTCTATTGTTCTAGGACCAATCAGACTGCTGCATTCTGAATCCTATTGCTCTATTACCAATCAGACTGCTGCATTTTGGATCCTATTAAACTCAGCACATAACACCTCAGCTAGATGTTACAAAAGGACAAAAGGCACACCCAGCTGGTGCCATTTTGGTTCTCCTTGTGTGGCAAGGTGTCCCCCCGCCCTTCAGACCACCCCACTCTCAAGAACAAGATGCATGACAACTAGCGTTTTGGGTAAAATCAAGCCACAATTTTATTGAATACATATTAAGAGGTTTGGCTCAGGCAATGGGTAGAAGCCACCATTTTTGGCCCACCCAAAGTGGGCTAAAAGTAAGCTGAAAGGACTTGCATTTGGGGTCGGCCGGAAGTGAGGGAGTCCCTGACCTACATGAAGGAATAACCCCCCTGCAAGATTGCATCCGGGGGGTGCTGTGGCTCCTTGCCCCCATCTGGGCGTCTGGACAGAAGCATCTCCTCTGGATCCCTTTAACAGGACACTCCATTCTCAGAGGGGCAGGCAGAGGCCATAACCTCCCCTCTGTCCAAGTCTACACCTACTCAAAGCCTAAACCGCCAAAGTTTTGATGAGTACTTTGAGGATGGTGAAAACCAGAATGCTGGAATTGGGGGAAATTCCAACTTGGCGCCAAATACGGTGGCCGACTCTGCTACTGCAAGGTCCAGCAGAGCCACATTTGACAGCAATATGGGGAGGGAGGGAGAAGTGGCTCCAGTGCAAGCTATATGCCTTCATTATATACCAGAGGGGCAGGCTGGACCCGCCTCTCAAGAGGGGCCCGCATGCCTGCTCAAGATTCGTCAATTGAACGAGTGGGTAGGATCAGCTTCCCTGGCAGCAGGATCGATCCAAGGACCCCCTTTGCTGCCCGGGAAACAGTCCAAGGGGCTTCTCCTGTCAGATCGCAGAGGGCAATGCAATGGCGTCCACTAAGAAGGGTGAGCTGTCTTTTGAGCAATCTCTAATCCAAACAGTGCAAGTTGCAATACACCTGGGCTGTGGGGTCTCCAGTCCGTTATGTGGGTGAGCGTGCGGGTGGGGGGCAGCAGCAGGGAGGTGCCACACGTGGTGATGCCATGCCACATGGCACATCTCTTGCAAAAGCCTTTGCCACGCCCCAAGGGCATCAGTAGAGGAAGAGGCAAACCTGGCAGGTTCAGTGTTGCCACTGAATGCGAAAATTTGCAGGATGATTCCCGGGCAAACATTCAGCCGCCTGGTTCCACAGTTGCCTAAGCAATATGACATTTATTTATTTTTTGCATCTGGGCAAAGGAGGCACCATTTCCCTGATGCACGGGCCTCCTCCCCTCCCACCTGCCGAAAAAGGGCCCTTGGCCGCTCCTGCCCCCGCGTCTTGCCAGCCGCCTCCCCTGACCTTGACTTTTTGTTCCCTGGCAGTGTTTACCAAGATGTGATAAAGAGGAGGCAGGTATGGAAATTATTTGGCCTCCATCCAAGGCATGTTGATGCAGGAGCAAGCTGCAAAAACTCCCCGGGCAAGAATGCTTGGAGCCAGTGAGTCAGAGCTGTGGCTATTCAGGTGAGAGGAGGCAGACCCCAGAAACAGGCCAGCAGGAGTGGCTGGCCGTCGCCTCTCTTCCACGGGGCTTGTGCTTTATATATCCCCCACCTCCGGGGCACCCGGCGTCAGCTGCACCCCCAGTTTCCAGTCTCTAGTCACACACAAACACACCGAGGGGCTGACAGTCTGTCACCTCCTGTCTACTTTGGTTGACTGGGTTAGACACACTGAATCATGGGTGGGGAATCTCAGGTTCTGGGAGGAGTTGAATGCGGCCCTCTGTGTCCGGCCCTCAGAACTCTCTCTAGGCCACACCCCTCACCCACACTCATCTCTTTGACTCAGCAGCACTCAAGAGCAGACGGGCAACTTCTCCTGAGGTCTGCTGTGGTTTCCAGGTTGTCAGGGAATGCCAATATTATTTGCCATTCCCCTCCAGCATCATGGAATCATAGAGTTGGAAGGGATCTTGAGGGACATCTAGTACAACCCCCTGCAATGCGGGAACCTCAGCTAAATCATCCAGGACAAATGACCATCCAACCTCTGCTTAAAAAACTCCAAGGAGAGCCCACCTTCCAAGGGGGTCTGGTTGACTGTTGAACAGCTCTTACTGCCAGAAAGTTCTTCCTGATGTTCAATATCCAGGCACCTCAAACACTTTACCTTCTTCCTTTTCCCCTGCCTCTTAAGGGACACCATAGCTCAGGGGCAGAACATCTGCTTGGAGTGCAGAAAGTTCTAGGTTCGGTCCCTGGAATCTCTTGGTAAGGGCTGGGAGAGATTCCTTGCTTGCAGCCCTGGAGAGCCATTGCTGCCAGTCCGTGAAGGCACTGCTGAGCCAAACGGACCTTGGGTCCGATTCAGTATAAGGAAACAGCTTCCTAAACTTAATGTGACCCTCCTCTGCAACGGCCCTTCAACGCCGGTTTCAGCCTGCCAAGTTCTTTGTGGCCATGTGGACCACATCTAAACCAGCCTGGCAAAGCCAGCCAGGAAAACCTTCCAAGTTCCCATGAGCTGGGTTTCCAAGATGCTGAGAAATTCACAGCTAGCTTGGATATGCAACTCCAAAAAAACAGCAATGACCTTGGTTTTTTTCCACAGTCCTGGGGAACATGCTGGCCTCCTGAAGATCCCGCCTTTCCATGCCATGGATCTATTATTCCTGATAAGAACATCAGAAGAGCCTGCTGGATCAGGCCAATGGCCCATCTTGGCCCAGCATCCTGTTCTCACAGTGGATGATCAGATGACCTTGGGAAGCCCACAAGCAGGACTCAAGTGCAAGAGCACTCACCCCTCTTGTGGGTGAACGATGAATCAATGACCTTCCATTCATAATTTTAAAAAGCTATTTTGCAAAGCAAACAATGAAACAAGGAAGGGCAGGAATCAAGCCCGCTCAACAACACCAGCAACCACAGTAACAGCAGATGCTTCTAATTTACCACCAACAAATCCACAGCGAAGGTACAAAGTTGGTGCGAAATGTTGAGGCAAGAGCAAAACTAAACTAAAAACAAAACCGGCAATAATTCAAACAGTCCCGTCGAGCAAAGCCCTCACTGGCTGCCCCGAATTTCCATCGCTTCCTAGGACAAAAGCAAGAAGCCCCAGGCCTAGGAGTGTAACGTGGCCCTTGAAGCCTCACCAACTGGCCCTCGGAACTCATTGCAGGCCCTGATTCTCTCCTGTTTTCACCTGAGTGGGAATATGTCCTTGAACTCTGATCAGGCCTCTTTATTGGCTTGAGTGAATGGAGGGCGGGCAGGGCTGTGTGTGTAGGAACTAGCCGATTCTAAGATGGTAAAATCTGCACCTGTTGTTCTCTGGCCCTGCCTACCACTGCCCTGTGGCCCCCAGAAGGCTGCCCAGAAGGAAAAAGCATTCAGTCCTGCGTCTCAAGCTACAGGGCTTTTCCATTCCTAACAAGTCAAGATTTAGCCAGAGCTGCCTGCTCTGTGTTTGCACCTCTCTTATGCCAAGCGAAGCTAGAGCAAGAGCCAAGATTTCATGGCTTAGCCAAGGCTGGATGAGGACCACACCTGCCTCCTGCTTTTCCTGCAAGCTAACAGCAAACACAAGGAGGATCAGCCAACACAACACCAGGAAAAGGAGAAAGAAAAAGACATCAACCATCACTGTGTGCCTCTGACCACCTTTATACTCAGCCCTGGACTTGCAGAAGAAGTCTTTCCTGGCCTAGAGATCCCAGTTCAGTTGTACCTTGTTATAATACGCTGCTTGCATACCCTCCAAGTGTCCCTACTTTCTAGGGACAGTGTCAGAATTATGAAAACCATCCCGGCTTCTGATTTGATCCTGGAATGTCCCTATTTCCCCCGCCAGTACCGCTGCCGTCGAGCTTGGAGAGGAGGATGAGCTGTTGCTTGTCCTGAGCAGCAGTGGCAGCTGCAAAGGAGCATCTTGTTGCCTCTCCATGACCACCACTGCTGGCCTCCTCCCTTGGGCACCTTGTAGTGGCTACTGGACAGCGGGCAAGGAGGTGGAGGAGAGGCTGCCACCACTGAGACCCTGCTGGTTCAGAGAGGCAGGCAGAGGGCAAGGCTGCTCTGGGCAGGAAGAAAGCGAGAGTGGAGCTGAAAAAGTCTTGATATATATTTTTTAATGCAATGCAGGAATCATAGCTCAATAGTTCCTGACAGATGGCCACCTAACCTCTGCTTAAACACCTTGAACGAAGCAGAGTCCTCAGACTTCAATTTCTACAGGAACTCAAAGATCCTTGGGCTTTCCTCCATGCCATTTAGAGGCACAGAGTCCGCGCACTACAAACAGGAGGACCCCTCCGACACGGACGCTGCGGGAGCAGACGACAAGCTGCCTTTTGTGACGTGATCCTCAAAGCCCTTGGAAGGAAGCCGGAGGCTGGCAAGCTCAACCCATTGCAGGATCCGCCAAGCCCAGTCAGTTGCACAGGCAAGACCTGCCCCCCCCACTGCCCGCCACAAAAGGCATCACCCCCTCCCCACCCACCAGGAAGAGGGAGAAAGTTCCGGCCTGCCCCTTGACAGCGGCCTGCTGACCTCTGTCCTGGAGAGGGAGCCCCACGCGCTAAGAATAGAGGCAGCCAGAGGGGGCTCACATGCTAAATGCAACTGACAAAGGAGGGCCTTGTCTCGCCCCCAGAGGAGTGAAGGGAGCCCTTGAGCAGCAGCCGTCGGGAGACAGTCACACGCTAGGAATTCTCTGGCATCACCAGGAAAATATGACTCGTCAAACGGATTATGAAATGGGGACTACAGTGGGAACCCTGTTTGAGGAGAAAGTCCCTCTGGGTGTGGGTGTGCGGCAAATGTACATCTACAGGCACCACTTCCAGATGCTCCCATTGCCAGAGTTTACTATGCATAGACTCCGTTTAGCGCTGCTGCCCCACCTCCCGCTAAGACACTGGCTCTATTTTTGCCTTCTGGGAATGCCTTGTTAAAGTTGTGTTGGGAGCTGGTAACTATGTCATTCCTGAGTGACCCATTCCCGCGTCTCCTAGAAGTGACATTTTGTAGCGACGGAGTGGGGCACCTCGACTCCAGCATGCGCAGGTGAGAGGTAAGACACCTGAATGCCAAAGGGACACCTGTGCTGCTGCAGCTCCTGCAGAATAGTTTAGACCATGAAGCCTGTTGGTGGGCAGTTATGCTTTTCTATTGCATCTCAAAGGGCTGTATTCAATGCCAATTCTACTCAGTGCAGACCCAATGGAATTAATAGGCATGGCCAATGTAGGTCCGTTAATTTCAATAGGTCTACTCTGAGTAGAGGTTAGTCGGCTATGAATGGATGTTGCAGAATCAATTTATGCAATGCCTAGCAGGCAGAGTAGAGCCTTTGGGTATGTGTGTCATGAGGCAGGATGGGGAGTGGGGCAGGGGCTTTGGGCATGAAAATAAGGGTGTTACGTTTGTGCCCCTATTTTATTTGCCTGACATTCCACAGTTACATCACATGGGTCTGAGGGTCCCCTTGGTTCTACTAACTATTACCTAGGCTGGTCAGAAGAACCATGTTCCATCATGAAACCAATACTGGGGTTTAAGGAAACGCAATGGGCTGGCTCTAGATTCTGCCAACCTCAACCAAGACCTACCAGACTCCCCCAATCAATATCTCTAACTTGTCACATTCTGCCCTGGAAGACAACATTGAAAACAACCACACTCAAAAGATTACCACCCTATAATTGCAAGACACATTGGGATGCAACCATCTCAACCAAACCATACAGTTAGCGTTGAATTCTAGTGAATATCAACCATATCTAAAATGTAGCTTTTCTGTACATCTGGGGTTTAGGGGAAGTTTACTTGCTTGCGGTTTTTATCTGGCCTCAACATGCTTTTTGTCATTCTCCCAGTGACGCTTTGCAAAGCAGCTGTAAAAAATGAGAGCTGCCCACAGTTTATTGGGCTCTGATTTCAATGGGACAAAATACTAGGGAATAGAGTGTACCCTGTCACGTGCCAAACTGCTTGCAAAGGTTGTGAAGCTACGAGGCAGAAAATAAGTAAGCAAACGAGCTGCCTGCCTGTCTAAACATACCTACTTATTTGTTGCACATCAGCAGCTTGAAAGAAGAGGAAAAGGACCCGCCTTTATAACTGAGAAGCAACCATGTTAGTAACAAGTAAATATTCGCTTATGTGTTTTCTCCCATTCCTGCTTTTGGGTATGACCCCCCCACCCCTTCTGAAAGCTCTGTTCAGGTATTCTTTGGGGTACAAAGTAATGTGTTTTTTGGGGGGTGGGGGTTATTTGAAGGTCTCATCTGCCCAGGGACTTTGCATGCCCACCCACAGGGTGTGGCAGAGCATGTCATGGCTATGATCTGCAGCCCTACTCACCTACCCCCGACCAACAGTCCAGGCTGAGGTGTGTGATGTATAATGTTTCATTAGGTTTTATGTATGTTGGAAGCCACCCAGAGTAGCTGGGGCAACCCAGTCATATGGGCGGGGTCCAAATAAAATAATAATAATAATAATAATAATAATAATAATAATAATAATAATAATGATGATGATGATGATGATGATGATGGGAGGTTTTGCCCATTTTGGAAAGAGCTTCATTTCCCTTCAGGACATATTTGCATGGCAGATTTCTAGGCTTTCGTTTTAGCACACCCAGCCAGGAGTGTGGAAATGGCAGGAGGAGTCCCTCAACCCTTAGATTTTCGTCTGCTTTGAAATGGAGAAGCCTGGTGTGGGAACTACGTGGTCAGTCCTAGCTTATCCCCTCTCTGCTCGGGCCTCAGCAGAGACAGCTCTTGGCTGCATCTGCATCAGTTCAGGATATGGGCAAGATCAGAGCCAAGGTGATGAAACTTTTTCTTTCAAAGATGACTCAGAAAGCATCCACCTTAAAGTTTGAGGGGAGAGCAAGAGGGTCCCATGTAGATGGGTTTTCTTTTCTTTTCTTGAGATTCTGTTGATTTTTGGGGAGGAGGATAGGGAGATCTCATCCATATGTTATTGTGGCAGCTGTTACCAAGCTTACAGGAGCCGTGCTTACATCAGAAGCATTTTTATGTTTAATGTTTTATTATTTTTTTTATATGTTGGAAGCCACCTAGAGTGGCTGGGGCAACCGAGTCAGATGGGTGGGGTATAAATAATAAAATTATTATTGTTATAATTATTAGTATTATTACAGACCCATGCAGTCGGCAGGACTATTCTTGTTGCAATTTTCATCACCTAAGGGACAAGACGGTAAAATGACAGCCTGTAAAACAAAATTGCAACACCGGCCAACCATGAATGCAAAGAGCTAATTTTGTTCTCATTTGCAAACTTCAAGCAGGTGGAACCCGAGTTACTGAAGCAGGGCAAGGACTCGCCTTCTGGGTTCCTCTGTCGGCTCAAAGGCAACCTCATGCTAGGAACTGTGAGCCTTCCTTATGACACACATCGTTCTTTGCGGTATGTAAGTAATGGCAATTCTGTCTTTAACGTCAAAGGAATAGGTGGTTGCTCACAACCTCCTGGGAAATTCAATGCAGTTTGAGTTGACCCAGGTGATGGCGAGTTTGGATCTTTCCATGTCTCTGTTCCTAAATCTGGGCACCATGCTGGGAGGAGAACAAAACCAGTAGGGCCTTTTGGTGGTGGCCCTGTATCTGTGAACATCCTCCAAAGGAGAGCTTTTAAACCAGGCACCCCTTCAAAGAAAGGCACCCTAAGCAGTCCTCCTCCATCCCATGAGCAGAAGCAGACTTCCGGCTTTGAAGGTGCGTTCACATGACCGCTTACTCTGCATCCAGTCCGCTCCCATTGTTGGATATTGTTAGGTTCGCACTATGTTAGCTATAATCCATAGCGATCCTGTACTTCCTTGACAAATACTGCTGTTGGAGGTGGTGTTATCTCAAACCCACTTCAGTCCAACTAGAAAACTGGATGAGTGAGTGGTAACGTGTACATGTGCAGAGGATGGTTTCGCGAATAGACGTTTGGGTGGTTATGGAGAGGGGCAAAGCCCAAAGGCCACGAGTGTTGGGTGAAGACATCCCCACCCCCTTATGACTTGAACAACCCCATGCAAACATGACTTGAAATGCAGTGTGTGTGACCTTGCTGCATTTTAAGCTGCTAATGTGAACTGCCCCTTCCTTTAACCCTGGCAATGGGGCAGCTCCCACTGTTGCATGTGCAGGCAGCAGGCCAGCTTAGGGGCTCACAAGGCAGCTGCATGGCACATACAGCTCCCTGTCCCTGCTGCATCTTTCTGTCTAATGGTAGAGCCTGTAAAATGGGCACGTCCCCTTTCCACCAACAACCTTGGCCTCTTTCGATGAAGTCGGGCCAACCTGAATTAAGCAGCTCCGCCTGAAGGGTGGCATTCTCTCTCGCCTCTGTTTTTCCAAGCCAACCAGCACAGTCACCAGAGGGTGTGTGTGTGTGTGTGTGTGTGTGTCTTTTCAGTCACCCAATCTAACAAGACCACCCGAGCGAGTGCAGCAAACTAGTAGTCAGGGGCCACAGAGCTTTTCTGTGAATTCTGTAGTTTTAGAAGAAAGCCAAGGGCAGGATCTTGTGAACTTGTGAAAGGAGGCAACTTGTGAAATGAGGTCAAGATGTGGAGGGCAGATAAGGGAACTCAAGGAGGCTGACTGTTTGACACAGGAGACATCAAAAGCCACGTGGGCCAAGCTTCCGCTGAGCCTCATCACCTCTGCAGCTCGAAGGCAGATACCATCGAAGGGTTGGGGCCCCTGGCGATAAAAAGGAAAGTTCCTCTCTGCCAGCCAAGCAAGCAGCCAAGCAGGAGCAGCACAGCCAGGGCCCCATTTCTTAGCTTATTGCAGAGATAAATAAATGCCCTGTGCTTTTCATCCATGTTCACTCAGAGGATTCTCACATACTGACTTCGCTTTTCCCTGCCATGTTTTGTGTCTTCAGAGTGATTCACACACAGAATCATAGAAGAGTTGGAAGGGACCACAAGGGTCATTGAGTCCAACCCCCTGAAATGCAGGAATCTTTTGCCCAAGGTGGGGCTTGAACCTGCAACCCTGAGATTAAGAATCTCATGCTCTCGGTCGTTTTCACAACAGTCCTGTAAGACAAGACAATGCGGCAACCGTCTCCCCACCTTACAGGGAAGGGGACATGAAGGAACTCTGGCCAAGACTACAGTGACTTGTTTACACTCAGTTGGTGAGTTCATAGGGGAGGTGATTTGAACACAGCTCCCAGCTCCCATTCTTAACTACTACACTTATGCCAGCTTCCAGCTTTGGTGCCAGCAGCTCCTGGCAAGTTTATTTCGATCAGGCCCAGAGTCTGAATAAGGCCCTGCTCTCCACAGGCCATACTGCTCCCTGGCCTGACCCTGCACCCTCTGTGACTGTTTTTGCCTGGCTGGGATGCCTTTGGCTTGGCTTAATGGAGGACAGAGAGGAGTATGCGGAGAAACTAGCCCACTGTGCAAAGGTGAGAGTCCACTTGGGCCAAAAATGTTTCCCTGCCCCTGCAATATAACTGAATGTAATTGTTTTGACGCTCACACCATGTGGGGTGTGGACTAATCTCCCAAAGTCTCCAGCAGCTTTGCAACGATTCAAGATTTCCTCTCCCTTGGCTCAGATCATCATACTCCCACTGCTGAAGGGAGCCAGTCTCCAGAACCCCACTCCCAGCCCAGTTTTCTTATCAGCACCTATTCCTGCAAACAGAAAGCACTCGTCACAGCTTGAAGCTGAAGCATCCAGCCACTTCCTTCTGTGCACGGCTCCTAAAAATGATCTCCTGACCCCACAAACACACACCGGTTCCCAGCCCCAGTAGAGGTGCTGCACTTGGGAAGGAAGAATCTCGCATGAGAGCTTGTCAAATCTCCAAATCTTTCCTTTTGTCCCACCTGACTCACGGAGTCAAGGGTTGCTACTGAGGCATTGCGGTTCTAGCAAAGAAGGACAACCCTGAAAACCTGAAATTTGCTCTCCTCTGATTTAGTGCACAAACATATATCTGTGTGAGAGATGCGGGCCGCAATGCCCCATCCGTCAAGAGACAGACAAGCAGCCTCTCATCCCATCTGCAGGCTGATTTTCGCCAGTTTATAGGTGCTTGTAAACGGTTAGATTTTCTTTCAAGCTGAAAAGGTGCTTCCGCACGCCCAATTCAAAGTCACATATCTGTTCGTATCTGGATCTGAAGTATCACTTTTGCATCGGGAGTCAAAGGCGGCAAGTTAACCTAGCGATCTGTTTCAAACTTCAGTAATCTCAAGCTGGTTCCCCAGGGTTGAGTCACAGGGTTTCAATTCATTTTCATTTGTTACTCAGTTATGTGTAAACGTCCATAAATACACATGTTCCTGCACGCATCTCCCACCCTTCCTCTGGCTCAGCCTATTTACAGACACAAGAGCACGAGCCAGGAAGGCTCCAGTTCATGGCTGGCTCACTTGTGGCCTCCAGATGTGGCTGGACTCCAACTCCCAGCAGCCCTTGCAGCCAGCATGCCCAATGGCCAGGGGGTTGTGGGAATTGCAGTCCTGCAGTGCCTGCAGAGCCCTGACAAGGTCCCCATCCCTGCCTTATCTTGGAATCAGACCACTGGTCCACCCGCATAGCTCAGTACTGCCTACACTGACTGGCAGCAGCTCTCCAGGGTTTCCGATACCTGCCCATTCCAGCCCTGCCTGAAGATGCTGTGGACTGCACCTTCTGCATACAAGGCAGCCACTGAACTGCAGCTTCCCGAGTTCAAATCTCGCTTGCGCCTCTAGGCAACTAAGCAAACTGCTCTCTCCAAGCCTTCACCCTCATTTCACTTGGAATATAGGGGAAACAACAGCAGTCTGCTTTGTAGGACTATTTGTCAGGATTACCAGAGATTTTTTAAAGCAGGAACTCAGGGGAACTCAGTTCCCTTAGCAGAGCCAAAATATCCACCTATATCTCTACTCAATGAAGTTGTGGCCATTTCTAATTCAGATCATTGTCTGCTTGAGTTTCTTAATCACATCTTACATTTAGCCACTGCCTGGGGTTCAGGGGTTGGTACTGTGACTGGGCCCGCAACAGACAGACAGACAGACAGACAAACTTCAACATGAGTTCTCGTACCTTTCTCCCCAGAAAAAACATACTGAAGAGCACAGATATGGTGCAGGCAAAGCACTTTGTACATCTGACATTACTACAGACATGCTAAACATAACTAAGGGCACTACCCCTAGGGCCTCACCTGTGTAGCCAGCCAAGGCGGCCGCAGGAATGACGGGCTTGTCCTTGTTCATGTCCGCTCGGTCTCGAACATAGTCCTTGAAGGTGCCTTTGGGCTTGTGGCTGGGCAAGGCCGCTGGGTAGTCCTCAGAGTCGAAGCTGTCATAGGAAGGGACACGTTGGAGACTCTGGAAGGAAGACTGGCTGCTCCACGACTGAGTCAGGCGGTCGCAGCTGTCGTAGCTCTCGATGCTCTCAAAGGAATCCTGGCCCCCGAGTTTCCCTGCGAGGTGAGAAGGAAACGAGGTTGGCGGAGAGGCAGTGGGGCCTAGTGGTCAGAGTGCTGGACTAGGGCCTCAGGGAGCACAGGATTCAGGTCCACTTGGCCCACTTGGGTGACCCTAGGCTGGATGCAGCCTCTCAGCCTAGCCTACCTTGCAGGGCTGTTGCGAGGATAAAATGAAGGGGAACTGCTCCTCAGACGAGGTGGTATATACAGGGAATAAATGAATAACAAAGCAGAAATGGCAGTGGAGAACCTGCTTGCACGCCGGTTAAAGGATTCCCCGTATTAAAGGGGAGTGAAGGTTGAGGAAGATGCTGATTCGGAGACCAATGGAAGCCCTGCTTGGTTTGGGGCAGGCCCTGCGGATCCAACCCCATACAATCAAAGCCCACCCCAATGCACACTGGAAGCACTCGACTTTGCCCAGGGAGTCCTGGGGGCTGCATCTTCCACCCCACAAGGAGACGCAGTTCCCAGCCCCCTCCATGAACTGCAGAGGAGGCGAAGCAGCACAGAGGCAGATCGCACACCTTGCATGCAGAAGGCCTCAGGGTCACCTCCTCTTTGGATGGTCCAGCAGCAGGTGATGCGAAAGCCCTCTGCCCTTTTGTAAAGCTAGAGATTCACTGGGGGAAATGGGCAAATCCTGAGGTTCATTTGCGGAGGCGTCCTATGTTTCCATTGCAACAATGGGCATTTTGTTGAATTGCTTATATAATTTATACCCCGCATTTTCAGAACAGATTTTATGTTCTCCAACGGGATGTTTTGTGAGTACAGAGCGGTAAAAAGAAGATCCATTCGAAATAAATAAATGCAGCAGGCAAATATGACAAATTAAAAGAAGAAATAAAAACAGCACGTCAGTTTAAACGCATTGGGAAATCAAACAACTAAATCTAACTTCTCAGAACCTGACACACACTCACCATCTCCAGTGGCTTTTAAACTCTGGCTTCATGATTTGCTGGTCAGGTTTACTCTAGCATGTTTTCACATGTTAAGTATATGCCCAAAGCCTTTCGTTGCACCAGAATGTGGACAGGAAGCACAAAGCTTCCTGTTCTGTGCTTCCCAAGGAAGCATAATAATTATTTAGTCTTGTCTTTGTAGGGATCACTTGATCAGACGCCAAACCTGCCAACTGTGGCCTCCCTGTGCAGATTATGACTTTTTATACCAGTCAAAGACATGAGCCCCTATTTAACCAGACGCATTCAGAAGAGTTTTGTTTTTTGTTTGTTTGTTTTTTAAAAGGGAGAGACGCGGAGAATTCTCCAGAATTCCTCAGCTTGACTGTTGCTCAATCATTTCTTCTTTACTGACAACCTCGGAGCATAAGAGGATCACTCAAGTTCATTAATTTCCCAAGCCGGACTGAAAGCAGCTGCTGGGATTGTGTAAGATCTCTTAAGAGCAAATTCCGCTGGCAGAGATGCTGGCAGTGAAGACCCAGCTACTAAATCTAAAGAGGCGAGGAGGCTCAACAGCTGGCAAGCCTGCCCACATATTTGCTGTGTCCTATTTCAACATCTCTCTCTAATTCAGGTGTGGTAGGGATCACCTGCGCAAGGTAGCTCGAGGGCCAGGTTTCAGGTGTCTTGCTAGACAATGCAACTTTGGGAAGCTTAAGGGGCCTATAACTCAACCAGAGAGCCCAGGTTGTGCATTCTCTACATGCTGGTGGACTACAACTCCCATCAGCCCCAGCAAACAAGGCCATTGGTTTAATTTCTAAAAAAGAGCCTTTGGTGGAAGGCTCTTTTCCTTGGGAAAATCTCATTCCTTCTTATATGTGGGGTAGGGTTGCCGACTTGTGATTTTTAAGGTGTTCCATTACCTCGGCTAGTGCGCCCCATGCACATATTATCCGGCGTTACGACCTCCTGCTTGATTGTGAAGTAGTCAGTGGGCAGGGACTCCATCTGCACGGGGTCCCGGAGGATGACGGAGGAGGGGTACTCGTTCTCGTACTTGAGAGACAGGAGCTCCTCGGAGCTGATGGGATGGAGGGTCTGGTAGGACTCTGTGATGAAGCTGGGCTCAGAGAATTCCGAGGGAGGAACACACTGAGCGTGCTCAATGCCATAACCTGAGAGCGGAAAGAAGACCTCAAACTGAATATTATCACCCAGGGCATTATTATTATTTAGCTGGAACTCTCTGGAACTCTGTTCTGGCACCCTCTAAGAGAACAAGGGAGGCATTAATGGAGAGTTCAAGTACCTCTTTTTCTAGAAAAATAGCACTGTTGTTGTTGTTGTTGTTGGTAACTGAATTTATATACCACCCTATACCCGGAGGTCTCAGGGCAGTTCACAGAACCATTGCAGTTCTAGCTATTATCCATAATGACAATAGTAATAATACCATCACCCTTAAGTTAATTAAGAGAAAGAAGCCATAGGAGTCACATTTCTTTAATAATAATAATAATAATAATAATAATAATAATAATAACAACAACAACAACAACAACAACAACAACAACAACAACAGTACCCCGCCCATCTGACTGGGTTTCCCCAGCCACTTTGGGTGGCCACCAACAGATATAAAAACATAATAAAACATTCAAACATGAAAAACTTCCCTATACAGGGCTGCCTCCAGATGTCTTCTAAAAGCCAAGTAGTTGTTTGTTTCCTTGACATCTGATGGGAGGGCACCCCACAGGGCAGGCGCCACTACCGATAAGGCCCTCTCTGCCTGGTTCTCTGTAACCTCACTTCTCACAATGAGGGAACTGCCAAGAAGGCCCTCGGTGCTTTTGCTCCTCGTATGCTGCCTAAACATTGAAAGGATTCCTGGTGCTAAATCTTGTACTCAACAGGGGAAAAAGAAGGGAGACTTACTAATGAAGTAGTCTGATGTATAGCGGGATTCTGGGTAGGCTGCGTTCACTCCGTTTGCTGGATATGGCTTTATCTCTTCTGCACCGAGGATGGGAGGAATGAAAGGGAAGATGCCCAGTAAGTAGCAGCAGTAGCAGTAGCATTCATTCATTCATTCATTCATTCATTCATTCATTCATTCATAAAAAATATTTGTATTGTATTAAAGGGTTTCCTCAGGACAGTGGAGGGCGCATGTGCCATGTCTCATTGGTGTAGTGGCATTCGCCCTTCTTCTGATAGGAAATGCTCTGCATGGGGGGCAGGAATGAAAATAGAGGGTCAAGGACGGTCATTTTTTTGGGGGGGGATGAGACATGTCCCTATTTGCACCTGAGGAATGTTGGCGGGCATGCTCCTAGGTAAACATGCACAGGCTGGCACCACCAGTTTCTCACACCCAAACCCAACACGACATTCCGTGGACCTGTAGCAAAATCTTTTATATTATCTAGGTAGCTCCACACACCAAGCACTGAAAGTCTCAAGGTTTTTACTCAGAACTGCGTAACCACGTTCCCCTTCCATTATAACGAGTCCGACAATGTCCATCATCTGAGACGTTCTTGATCTGTTTGGTGGACTGGGTCATGGCAGGATACATGACCCCCCCACCCCGGGGCACTCAGAAGTGTGGGGAGGGCCCAACAGCAATTACAAAACCTTGCAGTCAAGAGGTGACTCACCTACCGCAGGCCATATGACTGGAATAAAAACAGCAGTATGCTGGCTGCGATTGCTTCATCCATTTGGGCACATTCCACTTTTATTTTGTCTCCCCCTTCCAAAATAGCCTCCACTTCCCCGCAGTCAGCAGTGCCCTCTGTCTGACTGCAACCCCCATGCAAAGTTGACCGCAGCAACCTGGCCTCGCCTTCCCCTGTGGTCACACACACCCCATGGCTTGGCAAGCCTTGCCAGGAGGGGAGGGGGCACAAAGGCTGTGGAGATGCAGTTCACACAGGCCTCAGTTTGTTCAGCCCACCCCCCTTCATCGCTGCCGTCCCCAGGAGGGAGGCCAAGATTAGGCCCTTTTGAATGAAGGCACATTATCTCTGGCGAGTCTCTGTCTGGGCTCAGCAGAAACAAACCAGAGCCGCAGCCAAGCCCTGTTTGGGTTGTTCTCCTCCTTGCTGGCCAATACGTAAGGTCATAGGATCACAGAATCGTAGCACTGGAAGGGATGCAATGGGTCATCTAGTCAAACCCTTTGCAATGCAGGAATTACAGCTAAAGAATCAATGAAAAATGGCCATCCAACATTTGCTAAAAAAACACCAACAAATGAGGGTCCACCACCTTCTGTGAGAGTCCATTCCACGGTCGAATGGCTTTTACTGCCAGAAAGTTCTTCCTACAGCTTAGTAAGAATCTCCTATCTTGTCATCTGAACCCGCTGTTTTGGGTCCTACCTTCTGGAGCAGGAGAAAACAAGCTTGCTCCATCTTCTGTTTGACAGCCCTTCAGATGTTTGAAGATGGCTATCCCGTCACCTCTCAGACTTCTCTTCTCCATACCCAGCTCCCTCAACTGTTCCTCATAAGGCTTAGTTTCCAGACCCTTGATCATTTCAATCACCCTCCTCTGCATTTCTTCCAGCTTACTAGTGTCCTTCTTAAATTGTGGTGCCCAGAACTGGACACAGGACTCCAGGTAGAGTCTGACCAAGGCAGACTAGAGCAGTACTATTAATGCAGACGTGAAAGGCCACAGCAGAAGAAAAGAGGCCTTTCCTTCTAAAGTCAGGAAGCAAGGTCACCACCTTCTTGCAAAAATGTCCATGCCAGTTGGACTGTCCCATTGGTCCTGTGGTTAAGGCAGTTGTGTCACGTAGACTCTGGACTTAATGGCACTTAATAAGACAGAGCATAGTTAAACAGTGGTGCTCATGCAAATCCTATTCTCAGTGCCCTGGTTTTAACTTCTTCTTGTGGAGAAGCATTCACCAGAACCAATGAGGCAAAATATGGAAATAATTGGGAATGTCAGCTGCCGCCCCATGAGATCCTACAACTGAGCATGTTTACCTTCAGAAAGCCACAGGTATGTGTGTCTGGGGTGCGCACGTGTGGGTGTACCAGAATCCATGTTCCCCGGCGGCTTTTGTGGAAGGGAAAAAAACGCCCCCTCCCTCTCCTGACACCCAAAACAGCACAATGAGCACCTGTCTCCACCTATCGCAGAAGGTCCCCAAATGATCTGCAAACATCTCAGTGGGCAACACTCTGTTTACAATTGGTTTCGTCTCGCCTGTTTGCATTGTTCAAGCATGAATGCGGGTCTGTTTCTCAATGCTGGTCCAGCACGACCCAGGACCAGCTGAAGGTCCTCCTATGCCTTTGGGTAAATGAGGAATGAATCCTACAGCCCCACACACCAAAACACTCACAGGTTGGCAGCAATAAACTTCAGGACTTCGTATGAGACACACGGGCTCCCTTGGGCTGTATTTAACATGAAACATTCCTGCTTTTGGCAAATAGGTAAATGACGAGAGTATGGCTGTATGTGGGAGATCTCACAGCAGGGCTGGCCTTTGATATTTTGCTGCCTGAGGCCCTTCCCACTATTCATCTAGAACAGCGGTTCTCAACCTGTGGGTCCCCAGATGTTGATGGACTACAACTCCCATCATCCCTGAGCTCTGGCCTTGTTGGAGTTGTAGTTCAGCAACATCTGGGGACCCACAGGTTGAGAAAGGCTGATCTAGACACTGGCTGGCTAGGTGGTTGAATGTGCTCTCAGCACTGGGGGTGGGACAGGTCCTCCATGCTTCGGAAGCAGCAGACTAATTTAGGGCCCCTAGTCAGCACTGTGTGGCAAACTCCAATGGATGCTTCCATCAGGGAGCAACCACTGCTGTCCCTCAGCATCTGCCGCCTGAGGCACTTGCCTCCTTCTGCCTAATGGTAGGGCCATCCCCATGCCACAGGGAACAGACAAGCCATTAAGGCATTGCTAAAGGGTGCAAAACTCTTCTAGTGCTGTGGCTTTGTTCTCATTCAGCTTCTACTCTTCTTAAGAGATCCTCTCAGCCCACTGATTGAAAAGCTGCGGAAGAGCTCTCTCAAGAGACTGTGTGCAGCATCACTCGGCTAGGCAGCAGGGAAGGCATGTGAACAGTGGCAAAGCTCAGAAGATCTCCAGGGAGATCTGGGGGAGATCCCGGTCTGAAAGCCTGGAGCTGAGAGCAGACAGGGACACAGCCAGGAATAAGTGATGGAGTGCAGAGGACAGAGTTTGGGAATCTAGGGAATCTCACACGATGGAACCTTGTTCCTGAGCTTGTTTGCAATTGTTTTTGATCATTTGATTTATTAGTTGCTCATGACAAAAAAAAAGAAGTCTCTAGCCAACTTCCAAAAAAATTAAGAGCCTAATACATGGCATAAAAATGAAAACAATACATGACAATAAAACCATTACGACAGCCCACAGCAAATGTCAACAGCAGAAAAGTGTTAGCAATAAACAGCAGGACGCTGATCACAATCTGTCAGATGCCTGGGGGAGGAGGGAGGTTTTTACCTGGCACCAAAAGGGGGTTAATGGTGGCACCTGGCAGACCTTCCTGGGAAGAGCATTCCCCGCAGTGGTGAGCCACAACCGTAAAGGCCATGCTCTTGCCGAAGTCTATCATAGTGTTACCTTTCTGCAGGATCTCCAGATGTTCCCAGAGGATGTCTCCTACAAAATCCGGTGCCAGCTCCAGGAAGCAGTCCTTGCCCAGAGCACAGAGGGCAGCTCCATTCATACAAAACTTCTGGAAGTCCACACCCTTCAGGCTGAACTCATTCACCGCCCACATCACCCAGTCCCGGACATGGGTTTCCGTCCATTGCTGAGGGTCTG
The DNA here is from genome assembly GCF_027172205.1 of Podarcis raffonei. Taxonomy (NCBI): domain Eukaryota; kingdom Metazoa; phylum Chordata; class Lepidosauria; order Squamata; family Lacertidae; genus Podarcis; species Podarcis raffonei. Next base: position 16,725,411 of record NC_070616.1, read on the forward strand.
CACAAAGAAGCCACAGGAGAGAGGAATTGAAAGGCAGCTGCTCTGCGCACCATCTCATAAGGCAGGTGGGGGGAACCTTTGGCCTTCCAGATGTTGCTGAACCACAACTCCCATCAGCCCCAGCAAGCATGGGATGATGATGGGGGTTGTAGCTCAGGGTCCTCACACCTAATCTAATATATGGTGGAAACATCATCACACTGGGAAAGGAGAGATTAAAGGCCATGAAGGGACCATATTAAACTTTGGAGCCTTTTATCTTTCTCCCCTTTAGCTGAATTTTCTCTCTTGCGGTCTGAATTTCTACTTCTACTGGGTGCTGTGGATTTTTCATGTGGACTTTAACTGTTTAGAGTGATTCCACTTTGTCCAGGCACATTTCCCGAAAAGTGGTCTATGAACCCATAGAGCAGCCACTGCCGTTTATTCTGAACTATAGGGGAGCTCAAAAGAATCTTAGGCAAATGATCACCACACTGGGGAAACTGTTATTTTCCTCATGTGCAACTTGAATGGACTGATTAATGGACCACCTTACACCTCCCATTAATGGACTAAAGCTTGTATGGTTAATTTTCTAAGATTTCCTTCATCAAGTGCCAGTCCTGCATTCATGTGACATTTACACCTTTTTGCTCCCCAGGGATGGTGATGTTCAGCAGCCATGTAATAAACGCTTTAGGGGAAGTTTGGACCCTGATCTGCACAACCAAATGACCAAGAGCAGATGCGAGAGCTCATTCAGTGAAACAGACGGTGTTCATTCAGAGCTGGATTCATGGGGAGCTCATTGTACCTTTGGGGATTCCCAGCCGCTGCTGCTCTTTCGTGAAACCGCTGAAGGTGGCCTTCAGCGCCTGCGACATCATTTCTTTGCTGCTTGGAGTTAACAAAGGCACGTCGGCACATTCCATATCTGGAAGAGAGAGAAAGGAGGGAAATGAGGATGGTTTAGCTGCAAAACGCAGGACAATGGGAGAGGCAGCAATCGTGACCCAGGTGCTGAGTCCTGAGTGGTCGTCGCAAGTCACCTGCCTTGGCGTGACCTTTTTCTCCCAGTCTGAATATTCATCAACGGGCAGTTTTATATTTGCTACACATTTAAATGAGTCAACACATCTTAAAAGAGGAGGCAAAGAGACAACAGGAGGAGGTTGAATAAGATTTCCCAAACTCCACTATTGCTGTGCTGTTCTTTGGTTCTGGAAAGAAAGGTGAGATTCAATGGGATGCTTTTTGTGGGCTGATTGTTTTCGCAGGACATTTCCTATTCCACCAATGCAGTCTAGCAGATCCATCTGTGATTTTGTGCAACTGCTTAGGAAATCAATCCTGAGGTTGCTGTTGGATTGTGATTCTAGACAAGCTCTTTGGGACGGCACAACGGCACTTTTTCCTTTGGGCCGGCCCTCACTTAAGTATACTGCACCCACCTCACAGTACACCAATTATACAAATTTCTATAAATTACCCCAGATTATCTTGTGGGAGACTTGTGTGAGGGAAAATTAATGATTTGGAGTCTCAGGCAGGATTTGATCAAATAAACAAGAAATGTTTTATTAAACAAAGGAAGTTTATGACACAAAGTGGGTAAAACAAAGGATACTTCAGGTTATAATATTATTTCAGGTAGCCGTTCACCTAATAATATTTATACTAAATCTAACTAGTGTTATGGACTTCTAATCAAGCACAGCTTCCTTTAAACTTCAGTTGCTTGTGTTCAGTTACTTTGCTTCAGCTGGATGTCACAGGTTTTTAGATTAAAGGGTAAGTGCTCAGCTTATTTCCCGTTATTTCCCTTCAGTTCTTTCTCAGATGTTGCATAGCTTAATACTTTGGTTCTTAAACAAGGTGGTACTTCCTGTCAGTTACACACCCCTTTGACAACCCTACTCCTGAGGTACTATACGTAACAGACCCAAAGGGATCACCACACCCCTCTTAACTGGTTTGGGAGTCTTCTCTTTTTGTAGAAGAATCTCTCCCCTCCTGACCTAAGTGAGACCTAAGTAGACTGTATCTTTCCAGGTTCTACTTCTCCTGGCTCAGCCTCAGCCTCCCAGTTAATTCCTGGCCTATTACTCTTACAGGACACCACAGAATGTCCTTCACACTAAGTGCAGAGACTCCTTTCTCTAGCTTTTGATATATTCCTCAGAGTGGATGTTTCTACCCAGAACTAACTCTCACTCCCTATCTCCCAACTTGTCTCCCCACCTATCTCCTTTTCAACTAGGTCTCCTGGAACCCCGGCCAATCAGAGACTGCCATTCGTTAACCATTTGCTGGCAGGGAAAAAGGAAATTAAAAAACTTGGTGACCCAACCTGCCCAGCAAAACAAACTTTTCCGTTACACTCCTCACCTAGGCTGGGGTTCAGCAGCCGAAAAGCAAGTGGGTGGGTGCTCAGCTCAGCTGTTTTCCCCCAGGTGCTTTTATGATAAACTCCGCCTGCTAAAATCCCTGTACTCTTAACCCCCTCCTCAGTGACAAGTATTCTGGGATCCATCTTTCACCCAGAGAGTCCTGCCCAGGTACCAAAACTTCCTGTTTCAAGAATGGGCAAGCCCAGCACTATCACTTTGTATCTTACAGAGGTTGATGGGCAAATGGGTCAGTTTTTCTCTTGATGGAAACATCACACTTTACTTGCCACGAACCCACATCAGGCATAGTGATTTCTTTCTCCTTTTTTTCAGCCCCCCTCCCCAAAAAAGAACTCCCTTGCTGATGCAGTAGAGAAACCATCTACACCAGGCTGCAATGGGACCACTAGAATAGCCTCCAAAGGGATTGACTGAAAGTGTCTAAGGGCATATCAATAATAATAATAATAATAATAATAATAATAATAATAATAATAATAATAAAAATAAATAAATAAATAAATAAATAAATAAATAAAAATAATAAAAATAAAATATTTATACCCCGCCCAACTGGCTGGGTTTCCCTAGACACTCTGGGCAGCTTCCAACAAAATATTAAAAATACAATAAAATGTCAAACTTTAAAAGCTTCCCTAAAGAGGACTGCCTTCAGATGTCTTCTAAAAGTCAGATAGTTGTTTATTTCCTTGACATTTGACAGGAGGGTGCCACTACCGATAGGCCCTCTTTCCTCCACAATTTCCAGGCATATTATTAATCTCTCATTGTACTTTAATAAGAACTGTCTACAGATGAAGAGGAAGGACAGTTTGGACCCCATGTGAGAGGTGGGCAAGGGGAGATGTCCCAGGATGAGAGGCTGTGAGAAGAGAAGGGTGAGCCCAGGTGAGAGCTGGCAGAGAACAACATCCCCTCTGTAGATGATGAAAGTCAAGATATAGTGATGAGGGAGGATCTTGTTTCTTTTTTCTGTTCCTCCTCTCTCACCGATGTTCAGAACAGTCAAGGTTGGCCACTCTCTAAGCGAAACCGAAGACATAAACCACAGGTTTTGCTGCAATGGTCAGAAGAGCTAACATTTTTCAGATGCAACCGGTTGGCAGACATTCACCAGTTAAAGAGTATGGTGTGGGAAAAGATAATCAGGCCATTGGATAATAAGTAACAGATTCCATGCATTGTTTAAATAATGTCGTTTGGATATTTAGAAGGTTTTATTAGCCAAGGCTCTGGAGAAATAAACACACACCCCAGCGCTCTCTGCCATCCGTCTTCCGCTCTGAGATAACACCGAGAGAAAGTGTCCAGGACACTTTTCCCTGACCCTCGAGCCGCTTGTTTTTAATGATGGGTTTGAGAGAGCTTGGAGGTTACAAGAGACCACCCAGAAACTGCTCCATCACCTTTGCAGCCTGGTTTGGAGGGCAGCTGTGTTGCTCTCCCGGCTATGGGAGAATGATTCAGAGGCAACCTGGGGCAAGGGGAAGGCGGGGGGAAGAGGGAGGAGGAGACGAACCCTCTTCAAGCAGAGAGAAAAACAGATGGACCAGAAATAGGTGTGCAGCTGGAGGCCATGCACACTTACTCAAAAGGAAGCCCGCTAAGCTTTATGCTGTGAACCATCCTGTGATCTTTAGATGAAGGGTGGTAAAGTTCAGCGAGGCTCTCTAGAGAGTAAGTGTGATCACATGGGATCAGAGCCTTCAGAGACATAATATAGTACGCATCAGGTCACTGAACAGCCAATCACAATGCCAGCCTTATTGAGCTGGAGAGAAAACCAGGTAACTCAACCGTACGTTTGTTTCATGGGAGTTAAGGTAAAGGTAAAGGGACCCCTGACCATTAGGTCCAGTCGTGGCAGACACTGGGGTTGCGGCACTCATCTTGCTTTATTGGCCGAGGCAGCTGGCGTACAGCTTCCGGGTCATGTGGCCAGCATGACTAAGCTGCTTCTGGCGAACCAGAGCAGCGCACGGAAATGCCGTTTACCTTCCCGCCAGAGCGGTACCTATTTATCTACTTGCACTTTGATGTGCTTTTGAATTGCTAGGTTGGCAGGAGCAGGGACCGAGCAATGGGAGCTCATCCTGTTGCGGGGATTCGAACCGCCGACCTTCTGATCGGCAAGTCCTAGGCTCTGTGGTTTAACCCACAGCACCACCCACATCCCTTTTCATGGGAGTTACTTTCAAGTAAATATGCACAGGATGAAGTTTTTCAGCCTCAACATGTAGCAGTGTGCATTGTCTTAAACCCAAAACCTATGAATGCTCAAAAGTAAACCTTACTGATTTCAAAGACGTGTACAGTGGTACCTCAGGTTACATACGCTTCAGGTTACAGACTCCGCTAACCCAGAAATAGTGCTTCAGGTTAAGAACTTTGCTTCAGGATGAGAACAGAAATCGTGCTCCGGCGGCACAGCAGCAGGAGGCCCCATTAGCTAAAGTGGTGCTTCAGGTTAAGAACAGTTTCAGGTTAAGAACGGACCTCCAGAACGAATTAAGTATTTAACCCGAGGTACCACTGTACTTCCAATTAAGTCTATTTGGTGAATGTTAGAAGGATGCTGGAATGAAGTTATATGGCTTTAGCAGAAATGTTATAAAGAATTAAGTAAAAATAGATTGTTAATGGGCCAAAGGGGGAAAAAGTAAGGTTAGATTGTGTTAAGATAAATTATAGGACAAAAATTGAGAAAGATGGAAAGGATTTGCTGAAATAGCTAACTGAACTAGAACACAAAAAAGGGAGGTGTGAGGAGGTCGTTGAAACAAGTAAATGAAAGATAAGATATGGAAATATTGGATGTGTTTTTTAATTGTTTCTGTTTCTGTTTTTGTTTCTGTTTTGTCAAGATAAGTAGTGTTTTTTGTTTTTCATGTATTGTATTGTATTGTTTTGCTTTGTTTAACTTTTTTTCTTCTTTTTGTAATCTTTAAACTCTTAATAAATATTACTTAAAAACAAACAAACAATTAAGTCTATTTGGGTCTGCAGCCTTTAAGGAGTGTGGGGAGCAACACTGTTGCTTCAGTCAGGCATTGAGGAAACTGAACAGGACGGAAGGCCTGTTAAAACATCTCTGCTAATAGCACAGGGGCACAAGGAGAGCCAACAGTATCCAGCTCCTCCTGGCTGCATCCAAGTTCCAGTTATACATGGATAATCTTGAGTTTTACAAGAGCGCAATGCTAGATCTCGAGGAGCAGATACCGAAACCCGACTCCGCCCCGCAAAGCGTTCGGATTTCACAATGGCATTTTCACCCACAACCATCAGCAAAATGCAGAGTTGCTATTGCGACATCAGCCTTGCAGCAGATAACGGATGGTAACTAACTTGAGATAAAGCAAAGCTCCAGGACAAGCTGAAGAAGTTTAGATACTGGCCTTGAAAGTGCAAGCAAAGGTCAAGCACCCCTTGTGAAATCAAGGGGCCAGGTTTGCTACCCAGGAGGGCCGCTGCACATGTGATGTGGTGGGCCATTCAGTGTCATCCCACCGGGCAGGCTGACTTCACAGCCACTCCCTGTGACACTCAGGGGCACCTCTAGGATGTGGTTGTGCTGGACTCAGGGATGGAGCATCTGCTTTGCACGCAGAAGGTTGCAGGATGAGTCCCCAGCAGCATCTCCAGGTAAGGCTAGGAGAGACATCTGCTTGAAATCTTGGACAGCTGCTGCCTGTCAGTGCAGGCAGTGCTGAGTTAGATGGACCAATGGTCATTCTCAGCATAAGACAGCTCACTGCGTTGCTGCATTCACAACCATGTTTGTCACATCCACATGCTGTGTCTTAAGCGTGTGTTTAATAGCCTTAGCTGCACACCTAAAATTATCGTGTGTGAAGTGGTCCCAAAACACACCTTTCAATAAGCGTAGGGGAGGAGAAGTTATCAATGGAAATGCATCTCTCTCTCTCCCCCAATTTCCTTAAGGAGAAGAATTCCAAAATGTAATTTGGCATGTGGGGCAACATACATTGCCATCCCACTTGCAGCTAGTAAAAATAACTCCTCGTTGGGTTTGCACGTGTGAAGCAGCAAATAAAAGAAAGAACTTTGCCACCATCCAGGAAGTGGACTTTAAAATGATATTGCCTCTGTTGGGATCCAAATCAGGGTAGGTCTTTTTTTGCTGCAAATCTAATTATATTTAAAACCCAGGCCATGCAGGGAGAGAAACTGGAATGGCGAGAAAGAGCACCCATGTTCCTCCCTGGGGTCTATAAGACAAAGGGCATCACCCGCTCCTATTATTCTACTATGAGTGTCCCAATCTGTGTGGTTCTCCATCAGAGGCCTCCTTGCTCCTCTAACTCACACAGTAGCCAAGCTGAAATCAATGTCCGGTTGGTCACAGCAGGAGTAGCCTGACCTGGTCAGCCGTTCTGCTGCCCCTCCTGTCTCAGGATCTGATGGATGGAGCCAGAGGTCAGGGACCAAGCTCACTGCTGTCTTCTGCAGGAGCAAAACATCTTTCTTCCCCACCACTCTCCATCCTCGTCTTCTTACTCAAACTAGACAGGGAAAGATACCCGATGCATCATTGTCACGAGGGCAAAGAGCAACTCCAGCTGTTCTGCAGACCCCGGAACTGAAGGAGGCGGCAGCAGCAGAGGCTGGCCCATTTGAGTGAAAGACACACTGCTCCACCAACCTCAATCTGCCCCCAGCCACCCCATCCACCAGATATGGGAGGCAGTGCTGCCTAACAGGTTCCTCCTCCTGAGAATCAGAGTTGCCCCTTGTCCTCCTCAGCAGGGAGGAGGACCAAACTGGAATGAGTTGGCCCTGCCCATCATTGGCTCTGGTGCCACCTACTGTTAGCCTCCCAGTTCCCAATGGGACCCAGCCAACACTGGGCAGCAGAGAAGAACAAGAAGCAGGAAGCCCAGATTGGCCTTGAGAAGATCACCATGCAAGGGTTCTGGTGCAGGTGGTAGAACAACAAATATTGCCTTGCTGAAAAAAATAATCCAAAGAACGCAATGACAATATTCAAATTTGAACTAAACGAAGTCAAGTCGTGGTGGAGGGAAGTCACAGGGTGGGGGGTGGTGGTGTGGAGTTTATGTTTGTAGTGTAGGGTGTATATTCTTTTTCTTTTGGTCGATTTTGTATCAGTATTTGTTTATTTTACTTTTATTTTCTGTATCATTTATCAAGAAATAAATAAAATTAACAAATTAAAAACAAAAACAAAAAAATAAACATTGCCTTGCTGGATCCATCTATTTCACTGCTCTGCTTCCATCCTTGCAGCTGCCAGCTGGAGATTTAATAAAGATGGACTGCATTTTTTTCCCAGGAATAGGTGAATCATGGTGCCAATGACATTGTTTAGATGCTGGGAAGAATCAGCATGTGCAAGGACTTCCTGCCCCACCATAAATCAATAGAAACCCTGCCCTGGTGCAACCTACGACTGAGAACAAGGTAAGATTCTTAGAGGTAGAAGTGGCTGGTAAGGTGGGATGGGGACCCTTCTTTCACTTCCTGACAGGCGGTCAGCTGCTGCTTCCCCTGGGAGGGCGAGCAAATGACCCAGCAGGTATGCCAGGCAGACTCTGTTGGTGTGTTTGCACCACACTGGACTCACTGCTCCTTGGCCACTCCCAATAAACAACAACAGCAAGATGCTTCTGCTTAAAGGAATTATTTAAAGTCACCTAGAAAGATGTCTACTAAGGTACTCCTTCCCTCTTTTCAATGCCTGGTCCCAGGACTTTTTTCACCCGGAACTCGCTGGAATTCAGTTCCAGCACCTCTCAGGTGGGTGCCATTGCCATTCTAAGACAAGGAGGGAGGCATCCATCATGAGTTCCAGCACCTCTCTTTCTAGATAAATAGCACTAGCTGGTCCTCCTCACATTCACCACGGCTGAGACTGCAATCCCATGCACACCCATCTGGGACTTAGGACTGCACTGCCAAAGGGGGACTTTCCTACCAGGATTACTCGAGAGTTGTAAAGAGCTACAATTCAAACACAAGCACATGGGGGCAACCCACTCCCCCCCCCAATTGCACATATAACTTTCATCCCTTACCACCAACACACAGAGAGATAACTCATCCTGTCTACATAAGGTATTTCAGTATTTATGGAAGGTACGTAAAACACCCAGGATTTAAAAATAACTGCCCTTATTCAACTTAGAGATGTCTGACGTTCATTCATAAACACCAAATACATATAAACAACCATGTGTTGTTTACGTAGCTCTAGAAGTTTCTGCTGACTATTAGCTGCTGATTCCCTGCCTCTTCATTTTTAAAAGTTTCTATTTAAAGTAAAGTAATAATTTCTAAATCTGCATTAGATTTTTAATGGAAGCGAATAACAACGAAGTGAGCGCTAAATTTGTGCTATATTCTGCTATATTTCAGGAAGTGGTTTTTACGTCATGTGAACGCTTGAATATAATGAGGAGGTTAACAGTTTGGGAATCATCAGGGGAAACAGAAGGAAGTGCTATGTGACAGCAGCATATGGTTCTCCCCTCCCGTGACCATTGGCCAACGCTGCCTGGGTTCGATGAGAGTTGCAACCCAAGAACACCTGGAGGGCACCATAAAGAAACAGGGTGGCACCTCTCACTGAGGACCTTTATCCACATTATGTGTAACTTGCATAACTACAAACCTCCAAACCTGATATTCCCTTGAAATTGGTGTAAAGGTTTAAGTGCCGGTTTTGTACCACAAACCCTGAGTTTTGTGCCACCACCTCTCAATGCGTATTGACATACAATCACACGCACACACCTGCAAACAGCATGCTCATGTCCCCTCAAAGTCTATGCTGAAGTATTGTGCTACTTTGGTTATAAATTTACAGGAGATGCCAGTTTTGGGAGTTTGTAGTTAACACAAAGTATGTATTCACACACACACACACACACACACACACACACAAAATACACATAGAGGGAGACACTATAAAGAGATTTCCACAGGCACTTTCTCCTTCAAAATCTACTTTGTTCAACAATCCATCTACAAGGATTGATAAACTCAGGACCCAAAGACCTTGGCCAAGCCTTTGAGCAAGTCCATCTCTCATGGCCTGACCTCCATTGGGGAGACCAACACAAAGGAAATATGCTATGGAAATATTCCACTGGATTTCCAGAGATAAAAAATTATGTATACGGTAATGGTCTCCACACAGAAATCCTACCACAAACACAAGACCAATAAATTATATTTCACGTGCACAATTAACATAATTTTGGGCCATTGTATTTTCCAGGCACCATTTCCCACAAAGAGGTGATCAAATGTCAAATAACTACCATTATAGACAGCAGATTTTTTTTGTTTGTTTCCAGGGTCACATGATTAAAAGAGCACAGCAAAAGCCTCCCAGCAGAAAAGAAGTCATAGTATCATAGACTTGAAGAGTTGGAAGGGGGAATGAGAATCATCTAGTCCAACCCACTGCAATGCAGGCATCTTTTGCCCAACATGAGGCTCAAATCCACAACTCTGAGATGAATTCTCTCATTCTCTACTGACTGAGCTGTTCTAGGTCCAGACTTCCCATTGCCACACTAGTTTTTCCACGTGCAGGAAGCCAGAGTCTTACCAGATCTGACCCTGGGAAACTCCTCCACTGCTCTCCATTCTGATAGCTAAATGCGCGAGTCCTGCCCCTCTTTTGAGTTTTGCTTCTTTGCACCCCAATAACCTGTTGCCTTGAGAAGTGCAAAGCAAATCTGGGTGCACAGGAAGTCTCTGCTGCTTCCTGGAGCCATTCATGCTCCCTTCAGGGCAAACACACATCCCAGGCAGAAAGCTCCCCCCCCCAATAATGATAAGTTAAGAAACAGGCCAAATTGTCAGCATTTTGTAGCACTCTAAACCAGACACACTCTGTAACTAACCCTGGAAGCAACACCCCCACATTTTCTTCTGCAATAAGACTTGTTGGTTGGTGCAAGGGGAGAGAAGACATCTGTCAAGTGTGTATGCAAAGAGAGAGAGAGAGAGAGAGAGAAAGAGAAAGAGAAAGAGAAAGAGAAAGAGAAAGAGAAAGAAAGCTAAATTTCAAGATTTCTCAGAATTTGGGCAGGTTTTCTTAGAAACCCTTGCAGCTCTACATCAAGGAATTCCCCTCCATACCAATGCCAGGCCCTCTACCCCCCCCCTTTCAAAGCAGCCAGCCTCCCCTGAGATAATCGCCTCTAATCCCACTAACCACTTTGCTAAATAGCTCTAATCCTTCCCCAAAGGATCAAGTGAAGAGGACAAGGGGGGAAAGGGTCAGCTCAACTTGTAATAGACGCCAAGGCTGGGAATGAATGAGAGAAGGCAAGCGGGTGGCAGGGCGACCCACACAGTCCTTGGAAGTGGGAGAATCGCTCATTCATTTGATGGCCATTTACCCACAGCCAAAGCCCAGAAGCGATTTAATTGCTAGGATGCCTTTAAAAAAAATGAAAAAAGGCTGGATTTGTTTCACCAGCAACTAGAGAGAAACCACTGCAGGAATGGAGACTTCCAGTTGGACGGACTCACAGGAAGGCTGCTGGCAGCTTGGAGCTCTCAAAGGTCTCCCACAGTAGCCAGAGACCTCTCCAGGAAGAGATGCTTCGGGGTGCCAGGACACCAGCTTCTGTGGCCTCCAGGCACTTGTGGTTGAGGGAAAAGCAAGGAGCCAACCTGTGCAAGACCAAAGCCAAGGCAGTGCTGGCCAAAGGGTTGCAGACATGAGTGCCCAACGGGCAATGCAAGCTCTGCATTGAGATACACTCACATTCTGGGTTGCTGCCCAAACTTCCCATATTTCCTCAACCCGCAGAATCATACACACTTAATTGCCTTCTCATTCACATTTCTCACAATAGTAACAACAATACTGATCTCTCTTATAAGATGCTACAGGTAGAGATAATGGGCTGGTTCACAAGTTGCATGGACAACAGTGGAGGAAGCCGCTCAGGCACTGGGGGCGGCATGCCCAGGGGCACGGCAAGCCACCCATAGGGGCAGGGCACACTGCGGGGCCTCCAGAGTTTGCCTGCCTCCTCCCACTCAGCTGCCCTACAGTTTGGGGGAAGGCAGCAGGTGGACCGTTTGGGCAGCGCGGTGCCTGCGTGTGCCCAAGCCACCACGAGACACGTGGCTTGGGCACACTGCAGGCCCTGCAGTGAGTGCCGCCCAGCATTTTGTCACCCCCCTTTGTCATTGGTGACACCTGGGGTGGCCCGCACCCGCCGCACCCCCCTTCCTCCACCCCGTGCAGAGCTCTGGCGTTTCACAAACAAAGGCTTCATCCATATGGTCGGCTGAACAAGGAGGGTAGTGCGGTGCACAGGCGCCAGCAGGAACATCAGATTGGCTCTGCTAGGGCATTTGTACTCAACTCTCTTGCCACTGCCACCTGGTCCTCCTATGCAGCAGCAACTCACCAGCCGTTTTCTTTAGACTTTGCACCTTCCACCAATGCAGCCTCCCTGACTATGGATGTGCATCTCCTGGTTCCAGTCACCTGATACGCCTGCAATTGCAAACCATCTCCATTTCTGCCGCAGTGCCGGCATTTATGGATGTCAATGGGTTGCAAAATCACAAGCCTTCAAAGCACCACTGTTCAAATTGCAGAGGTGGAAGGACTCCCAAACAGCACAGCACGGTGCTGTGGCCTTGATGCAACGATATGGATGAATCCGATGCACCAGCAGTCATGTGACACAACCAGCTCCCCATATAAATGTTGCCATCACACAATGTGGTTGCCAGATTTCATTTCCTGCATGTTGCTCACCAAGCTGGATGACAATAAAATAGGAAGCGACTCTGCCATCCTTAATGGGACCAGATGTTACTGGGAGAGAGAGAGCCACAAAGTAGTAACACCCACTCAGCCACTGACAAACGTAAAAATGGAGTCCATAAGCATGCCCCAAAGTGGTCAAGGCTTCCATGAGATTGGCAACAAGCAATGGGAGCCTAAGGTACCCCCCTCCACAGAAAAGCTAACCAGATTGCTTGATAAATTCACGGAGGACAAGGGTATTAATGGCTAGTAGTCATGATGGCCTATATTGTAGTTGCTACGACTCTGAATACCAGGAGGGGAAAGGGTTCTTGTGCTCGGGTGTCCTGCTTGAGGATTCCCCATAATGGGCATCTGGTTGGTCACTGTGAGACTAGGTGGGTCACTGGCCCGATGGAGCAGGACTCTTATTATGTTATTCCTGGGCCTCCCCTACACACCCACATGCATGCATGGAACAATAAGCATTTACGAAGCCATTCATTCATCCACCCTAGGCTGGAAATTCCCACTACTGGCCTGACCACAAGTCAAGTTCTCTCCATCAAGTTCTTGCCCCCTCATTTATGCAAATCACTGTGTAACGCAAGACAGATGGAAACCGCATGGCAAAGGACAAAGATGACACTGATCCCAGTCACTCTCTGGCATCCTCCCTCCCCTTTAGCTCCTCCAAATTTCAGGCGGGCTTTCCCCTCCTATGAAAAGATTCCAGTTGGCCGGCTGTTCCCTGGCTAGAAACCAGAGGCCTGTGACTAAGACCCAAAAGCAACTGGGTGATGCCCACCACGAAGGTTGGTTCAGATGCACAGGGTGGGGAAGCAGTGACCCTGCGGATGTCACTGGACTCAGACTCCCACCCACGCCAGTCTACCGGACCAATGGCCATGAATGATGGGAGTTGTAGTCCACAATATCTCTACTTTAGATTCTGGTCAGTGACTAGTGGTAGGGGGGCTCTTTGGGGAAGTTTTCAGGCCTGGGCTCTGTATCTCAAAGTGGGCTGTCAGCAAGTACTGTGGTCATAGAATCATCATAGCTGGAAGGGAAACCAAGGGTCATCTAGTCCAACCCCCTTCATTGCAGGAATCTCAACTAAAGCATCCAGGACAGATGGACATCCAAGCTCTGCTTAAAAACCTCCAAGGAAGGAGAGTCCATTATCTCCCGAGGGAGTCATAACCACCACTCACTCCCCATGTGAGGGCTGGCAGAGGGTGGAGAAAAGAGATATTCATATAACTATTTGTGGCATTTTTATCCAGCCTTTCTGCTGAAGCTGCTCAGGGCTATGTGGCTGCTTTCAGTTTGGTCCTCACAACATCCCTGTGAGGTAGGTCTTGACTGAGAGATGATGTGGATTCTTAGCCCAATAATCAGACCATCAGGACATCACATGAGCTCTGCAAAACTGGAGTTTGCTCTGGGAATACGAATCCCTATTTTAGACTCGCCGCATTGGAATATTGTGCTAGACAACTAGGCAGATTTGCTTATCTGGAGACCTCAGGTCACCCAGGCAAGACTCTGCAATGCAAGAGGCAATTGCCTGCCTCAGTTATCTATGCTTAATTATTAGCAAGTCCACCAAAAACAGAAGAAAATTGTTTGGTGGGTGTAAGGGGAGAGGGGACGCGGGTGGCGCTGTGGGTTAAACCACAGAACCTAGGACCTGCCAATCAGAAGGTCGGTGGTTCGAATCCCCGCAATGGGGTGAGCTCCCGTTTCTCGGTCCCTGCTCCTGCCAACCTAGCAGTTCGAAAGCACATCAAAGTGCAAGTAGATCAATAAGTACCGCTCCGGCAGTAAGGTAAATGGTGTTTCCGTGCACTGCTCTGGTTCACCAGAAGCGGCTTAGTCATGCTGGCCACATGACCTGGAAGCTGTACGCCGCTCCCTCGGACAATAAAGCGAGATGAGTGCCGGAACCCCAGAGTCGGTCACAACTGGACCTAATGATCAGGGATCCCTTTACCTTTAAGGGGAGAGAGGGAGGGTTCAAGGAGGGGCAAAATGGTCTCCGCCTATAAGTGAGAGGGGGAGAGTAAAAAAAGAAGTGGAGGCTAAAACTACAGTTCGAAAAGGTGTCCAAAGAGTGTTGTTGCTGTTGAGTCATTTAGTCGTGTCCGACTCTTTGTGACCCCATGGACCAGAGCACGCCAGACGCTCCTGTCTTCCACTGCCTCCCGCAAACCAAAACCCCCCCACAAATATGAAGGATGCATTTCAGACCACAGGACAATGGCAATAACGGCAGGTTTCTTTTCACCAGGAAAACCAGCATCTCTAGTTGGCTCTAAAACAGGATTAGACAAATTTGTGGAGATGAAAGGCTATCAGTGGCTACCAGCCACAATGGCTCTGCTCTGCCTCTGCAGCTGGAGGTAGCAATGCTTCTGAACGTCAGTTGCTGGAAATCACAGGAGGGGAGAGGGCTCCTGTGCTTGAATCCTGCTTGTGGCATCTGCATGGCCACCATGAGCCAAGGATGCTGGACTAAAAGAGCTACTGGCTGGATGCACTAGAGCTCCTCTTGCGTTCTTTGGTTCTTACCCCCTTTCCAAGAGGCAGAGAGCGACCGCAAAGCCCAACTCTGTGTTGCCACTTGGATCACCCACCCCTTGGACATCCGACCTGCCCTCTGGAGGCCCTGCCAAGCTGCAGGCGGCTGGTCCAAAAGGCCTCCTAGCAGCCTGGGCTGGCTTCGTTCCCTCGTGGTTGAGAGAGAGAGAGAGAGAGAGAGAGAGAGAGAGAGAGAGAGAGAGCATCGTAAAAGATGGCTCTGACGAAGGCAAAGGAGTGGAGGAGGTGGAAGTGAGGGGGGGGCCCTTCATGACCACAAAGAAAACATCTCCTTGAAGCGCAGACTTTTCCCAAGATATGTCATGAGATTCCCTCCCTCCCTCCTCCTCCTGTTCCCTTCCTCCCTTTCCATCTCTCCAGCCTGGCTCCTGCTGGCTGGCTGGCTGGGGCTGACTCCAGAGCCAGCCCAGATGAGTAAGGCAACTGACATGGGGAGTGGAGCCTGAGCAGGAGGAGATGAAAGGGAGGAGAGCCCAGCCTGCCTCCTCCACTGCTGCCTAGTCAGAGAGGAGGGGAGAGCCAGGACTGGGCCAGACCCTCCCAGCTGCTGCCTCTTATTAGGCCCGCCAGATTAGCAAGCACGCATTTACACATGCTGGCATGCAGCCACACCGGTGCAAAAGCAGCCTGGCCTCTGCAACTGAGTCCCCATTTCAAGCAGGGCTAGAGACAGGCCTAGCTGCAGGCAACGCGGCCCAGGAATCATAACCAAGTAAAACGGGTGGGGAGAGATGGCTCGGGTTCAAATCCTAGTTCAGCTATGAAGTCGCAATCTTTTAAACTAGCCTACTTCACAGGGTTGTTGGGAGGGTAACAGAAGAAAGAGAACCTCATACAATGCCCACAGCTCCTCGGAGGAAGACTGCAAGATAAATGCTGCCTATTTAAAGCACCCCCCCAAAAAAACTCCTGGGAACTGCAGTTTACCCCTCACAAAGCTACAATTCTCAGCATCCATAACAAACTACAGTTCCTAGGTTTCTTTTTTTTTGGGGGGGGGGAGCTTTAAATGTAGAATGTGTACACTGCCAAAACATAAATCATCATCATGAGAAACCATCTCCATCCTATGCATGGGGTTGTTTTGGTTTCCTTCATTCGCAGGCTGGAAGTAATAATGTATTCAATCTATAATCATATTACTTAGCATCGATACACGACATATGAAGAATTCAAGGCATGTCAGGCTGTCTGCACAGCAACCCTGCATTCATTTCCTAAGCTAATGGATGGAGGCCTGGGCAGAGTGGCTTGCCCAAGGCTAGCTAGTGAATTCAAGGCTGGGGTGAGATTTGACCCAGGAACTTCTCATTTTACATGCTTCGATCCTGCTGCTTTGGGTTCACACATGCAGCCAACGCAGAACTGAACCCCACCCAGTGGCTGATGTTAGCCCCCCATCAGAGTGACCTCAGCTGATTGATGGGTGGCCATGGTTTTGGAGAAATGGACCACTGGCAGGCCAAGGTTGGCCAGAGTGGTGAACGTTCCTCACCTCTGGTATAGATAGCACTAAGTCAGATGGAGCAAGAGGCTGACGTGGTGAAAGGCACCTTGTCAAGTACTTAACCTCTGGACCTATCAAAGAGGCACAAAAATGTCTACAGTATCAGTTCTAGGCTTTGCGGGGTTCTTGGGCAAGAAGATGGCCTCAGGAAGAGTTATGATCACCCTGCATTAACCTATCTCAACCTCTCTGCAGTGGGCCCCCTCCCAAGGCAAAGGCAGCCAGACACCCAGCAATGCCAACCACCAGTGCCTGCCATGACCACAGCCTGCGACATCAGAGTGTGTCCTCTACATTTCTCTCCTCGCCCCCCTTTTAGTGAGAAGATCACTGTGTGCCAAAATTAAATCCCCCCAACAGTTTGGGGCACACTAAGGGACACCAGACTAGAAGCAGAAATGACACGATGAGCATCAAAGCATCAAAGGCTGCATCTCTTGGGACTCTTCCAGGGATGTAACTGGAGAAGATTTCACTGAAATACATCAAGGAACTCCTGGGTCCTCCCCCCCCCCCAATTCCTCCCTAGGTGTTGTCTCTGTCCTCCTATGTTATTATTTACTCACAGTTGGATCCCGGCCTTCCTTTGAGGATCTCAGGAGAGCTTAAGACAGAGCATCTCCTTCCTTTATCCTCCCCAAAACCCTGCAAGGTCCATTAAGGCTGAGAGATACAGGCAGGCACAAAATGAGCATGGATTCAATTTTCCATGACACCATCCATGCACCATATTTGCCACACCACACTTTATTATACTTCCGTTTTGCTAATGCAAAAGAGTTCTTAGGAGACCCTCTTGTTCCCTTCTCAGAGCTGCAATTCCCAGAATGGCTTAGCAGTCAATCCCTCTTCCCAGAGAACTCTGGGAAATGTAGCTCTCAGAGGAGAAGAGGAGAGGGGTCTCCTACTAACTCTCACCCCCACTTAACAAACTACAGCTCCCAGGATTCTTTGGGGGGAAACCATCACTGTTCAAAGAAGTACCATGGCACTTTAAATGCATGGCATGCGTATGCAGCCTGAATATATACTGCATTTGTAACCATATAGGTTGATTAGATATGCACATGTCAATGGCTACCCAAGCAAAAAAAGGCCTTCAAGACTGACCATTTTGTGGGAAGGATGCAAGCACATCCTAGAACTTCAGAGTTGCACATTTAAAGTAATTTAAAGCATGCTGTAGGCCCAGTGCAACAATGATACTTTTGTAAAAAAAAATGACTTTCTGCAGTTTGGAAAGTGATGGGGAAATGCCTTGAAAAGTGTGGGGTGGGCAAATGATTTTCCTATTAATCCAGGGGTCTGCAAACTTTTTCAGCAGGGGGCCAGTCCACTGTCCCTCAGACCATGTGGTGGGCCGGACTATATTTTGAAGGGGGAAAATGAATGAATTCCTATGCCCCGCAAATAACCTAGAGATGCATTTTAAATAAAAAGACACATTCTACTCATGTAAAAACACGCTGATTCCCAGACCGTCCACGGGCTAGATTAAGAAGGCGATTGGGCCGGATCCGGCCCCTGGGCCTTTGTTTGCCTACCCATGTATTAATCCCTGGCTCATTTTGAGCCTGCCCCGGGAGCAAATCAGGATGAACGCAGGATTGTCATATAACCTCGTCGCAAACGAATCAGAGCAAATGCTCAGTGGAGACTGGGCATAGTCAAACCACCACATATACCTCGTGTGAGCAAATCAGGATAAATGTGGACATGTTTCATGGAGGATCCATACAGCAGATTTAATCCCCAATTCCTGTCTTTTGTTACAAAAGCTCAGGGACCACCAGGTTTCCTAGTAGCTTTGATCAAGGAGGTACAGCTACTAACATGAATTTGACCAAACTGTGGGAGGCAGTGGAAGACAGGAGTGCCTGGCGTGCTCTGGTCCATGGGATCATGAAGAGTTGGACACGACTAAACAACAATAATAAAATATGGCTGGCTCCTTAATAGCTGCAATGCAGATTCAAAAGTTGCAAAACCAAAAAGCTGAAGCAAGTGATGGTTGGAAACATCGCTTGCCCTTTCCCCTGAAGCCCTCGACAGCCACAACATTTCCCCTCAAAGCACAATGGTTGTTCCTTGGCAAGAGAATCTCTTCCTGGCTCTCATTCCCCATGGGGTGATTGTGGCAAGAACTGTAGATACAGGCTTCTGTATGGGAAGGAAAGACAGCGTGGTCTACTCCATGCGATGTCAAACTACAACTCCCATCATCCCCGAGAGTTGGCCAGTGGTGACTGGGGCTGATGGGAGTTGTAGTCTCTGAGAAGCCAAGAGTGGCATAAATTGGAGTGGCACCCCATTTTATGCACACAACAGCCTTGCGAGGTAGACTAGGCTCAGCAGACACCCTTCCTTTACTCCACGTCCTAGACTACACAAGTAGTTTCACCCAACTTTTGGTGGATATTTCACAAAATCTGTAGAAGACAGGGTTGCAGTGTTATAAATGTTTAAATCAGTGAAAAGGGTTCTTTCATTTGATCAGGGGCGTGCAATAACAAGTGTGAGAACCCTGAAGACACTTGAGTTCAGTGAGAACTTACCAGCAGTCAAATTAACTTCAGACACTTCCTTCCAGTTACAAAATTGCATATCTGAAGGAGGAAGGGGTTTCTGAGGGACGCAAATAAGTCTTAAGGACAGGGCAGGTGGGAGAAACCAACATAGCGATGCTGTTGGACTACAAGTGCCATCGGCCCCAGTCAGCATAGCCAATTGTCTGAGGGATGATGGGAGATGTAGTCCAATATCTGGAGGACAACATGTTGGCTCCCCCTGCCTTAAAGCTAGTAAGGAAACCCCACAAAGCAGACCAGGGACAATTTGAGAAAAGAGAGGGTGCATCTGACAACTTCACACTCTATTTCTCATTTTTCCCAACCTTAAATACACATCTCCAGATTTTCATATCAGTTTGTGCTTTGTTTTTAATAAAAACAAATCCTCGTGAAAATTCGTCTGTATTTGAGTGCAAATTTCGCCTAATGGATACACTGGGGTTTTTTGTTTTTGTTTTTACAATCAAGCAGTGTCTAAATTTTATGAACTAAATATATACACTACAAACCAATTTTCCATAATATAATGCCTTTCCTATGTTCCTTTCACTGATATATACATTTCTATGCACACCTTATCCTGGTATATTCATTTGTGCACAAGTTAATTGGATGAAGAGCTGAATTGTGAAATTTAGAGAGTTTAGAATTCTGTGTTTCAGTTTGTGTATTCTTTCAGAAAGTGTGGATTAGGGAGGTCTGCCTTTAAATGTGAAACTGAACCGGATTTCTCTCCCCTTCCCTGCTCCCTCCCCCCTCCTTACTTGAGCATGCCCAATGGCCATGGAAAGCTGATTGGCTGTTGGGAAGGTGGGGGCGGAGAGAGAAGACCAAGGAGAGGTGAATGGAATGGCATATCCTGGAAAGGGGCGAGGCTGGCAGGAATGCTGAATGCAAGCACTCCACACTGCAACACTTTAGCTGCAGTACGTAATACTTGGTTTTGCCTTCTCCACTCTGAAAACCAAAACAGCTTTGTAAGGAGACTAAGGGGCGGTAATAATATTTTATCTGTTCACATTTCTGCTGAAAAACAATTGCAGCGATGCTATCTAAAACATTCCAATGATAAAATGATAAAAGCGTACCAATATAAATGGCACAACAATGCCATTTACCCAAACTAGCTCAGAGTATGCTGGAAAACACAGGAGAATTGATATGCACACAGCCCAGAAGTTTGGGTAAAAGAATTCTAAGCATTTACTATTAGTGACCTGTTTTCCAACTCCATACTTGAATAACTGAAACAATGCCAAGGTTTCCTTATAACCCTCTGACGGCGAACACACTGTTTACCCTACTGATGAGGTGAATGGCTGAAAAGTCTGCAATCCAGCAGGTAAAGAGAGGGCAATTTTAGGTTGCCTTCATTAGCAGTCCCTGGGCTGTGATTGGCTCCTCCAGGAAGCTACACCCTCGGCAGAGAAGCAAATGCATTTAGCAATTGCTCTTTGCTGGTGGGTAAAAATAACCCTAGGGGGGAAACCAAAAAAACTCCCTAGAACTGTGCGATCAGATCTGCTCCTCTCTGGGTCCCCTCCCTCGAAGCTTGTGCTGATAACTTGCCTTGACCGCAAGTTAAAAAAGAGGCCCTAATGGCAAAAGTCTTGATAGCACAAGGATGGAAGAATGAGGAAATTCCAACAAAAGAACAGTGGCAAGAAACATTGATGAGTTATGCAGAGTTGGCTAATTTGACATACAAACTGCGTGATAAGGACAACTGTGACTTTAAGGAAGAATGGGAACTTTTTACAAATTATCTAAAAAATCAACAAAATGAACTGGACTCCTTGGCAGGTTTTGAATAAACATTCACAAATTTATTGGTTTACATGATAGATAAGGCAAGGATATGTATAATTTTATAACATGCAGAGAATAATATGTGCAGAGAAATCAGAGAGAGGAGCTGAGGGAAATCCTTGGGGGGGGATTGAAGGGGGGAAGGGGGGAAATAACGTATGTGATTATATGGTCTGATAATTTGTTATGTTGAAATTGCTTATTAAAAATATTTTTTAAAAAGAGAGAGGCCCAAACAGCTCCCAGGGTAGCCAAATAGAGGGAGTGGCTCCTCAGGCAGTTCCTTCTCCACCAGGGTGACCTGAGGTAAAAGAGGACAGGGCTCTTGCGCCTTTAAGAGCGCAAAACAACCTTAAGAAGACATCTGAAGGCAGCCCTGTATATATATATATTAATGTTTAATGCTTTATTGTTTTTATATATATGTTGGAAGCCGCCCAGAGTGGCTGGGGAAACCCAGTCAGATGGGTGTGTGTGTGTTATAAATAATAAAAATATTACTACTACAGTGGTACCTCGGGTTAAGAACGTAATTCGTTCTGGAGGTCCATTCTTAACCTGAAACTGTCCTTAACCTGAAGCACCACTTTAGCTAATAGGGCCTCCCGCTGCAGCTGCGCCACCGCCGCACGATTTCTGTTCTCATCCTGAAGCAAAGTTCTTAACCCAAGGTAATATTTCTGGGTTAGCAGAGTCTGTAACCTGAAGCATCTGTAACCAGATGTACCACTGTACTACTACTGAATAGGATGTCCCTATTTCCATCAGATAGGGACGCGGGTGGTGCTGTGGGTAAAAGCCTCAGTGCCTAGGGCTTGCCGATTGAAAGGTCGGCGGTTCAAATCCCCGCGGCGGGGTGCGCTCCCGTTGCTCGGTCCCAGCGCCTGCCAACCTAGCAGTTCGAAAGCACCCCCAGGTGCAAGTAGATAAATAGGGACCGCTTACTGGGGGGAAGGTAAACGGCGTTCCGTGTGCTGCGCTGGCTCGCTAGATGCAGCTTTGTCACGCTGGCCACGTGACCCGGAAGTGTCTTCGGACAGCGCTGGCCCCTGGCTTCTTAAGTGAGATGGGCGCACAACCCCAGAGTCTGTCAAGACTGGCCCATACGGGCAGGGGTACCTTTACCTTTACCTTTATTTCCATCAGAGAAATGTTGGTGGGTATGCGAGGGCCATCTCACCCAACCCCCTGCAGTGCAGGAATCTTTTGCCCAACTTGGGGCTCAAACCCACAGCCCTGAGATCAAGAGTCTCACGCTCTACCACCTGAGCTAACCCAGTTGGGAACACGGTGCCTGGGCTGGGAAAGTCCTCTTCTTCCTTTCAGCAGGTGAAGCTGCTCTTTTGGGAGCAAATGGAAACAGCTGGCCCCTCTCTAGCTGGGAAACGCAGCAACCTCGACTCATGCAAAAGCTGCGAGCCTTGGGGTTGAGCGCTGAGTCACCGACGGAGCCAAAAAACTGGAAGCCAAACAACAGATTCCAGCCAGATGGGTCATCTGCAACTCAACCTAACCGGGGGATGACGTGGTTTGCCCCTACCCTGGAGAAACATCCAGCACACCTGGGAAAAATGTGGGAAATGATGGAATCAATAAATATTTATTACTGAGTCCACAATATTTGGACGGAGAATGTAAGCATGGCCAAAGGCCAGCGGAGGGAGAGAGCTCTTGGCCGGCAAGGCAGGCCTGTTTAATTTGATATCTGCTTGGAAAAGGGGAAGCGAAGCAAGGCAGGGAAGGAGTAGCCGGCGAGAAGCAGCCTTGTTGCCAAGACGAAGGACAGAAGCAGCGGCAGGAACTGGCTCTGTGTCTGTACTTTGGAACTGAAGGGCCACCCCAACACTTTGCCAGTGGGCAATTCCATTTGAAAACTGCACATTGTTTGCCGGATGAATGAGATTTATTATCGATTCAAAGGAATAATACAGGGTTGGCTAGTCAGGCTCAAAGATGGAGCTGTTAACACCAATGGAAACAGCTAACGTGAAAATGCAATGAAACTATTTTTTTCTAAATCTTATTTATTGATTTATTATTGATTGATTGATTGATTTTTCACCAAAGAAGACTTTACACATTTTTACGTAAACTGTGCAATGCAATGAAACTAACTCAGCAGCACTTGACAGCCATGAATCAAGACCGTGGGGCGACAAAACAAAATGGTAGCCAGGTAGTCATGACTGCCAACTACTAGACCATGAAGGTCTTAATCTCAGGGTTGTGGGTTGGAGCCCCATGTTAGGCAAAAGATTCTTGCAATGCATGGGGTTGGACCAGATGACTCTCGTGGTCCAACAATTCTATGATTCTATGAACTGATCGAGGGACGTGGGTGGCGCTGTGGGTTAAACCACAGAGCCTAGGACTTGCCGATCATGAGGTCGGCGGTTCAAATCCCTGCGACGGGGTGAGCTCCCATTGCTCGGACCCTGCTCCTGCCAACCTAGCAGTTCGAAAGCACGTCAAAGTGCAAGTAGATAAATAGGTACCACTCCGGCGGGAAGATAAATGGTGTTTCCGTGCGCTGCTCTGGTCCGCCAGAAGCGGCTTAGTCATGCTGGCCACATGACCCGGAAGCTGTACGCCGGCTCCCTTGGCCAATAAAGTGAGATGAGCGCTGCAACCCCAGAGTCAGCCACGACTGGACCTTATGGTCATGGAGTCCCTTTACCTTTTATGAACTGATCAGGATGAAAACAGTGTGGCCTGCTTGTATGCCTTTAAAAGCTAGCTGGTCAGCAGGGAGCAAGAAGAGAAGCTTTTCACAAGAAAGTCAGGAGCATGCTGCTGCCGCCACCGCCCTGATCACATCTGCAGAGTGAGCTGCTATTAACTAAGGATGCAGAGGAGCAGAGGCCAGCCGAAAGAGTGAAGCTGGCCACCCAGCTTGGATCTCGAGCGCTGCAGGCCTGATGTGGAGCAAAGCAAATATAGAAGCTTCTGTGCATCTGAGCTGCTTTAGTCAAAGCCCTGAAAGCAACGTGTGGCAGGCGAAACCACATCTTCTGAAGTCTACCTGCTTTTCATGTGAAACTGCTATTTAAATTGCACTTGGTTGATTTTGTTTGTCGAGTCGAGAGCAGATGCCTGCCCACGCAGTTCCAAGAGTTCAGTTACAAATTCAAGAAACCTGCTGGTTTTTTTTCGAAAGAAAAGGGGGGGGAGAGAACAAAGCAGACAATCTCAAGATTGCAGCAAGGTCTGGGTCCAAAACGCCCAGCTCCATGTAGAGAAGGCATGGGGAAGCTCAGGCCTAGAGTTAAATGTGGCTGTTCAAGCCTTTCTATCTGTTCCTTGGGACTCTCCGGTCATACCACACTCCCCCCCCAACACTGCTCCAGGGTACAAGTGCAGGCAGACACCAGCAACATGCCCCAACATTATTGGCATTAAAAGGGGCAGTGATTTTATCTAGGGCGGAAACCAACAGAACACTCAGAACTCCATCAATAAAGATGAGAGAAAACTCTGAATACATAAACTAGGGGGGTGAAGTCCATGCTTGCTCTTCTAACCCTCCCCATGCACTCTGCAGTTGAAGCGTGGTGGGATTTGAGAGCCAGTATGGTGTAGCAGTTGGACTAGGACCAGGGAAAGACCCGGGTTTGAATCCCCACCAGAGCACGAATCTTGGGCCGGTCACTGCCTTCTCTGAGCCTAGCCTACCTCACAGGGTTGTTGTGGGGTGGGTGGGAGAACCACGTGCACCACAACGTCTGACTACAATGTTTTGGTTTAGTCGCAGGAATGCCCATGGCAGTTCTATGGACTTCAGGGGCCCCAGGCACAAATGATGGGCTGGATGCAAGTGGCAGATCCTGTGTGGTCCATCCCACATGGGCAGATGCTGCGGGGGGTGGGTGGGGATGGCCATTCCAGCAGGTAGACATGGTCTTGATGTCTGTGCCTGCCTGGGTTGGGAGACCAAACACCATGGAACTCCCTGCCTATTGATATCCAGCAGGCGCCTATAACTGTACTCTTTTCTGCACCTGCTAAGAACCTTCTGCCGAAATGTTCAGAAAGTTGATGCAAATTTTAACCTGTTGTAGTATTTTAACATTTCATATGCTTTAAAGTTTTGACTAAACTGCGGGAGGCGATGGAAGACAGGAGTGACTGGCGTGCTCTGGTCCATGGGGTCACGAAGAGTCGGACACGACTAAATGACTAAACAACAACAACAAATGCTTTAAAGTATGGTTGCAAATTCCTTCCAATTTTATTGTTTTATCTTTCCCCACATTTCTGAAACAGACCACTTTTTAAAAAGAAGTTCTCATGAAAATTCACCAGCATTTTAGCATGAATCTCTTCTGATGTACACATTTTTTGCACATAATTTTGTCTAATACGGACATCTTTGCAGAGCAATTTTCTTTAATATTTTGTATGCTATTTTCACAAATGTGTGACTTTTTGGGCACACCTTTCCCACAATATTTGCACTTTTGTGCACGTTACTTGGCTGGAGAACTGTACTGCAGAATTGGGGGAAGTGGGATTTCTGAAGGATGCCCATTTTGGATCTCCTATTCACACTTGAAAAGTGCAAACTAGGTAGGTTCACCTTTAAAACATGGGATGAATCGAATTTCTCCCCATCCCTAGTGCCAGATAATAATAAAAAGACAGTGGCCTTGGTGGAGCTGAAATAAACAGAGGAGTTGGCTTTGTGGCACTCAATTTATCAAATCTACTATTAATTTTCTCCCAATTAGTTCTTTTCTTTGCCTCCTGGTAGCAAAGAGAAGCAGAGTGCAGCAGCTGAGGTTGAAAATCTGCATTGATCAAATACAGGAAATCTATTAATATATTACACACACAAAGCCACCAATATTGTAACTCGAAGCTACCTATCTCCAAGCGTGAAATTATTCCCTTAATGTTGGGCTGCAGAAATGCTTTGAGATTCCCATTTCAAACACAACACAGATAAGGAGATAGTTTATACTGGGTCTCCCGTTAGAAGGAATTAGAAAGGAAACTCAGAAGAATAAAACTTTTGCACACCTCTACCACAAACATCAGTCTAAGGTGGGGGGACTTCTCTCTCTTGCTCTCTCTCCCCCTCTCTCTCTTTCTCAGTGTAATAGCCCTCCCCAACTCCTGCTGTTTTTAAACTCTACAGGATGCTCTGAGTTTGAACCAAAGAAGTAAGGGAAAGCTTTTGAGTCCTTCCTGCTGATTCCTCCCCCCCTCCAACATTTCCCACTTGAAATCCCCTCCTGCAGCTGCCTTTTAATCTGGGTATCTTTTCCTCACTGGGGAAAAATAAGCTTAGGGTGGGGGCAATTTTTAGCTGAGAAGTGTCAGGAGGAATGCAATAATTTGCCTTTTACAGGTCATTTTAGGTGCCAGCCTTCCCCAACCTAGTTCCCTCCAGGTGTTTTGGCCAATGGTCAGCCATTATGGGGATTAAGGTATAATCTAAAACATCTCAGGGACAGGTAGGGCCCAGATTGGGAAAGATTACTGTGTCCTCCTTTAACCCACCATGACTAACAGCGGTGCTCCGCAAAGGTATTTCTTCTGCTATCTAATATTTTTTCAATGGGACGGGGGAGGGCCCTTTTGCATACAGAAGAGATGCTCTCCCACTGAGACACAGCCCTAGAAACTGAGATATGAAAGCTAGGAGCTACATGGAACCTTAAACCTAGGTTACGGGCGCAAGAACGGAATGTTTAGGCACACTTTTTTATAACAAGAATACAAAGCTGAAAATGAATGAACTGCAGCTAAAATCTTACATTCATTTTTCACATGGTCTAGTCCTCATCTGAAGACTGCAAAAAACAAAGCCATGCTTTGCCTGCCCTAATATTCTTAAGAGGGTCTCTTCTCTGGTCTTCGGAGAGTGGCGGGAAGTGGGGAGGCTGAAAAGGGTCCTCCTCTCCTTCCTCTCTGCATTTTAAACTGAAATCAGGTGCAGTACTGAGCCCAGAGCTCAGAAACTGCTACTGCTAATGAAATTCCTTGTCGCAAAACACGCCTAGAGCAATGGGAGTTTCGAACGCTGCGTGGCCTCTCCCTTAAGAGGTTAAACAGCCCCCTGCTATCTGCAACTCCTCTGCTTAAAAGTCAGCAGCTTTTGGTCGAAAGCAAAACTCTCTGGGGGAAGATGTTCGTGACTGCATGTCACACCTGGTTGCGGCCTCAGATCAACACAGCAACAAAATGACACGAGATCAACACAGCAACAAAACGACACAAGCAATCAATGCCCCCCCCCCAGCTCATTCCACACATGAAGAAAGATCAGCTTTTGTGTAGACTCTCGTCTTTTTCTTCTGGGTAAAATTTTTATTAAACTTTAAAATCTTTCCAGCTTTTAAGTTTGTTATACATTTCTCTTGAAACTTCCCGCCTTTCCTTCCTTGCTGTTCTTAATCTCATGTCAACTACATACCACATTCCAATAAGCATTCCACCTAAGACACATTCTTCTCATTCAAATATTATCATTTTTCTTCTCCTTCTCATGCTTCAAATCCTGTTTGCTATTTAACCTGATTATGATTTTTTTTTTAGGTATTCTTTTTCACACTGCTGCCTCTTTTGCACAACAGTCTATAGGATGGTTTGCAGAGGGGGGCAACCCAGGATGCTTGAGGAATACCAAGCCTAAAGCCTTGGTCCATCAGGGCTTCTGCCTTTCCACGCCTTGCCTGGATGATGGGGATGATGGAGATTCCATCAGGAGCCTTTGGGAGGCAAAGCCCTGTCGCTATGTTCTCCCAGCTTGGCTGTTGCCTGAAGAACATCCTCAGTCCTGAAACTCATTACGGGATTCTTTCAGAAGTGAATGGTGGGGAGGGATTAAACTGGATGATTTAACAGTCTGGTCCTCCTCTTCGGCTTCTAACATGGCTTCATCTACCAAGACAGAAGCCGCTGGAATGAGTGTCCTCACTACAAGATCGGGTTTTTTTTTGTTTCTGTCATTTTTTGCTGCCCAAGTTTGAACTTTGCTTCAACTTTAAAATGCCCACAGTCTTCCAAGGCACAGGAAGAATCAGATTTAGGCTTTAATGGGCTTGTTAACATGCTGGAGAGAAGAGGGGTCCCTTCTGCATGAATGGGGGTGGGGGGAGGGAATTCTCTCTTCCAATTCACAAAGTCCTTGATTCCTAGCCGCAACTGCACATGCAACCGGTCCCTGCAGCTCCACCATCTACAAATAGGTTAGGCAGCTCACGACTGCCGCAAGAAGTTAAAGTTTAAACGGAGAGGCCTGGCTTGGTCTGAAAGACAAAACAACCTCCCTCAGGCTCAGCCGCCCCTTTCAAGGAATCCGCCTTCTGCGTAGGCTCATTCGAGTGCATCTGGGAGAGATAGCATCACCTGGCCCAATCTAGGCCCAGGAATCCCTGTTAAAAAGCCTCTTTGCTGGAAGCAATTCTACAAAGGAAGGCGTTGCCACTTTGAACAGCCCTGATTCCCAGATCTCTATACAGTTGCTCCTCTGACACCAGTGGGGAGTTTGCCATTTCAATGCTACTTAATGGTTTTCCAGTTCTCTAGCTTAGAACGTGGTCTGGATCATTACAAACAAGGAGCAATTCTTGAAGAACAACAGAACCACAGGTGGGGAATGTGGCCCTCAAAACCTCTTTCTCGGTCATTGGATCTCTCCAATGGGGCCACCCCCTCACAGGCCCTGCTTCATAGCCTTGAGGGTTTTTGGCCTGTCTAGGATGTGTCCTTGAACTCTGCCCATGCCTCTTGACTGTCCTGATGGAGGACAGAGAGAGGGATGTGCGATTGCGTGTGTAGAAACTAGCCTCCTTCATATAAAGGCAACATTTACATCAGTTGCTCCATCCACTTTTCTCTGTGAGCCCGCACACCACTGGCATGTGGCCCTTGGAAGGTTGCCAAGAAGAGAAGGTGGCCCTTGAGTTAAAAAAATAACCATCCCCACCCTTGAACTAAGCCTGTAAGTTCTAAACTGATCCAGTGCCAACAAGAGCGATCCTGGCTGCCCATTACTAAGCGGGGGCTTGTTTCCTAAAGCCTGGCAGAACAGAAATGGTACCAAGTTGCTGGGCTCCTACTTGTCCCCAAAAGCAGTCTGATGTCTGTGCCAAACAAGCCTCCTGGAAGAGTTCATTCCACAGGACAGAAAGGCCGGCAAAAGATGGCGCCTTACCAGAAGATTTCTGCATACTGAACAGTGTTAGAAACTCAGATATATAATCTAATTTGCAAATGGCACATTGAACATAGGCTGCAGTTGCCACAATGGAATGTCTAGGCATCACCCCCCCCCCCACATGGGATATTATTATTATTATTACTACTACTACTGTATCATCATCATCATCATCATCATCATCATCGTCATTTCCATTTCAACACTGCTTCATAGTTGAAAGAACAAATCTCAAAGTGGTTTACAACACATTAAAACTCCAAATAAAACAAGCCAGAATAAATCTAACTCAAGCTCCAAGGGAAATATTTCAGATCCTTCCCTAAGTGACATTTTGCTTTCCCCAGCCACCAACCCAACATCCAGAGATCTCCATGTAGTTGCAACTGGACCCATGCCAGTCACAAAAGACACCTGGCAAATTTCAAACACTGGTATGGAGGGGAGTGAGAGGGGTGCAAACAGGAGGCAACGCTCCCCAAGACCATTCTGAGCCATTCTGGTGGCCTTCCAGAAGTTATTGAGTTTCAGCTCCCTAAATTCGTGGCCACTGACCATACTTGTTGAGGTTGGCAGGAGTTGGGGTCCAGTAACATCTTGGGAGCCATAGGCTCCCCATCCCTGAATCAGTGTCTCCTCCAAGGAACCAGCATTCTGAAGAGGACTAGTAACTTTGCTGGCATACTTGGTGATGTGAGTTGTATCTGGAGAAGGACCAAAGCCCCAGGATGCTCCAAAAGGACTCCCACATCTGTGGGATGGGGCACTAGGAGCCCTCCCCCAGAGGTTGTTGGGCTCTGGTTCTCATCAGCCCCGACCCACAGAGCCAGAGGCCAAGGGAAAGTGAGAGCTGTAGTCCAGCATCCTTGGAGGGCTACAGGTCGCCCAACCTTGATGCAAAGAGACAGAACTCCTGCAGAGAGAGATTCATGCTCCATACGCACCAGTCTGTGCTAGTGCTCCATCCCTGAACTCGTCGATAAATTATAAGCCCTAAAGCCATGTTCACCTGGCGTGGCTCCTGGTTTCATGATGTTGCTTGAGGAATCCCTAGGAAAGGATGGATGTTTCCATGTGTACAAGGAATGCCTATAATATGGTTTGTTCCCAGTATGGGATCTCATCCCTGGATGTGTAGAAGCTAAGCAGATCTGAAGCCTGGGATACAGGAGTACCACGATTGAACACAATTGACCTGCAGGGCAGCCCCTGTGTAGGCAGTCCAAAGTATGTTATTATTATTATTAACATTTGCATCCCACTTTTCCTCCAAGGAGCTCAGGGTGGCTTATATAGTTCTGTTCCTTCCCATTTTATCATCACGAAAACCCTGCGAAGTAGGTTAGGCTGAGAGGCAGTGACTGGCTCCCAAGCTCATCCAGTGATCTTCATGGCTGAGTGGGGATTTGAACCCTGGTCTCTCAGGTCCTAGTCCAATGCTCTAACCACTGCACAACACTGCTTCTTATTAAGTTTGTGCCTCATCCTTTCAACCAAGGCTTATGGCAAACAGCGAGGATTGAACCATGGAGAGAGAGCCAGTCATAAAGTCAAGAGTGATTCAGATCAGCAAATGGCCCCTTGAAAACAAGAGTAAAAAAGTCTGATGCTCTACCGACTGAGAAATAAATAGAAATGCTTTTATTGAAAGAAAGAAGTTTGCATACCAGCTCAGATGACCCCTCAAGACAAATGCAGTTTCTAAATCACATATCGGGGTGGCTGGTGCTTGGAAATCTCTCCCCATTTTTGTATTCCCAGGTGGGCAGAAAAAATAAGAGGTTTATTGAGCCCTGGCTGTGCCAACATACACAAAGATGGTTTGCCTTCAACTTTGTGGGTGGGGCTACCATATGCAGATGACCTTGCTTAGACGTGGATTTCCATTGCGCCAGAGCCACAACTAAGAAGACCCTGCTATGCCCCTGACTGGCATAGGCACAGTAACAGATTTAACCACACCTAAAAGGTACTTTCCTGAGAGTACTTGCTTGGAGAAAGAGCTGCCATTCCCTGAAATATGCTGTAAAAAATCATAAGGAACACAGGAAACTTTCTTAAACATTCAGGCAATGAGAGCTGCTAATGACACAGATTCATACACTTCCAGATGAATAAGTACCAAACTTTCATAAAATTGTAGAGTTGGCTGGAGTACCATCTAGTCGAACCCTGTGCAATGCAAGAGCTCAATTTTAAACTGAGCAAGACCACATTGAGGATTTGGTTGCATTCTGCTCCGCTGTTTTAGACCTAAATGGACCTCTGGTGTGACGAGAACACAATCAGGGTCCTGCTTGGTCAGAGCAAAGGTCCATCTAGACCACCACCCCCAATTTCCACCAGCCAGATGCCCCTGGGAAGCCCACAAGCAGCAGCTGAGGGCAGTGGGCCACCCCTGCTGTTGCTTCACCACTGTTGCAATTGAAATTGCTGCATCTGAACACACAACTATCATTACTAATAGCCGTAGGTAGACTTGTCCTCTGTGAATCTGGCAAATCCTCTTTTAGCCAGGAGCCATCACCAGCTTGATGTAATTCAGGCCCTTGAACAGCCTCTTGCTTGATCACCTATGGCGAATAGGACTCCTCTCCAGGTGAACAGGAAGCTTTTGAAAACTGAAATAATGTTGGGGAGGGTTCTCTTCCCTACCACATCTTTTTCAGGAGGCTGATGTGCCATAAATGCCTAACCACAGATAAGGACAGGCAAGCAGACTAGTGGGAAAGCAAGCTAGCCACAATTATTGTGGACTAGCAGCTTTTGTTTAGAAGATTTGGTTTAATAGTTGCTTAGCACTGATGTGGTGCTTTAGCGTTCTCAAAGCCCTTCACACACATTGTCTCAGTTATCCTCCCAAGGATGATACATTATCTCAGTTATCCTTACGACAACCCTGAAAGGTAGGGCTGGGACTGAGAGGAGAGCGCCTAGTAAGTTTAAGGCAGGATTTGAACAGAGGTCTTCATTTCATCGTTCAGTTGTTCAGCTCAACACGCCCAACACCCTGGTAATTTTCTGGATGCGAAACAGTGTGGATGAAAAGCATTCAGAAATTTGGGTAGTGAGGATTCTGCTTTGACAAAATCTGGGGTCACTGATCCTTCTTTATGAATGGAAAATTCTGCAATTCCCCATTCATAAATGAAGCAAAACAAAACAAAACAAAAACACCCTCTTACAATGAAAGATGATACTTTTTCCATTCTTTTAGGCTGTGTGATCTTTTTGCAAACTGATAGGATGCATTTCTGAACTTAAGTTTAGGAATCAGCAGGGCGGGCTGGATTTTGGTTGCCAGCTGTCACCTCTTTCTTCCTGTTAACCAGGCGTTTCCACCAGCCGAAACCTGGGCCTGCTTTTCCCAGAAACTCAGGAACAAGGCTCAGAAATGGCTGGGGGAAAGCGAGAAGTTTAACATCCGTAAATACAGATGCCAGGAGTGTACAGATGTGGAGGGTCAGCCAAGAGGAGGGTCCAGCTGTGGGTGATCATCAGACTCAGCTTAACCCTTTCCGCACGTTGCAGACACAGTTTTGCTACCCGCGCAAAAGAGCATCTCAGCCACATATGCACCCTTTGCAAGAACCCAACAGCTGCATTGTTAGCAGGCTACCTAGTCAAAGAGGTTACTTAGCAAGCCTTTGCATTTTGCATCCAAGACTGGGCCTAAGTGTTAACCGCAAACAAGAAGAGCTAAAATTATTGATGGCCACACAGTAACTTAGCAACTAGGGCTGAAACCATCTCTCCAGATAACATCGGACACCCTTGCCCCTGCTGTTCCATCAGAAAGTTTCCCCAACATCTCTTGTGGTGTGTGTGTGGGGGAGGCAGAGGTGCAAACGGCCCTGAAGCAGCTGTCTAGCACAGCTCCTCTCACCCTGTCGCCCTCCAGGTGCTGCTGAACTACAGTTCTCACCATGGCTGTAGGACACAAGAGGTGATAGGACGTTGGCTGTGCTGGCCCCTGGGGCTGAGGATGGGATTTATAGTCCAGCAGCAAGTGCAGGGCTCTGGGTTGGCAGAGGTTGGTTTAACATATTGATAAATATGTCACTGAGATGTCACTAGAATTTAAAACACAGCATTTTTTTTTTTTAAAAAGGCTTGGAGGATGCAGAACTGCTATTAGCAGATTATCATAAGGCAAAAGCATCCAAATCAAGGTGTTTTTTGTCTGTTTTTTGGTAATCTGCAACCAATGGATTTATAAAACCAAAGGAACAAAACTCTAAATTTCTGGATGGGGAAAAATGTGTTTGTGTGCATTTAAGAATATTATTTTTAAAGAGTATTTTTTTTTTAGTCACAAAAGGGACCTCCATTTAATTTTCTCTCAACAAGAGATTATGGGTTGTTTTTGTCTTCTGTGCCCATATATTTATGGATTACATTCCAAACCCTGCTTCAGGCCATGGTCCTAGGTGCACTTTACCTGGGAGTAAGTCCCATGGAACTCAGTGGGACTTACGTTTGAGCAGGCACGCACAGGCTTGCACTGTCAGTGTGATTCCTGTGTAAATAGGGGTTTGAACCCAGGTTCGCCCCATCTGAGTTTTACGCCCTGTCAATTTACACTGCCCTTTTCCTCCAGCGGAACCCCCAGAAGGATGAGTTAAAAGAAAGAAGCATTTTTAAAATAATAATAATAATAATAATAATAATAATAATAATAATAATAATAATAAAAAATCAACCCTCCCCAAAACCTGACTTCTTAATTTAAAGAGAAAGAAGAATGAAAGAAAGCCTTCCGTCTGATAGGGGATTGGAATGCCTTATTTTTGCCCGCTTTCCCCCAACGTCCCCCCCCCCCGCCTTGCCATCTCCAGCTGATCATACAAGCGAGGCAGGAGAAGGTGCTACTTTCCGCAAATCTCACTTGTAAAAATGGTGTGTGATTCGTGCGCTGGTGCGGGTGGGAAGGAACGGGACATTTCAGCCCACAAAGGCGCTCCGAGCCAGACCTATTAGCTCTCCTGGAGTACAGTACAGCCGCGCTCAAAACACATACAGAGAGAGAGGGAGGGAAAAGGGGAAGAGAGAGAAAAAGACAGGGGGAGGAGGGAGAGATAGAAGAAGAGAAGAGTCAATTACACCCAAAGGGAAAAAAACGATTCCCTGGAGCTTCCAGGCAAGGGCTCCCGGACTGTGGTCCAACTGTCAGGAAGATGCTCCTGCCCTAACCCAAGAAACAGCAGGAAAGCCGGCCAGAGCTCTCTCTAGACTTGAGATGGGAAGCCAAACCACTCGCTTGCACCATACAGCGTCCCCACGAACTCCAATTCAGGGGGAGAAAAGAAACACCGGGAGATGGGACCCCGGGCACAAACCAGACAATCTAGGGGTGGAAGAAAGCCGGTGGTATCGGAGAGGAAGCGGGGGGGGGGGGTCCCCAGAAGAGGCGTCGCCAAAGACCGTGAAAACAGGCTAGCCCATCCCAGGAAGGCGCAGTTACCGAGGAGCACAGCTGAGCGCAGCCGTCGCCCGGGGACGCTTCGGCCCTGACCCAGGGAGAGCGGGGCCGGCCAGTAACCCCGCGCGCCGTCGGGGCACGCGAAGGACCGAGAGCGCGGCGCAGCGGCCCACTTACCCGGCGAAGGGAACATCTCGGCGTCGACCTTCTCGGT
Organism: Podarcis raffonei; assembly: GCF_027172205.1. Lineage (NCBI taxonomy): Eukaryota > Metazoa > Chordata > Lepidosauria > Squamata > Lacertidae > Podarcis > Podarcis raffonei. The sequence continues at coordinate 16,759,866 of NC_070616.1, forward strand.
CTTGATGATGGTCAGGGTGGGCTTGAGGTCCACGGCCGCCTTCATGGTCCACGAGGGGGAGGGGGACCTTCCGGGTCGGATCCTTCGGCCCCTCTGGCCGGGAAAGCGCCCCGCGCCCCCCGAAGTTGGAGACTCCGAGCTGCGCCCTCCGAGTCTGGCGCCGTGCGCCCCGCGCCCGCTTCTCCGCCTGCGGGGCAGCCCGACGGGCTCCGTCCGTGGCGCGCTCGCTGGCTCTGGCGCTGCCTTCCGCCTTCCCCGTGCCTCGTCTCCGGGGCGTTCCTGCTCCGGCCAGCCCCGCCGCTGCCTCCTGCCTGCCCGTGGGTTTCTCTCCCAGCCCAGGAGCGGCTGTAGGCGCGGAGCTCTCTGGGCTGCCGCCGACGGGAGGAGGGAACAGGGGCCGGGCTCCGCTCCGTGACAGCGGCCGGGGTGGGACCCGCCTGCCTCCGCCCCTTCGCCGCCGCCCAGACCCTCCGCGAAGCGCCTTCGCCTCTGGACCGCGCTCTGGAGAGGGGCTCCTCTCTCTCTCTTTTTTTCTCTCCTAACTCCGCATTAGTTAATCCGGAGTAAGGCTCCCCTCAGGACCAGAGCTGTAATCAGGCACTGAAAGGGGAAGGCGGGAAGGGGGATGGGACTTCACGCTTTACTTGGTCCCTTGGGAGCAAAAGAAAATGGGTGCTGGTCTTGCTTTCTTCTTCATCGTCAAAGAGTCATGGGATTGTAGAGTGGGAGGGGAGCCCCAAGGGCCATCTAGTCCAGCCCCCTGCAATGCAGATATGGCAGCTAAAGAATCCCTGACAGGTGGCCACCCTGCCTCTGCTTCAAACCTTCCCATGAAGGAGAGTCCACCACCTTCCGAGGAATCACCATCACCATTGGCATCGCCAAACCACTTAATATGCCAAATCCCTAAGCAGTTTACTGGTATATAGCACACAGTAAGATAACGGAAAGGAAAAGCTCTATGTGACATTTAGAACCGAAAACACAAAGAAATGCATCGGTAAAAGCAGAGGTGCCATCAATAAAATATTAAGTTAAATATCAACAACAAAGCAGTGTGATGAATCTCATGAGCGCAGGAATGCTTGCTTAAATAGAGGGGTCTTTAGGAAGCCCTTCATGCAGCCTGAACAGCACAGGAACCCCTGTTTTTATGAATACCACACAGTCTATAAAGAGGAAAAGAAGAACTCAGCCTCTTCATAAAGTGGGAGGTGGTGGTTCTGCAGGGGGGGGGTGAGTTTCCTCTCTCTCTTGCACACACAGAACTGAATTTTTTTTAAAAAAAATCTTGCTAGTTTAATACAACACACAGAGAGACATACATACATAGAGTGGTAGGAATTTGGGGCAGGTTGCTGGGAACAATAGCTCTGTTGGAGGAAAACTACAGTTCCCTAGGATTGTCTGGAGGGGGAAAGAGTGTTTTCAGAGTGTGGGGGGTTTAAGGCAGGCCCCCTCCCCTTAATGCCCCATTTTCATGATTTCCTTTGCCGCTAGGGTGACCAGCAATGCTACAGAAGGACGATTCTCCCTCTGTTACATATCCATTAATCATGATGAATCACAATAACTCACATTTACAGCTTCCAAAGCTCTTCACATCCATTATAGCTGTACAATTCGATACATTTTTATGGACTGAGTGTGACTTGAGAGGGCATGCATTTGACTATGAGGACAGAGCAAGAGGTCAGCTATTACAGATCTTGCACATCTACTTTCCTGGGGGATGCTACCCCAATACAGTGGTACCTCGGGTTACAGACGCTTCAGGTTACAGACTCCACTAACCCAGAATTAGTACCTCGGGTTAAGAACTTTGCTTCAGGATGAGAACAGAAATCATGCGGTGGCATGGCAGCAGCAGCAGGAGACCCGATTAGCTAAAGTGGTACCTCGGGTTAAGAACAGTTTCAGGTTAAGAACAGACTTCCAGAACGAATGAAGTTCTTAACCCGAGGTACCACTGTAACTGGAGCAGGGATGAGGGAACCTGGGAGGCCCCCTCCAGATGTTGCCGGACTACAACTCCTATCACCCCCAGCCAGCATGGCCAATGGTCAAGGCTGATGGGAGGAGTTGGAGCCCAGCCATACATGAATAGCCACAGGCTCCACAGTCCCGCATTACAGAAATTTGACGGGCTGAGAGAGCAAGTGGCGCAATGCAGGGGTGGGAGACCTTTGCACATGTTCTGCTTATCAATATCCAGCTTAACAGACCCGGGTGCCCAGAACTGGACCCAGGTTCAAATTAGTTCTCCAGAGTGGGTGTGGACTGGAAGGATGCTGCTGAGCAAGTTAATATGGTTTGGTCCCTGATGCTGCCCTTCTTTTGTGACCATCTTATTCTGAGTCACAACCTTGAAAAAGCTCCCAAACTCTCCCAAGAAAAAGCCCAAACTCTCCCACACTTGTAGCAGAGGATGGAAGACATTTTGAATTTGGGCAAGATGGAGAATCTTGCTTACAGAAGATGGGTTGCCTTGGAGAAGTCCAGTTCCACGAGGCAAACATGGTCTACGGCTATACTAACAAATTAGCTAGTGGGTGCAGGAACATCAAAAGAGTCCTGCTGGATCAAACCAAAGGTCCATCCATTCCTGCATCCTTTCCTTCAGTGGCCAACCAGATGCCGCTGGGAGACACCCACCTCCCCAAGCAGGGCTTGAAGGAAACAGCCCACTCTGGATGGACCAGAGTGGCTGGGGCAACCCAGTCAGATGGGCGGGTACAAATAATAAAAATGTTGTTGTTGTTGTTTACCCAGAGCCAGATTGCCCTTGATCCTGGAGGTAGCAAGGAGCCATGGATAGCTTTATCCTCCAAAAATTTGTCTACCCTCCTTTTAGAGCATTCTAAGTTTGGTGGGCATCTAAACTTGAATTCCATACTCAAAACAAACAAACAAACAAATTTCTTTCCAGTAGCACCTTAAAGACCAACTAAGTTAGTTCTTGGTATGAGCTTTCGTGTGCATGCACACTTCTTCAGATACACTGCATGCACACCAAACTTCGTGCATGCACACGAAAGCTCATACCAAGAACTAACTTAGTTGGTCTTTAAGGTGCTACTGGAAAGAAATTTGTTTGTTTGTTTGTTTTGAGTATGGCAGACCAACACGGCTACCTTTCTGTAACTTGAATTCCATAGTTCAACTCTGCCCTGTGTGAAGGAGTCAACTGCCCAGCTCTCAGCAGCACCAGATGAAGTGCTGGCACTTTTTCTCCTTGTCCATCATTCTGTAAACCTTGACCACTCCTGTTCACCTTTCCCTCCCCAGCTAAAAAGCCTCGGACACTGTCACCTTTCCTTGTAAGGGAGCTTTCCAGCTCTTTGATATCTTTTTTTGACATGTGACGATCAAAACTGTACATGGCGGCGTTTTAACTGCCTTGTGTTTCACCCACACGCAAGGCCGCAACCCCCCTGCCTTTAATACTTGGTTCAGTGTAGTTAAAACGTTGAAGGTGGAAGAGGTTTTGTTTTGTACACGGAAAGGCGGACGCGATGCTATTTTCTGTTTGTACAACCTCTTTGTTTTATATTTGCAGGGTTGGTTTTTTAAAAGAAGAAGAAGAAGAAGAAAGAACAGAGGAGGGCTTTTAGTAACAAATGTGTTTTCTGAAAACAAGGGGACATTGATGAGAGACAGCCTGGAGGAATCCACAGTGGGTCCATCTTTCAGAAAATTAAGCATGTGTGAAGTTGCATTTCAAATCAGTGAGAAGTAAAATAAAATAAAAAGGGGGGGGACTAAGACCCCAAAGTGCTGACTGCTTATTTCCCCCACCAATTTCACCTGAAACCAAGGATCCTTCCTTTGCAAGGCGGGGTTGGGACCGCTCCTGCCACAAAATATGCCGAGATCTCTTCCAGGTGGAAAAGTCGAAACTAGAGACAGAATTGTTAGAACCAAAGACAAAGCTGTTATCTAGAATGTATAACTTGCTGCTTATGTGGAATTTACAGGATGAGACAGTTAAATCTGCTATGATTAAATGGGCACAGGATGTTGGACACAACATTATGTTTGAAGACTGGGAAAGGTTATGGAACACCGGAATGAAATTTACGGCCAGTACGGCCTTGAAGGAAAACATTATGAAAATGATATACCGGTGGTACATGACCCCAGTCAAGTTAGCTAAGATACATCACCTGTCTGACAATAAATGTTGGAAGTGTAAGGAAGCAGAGGGGACTTTCTTTCACCTCTGGTGGACATGCCCAAAGGTTAAGGCTTTCTGGGAAATGATTTACAATGAGTTGAAAAAGGTATTTAGGTATACCTTTCCCAAGAAACCAGAGGCCTTCCTGTTGGGCATGGTAGACCAGAAGGTGTTAAAGAAGGACAGAACTTTGTTTATGTATGCTAGTACAGCAGCAAGAATACTCATCGCAAAGAACTGGAAGACACAAGATTTACCCACGCTGGAGGAATGGCAGACGCAGTTGATGGACTATATGGAGATAGCTGAACTGACCGGCAGAATCCGAGATTTGGATGTAGAAACAATTGAGGTGGACTGGAAAAAGTTTAAAGACTACTTGCAAAAGTATTACAAACTGTATGAATCTTAAGACGGTGCATGATTTGAAAATGATACGCTTTAGCAATTATGATTAAGTAAATAGTAAACTAAGTGACAAAAGAGAAAAGGAGATAATATGAAATTGAACATGTTACGTTTATTTTAAAGGTATAAAAATTCTGACATAATACATTGAATATAGATACATAACATGTAAAAGTTACAATAAGGTATGACATAAGGTAACAAATTGCTGACATTGTTAATATAAAGAACGCAGAATCGGAAGGGGTGGGGAAGTCCAATTTGGGATTTTTGTTAAAAAAAAAAAAAAAAATGGTTTCTTGTAAACTTCTTGTTTGTAATGTATAAAATTTGGAAAGAAACGTAATAAAAAATATTATAAAAAAAAAAAAATATGCCGAGATCTCTATCACCCCAGGAGCTTGTGAGCCTAAATGAAGTTCGGGGGGGGGGGGGAGGGCGTCTTGGTTTGCACATAAAGTATTTTATTGCAACTTCTGTAGCAAAAACACCCGACCACAAACGGCAGAGCACAGATAGGCGTGTATGACTCACAGAGGTCCATTTACCGGTATATACATATACATATACATCTATATATTTATAAGGTTTTTTTATTACAAAAAAAGAGAGAGTACGAACGTCATTAGCAACCTGTTTCTTGTGGTTCTTTCTGTGAGAAAACCTAACAGTCTTAGTTGCGTGCTGAGCAACTGCAATGTATTTCTTGAGACGCGCTTGGTTCACACGCAGACACATCCATACTGACTTGCCGCATCAAGTGGTGAGTCACTCATGTGAACAAGTCAACCCAGATTTAGCAGGCAGCCTTTTCGTATTGCCTGATGCCAGCTAAAATGCTGGGCTTTTCGATGGATCAGTTCATATGCTCAGCTGCAGGGATCAAATGCATAACGTTGGTTTGCAGAGAAATAGCAGGGTTTACCAAACTTGGGTCTCCATCCGTTGTTTTTTTTTTTGGACTACAACTCCCATCATCCCTAGCTAGCAAGACCAATGGTCAGGATGATGGGAATTGTAGTCCAAAAAACCAGATGGAGGACTAAGGTTGGGAAGCACTGTGGTGCATATGTATGATGTGCAGAAAAGGTGTTGCGTCTTCTCCAGACCCCAATCCAAATTTCATGATCATCCACCATCGTTGTGTGAAATCCTACAGCCCAGAAGTTATCGAATATATATAAGGGGACAGAAACCCACAAATGTCACAGAACCTCCCCAAGCGTACATCATGAGGCATGTGGGGAATGGGTGAGCGATATCTTTCAAGAATGCTTGCTGCAAAGGGAGGTGGGGACCTTGCCCAGCCTGGGGCTGCAGTTTCTTGTGGGAGCCTGCTAGTGGAAAGAGGTGATGGGGCTCATGCTTCTGGAATGAGGAGTGCTGTGTACTGTTATGTCGATCATTACTATCAAATCTTCCAGCAAATGGTGCGTGGATTTGCCACCTTGGGGTCTGCTCCTTTCCTCTGGAAGTCCCTGTAGCTTCTCAACCCTTTGCTTCCAGAACTACTAAGTGTGGCTGTATTTGCCTTACTATGTGGTACGTTGGTTGCTAGGCATGCAAATAGGTCTGACATGTGGGTGGGGATTGGTCTAATAATGGTTAACGATACAAAGGCTCAGGCAGTTCCCTGTGGCAGGAGAAAGCAGTCATATTCTGCTCTATGGGGACATTTAGGGGGCTGCCCCCAGCTGAAAGGTTCCAGTTTTCCCACGTCTCTTTTGCCATATATTTTTAATATATACAGTATAAAACATTAGGGGAAGAAGGTAGGCAGAGGAACTCATGAATGAGTGGAACATCATGAGAGAAGAAGATTCGCCGCAAGTCCATCTTGAGATGAATCATTGCAAAGGGAGGGAATTTGGGCAAGGTTGCCAACTGCCTGAACCCAGCCCTGCTCCTATGCTTCTAATGGCAGCTTGAACTCCAGGCCTGCCTCCTTGTCGACGAACTTCACCTCCTGTTTCCTGCAGATTGAACTTGATGGCCAAGGTGCTCCAGGGAACAGCAGGGCAGCTTCATCACAAGCACAGACACCACCCCCCACCCCCAAGTCAGTTGGCAACCCTAGCCATGCAAGAAAGAGTTTGAAATCGAGCATAAAAGAAGCAGCTGGCTTTGGAAACGACTCATTGCAGGCTCAGATGGAGAGAGAGATGATGCAATTTTCACAAGCCCATAATCTCTTCTTTTTTTTCTGCATTGCATTGGAATGTTGTAACTTCCAGAGGCACGGAGGAGCAAAAGCACACACACACACACACACACAAACACACACACACCCCACAGGGTAATTCACAAGGGGGGAGGGGGAGGCCTCGCACGATGGATATGGATGAGGAAAAGAGGCAGGGCCTGGTTCACACATAGCACCTGCAGCTTCGATGCTGGGAGGACAAGGCTGTTCAAATGCATCTGTGGTCCCCGGAGTGTGAAAGCGGGCCTGACTGTTCCTTGGTTTCCTTTCCGCAGCGTTCAAGGCTCCATGCGGTTCTCAGGACGAGCCTCTTCCTCCTCCCACAGCAAAACCACAAAACCTCCTGGAACGGAGCACAAAGCAGAGAGAGAGAGAGAGAGAGAGAGAGAGAGAGAGAGAGAGAGAGAGAGAGGCCTGCCCTGAACAGCTGAGCGGCCGGCCTGGGCTGTCAGCATCACTCCCTCCCCACCAAAAAAGAGGAAAAGGTTCCCACGGAAGTGATGGCCAGTAAATCCCAGACGCCAAGCCTGAAGGGAGAGTACGAGAAGGCGGAGTGGCAGGAAGGAGCAAAGATCAGCGCGGAGAAGGCCAAATCCCACATTTCTCTTGGTTGGGAAAGCTGCCTCAAACTCCTGCTTGGCTTTGTTTTGGCAAAATGAGACCTCTCCATCCATTGGCTGAGAGCCTGCACACCTGAGCGGAACAGAGACGTGAAGGATTCCTCCAAGGGACCCAGTTATTGAGTTTCCTCCTTGGTTTGCTTGCAGGAAAATCTTTTCATAATAGTTGATCACCTCTGAATTTAAAATGTTGTGTGGTTTCTTTCCCTTGTACGTAGATATTCTTTTTCTAAAGCACTTTGGTATCTTGTATGCTATAGTGGCATGAAAGTATTTTTTTTGTAGATAAGTGACTATGAAATCCTTGAGAGCTGTCAGTGTAGGCAGCGCTAATGCAGATGGATCCATGATCTGACTGGGTGCAAGGCAGTTTCCTGCATCCATCCATTAAGGACCATTAAGAGTGCTGCCTTCTGACTTGGGAAGCCCGCCTCCTGGCCCATCTGCTCTCCTGGCGAAGCGAAGCAGCCCTCCTCCCTCCACACGTGTTTGGGTTTGTTGGGGTGGTTTTCTTGGACGGAGATCCTGGCTGCCCAACAATGCAACTCTTGTTTTTCTCTTGTTACGCTGCAAAGCGGCCCTGAATAGATCCATCAAAAATTATAAGCAGGGGCAGCCCCCTGAGGCTCTGAAAGATCACAGACCGCATGCAGGGCCTGAACAAAGACCCCGCTCTTTCCGAACAATTAGCCCAGCTAAAAGGACATCTATCTCCTTCCATTAGGGCCACCACGTGCCTCCGAGTCATTGCATTGTACGGCTAATTAAATAACATGCCTCTCTCCCCATGCCAGTCTCCTGATTAGCTTTTCTCGGTCAGCCAGACACAGCCACGCCAGGCCCAGTGGAAGCAGCACTCTTGGTGATGCTCTGTTTGTGTTGAAAGTTATTTTCGTATTTCGAAACTCATTGTTGGACATCTGCTGAGCGACGGTCTCCGAGACTTTGGTGTGTGTTTTTATTGCTACAAGGGAATTTTAATTTCTCCATCAGGACTCAGCTCATTCACAGCCATTGATAAATCCATTCATTCATTCCTGGCATCCAGTAAGCATCAGTAGAGAAGAGGTTAGCTCTCTCAGTCTTCAATCCCAGAGCAACCCAGGAAACTGCCTTATATTGAATGAGGCCATTGGCCCATCTAGCTGAGCACTGTTCACACAGACAGTGGTTCTCTCTCAGTCCTACCTGGAGATGCCACTGGGTATTGAACCTGGGGTCTTGTGCGCGTATGATCACAGAAGCATATAGAATCACAGAACTGTACAGTTGGAAGGTACCCCAAGGGTCTAGTCCAACCGCCAGTGATGCAGGAATCACAACTCAAGAATCCCTGAGACCATTCAACCTCTGCTTGAAAACATCCAAGGAAGGAGAGGTCACCACCTTTGGAGGGAGTTTGTTCCACTGCCGAACAGCTCTTACTGCCAGAAAGTTCTTCCTAAGGTTTAGTTGGAATCTCCTGTCTTGTCATTTCAATCCATTGGTTAGGGCCTCTGGAGCAGCAGAAAACAAGCTTGCTCCATCTTCCATGTGGCAACCCTTCAGATATTTGATGATGATTCTCATCTCACTTCTCAGTCTTCTCTTCTCCAGGCTAAACATACCCAGCTGCCTCAACCATTCCTCATAAGGCTTGATCTCCAGACCCTTGATCATATTGGTTGCCCTCCTCTGCACACATTCCAGCTTGTCAATATCCTTCTTAAACTGTGGTGCCCAGAACTGGACACAGGACTTCAGGTCTGACCAAGGCAGAATTGAGGGTACAATTACTTTCCTTGACCTGGACACTAGACTTCTGTTGATGCAGTCTAGAATAGAATTAGCTGGTTTTTTGCGTCTGCTTCTGCTGCAGCAGCATCACACTGTTGACTCATGTTAAGATTGTGGCCTACAAAGACTCCTAGATCCTTCACACAAAGTTTATCTAGTCAAAGTCTGGTTTAAAAATAAAAGCATATTCAGAAGGATGGGCAGGGGCTTGACCTGAGGTAATGCTACTTTTGATAGATAAAGCTTTTCTACACCTGGATTACACTTTTCAGAAAGTGATAGATATCAAGATGAAATTTAGTTACTTATCAAGGTTTAATGGTATATGTAAGAATTTTCCAGGCAATGATATCTGCCATTCACCTCTTGAAAATGTAGTGACTACTGATAAATACCGTATACCCAGAGCACATCCTAAAAGAACCAGCAGAAATATTTTTAATAGTCCTGGATTTTGGAAGAGCGAGATATTCCTCAGCCAACAGACAGCCATCACTGAAATGCCTTTGCATGGGGGAGAGGGAGCGTCTGTCAGCAGCAAACAGGTAACAGCAGCAGCCTCTTTCAGAAACGAAATCCTAAGCGAATGTGTTACACCTTTTCATCTCAACATCTTGGCTTCCAGAGTCGAATGTGGTAAACGTGTGGGATGGAAGGTCTGACCCTGGGTCAGGGTGCATCAGTTGCTGGCCATGTTGACAGTTTAATCTACCTTTTCTCTGCAGCAATGACCTATGACCCCAACACATTTTACGGTCCCCTCCCCTCTGCGCTCTCTCTCTCTCTCTCTCTCATCACCATCATCTTCTAAGCCAAGGAGGCAGAAATTTATTTAGCCTGAAGACCACATTACCTCTTGGGTGACCTACAAGCACACAGCAGTGGTGGACATGGTCAGATGCAAAATCTGGCAGAGCAACAGACATGACGCTTACCCCTCCGAAATAATAGTCTTCATGCAAAAGTCAAGGTTTCCTGCATGTACAAGCCCATGTCTCCATCCAGACAAGCCAAGAGGCATTGCCACAGTTCAAGGACAATTCCAAGCAAGTTCTGAAGTAGGGCATGGGAAAAGCTGGGCAGGCATGGAGTGAAAGGGAAATAAGGAAAGGAGCATGGTTTGAGGAGAGTTCTGGTGGGGCACAGTTGCTCCCCAGGTCTCAGGACCCTCATTCTTATCTAAGCCATTGTCTTGGCCAAGAACTCGTTGCATTATGTAAGTACAGAAGAAGCCAGCTGTCTTGCTTGTCCATTAGTCGGGACAGGTAGGGCATTCGCTACTGCGACCAACATGTCCAAAAGGTACCATGAGCCAGAAGAGCTTGGCTAGGTAGCCTGCTTTGCTGCATGAATTCAACAGTGTGGTGTATTAGTTAGAGCACTGGACTAGGACCTTGGAAAGACCAGGGTACTCAGCCATGGTGCTTACTGGGTGACCTTGGGGGGCCAATTGCTGCCTCTCAGCCTCACCTACCTCACAGGGTTGTTGTAGGAATTAAATGGGTGGGAGAGCCATGTATGCCACCCTGGAATATTAAACAGACAGACAGACAGACAGTCAGACAGAATAAATCTCATAAGCTTGCTTAACATCATGCCACTTGGTGGAAATATTGCTCTTATTCCAAAATAGTTTGGGATTGCCCAGAAACATGTATGTGAATATTGAGGGAATGAGACGACTCTCAGACCTTAAAGGGCTGTGGTGCTAAAACAGCGCAGCTAACAGGATTTCTTTCCATAAACCCTTAATGGGATTATCTCTGGCTGGACACATCAATGCCTAGGCCAGTGGTTTTCAACCAGTGTGCCATGGCACCCTGGGGTGCCTTGAATGATGGTCAGGAGTGCCGCAGGCAACCCTGGCCTCTGTCCCTCTTTCCCTTCCTCTCTCCCTCCTCAGATGCCCCCTCACATCTCTGCCTCCCAAAGGTTCCTGTGGCTGTTTGTTGCTCCACAAGCTCCACAGGTGAATGGTGCCTCTGGGGCTGACCAGGGGGTGCTGGTTGCCAAGAGCTGAGGTGGTCCAAGGCTGCACTGAGCCACAGTCATCCCTTGACCAGGCTGCATGTCAAATAATAAATAATAAATAATAAATAATAAATAATAAATAATAAATAATAATAATAATAATAATAATAATAATAATAATTTATTTCTACCCCGCTGAAATGTTTTGCTTTTAAAGAGCCGTGAGCCTGTAATTCAGGTACAGGCAAGCTTTGTTTGGCTCGCTTGGGGGACCTGCCCCAAATTTATTGGGAAATGATGAGAATTGGGAGACAGCATCCTCCCCCATAGGGTTCCTCTCTGCCAAGCTGACATACTTTACCCTGAGACAGTTATGGGAACAAATTCCACAGCCAACTGTTCAGCAGAAGCACGGGAGAGGGGAGGAAAGATCATCGTTTATATAGGGCTACTTTTTCCCCAAACTTCCTAAGTGCTTTAGAGAGCGTCTCCCCTGGAGACCCAAACTGGAAACTAAGCAGATCATTGCTCTCATTTATAAACATCTGAAACATTAATGAAGTGAGAGGCAGGGAAACTGGGGAGGGGAAGACGGACTTCCTCGCGTGAAGGACTGGGCTATCAGAAACTGCTCTCTATGCCTCTGTAGACAAGGGCGGCTGTCAGATGTTCCACCTCCAAACAGGAGCGGAAAGTGCTGTCTTCTGTTTGCCCATAATATATATGTTTCTCTAGATATTGTTTGGCTGGAGAACTGCATCGCAAACTTCAGAGAGATTTTGAAAAATAGCAATGTTTCGGTTCATGCATTGGTTTGAGAAATGCAAGTTAGGCAGTTTCCATAACAAACTCTTTCTGTCTCAGCTCCTTCGCTCAAGAACCTCAAAGCATCTACTGCAGAATTCTCTACATGCTGCAGAGGATTCTGGGTATGCCTTTAGTTAGTGTAATAATAATAATAATAATAATAATAATAATAATAATTTATTATTTATACCCCGCCCATCTGGCTGAGTTTCCCCAGCCACTCTGGGTGGCTCCCAATCAAGTGTTAAAAACAGTACAGCATTAAATATTAAAAACTTCCCTGAACAGGGCTGCCTTCAGATGTCTTTTAAAGATAAGAGAGCTGTTTATTTCCTTCACATCTGCTGGGAGGGCGTTCCACAGGGCGGGTGCCACTACCGAGAAGGCCCTCTGTCTGGTTCCCTGTAACCTCACTTTTCACAATGAGGGAACCGTTAGAAGGCCCTCGGCGCTGGATCTCAGTGTCTGGGCAGAACGATGGGGATGGAGACGCTCCTTCAGGTATACAGGACTGAGGCCGTTTAGGGCTTTAAAGGTCAACACCAACACTTTGAATTGTGCTCGGAAACGTACTGGGAGCCAATGCAGATCTCTCAGGACCGGTGTTATGAGGTCCCAGCGTCCGCTCCCAGTCACCAGTCTAGCTGCTGCATTCTGGATTAATTGCAGTTTCCGGGTCACCTTCAAAGGTAGCCCCACATAGAGTGCATTGCAGTAGTTGTAGAGCACCGGGCAGGTCTTTGTGGCCCTCACCTGAACTACTGCAGAACCCAAGCATCATTTCTCCAGCTCTTCCTTCCCTGTGTCCCTGGTTTGTTTCCACTTTGAGTGGGGGAAATGGAAGATGGTCTAGCACCTGCTGGTCTTTTCTAGTCCCTCCCTGTTAAAGTGCCTTGCATTTCTGGCTAACTGACCTGCAACCTGCTCCTCTCATTGACAGCGCTCTATTTAAGAGTGTCCTGGTGCCCATTGGGATGGTTAGTGCGGAAGGCAGGGAGGCCACAGGAGGCGGAGCCAGAGCCAAAGAGAGGCGGAGTCAACTCAGTCTCATTGTGTGTCCCCCCCCCCACTTCCTGCTGAGCTCCACAAGAGCAAAACCATGGGCAGTGCCACCCCCAGACTGGTTGTTTGCAAGGTTGTATGTTATTCTTGCACTACTAGAAAACTCTTTGGATAACTTCCAACTCTACAATGCTATGATTATGCTATGAGTTTGTGGGTGCTACACTGCCCTTAATTCCTTGGTCCCATAGGTACTAGAATTTAATTAAGTCTTGGGGTGTTAAAACTGGATGCCAGACCCATGTGTATTAAGTTGTGTGCTGGATACTTCTAATCCCCTGGAATCAGCATGTCTTAAATGTTAATTAAGCTAGACGGAGCTTGCTGTGTTGAGGTGATAGCCTGGGTATCATAGAATCATAGAAATGTACAGTTGGAAGGGACCCGATGGCCATCTAGTCCAGCCCCTTGAAATGCAGAAATCCTGCCCACAACTGTCTTTGGGTGGACTTGAAGTAATGGGCCATTAAGAGGACAAAACATCCAAGTACAGTGGACACTCGGGTTGCGAATGTGATCCGTGTGGGATGCACCACAACCCGCAGCGTCCGCAACCTGCAGCGGTGCGTCTGAGCACATGCAGGTTGCGATTCAGTGCTTCTGCGCATGCACAAAGCGCAATTTAGCGCTTCTGCACATGCACGACCCCTGAAACCCGGATGTAACCCGTACTGGTACCTCCGGGTTTTGGTGGGTCTGTAACCCGAAAAAACGCAACCTGAAGCATCTGTAACCCGAGGTATGACTGTAATTCAGTTTGGGGCCTCTCCTTGAAGAGAGAAAGCCAGAGCTTAGAGTAGGACACAAAGCAGCAGGCAGAACACCATGCCTGAATCCAGGGCTGCAGCTATGAGAGAAGCAAGACCCTTCTGGGGTGATTATGCTTTGAGCCTCTCCATTGTATGCTCAGGTTGTATGTATGCGTAAACAAACCCTTTATCATAAAGACACCAGAGTCTCCGTGCCTCATTTACAAACGGAAACATGGACCCTGAGTAAGTGCACCTGGAAACCCTGGGATCTTGCACCACTTGGAGATTGGGGGGCCGTGCAACAATGCTATGAAGAAGGGAGGCATGGGGCAGGATAAGCCTGGTGGGGCGGTGTGTGCCATTTGTCTTCATGGGCTGGCCTCTACGGATCTGAGGTCCAAGTCCACTTCGAAGGTAAGGAGGCACAAGAAAGGGGACCAATGGGTGCCTTGAAACTGCCCATTCACAGCACCTGGGCACCAGAATGAGCACCTGGGCCCTGTCCCATTTGCCACCCTGGGGAGAGGGAGTGCATTCCTACTGCCATTATACTCACCCTTTCTAGATTTGCATCCATACATGAAACTTGGCAACATCTTCCTTTCTGGTGCTGCATTTGGCAAAGCATGAGCATTCACTCTGCCCCCCCTGCTCCCGCCCCCTGCCGCCCAAGGATGGTCCCAGACCCAAATAAAGCCTCTTCTGTGGCTCCCCGATGGCAGAGCAGCCAAGACGTGTCCCATTCACTTTCCAATAAAGAAACGCTCTTTCCAAAGGTAGAGGCACAATCCCACTCTCTCAGCTCTGCTGCCGGAGAGGGGTGCCCTCCACGCTCGTCTGGCACAGCTGCCTGCTTTGGGAAAATCTTTAATTCACTGAGAAATGCATCACAATTGCGCCAGGCAGCAGAAGCTTTCTAAAGCCCACAGGAAAGAGGTTGTCCTGTAACGGTGAAAGGCAACGAGGGAAGCACTGAGAACGTTTGCACGTGTTTTAGTGGATTAGTGGCCCGGAGAGAATCTCCTTTTTCAGAAATGCATTCGGAGATGATGACCCAGGTCTCAGCTACATTGGTGAAGGAAAAGCGCTTTACAGTGGTACCTTGGTTGTCGAACAGCTTGGCTCCCGAACAAATCAGCTCCTGAACAGCTCAATCCCGGAAGTAAGTGTTCCGGTTTTTTGGAAGCCGAATGTCCAACGTGGCTTCCATGGCTTCTGATTGAGTGCAGGAAGCTCAAGCAGCCAATTGGAAGCTGGGCTGGCCAGTTCTGGGAGTCAAGCGTATTCACTGAATGGATTAGGTTCAACCAAGGTACCACTGTATATGTGTTGTTTGTGCATTCTAACACTGTGAAATGAGGTGGCGCTGTGGAGTTCCATTTTTGCCAACCCAATTTCTCATACAATGTTTACAACGAGTTTAACAGAAACGCTTCTTTGATGTGTGTCAGGGAACTGCCATCGGCTCAAGGGCGAGGGGGGGGGGAAGGCGGATGGATTACAGAGAGCCCCCAAAGATCGTGGGAAGCAGCACTTCCTCAGCGGAGGAAGGAAGCCATGCCTCTAGTGGGGAGGAGGTGCAGGGCTCGGAGGATGCAAGGCGGTGCCAGGACACCTTGCCTGAGCAAAGCGGGGAGGAGGGAGGTCCCCCTTTACCCAGGCCTTCCTTGCGCAGAAGGCTTTTGTGCAGAGAGGGGAGGCGTAGGCTGGGGGTCAAGAGACTACTCTGCTGGGGAAGATTTAAGGACCACCCACTCTCAGATTCTGCTAGTGAATAAGCAAGACGTGGAATAGAGGCGCTCTGCATTGTAAAGGTTTTTAGCACCAATAATAAAGCTCTAGAACAGACCAGTGAGGCACCTTGCCTGATTGCTCATGAGGAACCACACGATAGCCATAACAATGTGTCTAGATCGAGCCCCGATGTAGAAAAAGAACGTTGTCCTCTCCGAGAAGAAAGATGCATTTCTGACTTGAAAGAGTGTGAGACACTCCTCTGCATCCATCTCATGCCCTCCAGATGTTCTTGACTAAAGCTCCCACCAGCCACAGGGAGAATGGCCATGCTGACGGAGAGCTGGAACTGGAGTCCAAAACATCTGGACAGCACCAGAAAGGTGAAGGTTGATGGATGCTAACAAAACACCTATATGTGGGCTTGCATATATGGAAGTGGGACCTTCAAAGGTCTATAGCTGAATTGCCTCTTTGCTGTTCTCCACCATTACACATCCAACCTACATTCTTTACTGGCCACTCGTTTCCAAGTCCATTAAGACTGGACATTTTTGCTGCTTTCCTTCATAGGAAACTGCTTCTTTTGTTAGGAGAGATGTTGGAAAATTCCCACAGAAACAGGAGTAGAAATTGCAGGGGTTTACTTATTCACCCTGCATCTGGAATGGAAATCCACCCAATGAATACGAGTGGTACTCACTGCCTTTGTTTTCAGTCCACAAATGGTATGTACATTATGACTCCTCTCCCCGTTCACATTGTGTTTCCTTTACACGGAAATGAATGGGGTGGAATAGCATCATCATCACCTCGATAACTACTTAATTAATTGTGCAAAATTCCGCTACTGCAGACACTGAGATGAATGGCATCGCTTTTGGCCAGAAGCTAACCTGCAGCAGAATGGCAACAGCACTGCAGGTAGCAATGAAAGGGTGGACCAGAAATTGACGCCTTCTTGCATCCCTCCTTGCCAGGCAGGCAAACAGGTAAGAGACAAAGGTGGGGGCTGGGGTGTCACCAAAGCAGCCAACACAGTTCCCACGTGGAAGAGGCACTGGGAGGTAATCTCTCTCTCCCAGATTAAAGGTTGTGGGTTCCCCAAACGCAGGCCACATAGGGCATGATCCACCAAACGTTTTTCCTATGTGAGCCCCATTAAAACAAATGGGGGATGTGCAACAGCTTTAATGCATGCTGTCCATGCACAAGCCACAGTGGGTGACCATTCAGAAGCCCTGGGTTCAGATCCTTGCCACTGCAACAACAGCCTTATGCAAGCCATTATCACTCAACCTATCTGCAATGTGCGGATAATAATACTGGCCTTCCTTACAGGGTCGTCATAAAGACTTATTGACATAACATATGGGAAGCATTCAAATGCTGCAGCAGTGATCAGCTTCAATAACACCCCTCAGCTGCGCCGCCCTCAAGAGCACTTGCAGGCCAAGCTTAAACTGTTGGTTTTAACCTTTAAAGTATTAAATGGTTTAGGCTCAAACTACTTGCCTAGACCTGCCTGCTCACATACTGCAATCTCAACTGGAGGCCCTCTGGGTCTGCCTGATCCCTAGACCAGTGAGGTAGATGGCCATTCAAGGCAGGGTCTTTGTTGGGATGGCCCCACGCTTTCAGAACTCCCTTCCACTAGATGTATGTAGGCAACTACACTTCCGAGGGTCTGGAAAGCCTTAAGGACCTGCTTGTTTATTTGAATGGGTTTTATTCTTTGGGAATAAAGCCCCTCATTTACGCGCATTCAGTATGTGTGCGACCATGTATACGTGCATTGAAAGTGACCCAGAAATGTCATAAAGACTTCACTGAAATGTCACTAAATGTAGGACTGACATATTTCAAAAAGTGAAAATCTGGACACAAAAGTTGTTGATCTTTCTTTGGCAAAGTTGTTGAATTTTTTAGTTTTACCAAATTTGTTGATCCAGATTTTCCTGGAAATGTCAGCAATTGCTGCCCGGACAATGTTTCCAACAGACATATTGCAAACCTATGAAATGGGTGGGATGGAGTGGAGCAAGGGGTTTGCAGGCTTTTTCAATGGGTTTCAATTATACGCGATTGCAGCGATGCACACAGTGCCTCGGAATGTAACCACCACATAACGGGAGGCTGCCTGTATATAATTGCTGGAAGTTGCTTTGGACAAGCTTTACCGGGAAAAGTGGCATAGAAATATTTTAAAATATAATAAAAGTGCTGCTAAGCATTAGGATCAGTGGTGCTCTGATCTTGCGCTTGGGGTCTTAAGCTGACTCCTCTTAGTACCGTAGCGAGCTAGTTCCACAGGCACAAATAATTCACATAGTTCAGATAAGTTCCAGATAAAAGGGCTGATCTGCTATCTGAGTCAAAAAGCAACTTCAAACTGTTCCTAAATTGCCCACTGCATGCACTTTGGCTCACCATGCAATCCTCATTTAAGTTTCAAAATCTTTCGGTCAGCAGAGGCTGATCGGAGCAGCAGTCTTGAGACATCTAAAGAGGTCTGCAATGTTGCTGCTGATCTCTTTAAGCACTGCAAGCAAAGGCCCAGCACTGAAAGAGTCTTTCTAGAGACCTTCTCTGGACATCTTGGTCGAAGAAGAGAACGTAAGAACAGCCTGCTGGATCAGAACCAAGGGGTCCCATTTAGTCCAGCTTCCTGTCTCCACAATGGCCAACCAGATCTTACAAAGTTTGGGAAGCTCGCAAGCAGGACCTGAATGCAACAACCGCCCTCCCCATCAGTGGTTAGAGACTGGGACCCACGAGAGACCAGAGCTCAAATCATGAAGCTGGCAAGGTGACCTTGGGGGGC
Organism: Podarcis raffonei; assembly: GCF_027172205.1. Taxonomy (NCBI): domain Eukaryota; kingdom Metazoa; phylum Chordata; class Lepidosauria; order Squamata; family Lacertidae; genus Podarcis; species Podarcis raffonei. The sequence continues at coordinate 16,778,200 of NC_070616.1, forward strand.
AATCATTGCTGCTCAACCTAACCTACCTCACATGGTTGTTGTGAGGATTAAATGTGGCTGGGGAGAACCATGTACAGTGGTACCTCGGGTTAAGTACTTAATTCGTTCTGGAGGTCTGTTCTTAACCTGAAACTGTTCTTAACCTGAAGCACCACTTTAGCTAATGGTGCCTCCTGCTGCTGCCGCGCCGCCGGAGCACGATTTCTGTTCTCATCCTGAAGCAAAGTTCTTAACCCAAGGTACTACTTCTGGGTTAGCAGAGTCTGTAAACTGAAGCATATGTAACCTGAAGCATATGTAACCTGAGGTACCACTGTACAACACTTTGAGATCTTTGGCGGGAAAGGTGCAACAAATTAATGGGTAATAAATTAGCCACTGATTCAGCATTCCCTAGGGATACAGGCAAGGACTGTAAGCTGGCAGTTTCTCTCTCCCCCCCCAACCCCCAAAATCTCTGCAATCCCAGCAGAAAACCAGCAGCTAAAGCATCTCCCATTGCCACACCTTTCTGCCTGTCATGGAGACCCCCAAAGCACAGAGCCTCCATCCATAAAAAGTGGCATTGGGATGAGTGTGGGGTGGGAGTCAGAGGGTTAAGAACAAAGAACCAAAGGACTTCCTCCGCCGCACCACAGTCTTGTCGTGGCTCAGCATTCTTGGCAAGCGCAGGGTTAAGCACGGAGGAGGAGGAGGAAGGCGGCTGTGAAGGCCACGATTTCTGGTTTATTTCAAGAAGGGAAGTGTGTGGCTGCCCGATTAGGCCGATGGCTTCCTCTTTTCCCATAACCTCCAGACCCCCGTGGCCCCAGTGTTTACTTTCTGAAATGAAAAAATCTGCTGCTGTTTTTCTTTCTCCTTTCTTGTCCTCCCCCCCACCGCCTATTTTTGCATTTGTGCATGCAGCACATGATGGGGGGGGTTGCCAGGGGGGCATGCCAGGGGGGCAGGAGTGGGTGTGGTGATGAGACTGGCTGAATAGGGCAGACACCTCTCCTCCTCCTCCTGCCCCCCACAAGTCTTGCTCCCTCCCTCTCTGCCCCACAGGCCTTTTCCAGCTGCAGCCTCTGAGTTCTGACATCTCCAGCACCAGGTTAAGAGAGAGAGATATATATTAATGGGAGAGTTTTGTCTCCTGCTCCAGCAGCTATAAACACAACGAACATCTGGCAAGAGAAGGCTTCCCTTCTGCCAAGCAGCACAGGGGGGTGGAGAGAAAGCCCAAGCTATTTTCAGGGTCTCAGACCCACCCCCCTCTGTTCCCACCCGCTCCCCCTTTTTTTTCTTCTTGGCTGGGATTGGCACGCAGCACTGCCCCCCTCCCAGCGATTCCCATTCATAGATAAACCCCAGAGAGGAAGTCACTTCAGCTTACAAAGCGATGGTTGGGAAAGAAAAATAAAGATGGGATAAGGCAGGAGGTGGAGGAACTTTTCCCTGCTGTTGCAGCTCCCACCTCCAGCCACAGTTGAGTTTTCCTGGGTTGCCTGTGGGGTGCGCTGCTGTTGGGCTGAGGGCAACTGCAACTGGCTCCCCTCCCCAATGCCCCAGTCGGCGGCAGCTGTGTTCAATCAAGGGGTCTGTGTGCGATTCCTGCATTGCAGGGGTTGGGCTAGATGACCCTCAAGGTCCTTTCCAACACTACAATTCCACGATTCTACGATGCATGTCGCTGCTTAGGTTGCACCTCGTGAGCAGCCAGCAAACCTCATGGAGGGCAGCAGGCCTCAAGTCAGGGCACAGCAAGATGTGCAGGTCCCATTTGTCTGCACTCAATTGCCTCTAGGCCTGAAGGCATGTTTGTGTGTGTGTGTGTGTGTGTGTGTGCGCAAAGCTGAACCAAGACTGCATCCAGGCAGCAGAAGTGGGGCAAGACACTACACTGGCAAGCTTTCACACAGAAGCAGAGTCCTGAATAGGGAATGGGCGAATCTCCCACAGAATCCTAGAACTGTAGAGTTGGAAGGGACCCCAAGGGTCATCTATTCCAACCCCCCACAACGCAGGAATCACAGCTCAAGAATCACTGACAGGTGGCCATTCAACGCCCCCCCCCTGAAAATGATAGAGAGTCCACCACCTTCTGAGGTAGTGCGTTCCACTATCTAATGGGTCTGACTATTTCCATTTACCTCATTTTTCCAACCACTAAGCTCATTTCTTCACATTCCCACATCAGTTTGCAAATTTAAAACAAAGCAAAACATCCACATCAGTGTTTTTAGTGCAACTCTCTCCTCAGGTACGCCTGTCTGCAAAGCCCTTTCCCCTGAACATGATGCATTTGTGTGCGTTTTTGTACGTGTCACTCGATGGGAGAACTGCATTGCAAAATTCAGAGAAATGCAATGCAGAGAAATTCATGTATTATTGCTCCGGAAAGGGCAGATTAGGCCAGTTTGCCCATCAATGTGAAATGGAACTGAATAGTGGCTGAATTGTGAAGGCCTGTATTGATGCACCAAAGCACAAAGCACCTCTTCCTTCACGCTGAGCTCCTGGGCATCATCCTGACATGCTCCTGCCCAGGATTTCAGACTGCAATTGTTGAGCAGGAGGCATGAAAAGACAGCGAGGGAGAAAGGAAGTGAAGGACCCCGGATTGGACAACTGCAAGGCCCACAGGATGAAACTGCCCTTCCATTATTTTGCCTTCCTGTGGACCAGCACCATGAGATGCATAGGGATCCCCCTCTCTTGCTTTCCTTGGCACCAAAGTCAGGACACCTGGTAAGAACCAGTGTGGTGTAGTAGTCTGAATGCCAGAAAAGGACCTGGGAGGGACCCAGGTTCAAATCCCCACTTGGCCATGAAGCTCACTGTTTCTCAACCTTGCAGTGCTGTTGTGGGAATTAAATGGGGAAGGGGAGAACCTGTGTATGCCAACTTGAGCTCCTTGGGATAAAAATGTAATAAAATAAATGAATAAACAAACAAACAGGCAAACTTGTGGCCTTCCAGATATTGTTGAACTCTTACTCCCATCAGCCCCAGCCAGCAGGGCCAGTGGTCAGAGATGTTGGGAACTGTGGTTCCTCAATATCGGGAGGATCCCCGAAGGTTTGATAGTGGAATGAACTACCTTAGAAGTTGGTGGACTTCCCTTCACTCTGGGTTTTTCAGCAGAGGTTGGACGGCCATCTTGTTGAAGTTCTTGAGCTGTGATTCCTGCATTGCGGGGGTGGTGGGGCGGGGTTGGACTAGATGACCCTGGGGAACCCCTCCCAACTCTACAATTCTAGGATTCTATGAATCTGGCCTCTTTTCTTTCCCTCTTCTCTCATGTTTCTTATCTTCCTCTGTTGTCCTGCTACATCACCCTGCCAACTGTGTTTCCCTGTCCACCGCCACTTTGTGGAAATATAACAGGGTGTGTGTGGATCGGGTGTGTGTGGATCGGGGGGGGGGAGAGAGGGCCCCCAGTGTGCCCGCAGACCCCTTCCCAGCATCCCCCTCCATCCCTACCCAAATCTCTTGGGGTCTCCCTCCCAGCCCGTCTCAAGCAGATGTGCCTTCTTTGAGAAAAGGAGCCCATTCATCTCCTCCGGAGAGGCAGTGCGGGGGAGGCGGCAGTCAAGAGGACGTCCGTGAATGGGGGGGGGAGTGTGAGTGGGATGTCAGAAGGGGCTGAGAAAGGAGGGGGGAGGCTGCAGTTAAAAATAGGATAAAAGAATGTGAAAAAAAATGCAGCGCCTTCTCTTTTAAGCGTGGCTCTGAAAATGCGCTGCAGCTGGAGAAGCCATCGGCTGCTGAGCCGTCTTGGCCTTCACACACACAACACAGCACACAACACACACACACACACACACAAACACTCCTCTCCCAGAAAGGGTCTGGAATTGGGCCCAGAAGCTGCACACAAAGAGAACTTTCCTCCAGGGAACTCCACGAGGGAGGAAGAAGCATGAATGGGGGAAGTGCAGGGGGTTATAGACCACTTCCACGGGGGGGAAAGAGTGGGGTGGGGGGTGGGAGAGAGAGAAAAGGGGTCTTCTTGCCCCTCCGCCACCCCTCAAGTCAAGCCACCCACCACTGAAAGCATCTCTCTCTCTCTCTTTGAAAGTGTTTTTTATTGAATTGTATCTATACAGCCCAAATAACAAAACAGAACTTCACAAGACAAACACAGAAAACCTAAACAGAACCAAATCCATGTTACATTCACAAGGAGAAATGACAGAGCTGGCTTTCTGGATATTTGCGATGAGATATAGACAGGTAAGAGGAAAGTGATTAGCTATGATTCCTGCATTGCAGGGACTTGGGTTAGAGGGCCCTCAAGAGTCCCTTCCGACTCTACAATGTTATGATTTTATGAAAGTACTGCCGTAAGATCAAATCGGCATGGCCACACAACCTGCACGATACACAGAAACAAAAACCATCAAAGGCACACGGAGTACAAAGAATGTTACATCCAGAAAAACTTCCAACCCATTGGATGTTATGTATCCAATACAGTGGTACCTCGGGTTAAGTACTTAATTCGTTCCGGAGGTCTGTTCTTAACCTGAAACTGTTCTTAACCTGAAGCACCACTGTAGCTAATGGGGCCTCCTGCTGCCACCGCACCGCTGGAGCCCGATTTCTGTTCTTATCCTGAAGCAAAGTTCTTAACCTGAAGCACTATTTCTGGGTTAGCGGAATGTGTAACCTGAAGCATATGTAACCTGAAGCGTATGTAACCCGAGGTACCACTGTATTTCTTGAGAGGTTTGTGGAAGAGAGCATCTTTGAAATGCGGTCCATGCCCTTCTTAGTCAGTCATCTTCCTCTAGCTCTCAATGGGAAAAGAGGTGACTGAAGGACTCCGTTTGGTTTGGCTCTGAGGGGAGGCAGGCAGATGACAGTCACTTCTACATTGCCTGGCAGATGATATGCTTGGTGTCTCTCTCTCTCTCTGTGTGTGTGTGCTTAAAAAGGATTAGACCATTTCACGGAGCAGAGGTCTATCACGGGCAAGCAACTGCAATAATCCAGGGGCAGCATAACTCTCTGAAAACCACACACTGGGAGGTATTCAAGCAGAGGTTGGATGGCCATCTGTCATGGATGCTTTAGCTGAGATTCCTGCATTGCAGCGGGTTGGACTAGATGACCCTCAGGGTCCCTTCCAATTCTATGATTCTATGCAATGTCAGGGGAGGACTGCTCATGCTTCTCTGTGCTCTTCCCAGGATGTCTCCCCACTCCAATTCCTTGTGTGACTTTTAAGGTCGAGGTGAAACTTTAGCGAGGCAACCTTGGTTTTTAAACTCCACCATTCTATGATGCTATGGTCTGAGCAAATGATCTGTCTGGTTCAGCACTGCTTACAACAAAGGTAGGGAACCTGGGGGCCAAATGTGGCCCTTGGCATTCTCCTCAGACCACACACCCCTCACCAGCCTAACTTTAGACCCTCCTGGAGGGCTTTCGCCTGGGTCCTGGAGCTCTTCTGATGCCTCTTGCAGGCTGCGAACGTGAGAGTGTGTGCAGGAAGCAGCCTGCAAGCTCAAAGGCAAAACTGGTACCCCTTGCTCCGCCCACTCTTGCCTTTGGCCCCGCCCACCAGGGCCACAGAAAGGAAATCAGCCCTCCAGCTGAAAGGAACAAACACCCCACCCTCGCCTGCGGCGTAGATGCTCTGCCAGGTGCAATCTGTGGTTGGAAACAGGAAGTGGCGCTCGCCGCGCTGCAGAAAAAGGCGGCAGAAGCAGCAGCCAAACCTTTTGCAGAAGAGGCAGCCAAACCTTTTGCAGGGCTGGCAATGGGCAAGCTTGGCATCAGGCAGTCCAGGGTGCAAGGTGAGGGATGCCCAGGGGGGCATGCAGGGCACCCACAAGGGCCAGAGGTTGCCCACATTTGATCTAGGCCCTTCCCAGCCCACCCTGTCAAATGTCCCTTCTGCGTGCAGGGTGCTTGTTCTGCAACTGAACGACTGCCCTTTCTCTGTCTGCGGCCCCCCAAAAAGTTTGCTTTGCATGTACAGAATTGAAGCTCATTTCAGCAAGGTTACTTCCAGACATGTGAGTATTTTTGGCACAATGAAAGCACTCATATACCACACTAACAGTCGCAGCCTCCCCCACAGAACCTTGGGAACTACTGCAGCTTGCTAGGTGCGCTGAGAGTTGTTAGGAAGCCTCATCACCCTTCACAAACTACAGTTCCCAGAATTCTTTGGGGAAATCAACAGCTGCTGAAATGGTGTGACAGTGCTTTGAATGCAGATGGTTCCAACTCTTACACACCGCAAAATCAGATCTATTGGTATTGACTTGGAACTCTTGTACAATTCAAGTGAGCACTATATTTATTGTGATATTCAAATCAGATTAAGGGACATTGAAAATAAAATATTGAGTCAACTGTAAATAAAATTTGCTCCCCCAAGTTTTATGGTTTAAATCCAACAGATAACAGGGTCACTTATATTTCAAAATTAATAATTCTAGTCCAACGCAGGGCTTTTATATTACCCCGACTGAATGTTTTCCCCCTCAGCTTTGTCAAGGGCAGATATTTAAACATCCCTAGAAATGGTAGACATTGCGGATGTTTTTTGAATGTGCCGGACACAGTAGAACATATTCTTTTCTACTGTCCATTGTACAACCAGCTATGTAAATGCATGCTATATCCTTTTCTGGGTAGTCTAACATCACAGCACAATGAAGGTATCAGATGCTATCTGTCTGACATTAACCCGGTAGTAACTGCAAGGGTGGCTGAGTTTTTAATCAACACTATCACTCAGAGAAGCGAATGGCACTATTTGGTGGGAAGAAGCTCCAATGAAAATCTTAGTTATGAAATATTTTTACATGGCTGTTTATCTGTATATATTTTAAAATTTTATATATGGATGTTTTATGATGGCCTATATTTGTAATGCCCAATAAAGGTTTGAAGAAGAAGAAGAAAAGTTTGGATTTGATATCCCACTTTATCACTACCCGAAGGAGTCTCAAAGCGGCTCACAACCTCCTTCCTTTCTTCCCTCACAACAAACACTCTGTGAGATGAGTGAGGCTGAGAGACTTCAGAGAAGTGTGACTAGCCCAAGGTCACCCAGCAGCTGCATGTGGAGGAGCGAGGAAGCGAACCTGGTTCACCAGATTACAAGACTACCGCTCTTAACCGCTACACCACACTGGCTCTCTTTGGCGAAGCAAGCTTTGAATGCTTTGAATGCCATGGTGTGGGATGTGACCAAAGTGGAATAAAATGCTCTGCTGCCCCAACACAACAAGAACAAAAAGAAAACAACATTTTGCAGCTAGGAAAGTGAAGGGGAAATGTCCTGAACAGTGCAGGATGAAGGAGTGATGTGCAGGAAGATGCAGAAACCTCCCTCAAGCAAAACGGGATGGCAAGGTCATTGACATATAACTTCCCCACAGACAATCAGAAGGGAGGAGGAATAAACAGAAGAGCTGTAAGTCTCAGAAGACATTTGACAACAACTCCCCAACGTACAACCTCCTGACAACTTCAAAGCGGGGCTCACCCCCACCAAAAATGCAGCTGAGCAGGACTATGTGGAAAGAAGAACCTATTTCTGGTAAATTGTGGCTTTCAGCCTCAGGTTGCAAAAACGTGAGATGTTGTCAGATGCTGATCTCTTTGCAACATGCCCTCCCTGACTTGTTGCCTCCAGGGCACAGGAGTACCAGAAAGGAAGGCTTTTTCTTATTGCCTCAGGCCTCATGCAGAGAGGCAGAATGCTCCTAAGCACTGCATATACAAGACCGTCAAGCTGAGACTAGGGTTGCCATATTTCAAAAAGTAAAATTCTTGATACCCCCCCCCCAAATGGTTGAGCTTTTGGGGGGGCAACCTCCTCCGAAAATTGCTTTCGGAGCTGTTTTTGCTGCTTTTACCATCGCATTGCCATACACCCGAGTTTTCCCTGACATTTTGCCAATTCACCAAAATCCCCCCATGCCATTTTTACACCCGAAAACCAGGACGTGTCAGGAATTTTCCTGACATATGGCAAGCCTACCTGAGGCCTACCTTTCCACAAAACAAACTCAGACAAGGTCAGACTGCAGAGTCGAGTCTGAGAAGTAGACAAGCATGTGGTTGTCTCTGAAAGCTGCCACTCTGGGACAAATGCAATGCAAGTTCACAAGAGCTTTTGGAGAAATGAGGACTACCCAAGCCAACCTCTCCCTACACCATCATCATCATCATCATCATCATCATCATCATCACCACCACCACCACCATCAGCACCATCAGCATATAAATTTATATACCACCTTCATCCAAAGGTCTCAGGGCAATTCATAAGAGTCTTCAGTTGCTCCATCAGCTTTTGTCCTGGACCCGCTCATTTTTTTGTTTCTCATCCAGCTGACTGCTGGCTGGTGGCCCTTGGAAGGCTGCACACAAGGTAATGTGGCCCTTGAGCTGACAAAGGTTCCCCACCCCTGCTGTACACAGTACCGACTGGCTAGTGCCCACAATGTTGCTAAGAAACCTCTCTCCCTCCATAATCCTTGCAGCAGCTTTCCTCTTAAAGTAAAATTTCAATAATACAGTGAATTGGCCGATCAATGTGTGAATGTTTATGCAGCACTTTAAAACATTTAAAAAATTGGGCAGTCTACCTAAATATGGGCGGGGGAGGGGGCAGGAAGCCAGGCTCACATAAAACTTGAGAGTTTACAGTGGGCTCATGTGACAGCTGCCTTCCATTTATTTATTTCTTGCAGGTTTCTAGTCCTTATGATTAAGGAAAGGACATGTCCGCACAAAACCTGGAAGCCGGAGGAGGACTTGTGTCAGCAAATAATGGGTTTATAATCCTTATTCATTCCCCAGGCCTATGAAAATTAGAATAAATTTAGCAAACGAGGAATAATAATGTGGAAATACATTTGATTTGCATAGTTGATTCGGGATGTGGGTTCTTTTGGAAGTGCCTTGTTCCACCAGATGCATCTAGCAACCTGGCAGCCTCAGCTGTTCTTAATTTTGCCTCTCCTGAAAGGATCAAAGCAATTGGTGATGGACTGCCCTGCCACTATCAGTTGTGGCTCCAAGGGCTTCCAAAATGGGAGTCTTCCTCCAAGTTTTGCAACAGTGGCTCATCCCCTGCTCCCTTTATGCCATTTGTACTGAAGATTCTCTCCCAGCATCAGCAGCAAAAATATGATAGCTCCTTAGAAACATCTTTGGAACTCCAGGAGAGTGATAACATTCTTGCACAGATGCTTGCATCAAAACCATCTCTCTTTCAAAAGACCAAAAGCCTGGGGTTTATGGCCCAGCGACAGCACCGTATAATCTCATCTCATCTACCTAAAAAAAAACTATGGAAGATTTTCCTTTCTGGGAGTTGTGCTGCCTGCTTTACTGAGCAAAGAAGCGGCCTCTTCCCTGAGAGAGGGTCTCACCTAACACAAGAGCTGGCACTCAGCAGCTCTTTCCAATATTTTGAATGACTATGACTTTATTGAATGGCATTGATGGTTTCGAAGGAATTTGTTGCTATACGCTACTGTGCTTTTTGATGTCATAGACATTGCAATGCTTGTTGCGTTTTTAATGGCATTGCGGTTACTGAGAGCTGCTTTGAGCTCGACGTCTGCTGTTGGAAAAGGGGAATACAAATAGTGAATCGAGCACGTGAATAATCTTGCTTTGGGCACCAAAGGCCCATATTCTTCTGAGGAAGGTAAAACGACTCCCCACACCACATATGTTCGAATTTGGTTACAGGGTGGCATTTTAAAAAAAACATTCGAAGCTAGACTCTGTGAGCTGCAGTAGGTGCTTCCAGGTGGGCCCTAAACTGTGCAGTCAGCCATCTTGTTCATTCAGGAAGGTTTTCCCCCCATGAGTGATTTTTGTCCTGCATTGTACTTATCTTGGGCTGTTTTATTCCCCACCACAGGAAGTCCGAATAGGGAGCAAAAGACCCCTTCCATGCTCTGTGGATGGAGATATGGGAAGATATAAAACCATAAGAATAGCCAACTGGATCAGACCAAAGGCCCTTCTAGTCCAGCATTCTGTTCTCACAATGGCCAACCAGATCCCTGTGGGGGAAACTGACAAGTCGGATGCTGCAGGGTTCTGTCCTGGGCCCATTGTTGTTCAACATCTTTATAGATGACTTGAATGGAGGTACTGAGGGTTTGCTCATCAAATCTGCAGATGACACCAAACTGGGAGGGGTAGCTAACGCCACAGAAGACATGAAAAAAGTACTTTATTTTATCTGTCCCGAATCTCCAAGTCATAAAGACAACCGGCAAGGATGGAGATTCTTTCAACAGCCTGAATAATCCTTTGCCACCCCTATTTCTTGAACCTGTGTCAAACCCCTGACTAGACCCCCTCACGGTTCCCATCTGGAAGTGCTGGGGTCTTTTGTGACAGCCAGAGCCAAATCCTGGGAGTGGCCCCCACAAAGTGCAGTCAGAGCAGAAGTGAAACTGAGCACCTAGAGATACACACAAATATAGGACTTCCTTGCCTACGTGAAGCCGTAAGGCAGACAGAACCCCCCCCACACACACATTAAACCCCATTAAAATAAAAAAAAGGAAAAGAACAAAGAGGGGGAAATCCTTGCAGGTTACTGGTAGGAGTCAATACTGTCTTAATAAACACTGCTAGTGTTATGTGAGATCTCAGAATGAGCCCTGGACAGCAATGGGCTTGATTCAAATTTTAGCTCAGCCCCAAGCTGAGTGGCCTCAGGCAACTGTCCTTTCGCCCAGCTTTCTCTGTCAGCCTGCTCCCAGATGGGCCTATTTGGCCCTTGAGACTGACATTGCAGGCCTGGGTCTCTGCACCCTCATTACATGAGATCAGGCCAATGGGGACTGGAGGCGGGGCCTTTTCTGTGGTGGCACCAAGAGAGTGGAATATCTTCCCGATGTTTAGTCAGAATCTCATTTCTTGTAGCTTGAAGCCATTTGTTTGAGTCCTGCCCTCTGGAGCAGGAAAAAACAAGCTTGTTCCCTCCTCCATGTGACAGCCCCTGAGATATTTGAAAATGGCTATTGTAACTCCTCTCCTCTTTTCCAGGTTAAACATGCCCAGCTCCTTCAACTGTTCTGCATAAAGGCTTGGTTTCCAGACCCTTGATCATCTTGGTTGCCCTCATCTGCACACGTTTCAGCTGGTGAACATCCTTCTTAAATTGTGGTGCCCAGAACTGAACACAGGACTCCAGGTGTGCTCTGACCAGTTCAAAGAGGTTCCTACAGACACATCTTCTATCCAGGTAACCAAGAGGGATTATCACAATGCAAGGACACACTGCCGCAAGACGAAAGCATGTAAGGAGGGGGCGGGGCCAGAGCAGTGAGGGGTGGGGCCTGGAAGAGGAGGCATGGCCTTGGAGAGGCATGACCTGAGGAGACTGCTGAGGGCTAGGAACAGGTGCACCAACCCCTGAGATCCCCTACTCCTGGTCCAGAGAAATCCTTGCCCTGCTTCATGGTAAGGCTGAAGAAGAAAACACTTGTGTCCAGCTATATAATAATAATAATAATAATAATAATAATAATAATAATAATAATAATTATTTTATTATTTATACCCCACCCATCTGGCTGGGTTTCCCCAGCCACTCTGGGTGGCTCCCAACAGAATATTAAAAGCACGATATGCAGTGTTACCTCTAGTTATGAACTTAATTCATTCTGGAGGTCCGTTCTTAACCTGAAACTGTTCTTAACTAGAGGCGTGCTTTCGCTAAGGGGCCTCTTGCTGCCGCTGCACCACTGGCATACGATTTCCGTTCTCATCCTGGGGCAAAGTTCTCAACTCGAGGTAACTCTTCCAGGTTAGCGGAGTTTGTAACCTGAAGCGTTTGTAACCTGAGGCATTTGTACCTCGAGGTACCACTGTGTTTTGAAATAACTAGCATCCTCTTAAACCTTTAATACTGAAGGTGAAGCAGATGATGTAAACAATCTCTGTACTTCACTCAGTCACAGCCATGGTTTTTTTGTTTGCCTTTGATTGGTTTGTACATCCCATTGAGTTTCTGAAGTTGCATTTTCAAAAAGGTAGGAACAAAGAACAAATGGACCCCCAACAAGAAAAGTTGCAACCTGCAAAAGCTTTGCAGCATGAAAAGGGCGTGTGGATGCATGCAGAGGAAGTGGTGGCGGCACAGTGATGATGAGAGGAGGCTTTTGACAGTCAACAACAGTCATTGCACAGAGGAAGCCGCCGAAGAAACCCCTGCACTTGTTACAACATTTTACCTTAAGAAACAGAAGGGTGTTGGAAGAAGAGCATCTGCTGGGTCATAAGAACATAAGATGAGCAATCTGGATCAGGCCAAAGGGGGGCCCACCTAGTCCAGCATCCTGTTCTCGCTGTGGCCAACTAGATGCCCCAAAAGGAAACACACAGGCAGGATTTGAACACAAGATCCCTCTCCCCTCCTGTGGTTTCCCGGAGCTGGAATTCAGAAGCATCACTGCCTCTGAACTTAGAGGCAGAACACAGCCATCCTGACTAGTAGCCATCAATAGCCTTCTCCTCCTCCATGAATTTCTCTAATCCTCTTTTAAAGCTATCTAGGTTGGGGGCCAGGGATGAGGGTGGCGCTGTGGGTTAAACCACTGAGCCTAGGACTTGGCGATCAGAAGGTCGGCGGTTCAAATCCCCACGACGGGGTGAGCTCCCGTTGCTCGGTCCCTGCTCCTGCCAACCTGGCAGTTTGAAAGCACGTCAAAGTGCAAGTAGATAAATAGGCTCCGGCGGGAAGGTAAACGGCGTTTCCGTGCGCTGCTCTGGTTTGCCAGAAGCGGCTTAGTCATGCTGGCCACATGACTCGGAAGCTGTATGCCAGCTCCTTCGGCCAATAAAGCGAGATGAGCGCCACAACCCCAGAGTCAGTCACGACTGGACCTAACTGTCAGGGTCCCTTTACCTTTAGGTTGGGGGCCATCACTGCCTCCGGAGGGAGCAAGTTCCACCATTTAACTATACACTGTGTGAAGAAGGACTTTCTTCTATCTGTCCCGAATCTTCCAGCAGTCACCTTCGTTGGAAGTCCATGACTTCTTGTGTTATGAGAGAGGGAGAAAACCTTTACTGTCCACATTCAGCATGCCATGCATAATTTTACAGACCTTTATCATGTCTCCTCTTATTCACTTTTTCTCTAAACTAAAATAATAATAATCCCAAATGCTTCAACCTTTCATCAAAGGGAAGTCACTCCATGCCCTTGATCCTTTTGGTCAACCTTTTCTGAACCTTTTCCAAGTCCACAATATCCTTTTTGAGCTGAGGCAGCCAGCACTGTACACAGGATCAGGCAGGCCCTGGTTCCACCTAGTCCAGCTGAGCTTGGCCAAAGCAGGGCACTCTGAAGATTTGGTGGACTCAAGCTGCCATAGCTAGGGATGATGGGAGTTGTAGTCAACAACAGCACAGGGCGAGGGGAGCTGCACAGCGCATTGGCTATTCCTGACTTGCCAGAAAGCGGCCCACGAAGGTGGAAGCAGCAGCAGCCTGCTTCCCTAGTTAATTGTCCTCAGCATCAGGACCATTTAGGAACCAGCTTTACACTGAGCTAGACCATTGGCCGATTCTAGCTCAATACTCTTGACACTGACAGGCAGCAGCTCTCTGGGGTTTTAGGCAAGGGACATTCCCAGCCCTACCGGAAGATGGCAGGGCTTGAACCTGAGGCCTTCTGCATGCGAAGCAGGTGTTCTGCCAATGAGCTAATTCCCTTCCCTAATGCAACAGCCCTCAGGAGAACATGGGAGTTTCCTTCGGCCTCACCATCACAAGCAGGAGCCAGCCATCACCAGGCTCCTCCCCACGGGTGCATGAGTTCCATCCCCTGTAAAATCAACCCCTGTAAAATCAATCAAACCATGGCCGGCAGCCATGGTTATTCTTAGTATCATGTATTTATTTACACCCCACCTTTTTCCCTGACAGGGACTCTAGGCAGCTTACAAAAACAAATAAGAAGAGCTAAAAATATATTATTTTTTAAAAACCTAAACATTGATAAGAGTTAAATCTCTCTCTCTCTCTCTCTCTCTCTCTCTCTCTCTCTCTCTGTCTTTCATCCATTAAAATCACACAGATGATTGCAATAAAAGCAACATAGCCAGGACCACATTGCGAGTCTTTGAATTCTAAACCTGATAAATAAATAAATTCAGCAAGTCGTCATCACTTAGAGCATCTGATGCAAAGTCTTTTGTTGTAATGCTTACAACAATCCTCCGAGGGAGGCCAGTACGAAGATTATTACCTACAAGTTCACCTTACCCACTTGACTGCATTGGCGGAACTGGAACTGTTACATGTGCCACATAACACCTGCAAGAATCCATTAGTGGCAGAACCTGCACCTTGGAACTCCCTGCCTCTTGAAACCAGGCAGGAACCTTTGCTGTACCCTTTTCGGCACCTGCCGAAAAACACACTCTTGTTTCGTTAAGCCTGTCTGGGTGCCTAGAAAGTTGGGGGGCGGGTTTCATCTGGTTCAATCTATTAACTTTCTGAAAGTCTTAAATTGCTGTTACTCTTTCCCTATTGATTATTTTATTGTTTCACTTTTTTTGTAAACCTTTCTTTTTAAAAAGCAAACAAACAAGCAATGTGTCAATTTCACGAAAAGGATAAATGAATATTCCCATTTTGCAGACAGTTAGGGTAGATAACTGAGGCTGAACGAGAGAGACCATGTGACGGGGTCAAGAACCGAAGCCGGGCTTCCAGAATCAACATTCCCTCTACACAGCGTGACATGATGGCAGAGGAAAATAAGATTCTGCGTTGGGGAAATAGGAAAATGCCTTTGCTAGAACCAAGAGGAGACCTACCTGTGCTGTGATATTCAAGCCCCGTGGGCACTTCCTGGATGGCAGCTTCGTCCCAGAGTGGGTAGAATGCCCTCTGCTGGTAGCAGGTGGACTGGAACCCACAGGTCGCCCACGGGTCTTCGTAAGGGTTGACATCTCCCTGCCTCTGTGGGAAAGAGAAGCACACCTGGCTGAGCAAAGGTTTCCAGAGGAATGACACCGAAGGCAGTCACCTCCAAGTGTGCAAGCTGGGAAGCATGCAGAGGACCATGATGATCAAGGGTCCAAGCTTTGTGAGGACCAGTTGAGGGAGTTAGGGATGCTTAGCCCGGAAAAGTGGAGTCCAAGAGGAGATACAAGAGCCATCTTTTCAAATATCTGAAGGGCCGCCGCATGAAGCATGGAGCAAGCTTGTTTTCTGCTGCTCCAGAAGGTAGGATCCGAACCAAGGGGCTCAAATTGCAAGAAAGGAGACCCTGACTAAACATTAGGAAGAACTTTCTGGCAGTCAGAGTTGTTCGACAGTGGAACGGACTCCCTCAAAAGGTGGTGGACTCTCCTTCATTGTAGGATTTGAAGTAGATGTTAGATGACCACCTGTCAGGGATGCTTTAGTTGTGATTTCTGCATTGCAAGGGGTTGGATGAGAAGAAAATTGGGGTCCTTTCCAACGCTACCATTCTATGGTTCTTTGAGCCTGGATACAGTGGTACCTGGGGTTACAGACCCTTCAGGTTACAGACGCTTCAGGTTACAGACTCCGCTAACCCAGAAATAGTACTTCGGGTTAAGAACTTTGCTTCAGGATGAGAACAGAAATTGTGTGGTGGCGGCAGTGGGAGGCCCCATTAGCTAAAGTGGTACCTCAGGTTAAGAACAGTTTCAGGTTAAGAACGGACCTCCAGAACGAATTAAGTTCTTAACCCGAGGTACCACTGTAGCTTTGTTTGTTAGAGCATGCTACTGATAACACTAAGGTTGCAGGTTCGATCCTTGTATGGGACAGCTGCCTATTTCTGCATTGCAGAAACTGTCCCATCCTACAGTTCTGTGATTCTTTGAAAGTGACTGGTGCCTTGGCAAATGCTTCTACAAAGTGCACCCTGGTCCACAGGTGCATTTGACGGGTGTTTGGTGCACTCAGTGCATCAAACTGCAGAGTAGGGATAGGGAACCCCTAGGGCTGATTAGGGCAATGTGGTTCTCCAGCTTTTTCTGTGCAGCGTTTGGGATTCTCCCTTAGCTATCCCTTTCCCAGGTCAATCCAGGTCCTCCCTGTCTGCTCTTATCCAGCTGGACTGGGCCCCTGAACTGGAAAGATGCTCCATCTGGAGATGGGGAGAAGCGGGGGTGCACAAACCTCCTATCTGGACTGTACAATGGGAAAACCCACTACTGAATGTGGCTCCCAGGAGGTTCCACACCAAGAAAGGACAACACACACACACCAGCTCTTTGCAGTGTTTGTGTGATTCTCCCTCTCTTTCCCACACAAGTCAAGAGAGACAGAAAGGGCTGAACATGCTGCAAATCATTAGATTCTGAAAAGAAAACAGTTTCAACATAAATGTTGGCAATACTGCCACAGGGCCTTTTCAGTGGTGGCTCCCTGATTGCGGAATCACCTCCCCAGTGAGGTGCGGCTTTCTCCTTCCTTATTAACTTTCAGGATGAATTTGAAAACATCCCTGTTTACATTTGGTGGCTGAGGAAAGACTATTCCCGGCAAACTTGAGATCACTGGACGGAAGAATATTTTTAATCGGAATTGCCTTTAGAATGTTTTTCAATTGAAACTGTACAAAGTGAAACTTTAGATGTTTTTAACTAAAATTGTTTTTAGAATGTTTTGCCGTGCTTTTGTTTTGAAGTTGGGCGTGCATTTGCTGTCCGGGGCTCCTTTGGGAGGAAGGGAGGAATATAAATTCAATGAAGAAAAACAGTCAAACGTTCTTCTATGAGCAGATAAAAACATATACTCAGTAATAACAAGGTCAAGTCTCATGGGTCAGAGAACGCCTGGGCAAAAAGAGATGTCTTTAGAAGACATTAGAAACATGCCCTGACTCCGGTGGTGCAATCGGAGCAGGACTTTAGGGCAGGTGTCCAGTCAGGGAATGAGCTGGAGGAGCCCCCAAAGAACAGTGGGGAGGGGTCCGGCTTCCTACAGGTTGAAGAAAGGGAAGTGATGCACATGTGGTTGTATTCAATGTTAGCCCTACTCAGAATAAACCCTGCGAAATCCATGGACACAACTCCATTGTCGCATTGTCCTTCCTTGGAGGTTTTTAAGCAGAGATTGGATGGCCGTTTGACAGGGATGCTTTAGCTGAGATTCCTGCAATGCAGGGGGATTGGGCTAGCTGTCTCTTGGGGGTCCCTTGCAATGTTATGATTCCATAAAGCAGGGATTTTTTGGGGGGGTGTCTGCAGATGTCCAGATATTGCAGGACTCCCAGTATAACCAATGGGTGGTGCAGTCTAACAACATCTGGAGTGCAACAGATTCCGCATCCCTGACTTGAAAAGATGGAGCCATGTAAGAACTATTATAGCCTTATCAAACTATTGGTCCACTTAGCTCAGTATGGTCTACACTGACTGGCAGCATCTCTCCTGGATTTTCAGCAAGGGAGACCTTACCAGGGATCGAACCTGCACTCTTCTGCATACAAAGCTATGGTCTTTCCCCTAAATCCAGCATCTGAAACTGCCCCATTGCCTGCATCTCTGTTTGAGCATCTCTGCCTTCCAACACTCTGGAAGCAACCCAATGTTAACGCTCTGGCCCGACCCTTGCAGCCTGTTTCAAAACGGAGGGCGGCTTTCTGCAGCCCTTGCTGCCCCACCCATATCCTTCCACCAGCACAGCGGCGGCGCTGTCACACGTCCCTGTCCCCCAGGGAGCTGGGGGAGGCTCAGCCATAGGAAGCGACAGGAAGGCAGGAATAATTTTAGACAAACAACGCCAGGAACTCTGTTTCTTTTTTAAAGTAAAAGGAAAAAAAAGAAAATGGACAAGAAAACTCCCTGGAAGTTGCTGCCACACGAGACCACCCTTTGGAACAGATCTTAGGTCACAAAGCTGCTTTTTGGGGGGGGGAGTGGCTTAACTGGTGAAGGAGCAACCTTTGAGCCCAGGCTTGGAATTGGCCATTTGCTGCATCTACCGTGAGTAGGACCGTAGCTCGGTGGTGGAGAACTTGCCTTGCATACAGAAGGTTCCAGGTTCAATCCCTGGTGTCTCTAGGTAGGGCAGACAGAGAAATTTGCTTGAAACCCTGGAGAACCACTGCCTTCCACAGTGGGAACATTGGTTTCCGGGTGGGAGTTGATCACAGTGTGGATTTGCCACATGTGCCTTCCTCTTAGCACGTTTCTCCCTTGTGTCCTGAGTTCGAGTGTCTTCAAAGCCCATGACACCTTTGGTAAAGGCTGTTCTCCAACTGGAGCGCTTGCAGGCCAGTGTTTCCCAGTTGTCAGTGTTTAACCCTGACCACTGGTCCTGTTAGCTAGGGATGATGGGAATTGTAGTCCCAAACATCTGGAGGGCCGGAGTTTGCCTATACTTGGGGTAGGATCTTAGGTCAAGTGCGGGGAGGCAGCCAGGGCTGTGACAGAGACGCCTGGGTGCAATCCCACCATCACACTCCCCCACTTCCATGCATTGATTTGCATTGCTCCAAAATCTTCTGATATTCTTTGGCTCCATATGTATATTCACGGCTACACATTTCAGGAAAGAGTACATGCAAGCCATGTCTCTGAGCGCTTTATGGGCCCAGAATGCCAAGCAGGATTAATCCAGAAACTGACTAATGCTTCTGGAGAGGATTCCCACGCAGGCTCAGCTTCCACCGATATCAGAAGTTATTAGGATCAAGCCCTGCAAGGGCGACATGCGAAATTCTGACTCCGTCAGAGCAACCACAACATTCCCCAGGCGGGAAAATAACACTGACTGTCTACAGCTCACCACAGAGTCAGAATCCTCAAGCAACAAAACTGCCAGAGCTGGCCTGGGAAGAATTCCACTGTGCAGCATGGCTACCAGTAACTGGATGCCATCACAAACGCCAAGATGATCCAGGAGGGTCAACGCAGGCAAACCGGGGAGATTGACGGACATGTGCGTTGTTGGGAACCCTTCGGCCAAGTTGCCCTTAGTAGCCCCAAGTGCATGAGAGGCAACTTTGAGGCACTCAGGGGAGGGAGATGGCCACTGCAGGGTTGCCTCCAGCACTCGCCCTACTCAGAGTAGAATCACAGAAGTGTAGGGCTGGAAGGGACCCTGAGGATCAACTACTAGTTCAACCCCCTGCAATGCAGGAACGTGCAGCTGCCCCACATGGGGATCGAACCTGCAACCTTGGCATTATCAGTCCTAACCAACTGAGCTCTATGGTGCTGTATGAGCTGCAATGCTTCCCCCACCCCACCCTAGAAAAACTGGCGCCGGTACTCACCATGAAGTTGTTGTGTGTACCCCTGAGCATTCCCTAAAAAAGAGCATTGGCTATATAAGTTATATGAGGCATCATTTAGCCCAACACTCTCGTAATGCAGGTATCACTGCTTAAGAATCCCTGACAGATAACTCCCTGGGGTGGGGGGTGATTATTGTTTTGTTTGTTACTATACTACATGTTTTTGTATTTTTATATTGTAAACTGACCTGTGATCCTCGGTTGAAGGGCAGTAAAGTGCTACCTCGGGTTAAGTACTTAATTTGTTCCGGAGGTCCGTTCTTAACCTGAAACTGTTCTTAACCTGAAGCACCACTTTAGCTAATGGGGCCTCCTGCTGCCGCCGCACCACCAGAGCACAATTTCTGTTCTCATCCTGAAGCAAAGTTCTTAACCTGAAACACTATTTCTGGGTTAGCGGAGTCTGTAACCTGAAGCGTATGTAACCCGAGGTACCACTGTATATAAATTTAATAAATAAAGAAGATAGTGGGCATGCCTAACTTAGGTTCATTTATTTCAATGGGTCTACTCTAAGTAGAACTTAATTGGAGGGATACCAGCCCATGGGTCTTACTCCCATGTTGTAGAAGGTTTGTGGGGTTGTTTTTTTGCACCCGTTGCCTGGCTACAGAAATGCACTGCATAATTCAGAGAAGTGCAAATCTCAAAGGAGGTTTCGACGCACGGATTGTGTCAGAAAACGAGAATGAGGCAACCCTATGGTGTGTGTGTGCAAAAACCATCAACCACAGCCCTTAAAAAACACCACAGTGTGTTTCCCCCACCCCACCCCACTGCTAACCCCAAAAGCAAGCAGGACAATGTCACCACTGGCCACCAAGATCCAGCTTAAACAAGCAGGTCTTTCAGAAATAATATGGCACACATGGGCATAAATAAAGGTACATAGCAAACCGAAGTTATGCCCCCTCTAACAAAAGGCCTATCCTGTCCCGTCCCCCGCAACAAAAATCCTGGCTACAACTCCTGTTTGCCATCTATGGAAAGAAAAGGTGTAACAAGGAAACAGCTTGTGGGGGGTGATAATGGGGGAGGCCAGTTGCCTAGATGGGGCCAGACCTTGGGACAGATGAGTTCAGGGGAAGGAAACTCTTTTTCCTGTTATCCCAAAATAATAGCAGGCTCAGCAGACCTTCTGCCAATGACGTGTTCTGCATTCTTTCCCGGCTTCTGAGGCTCTTCTGCCTCACACGAGAAACACCTCAATACAAAGAGGACCTTATTTTCTTTGAGTGCCATCTCACAGTGAGACCACAGCTCTAGGCTCTGCAAAGTCCCCTGGGGCATTCATGAATCTACCAGGTTCCAACTAGTTTCCCAGGACCCTTCTTTCGAAGTGTGTATTTAGACTCATTGCTGTATCTAGTGTTCTCTGTCCACTAGCTCAGGGGCTGTTGAGCCAGCAGACAAGCGAGGTTTTAACACGTTCTGCAACGTAGAAATCTGGTGTGACCATTGTGCTAGTGTGAAATTGTGCTACAAATTGTGCAATCTATCGTGCAACGAGGTTACCAGCAAACTGCTCGTCCATCCTCTTGCACAACTGGTGCAAAACATTTCACCGGCAGAAGGAGGATCCCACTAAGGCAGCCTTTCTCAACCTGTGGGTCCCCAGATGTTGTTGAACTACAACTCCCATCTCCCCTAGCTAGCAAGGCCAGAGCTCAGGGATGATGGGAGTTGTAGTCCAACAACATCTGGGGACCCACTGGTTGAGAACCACTGCACTAAGGACCTTTAATAGGCACGGGCAAACTTGGCTCTCCAGATGTTTTGGGACTACAATTCCCATCATCCGCTGACCACTGGTCCTGCTAGCTAGGGATCATGGGAGCTGTAGGCCAAAAGCATCTGGAGAGCCGAGTTTGCCTATGCCTGGCCTTTAACCTTGGGTGCAACCCCATGTAAATTGGCAGAGGCAACATTTGTACAAATTTGTCTCCTCTCCTGCACTCTTTGTTTCATGACCCATTTCCTCTTCCTTGGCAATGGCCACTTGATTGCTAACTCTTGAAACTGCAAAGGTGGTGTTTGTGGAAATAGCCAATGCCATCAATGGGTGGATCTTCAGGGTACATGACAGAGCCTGGAGGTGATGCCCAGTGGCTGGGGGCAGATTGGGAGTGAAGCCCAATGTCTTTGCACATGTCTGGGGACAGACCCCAGCACAAAAGCACTCTGTGCATTGAAGACACCCTTTTCTGAGAGGAGGCAGAAAGGCTTTCCCTTCACTGGCAGCTGGCCCAAAGCAAAGGAATCAGAAAACCAGCCCCCCACCCTGGTTGACTGGCAGCTCCCAGTGTGAGGGTCACACCCTGCCGAGATCTCATGCTCCTCAGAATTGCTCCTTGACGGAGGCTGCTCACATCTTCAGATGTGAGTCACCGGTCTAAGCAGGCTGTGCTTGCAATGGAAGGCAGCAGGGAATGTGAAACTCACAGAACCCCCTGCCTTTCACATGAATCAAGACCGACACCCCGAGATCCTTCCTGCATGAGCACCAATTAAAAGGGGGAGGATACCCTGAATGCCTATAACCACACCAAGGCATGTGTGAAGTGGATTATCAGGTGCTGAGATATCAAGGGGGTGAAATGCGC
Source organism: Podarcis raffonei (assembly GCF_027172205.1). NCBI lineage: Eukaryota > Metazoa > Chordata > Lepidosauria > Squamata > Lacertidae > Podarcis > Podarcis raffonei. Next base: position 16,800,085 of record NC_070616.1, read on the forward strand.
ACATGAACCAAGCCCAACCTTCAAGTCCATTTCTTTAAGTTCACTTAGAAAACCAGGAAGTTTGACTTATTGAAGGATGCTTTGCATTCCGCCTTGCATCTTGTTTCATAGAATTGTAGGGTTGAAAGGGTCATGCAGCCCAACCCCTTGCAATGCAGATTCGGAAGTACAGATTACCGTATGTAGGATTGCCTTCAAATACACATTGAATCAAATTTCTCTCCCATCTCCAGCCTGTACAGAAGTCTGCTTACTCCAAAGTCTGAGTGAGCTCAGTGGAACTTCTTCATAGAATCACAGAACTGTAGAGTTGGAAGGGACCCTGAAGAGGATCATCTAGTCAAACCCCCCGCAATGCAGGAATATGCAGCTGTCCCATGCAGGGATTGAACCTGCAACCTTGGCGTTATCAGCGCCATGCTCTAACCACCCAAGCAAGCGCTCAAAGAATTGAATCCTCTGTTTATTCTGAATGTTTAAACTCAGTTGATTTGAACCCTGGCTGAGATCGGTTCATTCCCTGCCTTGTGTTGCCTCCCCACCCAAATATTGTGCCCAGCAGAGCCTTCCTTACCATCACAGCAGGGCGGGCCAGAGGATAGGGGGCTGGGCTTCCATTAGTCGTATCCATATAGTAACTCATCATCTTTGAGGCACCTGCAGAAATGGGAAAGGACCTGTTAAACGAATTCCCAAGAGATGGACATGATGCAGAAGGTGGATTCTCTTGTCTGCGTTGCCTTTAGGCTGTAGCCAATGTTCTCTGTCTGCTGGTCCAAAGACCCTTACGTAGAGTGGGCGGTTGGGTTGTAATGTTGTGCAACAGAGGAACTGAGCACAACAGTCTGTTGTGCAACAAAATTACCAGCAACCTGCTTATGCATTCTCTTGTGCAACAACATCCCACTAGTGCAAAAGCTTTCACCAACAGAGCAAGGATCCCGCTACATGACTTTAACTTAGCGCTAAATTAGAGACAACCCTGTGTTCATTGGACTCAGGCTTCTGAAAAGATGAGGTTGCTGGTACTATTATTATTTAATTGCTTTTTACAGACCACCTCAAATCAGCTTACAAAATATTAAAATGCATAGCAACTGAAACTTTAAAATTCCTAACGTGGAGTAAAATATAAAAACAATAAAAGTGTACCTCAACAATAATAAAATGAATCTGATTCTACCAAGAGCTGAACTCCAAACCAGGCCATACTACATTATGATTAAATGAATATCCAAACACCTGAAGGTTTAGGTCTGGGAGATAATGTTGGCGATGTTGAGCCCAGGTAAGTTTTCCTGGAAAGAATGTTCTGTAATTGGGGAGCTACCCCTAAAAAGGCCCTTTCTTTCATTGCCACCCTTCATAGCTCCCTCACTGGAGACACACAGACACATGTAGGGTGACACATGTGTCTGGTGACACATGTAGGGTTCAGGTAAGTTCGTAAGGAAAGCAGTTTGGGGGCCCCAAGCTGCAGAATCAAGATGGCGGACTGAACCTTAAAAAACTTCCCTGGTTTCTTAGAATACTAAACAATCCAGGGAATGAGTCTGCTATTATATTCCTCCCCTTCTCTCAATGGCAGAAGTTTGAGTGCAGTGTCAACTTGATATTTTGTGAACATACAAAACACGGTCATTTTTCATCATTTCAAAGCCTCATCCCCAGCAATATTTGAGACTCTTCACTCTGAAGGAAACTGGGGAGTTCTTTAAAGCTCAAAGGGAAAGCAGATTTCCATTTATTAGGATGATGGGGGCAGTTCAAAAAAGGAAACAAATCCTTATGGTTGATTGTGACATGAAACAGCTGGCAAGAAAGGCAGAAACTGGTAGTTTCATTTCTTTCTCTGAAGGGCTAGAAATATCTCAATTTAAGCATCTTGGACTCCTCTCACTGATGGATGGATGGATGGATATTCCTGAGATTATACAAGCAATAAAGAGAGCAGTGAGACATGCGATAGTATAGAACCAACACATATGAAAGTATGCAGAGCTCTGGCAAAATGTGCACCATCTACGTAAGTAACAAATATTTCAATTACGAAAGAAGAACACACAAACAAAATATCCCAGAGCTAAGCTATGGTCATTGAAAGCCCACTTTAACTAGTTCCTCAGTTATAGGGAAGGCTGAAGTTGGCTGCTTGGATGAACCAGCAGGAGGACGATCCAGTGCTGAGATCAATCCAACCACCAGGGAAGGTCTTTCTCTGGTTCTCGCTGTTCTTTGATGGTTTGGGGTGAATTCCAGGCTATGATAGTCTGCTAGGGAGAGTGGTGATGTGTCTGGACTACAACTCCCATGATCCCTGACCAGTGGCCACATGGGCTAGGGCTGATGGGAGTTGAAGTCCAACAACATCTGGAAGGCTACATGTTTTCCATCCCGGATTTAACATCTTTGCCCTCCCCCGAAACACAGGAAACAGTTGAGTTCAATGAGACTGCAACCCAGATAGGTTTTTGGATTTACATTTGAACCAAGATGCCCAGTATTGTATTCAACTGACTTTTATTCAGGGTAGACCCACAGAAATTAATGGTCATGACTAACTCCAGTCTATTAATTTAAATAGGTCTACTCTGAATAAGTTTGTTGAGTACAATTCTTGGAGCTTTATAGAAAACATTTGGATGGTATGAAGCTTTAATACTGAATCCTATCTACCAGTAGAGCTCCCATATTTGCAAGGTGAGCTAAATGTGGGCAGCTCCACCAAGACCTTCTTGGTCTCTAAACATTTTGCTGACACTGACCATAACTAGTAGGCTTTCTACCATTCTGTGATTCGAACTACTAGAACAGGCTTCCTCAACCTCAGCCCTCCAGAGGTTTTTGGCCTACAACTCCAATGATCCCTTGCTAGCAGGATCAGTGGTCAGGGATGCTGGGAATTTTAATCTTAAAACATCTGGAGGGCCGAGGTTCAGGAAGCCTGTACAGTGGTACCTCGGGTTACATACGCTTCGGGTTACATATGCTTCAGGTTACAGACTCCGCTAACCCATAAATATTACCTCGAGTTAAGAACTTTGCTTCAGGATGAGAACAGAAATCGGGCTCCCGTGGTGCGGCAGCAGCAGGAGGCCCCATTAGCTAAAGTGGTGCTTCAGGTTAAGAACAGTTTCAGGTTAAGAACGGACCTCCAGAACGAATTAAGTACTTAACCCGAGGTACCACAGTATTAGAACAACAAGCCAGCTGCTTTAGCAAAGAATGAGGATTGCTCTGCAGCCGACCTTTGTCAAAACTCTTTGGCCTTTTGGTGTCTTGGTGCAAGTAAACAAATACACAGTTACAATTACAAACAGATAGCCGAGCTGGTGACTGTGCAAAAAGTGAAGTGGAGCATGTGAAGCGAAATCTTTATAAATGAGCTAACATGATCGCCCGCATCCCAGGGATTTAGACCAGCTAATCAGATATCGTGGTAGTAATAATCCTAAAAACAACAGGTAGTATAGAATGAAGTTGTACTCAAAAATAATGAACTTAAGTTAGTCAGATCCATTAACTTCAACGGACCTTCTCTGAGCAGGACTAGCATTGGCTACAACCTGTTATTCTTACTACAGCAGCAGCATTTCACAGTGTTCAAAGCACATTACCTTTTAAACCTCCAAGTAAGGTAAAGGTAAAGGTAAAGGTAAAGGTAAAGGTAAAGGTAAAGGTAAAGGTAGAGGGACCCCTGACCATTAGGTCCAGTCACGGATGACTCTGGGGTTGCGCACTTATCTCGCTCTATAGGCCGAGGGAGCTGGTGTTTGTCCGCAGACAATTTCTGGGTCATGTGGCCAGCATGACTAAGCTGCTTCTGGTGAACCAGAGCAGCACACGGAAACGGCGTTTCCCTTCCCACCGGAGCGGTACCTATTTATCTACTTGTACTTTGACGTGCTTTCGAACTGCTAGGTGGGCAGGAGCTGGGACCGAACAACGGGAGCTCACCCCATCTCAGGGATTCGAACCGCCAACCTTCTGATTGGCAAGCCCTAGGCTCTGTGGTTTAGACCACAGTGCCACCCGCGTAAGGTAGATCAATATTATTATCCCCACGTATTATCTCTATGTTGCAAGTGGGAACATGGCTTGTCATGAGCTCATAGGGGTGGCCTTAAATGAGCCTGTAGAAGGGGCAAGATTTGAATCTGAGACTTCCCAATTATCACATCAGTCTCACAGCCACCAGACAACACGGGGCTCTTGCCCTTTGGAATACACAACCCCAAATTGGCATCATTCCATACGCCCACAGTGGCCAGTTTTCACTCTGCATCTCCAACAAGCAAGCCATCTATCCTGGCCAGTGAATTTGGGGAGCTGCTACAGGTACAGACTCCAGTCGAGCTATACACATGCGAACGAGTCCTGACTTTCTTCAATTTGGTCCGGGCGGGGGAGGGGGGACTTTTTCTGCTTATAAAATCCCATATCCTGCCTTCCTCTGCTCACCGTTAGCCTCTGAGAACATGAGAGGCAGGGGCTATGAAGGCGTAATTAGTTTTGGCGAACATCACAATCAACAGCAAGGAAGAGGCGGTTGGTAAAACTGACAAGGCAGGAGGTCAAGGCAAGGGCACTTGTGAGGAACCCAGCAGATTGCAGGTTGTGGGTGACCATTAAAGCCACAGAGGGCTGCTCCACTTTAGGTCTCAGTCCCAGAGCGCAGGAGCCGTTGCTAATTAAAGGAAGATGTGGATGGCTGAAAAGGTGCAATGGATAGCAGGGCTCTCAAGCAATTAAACCTTCTTGGCTTTTTGTTCGTTAACTGCTTACCATTGAACCAACTAATTAACTCAGCTTAAATGAATCACAGAATCGTAGAGTTGGAAGGGACATCCAGGTCATCTAGTCCAACCCCTTACAATGCAGGAATCGTGAATGCATATCACTCAGATAGGTGCTTTTTTAAAGACACTTAACATATGGTCTAAAACTGGGGTCAGCAAACTTTTTCATCAGGGGGCCGGTCCACTGTCCCTCAGACCTTGTGGGGGCCGGACTATATTTTGGAAAGAAAAAAAAAGAACAAATTCTTATGCCCCACAAATAACCCAGAGATGCATTTTAAATAAAAGGACACATTCTACTCATGTAAAAACATGCTGATTCCCAGACCGTCCGTGGGCCAGATTGAGAAGACAATTGGGCCAGATCCGGCCCCCAGGCCTTAGTTTGCCTACCCATGGTCTAAAACTCCATCTCTCATTGTTAGGCAAAGAAAGTCCAACTTTAAGATTTTATTTCCCACACCTTCTTACAGTAACAGACCAGAACCAAAGACAGACTCATAGAATTAGACAAGTGCACATCTTGAACCCTCGGCAATTAATTGATTAAAGGTTTAGCTGGTGATTCTACCCATTAATTGGAGTGGGAAGGGGAAGACCTGTTAGGCTACAGGCAGAAATAAATGGGCACCAAGGAAGGAGTGCCAGCTTCCCAAAGGGCAACCCCAGCTCAAGCTCTCCAGTTTGCCATGGAAGCACATCCCATGATGATGTCGTCCTGGTGCCCTTCCCTTCCCCAACTCCACACAGCTGGATGCCATGAGGAAGGAAACATCCCCAGTGATTGCATCATTTACTATGCAGTTGTATAACATGACTGGGGAGAGAAAAGAGAAGAGCTTCTGTGGGTGCTGCAGTTGGTGTGCTGGACATAATTCAGATTCACATTGTTGCTCCTGGGCTGACTTTCAGCCAGTCACCATCTTTCTGCCTAACCTACCTTGCAGGATTGTTCTGACGATAAATTGAAATGGGGGGGGGGGGGAGATCCCTGTAGGAAAGGGAGCTTTTTTAAAAAAAGTGACTTGCTGTTTTCAATGACAGCCCCTGTGACCAGCGTGGTATCTGCTTCCAGTCTTCGCCTTTGGAGAATTATATATATATAAATTTAAAACTTATTAAATTTTAGATTAAATTTTTTCAAACATTTTCACAACAACCATCCAATCAAACAAACACATTGTTTCATACGTTGCCTTCCCACCCTTACCTCAACAGAGTTTTTACTCAGACCTTTTCTCCTGCATTATATATTCATCTACAGTGGTACCTCGGGTTAAGAACTTAATTCATTCCGGAGGTCCGTTCTTAACCTGAAACTGTTCTTAACCTGAAGCACCACTTTAGCTAATGGGGCCTCCTGCTGCCGCTGCACTGCCAGAGCACAATTTCTGTTCTCATCCTAAAGCAAAGTTCTTAACCCGAGGTACTATTTCTGGGTTAGCAGAGTCTGTAATCTCAACCGTCTGTAACCTGAAGCATCTGTAACCTGAGGTACCACTGTATTACAAAATGTTTCTCTATTACAATTATTTTATCGCTGTTCTTCCTCTGCTTTTATCTCAAATCCTGCCTGCAATTTCATTTGACTGTAATTGTTTTTTGTTTGTTTGTTTTTTTAAAGTCCACGAAAGGCCTCCATTCTTTTGCCTTTGGTATTCATTTCTGAACTTCTTGAATTGAAAATAATTGTGGTCTATACAACATCATTTGCAGACCAAGGGCAATGCATATCTTCAGTCAGGTCAAAGGGGCCAGCCAGGCCCAGAGTCGATGGAGAGGTTAGACCCAGTTATGGCTATGATCCTCATCAGTTTCCTACCTTTAATTACCCGCACAAGTCATCTGTCTGCAGACACCTATAAGATGAAAGTGGCAGGCCTTCTGAGGCATTGCTCCTTAAGAGCCATTAAGCAAGGGGAGAGGGATTCCTGCATGATATTCAAAGCCTCCATGGAATTGCTGCCTTTGACAGTATTGCCCAATGCTTTTAAAAGCGTGGTAGAATCCCACATTATGTCTCAATTAGGAACTTGTGGTGGGGAAGGTAAGAACTATTTGCCTGGGCGTAATTTTCTCACTCTCTTTTTGGACAAATCACATTATCTCATGCTTCCACGTTGCAGGAAGAAGCTGTTCTTGTTATTAACTCTCCAGTGGGTACTTTAAAAACAAAAGACAGCTTGATTCTTCAGTCAGTCATGCTGAGGTATACATTGCTCGCTCTCAGGTTAGCCCACCCCACAGGGTTGTTGGGAAGGTAAAATGGGGAGGGGGGAGAACCACGCGCACTACAGGAGCTCATTGGAGGAAAGGTAGACTATCAGTGCAATAAATACATAGGTAAACTGGGAATTTAGCCTCAAAGAGTTTGAGGACTAGTTGAGTACAATGCACCAGCTTAGAAAACAAAATGGAAAACATAAGCTGCAGCTAAAAATTCCCACAATGCTTCCCAGAAATACTGGTCATGCTGGGAGACCGTTCTTCATAATGCACTATTATCTTCCTGCAGAAATGATGTACTGGCCCATTTCTGACACAGGCAACCGAGGCCGACAGCTTTGCTCTTCTTCATTCAAGTTCCATTTTCCTGCTACTACTCTTGTCGATTGTAAGAGAAGGAGTGGAAATGGGAAGGGGGGCGGGCGTGGAGAGAATGAGGATGCTTCAAAACAGACACCAAATATATCTGCATAAGAATCCTAAAGCACGCCATCCAATGTTGATGATTGATAAGATTAATGTTAATATTGTATAATGCAGCAATTAAGGATAAGAATAAAAACATCAGGGCTGGAAGGACAGGAAGTCAAAACGAAAAAATATAAGTGCATGTGAAGTAAATCTAATAAATCTAATAAAAATTAATATTAAAAAGGTAATATTTTTTTATTATCACTGCTGCTAATAAATAGGGTTGTATCGAAAGTTCTTCCCTGGGGAGACTCATTGAAACTAATTCATCATATCCATTAACTTCAACGGGTCTACTCTGAGTAGGGACACAAACCATAGCAACTAGCAGCCCAACTCTGGACACCCTGCGGAATATCCACCTACCGAGCAATGTCAAAGCTTGAGAAATTAGATCCAGCCACTGAGCCCAGAAACAAAGTTCTTCCCTCCCTGCTTTTATTCGTCACCTGTACAAAGCACCTCTCCACTGCGGGAGTTGGAATGGGTGCCTGACTCCAGACTGCAACGTTCCCTCCCTTCTCTGCAACCCCTTCCCCACGGAGTGCTGGAAGAAAAAGCGAGTCATAGGTCAGAAAGCATCGTGGGCTATCAGTGCTCCCAACCTCCAAACGGGGAGGGGGGAAGAGCAAGAAATAGGAAGAAATTACCAAGAAGTAAAGTTTTATACTGGCTTCCTTTGCAACTTGCCTGGGCAGAGAGGAGAGAAAAATGCTGCGCGCGGCTGGAGGAGGTTTTCTTGCTTTCCACGCCTGGCTCAGGACTCTGATCCAACTACCTGGCAGAGTCCTCTTGGCTGGGGCTAAAGAGGATGGAGCTACCACAATGCTCCTAGCAGAGGCGCCTCTTCAAATGGAAAGAGGGGTGTGGCCAGGGGCGCAGCAGGCAAAGGGGCAGCTGGATAAAGCCATCTTTCTCTCCCCCGCCCTCGCTCGCGCATCGCCAGCAGCAGCGCAGCAAGGGAAACCTGGCGCGGTGCCACCGACAAATGCAATTATGCAAGCCAGGAGCCCATCCAAATGAAACTGTCTTTCCGATAGAAGCCATATTGGGCGGCGGGGGGTGGGGGCAGAACAAAATAGCTCATTCGCCTGCCCTTTCCCCCTTGCCCAGGTGGACAGACTAAGTCATGGAAACACAGAACTGTCGAGTTGGAAAGTATCCCGGGGTCATCTAGTCCAACCCCATGCAATGCAGGGCCCCTCCTCCATTCTGAGCTTTGGCAACTCTATTGGCCCTTAGCTGCTTTGCTGAACGCTTTTTTGGGGGGGGGGGGCGGTTTACAGGCTTCTGTGTCTCCAACTCTCAAGTCCCAAGGGTGTTATTTACAGAGATTTGTCCTTTCCCAATCACAATGAGGATTTGGATATGGTTTGGTCCAGCCAGCCAGGCCAGATTGGGTCTGATCTAGATTTACAAACTGAAGCCACAAATTGGCTTGGGAGGGGGGTCGATGCACAGACATCTTGAGCAGTTTGGTATCATTCATAATCCTGGCTACCTCAGGAAACACCCTGACTCAAGATTATTTGGGAATAAAGGGAGACCTCCCTGCTGCTCACTTCCGTTCATTGTGAGAAGCGTTCATTCATGTCCCCCAGCCTTCAGCTTCCTGTTCCTTAACTGGTTACCCATCTATAAAATGACTTGTCCTCTTGTGCCTGCTCCCACTACTAAGTTTTATCAAGGTGCTTAGATGCGCTTTAAAAACAAAAGCAAACAAACCAGGTTAACAGATCACTTTTAGCTATGAGCCTGTTGACACCCACAAAGAACTCGAAAAGTTTGATGGGGGGAGGATTTCCCTTCACAGATGCCATGCTAATTTTGCCTCAGTAAGTCTTCATTTTTGTTGCCTCTTTGTTTTATTTTATTTTTTCCATAAAATTTATACGTTGCTTGAGTTTGTTAAAAAGCCCATCAAAGTGGTTGACAAAAAGATCAAACAAGAAAAACAAATGTATTGGCAAAATACATGGACCAGACCATAAAGAAAAATATACACACTACAAAACCACTGACTTTCTGGATCAGGGCCCCACAGCTGCTTTTTCTTCACAATAGAATCATAGATTCATGGAGTTGGAAGGGTCCCAAATGTTCATTTAGTCCAACCCCCCTGCAATGCAGAAATCACAGCTAAATAAATTGTGACCTTAAGCACCCCTTTTTTGAATAGCATGCTCCCCACCTCAATTTCAAGCTAAGTGACAGACTAGAGAGATTGGTGAAGCATGATTATTTGTATGTTAATCAACCCAGACCTGCAAGCATCACATGCCATCCTGAGGCAGGTGCCAGGGACTAGAACATGGGTAGGCAAACTAAGGTCCGGGGGCCGGATCTGGCCCAATCGTCTTCTAAATCCAGCCTGCGGAAGGTCTGGGAATCAGCGTGTTTTTACATGAGTAGAATGTGTGCTTTTATTTAAAATGCATCTCTGGGTTATTTGTGAGGCATAGGAATTCGTTCATATATTTTTTCCAAAATATAGTCTGGGTCCCCACAAGGTTTGAGGGACAGTGGACTGGCCCTCTGCTGAAAAAGTTTGCTGACCCTTGGGTTAGAGCATGGGTAGGCAAACTAAGGCCCGGGTACTGGATCCGGCCCAATCGCCTTTTCAATCCGGCCTCCCGGACAGTCCGGGAATCAGTGTGTTTTTACATGAGTAGAATGTGTCCTTTTATTTAAAATGCATCTCTGGGTTATTTGTGGGGCATAGGAATTTGTTCATCCCCCCAAAAAAAATATAGTCCGGCCCCCGCAAGGTCTGAGGGACAGTGGACCGGCCCCCTGCTGAAAAGGTTTGCTGACCCCTGGACTAGAATCCTAGCAGGCCCTCCTTTAACAGCGCTCTGAGCTGGTAAGCGCTGGGCATCTGTGCCTCAGCATCCCCAAAGTGTGTCATTGCAGGAAAGCAGAGTATCAGCCCCCAACCGTGCCCTGTAGAGGTCTGGGAGCCAATCATTTTAATTCCCCATTACATTCTAGAATGGCGCTAATCTTGGGGCATTGCATTGTGGGAAACCTCAATGGCTTCTGCACTGGTACGCTTGCATTCTGCCACTGCCACTACAAGGCGGGTGGGGAGGCAGCACTGATGGCCCTGACGGTAATGGGCTCTGGGACCTGGGGTGGATGTCTGTGGGTCAAGTGCCCTTTCAAAGGCAGCAACCTCCATGGTCGATGCAAAAAGGTTTGCAGGATCCAGCCTGATAACTCTCCCCTCAAACCCACAGCCAGCACTGTTTCGACCTGAGCAGCATTAAAGGGCAGGATTAAAATCTGAATGCTTGTTTTAGTTTTAAGGGCTGCAGCAATTAAGCTCCAGAATTTTGCATCAAAAACTCACCCCTTTCCTTCCAGGTTTCCACATTTACCCATATATGGTGAAATATGCCCACGTCAGGTGGGGGTGCATACACCTTCTAAGCTAACCCTGCGGATATAAAGAGCTCATCGTTCCTTGAAGCTATTTTAACTCAGGAAATTATTCAAAGGGTTCTATAGTCTGCCTGGCCTTTGATGCAAAGGATATTTCAGATCTGAACACCATAAGAATGGAACTTATCCAATGCTGGATATATAATCTGGACATTCCATTTCCATTTCAGGGAGATAACCCTGCCAGCAGCTGGGATCAAAATGCCTTTGAGGTGTCCTGCCGCAGCTTCTGTGAGATGGAGCCCTTTAGGACTGAGCAACCTTTTCGGCAGGATATTTTTCTGATAGAAAATTACAGCCCAAATCCTACACCCAGCTTACTCTAGAGTCAATCATCATTAAACGAACAGGGTTCCTTCTGGAGAAATGTGTGTGGGATCATGAGTGGCATTGTTCAAATTACGAGGGTTGTACTGGAAGTAATGAGCCGCGTTTAATGAGTCTGCAGAGAATTCAGATTCATTACTTTCAGTAAGTCCTTTGTATTAAGTACTGCGTTTTGTTTTTAAAAAATGTGTATTTATATGCCGATGTGCTACAGCTGTTACTCATGCAAATCACTCTATTAACATTAAAGGGAGAGTTAAATGAACTGTGAAGGAAGGGGGTCTTTTGTGTGTGATTGGCTGTGCTTAAGCCTGGAACACAGCCACTGGGGTGGTGCATGAGGCTTTGACTCTACCCTCTGCAAGTGTGTGTGTGCATGCGTGTGTGTGCACACACCCACACCCTCAATGTTAGCCGTAAGGGACCTTGGCCCTTGAAATGAAAAAGGATCTGAGCATCTCTGAGCTAGGGACTCTGGATATTTAACCAGGATCAAGAGGAGTGTCAGGCTACATGAGACAGCTCCTTTTGTGTGGGTAATCTGGCCAAGGATGATCTGGAAACGTGTTACACAAATGTTGATTACTACTATTGCTCTTGAGTGTCCCATGGACTACAAGAAGATCAAACCTCTCCATTCTTAAGGAAATCAGCCCTGAGTGCTCACTAGAAGGACAGATCGTGAAGCTGAGGCTCCAATACTTTGGCCACCTCATGAGAAGAGAAGAATCCCTGGAAAAGACCCTGATGTTGGGAAAGATGGAGGGCACAAGGAGAAGGGGAGGACAGAGGACAAGATGGTTGGACAGTGTTCTCGAAGCTACCAACATGAGTCTGACCAAACTGCGGGAGGCAGTGGAAGACAGGAGTGCCTGGCATGCTCTGGTCCATGGAGTCACGAAGAGTCAGACACGACTAAATGACTAAACAACAACAACTATTGCTATTAGTATTGTTGTTATTATTAGAGGAAGTCTGTTGGGGGGTAGGGGTATCCTTTGTCCCATAGAAACTTTTCCACATACACATAGCCTGAAAGGACTCGAGGCTCCTACAAGGCTCCACACTGGAGCCCTGAATTTTTATAAATAAATTTATTTGCTTGGTGCGGATTAATGCTAAGGTTGCAGGTTCGATCCCCACATGGGACAGCTGCATATTCCTGCATTGCGGGGGGTTTGACTAGATGACCCTCAGGGTCCCTTCCAACTCGACAGTTCTGTGATTCTGTTATTTAATCTCACCTTTTCCCCTGACAGGGACTCAAGGCAGTTTACAGTTGAAACAGAACCAGCCAAAAACATGGCTGGATGTGGGGTGAGGGAGGCAGAAGCGATCATTTTAAGAAACAACAATTAAATATTAACAGAAGTAAAATATATAAAGATAAATTAAACTATCTATTTGATCAGGTCCTCTGGGATAGCTCAGTCGGTAGAGCGTGAGACTCTTAATCTCAGGGACATGGGTTCAAGTGCTACATCGGCCAAATATCCCTGCATTGGAGGGGGTTGGAGTGGTGACCCTCTCTGATTCTTTGAAAACATACAGCTTATTACAATGAAAACATTGTCCCCTATTAACGGGTAGGAGACATTGCAACTCTGCCCCCCCCAAAGCTTCCTCTTGGTTAAACTCAAACCCACCTATAGGGTGGGAAGGTCAGAGAGATGGTTAGGCAACAATTAACAGTTGTGCATTGCTTCCCCAAAGCTAGTGGAACTTCAAAGTTCACCAGAGATTTGAATCCTGCTGCGACAGAAAGGCTCAAGGAAGGAAGATTGTTCTTCCTGTTGAAGCCAGCCCTCAGCTCCGTTTCATGGTTGGGCTGTCCCTGAAATGAATCAAAGAGGTCAGTGCCAGGGGAAATGTCAATACACCAGGTTCCTCTGTGCTCGTATCTGGACTTTAATGGCTCCTCCTCCCTATCCTGTGTTGGCATGTGACATGTGGTACAGATGTTTGTCCTCTGTGCTGCCTGGCTCCACATCTGGGTGACAGGTGTTTCTGCATCTCTGTTTGCCAGCAGACCCAAGGAAGCTGATGGCAGCGAAGCCTCCCTTTCTTCCTCCTCCTGCCCTGAAATATCAAAGAGTGGGGCGTTTGCTTTTTTTATTTATTAAATTTCTATCCCACTCTTCCTCCTAAAGGAGCCCAGAGCAGCAATCATTAAAACAAGGCTGTTTAAAATAAAATAAAAACCATATTTAAGAGCAATTTCAAAACCCAACTAAACAAACACACATTTCAGACCCATTTAAAAGCCATTTGGAACATCTGGTGTGTTTTTTTAATCTCTAATAACTGTCATGATGACTGTTTCCCTGGAAGGTGTGCTATTGTCCACACACACACCCTGGGTCCAAGTCTTACCCATCCAGGTCAAAAGGAGTCACATGCTAAGAAACGTGGGAGATTTCAAGGGGTCAAAAAAAATAATGGATGTACCGTGCTATATCAGAAGCAAAAAAACAAAACTTGTTTTGATGAATTGGAAGAGCCACAAAAAGATTCCATTGAGCACATGGATTGATAATATGGACAGATTAGTTACATATGAACGAATTGCATGTTGACACAAATTAAGAATGGATAAATATGAAGAAATCTGGAATGAATATTTAAGCGATAAGGCGGATAGTGGGGGGAAGTGGGGGGAAGAGAGAGAGGTGGGAAAATATTGTTTAAAAGGTGCAGTCATAGGCATATCAGTGTATTTAAATCTGAATTGTCAAATTGTGTTATTATTGTTATTATGGTTTTTCTTGTAGTGTCTTTTGCGGTTGTTGTTTGTATTGAAAAAATGATTAGATAAATTTTTTAAAAAAGAAAAAGAAGATGAGTCCATTTGGATCAGCCCAAAGAGCCACACAGTCTTTCCTCCAAAAGTGACCAACTGAACACTTCTGGGAAGCAGAGTGCAAAGGCAACAGCTTTCCCTTGGCTGTTGTCTTTCCTGCCAGATGCTTTGGACTACAACTCCCAAGCAACCCAACAGGACCAATGGTCAGTGATAATGGGAATTGTAGTCCAAAGCTTCTGCGAGGAACCAGGTTGGGGAAGGCGGCAGTAGCCCAAAAGCTCACTCCCTTCTTCAAGGGGGCATAGGAACATAAGTCTGTTGGATCAGGCCCATCTACTCCAGCATCCTGTTCTCACAGCGGCCAAACTGTGGGAAATCCACAAGCAGGATCCGATCACCAGAGCCCTCTCCCATCCTGCTGTTCCCAGCAACTGGTATTCAGAAGCCTTCAGCTGTGCAGGGCAGAGCACAGCCATCCTGGCTGGTAGCCATCAATAGCCCTCCCCTCCCTGAATTTGTCTAGCCCTCTTTTAAAGCCATCCAAGTTGGCGGCCGTCACTCCTGTGGCAGTGAGTTCCATAGTTTAACCATGCGCTGCATGACTGAGGACTTTATCTGTCCTGAATCTTCCAACGGGATCCTTAGGCTGCCAATTTGGCATGATCCAAACACAAGCAGAAAAACAATGGGGGGGTCCTGGGCAGTGGACTGCCCCCCGCAAAAAAACAAACCCACTGAGGACTGGGCATGCCGAGTGGACATGGAAGGCTATCTCCATCTGTTTTAGTGGGGTGGGGAGAATGGAAAACTGGGAGGAGGGTAAAGGAATGGAATATATTGAAAGGGGCCATGGCTGGCAATTGGCCGACACCCAGAACAGAAGGACTCCATTACAGCAACATTTCATTGCAGATCCCATTTGTACTGCTTGAGCAAAAGGTTCAAAGAGCCCAATAAGCTTACCATCTTCTGTAAATGTGTCTCATAATCCCACTTAAAATGGTCTAGGTCACATATTTTGGCAGCAGACCATCCACTGATCGTCTATGCTGTGTGAAGAAGTGGGTTCTGTAATAAAGCAATCTGTATTGAGCTCTGAAGTTTTGTCAGAGATGCAAAGAAGTCGTTCAGTTTGCTGGAGTGCCCTGGCCAGGGAGAGACTGGCTAGCCTACCATGTGGAATGAAGTAAATTGAATAATTAAAGACTCCTGTGACCCCTGAGGCACCATACACAAAGGAGGAGGCAGCTCGCTGCATCTCTGCAAGAGTCCCTGTTCTGGGCTTGCCTCTAGCTTTTGCTCTGGGCAGATAACTCTGCTGCATCAGCTGTCTGACTGGGGGCTCCCCCAGACGGTTGCTATTTGGGAGCACAATTTGATCACAAATGCCGATTGCGCAGTTGAAACGGGTTTGGTGTGCTGGTGCAACAGAGCCAGACTTTTCGCAATAAGGAAAGTGCCGGGAAAATGAATCAGAATGTGTAGCGTAACCATGCAAGGTCTTATAAAATCTGCACACACAAATCAGAACAAATGCTGATTCCCCACAGGCTTGGAGTGTGGGAGGGGGGAATCGGGACGAAAGCTCAATGAAGCACCCACTGCCATTCATTCCCTCTGCCAAATCACCTTCCTGCTCAAGGCCAATCACTTTCTTCATAACCTATCTGCAAACTTGCACTCTTCCTACATCTACCGCTCAGGTTTGTTGTGGTGCTAAGGTGAGGAAACCCGAATTCACATATCATTGGAAGATGCCATCTAAAGAGCGGCAACCCAGTTTGAAGCCATGGGTGGAGTGAGGATTTTGCTGGGAAGCCAGTCTCTTGCTAGGCCCGCCGATGAGCTGATGATAAGGGAGGTGGCTTAATTATGGCTTGCATTATTAATCTGAAGAACTGAGCCTTGAGTGGGAAATGGAGACGTGGGGGATGAAGTGTGGGGAACTGACGGTGGCCGGTGCTCATCACAACTGGGGGAATGTGCACAAATACAGCCATCAAGGCCCTGGCTCAGGGAAGGCCTGCATTAAAGCCAGGCGGGCATCGATCACACCACCTCCCTGGAGACAGTTTTTCCCTGTGGCCACTTAGGCTTCATCTGTGTGCACCGGAACACCATGCATTATTCAGCAAAGGACACTCTATGCTATGCGCGCACACAGACACAGAGGATCTGTTGAAAATTGCCTCCACGTGGTGCTAAACGCTGTGAGAGAAAACGAGATGGTGGAACACATAGACAACCCCCCAGTCGCCTCTCCTTGCTGAGGGTTCCATTACAAGGAAATTCATCGGATCAGGGAAACGCCAGAAGCGCTTTTGCTTCGCTCCTTGTGTGGGTGGGCAGAGCATCCCTCTCACAGGAGAGACCTTCAGTGGACTTAGGCCAGATTCACACCACACTTTTAAAGTGCTATGATACCACGTTGACGGCCATGGTTTCCCCTAAGAATTCTGGGAGCTGTAGTTTGTTAAAGGTGCCGAGAGTGGCTAAAATGTGGGAATGTTGTAACTACTAGGAGAGGATATATTGATTAAATTGTCTCCTTCCTAACTCACACTTGTGAGTCAGCAGCAGAGTGCATTCTCCAATATATAGCAGGAAGCTAGTTGGTAGATTCATTTGAATCTCTTTACTTAAGCAATCCAATCTGGCTTTGTTCAGATTGGGTTCTGTTCCTGGCAAGTCCCCTTTTATCCCTCTTAAAAAGAATAAAGACGCAAGAAGCTTCTTTTAAAAGTAATAAGTTTACTCACATTCAGTTCACAGTTGGATCCCTGGAGGCAGGCTTTAGCTTACAGTTACAGAAAAGGATTTGAGTTCATCCCATATGGGAATGAGCCCATGTCCTGGTGGCTGAGAGCCAGCAGATAGCAAAATACATCAGTATCAAGAGAGCATGGCATCAAGAGGAAGAAAAAGGGAGATGGCTGCATGACTGGACCTTTCGAGGGGTCTGAAAGGGTCACGCCCACCTACCTGGTCACACACAAGGGAGGATGCTCCAAACCAGGTGTAACAGGAAGTTCAACTGGCTGGACCAACATCCCCCTGTCTGTGTCCACTCTAGGCAAACAAGGAATGTTGTACTTCACTGCTCCCATGGATTACATCCCACATAGAAGACACCTATTTCCACTCCCTGGGCTCCAATTCACAGAGTGGTTTAACCATCGATCCCTCTTCACAGGAAACTCTGCAAAGTTGCATATGAGAGTTACTATCTTGGCTACATTGTTAAGATCCAGTCCCAGCAAATAGTAAGTATTTAGGTAAGTTTTTTCTTAATCATCCCACCAATGGTCCATTAGCTAGTAGGTTAGAACCTCTCATATTGAGCAGACAGAAATCTGTCCATTTCAATTCCTCTCATTGTACCAATCTTATATCCAGTTCTCATAACGTCCTCATCCATTTGAGAATCTCTTTTCAGCCCTCCTGACAATTCCCTACCACTTTTTAGGGTGCCTTTCTCTCAACATGCACACTTTCTTTTTGTATGTGTGCATTTTTATGGACACTTTCCCCTTAGTCTCACATTTCCATGCGCATGATGTGGTTGGAAAACCGCAACGTGCAATTCAGGGAGGCTCGAGTCCCACCACAGGTTCCACAATTCAAGTTGACACACAAAGAGAGAGAAACTGGACATGTGGTGTTCTGATAAGGGATAGGGAAATGCATGCAAAAGGGTGGGGTAACAATTGTTTTGAGTGACATTATATAGCCTCCTATCAAATACACCGAAACCAGTGCTAAGCTGGCAGCAGGCATTGCAGAACCCGTGTGCAAATTTTGCACAAAGCCGTCAGAATAAATCCTGCATGAACAGGTTGTCCGGCAATGGCTGGAGATGAGGAGCCTATCAAAGACGGGGTCAGGCTTGGGTGAAGGGATGGCGTGCAAAGCCACTGTGCCCGGAAATGCTTGTGTCACCGCCTTGCACTACTGGGATGAAGGACTCCCCTATAAAGGGGTCACAGAGATGCCTGTGAATCAGATGCTTCATTCTGCAGCCATCCCAGATGGAATCCGAGGGGTTCCCCCTCCTTTTTAAAACTGTCACTTTAAAGCTGGCTATTTAAAAAGCTGTCTGCTTGAGGAGAACAATCATCTCTTAGGAAGGAAACAAGTCCCTCGACTCAGGATTTTTTCCCCTTGCCATCTCCAGCCCGGCCCTTGGACAATAAACAAGCTGTTGGTGCCTGGAAAGGGGTGGGGAGGCTTTGACTGCAACCGAGGGACCAGAGCAGATAATTCTCCTAATGGGGCCAAAGTGATACATTTCTAGCCTGGACAGTAGAATGGACTCTCTCAGAAGGTGGTGGACTGTCCTTCGTTGGAAGTTTTCAAGCAGAGCTTAGATAGCCATCTGTCATGGATGCTTTAGTTGTGATTCCTGCAACATTTTTCTGATGAGGATAGGTATGTCCTATTCAATAATAATAATAATAATAATAATAATAATAATAATAATAATAATAATTTATTTTACTATTTATACTCCACCCAACTGACTGAGTTGCCCTAGCCACTCTGGTCAGCTTCCAACATATATGAAAACATAATAAAACATTAAACATAACAAAACTTCCCCATACAGGGTTGTCTTCAGATGCCTCAGAAGTCGGATAACTCCATACGCTCCAGCATTTCTCCATTGAAAAGAGGGATGCCCTAAGGCAAGGTGAGACATTCTGGGATCAAAACAGAAATCTGTAAATCTGGGACTGTCCCTGGAAAATAGGGACATGGAGGGTCTGCAAAGGGTTGGACTAGATGACCCTAAGGGTCCCTTCCAGCTCTATAGTTCTATGATTATCCTGACTTTCCTTGCTGGACAAAGAACTTGAATGTCAGTTTCTGCCGATGGCTTCACTGCACCTATCAAGCCGGTGCATAAGCAAGGCTCAGGGTGCACAGAGACTCCCTGAGGGCAGAGAGAAAGGCCTGGAGGGCTGAATTTGGCACCCAGGCCAGAAATCCCCACCGCTAGGCTGTTATGCTGTATCTCTGCCTCTGGTGATGCCTTCACCAGCATCCAGGTAATCCCAGAATGCTGTAGGTGTTATGTACTGAAGTTCTCACCCTGGGCCAGCAGGGGGATACTGTTGATAGCTATGCAAATAAGGGATCAAAAGTGACGTTCAGTGATTGGATAGTTTTAGAAAGTTGTTACAGTTATGTGGTACTGGAGCTCTATATAAGCAGGCTGACTGTTCTGACAGTTCTGTCCTGGCCTGTGAATAAACAAGAGCTGTTTGAAGAATCGCTGTGTTGTCTGATATGTTCACCCACAACTTAACAGTAGGCCAGCCTTTCTCAATCTGTGGGTCCCCAGATGTGGTTGAACTACAACTCCCATCACCCCTAGCTAGCAAGCCCAGAACTCAGGGGTGATGGGAGTTGTAGTCCAACAACATCTGGGGACCCATAAGTTGAGAACCACTGCCATAGGCACTGACTGCAGGTGTAAGCCAGGCCTGGAAGTTATCAGGATGCGTCCAAGTGAGAGGACCCATGAGCTGTGTACAGAGGCCCAGAAGTGCAATTCATCATAGTTACCATCCATGTAGTTTTCATTGAGTTAGCACCTAATATGGTTAAGAGGGGAATGTAATTTTAAAAATCATCCTTCATAAGGGTGTTGCTAAACCACTGACTCGCTCAAAAATGACGATATCACAGCGGCCTACAGTCAAACTATCTGAGATGCTGGAGATCAACAGGGATGAGACATCAGAGGAGAAATACGAAGGGAGATCTCAATGGAAATCGGTGCCAGTTCTGGTGCTGCTTCTCTGTTGGTGGGAGAGGCAGTGGGGTGGGTGGGACAACCACAAGAACACCATCTCAGGGATTTCTGCTGCCTGAGGCAGCTGCCTCTCTGAGCCTCTGAGCCTCATCATTATGCCAGCCTTGCTGAGAGGTGACATGAGAGCCATCTTTGAGTACCTGAAGGGCTGTCCCATGGAAGATGGAGGAAGCAGGGCCCGACAAATGATATTCTGACCAAAGGTTAGGAAGAGCTTCCTGATAATAAGAGCTCTTCAGCAGTGGAATGGACCACCTGGGAAAGCGGTGGACTCTCCTTCACTGGAGGTTTTCAAACAGAGGTTGGATGGCCATCTGACAGGAATTCTTGAGCTGTGATTCCTTCATTGCAGTGGACAGAACTAGATTATTCTTTGGGTCCCTTCCCAATGCCAGGATTCCATGATTCAAAAGCTATCCTTCACACATCCTTGGGATCAGCTGATGGGGAAATGATAAGTCAACCTGGTAAGTCAACAGGGTCTGCCTTCCAGGCCAATGCACAACTTCTTCCATGGCTGGCGTGGCTACGTCTGCAGCACCAAAAAAGAAGAAGAAGAAAAGGTGTGTGTGTCGCAGGAGGAGAATCCCAGCAGGCCATGGAAATACCAGTTCCAAATTAGACTTCTAGGCAGGTTCAAGACACTGAGCAGGTCCTATTCCAGGAACCAGTGATTAAGAGGAGTCCGGAAGAGCATCGTGAAATACGTACCTCGGTGACTGATGCTTTCCCCAGCTTTGGTTCTTCTCAACTCCACCAGGAAATGTCTCCATTATCAGCCTGGCATTTGAAAGATTGCCAGAATAGCTGCCCAAGGCTTGTCATGGAGATGAGCCATGGTTAAACCCAGCCCTAAATATCAAATCCTGCACCATCCTAGGTCAACCTTCCTTAGCATCAGTGTGCTCTTTAGTACAGTGGTACCTCGGGTTACATACGCTTCAGGTTACAGACACTTCAGGTTACAGACTCCGCTAACCCAGAAATAGTGCTTCAGCTTAAGAACTTTGCTTCAGGATAAGAACAGAAATCGTGCTCCAGTGGTGCGGCAGCAGCAGGAGGCCCCATTAGCTAAAGTGGTGCTTCAGGTTAAGAACAGTTTCAGGTTAAGAACGGACCTCAGGAATGAATTAAGTACTTAACCTGAGGTACCACTGTATATCCAGTGAGCTATAGGAAATGGTGACAAAGTGGATGTTTCTTTTGGTTGTCGTTGTTGTTGTTGTTGTTGTTGTTGTTGTTGTTGTTGTTGTTGTTATTTTAAATGCATTGGCTGTCCTGTGTCCATGGGCAAATGTTCTCTCTGCCCAGCAACTTGAAAACAATGGGGAAAGGGATTGTTCCCCCTTCCCCTTTTGCTTGGCATCTGTGAAATTGTGCAACGATGTTTTGCGACCCGGTAATTCCCAATCCCTCCCTTAGGAATCGGCCTTATTAACTCGTGCAGTCAGACTGTTTAATGTATTGGCCAACTGAGGAAGGACGTGTGTGTGTGTGTGTGTGTGTGTGTGTGTGTGTGTGTGTGTGTAACAGAAAACAAATATTACAATCAGAATGTTGAATTCCCCTGTCACTCCTTTGCCAGAACAAACCTTCAATCAGAGGAAGCATTTGGTCTAAATATAGATGCTCCAACAAAAATCCAGACGCTCTCCCCCCCGCACACCAAATTTCATGCTGTAAAACATCTGCTGAACAGTTTCCTATAACTGTTTTTGGACCTTAAATCAAAGAGAGGCAAAACAATGCCCCGGGTTTTTTTAAGTGCGGGGGGAGGATAAATGTGCCTTCCTCTGAGAGTAGGAGGACAATAGGAATGGAAATAGCAAAGGAGAAATGTGGTATCATCTTGAGTACAGAGAAGTGTGAAGGCAAGTCCAGGTAGTTCTGCTTCACCTGGCCATTTCCTCTGCTGAGATGTCCACTTTGGGGAATGAAGTTGAATTTTGCAAGATTCAGGACAGGGGGGGGGAGTCCTTCTTGATGTAGCGCATAGTTAAACTGTGAAACTCGTTCCTGCAGGAGGCAAGCTCTTATATTCTGGTGTTCATGTGTGAAATGGCCCCTTGGTTACGCTTGATCCCTCGTGGCTGAGTGTGGCTTCGAACCCCACCCACAAACACCACACTTTGGGCAGTGTGAAAATCCTGCCTGGGTTGTTCCCACCATGATGGCAGATTGATTCCTCACACGCAACTCACCTGTGGAGCTACAGCCATGAAACCATTGTGGGAGCCAGGCTGGCAGTTCCAGGATAAGCTCATAAGAACATCATAAGAGCTTCCTGGATCAGGCCAGTGGCTCACCTAGTTTAGCATCCTGCCCTCACAGTGGCCAACCAGATGTCTTTGGGAAACCTGCAAGCAGGACCCGAGCACAAGAACTCTCTCCTATCCTGTGGTTTCCAGCAACTGGTATTCAGAAGCACTGCTGCCTCCAACTGCATATAGCCAGCATGGCTAGTAGCCATTGATAGCGCTCTCCTCCTCCATGAATTGGTCCAATCCTCTTTTCAAGCCGTCCACATGGGTGGCCAAAACGGCCTCCTATGGGTGGGAGTTCTGCCGTTTAACTATGTGCTATGTGGCAAGTCCCTTGCGCAGTTGTGTCACCCCTGGAATGCCTACTGTCATCAAGGCCCTGTGGCTGGCTTGAGCCCAGCTGGCCTGACCCACATCTGCGCAGCGCCAGGGGCGGCCAGAGCACATCTGGCCCCGTTCCCCTATTCAATTCCAGGCACCGTCGTTCGAGAGCCACGTCGATTATTATAATTTGGAGGCTCCCTGCCAGCATCTGCAGGGAAACAATCGAGCCCTTCACTCAGATTTTGGCAGGGCCCTTTCCTCCACTCCAGCCCGTGCCGGCGGTGGCGGGGGGCAGTTTTCGTTTCGGATGGCTCTGCCCTCTCCCGGGGACGGTGCTGCGGTCACACCTCTTTGGCTTCTTGGAACCCAGTACCTCCCTGTGGCTGTTTCCTGCCAAGTCACAGGATGCCGTGACGGTGCGGCTGGGAAGACTTCAAACCAGCAAACACAATCAAAGGTTGTCTGCCGAGCAGAGGCTAAAAATGGCTCCTTGGATGGATGCCTGCCTGCTCTCCTGGGGCCGTTGTCAGGGGCATTCAGGTTCTGGATCTGTGACGAAGGAGACTGATCTAATCTCGCTTCCTGTTCGTCATCAAGCGGGTTGCGCATTTGGCCCATTCCCGCTGACCCCACGAAGTCCAGGACCCACCAGTTTATATGCTGTTTATATGCTAAAGCACCAGCATGGCTTTCCTGGCAAAGAGGCAATGGATAGCAAACAAGTGGGGGGGGGGAGAAAAAGAGTCCTGAAGGACTGAAACCATCAGCAATACACCACTGACCAAAGTCTGGAGGGCTTTATGGGGTATATATTGTTACAAAAGGGATGCAGGTGATGCTGTGGGTCAAACCACGGAGCCTAGGACTTGCCGATCAGAAGGTTGGCGGTTCGAATCCCCATGACGGGGTGAGTTCCCGTTGCTCGGTCCCTGCTCCTGCCAACCTAGCAGTTCGAAAGAAGAAGAAGAAGAAGAAGAGTTTGGATTTGATATCCCGCCTTTCACTCCCTTTAAGGAGTCTCAAAGCGGCTAACATTCTCCTTTCCCTTCCTCCCCCACAACAAACACTCTGTGAGGTGAGTGGGGCTGAGAGACTTCAAAGAAGTGTGACTGGCCCAAGGTCACCCAGCAGCTGCATGTGGAGGAGCGGGGAATCAAACCCGGTTCCCCAGATTACGAGTCCACCGCTCTTAACCACTACACCACACTGGCTCAAAGTGGCCAACCTCAAAAAAAAGCACCTCAAAGTGCAAGTAGATAAATAGGTACCACTCCAGCGAGAAGGTAAGCAGCGTTTCCGTGTGCTGCTCTGGTTTCCTTTTATTATTACAAAAGTTGGGTGCCTCCCCCACTCTCTGCAGAGTGATAGCAAGATCCCAAGGGGTACCAGTCACTCACCCAGGGTCTGTGTCCCTTTGGAGAATTGAGACACGGCGGAGACTGTTGTAGCTTTAAGATATATGGTTTATTCACCTATTTACACCTTCAATCTGAAGGGAGTCCAGATCTTACAGTACGGTCATTTCAATAGGGAATGAAATTTCCTGTTGCCACAGAAGGTCTGTTGCTGGGATTCTTCTGGTGGTGGGGCACAGCAGTCACCTCCTTGGGTCACCCCTTTGGGGTGTGATGGGACACACCCGTAGGTCATTGGCTGTGGATGGGCTTGTTCCTAGGTGAGAAAGTCTGGTACATGACCCCAGTCAAGCTTGCAAAAAATTACCATTTGCCCAATAATAAATGTTGGAAATGTAAAGAAAATGAAGGTACATTTTTTCACCTTTGGTGGACGTGCCCAAAGATTAAGGCGTTCTGGGAAATGATTTATAACGAATTGAAAAGGGTATTTAAATATACCTTCTTGAAGAAACCAGAAGCTTTCCTCTTGGGCACGGTCGGCCAGTTGGTGTCAAAAAAGGATAGAATTTTCTTTATGTATGCTACAACAGCAGGAAGAATACTCATTGCAAAGTATTGGAAGATGCAAGATTTACCCACTTTGGAAGAATGGCAGATGAAGTTGATTGACTGTATGGGATTGGCAGAAATGACTGGCAGAATCCGTGACCAGGGAGAAGAGTTGGCAGAAGAAGATTGGAAAAAAATTAAGGACTATTTACAGAAATATTGTAAAATTAAGGAATGTTGAATGATGTTGGATTGAAATTAAGTGGTTTTTAGCTGTAATGGTATAAAGGAATATGAAAGAATTGTTTTTTATAAGTAAAAATTTAAGGTTATAATAACCTAAGATGTTGGATAGAAAATAAGGTGTTTTTATAAGCTGTAATGCTTTGAGATAAGGATTTGCTGAATAAATAATTTGAATTGGATTACAAGAAGGGGAGGTATGAGGAGGTCAGGGAAATATGTCATTGAAAACTAAGTATTGTGAACTATATGTGTTTTTAAACTTTTTTGTTTTTTTTTTGTTTGTATAAAAATTGGAAATTTTAATAAATATCTTTTTTTTAAAAAAAAAAGAGAAAGTCAAGCAGCTGGTGTACAGTGGTACCTCGGGTTAAGAACTTAATTCGTTCTGGAGATCCGTTCTTAACCTGAAACTGTTCTTAACCTGAAGCACCACTTTAGCTAATGGAGCCTCCCGCTGCTGCCACCACACAATTTCTGTTCTCATCCTGAAGCAAAGTTCTTAACCTGAGGTACTATTTCTGGGTTAGTGGAGTCTGTAACCTGAAGCATATGTAACCTGAAGCGTCTGTAACCTGAGGTACCACTGTATGTGCAAGAGAGTTAACCCGGATTCCAAGTGGGGGGGGGGGTTGAATTTAATGCTACAACACTTAGAAGTGAGGGTCTCCCGCATGACAATTGTCCCATTGCCTTCACGCACATTAGAGCACCAGAAGGCAAGAGCAACTTGACTTGTAAGCACATTTTGCAAAGCATTCCCCCCTAGTACAATGCACTTTTGCCTGGACTTTTCATTAATTGACGCATTCACATGCGCCCTTTACCTGAACAGACGTGTTCTTGTGCACATTACTTGACTGGAAAACTTGAGAAGTGTGAACATTGAAGGACGGCTATATTTTGCTTTGCATATTGTTTGGGGAAGGATGGATTGGGGAAGTTTGCCTTTAAATGTGAACTTAAATGAGCTGCTCTCCCGGTTCTGCTGCAAAGGCGTAATTCAGTGGCCCAAGGCAACATCGGTTTGGTCTTGGGTCCTGCCCACCTGTGCCTGCTTGCTCTCTTCTCCGTCCCATTTCTAGGAGTCTGTGAGATCTCTCTTCCTGCTCCTTCCTTCCCCGCAACTGTGGCGTCTCCATTCATCAATTCCTCTTTCCGCCTCCCACCCACCTCTCTCCTAGCCCCAGCTGTATTTTTAGCAGCCTGGCCATTCTGAAGATGTGAGCATCTTTATCTCCAAAGAGGAAGCAGGCGGAGGAGTCTCCCATTGCAGCTTGCAAATGCCCCTTATCAGCCCACAGTCAGGCTTTCGGGGGGGGGGGGCTTTATCTTGGAGCTCCTCTCCTGGAGTTGTACCTTCCAGGCCCCTCTGCCTCCAGCTTCCTCATTCCCCATCCCCACCTCTGAGCTGCTGCTTCCTAAGTTCATTACCCCGGAAGCTTCCCCTTCTGGAGGGATGAAGAGGGTGCCCTCAGCCAAGATGACCACCCTGCACCTCATCTGTATGGATATCTGGAGGGAGGGTAGAGAAGGGTGCGTTAAAAATGTAGCCTACAAAGGTAAAAAAAATTACATCTATTGCTCTGCCTACATTTGTGAAATATACTCGGAGTCCTGTAGTGATTTCATGCTCTTTATTGCAGCTTGTAAAACAGTGATTTAATTGCCCCCCAAACCTCAGGCCTTTATATACATTATTTACAAAGTGAGTCCCGTCTGATTGGCTGATTCTGCTTCCCTCCTGGAGCCTGATTGGTCTTTTCCTGCAGGCCAATCAGTTGTTGCATTCTAGGATCCAACCAACCTAACAGGCTGATTAACTTTCTCCTGGAGCCTGATTGGTCTTCTCCTGCAAGCCAATCAGTTGTTGCATTCTAGGATTCTACTTGCCTATTGTTCTAGGATCCAAGCTTAGCACATAACAATTTGTCTCTGGCCCTTCCTGCCACTAGGATATGGCCCTCAGACATTTGCCCAGCAAGGAATGACTGAAAAAGATTCCACACCCCTGCTCTAACCACTACACCGCTCTGTCTTTAAATCCTGGATACACTCAAACAGAGCTGGCCCTTGAAAAGTGGCAATGCTACCATCTCAATGCCAACAAAATCTGGGCTTGGATAGTGGCTAGACTATTGGACTGCCAGGATCCAGGGAATATCAGGTCCAAATCTCCACATATCCATGAAGCTCACTGGGTGACCTTGGGCCGGTCACTGGCTCTCAGCCTAACCTACCTCACAGGGTTGTTGTGGTGGTTAAATGGGAAGTGGGAGAGCCATGTTACACCACCTGGAGCTCCACGGAGAGAGAAAAATGTGGGATATACATGTAATAAATAAAATGATTAGGTCAAGCTGTGCAACTCTCTTAGAAAGCTGTCTTGGAATGGTCCTCTCATCAGAAGCCGCCCGCAAGTCCACATCTGGGTCTCTTGCTGTGCAGTGTGTGGCATGATGTTGATCTGGAGGGCAAGGACTTATGGGTCTCTCTCTCACCCGCCTGGCAGCTTCTCCAACATAAAAGCAGCAGAATCCATTGTGCTCACAGACAAGAGCAGGGAGGGGGTCCCCGTGTGGACTGTGTTTGTCCAAGAACTCAGAGAGTTTACAATTCCAGAGTCAAAACACTGGAGGCCTGGAAGCCAAGGTTTCCTGGGCAGAGCTTGCTTGCTAAATAAAAGACAAAGGAAAGAGCAATTAGATGCCATTAATTGTTGTTAACGAAGGTGCTGTTCGCTGCCAGCGCCCCCCCCAGCGGATGCAGCCCTGGAGTTGCCCAGCAAAGCTGCAATAACACTGGTCTGGGGATGGTGTTTGTTTTAAGCCTAGATGTAAGCCCTCCCCCCCAAAAAAAATCCCATCCACCCAAGCTTTCTCCCCTCCTCTGCCCCCTCCCTGCCAGGCTCCTTTGTCCTCTCCCAGTTGCTACCCAGAGGGTGAGGGGGAGAAATTGATCAGTTGGTACCCATTTGTCTTGGGAGACAATGGAGGACTGCACCTTTGTGGGTGAAGTCAAATTCATTTCTTACAGTACTGTACCCGATATGGCTGTAGAGAC
Organism: Podarcis raffonei; assembly: GCF_027172205.1. Taxonomy (NCBI): domain Eukaryota; kingdom Metazoa; phylum Chordata; class Lepidosauria; order Squamata; family Lacertidae; genus Podarcis; species Podarcis raffonei. The sequence continues at coordinate 16,827,771 of NC_070616.1, forward strand.
CAATACATGAGGGACATGCTTTGTTGCAGCTGGGGCAGATGAGCGCATCCAGTCTTGCTGCTGCAGATGCCCCATGGCGTTTCTTCTCTCTGCGTTCCTCCCAGCGGTCATTCCTCTTCTGGTCACTGCTAGGGGAACATGACTTAACTGCCTGTCTCTTTGTAACACAGAGTTGGTCTGGTGCCAGAAGCCAGTTCCCCTGTAGAGCACATCCTTGGGGATCCTGCCCTCTTCCATTCCATGGACATGACTAAGTCGGCGTAGTCATGGCTGAGACAGGAGTGTGAATGTTCTGGGAATGTGGGCTTGGGAGAGCACATTTTTGTTTGGAATTCTGTTGTGCCATGTGATGCCCCAAATCCTCCTGGCACAGCTCATCTGACGCAGTCGGAATCACCACCAGGAGCAGGAGTGCCAGCTTGGCCCTGTGATCATGGGTGCCCGGGGCCATGGGTGCCATGCTGTTGACATTTCCATTCCACCTTAAGGAACAGGCATGAGATTGTTGCGTGTCACATGTCTGTTTACATTCCAGCACAGCTTGCTGGGGACTTCTGTTTGTGTATTGCTTTTGCTTTTCTCTCTGAGATGACATGAGAGAGAGACGACATGTTTCTTTGTTCTGATTTATGTTTCATAAATCTGTAGCTGTAGCATGACTTCACAAGCCTCACGCCTATTCTGTGTGTGCAGTACACTCTGCTAATAGCGTGCCCTGGCTTTTGAAGTCCGGGTCGCTGATTTACGCCGGAGCACGGGCCGATGGAAGGAGATAGCACAGCTGGGGCTTATCAGCTGGCCTCCCAGCCCTCTGCATGTCGACATGGCCCTGAAATTTGTGGCTGCCTGGCCCCTTCATGGGAAATATTGTGGGTACTTGGGCACCTGGGGCCCCAGGGAGTTGGCAGCTATGACCAGGAGGATTCCTAAGCAACTTCTCTACTTTAACTCAGGCAAGCAACTGGCTGTGGACTTCAGTTGATGGACAAATTTGACAATTCCACTTTCTCAGTTTTCTCCTTTTTCAAAGCTCTGTTCTCCACATTTCCACATCCGTTTGTGATTTGAAAAAAAGGTCCTTGTGAAAATCTGCCAGCGTTTTAGTGCAAAACTTTGCACTGAAATGCAATCTGAACTGAATTCCTTCCCCCATTCCTTGCCAAGGTGCCTCCTAAAAAGTGGGTGCTATAAGACCAGGGAGCCTCGCAGGTCCACCCCCTCAGTGCACCGTCCTTTGGTTCAACCCATCCCATGTCCCTACCTCCTCAGTTCTGTATCCACCCAAGGTAGACCTTCCTATCAGCCCAGACTGGTCTCTAGTGGAGCCAATCTTGGCTGCTGGAGGCAGAGACTGGTTTGCATTGGAGCTGATGAGAGCAGGCCAATGGTTCCATTTGCACATAGTGGGAGGTACCTAACCCAAACTCTCTACAGCCAGCAACATAATTTCTGTACTTATTGTTTACATACTCAACTGTTTATAATCCACACCATCATAAAATCTATCAAGGCAGTTTACAATATAAAAACACAATCAAACCAGTCTATAAATATCTATAAAACAAAATCAAAACATCAGCCCATCCTGGTTGGCTAAAAGGAAGAAGACATGTTGTGTTAATGTTCTCAGAAGATGTCTGGAAGAAGGGAGGGTTTCTACCAAACCTCAACTAGCAGGGAGTTCCACAGGGCAGGTCCTGCCACATCAAAGGCAATGAAGGCCAGCAAAAAGCAAAAACCCCAGGAGCCCTCTGAAGTGCACCATCAGGGGATCTTGGTGACTCTCTGACACAAACATAGATGACATGGACCCATATGCTAAATCTGAGAAGTGCCCACGCCACAAGGAAGCTGGAGCTGCAATCCTTGGGTCTTTCATACATTGCAAGATGTTGAGAGGGGGATCTCTGACCAGGACCTCTAGCAGCCAATCTCCAGCGCCTTACCTCCTATGCCACCAGCAGACTGAGACTTAGGGCAAGGATAGCCTACATGGTGCCTTGCAGATCCTGCTGAACTTCAACTCCCATCAGTCCCAATAGGCATGAGGGTGATGGGAGTTGTAGTTCAGCAATATCTGGAAGGCACCACACTGGCGACTCTTGCCTTATGCACAGATCCAGCCACAAGAAGGGAAATGTATGACCCAGATCTCCACCAATGGGGCTTCCAACCTGGGTGTCAACCTTCAAGTTAACCATCTCTTTGTGCTGCCGATCTGAGACTATTGTTTCTGCAGCTGCAAAACCTCTGAGCCTTTCTAGGTCACCTTTGAAGTGCATCATTCTTGTATTTCTTTTTCGCAACAGCGGCAGCTTCCTAGAAACCAACGTCGCCTGCTGCAAACCCGTGCTTTCAAAAGCTTTTTCTTCTTCTCTTGCAAATAAACTGGAGGGATCTGTTAGGTGTTTTCGATTGTCATTTTTTTCGAAGTCTCCCATCGTTAGAGCTTTGTCCAAGGCAGCTCGACGGCACCCCCTAGAGGAAGACTTCCGCCTGCCGTTCCCCAATGTGGGCTGCACATTTGTATCACATGCCAGGCTGGAGGTGAAGGGTTCACAGAGCAGGCTGGAGGCCAACAGCAGAGTTTAATCAGTGCGCCTTGTGCGATAAGCAGAGCAGCAGCTGGGAAAACCAGCAACCCGCTTCCATAAAATTAAAAAAATCTTCCCATTTCCCGTCGCAGGCTGCAGAAGCCTCCCATGTTGCAGCTGGATTGGGGAGTGCCAAGTGAAATGTGCCCTGATATGGCACCATATGATGCCAGCATCATAAGAACCTAGTCCAGCATCCTGTTCTCACACTGGCCAACCAGATACCTCTACTTGGAAACCCGCAATATGTATTTCTGAACACACTTTATCTCTAACAACAACAACCTGTCCTTCACTCTGAGGACCTAGGGCGGGTTACAACATTAAAACACAGCATTAAAAATCAGGGGGTCCTAAAAATATTGTTGTTTAGTCGTTTAGTCGTGTCTGACTCTTCGTGACCCCATGGACCAGAGCACGCCAGGCACTCCTGTCTTCCACTGCCTCCCGCAGTTTGGTCAAACTCATGTTTGTAGCTTCGAGAACACTGTCCAACCACCTCGTCCTCTGTCGTCCCCTTCTCCTTGTGCCCTCCATCTTTCCCAACATCAGGGTCTTTTCCAGGGAGTCTTCTCTTCTCATGAGGTGGCCAAAATATTGGAGCCTCAGCTTCAGGATCTGTCCTTCCTAAAAATATATACCTCAAGAATGAAATACCAGGGTACAGAGATGTATCTTCATTTTTCTTATATTAAAGAAAATATATCATTTTTTTTTATTTTCTTGAGCCACAAGCTGCTCTGTAAAATTAAAGAAAATGCAAAATCCGAGCCGTAACTGCACATTCTGTTCTACACATTTTTCCAAGAGGTGCAGATCAGGTCTGCCCATTCCATTTATACAGAAATTTGCATTCATTGCCCCACCCACTTACCCCTCTGGCTCCACCCACTAGTGGGATGTGGCTCCGCTCCCTTCCCCCCCCCACCCCCGCCAAGGTTGCAGAGAAAGGAATGTGGCCTGTGGTGTGAAAAACATTTCACTTTGCTGCTACAGGTGGAACCATTTTTGTCCATCGCCTCAGGCAGCAAAAGGTCTCAGGTCAGCCCAGGTTGCAGGTTGAGTGACACTAGCATTGCCGCCCTACAACCTTCTGGGTCTGAAAGCACAATGCGTCACTAAGGAGGGATGCAATGCGGGCTGAAAACTTGCACCCTTTGGGCACACAAGGAAACTGCTACCAATGCGCCGCCACCAGGCCATCTGTGGAACTGCGGCTTCTCCATTCTTAGCAGCATCCATGCGGCCCATCACAATATCAGCCGACCACTTCCCCCTCTTCCAGATTTCTCCTTCCTGGACTGCAACTCTCATCATCCCAAGCCAGCCTGGATCATGGGTTTGAGCCCCACATTGGACAACAGATTCCTGCATTGCAGAGGGTTGGTCTAGAATAGATAACCCCCCCCCGGGGTCCCTTCCAGCTATGATTCTACCCATTTAAGGGGAGCATAGCTCACTCGGTAGAGCATGAGACTCTTAATCTCAGCCTGGGTGGCCTAAGCAGTGACTACACAGGGGATCAGCGTGACCTTGGCTTGCTTGGTTTGCCAGTTGCCCTGGGCTCCTGAAATGGGCTTTCCGCCTTCATCTTTCAACAGAGCAACAAGGGCTTTGAAATGCCTCTTGATCTTTTCTCCAGTGCTTCATGATAACGTGGCATAGAGCCCTCTGATGGCCACTGGCTGCCATTGCAATATCTGTGAAGGGAGGAGGGAGGAGGGATGCAGGGCTCCTTTTAGCAAAGGGTTGAAGTGAGATGGCTCTTATTCAAGGATGGCAAAAGGTCTCCCCTCCCAGGCCAGGGCTTCTGATAGCTTCACACATGTCTGTAGCAGAAAAAGAGAAAGGAGAACATCGTGCTGTCCTCAGTTCCCCTGTTTTCATGACCTACTTATTCAATGCACCAGAATGAGGAAGTGAATTTGCTTTTTTAAAAAAGAAAGTGTTGCATTCATAAGGCAAGACTGAATTAATTCATTGAGACTTACTTCTGAGGAGGGAGGGGGGAGGAATTTGTCTCAGTCCATGTTTGAAGGCAAACTCACCTAATTTGCACTTTGCAAAACAAGACACCTACCGGAAGTTAGCCCTCCTCCAAAATCTGCACATTTCTGAAACATAGAATCATGGATATGAGACAGATTGTACCTCTTGCATTTCATAGGATTTTAAAAAATCACACACACACACACACACACACACACACACACACACACACACACACACCATCCCTAACACATATGCATGTATCTGCCAATGAGAATAAGTCTTCATGCAGATGGTTTTATAAAGTTGCTAAGTTTTTGGGGATTGGGCAGTTGAGAGTTAATGGAGCCTGGAGTGTGGCTGGTGATCATCTTAAGCATGGGTAGGCAAACTAAGGCCTGGGGGCCGGATCCGGCCCAATCGCCTTCTAAATCTGGCCTGTGGACGGTCTAGGAATCAGCATGTTTTTACATGAGTAGAATGTGTCCTTTTATTTAAAATGCATCTCTGGATTATTTGTGGGGCCTGCCTGGTCTTTTTACATGAGCAGAATGTATGCTTTTATTTAAAACGCATCTCTGGGTTATTTGTGGGGCATAGGAATTTGTTCATTTTTTTCTTCAAAATATAGTCCGGCCCGCCACAAGGTCTGAGGGACAGTGGACCGGCCCCTGCTGAAAAAGTTTGCTGACCCCTGATAAGGGTCCTGGCAAAGTTGCCAAATTTTCTCTTCTCCAGTGGGACCTGGTAGATTGCCACAAGCTGGGATTTTGTGTCCTTAGGAACTACTGTACCTGAAGGGGAGGAGAGGGCCTCTCACCAGGGGGTGCTGCCAGGTACTTAACACAGCCTTTGGACACAGGGCCCTGACACAAATCTGCATAACATTCAGATATGGCAATGTGTTTGCATAGATTCCTTGGGGACATTAAGGCAGTGGGTGGGCAACTGGTGTCTTGCAGGAAGTGTACCCAGGCATCCTCTAGCAAAGCTGGGTTGTTGTTTAAAAAGTGTTTTGAAAAGGTGAAAGGGCTGGGTGATCAGGGACGGGCTGCAGAAGACCCCAGGTGTGGGAGACTTGACAACACTTGTGTCTCTCCTTCCAACTCCTAGATAAGGATTATGTGATCCAGGAGGTACCGTATCTACATGTAAGGACAGCCTGCTGCCTGAGTACGCTAATCACATTTTGGGATGCTAGCTGTCATCCTAGAGATCTGATGTGGAAACAGCAGACTTTGACTGCCTTTTGGAGGGTTTAGGCCAGAGCTTTCCAAACTTTTCATGTTGGTGACACACTTTTTAGACGTGCAGCATTTCGTGACACAATAATTCCATTTTACTAGCAAAAAGGAGGTTAAACTGACCCTTTTCCAGCTCCATGAAGAGCACGAGGAACATTAATGTGACACACCTACACATTTGCAGCCAACACACTAATGTGTTGCGACACACAGTTTGTTTGTTTAAAAAATTACAAAAGTAAAAAATTATAACAGTATAAAACAGTATACTGTTATACAGTATACAATATAACAGTATAACAGTATAAAATTATAACAAGTATAAAATTATAACAGTACCAAATACATACCCATATTTAGAGATTTCTCTGAATCTCCGACTTCCCACCATCCCCTCCATGTGTCCTATTGTCAACATTTTCAACTGCATATTATTTCATCATCCATATTTTATATCTCTCCATATTGTCCATAGCATTTGTTACATTACAAGTGTTATTAGTATCCTGCTAATGTTTTCATCTGCTCACAGTGGTATCCTAAATAAATTAGCAATCTTTCCCATTCTTTCTTGAAGTTTTTGTCAGCACACAATTTGGAAAGCTCTTGTTTAGGCCATGGGCCTCCACTTACGCTCAAACTCTTTATATTTGTAAATGAATGCAACAATACGAAACACCGGTAAGCCTCCAAAGACCCATTTTTTCATACCCGACCTGGTGAAATGCTTCACCCCTGGAACATCTCACCACTCAGAGATAAGGTGTGAGCAGGCCATCGTGTTCGACTCAGAAGATCAGCACCTTCAGGGTGACCGTCTATGTCCACAGAATCAAAGGACAAAGATATTTTTTTGGACTGTGCCTTTTCAGGCTGCACATCTCAGTGAGCTTCCTGTTTGAATGTTCCCCCACTAGCTGCAATTCTTGCACTGCAGGGGGTTGGACCCTATGGGTCCCTGTGGAATTGGCAAGTTTGCCGTGTAAAATTAGAGATCAAGAAGACACTGATTTTAAAGAAAATTGGAAAATGTTTGCAGAATACTTAAAAACTCAGTGCAAATATGTTAAAATGCAAATAGGATTTGAGTAAGAACAGCAGTGGGGTGAACTCTTTGTTTTTCTTTTGCGATAAGTAAAGATAAGTATAGAGTAACTATAATATGCAGCATAAAGTCATAGGTAGAATGATTGATTGCTAAATTTGAAATGTGTTGAATTGTTTGTTTAAAAAAATTATATAAAAAAATAGATGGACCTTTGGGTCCCTTCCAACTCTACAACTCTATGATTTTATGGGGGGGGGGATTCTCTGCATGTAGAAATGTTGGCTGTCAAGGAGAATGTTAGGCTGAGCTCTTCTCCCTTGTGTGCAAGTTTTGGGTACAGAGAACCCTCATCCGGACAAACCTTTGTAAAGCCAATAGTAGACAGAAAGGACAGTTTTAAAAAATAAGATAAAAAGAGACCAGCTTGGAATCCTTTCCCCGATGAAGTCCCTTTGAGGCACAAACTATAGGCCACCTTGCTTTCTCTGTAGAAACACGGACACAGAACACACTTCCCAAACTTAGGGTGGATGGTGGAACGGTGGATCAGGACAGATGGACATAGTCACTGTCAGCAGGAAGGGGGCGAGGAGACCCAACTCTGCTTTCCATTTGGTCTCAGTCTAAACGATTTCACTTACTCAGCGTCTGATGGAGATAGGATCTTGGATGAACTCCAGCTGGCTTTCAGCTCAGTACAGACAAGAAAAAAAAGAGGTGATGTGGGCAGGAAGGTATTTTTAAGAAGTGCCACTGTCTTTGACTAATGGCCCACTCCTGCGGGTTTTTGTCCAGTCCCCTTTAAAATAGCCGTTGCCATAAGTGACCAGAGGAATAGGCTTGATGGTGGCAAAAAGTGATGCCACTGACCAGCATTGCTGCCAATTTATGGAATCTGAAGGAGAATAACCTACTGACCTTTATTTTTGTAGCAGCCAAACTCATTGTAGTTAGGCACCAGAGATCATTTGAAATAAAATTCCTCAGATGAATGGTATCAAGGGGTTAAGAGCTGAGAATTGATGAGAAAATTCATGAGGGGCTGTAGCTCTGTAGAAGAGGGTCTGCTTTGCATGAGAAGCTCCCAGGTTCAATCCACAGAGACATCTCCAGGTAGGGCTTGGGGTGTCGTCCCCCCCCGAAATTCCAGAGAGTTACTGCTGGTCAATGTAGGCCATACATGAACCGCTGGGGTCAGCAAACTTTTTTAGCAGGGGGTCGGTCCACTGTCCCTCAGACCTTGTGGGAGGCCGGACTATATTTTGAAGGGGGAAAAATGAACGAATTCCTATGCCCCACAAATAACCCAGAGATGCATTTTAAATAAAAGGACACATTCTACTCTCTAAAAGCACGCTGATTTCTGGACCATCTGCGGGCCAGATTTAGAAGGTGATTGGGCTGGATCCAGCCCCCGGGCCTTAGTCTGCCTACCCATGCACTAGATGAACCAAAGGTCTCACTTGGAACATGGCAGTTTCCTGGGTTCCTTTCAAAACAACTGAAAGCAAATCGCCCATGAATATGTTATTTGATAAGGCGTTACTTCGTTTTATATTAATTGTTCTGAAGACTAGTAGCCTCAAACAGGGTTGGCGCCAAGAGTCAGAATGTCTGGGCTTGTGCCAAGAACCCAAACCGCACCAGGGGATCTGCTCTGCCTCAACTGGGAAGCTTTTAAATTTGCTGTCCCGCCTCCTAGACTCTGCATTGAGCGACTTTAATTTTCTCTCTGGAGATCTCACAGAATCATAAAATTGTAGAGTTGGATGGGACCCACAAGGGTTCTCCAGTCCAACCCCCTGCAATGCAGGATCTCTCAGCAATTGACCAAGAATCAATAGATTCATATGGACTTCCTTGGATGGTGGTGGACTCTTCTTCAACAGAGGTTTTCCAACAGAGGTTTCAGGGATTCTTGAGCCGTGGTTCCTGCATTGCAAGATGACCTTTGTGCGGACCTTTCAATTCTACCATTCCACGATTCTACGGTATGTTGGTTGATAATTGGTTGCAGAATTTCTACTCCCCTTTAGAACAGTTTTCCTCAGAAAGAAAAGAAAAGTGCCCCCTGTGGCCTGGCCTTCTGCCACTCCGAACTGCAGCCTGGAGGGCCTGGCCTTGCTCTTCCTGGTCACTTTGTGTACTCCATCACCAGACTCAACCCTCTTCCTACAGCGAAGCAGGCGGCTGCTTTTCTAAGCTGTGTGTTGCTCAAGTTGCTCTCAAGTTCTTAGTGAAGCTGAAGTGTGGACAAACTGCATCAAGGAGGAGTCTGTTGGCTCAGTTTGTCCCTGATGCTGACATTCACTCCACGTTCTGGATTTATTTTCTGCTTCTCAGCCAACACGAGGTGGCAGTGTTTCAGAGCTTGGCTGCATCATAAGTCAGCAGACTACCAGATCCAAATGTGACTTGGGTGAGAAGGCGGCAGATCCTGGCAAAGGAGACTCCGGTTCAAAGAGGCGTCCGTTTCAACACTTGCACTAGACAGAAAGCCAAGGGCACATTTCAGCCTTTTCCACAAAGTTCCCAGTTCCTTCTTTGCTCGAAAGATCACTGACAATGAAAAAGAGGAAGAAGAAGTTGGGGGTTTTGCAGGCCCCAAACCAGACATCTGAACAAAGCTGAGCTGGTTTCTTCAGCTTCAGGTTTGCATCAAGAGGATCTTGATTAAAAGAGTTCAGATGTTGACGTTTTGCTCCAATTCTGAACCTGCTGCTTAAATCTTTGGATCAGAATTTGTTGTTTAGTCATTTAGTCGTGTCCAACTCTTCGTGACCCCATGGACCAGAGCACACCAGGCACTTCTGTCTTCCACTGTCTCCTGCAGTTTGGTCAGACTCATGTTTGTAGCTTCGAGAACACTGTCCAACCATCTCGTCCTCTGCCGTCCCCTTCTCCTTGTGCCCTCAATCTTTCCCAACATCAGGGTCTTTTCCAGATCAGAATTAGTCTCACTGAATTGAACGAGGTGCATTACTATGAAAGACCTGCTTCATGTTTTTGCAACATCCCCGCCCTGAATGCTTTAGAGAACTGAAGGAGAACCTGGCTGCTGGATCAGACCAAAACCTCATCTACTCCAGCATCCTCTTCTCAAGAATCCTATCTTTCCTCGGTCTCTCTCTGCTGCTGGAGGTCATATATAGCCATTGTGACTAGAAGGAGCTATTGTGCAATAGCTGGGAAAGACTGAACGCCTGTGCATGTGAAACTGCTAATGCATCAAGCCCCACGCTGGGCATAAGATTCCTGCATTGCAGAGAGTTGGACTAGAAGATGACCCTCGGGGTCCCTTCTGTGATTCCACCAATAAATGAACAGAGAGGAGGGCCACCTAAGATGTCATGCACATTGACTAGCCTCACCCCTGCTGCCTGCAATGACTTCCTCCCCCTTCTGGTGTGAATATTTGCAAGGAGGCAGCATTTGCGTATACAGCTGGACATGCAGGAGCTTCAGCACAGGAGGTCTGTTAATGAAAAGGATGGAAATGGTGGGAAAACTGGATCAAATCTTCATTGTGCCTTAGCCATTGGCAAGCCCTGGGCCAAAATCCTTCTGGTGCATTATCCAAAGCCCGCTCACAGATGGAAAAATAGCACCACTGGCATATGATTTTATTGACAGAACTCTGTGTTCTTTTGCACTCAGAATGAAAATGAAAGTTTGGCACCAAAGTTTGGTGACCTGATTTTTAAGCCAAACACAGGGAAATGTCATCAAATTTTCATACATCTATTTATCTTGGCTGCTCCTCTGATTTTACTATTTAGAAAAGTTTTAAAAATGCACTACTAGAGAACAGAGAATTAATGGAGTAGTAAACTACAGGAGAATGCAAATGCATTTGTTTTACTTAGAACATTTCAATATTAATTTATTACGTTTGATTTTGGTGTGAAATTCTGTTCGTCTATGTTTAGATATCTCCTTTGACTCTACATTTGCTTTCTTTTGTTTGGCACCTGTTATTATAATTTCTTATGCTTTGTTATAAATAAAAATATATACAACAATAAGTTACAACTCTTAGGTTGCAATCCTCTGCAGGCTTACCTAGGAGGAATCAAGGTAGCTTGCTTCTAAACAGACATATATATGGCTCTGTTAATCAACTCCCAATTTCTTCAGTCGTGGGATTGCCCTAGTTGTAGCTGCTGTCAGGAAGCCAGGAAAAGCTGTCGTGTAGAGAAGGCTCAAGAGATTGAGGTGCTATCAGATCTAATTGCCTTCTTTCTCCTGGCTCCATCCACAGAAGGAAGGAAGGAGGATGCGATTACTGAGTCGTGCCGATATCCATCAGACCCCCTGCCATCTCCGCACAAGGAAGACAAGCCTGGGTAATTCCTCTAAGCTCCTAATACTTCCCTGATCTCCCGATAGTGCCTAAATGGGGCTCTGCACTCGGCGAGGCTGAACCGGGAGAAGCGCCTCCTGGGATGCGAGGCTTAGCCTTTTGATTCATGGCTGCCGCTTTGACCCCTCCCCAAAAGGGAAACCACCCCAAACCCACCTTCTTAACTCTCTGAGGATTTGTCTAAAGAGGCAGGTGAGCTCCAAAGTTATTTGCCCTGGACCTTGTTATCAGACACTCAGCCGGGATCCTGTTAAATGCAGCAATTGGGATCCCAGCAGCAACTGATCCTTTTGATCAGAAGGATCCCTTGGAGCTTTTTCAGACACTGGGTCTATGAAAACATGTGTCACAGCGGGGCATGGGAATTGTGGTTAGTATCCCAGAAAGTGACCGCTCACATGCCTTCAGACTAGAGCTGAAATATTGGGGGGGCGGGCAATAATTTAGACTGCAATCCTAATCCGCTGGGAATAAGGAGGGGATTCATGAGACATGACTAGGATTGCACTGATCATAGGTAAAGGTAAAGGGACCCCTGACCATTAGGTCCAGTCGTGGCTGACTCTGGGGTTGCAGTGCTCATCTCGCTTTATTGGCCGAGGGAGCCGGTGTACAGCTTCCGGGTCATGTGGCCAGCATGACTAAGCTGCTTCTGGCGAACCAGAGCAGCGCATGGAAATGCCGTTTACCTTCCCGCCGGAGTGGTACCTATTTATCTACTTACACTTTGACGTGCTTTCGAACTGCTGGGTTGGCAGGAGCAGGGACTGAACAATGGGAGCTCACCCCGTCACAGGGATTCGAACTGCCGGCAAGTCCTAGGCTCTGTGGTTTAACCCACAGCGCCACCTGTGTCCCTGCACTGATCATAGTGAATTTCTAAATGTAGTGCCTGGCAAATATTCACTTAGCAACCTTCAGTTTTTGAATTCGGAATTTCTCTTTTAGTTCTAAGTTCAGATATTAAAAGTTATACCACCTGCGTAGTTGTGAAAGTTGGCCTGCATTTCCTCTAGAAATAGACGTAATAAATTTTACCTTTCAGGCAAATTTTGTGGATTTCTTGTGGGACTTTCAGGAGATGAAAACTCAGTTTCCACCTAGAGGCAGTAAACCTTCTGAATCCCAGTTGCTGGGAGTCACAAGTGGCGAGAGTTGCTGTTGTGCTCAGGTCCTGCTTGCTTGGAGATGTCCTATTGGGGCATTTGGTTGGCCACGGGGAGGACAGGAAGCTAAACTAGATGGGTCATTGGCTTAATCCAGCAGAACTTCTTCTTATGATCTTATATTAGCAACAGCCCCCCCTTCCTCCCCCCAAGAAGAGGCTACTTTGCAATAGTTTCCAAACCACATCTCACCATTGATAAGTACAAGAATCCCATTTTAGCTTCTGGTCTCCAGCAAGATGATGTTCCTTCCCCTCTCCAGCTAACTGAAGCTTCCCAAACAGATCATGTCCTGCTTTGCTGGCCCCTTGCAATCAGCCAGCGAAGCTCTCATCCATATCAGACGCCAGCTGGCTTGCAGGAAGGATTCTGGTATATCTGGATTCTTTCGATAAAATGTGATACAAAAATAGAATTTCCCTCTTTGTGTTTTCATTGCTTTGGTGCTATAGAACCACAGGAGAACATGAAACAGAGACACACCATCCACAGATGTTCAGGACATCTGGCTGGGCCAGTTAAAGCATCCCCCAAATTGCCACGGAAGCAATGGACAGTTTACAAAGGACCTGACCGTGGATTTCAAGAAGAGCTGCTGAGCTCTTCATGGCTCAATTCTCCTTTATGAGGGCTATTGTCTCTTGAGGGTAGAGACTCTTCTTTGCATGCAGAAGGTCCCAGGTTCAATCACCACCATCTCCAGGTAGGGCTAAGACAGACACCTAGCTGAAATTCCAGAAAGCTGCTGCCAGTCGGAGTAGACAATACTGAGGCAGATGGACCAATGGCCTGGTTCAGTGTAAGGCAGTTTCCTATGTTCCAGACTTTTTAAAGATCTCAGATCTATGACCTAATTCGTTCTGAGAGCTAACCTCTACTGAAGGGTTTCCCAAACTTGGGTCTCCAGCTTTTGGACCACAACTCCCATCACCCCTGACCACTGGTCCTGCCAGCTAGGGTTGATGGGAGTTGTAGTCCAACAACAGCTGGAGACTCAAGTTTGGGAAGCTCTGCTCTACTGTATGGAGGGCCCATAGCTCAGTAAAAAAGCATGCTGTGCAGATAGAAGTTCCCAGATTCTGGGATTGCAGAGCTGAAGGGAAGTAGACATTGGCTTCTGCCACCAGGACATCTCCAGCCTCCTAGGAAGAGCAAGTGGGAGACCAACCAGGCCCCAATAAATGAGCAGTTGCTCCAGTGTTTATATGCTAAGTACCACGCCACACTGATGCATGTCTCCTTTGTCATTGCCCCTGAGACCTGAGGCTTCTGATAGAGCCTTCTGCTTCTTGGTGAATGGCCAGAGCTGACGATGCCAGACGAGGGTGTGTTTGCATCCCAGAAACTGCCATGGTGGGAAATTATTTATAATTCCAGCCCTTCAGCCAAGAGGAATAAATCGTGTGGGCTTAAGGTGGCACCCTGGGCTGCTGACAGATGCTGGGCTTGGAAGACGATTTCTTATGGGAGGCTGGAAAGCAAAGGCGGACATTTTAGAAAGGGGTGGAGGGATATTCTGTGGATGCATGGCAACTGAGAGCATCGTGCATCTCCGGAGGTGCGTGTTGATGGCCAAAGAGCCGTCAGCATAGCTGTCCTGCTCGGGGAATGCAGAAATGAGCTCAGTGGGCACCAGAAAGCAAAAACAGTGGACAGCTCCAAGTTAAATAAAGTGGGCTTGGCCGCCTCCAGCTCCTGCCTGAGGTTATTCTGAGGATTGTCAGCGGAGGTGGTGAGGAGGGTTTCAGGCCTAAGTTACGTTACTACAGACTTCCCTCTTGTTTCTTTCACCAAGCAATTAAACAGCAGAGAGTGGAAGTCCAATAATAGAATTGCATAAGGGACCCTAAGGGTCATCTATTCCAACCATAGCTGTCAACGTTTTCCTTTTTTTAAGGGAAATTCCCTTATTCCGAATAGGATTCCTCGCAAGAAAAGGGAAAAGTTGACAGCTATGAGTCCAACCCACTACAAATCAGGAATCACCGCTAAAGAATCCCTGGCCAATGGACATCCAACCTCTGTTTAAAAATATCCATTGAAGGAGAGTCCACCACCTTCTGAGAGAGTCCATTCCACTGTTAAACGGCTCTTACAGTCAGAAATTTCTTCTTAATGTTGAGCCAGAATCTCCTTTCTTATCAACTGAATCCATTGGTTAGGGTCCTCCCCTCGGAAGCAGCAGAAAACGAGTTGATTTCATCATCCATGCGACAGCCCTTCAGATATTTGAAGATGGCTCTTGCATCCCCTCTCAGTCTTCACTGCTCCAAGCAAACCATCCCCAATTCCCTCATAAGATTTGGTTTCTAGACCCTTTATCATATCAGTCACCCTCCTCTGTGCATGTTCCAGCTGGGGACATTTTGCATGCAGTGTGTACTCCACCACTGAGCCATGGCTCAAGTTTTGATTCTCTTAATATAAATAAATACAGCACACCCCCCCCCAATTTGGATGAGTCTTGTCAGTCTAAATTGTGACAGACGTGTATATGGATCTCAGCCTTCCCAAAGGTTCCTCGCAGGAATCTTGCAAGGACAGCATCCTTGTTGGATGGGCAGCCACACAGACTCTGCTTAAATGCCTCCAGCTTGTGGCAGACGGAGAAATTTTGTGAGCTACAGGTACTGTAGCTATTACCTTGAGTTGCCTCTAGCCAAAGAGAGCCGCCCCCACCCTCTCTGCGAAGCAGTCTGCTGCCTTGCGAAGCAGAGGAAGCATCTCTTAATGTTTAGCTAAAATGTGCTTCCTTGCAATTTCCACCCTCCGGTCCCAGTCCTGTCCTCTGGAGCAATCGACCACAAGTCTGCTCCATCTTCTGCATGGCAGCCCTTCAGATATTCGGAGATACTTATCCTTATTGCCCCTTGATCTTTTCCTCTCCAGGCTAAACATCCCCCAACTCTTTCAAGCATTCCTCATGCAACTGATTGCTCACCATCTGAATTTCTCATGACCTCGGAAGGTTGGGAGATCCAAAGAGCTGTTTTAGGCTCGGGCAAGTACTTGGGTATATCCCCTAAGGGGTTTTCCGACTCTCACTCCTATGCTGTCCTCCCACTTCAAACAGGAGACTTCCCATGATATACCACAGAGTTTTTGTATTTTGTATAATTGTAATTCACGTTGCAATCTCTCCCTGAAGTTTGTTTGTTCAGGAGTAGCCAGTGTGCCATAGTGGTTAGAGTGTTGGACTAGGACCTGGGAGACCTGGGTTCAAATCCTCCCACTCAGCCAGGAAACTCACTGGGTGACCTTGGGTTAGTCACTGCCTCTGAGACTAACCTACCTCGCAGGACTGCTGTGCGGATTAAATTAAGATGGAGGGAACCCGGTTCATCACCTTGAGCTCCTGGGGAAGAAAAGGTGGGAAATAAATGCAATAAATTAATAAGCTTAGCAATAGAGTGTCCTGGGGATATGGATGGCCAAATCTGACCAGTTCAGTTTCTCATCTTTTCCTGTCCTAAATCCAGTTCCCCACATTTCCACATCAGCTTGTGATATATTAAAAGTCCTCATGAGAACTCATTAACTTTTTAATGCCAATTGCTCCTACTGTATACTTTTTTTGTATGGGATTTTGCCTAATATACTCATTTTTGCAAAGCAATTTCCTCTAACATACTGGATGCTCATCTGCTATTTTTACACGCAGGCACCCCGTGCATAATTTACCCCAGTCTATGCATATTTGCACATATCACCTGGCTGGAGAACAGTCCTGCAATATTTGAAGTAGGGGGCATTGGTTCCTGTGTCATTTTGAAAAGTGTGAATTATGCAGGTTGGCTGTTCAATGTGAACTGAATCAAATTTTCCACCATCCTGACCCGGGAGGCTGAAATGTCTCTCCCCCCCCCCCAGCTTTTCTAGCCTGCCCTTTCTGATGTCCAGTTTGGTGTCCATTTATTCTTCAGTACAGCAACTGGCCTCTTTGTCCAATGTTTGGAAGACAGAAGGGCATTGTTGGCAGATAATGGCATCTATCCCACCAGAAGATGAGCAAGCAAATGGACTGCTCAGATTGTGGATGGCATGATGAGCTTCACTGATAGTGCCAGCAGAGCAGAGATGGGGACAGAGTTGGCATCTGGGTCTGCCACAGGCTCTGGGGTCACTGTGGGTATCCCTGCTGCGTGTGGCTTGTTGTACAGCTGTTGTGTTGTAAGGCTGGGTGGAGAGATCCTCTCTGTAAGCAAGGACATGTGGACGGAGAGAAGTTTTCCTTTCTCTCTCATAACACCAGAACTCGTGGTGGACATCACATGAAACTGAATGTTGGAAGATTCAGAACAGACAAAATAAAGCTCTTCGTGTAGCACATAGTTGAACTATGGAACTCTCTCCCACAGGAGGCAGGGATGGCAACCAACTTGGACAGCTGTAGAAGAGGATTAGGCAAATTCATGGATGAGGAGAGGACTATTGATGGTTACTAGTCATGGTGGCTATGTTCTTCCTCTACAGTTGGAGGCAGCCATGCTTCTGAATCGCAGTTGCTGGAAGCCACAGGAGGGAAGAGTCCTCTTGTGGTCAAATCCTGCTTGCAGGTTTCCCACAGGCATCTGCCTGGCTGCTTTGAGGATAGGATGCTTGACTAGATGGGACATTTGCCAGATTCAGCAAGTTCTTAAGCCTGTCACCCAAGGCCTCTGAGAGGGTAGTGTCATTGTCCATGATTCAGCCTTTCTCAACCTGTGGGTCCCCAGATGTTGTTGAACAACAACTCCCATCACCCCTAGCTAGCAAAGCCAGAGCTCAGGGATGATGGGAGTCCAACAACATCTGGGGACCCACAGGTTGAGAACCACTGGGCTAGATCATTCAAGGGGTTTTATCTGGGAGCTGTAGGTGACAAGGTGGTGCTCTGACAATGAGTCATACATTCCTGGTAGGATGGCTCTGCCCCAGTCTGCAGCTTGGTTTCCTGAACTTATCTTGCCCAACAGATTTCCCTTCACTGCTTGCAGACTCTCATTCCTGCAGGCTCACACACCTTTCCAATCCATCTGAAGAGCCCATCTGGGTTCACAGTTGGCTGTCAATGAAAGGAGTGGGAGATAAGAAGCTGGGCCATGTTTACGTTTCCTTAACTTATCCTGCTTGCTGGAATATATATATTTCCCCACTCTGAAAAAAATGCATTGCTTAAGGAAAGGAAAATGTGGGTGTCCTGTTGGAGCAGGAATGAAAGGCTGGGATGCCAAATATGCAAGCAGGAAAAGGTGTTAGAGATGAACAGGGATGAGAACTGAAATGAGGGAAGAGGAGACAGAGGAAGGATGGTTGAGAGAGATCTCAAGGTAATAGCTACCTGTAGCTGACAAAATTTCTTCATCTGCCGCATGAACCCAGGTTGAGGCATTTACCGTAAGCAGAGTCTGAGTGGTTGTCCATCCAGCAAGGATGCTCTTCTTGCAAGATTCCTGCATTGAGCAGGCAGGAACATTGGAAGCTGCCTCCATTGGTCCAGCTAGCTCAATATGCCTACACAGACTGGCAGCAGCACTTTGGGGTTTCTAGTGGGGTTTCTCCCAGCCCCACCTGACAATGCCATTTAGGATTGACCCTGGAGCCTTCTGCATGAAAAGCAGGTACTTTCCCACTGAGCTGTGATGGCCCTCCCCCCAAAGGCAATTGGACTAGGAGACCCCAAGGAACCTTCCAGCTCTAAAATTCAGTGGGTTGCGTCCAGTGTAGCACTAGGCTAAGGGCACTTAGGAGGATGCTTGTTCTGCTGGTGAAATGTTTTGCACAAGTGGGATGTTGCTGTGCAAGAAGATGCATAAGCGCATTGCTGGTCACTTTGTTGTGTAATGGATGGCGCAATCTGTTGCTCAATGAGTTTCTGGTAGAACAACTGAATAATAATAATAATAATAATATTTATACTCCACCCATCTCTGGGCTGCTTGCAACACATATTAAAACATAATGCAACATCAGACATTAAAAACTTCCCGACACAGGGCTGCTCATTTGCTGGCTCAAGAGCCTTTGAGTCTGGGCACAGAGAACCCTGGGCACAGAGTTCAGCAATGGAACTCACTCCCCCAGGAGGCAGCGATGGCTTTCAAAGAGGATTAGACAACTTCATGGAGGAGAGGGCTATCAATAGTACTTCCTGATACTGGTGTGTTCCAGAAATGACCTAAATTTTATCCCTTCCATCCAGAAAGCAGAATTTGCTTGTCTGGGGCTTGACGTTGGTCTTTATGGCCCTTGCTCAAGCCATACATTGTTAAGTTTATATTGACCTATTTGTGTTTGTAATTCATCCGAAAGCAACCCCAGGGTTGGGGTATCAAGTAACCCTTTGCCTCAGTAGCCCCCGTGATGGCTGTAATCAAACACAGCTGCAACTCCTAGAGCAGACCCCGGCTTCTTTCAATAGTGTGCAGTGCACAGAACTGGCATCGGCTAGGATCTGTTTTCTCATAAGGTAGCAAGTGATTTGAAAAACCCTGCGCCACTCTCCTTTTCCTTTCCAGAACTTCCAAATGAATGGTTTGATTTGATAATTCTCCGGCGTGACAATAAGGCGGGGGGGGGGAGCCTCAAGCCAATGTGGCCCTCGAGGACTCTCTGTCTGGCCTCTGGAATGCTCCCCTGGCAACAACCCTCACTGGCCTTGCTTCACACTCGGAGCATGCCTGTCTGGCTGGGATGTGTGCTTGATGTTTGATTGTGCTTGTTTGGAGGTTCTAGCAGGGGAGCGCAGCTATCGTATACCCTTGACCGAAGAACGGTACACTCCTTCTATCTGGGATGGTCGTCCTCTTCCACCGAGTGCGCAGCTTCGGGAGGGACGCACATGGAGCGGTGAGGGAGGAAGGGGATACCCGCCTAGCCAGCCAGATCAGCCGAATCAACCCTGGCGATCAATGGGGTGACAGATGTCGCAGCCAGATCGCCCTCACATCCATGTTTGATTGTGCCTTTTGCACATGTGGATGGAGAACAGAGAAGGGTGTGGGAGCGGATGTAGAAATCAGTCCGCTGGACAAAGGTGAAAATGGACATTTGTTGCTCCTATAACCTGCTTTTAAACATGCACTGCCTCAGCATTTCAACATAGGGTGGTTACTCCAAGTTGAAAGGGACCATCCTAGAGTTGAAAGGGACCTCAAGAGCCATCTAGTCCCTGCAATGCAGTAATCACATCAAAAGAATTGCTGACAGATGGCCACGCAACCTCAGCTTAAAAACCTCCAATGAAGGAGAGTCCACCACCTTCTGGGCTAGTCTGGGCTACTGTTGAACACCTCTTCCAATCAGAAAGTTCTTCCTAATTTTTAGTTGGGGTCTAGCCTAGAATTCTGCAGTAACATGCACCAGAATCTTGGCATGTTCTGATGATGCCATTCGTGTGAACCAGCATTTAGAAACCTTAGCGAGGCTAAGACTGGTGTGAGTGTATAGTGAGCTGGGGAAAACCAGCTCTGGTGTGTAAATAAGGACCGGGCCCCTCACTTTGCCTTGGATTTGCCCTATCTGAAACACAACATCTACCACCAAAATTTAGGGTGAAGTCTGTTGCAGCTCAGGATATGTTTTGATGTTTCACCCAGGACGGTGTTCTTCAACCTTGGGTCTCCAGATGTTGTTGAAATCCAACATCCCTCATCCCCCACCAGCTTAGCTGATGGTCAGGCATGATGGGAGTTGTAGTTCATCAGCATCCGGAGATGCAAGGAACTTACCGGTACTTCCACCCAAGTGGACTTGGGCTCCTCTCTCAGGTGTCTATGGGCATCTTCCAGTGACGCCTGCCTGGTGATGGGGATGTTGAAATGTTGCTTAGATACCAATCACTTATGGTTTGTCAATGAACCCTGGAGATGGCAGGTTGAATTTGGGAGTTGTTTGGGGTACACAAAGCTCCTGTGAACGTTTTCTGCTGCTCCAGGGTGATTTCCCCCCTCCTTCCCTCCTCCTTTGCTTTGTTTCTGGGCCTGCAGCTGTTTCCAATTTGCTTGCAATTTTCATCTGGGCTAGTAAAGCCCTGGGGATGACTTAAACTAGCCACATGGGGGATCTGGGCTCTGCTCGGAGGTTAGATTACAGAGACAGAAGAATTGCATACTTCAAGAAATGCATATATTCTTAAAATACTGCCCCACCCCCACAAACTTTTTATTTATCCTAGACCTCCCTTCCTTTCAGAATTGTTCATTTGGGAGGATTGGTTTTATTTAGTATTCCAGTTTTAACTTGGCTAGAAATCCTACAAATGAGAAAATTGGTGAGATAAAAATCTGGGGTTGTATTTAAAACACACACACTTACCAATTAAAGGGGGTGATGTTTGTGTATATATATTTGCTTCTTGGGGTGGATGAAATGTTCAGTTCAGATAAATTGTTCTTTTCTGTTTGGTTTATCCAAGCTGCTGTCCTGTACCTTCTTACCTAGAGAGAAGCTAAACTCAACTCAACGGGACTGCCTTCTGAGTGGACATTTATAGGACTGTGCTGTCAAGCCAGCCAATTTTGAGAAGCAACTGACTCTGACCTGGCGCCCTCCAGGTGTTCTTGGACTACAGCTACCACCATCCCTGAGCACTGAACATGCTGGCTGGAGCTGGTGGGAGTTGTAGTCTGAAACATTTGTGGTGGTGGGAGGGAATGGATTGGTGGAAGGCTTCCCTTAAGCAAAGGTTGGCATTCTTTAGGCTATTAAAATCAATGGACAAGTTTGTATTGGGACTTATGCATTTTGGTTTACACAGCAGTGAACTTGGCCCTGGATTAAAATGCAGTTACACTCAGGCATTCTGGGAAATGATCTATAATGAACTTAAAAAGGTATTTAAATATACCTTCACTAAGAAACCAGAGGCCTTTCTCTTGGGCATTGTCGGCCAAGGGGTGTTAAAGACGGATATAACTTTCTTTATGTATGCTACAACAGCAGCTAGAATACTCATTGCAAAGTACTGGAAGACACAGGATCTACCCACACTGGAAGAATGGCAGATGAAGGTGATGGACTACATGGGCTTGGCAGAAATGACGAGCAGAATCCGAAACCAGGGAAGAGAAGCAGCGGAAGAAGAATGGAAAAAGTTTAAGGACTATCTAAAGAAATATTACAAAATTAATGAAAGTTAGAATGATGTTGGACTGGAAAGTAAATGGTTACTATTAGCAATGGTTAAGACAAGGAGAATAAGGAAGATTGGCTTAAATTTAAAGTAAAATAAGGGAAGATTTGCTGAGTAATTGATTAGAATTTGGAATACAGAAAAGGGAGGCATGAGGAAGTCGAGGAAGAAAGGTTTAAGAAATTAGGATATGAAATGGTACTTGTTTTCTTTTTTTTTGTTTTATTTTTGTTATTGTTTGTTTATGTATTTGTTGTTGTTATGTATTATGTATTGTTTGTGTGATTATAAAAACTGTTTAATAAAAATATTTTTTTAAAAAAAATGCAGTTACACTCAGTGCAAAATTAAAAATCCAAGTACATGCAGCATCCACCAGCAGCTTATTCCCAAGTCTTTTAGTAGAGCTACTCTAGAGTAAATGTGCTGGCTGAATTTGCTTTAATTTTGTTCCTTAAAAAAACAAAAAGTACTCAGATGTAAGTACTGCGAAGTTCAAAGATTTGCATTCTCAGGTTAAGAAACTGTCACCAGCAAAATACTGAATCAAACCACTTCCTACATTTCAGTGAACAGAATTATTAAAATCTGTCATTTTAAGCTGCTGCTGTTGTTAAAACAGCAACAAAATCACAACACAACCCTTCTAGGACTCTCTAAAGAGAAGATTTACTGCATTACTTTTCAGGCTGAGGCCTAAGAAATACAATTACTTGTGAGTCAATGCAACTGAAATGGTGGTATCCAGACTGTTCAAGGCTGCAAGTTACATGCCTTTGATATTCTTGGCTTTTTCTTTCCTTTTCTATTCTTGCAAGCTTGCAATGTTTACCTTGCCTGCAAAAATGGGTTTTCACGACAATCAGCCCATAATCTCCCTCCCCCCTAAAAAAGAAGAATAATAATCTCAAGAATGCCGACATTCAAAAATGCCTTTGCTTGTTCCAGAATGCACATCGAGGCACCATTGTTTTCTTTAGGAATTGTCAGGAATTCTGTCTGGTGGGGAGAGTGAATTGTATATAGACATGACTCCTGGGCTGCCCTTTCACCCTGTCACTTTATACATATATATTAAGGAGGAAAATGTTTCAATATGTTAGACTTAGAGGTAAACCTGAAAGGGAAGAGATTTGCTGCTGGGGGTATTCTAAATACTTGGGGCAGGAGGTATTGTTTACACCAAACGAGGTCCCTTGCTACATAGTCTCTCTGTAGGCCTTATAAGAACATACATAAATAACTTTTTTTAAAAAAAATGTTGTCTTAAGTGACATTATTTAGAATTTAAACATGCAAATAAATCATGCTATCTTAGTCCGTGTAAGGCTTTTGTTTTCCTTTACCACAGCAATCAGCCCAGGGTTGCCTTGATCAACCACTCTACTCCAAAGTAAACCTGCTTTCAGTGGGACTTATTCCCAGGTTACGGGGTGGGCTTTTCTGACAATTTTAATTTTTCTCATTTTCTCTGTCCTCCCACCCTACCACCAATCTAAAGTTTGGGTCCCTACATTGCCACATCAGTTTGCATTAAAAAAAATAATCCTTAAAAACTGATCAACATTTTGGTGCAAATTTCTTCTAACATACACATTTTGGAATGCCTTTTTGCCTAATATACACATTTTTGGGAAGGCCGCTTCCTCTGCTATGATGCCTGCTTGTCATTCACTTTTTAGACACCCTTTATCCTCAGATGTGCATTTTGCTGAACATTATCTGGTTGGAGAATCTCAGAGCAAAATCTGGAGAAGTTTGAATTTGAAAGGATGGCAGTTTTGATTTGTTGTGAATTTGAAAGGATGGCCGTTTGATTTGAAAGGGGAAATTATGTAGGTTGACCTTTATATGCACTCTACCCCTTTTCTACTCTCAGGTAAGTGTGTCTAAGATTGCAGCCTTAACGCATATTTGAATAGATTACAGGCATACCCAAAGTCCATTTCAGGGGCCTAATCCCATAAAAAAGCTCAACAACTTCAATCCTAAAAAAAGTTCAACAAACTTGGTCAGCCCTCACGCATGTTGACTTCGTTTGGGCATCCCTGGTATAGAAGATCAGTGAATATTTCAATGGCAAATTTGTTACCTTAATCTGAGGTCTTGAAGGATTCTCTTTTTTGTGGTGGGAGAGGGGAAAGGTCTCCAGCAGCTCTGCTTCATTGGGGAGGGGTTAAGCCTCTTTGCACTCCCCCATTCACACAAGTACAGTGGTACCTCAGGTTACATACGCTTCAGCTTACATACGCTTCAGGTTACAGACTCCGCTAACCCAGAAATAGTGCTTCAGGTTAAGAACTTTGCTTCAGGATGAGAACAGAAATTGTGCTCTGACGGCGTGGTGGCAGCAGGAGGCCCCATTAGCTAAAGTGGTGCTTCAGGTTAAGAACAGTTTCAGTTAAAGTATGGACCTCCAGAACGAATTATGTACTTAACCTGAGGTACCACTGTACAATACCTGCCTGACAAGTGGTTGCCGTGTGTTTGATGGGGAGGTCAATATGCTGATGCTGGATCACGATTCCTTCACAAATCATCGCTTGATATGACAGCCATCAAGTAATGAATGCGTATGAGGGAAGCGTGTCTCTCTGCTTCTCTCTCATGCACTTCACTTGATGGCTCCAACCTCCAATGATGAGTTGCACCTCTGAAACAGCTAGCACCAAACATCACCTCAAAGCACACTTCTCTTGCCAATGACTGTTCATTTCCCCCCCATTCCACTTTTAATTTGTATAAAGGTAAAGGTAAAGGGACCCCTGACCATTAGGTCCAGTCGTGGCCGACTCTGGGGTTGCGGCGCTCATCTCGCTTTATTGGCTGAGGGAGCCAGCGTACAGCTTCCGGGTCATGTGGCCAGCATGACTAAGCCGCTTCTGGCGAACCAGAGCAGTGCATGGAAACGCCGTTTACTTTCCCGCTGGAGCAGTACCTATTTATCTACTTGTTTATTTAATTTGTATACCGCCTCTCTATTTTACTAAACCCAAGGCAGTTGACAAGCTGAACGGTAGAATTTGTCCCCACAGTTGTAAGACACCAATGAAGGGCTCGTTCACACACAGACTGGTTTCAGGAACCAGGGGTGTATTTTCAGTTGGAACAACTGAAGGGTTGGACCTGGAGGAAGTCGTATTTTAGTTTTGATTAACTTGTCCCCTTTATTTACTTCAATGGGAAAGAGGAGGTTGGCTTACATAGAGTCAGATCATTGATCCCTTGAGGTCAGCATTCTCTTGCTGAACCTCCGCTCACATAAGACTAAGACCAGTCTTCAAATCTCTGAAGGGCTGTCACATGACGGGGGGGAAATGAGATTTCAACTAAACATCAGGAAGAACTTTCTGATGGCATGAGCTGTTCAACAGTGGAATGAACTACATTGGAAGGTGATGGACTCTCCTTCGTTGGAGGTTTCTCAGCAGATGTTGGATGGTCATCTGTCAGGGATTCTCTAGCCATGTTTCCTGCACTGTAGGGGACTGGAATAGATGTTCTTTGGGGATCCCTTCCAATTCTACAATCCTATGATTCCTTTGGGTCCATTCAGTCCATAACAAAGAGGAGTGGAATCTCCTTTAACATGTCCAACCAATACCCACCCCTAGTTTTTTTAGGAACCGGGTGGGAATCAGTTCTCTTTGCCTGTGCTTTTAGTAGATTGCAAGGTGCTTTTGCTGCTTTTATTCCATCTGACTTTTCTGTGGTTTTATTCTTCATTTTAATGCAGTTGTAGTCTGCTTTTCCTGTTGCATATTCTGTTCAATAAGCTTCACTTTTGGCCATGTGGGTAAGTCGTTTATGATTTGATTATATTTCCAATTCGGAAGATGCCTGGATGGTAGCCTTCTTAGATTAGCACTGAAAGTCATGTTTCAACCCCCTCCCCACACCCCTAAATAAACAAGAGACTTCTGAGCATGCACAGAGTTATTTTACCTCCCCACCAAGTACGCAAAACTCACCCTCTCCCATCTAGAATTGGAGAGAAGGGCTTTCAGGTCACTCAGATTACACATTACACAGAGGCTTGAGTTCCCAGCACATTTCCTTCTTGAACTTAAAAGTAATGCCTTCCTCCCAAACAAGTAAAAGTCCAAACCGAGGAATGATGATTTTAAGAGCTGGTATTTGGAGTGTCTTTCTTTTGAAGCAAGAGACCTAAAGCAGCACTTGAGCTCCACTCAGTGACGCTTTTTGGACTGGTTGCTCCAGCGGGTGTGTGTGTGTGTGTGTGTGTTTTCCCCTTCCCCAAAAGTTTTGCAGTCTTGCATCTTTTTTTTTTAATAGGGTTTCTAGAAGATGAAAGCAGCTCCAGTCGAAGAGCAATCGGCGGAGGCAAAGATGGTCACATTTGGCTGATTTATCAAAGGAGCAGCTGAAATATTGATAAGAGGTGACGCTGGGTGGCAGGGAGGAAACCCAATGAGAGGAGAGGAAGGGAGAGGGGTCTGGGAGTAGGGGAGAGAGCAAAAGGGGAAGGAGGCACTGGGACCCACAGCATTGCAGAAAACCCCCGAGGATGCCTGAGAGCTGATGCAGGCTGTCTGGAGAGTCTGGGAAGAGAAGGACCCTTTTCATCTTCTCTACAGCCTCTGATGCAGCCAGGTTAATCTCCTTCCCGCAGAAAAGAGCTCTGTGTTGCCTCTGTAGCAGAGGGCTATGTTGGACCACCAGACTGGGGGAGACTTTGCTTAGTTTTCTCCGTCACCTTGGATCTTTACAACTTGGCCTTCTTACTGGCAAGAAAGAAAGAGAGAGATCGTGCATAAAAGGTGAGGTTTTAAAAATATTTTTTTAAAAAGTAAATAAATGAAATCTGCAATGCAAATAAAGGATTTTAAAAGTTTGCCTTGTAAACTGAGGGCTGTGTTTTGCGGGGACTGGAAACATTGCCGGAGCACCACCACCCGCTGTTCCTTTTCCAGGGTGGTTTCGCTTAATGCCAAAAGTTTTATATCGAAATTTAAGAGGAGTTCTGGAAGCAATTCTGCTCGCAGCAGAGAAGATTTCCCATCTGAGAAAGATAATTTGAGGGTGGTGAACCCCTTCCTGACCTCTGAAAACGAACTGGCCAAGGGAAATTATATTGCTCCTTAAGTCAGAGGCTTTTCAGCCCCTTCCTTATAGTTAAAAAAAATCAGATGTAAAAAAAATTGGAATGTTTAAAGGAAGGAACCGTTTAGAGTCAATCGTCCTTTTGTGCTAGCTGGCTGAACAACAAATGTATATTCTACATTATTTGAACTTTTCTTTGTAATAGTAGATGTTTTAGCAAAAAAATCAAAGGCTTTGGAGAAGAATAGAGATGTTTTCAAAAGGAAGGTCAGGGGATGGAATTCAGGATTTCTCCTTCCGAGTAACTCTCCTGCTCAGGGTCCCAGTGAAATGAACGGGAGCGCTCGCTCTGGTCCAGCAAACCGGAGGACGGCTCAGCGGGGGTTGCACAATGTTGCTTCTCCCGTTGTTGGATTGTGCCCTAAAGCTGCAAAGGCAGCAGAGACGCAACCGAAGAGCTTCAGTATAAACTGCCGGATTTGACACACAACGTCGGTCCTGCATTGTGTGGGCTGCATTTTGATTTATTTCTTCTTGCCAGTACCATTCACAAAAACAGCAAACATGAAACTTTGCACGAATACCTACCCCCTTCCCCGCCCTCGACACCACCCTTGCACCGTGAAACACACACCTCCAAATGCAACATTCATCTTGGCGATTTTTAATCCCAGGTAGTTGTAGAAAATCAATATCGTTTGCATTTCAGAATGCCTAAAAGCTGCGGGTGGATGGGGGACGCGGCAAAGATCTTGGATGAACTTTGTCGTACTCCAGGAATTGTGCGCTCAGGGTACAATCTTAAAAGAGAAAGTAAGTTTGGCTGCATTTGACAGAATTTACTTCC
The DNA here is from genome assembly GCF_027172205.1 of Podarcis raffonei. NCBI lineage: Eukaryota > Metazoa > Chordata > Lepidosauria > Squamata > Lacertidae > Podarcis > Podarcis raffonei. Next base: position 16,855,198 of record NC_070616.1, read on the forward strand.
GAGTAAACCTGCTTAGGGCTGTTCTGTCAGTCGCTCAAACATAAGGCAAAAAGTTTACTCATTCCTATTTAATAACAATTAATATTTTATTATTTATACCCTGCCCACCTGGCTGGGTTTCCTTAGCCACACTGATGCAGGAAGTTTCCCCTTAATTTAAGAAGCGCTTTGAAAAAAGGGAGTTGGCTCTCTCCCATCTTGGTTACTAGGTAGGCGTGAAATGAATCAATCCTTCTGATAATCCATATTTGTGTGTGTGTGTGTGTGTGTGTGTGTGTGTGTGATCCTAACCTGTTCATAGCTGTGTGGGACTCTCCAAACAAAGCAGCACTCCAATCCAAAAGAAATGGCTTGGTAATGGTTTCCACTGAAATCAATAATTATTCCTAGCAATGTAATAAAACTACTGTACACTGAATAAACTAATGACACGCACACACTTTAGCTGAGCACCGATGACATTTTCTTCCGTCTCTCTGAAATTCTCTCCGCCTTATATATCCAGAGCTTATCAATGGGACCTGCTCCCGAGGAAGCAGTGTATGGATCGCTGCTCCCTTGAATCCTGCAACCAGCGCCTCCATAAAACTCTTCACGGTGACGTCGCATTTAAGTTGCAGGGAAAGTGGTTCCGTATAAACAACCCATTATTTTGACATCAGATATAACACGGGCTGCCTGTTCCTTGCAGTGTTGATAACCCCCGTCCAAAAGTATTTCCATGACCAAATACAGCTGTGGCTGCAAACGACTGCAGAGTGCTTTTCTGTCCCAAAACCAGTCGTGAGGAATAACTTCATTTGCTTAACCAGTTCCCATTCGCATGAACCCACACATCCATGGCCAGAAGCACCTCTGTCTGTCACTCGTGTTATCAGTGATCCTTATCAGGCACGACGCGGAATAGCGGGTCCGCAAAAGGACCATTTGGGAAGATTTGTGTCTCCGCACTGAGGACTTGGGCTTGTTGGGAGATGTGGTTGCAGCATCGTTGATTCCTGACTTCTAAAAGATAGTGGATGAATGTGGCTATGTCAGCTGTCTCCCTTGCAATCCGAGGACGAAATTTACCCAAAGGTAAACACTTCCAAACCCACTGATTTGTATGGGAGAGAGTTAAGCACATGCTAAGCTCATTGACCTCAACGGGACTTTTAAGGACTTGGCTTTGATTGGCTGGTGGCCCAAACTTAGATACAACAAGACCCATAGCATTTATTTACTGCTGATATATTTGGTTGTGCATGCAAGTGCGAAGTGTGTAATGATCAGTGGAAATAAATAATCTGAGACTATTCGTTTTACTGCTGAGGGGGCTTTGCTGTGAACACACTAGGTTCTGTTCCCTTGCCTTATTAGAAATCATGTTAACAGTTTATTAAAAGCTATTAATGATGACATCATGATGTCATAAAGGTTGGCCCGTAGAAAAAGTATGCGAGACAGCAGGAGCCCCTTGGCTGGCTAGCTACTTGTTCCACCAGCAGAGCTGACATTAAGAAAATGGGTTTCTTTGTTCTTTTTGGTGACAGGTTCTGCTTTCTAATATATGACTTGCACAACATTGATTTGTTTATTAATGGGCAATACACCCCCCCTCAAATCAACAAGGTTTGTGCAAACCACATTAAGGACTGCAAAGAGTTAGAATGTTCTATTCTGAAAATAGGAACTTAGTACAATTGCATTTCATTTTGCAAAATAAAAAACAATAAACCCCCACACCTTCCAATTTGGATGTTAATGCCTAGCCAGTCTCAGCCTAAATATGCAAAAGTTTATTTTAATTATGAATTGTTGATGTGGAAATTGAGTGCTATTATCCAGTGCAACGTTTTCCACCTTCTCTGCCCTCCCTATTCTCCTGGCCTCTCCAAAAGAGACGCTGCAAAATGGATAAGTATTATTATTTCATGTGGTTTCTCCAAAATTGTTCTTTCTTCTGACATAAAAACCTGGATTAAAACCTGCTCAAACTGTATTTCACCTTGCTGGTTTTTATGATAAAAACCGAACAGGTTTGTGTTTGGGAGTTTTTTTAAATAAAAAAATTACATTACTCTTCCAGGCCAACTTTGGGGCTCTTTCAAACATCTCTGTACAGATAAGGATGTTCCAGACGGTACCAGACACTTCGTCTTACGTCAAGGTAAGACATGACAGCATCTTTAAACAGGTAATGTCAAACATTTACAATCCTCCCATCTACAACCCCCTCCCCCTATTCAGTAAACCACATGTGTTAGTTTCAAGGTGAGACTTGAACCTCTGTGACAATGGCTGAGTTTAGGGAAGCTTCCTGAAAAATTCCTTGCATTAGCTGTGTAATGCAGAGATGTTTACAGGAGTCAGTTGGGGTTGCCTGACATACCATATATCATATTCATCCTTTTGCCTTGTTGGAGTCTAACTAAGTAGTCCTATAAGGTAATGCACTGATGAATAAATATAACCTTGTTCCAAGATTATTAAACAGCAGCCTTTTGCTCAGATTTACATATATCATACACATGCTTCCCCAGATGGTATCAAGTCTAGAATCCAAATTTGGTGCAATGATGGAAAATGTTCTTGTCGCGTTTGGGGTTCCACTAACAAATTGCCCATCTTTATGACAGGTGCTAAGGGGGGCCTTTATATGGCAAAGCTTACGGGAAGGTTAAGAAATCAAGAAGAGATTCTTTAACAAAGAATGGGGGAGGTACAGCACATGGATCATCTGAAAAAAAATACTGAAAACAATTAAATACATTAGCAGGATTAATTTAAAATCTAGCACTTAAGAGGTGATTTTGGAAGAAATATAGTGAGTAATAAACAAAAGGAGTTAAGGAGGAGATGCAGTTTTGAAAATGTTTGTATAAGAAACCAAGGAAGGGGAGGAGGGAAGTCTAAAGAGCTATGTATGTATTTGATGATGATTATTGTTAATTTGCAAAACTGAGAAATAATATTTATATATATGTATAAGGAGGGCTTTTATATAGAAGTAGTAAATAGCTCGACACAGCATGCGGCCACTGCCATGCAAAAGGCAAATTCCATGTTAGGCATCATGGGGAAAGAAATTGAAAAGAAAACTTACCAGTAACATAATGGCATTATACAAATCTATGGTGTGACCACATTTGGAAGACTATAGTTCTGGTTGTCTCCCCTCAGGAAGGATATTGTAGAGTTAGGAAGAGTTCAGAAAAAGGCAACCAGAATGATCATAGGGATGAAGTGGCTCCCCTATGAAGAAAGGTTGCTGTACTTGGGACTTTTTGGTTTAGAGAAAAGGCAAGTAAGAGGTGATATGACAGAAGTTTCCAAAATCATGCATGGCAAGGAGAGAGAGAGGTTAGAGGCAAGATTTTCTCCATCTCATAACATTAGAACTTGCGAACAGCCAATGCAGTTGAAGGTTGAAAGATTCAGGACAGAGAAAATAAATTCCTTCACATGGCGCAAAGTTAAACTGTGGAACTCACTGCCACAGGAGACAGTGCCGGCCACCAGCTTGGATGCTTTAAAAGAGGATTAGGCAAATTCATGGAGGAAGAGAGGGCTACCCGTGGCTGCCAGCCATGATGGCTCAGCTTGGCCTTCTGAATGTCAGCTGTTGGTAACTACAGGAGGGGAGAGCATTCTGAGCTTGTGTCCTGCTTGTGGGCTTCCCATAGTGGACATCTGGCTGCCCACTGTGAGGATGTTGAACTAGATGGACCATTGACCTGATTCAGCAGGCTCATCTTATGTCATTTATGCCAGCGGATGATGCGAAGAGGAACTCCTGCGCTGAATCACAAACAAAGTACAGTGGTACCTTGGTTTAAGAACAGCTTGGTTTATGAACAACTTGGCTTAAGAACGCTGCAAACCCGGAAGTAGGTGTTTTGGTTTGTGAACTTTGCCTTGGAAGCAGAACATGTTTCACTTCCTGTTGAGTGTGTTCCATTTGTAAATTGAGTCCCCCGCTGCTATGGGAAAGCACGCCTTGGTTTAAGAACGCTTTGGTTTAAGAATGGACTTCCAGAATGGATTAAGTTCGTAAACCAAGGTACCACTGTAGCTTGTTTTGTTTTACTTTTGCATTGAACTTTACTGTACAAAGTGAAATTTGGAGAATAGTCTTTATCAGCATCTTGCTTGCCTGCCTTTTTTAGGCTGCCTGTCCTCATACATTGTGGGATCCAAGATTGCAGATCAGGATTTTTGGGTTTGTTTTTGTTAAGCTCATTTGAGCCCAGTATCATATTTTACATTATATATATGGGGTTTCCCCCACCTCCCCAAAACAGTGCCGAAGAATGTAAACAAACCAGACCTGCGACATCTGGATTACACATTTTAAACCAGCTTGCAGTCCGTACAAGAATTTAACATGCAGGCTGCTGCTACTTTCCTTGTCTGAAAAAGTGGAGGTGGAGGAAGAGGCTGTGATAAAACCAGTATCTGATGCAGAATTTGCCCTTTCCCTTTTTGCCAGGCTGGGATCTGATCTTCACAACATGGTTCCTTATAAACATGAAAATCAATAACATCCAAAGACAGAGACCCCCACAGAGCTGAGCCAGTCTTATCCCCTATGGAGCGGGACCCTATGCATGATTACTTGGAAGTCCCATTAGAGTTGAAGGGAGTTTGGGATGGGGGAGGAATTTGACCCAGTTCTCATTTTAAAGCGAACCTATTTAATTAGGACTTTCCAAAACAATATGTGAACCCAAAACACAGAACCGTCTTTTGAAGTTTGTAAACTGCCAAATTTTGCAATGCAGTTTCACAGCCATGTAATGTGTACTAAATATGCACATTTTAAAGGTAAAGGTAAAGGGACCCCTGACCATCAGGTCTAGTCGTGGCCGACTCTGGGGTTGCAGCGCTCATCTCGCTTTATTGGCCGAGGGAGCCGGCGTACAACTTCCGGGTCATGACTAAGCCACTTCTGGCGAGCCAGAGCAGCGCACGGAAACACTGTTTACCTTCCCGCCGGAGCAGTACCTATTTATCTACTTGCACTTTGACGTGCTTTCGAACTGCTAGGTTAGCAGGAGCAGGGACCGAGCAACGGGAGCTCACCCCGTTGCAGGGATTCGAACCGCTGACCTTCTGATCAGCAAGTCCTAGGCTCTGTGGTTTAACCCACAGTGCCACCCGCATCCCTCTAAATTACAAAATACATACAAATCCCTCTAAAATACAAAATACATAAAAATGCACATATTAGTGAAAGCAAGATGAAAAAAATGCATTGTATTAGGAGAAATGACCTTGTAAAAAAGAATAGGTATATAGGAGAATTTCACACTAAAATGCTGGTGAATTTTCATGAGGACTTAAAAAATAGTAATTCACAAACTGATGTAGAAACAGGTAGGACTGAACCGAGAGAAAGTGAAATTGACAGATTTGCTGGTCCTTGGAGCTAGGGCCTGCGCTTTGCATGCAGATGGTCCCAGCTATTTCTGGCGTCAAAACGCGTAATGCTGCCAAAATCTGTATTTCCTGGCTCCAGAATGCGAACCTCAGTAGGCTCATAATGCTTTCCTCAGTATGGGGTGAGAGTTGTGACTCTGGTGTCCTTCTCCAGACAGGATGCCTTCCATCCACGCCTGCCCCTGCTTCAATTTGTTGCTGCTCCATAGGCAGTGGAAAGAGAGAGGGAGGGAAGCCTATGTCCCCTCCACTCCCCCTCTGAGAAATAGAATTTATCCACTCACATGCATTGGTAGCACTGGGGAAATCACATTTCCTAGTGCTCCTGGAGCCTGACATGCAGCTGAAGCAGCAAGCTGGGGATGGGGCTGTAATAATAATAATAATAATAATAATAATAATAATAATAATAATAATGTTTAGGGAAGCTTTTAATGTTTGATGCATTACTGTATTTTAATATTTTGTTGGAAGCCACCCAGAGTGGCTTGGGAGGCCCAGCCAGATGGGAGGGGTATAAATGATAAATTATTGTTAATAATAATAATAATAATAATAATAATAATACCCTGCCCATCTGGCTGTAAAGAAAAAAAGAGGTGGACTAGGAGTCAATTAGATCAGGAGAGCAGGAAGAGCACTCATGACTTCCTGGTGCAGGATTGGAGGAAGGGATTGGACCATATTGCGCTTCTTACGACATCACTGGGGGAACGACATCACTTTTTTGTAATCCAGATTGGAAATAACTGTAAACTGTTTTCCAGGTTTGGGGAAACAGTTCTGGTTCTTCCTGAGCCTTCCATCACGATGGGGGCATCCCTCCAGTCACTAATTTTAGATCTCAAGCAGAAGAGCTGGTCTGACATGGTGGAAGGCAGGCATGCTTAATCCATTTGCAAGGAGAGACTTGCAAAAAGCCAATGCTGAATGCCAAGAATTCATGCCCAGATCCTATCAGCCTCACCCATCCTCCTCCATTTCCTTCTGCTCTTGCTTCTCCTGGCTCTGAAGAATCCCGTCTTCATACCAAAGCTTCATCTCATTCAGGCATAGGGTGTCAAGCGCGGTCTGCCAGTTGTTTAGAAAGAGACTTCCTGGGGAAATTGAAGTACTATAGGCAATGCAACTTACACAGGGGTTAGGTTATGTAACTTACGTTCTGGGGGTTCGTGAGAAAATAAAATTGTGCAAAGTCAGGAAGACTCCTGGAACTGCCCCGTGATGACTATCCCTACCTTCCCAGGGTCTGGGAAGGTTGCACGAGACCCTTGGAAGTCTGTGGGAAGCTCTCATGACATCTTGCAGGAGCCTTCCACAGCCTTCAAGAGGTCTTGCATGACCTTCCCAGACCGCTGTAAGCAAGGCTTATTCCATGGCAGGAAAATCCAGTGCCAAAAGAGCTTTGTAAGCCCTCTTGCCTTGCTTACTGGGCTCTGGGAAGGTTGCAAGAGATCTCTGACTGTCCCTTCCCTTCCCTTCATTTATTTATTTCCCTCCATTCACACAAAGCTGCAATCGCATATGTGAAAAGGTAAAGGGACCCCTGACCGTTAGGTCCAGTCGTGGCTGACTCTGGGGTTGTGGCGCTCATCTCACTTTATTGGCCGAGGGAGCTGGCGTACAGCTTCCAGGTCATGTGGCCAGCATGACTAAGCCGCTTCTGGCAAACCAGAGCAGCGCACGGAAACACTGTTTACCTTCCCGCCAGAGCGGTACCTATTTATCTACTTGCACTCTGACGTGCTTTCGAACTGCTAGGTGGGCAGGAGCAGGGACCGAGCAATGGGAGCTCACCCCGTCACAGGGATTTGAACCGCCGACCTTCTGATTGGCAAGTCCTAGGCTCTGTGGTTTAACCCACAGCGCCACCCACGTCCCCGCAATCACATATGTAGATCATGTGTAAGTTGTGGATATACTGTACATATTTAAACTACTGAATCAAACTGCTTCCCTTGCCCCCAGATAGGCTTGGCAACAGGGGTTCTACTTGAGGCTACTGTGGGACTGCTGAGTCTGTAATGGGACTCAGATGAGGTGTCTGAAAAAACAGAGAGCTGTTGTTGCCAGCTTCTGCATAGAAGATACTGGAAGAGATGGACCAAGAGTTTGACCAGGTGCAACCCCCCTCTTCCTAAATTGACTGCATAGCAGCAGTCGGGTGAAAAAAGAAAAGAGCATCAATTTGACTATAAGATGGCCACATACAATGATGGTAATTGGGGTGGAGGGGAAGGTGTTTCATGGAAATAATAATAATGACCTCCTATGAATCATGCCCTCCCACTTTGGAGGCTATTAAGAGGGTCCTGCAAAACGATATGAAAATATTCACCTGTCCGTAGTAATGACGAGATGCATGACCATCTCTGATTTGCCATCATGATGTCACCCTCCAACAGGTAGCCAGAACTGATTGTGACATCATCATCCCTCTGGCTATGTGATCTCTGATTGGTTAGGTCATGTAGCCAGAAAAAAAGAAGAAAGCCTTTTTGAATACAAAATGGATTGAAGTGGTGTAAGCAAATGTTTGGCTTTGCTTTGGGACCCACTTGATACATTTTTTTTGTAGGAAGGGGGAACCTTTTTCAACCTGAGAGCCTCATTCCCTTCTGGGCAGTCTTCCAGGGCTCACGTATCCATGGTGGGTGGAGCCAGAGACTAAAGTAGGTGGGGCAATGAATATGAAAGTTACTCTTGTACAGCAGGCTAGCTTATTACACTCAAACAGCCCCCTCTGTCCTCCAGGCAGACAAGCAAGAGGCATGATCAGAGTTCAAGGACACATCCCAGCCAAGCAAAAATATGTGGGGGCAAGGTCAGTGAAGGATGTGGCCTGGGGAGCATCCCAGGGGCCAGATAGACAGGTTTGGAGGGCCACATTCAGGGTCTAAGATTCCCCACCCATGTTTTACTGAATGATGGCCATTGCATTAGGGGTTGATACCAAGTTAGAAGTTTGATTTCCATGTTGCATATTGAAAATGCTGCAATTTGGGGGATGCCTTTTGGCTGTTCTTTGAGATTCAGAATTAGCTGCATCGTGTTTCAGTTTGAAACAGCCTAGGATCCTGCAGGAAAGTGAAATGAGCTATTATTGCATGTCGACAACACTCCAGAGGTGCAATATGAATGCTTAAAGATGATGATGTTTTAGGAAGGCCTTTGGGGTTGATATGGGAATTCAAACTGGCCAGACTGTTGTCATCTCTCTGTTGCGTAGATAAAATATTATGGCCACACATTGGCCAGGATCCAAAGGCCTGTGTGACTAGTTCTGTGTGCTCAAGTGAGGAGGAAGAGGGTGGGCTTGTGCTTCTAGCGCAACAGAACCTCATGGCTCAGGGTAGAGGGGCTTTTAATAGTGAAAGGAACTTCCAAAGCAATTTGTAATGATGTAGGGGGAGATCTGCTGTGTGAAGATGTGTGTGTGCTACCAATCCGACTGCCTATACCCAAGCTCCCAAGAGCACATAAAACAGCTCTTTGTACCTGTAAATGTGTGCCAGGCGACAATTTTGAATCATCTGTTTATATAGACATCTCTTGATCTACAGTAGAGGAGGCTGGTCTATCAGGGCAAATGGGGCAGTGCCCCACCGTCATGGTCTGGCTGGACACAGGAATGGTGAGAGGCACCAGCTGGAGAACCCCCAAGGGAAGAAGGCTGAGAGTCTGGGGATTGGTGGTGGGACAACGATGGGTGGTCAGAGGGACTCAGGCTGGTGAAGATGCCAGAGTGTCTTCTCCTCCTGCTGCAACCAGCTCCCCTTCCCGCTGGTCTCCCAGGACCAGGAGAGGCATGAAGCAGGAGGAGCAAAGGTAGACACATGGCATACTTTCAGATTGCTTGAGAAAGACCCGGGAGAGGAGGAGACAGGCGGCTGTGGGCAGGTGAGCATCTTTAGTCCCCACAACGGCCTCATAGGGGCAAGACCTATAGAAGAAGAGTTGCTGTGCTCATTAGGCCTGGCAGTACTGAAAGATCTTCTTTCTTCTAATAAAGAGTTAAGTTGACTTCCTCTGTGTGATTTATTGCTGGCTTGCTCCAGACACACACACACTCTAGCCTGCCCTCAGTCAGCAGTCAGCTCCACCTGTGTGCTGGTCCCGTGGGTTAACCGTGAGGTGAGGTCCGAGTCCAGTCCATGGTCGGGGGTGCAGTATGGAGGCAGTCCATCAAAGCTGAAGCTGGGTGCAAGGCAGGGAGTTGAGTGAGGTCAGGAGCTCCGGCAGAAAAGCAGGAAAGGGTGCAGGCAGGAACTAGCAACCAACAACTTGGGACTGGGGCTGGCTGGCTTTTATCTGCCCTGAGGCATAGGGCGGCCCCGATCCTCTGGTGACTCGCCTCTCCTGGCCTGAAGGCGAGCACTCTCCTGTGGGAACTTAGTTCGCTCTGCCTCTCTGCCCTGAGCCTCTGCAGCTCAGGAGAGGCTGGAGGGTTACCGGACCCAGAGGCAACCTCAGCTTCACCTGATGGGACTGAGAGTGGAGCACCTGCAGACAATGGGTCCTCCATCACCTCAGGAGCCAGAGCAGACTCAGCTGATGCCTGCACCTGAGGACCCAGCACAGGTGAGGACCCTTCAGGCTCAAGCCACAGCTTCGGCTTACCTGGTTCTGGAGGTGAGGAATCCTGTGCAGGCTGGGATTCCTCAGGTTCAGCATCCAAGTCCGAATCCCAGGCCATCATAACCTGTCTACCTTCTCACATCCATCTAATCCAGAGAGTGGACTTGCCTGCCAGCTTCCTCCTCTTTAGCCTCAAAGATTCCCCTTGTACAATCCAGTAGGGCAGAGGAGAGCCTGAGAGAGAAGGGCATTTGCTCTTCTACAGTTGCTACCCACCCACAATGGGGTGTAGGGGTGGGGAATCAGTTCAGCCTGCTTTTAACGTGAATCTACCTAATTTGTACTTCCCAAACTATGTATGGACCAAATTGCAATTATTTTTCAAAATTCATTTTTTTCCTCCAAATTTTGCAGTTCAAATCCTGGCTCACTCCGAATCTTGACATTTGGGTCACAACTTGGTCTTCGTTCTCTGCCTGTAAAATGGGAGGAAACTGTGAAAAGGGATGAAATGAGGTTCAGAGGAGGATGTGCTGCAAATGTAATTGTTGAGAAGGAATGACCAACATTACTCAGATCTATCCCACCTTTCAAAATCTCCTGTATCCGAAAGGTGTGCAAAGCGGGCAACTTTGTGTGTTTCTACCAAGCTTGAGAAAGGACCTGTTTCCCATCTGAATGAATTCAGTGCGCAATTTCTTGCTTTTCCAAAAATGGGTTTTCATACAGCCATAATGTTTTTGGTCTCTCACAAAGAAGCACATTCATGGAGGGTGAATGGAAACAATATTTGGCTTGTTCTTGGCATTGGCCTGTCTGGAAGGTTTGCAAAGCCAGAGAGAGAGAGAGAGAGAATGAATTGTTGATAGCTAAAAACATCAATGTTTTCACTAGACAGAAAACTATTACAACTGCTGACAAATTGTGACACTTCCATCTTATCAGTTTTGTGCTCTGTCATGTCATGCAGTAGCAGTGGCTTGCAGAGAGAACTTCTGCCTAAGTAGCAAAATGACTGCACAACAGAGCAATTCATTTCCATGTATTCTTATTACATTTCTATCCTATGTTTCCTTCCATGGGTTGTACATGATTCTACCCATTTCCTCTTTTACCTTCACAACAACTGTGCAAAGTAGGTCAGGCAGAGAGATGGCGAGTGGTCCCAGGGCAACACAGCAAGCTGCATGGCTGAGTGGGGAATTTGAACACTGGACTCCAGGCATGGGCATAGCCGGGGGGGGGCGGACCTGCTCCCCTAGATAAAGTAAAACAATAGAAATACTTAACTAACTGACCAATCACATCGGTTTTGCCTCCCCTAACAAATATCCTGTCTACATCCAGGTCCTAGTCTGTCTCCCTAACTGCTACACAACACTGGCAATAATGATGACTGGACTTGGTAATGGTGACTTTTCAGAGGACAGCATTTGCTACAGTTCTTTGATCATGGGTTCATGGTCAGGGTTGGTCTGAGACATTGTGCTGCCTGAGGCAGAAGAGCAAAAAGGATTGTCCTCAATGCACTTAGTGGGATACTTCTTTCAGTGGCAAAACATTTTGTGCAAGCCGAATGTTGCTTTCCATGAGCAGAATGTTGTTGCACAAGCAAACTCATAAGCAGGTTACAGGTAACTATGCTGCAGAACAGATTGTACAGTCTGTTGCAATGTGTGTTTCCACTAGCTCTGGATTCCTCTGTTGGGCAAAGTTGAAACTCACCTGTTCACAAGAGCAATAGCCCTTGCACTAGTAGACACAGAGAGTCTTAAGCGTCTCAGGGCTGCAATACCGCAAGGATTGCCTCTCTCCATATGAACCTACCCAAACACTGAGATCATCCTCTGAGGCCCTTCTTTGTGTGCCTCCCCCATGAGAGGTCTGGAGGGTGGCAACATGAGAATAGGCCTTTTCTGCACTGGCTCCCCATATGTGGAATGCTCTCGCCAGGGAAGTTCAGCTGACGCCTTCATTATACAACTTTAGGCACCAGGTGAAAATGTTCCTCTTTGGCTACTTGACATCCAGTGCCCTTTTAAATGTGTGTGAAGGCGGGATGTTATTGGTTTGCTGTTGTATTGTATTATGGTTATTGGTTTGTATTATGTATTTTGTGGTTTTTATATTGTAATTTTATGTTGTGAACCACCCTGCAGATGAAGGATAGTATACAAATTTTAATAACAACAACAATAAATGTTGGATAATTCTCACTGTCTCCCACACCACATATGAAGGTACTCCCTTGGAGTACAAATACAGTAGCAATACATTAAATAGCTAACAAGTTACTGTCCTTTTATGAAACCCAAAATCCACTGCCTAATGGTAGGGCTGGCTCTGCCCATGATTGTGGGAGAGTTGGGGGGGGCGGAATAAGAACCCTGTTCCTACCTATTTCTTATAGCTAGGGTTACACAGGGCAGGGCAGAGGAAAGGACTGTCTCAGTAGGCCCAGTTTGGTCCAGGTGGATGCTGTCTGGGTTAAGGCAGGACCACCATTCCAAGAGATTTCTATGAAGCAATCTGACAGCACAGAACAGCACAGACTGCCATCAACAAAACTGCAGTATAGTAAAATCAGCAGCCACTAGGTCCTTGATCACCTTCAAAAACCTCCTGACAGCAGAGGGACACGGCAAAGGGATGGTATCCATAATATACAAAATACTGCTCCAAAATCCCATAAACCCCCTTGATGCAATCAAAGAACAATGGGAACATGACATAGGCTATGAAATAAACCCCACCCAATGGACTAGAATGTGGTCTAAACCTCCCTTTAAATCCATCTCAGCCAAAAGAAGGGAACTCACTTGAAACTCACCTACAGGTGGTACTTAGCACCACAGAAACTGGCACCGATACGCCCAGAAACCTCACCAAGATGTTGGAGAAGCTGCACCTTCACAGGCACATAGCTCCACATGTGGTGGGAATGCCCTTAAATCCAACCCTTCTGGACAGCAGTCCTACAAGAGATATGCCAAATAACTAAACAGGTATTAGAACTCCAGAACTGGCCCTACTGAACATCTTCCAAGAACACTCGCATTAAAGGTAAAGGTAAAGGGACCCCTGACCATTAGGTTCAGTCGTGACCGACTCTGGGGTTGCGGCACTCATCTCGCTTTATTGGCCAAGGGAGCCGGCGTACAGCTTCCGGGTCATGTGGCCAGCATGACTAAGCTGCTTCTGGAGAACCAGAGCAACTGGCCCTACTGAACATCTTCCAAGACCACTTGCATTATACAGAGCTTATAACCCTCTTACTCTCAGCAGCCAAAAGCCTCATAGGCAGACACTGAAGAGACCTGTCAGGAGTGAACATGGACCAGTGGTACCAATTTGTATGGGAAACAGCCTTACTAGAAAAGCTAACCAATAAACTGAAACTGACACGGGGACAAATAGAAGAGGACACCTTCACCCCAGTATGGCTCCCCTTTATCACATACACAGCCCAACAAGATAACAACAAGAACCCACCAGCAGCGTACAAATCAATCTGGCTTACCTGAACCAACAAGCCCCCCCAATGCAAACAAACCCCACTGCAGCCAACTACAGACAACCAACCACACCCAGCCCCCCAATACCTCTCACTACAAAGGAAATGTAAAAAATGAATAGAAAGAGAACCTACCCAGTTGATGCTGACACAAAACCCCAAATGTACACTGCACAAAAGAATATAAGCCTCCCCACCCCACCCCTCCTCTCCCCCCTTCTTCTTCCCTAACCTTATACTGTAAAGGTAAAGGTAAAGGGACCCTTGTTTTTTTTTAAAATAAATGTTTATTAAGGTTTTACAAAACAAAAGATTCATCAATTCCAAATGTATCATTTCCATACATAAAGCTCATATAAGAAACAAATACAACAGAAAAACAAAAATATATAGCAAAAAAAAGAGAAAAATAGGAAAAAAGAAAAGAAAAGAAAAACCCACTTTCTTAAATTTATAAAGTTCCATGCCCCTCTGTCTTGACCTCCTCACATCCCCCTTTTTTGTGTTCCTCTTTATTCCAATCAAATTCAGCAAGTTCAAAATCTTATTTAAACCATACTTAATTTTATATTCTTCTAGTTATTATGTCCCAATTTTTCATTATTTTAGTCCATACCTCATCTTATATACTATGACATAATAATGTTCTGTTCATAGCCCCCTATCCTTTTTAACATTCTTCTTTTCATTCACATTTAACCAAATCACACAAACCCTGTTACCTTCACTTCCCACATCATATTAACACTCAAAGATTTTACAGTATTTTTGTAAATAGTCCTTAAACTTTTTCCAATCCTGTTCAATCAAGTCTTCTCCCTGATCACGGATTCTGCCAGTCATTTCAGCCATCTCCATGTAATCGATCACTTGCGTCTGCCATTCCTCCACGGTGGGTAGATCTTGTGTCTTCCAGTACTTGGCTAGAAGTATTCTTGCTGCTGTTGTTGCATACATAAAAAATGTTCTATCTTTCTTTGGCACCCATTGGCCAACTATGCCCAAAAGAAAGGCCTCTGGTTTCTTAGGAAAGGTAAGTTTAAATACCTTCTTCAGTTCATTATATATCATTTCCCAGTAAGCCTTGACCCTTGGGCATGTCCACCAAAGGTGAAAGAATGTTCCCTCAGCTTCTTTACATTTCCAACACTTGTTGTCAGGCAGGTGATAAATTTTTGCAAGCTTAACTGGGGTCATGTACCACCTGTAAATCATTTTCATAATATTCTCCTTTAAGGCAATGCATGCCGTAAACTTCATACCGGTGGTCCACAACTGCTCCCAGTCAGCAAACATAATGTTATGACCTATATCCTGCGCCCATTTAATCATTGCTGATTTAACCGTTTCATCCTGCGTATTCCATTTCAACAGCAAGTTATACATCTTTGACAAAATCTTAGTTTTTGGTTCTAACAGTTCTGTTTCCAATTTTGATTTCTCCACCTGGAAGCCAATTTTTTTGTCCAAATTGTAGGCCTCTCTTATTTGATAATAATGAAGCCAATCTCGCACTTTGTCTTTTAATTTCTCAAAACTCTGCAGTTTCAATCTGTCACCTTCTTGTTCCAAAATTTCCCAATATTTTGGCCATTTGGCCTCCATATTGAGCTTTTTCTGAGACTTAGCTTCCATAGGTGACAACCACCTTGGGGTTTGGGACCCTTGACCATTAGGTCCAGTTGTGACCCACTCTGGGATTGCGGCGCTCATCTCGTTTTATTGGCCAAGGGAGCTGGCGTACAGCTTCCGGGTCACGTGGCCAGTATGACTAAGCTGCTTCTGGCGAACCAGAGCAGTGCACGGAAATGCCGTTTACCTTCCTGCTGGAGCGGTACCTATTTATCTACTTGCACTTTGACGTGCTTTCAAACTGCTAGGTTGGCAGGAGCAGGGACCGAGCAACGGGAGCTCACCCCATCGTGGGGATTCGAACCGCTGACCTTCTGATCAGCAAGTCCTAGGCTCTGTGGTTTAACCCACAATGCCACCCGCGTCCCTAACCTTATACTGTACTCAACACTAATGCCTCACAACAAATTTGTAAGAAAGACTGTACAACCTGAAGAAAGAAACAAGGCATGAACTTTTGTAAACCAAGAAAATCTTTAATAAAAAATTATCAGAGAAAAAACAAAACTGTAGTATGTCCCAATCTAAACAAGTTTCTTTCTGCCTGCCCCTGATACATCACTAACGTTTCTCTTTCTGGGTTCTGTCTTTTTGTCACACTCTGTTGTGACCAAGATATGGAGCCCAGGGTGATGTTGTGCAGATGAAGCAAACTCCTTTTTTGATAGATCCCACTGGATTCTATAGGGCAAAATTAAGAAAAGGTTGCAAACAGCAAGACCTAGTAGGGGCATAACCCATAATAAACCAGGGGTGGTATTCAACTCATTTTAACACAGAGTAGACCCACTAATTCTGAGTAAAAGTGTGTCACCAAGGGCAACTCTCACCACCCCTGCCCTGCTGCCATCATTGTGGTATCACTTGGAACACACTTCTGCCTTCTCCCGTAAGAGATGAGTGCC
Organism: Podarcis raffonei; assembly: GCF_027172205.1. NCBI lineage: Eukaryota > Metazoa > Chordata > Lepidosauria > Squamata > Lacertidae > Podarcis > Podarcis raffonei. The sequence continues at coordinate 16,871,248 of NC_070616.1, forward strand.
ATTCACTTCTATGGAAAACAGGAAAATGCTCAGCTGGGGGGACCATGGTGGGATGGGGTAAACACTGGCCTCAAGGGATTGGGCACCAGAAGGAGTGGGGAGAGAAAGACCCCCAGGATCCCTGCAATATGCCAGCCTTTTCTCTGCCCCCACTCATCAGAATGACAAGCATTTCACCAGTTAATAACAAGCATCTGGAGACAGAAAAAGTTGCATAAGTCATTTTCCATGTTTTGCTGGTTAGTGATTGATATTTGGGGCACTCACAGGGGCAGGAATGGGTGCAAAGGACCAAGTGGCTGAGGGCCCAGAGGAGGAAAGTTGCTCTGCCTTTCTGGTTCCCCTTTCTTGCCCATGTTGTTGTTGTTGTTTAGTCGTTTAGTCATATCCGACTCTTTGTGACCCCATGGACCAGAGCACGTCAGGCACTCCTGTCTTCCACTGCCTCCCACAGTTTGGTCAAACTCATGCTGGTAGTTTTCAGAACACTGTCCAACCATCTCGTCCTCTGTCATCCCTTTCTCCTTGTGCCCTCCATCTTTCCCAACATCAGGGTCTTTTCCAGAGAGCCTTCTCTTCTCATGAGGTGGCCAAAGTATTGGAGCCTCAGCTTCAGGATCTGTCCTTCCAGTGAGCACTCAGGGCTGATTTCCTTAAGAATGGAGAGGTCTGATCTTCTTGCAGTCCATGGGACTCTCAAGAGTCTCCTCCAGCATCATAATTCAAAAGCATCAACTCTTTGGAGATCCCTGGAAAAGACTCTGATGTTGGGAAAAATGGAGGGCACAAGGAGAAGGGGACGCAGAGGACGGGATGGTTAGACAGTGTTCTCGAAGCTACCAGCATGAGTTTGACCAAACTGCGGGAGGCAGTGGAAGACAGGAGTGCCTGGCGTGCTCTGGTCCATGGGGTCATGAAGAGTTGGGCATGACTAAATGACTAAACAACAACATCTTAGCGTCAATTGGTTTACTCCATCAAGATCCTTTTAAAGCCGTCCTGCGGCCTGAATGTGGCCCTTCAGGCCTTTGTGTCTGGTCCCCAGAACCCTCTTCATGCCTCTCTCCCAGGGCCACACCCCTCACTGGCCCTGTAGTTTTTCCCCTGGCTGGAACGTGCCCCTGAACTCTGGATAGCTCAGTTGGTCAGAGCATGGGGCTGATAATGCCATGGTTGCAGGTTCGAGCCCCGGGTGGGACAGCTGCGTATTCCTGCATTGCAGGGAGTTTGACTAAAATGATCCTCAGGGTCCCTTCCAACTCTATGATTCCATGAGCTCAATATTGTTCTGATTGTGCCTCTTAGCCAGTGGCGAAGCGGCGTGCTCCGGCACCAGGGTGGAGCGCAGGCAGGGGCGTGGCTGATGTGCGTCCCGGGGGGCGTGACATCCCGGGGGTGTGGCACGCCGCTTGCAGGGGCGTGGCACCTAGTGCGGTGGGGGGTTCACACGGCGTGTGTCTGGGGGGGCAGCCGCAATGGTACCCCCCTCCTTGGTGGTGCTGGGGGTGGTGCACTCCCCCCGCCCCCCCATTCCTCTGCCAGTGCTCTTAGCTTGACTAAATGGAGGCTAGGAAGGAGTGTGTGTGTGTGTGTGTGTGTGTGTGAGAGAGAGAGAGAGAGAGAGAGAGAGAGAGAGAGAGAGAGAGAAAGAAACTAACCTATTATGCAAAGGCAATATTTACATACACTGCCCCACCCACTTTTGCTTCTGGCTCCACCCACCACTGCCCCCCCCCCCACATATACACTGCAGTGTTTTCCTCCCACTCCAGGATGGAGGTAGTCAAATTGAGACTGAGTAGGGATCTGCTGTGGTAGATCCTTCTTGGTGGCATCTGTGTGTGTTACTTGGAGTAAGTCACAGTCCATCTGGAGGAAGGAGAAGATTGTAAAGCCTTCTTTTCTCCAGACCAATACAAGACTCTTCAGGGGGCCAGGGAAAGTCCTGTGCAATTTGCAAAGCTCCTTCTTCTGCCAACACAGCTGGTTCAATAAATGGTAAAACTTAAGGCTGCCTGACATGATTCTCATTCTTAGATCCACATCCACACTCCCTTCCTTAAGCCAAACATGTTGCTAAATTCCCGGCTTACAGTGCTTCAAGGAAAACTCCATGGGCTTGAGAGAGAGAGAAATACTCCTTATGCTCACTTACTTGGGAGTAAGCCCCACTGAACTCAGAGGGACTTACTTCTGAGTAGACATGTATGTATAGGATTGTGCAGTCAATCAGCAGCGTAGATTAAAACATGTATTTTAGTTAATACAAAAACTTATTTAAAAAATAAAATATGTGCCAACCCTTTAAAACATTTGAATGAACCGTTTTCACACAGCTTTAAAATAAATCAGCAGCTTTTTTTCTCATCCTACGACAATCTTCACCTTGTTATTTTAAATCATCATCAACTGCAATGAGTTATTTTTTTAAAAAAAATAATACTTAAAAGGTATCACTTGGAGTTAAAGAAAAGAGCGACGTTATTTATCCTGGAAAATTCAACAGGCTGAAGCTGTTAAAAAGAAAACAGCTAAAAAAAAAAATAGGCAAGAAAGCAAAATAGGCACAGGGGATCGGCTTTTACACTGCAAAAGTCTCCTGCTTTTCCAGACACCAGAATCCAAGTAACCAAATCCCCCTTCAGTTAATTCACTAACTCTGCCGACCTTCTAAAGGTTCCATTATTTCTGTGACTTATAGAAAAATGCACCTCTAAGAAAACAGACTTCAGCTCCTCTGCACATTTTGCAACCCAGACTGCCTCGCCACTTCTCTCCCCCCCCCCCCTCCGCCTGCCCCCTTTCTCAGTAGGGGAGGGGGATGCTAGGGGAGGGCGTGGGGGGAAGCCTTAAATCTTTCCTTCAAATCTCCAAATATATGAAGTCTGAGGAACAAATTCAAAGCAGGCACGGACGCCTGAAGAGAAGTTAGAGGGAGAAATATTCCGTTTCATTCAAGCGCATCAAGGGTCTAGCTGAAGTCTTGTTTGGCTAAGGTCAGACGAGACTGGGCTCTCCAATAAAAATAAATCTCAAATTAATTATGGCCTCAAGCGAGGGGCCAGACGTTTGGAGCTGGTGTGCTGCAGTCTGGTTTTTGGGAATTCGTTTTTTCTTCTTCTTCTTCCTCCTCCTCTTCCTCCTCCCTCCTCCTGCAACCACTTTAAGTTTACAATATTGGAGCGAAATGGGGAAGAGAAAGCGAGGTCTCTTTTACATGTGGCCTTCCAGATGTGCATGGTGGACTCTTGGATCCCTTCGGCCCCAGCCAACATGACCCTCCTCGGCCAGAGATTATGAGAGTCCAGCAACTTCTGGAAGGACACGGGCTCCCCATTCCTGGATTGGGGGGGGGGAGCGTGTACCCAAAGAGAAATCACTTATCTATTCAGAAGGAAGGAAGGAAGGAAGGAAGGAAGGAAGGAAGGAAGGAAGGAAAGAAAGAAAGAAAGAAAGAAAGAAAGAAAGAAAGAAAGAAAGAAAGAAAGAAAGAAAGATTGAGATGACAAAACCTCAGCTCCAGCATGGAGTAAGAAAACTAATGATGTCAATGCTTATGAGCATGTGCAAAATTCCTACTTTGTTGGGACCACTGCTTGGCTGAAATATGTGTTCTGCTTTGGGGGGGGGTTGTCCTTGTTAATGTTAAAAACCTATGGAGGTTGCTACTCCCCCACCACCACCATGGGAGCCAACTCCTAGGGGCAACTCCAGCCTCCCCCATAAAATACTTGAGGGGGCTACTCCCCACAAAGTTGATGGGAATTGCCATTGAAATGGTGTGAGTGTGCCACACCTTGTGTTTGATTATGTGGAGTGGGGCTCACTTGCCCCCCATATTTTATTCAAGTTGGCACCCCTGTCCCCCAACAAAGGAATCTTATGCCTGTTATCCTAGGCATACATCAATTTGCCCAAGGGCTCATTATCATTGCTATACCTGTATTTCCATATTGAGCAGGGTGTATGTGTGTGGACTTCCCCTGCTGAATATCTGCCTGTTTCATAGCCGTTAAGGAAGAGTTAAGAAAGAAAGAAAGAAAGAAAGGAAGGAAGGAAGGAAGGAAGGAAGGAAGGAAGGAAGGAAGAAAGGAAGGAAGGAAGGAAGGAAGGAAGGAAGGAAGGAAGGAAGGAAGGATTACTCTGTCTAGTTGTGCTGAAGACTGCAGTTCAAACCTTGCCAACTTCAGCTGAAAGCAAGTCCCCAGTCTTTCTGGTCCTTAGCTTATGTCACTGCCGTGTGTGTGTGCGTGCGCACGCAAGGTGTGGAATCCTGCCTATGTGAAAGATAATGAGAGGCTTTCCCTCAATCTGTGAATGAGCCAGGATCTCCCTCTCCTGCTGTCTGCTTGCAGATCCAAGCCAAGTGGAAGAACCTCCAGTTCTTCTGGCAACCTTGCATCCAGATCCTTCGCTCATCCGGGGGTCGGCTGAAATGTCTAACCGACGTTCACTGCCCCCCACCCCACATAATGGTTTTAGGGGGACTGGATAGTGCAAGCAATGAATGTAATATATAACTTCTCTCCAAACTCCTTTGATTTCAGCACTGTTGACAGCTACATATTGTAAGCTCCTTGGGGGCGAGGACTTCTCTCTCCCGCTTCTGAAACTGTAAAGCCTCCAGTCCGTTCACAGTGCTCTATAATAACCATAATGCATGCGAAATAGGACTCGCTAGGCTTCTTCTTAAGCCAGATCGGATCGGTAAAGGGAGACTTCCCGGAAGAGTGGAGCCCAAAGCAAGTCTCATTCGGATCCACGGGGATTTCTGCCTTACATGCATAGAATTTCAGCCTGGGGAATCAGTAGCTTATACGTGGAGCAGCGGTATAGATGCACAAAATGTTACTGCAAAAACGATAATTCTGTAGTATGGCCAGCATTTTGCATAGTTACTTGGGAGCAGATTTCTGCTGCAGTCAATGGAACTTAGTTCCAAAGAATTCGGATCCTGTGCATTTTTGCCAAGATGTTTTACGGAGTTCCAAGTAAGAAGGCATAGGATTGCAGCAGGGTGTGTGTGTGTCCATGTTCCCATTGTGTGTGTGATATGGACATAGACACCAGCGAGGTATCAAGGGGTATTTTTCTTGCATAGGTGTCTAGCACAGGGTTCGATCCTAAGCACAGAGTTCATTGTGGATGCAAGAGACAATTCCTGCATCGCAAGGGGGCTGGACTAGATGCCCTTTGGGGTGCCTTCCAACTCTACAATTATATGATCCAGTGATGCGGTCTAAGCATTTCTCACCGAATCCGTGGTTCGGTTATATGATTCAGGGATTCAATTATATGATTCAGTGATACGTCTAAGCATTTCTCACCGAATCCGTAGCATAATCGCGTTCTTGTGCAGTCCACGGTTGCTTTAAACGATAAATGGCGTAAGGGGTGGTGGATTCCACTATCCTGATTTGATTGATTGATTGATTGATTGATTGAACGACGGTATTAAATACTGCCCTCCAGTGATCCCATTTTTTCTGGAGCTCCTCTACAGCCGGATCCTATGCAAAGTGAGCCACGCCCAGTCTGGGTTTGAGAGCCATCCGGAGACACGCTGGGGGACTCAGCGCCGGATTGAAAGGGAGAGCCCTTGAGGAAAGAGGCTCCCAGCATTCCTAGGCATGCTTACTCGAAAGTAAGTCCCATCGAAATCGATGGCATTTACTTCTAAGTCAGCAAAACGAGTAGGATGGTTTTGCGCTCATTTGAACTGATTTGCGAAGTTTGTTGAACATCTTATTTTAAAATTTCATTGTGATATGCTGCTCTACCCCCCCCCCCACAAAAAAGTAATATCTTAAAAAAGAGAGAGGAAAACTATCCTGACATTTTAAAAAAATTGTTTCCAAATATCCCTTGGCATCCCTATTAAGTCGTAAACTTTCAAGGCGGACTCTTGAATAGAGACAAAACAGAAACAAAAGGTCGAATTGAGAGTTTGCAAAAATTGTTTTCCAGTTGCATGAAGAACGCAAGGCAGCCGCCCGCCCGCCCGGGTTCATCGGACGCATCAAGAAAGGCTTGGAAATAGTACCTTGTCCATTTACCTCCCTCGCTACTATCCCCGTTTACTTGTCAAAGCATCGCTGAATGTTCCCGCGGCTGACAAGCGGGAAATGTTAGGGTGATTCGTATCTTTCGCCGGTCTTCAGCCAGACCTCTGGGGCCTGCGAGAAGGATGTGGCCTGAAAGTAAGTTTCGTTGAAGTCCACGGGACTTACTTCGGAGTAGACGTGCCTAGCCTGGCTGTGACTGACTGTGCGCAGTGGCCTGTCAGCTAGCTCAGGATCTTGCTGCGTCCTCTCTGAGGCAACCCAGCGCCAGCTCGGCGGCTTAGATCCCATTGATGTCAATGGGGTTTCAGCAGCCTAACTCTGAGGCTGCGCTTAGCTCCTGATCTTCCTGCAGGTGAGGGAGACTTGCCGAAGGAAGCGGGCGGAAAGAAGGAATTGCTGGAAGTGATCAACCCAAGGGAAAGCCGGGATTGGGGGGGAGCTATCGGCCAATCCCTTCTCTTCGTTGGGTTGATCACTATATACAGCGATGTATATACATATGTGTGTGTAGATAGATAGATAGAGGAGGTGAGAATCTTCTGCGTTCCCACTTTCGCCTTCCTTTTACTTGTCAAAGGCACCCCAATTCTTTTCTTGTTGGCTTTGCGGGGCGGGGGCGATAACAGGCGGCCTGATCCCTTCTGGCGCTCCCTTTGTCCACACCCGCGTTTTATTAGAATTTAACTCCGAAAGGAAATTGATTCAGATCTCGGCTTCCAGTATAAAAGGCGAAGGAGCCCAGATCGCTGGAAGACGAGCCCTTTCAGAGCGCTTTCTAGCCCTCTCTTCGCCTCGGATCATTTCCAAAAACTTTCTCGATTTCAGATCTTGACATTCACGGCCAAGTTTTAATGGCAAGCGACCTCAGTCACCTGAAGGTCAGTATATTCGTTTCTCAAGGCGCACAAACACCAGGCAGCGATCGGGATGGCTTGCTCTTCTCAGTCGACATGGACACTGCTTAATAGTAGTAGTAGTAGTAATAATAATTGTACCACGCCCATCTGACTGGGTTCCCCCAGCCACTCTGTGCGTCTTCCAAACATATATAAAACTTCTTGCTGTTCTTCCCAATGCCATTTAGAATTGGACTGCGCTGCTGTGCACATCTACTCGAAAGTAAACGCCCCCGGATCCAGTGGTTCTTCTGAGCAAGCACGCATTGGTTCGGGTTGCAAACATTAAGAAAGCGACATTTGGGTCAGAAGAGGATGGGGGAAGGTTTCACCCCTTTTCTTCCCTTCTCCCCCCACTGGAGTTTGCCATGTCGTGGTGAAGCGTAGGGAGGGAAGTTGTTGGTTAGTAGAGACAAGCAGCCGGCCAGCCAAGGGTTAAGCCTGGTGCCTTTGCGCGGCCTGCCAGCCAGCCCCCGTGGCCCCGGGCGGAGGGGACCTGACCCCGCTAGCAGCATCCAGATGTGGGCTGCTCTCCGGGGACACCGCGGCAGAGCCGCGCTCGGATTGTAAAAAGGAGACAAGGCGGCGGGGCGGGGGGAGGCGGTGGTCCTGTCCCCAGCCTTAGCCCCCCACCCCACCAGAGACTGGCTGGCTGGCTGGCAAGGCGGGAGCCCCCGACTGGGTGGGGTGAGTGGAGTGGAATGGATGGGGGCTAATTTTTGGAGAAGGGGAGACAGAGGGAGGGGCCAAGGAGGCTTCTCCGCCGCCGAGGAAGTCAAACATCCAACTATCCGGGCGCCGCGCCTCCGCGTGCGCGGCATCCTAAACAAACCTCCCCTTCTGGACGGGAGGGGCAAAAGAGACTTGGGCCTCTGCTTGAGACAGACAGACACACACTGGCTGGACTAACAAAACCGGAAGAGGGGGGAGGAGGAAAGGCTGGACCTTGCATGAGGTAACCATCTTTTGTGGAGGGGGGTGCTGTAGAGAGAGATGTTGACAGTGAACTGCTGGGTGGGGGGCTGAGGCTGCGTGTGGGGAAAACTCCTTTTCCAATTTCTGCTCCATTTCCTTGGAAGACAACCCCCACTCCCCCACCCCCGCGCGCGTCTTTCCATTCTTCTCTGTTGCACAAGAACGGTGGAAGTGTTGGGTGTTGAGGCTACTTTGGGAGGGAGAGAGATTTGTTTGAACAGTGCATGGCTTTGAGTGTTTGGGGAGTTTGTCCAGATCATTCTCATATATATATATATATATATGAATGAATATATATATATATATGAATCTCCAACCGTCGCCGCTCGTTAGATGGAAACGCTCCGCCAGACCCTGAAATCCCAGATCCTGCAGGGAATATCCCAGAAAGAAATCAGAAACAAATCGGGCTTTCGTCCGGGTTTGTCTGGGTTCTACTGGTCGGTCGCGCGATCCTGTGTACTTTTACTTGAAAGTAGGTCCCATTGAGTAGAACCATAGAATTGTAGAGTTGGAAGGAACCCTAAGGATCATCTAGTCCGGTAAGGTGGGACTTCCGTGGGGCTGAGCTCCGCTGGGGATTTACTTCCGAGTAAACCTGCCTATTCACAGGTTTGGGCTTGGAGAAAAGAGGCAGAGAGGATCGGACTTCTTTTCAATCCTTTTTTTGACATTGGGTCCGCTCACCGTCCGCCCTGAGTCTCAGACCTATTACCACCATCAAAACCGGCTAGGGAGGTCTTCTATGTCCCTTGCACCTAGTCGTAGGCGGGGGGAGTTTGTTTCGTAATAGAAAAACATACTCGAAATTAAGCGTCTCCTTATATATAGATAGACTCCATCAATTGCTTGGCCCGCATGTGAATCTGTCCTAAAACTGTCCCAGACCCCCAAACGCAGTAAATTTGGCACAGTCCCGCTCACTTGAAATGAGCAAACGTCTCTCCACACTTTGGAGAACTCAGGAACCCTTTACTTCCGAGTAGGCATCATTGGGATGCCGCTGCATCTCAGCTGTCCTGCAACGCAAAAACGTTAACCTGCCGATTGGCTGCAGTGCTGACCAGGATGTCATCCGAACAGGTTGCTCAAAAAGGTCAGTTTGTGGCTCCAGGAACCATTCCGTAGTACAAATGCTGTATTATTGAGAAGAAGGTGCAGAAAATAAAGAACAGGGGTCCCCAGAAGGACTGCAGTCCTAGCTCCGCTTACTTGGGAGTAAACCCTATTTCATTTAATAGGATTTACCTTTGAGTAGACATGGTTAGGGTCGCGTTGCAAAGCTGCAATCCTCCTGTCAGGCTGCAATCCGAAACAAATTTACAAAGGAGTAAATCGCACTAAAGCCCCTGGGACTTGCTTACAGGGAAGCACGCTTAGAATCACCCTGTTAACTAGGCGTAAGCTCCATTGAATTCTGTGGTCTTTGAGTAGACAGGCATAGGATGGCACTCTTAGCTTATTAAACTTGGTGGCAAACAATGCTTTATTTTATTTCGAAAATCAAGAATTTTTTTGTGGCTTTCGGCTACGCGAAGCCAGCGAAAAGGTTCAAGCTCTCACTATACACACATACACGCATACACGTGTCCACCCACGGTTGCCTCGCGCCTTACCTTAGTTGCCCTTTTCCTGGCAATAAACGGGAGTTTTGAGTTCCCTGTTAGGAACGGGGGAGGGGAAAAGCCAAACAAAGGAAAAATCCTCCAGAAACCGTTCCATGAAACGCCTGTTGAATATTGACAACCATGTGGTTTTGTCATCTATCCAAAAGAGCACATTGACACATTTAACCGTAAGAAATCAAATCAAATATGGTAGGCTGGGGCAAACGAGAGCCTTACCCCATCCCCGATGTAATTAACCTCCGGACGGGAAAACGCCTTATGAATGATTTATTTATTTTACAAATTGCATGTGAAGGAAAACGGGAATTAATGGCTCAAACTGGGATCCTGCAACGGATCTGTATCCTTCTGAATTTCCGGATAAATAGAGCCAGGATCGCAGCGTCGGGCACCTTTAAATAGATCTGTCTGGAGAGCTGGTAAAAAAAATATCCCCCCAGATGTCCGGGAGAGGAGAGCCGAGTGGGGGCTCCTTGCCTCTCCTGACCAGCCAGCCAAAATCCTGCAGGAGCCGGAGGGAGCGCCCCGAGTCCTGAAGCGCGCTCCGGGGTCTCGCTCCTTATCTAACCCCAGCAAATATCCTGCTAGCTTTTTTAAAAAAACAAGTTCTCCTCCTCTTCGGATCCAGCAGGGCCGGCCCAGGCGCGGCGGGGAGCGAAGTTTCCTCCTCGAGTGACTTCACTTCCCAAAGTGAGCTGGGGAAAAAAGTTTCATCCGGTTAACTGTCGCTCTTTCGCTTTGCGGCGAGAGGAGAAGCGGAGGAGGCAGGCCGGGCGGGCAGGCGGGCGCGGAACAGAGTCGGGGCTGAAGCGGGCGGCGTAGCGCGGGCGCGGAGCTCAACCGGGTCAATGTGCGGACTCCCGGGACGCCGGACTGGGAAGCGCGCTCGATGGACGGGACCATTAAGGTAAGGGGGGGGGGAGAGAGAAACTGGGGGAACCAGGACGGATGAAGAGATGGATGGATGGATGTGGGGCGAGAGGAGCGCAGGGAGCAGGGGTTGGGGAGCAGAATTGGGAAGAGGGCTGCTGTGGTTCTTTTCGAAGGGGGAGGTCCAGGAAGGGTTAAAACCCGGCCGGCGAGCGAGGAGCACCCCCTCCTGCCCATTCTCCTCTCCTAGCTACTTGGCTTGCGCGGCGTCGACTGCGATCCTACGCGAAGGGCGCAAGCGGCGCGCGGCAGAGCGCAAGCTTGAGCTGCTTGCCTTCCCTCCAGCTTAGTCTCCCCCTCGGCTGGGGAATCGGGGTTGGTAGCATCTGGTGGGATCTTGGGGGCTAGTCTTGCGCGTTTTCCCCCTTCTCCCCACCCGCATTATCACGTACACGTTGGAATGGGCAGAGCTGGCGGGAGGGCGAGAAGCGCTGGACCCGGCAGCTCCGGGCTAGAGGAGCTGCTCGGGTCGGGGATGCTTTTGCAGAAGGACTGCAATGTGCGCAACGAAATCCAGGTCCAGGGTAATCAGGATCGGTGCGGCGTCAGGATCTCCGGTTCCCCTCCCTCTGTGTTTTGCAATCCCCCCCCCCCCATTTTCAGGGCAACTTCTACCCGCAAAGCGCCTTCCGTCGACTGGGCGCTGCTATTCGCCTGCTTGGCTCCACGCGCGCCCTTCCCACGGCGGGGGCGCCACTGTTCGGGGTTTCTTTGGATTACTGCGACCGGGGTGGAGTGTCTGAGTGTGCCGAGCCCGGCCTCTCGGTTTGGGGGGGACTGGCGCAGTCCCCTTTCAAGGCATGGGCACGGTTGATCCTCGGGCTCGTCTGAACACGCGCCGCTCTACAGAAAAAATAACGCCACACGCGGGGCGAGGGGGCTCCCTTCCTCCACCCCCACCTCGGTTATGGACCTGCTTAATTTCTTGGTCGCCTTTCAGAGGAAGAAAGAGGCGGGGAAGGGATCTTTTAAAGCTTCCGTGTGTCGGGCGGGACTTCGTTGCGAGGCGCACGAGTTGGATCTGGGCCCCGGGGGGAGGGAAGGGAGCTGGCCCGGAGGGTGCTCTCCCCCACCAAACGTATCTGCCTGTTTTTAGAGATTCGTCGTCGTTGTCGTGGGAATCATAGAAATGTAGATTTGGAAGGGACCCGCAGGGTCATCTAGTCCAGCCCCTTGCAATGCAGGAAAGTTGTTTTGTGTTGTTGTTTTGACGGCTTCACCAGCAGCCCCTGAAACGGATCAGAGGAGGCGAATGTGCGCAGGGACGCGGCGGGCGGACGGGTGGAGAAACAGCCCTAGCGGCTTCCTTGCCTGGGCGGGGCGGCGGCAGCAGCTTCCCTTCCTCTCCTCCCTCCCTCTCCCGCACCCGCCTCGCCCGCAACAGATCTCTTGCGGAATCTGCCAGATTCCTCATAGTGAGTAACAAGTGCAGCATCCCACCCTGCAGGGAGGGTGGAAGGGAGCGGTGGGGAAGGAGCGGGCGACGTCTTGATGACCTGGCAAGGAGGCTGCTGCTGCTGCTACCAGCAGCCTTCAGCTATTTTGCGTCCTAACCACCAACTCCTGGAGAGAAAAACCATCAGTTTCTCCTTCAGCCTCCCAGGCACTGACTGAAGCAAACTCCTCCTCCTCCTCCTCCTCCTCTCTCTCTCGGACAGAAACACTCCGGAGTAAAACCAGGAGAAGGCAACAGGGCTCTGGGAATTATTTATTTGGGCTTCCAAGGTTTTCCCTACCTAGAGGTGAATTTGAGCCCTGGTCCTGGGCGGGAGATGTAGATCGGCAACATCTGGAGGGCCAGAGGTTCCCTGCCCTTGCCCTATAGCGAAGTGGTAGAGCCCTGAGGCTGCCGGTAGAGGATCGCAATTTTTTGAATGGAGAGTAAACCCCTCCCTGTATTCAGCAACACATCGTTGATGTAAAGCCAGGGCATCCGTGGTGGATTTATACTGGATCATTCATACATCATTTTGCTTTGCTAGTTGTTCTGTGTCGCACAGATACAGCAAAGGTGCCATTATTGTAGCTGCTTGGGGAGTCTTTTTATAGTTCACATATAATAATAATAGTAGTGGGGATCGGTAAGAGGGAAAGGAACAAGGAAAAGTTCTGTGAATGGTTCAAAGGCTTACTTTTGTATCCCGTCCCAGCTGAACTGCCAAACAGCAGCATGCATTTACAAGTATTTGCTGTGGTTGCTGCTAAAAATCTCTGTAATAACTTCTGTGCAACATGAAATTTGGGGGAGCACCTACTCCCCTATGACTTTTCCCAGCACTACTCTTAAGAGCTATGTTTTGTGTTGTCTGGGCCAAAAGTGGATGCTTGTATAATAGGCCTCAGTATTGTTTCGATGGGCTTGAACTCCGTGTGCAGCTTTATATGAGACCTAATGTGTAAATCAGCCAGTGAGGTGTAATGGTTGGACAGACGGAATATGACCTGGGAGACTAGAGTTCAAATCACTGGGTGACCTTAGGGCTAATCATCATCTCTCCGCCTGACCTAACTTGCAGGCTTGTTGTGGGGATTAATTGCGGAGGGGTAGAACCATGTCCACCACCTTGAGTTCATTGAAGAAAAAGGTATGGGATAGAAATGCAGTAAATAAATAAAGCTCCCTAGATGCTGCTGGATTCCAGTTGCTGGTGTCTCTGATGGTTGGCCAGGTTTTTGGGGTTTTTTTGGAGCCAGGAGTCTAACAACAGTTAGAGCGGGGGACGGAGGGCAGGGGCAGGGCGGAGATCTTTGGCCCTCCAGCTTTTGCTGAACTACCCCTCCCATCAATCCCAGCCAGCCTAGCCAAGAGTCGAGGCTGATAGGAAGTGTCATTTGGCAAACATCTGGAGGGCCACAGGTTGCCCAATCCATGATGTAAAGGATGGTTTATGTTTTGGATTCAGGGCCGTGCAACAGGTTCCCCCGCACTGGCGCTGCACCATAGTGCATTGTGCAGAATGGAAGGCAAGAGGTGATGGGGGGGCACCGAATTTTGGCTTTGGACAGGGGGGCGCAGCCAGGGCCGGATTTTGGTTTGATGAGGCCCTAAGCTACTGAAGGTAATGGGGCCCTTTATATGGCAGGTGGGGCTCTCTACTTACATCATAGGAGCCTACACAATACAACACAAAACAAAACAAAACACTGTTGCTGTATGTAGGTTTTATTTTATTTGTTTTTTATCTTATATTTTGGAAATGTACATCCAGGTTTTTTTTCCTTTAATTTTTTTTGGGCCCCGCAAGAGAGTGGGGCCCTAAGCTATAGCTTGTTTAGCTTATACGTAAATCCGGCACTGGGTGCAGCTGAAATTTGAAAGGCCAAAGCCTACCCTTGTCATTACTGCCCCGGCTGCTGTGGGAAAAGGCTTTTTCCTGTGTTAGCCACCCACAAGAGGAGCAGGTGGTGGGAATGAAATGTATGTGCTGTAACTAGTACTTTTTTTCAGGGGGTACTCAAGGTACATAGTACCGGCAGCTTTTTTCCCCTAGAAGAAAAACACTGGTTAAAAGTGTGGTGCTTACTGTAACATCTTTGTGGTGAGAACTGGCGCCTTTGTTTCTCGAAGAAAAGCACCGTCTATAACCATGTGGATCCATGTAAATGGAAGTGGTGCATTCTGGCTGGCATTATCTGCCCTTGTAGTGAAATGCAGTTTGTATTTAAACAGTTCAGTGTTGTTCCCAGCAAGGCAGGCCGGGGAGTGGGGGGCGCTGTTCCCAGCAGCTGACATGCAATGTATACAGTAAAAGGTAAAGGGGTCCCTGACCGTTAGGTCCAGTCCCGGGTGACTCTGGGATTGTGGTGCTCAACTCGCTTTACTAGCCGAGGGAGCCGGCGTTTGTCCACAGACAGCTTCTGGGTCATGTGGCCAGCATGACTAAGCCGCTTCTGGCGAACCAGAGCAGTGCACGGAAATGCCATTTACCTTCCCGCCGGAGCAGTACCTATTTATCTACTTGCACTTTGACGTGCTTTCAAACTGCTAGGTGGGCAGGAGCTGGGGCCAAACAACGGGAGCTCACCCCATTGTGGGGATTCAAACCGCCTGCCTCCAGATTTGCAAGCCCTAGGCTCTGTGGTTTAGACCACAGCGCCACCCGCGTCCCATAATGTAGACAGTAGCCCTGGGCAAAATGGCAAAATATTAATCTCTCCAGGTCTGCAGAACTGCAGAATTAGGAGGCAACCAACACCCGAGTTTTGCTCCTGCATGATGTTGGGCATCAGTGCTCATCTGTACCAGCCAGCCTGGACAACGGCTAAGGGAACATGGAAGTTGCAATCCAACGTTGTCTGGAGGGTCCCACATTCCCCATCCCTGCTATATGTACATGAGCGGCCACATTCTTCTCCCTTTTCCAAATTCAAGTGCATCTGAAAAGGGAAGAAACGTAAGCTGCATTAGCAGAATGCTCGCCAGAAGGTGGAGGGAATGGATTTGGAAATGTGGACATAAATATGAACTGTGAGTGAGTGTTGGTGGTTGTTTGCCTTTGTTACAGTGGCGGCTGGTGCCCATAGGGTACTGGTAGGGTGGAAGGCAGGGAGCCCAACAGTAGGGGGCACCAGAGCCAATGACAGACAGGGCCAACTAAGTCTGCTTTGGCTCAAATCCTTCTCTCTGCTGAGTTCTACAAGGGCAATACTGAAGAGGAGGAAGTTGATAGGCAGGGCCACCTGCTGGACTGGCTGTCAGTAGGAAGGCCAGGATGGAGGCACTTGGAGGAAGACCAAGGTTAGGGTTGCCATATGTATGGATTTTCCTGGACAAATCCAGAATACTGCAGTCAGCAGCAGTGTCTGGGCAGAAATCAGGAAAATGTCCTGGAAAATCCGGGCGTACGGCAGCCCATGTCAGTTCCGTTTTTGCCATTTCCCCATAAAAATAGCTCAAAAACGGCATTTTAATGCAATTTTGCGGGGGGAAAGCTTGACCACTTTTCTGTCTGGATTTCCACTGTTTGAAATATGGCAACCCTAACCAAGGTTGATGGGCAGTGCTCCATTTGCCCTAATGGGTCAGGCTCCACCGCTGCCTTTGGATATACTTGTTCACCCTTGTCCCTTTACTCCGTAAGCAAGCATGGCAATTTGTGCCCTCGATTGCCAATCATGCAGATTGATCTGAGAGGAGGGTGGGGACTGGTCTAATGCAGGTTTCCTCAGCCTAGTTCTCTTTGGACCACAACTTGCCTCATCCCTGAGCGCTTGTCATGCTACCTGGGGCTAATGTGGTCCAACAGCCCCTGGAGGGAACTGGGTTGGCGAAGGCTGATCTGGCGACTGCTATGCTACGAAGACACAGATGGCTCTCAAGACAGAGGTATAAGTTGGGGAGAGGGCAAAAAGTATTGTGTCTGTATTCTGTTGGCTTCTCTCTCCTGGCAAACAGGCCTGGAAGATGGCATGTGTGTATTTGAGCCCCTTCAAACATGCAGTTCCTATCAGTGTTAATCTTGTTATTCACCCCTTTTGGGCTCCAAGACAAGAAACAATCCTGTCCAAATCATCACATCTGTGTACTTATTTGAGGAATGATGGACATTTCTTCTTCTGGAAGAATCTGGGACTGCAAAACAGCACCGAGATGACCTTTACATTGCTTTACATTTAAATTGCTTTTAATGTTGTGTTTTAATTACGTGACCTGCCCTGGAACTGTATGGCGGGCAATAAATAAATAAATTAGGAGGAAACCCAGTTTGGTCCTTTGCCAGTCGACCAAGCCAGAGAAAGCTGGATTGAGAAAGCTTTCCAAATGGAATTACTGCTTCTGGGCCACCGGGAGATGGGCGCAGCGCAAGACATTCCCCTTCCAGGCAGGAGGCTACTCTTGATGCACCTGGCAACGTCCTAACGGTAACGGGCATTTTTCTGCAGCTGCGGCTCCTCTTTGCAAAGTTGGTTTGCCGCAACATAACAGATGGAGGAGGGAAGATCTGTGAAAGGACAGGGAAGGAACCCTTGAGCGTAGCCTGCAAGGGAAGGAGCAGTTACCCGCAAGGCTGGGTAATTTGTCCAACCTCAGAGCCAGAGCTCTGTGTGCTTCCTGAGAGTCTGTGCCTATTTCTGTCCTCTGAAACATGCAACCGACATACACCGTCTGCCTGCCTGTCATTTAGAACAGGGGCTGGCTCTTTTTTTTTTTAAAAAAAGGTTGTCAGTGGTCAACTCTTAACTCGCGTGATACGCTGGCTGTGTTTTTAAATGTGCTTCTTTGGGATCTCTTAAGCAGTCAAAGGACAACTAAATCTGTGATATGGGACGCGGGTGGCGCTGTGGGTTAAACCACAGAGCTTAGGACTTGCCGATCAGAAGGTTGGTGGTTCGAATCCCGGTGATGGGGTGAGCTTCCGTTGCTTGGTCCCAGCTCCTGCCAACCTAGCAGTTTGAAAGCACTTCAAAGTGCAAGTATATAAATAGGTACTGCTCCAGCAGGAAGGTAAACGGCATTTCCATGTGCTGCTCTGGTTCGCCAGAAGTGGCTTAGTCATACTGGCCACATACTGGCTGTACGCCAGCTCCCTTGGCCAATAAAGCGAGATGAGCGCTGCAACGACTGGACCTAATGGTCAGGGGTCCCTTTACCTTTAAATCTGTGATGCAGAGTGATCCTGTATACACTTTTGGGGACCACAGCTCAGGGGCACAGCACGTCAAGAGTGTCAACTTGAATAGAATATTGTGGGGGCCCAGGTAAGCCCCAGCATAATGGATCACCTGATGCAGTGCACACACCCCATATGGATGGCAATGCCCATCAACTTTTTTTGGGGGGGCTGGCCCCCTCAAATATTTTATTGCAGGGGCCAAAGCTCTCGTGGCTCCTAGGAGTTGGACTCCTATGCAGCACGTGCTCTGCAGGTGTAGAGATTCTTTGGCCCTCCATTCGTTGCTGAACTGCAACTCCCATCCTCCTCCTTGACCATTGGCCATGTGTGCTGGGGCTGATGGGAATTGTAGTTCAGGAACTTCTGGAAGACCTGCCGTAGTTAGGAGGGCAGGATTGCAGGTAATGGAAAAGTCAACTCTGTAGTTACTGGAGGCCAACATGGACTCAGGGGTGGAAAAATTAGTCTGACTAATAATAATAATATCATAAAAATATTTTAAACTGGCACTCCAGGCAGCTTACAAAAATTAAAACAACAGAGCCTATTTATTGATATATAAAAATATTTGTATACCACTATAGCATAAAAATATAGCAAAGCGGTTTACAGCAATGAAAACATGAAGCCATACAGTTAAAGCATAAACAGATTTAAACAAGTTTTATTTATTATTTATTTCAGAAAAATTATATGTTGCTTGGCTGTTTAAAAAACCCTCCAAGTGGTTTACAGAAAATCAAGAAAAAAATACGATACTTTAAAACACAGAGAAAGTTAAAATAATAAAAGCAGATTAGTATTCACACCAGCTTTCTGGGTAGGCTTGTCTAAACAAGGATGTTTTTAGCAGGTGTCAAAAAGAGGACCCTGAAGGCACCTGCTTGATCTCAACAGGCAGGGAGTTCCAAAGTGCAGGTGCTGCCACACTAAATGACTGAGTTATTATATTAGAGGCTATTATGTGGCACGTGTATTAGTGCCAATTCCATCAATTGAAGCAGTCAAGTGGGCACATGTGGGGTAAGGTGATCTCGTAGGGAAACTGATCCCAGGTTGTTAAGAGCTTTATATACTATTAGCAACACCTGGAACCTGGCCGAGTAGCAAACCAGCAAACAGTGCAGGTCTCTGAGCTGAAAAGAAAAGTTTAAAACAAACAGCAGCAGACTACTGTGGATGGGCTAGACTGTGGCACAGTGGGTCAGTGCATCTGGCTGTTAACCAGAAGGTTGGTGGTTTGAGCCCACCCAGGGATCAGCCTTGGGGAGGATTCCTGCACTGCAGGGGGTTGGACTAGATAATAATAATAATAATAATAATAATAATAATAATAATTTATAATTTACAACCTGCCCATCTGGCTGGGTTTCCCCAGCCACTCTGGGCGGCTTCCAACAGAATATTAAAATACAATAATCTATTAAACATTAAAAGCTTCCCTAAACAGGGCTGACCTTTGGGTCCCTTCTAACTCTACGGTTCTATGAATTGCTTGAACAGGCCTGGCAGAACAGAAACATTTTTAGCAGGTCTTTAAAAGTTGGCACAGAAGTCGCCCGCTGGATCTCTGTCCGCAGAGTGTATGTCTCTTTCACTGGCATCCTATGGGGGTCACTAGGGCCAATAATACCCCCCCTCCCTGTGTTTTCTTCTGGTTGTCACAATTATTTCATTCTTTAGAACAGGTGGAGGCAGCCTTCTGACTTGTCGGATGTCCTTTGTTTGTTTGTTTTTATTGGAACCAGATTTCCCAAGCATAGCCAGGTGCTAAGTAAATAAGAAAATAAAAAAAGATAATATAAAAGAAATTTTTTTTGGGGGGGGGTCAAATAACATGGTACATCTGAGCACTTTTTGAACCTAAGGATTTGTTTCTAGTATCAGTACTGAACTCTCACAAAAAGCCATGCCTGGTTAGGTTGCTTCATCTCAACAGACTTATCTAGATTGGGAAAGGAGGTTATTTCGTTGTTGTGGTTGCTGCTGCTGTGGTTAAAATGATTTGCCAAGGTGTGTTGCACATCCCTTTCTGTTCTCACTCCTCTGCTTTACAAGGTTGCTAGGGATGCACTTTGTAGAACGGTAGAATTGCAGAGTTTGAAGGGCCATCGAGTCCAACCCCCTGAAATGCCGGAATCGCAGCTGATTTTTATCATTTCCAGCCAGACAGTGATGCCCTTTCCCAAGACTCCATTCCATCCCTCCTCCTCACCTTCCTCTTCCCACCATAGCATTCTGTGCCCACTGGGCATGATCAGTCTTCACTAAGCTCTTTGGTGTTTTCGATTCCCACATTACAGTCTCCCCGTCCCCCTTTGAAGATATTCTGTAATACTGCAAGCCTTTGAATTTCCCCAAGCCTGTTGATATCTCCCACTTCTGTGAGGATGGTGCCATTTTGGTTACATAAAAACCGAGCTCACTGTTGGTGTGTAAGGTGCTGGGGGCAGCCTCCTTCGTGAATGAAGCAACAGGAGACTTTCATTTGTTATTAAATTGATCCATTTTTCACAAGCAGTTTTCTCCCCCCATGGAAAGAGCCCAACATGCCTTTTTGAAAGTTCGCCTCTGTCCCAAGGCAAATAGGAAAGCTTTTTGGTTGCTTTCCTAACCCAATAGTGGTAAAATTGCAAATACCTGCCTGAGGATTGAAGATGTGCTCTCGCACCTGTAAGCCATCTTAGGCTGCCACTGTTGGAAAACATCAGCCTCTGGCTGTATCATTGATAGTTCTTGAGTGCATCGTAAATTAATTTTACGTGCAAAGGAAAAGCGAACTGCAGTCAAGAAATGGTTGGCTGCCTTTCAGGGATTCACAGCTTCCTCTCTGATGTTTCCCGTTTTCCTCCATAACCTCTTAAGAAGCACCATAACCTCAGAAAATTGCTTAAATATGTGACACACATTGTTGCATGGTTGGGTGGGGGAAATGGTTGGCATGTGTCATTTTTGGATCTAACGCCACTAGAGTTTTATACAGTTTGGTGGAGCTCCAGAAATTGGGGTCATAGAGAAAAGTGTTGAGTTAGACCAACTGGTGTCCAGTTGGTGGTGGGACTGGACATCAGGAAGCCTTAGGTATGGCTCCTAGACTGGGCACCATTAATAGTAGCAGTAAGCAGAAAGGCTCAGAGTCGCCAGCTTCCCTGGGATTCTCCTCTTTGGCTTTCCCCAGATAGTCCATATTCAAGTGCAGACCCAAAATTTAGGTTTGCACAGTTAAAATGGGTGAAAGTGCACTGTCACCCTAACACAACAAATTTAGAAAATCCAGACTTTTGTGGTTGGGGAAAATGACAGGGAGATGCATGGAAAAGTTTGGGAGATGGATGGATGATTGACAGGAAGAGGTACCAAACACTCGGCAAGCGAATCAAGATGAAAGCTCATTGCCGTATAACCTCCCTTTAAACATATTGGAATGAATGCTCAGTAAAGCCCAGAAATGGTCTGACCTCTGCCTAGGCAAAGCAGGTTGTTTGGAAAATTAAGAAGCCTTTTGGAAATAGAAAGTCAAATCAATCAGACTGGGCAATATCAAAGCAAGACACACTTTGCTAAAAGAATAGATGAAAAGAGAGTTCTACATGAAAGTATATGTGTTAGGTGATGTTCTTGAATGTTGCAGAGAGATCACCTCCTTCCAGAATGTGGAGCACACAGTGGCATGCTAGAGGCACATGATATCAATGGGATCCAATGCTCAACATAGCCATATTTTTTTGTCGTAGTGAATGGATAAGCTTGTCCACAAGAGAGAACCTCCATATTCTCTAATACCGTTGAGAAACTGATAAATGATTCTGTATTTTTACAGTGCTTAGAAATCTTGAGTCTGGCTGCTAATAAGCCAAATGTGATCAAGTCTCGATAAGAATAATCTTCATTGTCAGACATGCCTAGAAGTGCTAAGTACGCATAGATCTCAATTCATGATCAATTATCAGTTATATTTCTCTGAAGATATTTCCACACACACCCTAGTAAGGTTATACTTAGACACATGACTTAAAAGAGCACCCACATTCCCACAGCTTCTCCCGTAAGTGTGTGTTATATCAAACCTATAAAGTTTTATAGGAGCCAAGTGCCATCTAGCCATCAGCTTTGACCCAGTCTCACATCAACAGAAATAGAAGGAAATGGAAGTTTGTTCCACACCGCAATCCAATTTATTTAATAAGTAAATAAACATTCGTGCCATAAGCAAACATAGAACCAAACTGCGAAAGGGCTGTAGTTACCTGTTGTCTGTGAAATTGTTCTATTTGAAAAAATGAAACCATGTTAACCTAAATTTATCAACTTCACCTCCTAAGAGCTCAAATGCTAACCTACCTGCTAACCTAGATATGAAATTGGTGGCTTTGGATGAGTCATAGCTTTCCCAGAGGCTGGTGAATGTTGTCGCGCTAAGCCTCCCCAAGTCAAGAACTGTTTTTTTGAGAACCCAATAGAGTTGAACAATGGAGAATCTGTGGCCCTGCAAAGGTTGTTGAACTACAACTCCCATCAGCCCCGGCTGGCATGGCTAATGACCAGGGACATGATAACTGTATTTAACAGCATCTAGAGGCAGGGCCGTCTTAAGCGTATCCGGCGCCGTGGTACAAAGATCCCTCTGGCAATGGGAAAGACAACTCTGTCTAGAGAGTTTGCAGTTTCCTCACCTGTGGCATGCTTTAAGATCCCAAGGGAGGGTAGGTGAGGATTCTGAAGCCAAAACCGTCAACCCAACTGGTGCCGTTGGTGTGATAATGATGTTTGCAAGGGGAATGGGTTGCCACCAGCAGTCTTGCCTCGTGATGCATCAGGACACACCAACTGGCATGGGAGATGTTATGGAGGCACCTCCAGCTGCTTTGCTTGTGCCTCTTTCAGTGCCTCTGCATTTGATCAGCCAATGATTCTCCTGGGCACAGGAGTCCTGGGATAGCTCAGTTGGTAGAGCATGAGACTCTTCATCTCAGGGTTGTGGGTTTGAGTCCCATGTTGGACAAAAGAGTCCTGCGTTGCAGGGGGTTGGACTAGATAGATAACCCTCTGGGTCCCTTCCAACTCTAGGATTCTATGTGCTGAAGGCAATAGGTTGTGTGAGCCATGCTCTCCCTGTGTTGTTCTGTTTGCAGATGATAATAATAATAATAATTTATTATTTATACCCCGCCCATCTGGCTGGGTCTCCCCAGCTACCCTGGGCAGCTTCCAACAAAGTATTAAAATACAGTGGTCTGTTAGACATTAAAAGCTTCCCTAAACAGGGCTGCCTTCAGATGTCTTCTAAAAGTCTGGTAGTTGTTCTTCTCTTTGACATCTGGTGGGTGTCACCTCTGAGAAGGCCCTCTGCCTGGTTCCCTGTAACTTGGCTTCTTGCAGTGAGAGAACCGCCAGAAGGCCCTCGGCACTGGACCTCAGTGTCCAGGCAGAACGATGGGGGTGGAGATGCTCCTTCAGGTATACTGGGCTGAGGCCGTTTAGGGCTTTAAAGGTCAGCACCAACACTTTGAATTGTGGTCGGACACGTACTGGGCTCAGATAGGCTCAGATCTTCTCTCTCTCCAGAGGTGGGAGGATGGCGCTCTTTTTGTCTTCCCCACAAATTGTTCTTTGCCTCTCTCTCATCCCACCAGCAGTGGTGAGGATAGTCAACAGGCAGGTGGCAGGCTAAGCCCAATCTCCCCTGTCTTAGGTCTGGGGTCCAGTGCTTGCTCAACAAATGATCTTTGGGTTGCATTTAATGTGACGAGTTGGTTGTTCTCTGCACAAATTTAAAATCTTTCTGCTGCAACTCCTCCGTCCAGGTTTGATTGACTTATAACTGCATCCAAACCCACTTCGCTTCAGTTCTTTTTATCAGGCTGAGAGAGGCTTCCTGTGCTCCACAGCCTGGCTTCCTGATGCGTTTCCTTTTTCCCTTTTAAACAGAACAAAGGAAGCTATAACTCTCAGCTGCTCCTGTTCCAGCTCTCCTGGGGAACCTCACATAATGTTTGCATTGAACATTGCCTTCTTTCTTTCTTTCTTTCTTTCTTTCTTTCTTTCTTTCTTTCTTTCTTTCTTTCTTTCCTCTCTCTCTCCCCCCTCTCTTTTGGTAAGCATTGTCTGAATGTTTTTCATTTCACATACTGTTTTCAACAGTTTCTTTTTAAAAAGTGCTTTAATTGTGGAATGGATTGACCATGTCAGCCCGAAAGTTCTTTACCTCTGGTTTAAAAAAGGGGTACCTGGGTCAACTTTAAAGGGTCAAGCTTCTAGGTGAGAGATTTTTCAAGAGGTTTCTTTTGCCGAGCTAGAGGGCTATGCCTCTATCTTCTTAGGGATGCATGGATCCGTCTGTTTTCAATCTGTGTTAATTTTGCATGTCTTCGTTCATAACTCCATTCCATCCTGTTTCCGTAGCAACCTGATTTTTTTAAAGGGGAAAAATGCATGAAAGTTCACATTATTTTTGAATCTTTTTGCATGAAATATGCATTGTTGTAGGCAATTTACCCCCAGAAATGTAATTCTTACTTGAAATAATGCTGCTATAGGCATACACAATTTCTATATGCATATTGGTACAATTTTTTTTTATTGCAACATTCAAAACAGCGTGTAAACCAAAGGATAAGTTGTGCTCTGATACAGGGGATAACCCAGGAAGTGCAAGCTGAGCCAGGTTGCTTTAAAAGGTTGATCAAAGAAAACTCTCCAGCATCTGCTCTCATCCCATCCTCTGCATCCCTTGTTTCGGAAATTTAGATGCTGCAGGAGACACATGTGGGAATCTCAAATCTGCTGCCACTCAAGAACCTAACACATCATCACAGATCCTGGGAGAGTGTTAATCTATATGCATCTTCCATACAGTGGAGATAGATAGTGAACCAATAGGAATTCAACTTGCAAACTCCCTTAGGAAGGGTTTGGGACTTTTTAGAGAAAAGGAAAGTAAGAGGCAACATGAAAGACATTCATTAAACTAAGGAACTTGCTGCCACGGAAGGCAGTAATGACCACCAATCTGGATGGCTTTAGAAGAGAATTAGACAAATTCACGGAGGAGAGGGCTATTAATGGCTGTGCTCTGCCTCCACAGTCAGAGGCAGTGATGCTCCTGAATACAGTGGTACCTTGGGTTAAGAACTTAATTCATTCTGGAGGTCCATTGTTAACCTGAAACTGTTCTTAAGTTTGGCTAATGGGGCCTCCTGCTGCTGCCGCCACCCGATTTCTGTTCTCATCCTGAAGCAAAGTTCTTAACCCGAGGTACTATTTCTGGGTTAGCAGAGTCTGTAACCTGAAGCGTCTGTAACCTGAAGCGTCTGTAACCCGAGGTACCACTGTACCAGTTGCTGGAAACCACAGGAGAGGAAAGGACTCTTGTGATCTAATCCTTCTTGTGGGTTTCCCACAGGCTTCTGGGTGGCCACTGTGAGAATAGGATGCTGGACTAGATGGGCCATTGGCCTGATCCAGCAGGCCCTTCTCATTATGTCCTTCAGCCTGGTGCCATGCTGATGTTTTGGACTACAACTCCCATCAGTTGTAGGTGGGACCTGTAATTCAAAACATCTGGGTGGGTGTGGCTGGCAAAGGATGCCAGAAACACATTCACCACTTCCTGTTTATTGGGGACAACCCCTATATTTTGGTGTCTTTCCCTAGAAAATCCCTGTCTCCATTGTACTTCCTATTTTTGCCTTTTTGGAGGATGCCGTCTTGAAACACTGTTAAGTGTTAGTTGCTAGATTTGGGTCGTTCTCCAGATTCAGTTCAGCTTCCTTCCCAGAAGCACAAACAGTCAAATCTTCTGAGTTGGTAGGTGAATACAGCATACCTCCAACACACATCCATGAAAATTTTAACAACATCCCACCCCCCAATTTGTAGAGAAATTATTTGGATTCAAAGCACGGTGCGGCTGTTGCAGCTACCTCCTTTGAACTTGGATAGGTGTTGATCTCCTGATGTCATTGGGCCAGTTGATCAGCTTGCCATAGTTGGCCCATGGAGGGGTGGGGGATTGAGGGATCCTGCCTGGTGTCTCCCCTCCTGTGGCTTCCAGGAACTGGTATTCGGAAGCATTGTTGCCAATGACTGGGGAGACCGAGCCAAGCCACTGTGGTTGGTAGCCATCAATAGCCATCAATGGTACGCAACTGTACCAACCGAATCCAGGTTTCTTTGGTGGTGGGTGAAGACAGCTCATCAGAATCCAGGGTAAAGTTCTGAAGCTTTTGAGCAGGACATAAGTAGAACATTAGCTGTGTGCCTGAGGGTCACGTGAGTCAACCCCCAGAGATGAGAACTAATTAGTCTGACTATATATATATATACATGTATAGGCTCCCTTTTATGCAAATGATGCTTAGAGACTGGATTGTCTTCAGTGATCATCGTCTCTGAATGCCAATCGGACACCTGGGTTAGCACCTGCCAAGACTGCAAAGATGCAAATAAGCCTTGGAAATCTGAGCTTGATCAGCCAAGGCCATAATGATGGCTAATAGACATGACAACAATGCTTCTGAATGGCTTTCCCTTTAGACGGGGCCAGGCGTGGATATTGACTCAATTGCATTAATTAACAAGTCAGAATGGAAAAGGCAGCATTGCTCCCCTGCGCATTAAACAAAACAAAAGAAAGAATTCCCAGCGCTTTCTTTCTTGTGTGTGTGGTTTTTTGTTTTTGTTTTTTTGGTTGCTGCTTGGTTTCCTTTCTTTTTAAATAAATGAATGAGGAGGGAGAGCTTTTATTATTTCTGCAAGCAATGTGCTCCAGGGACTCTGATGTGTTCCGCAGATAGGTGGTGGTGTGTGTGTGTGAGAGAGAGGAATTTTGTTGCTGAAAGCTTAAATTGCAGAAAAATGATTTCCGCTTATTCATAGCAGCAACAGGCTGGAGATGTTTTTTCCAGATTGTAGATTTCAAGTCTGCATTTATGGGAGTCTATGGGGCACCCAGGGACTCAACAGTGCCACTAAAATTTGCAAGGGAAATGGAGGAGTGAGTTAAGATAATATGATGGCCCCTGGATTTTTTTTGTTGCAGTGCTTTGCAAATATGTCGGCATTGCTTCACCATGTGACATTATGAAGCACATGA
This sequence comes from Podarcis raffonei, assembly GCF_027172205.1. Taxonomy (NCBI): domain Eukaryota; kingdom Metazoa; phylum Chordata; class Lepidosauria; order Squamata; family Lacertidae; genus Podarcis; species Podarcis raffonei. The sequence continues at coordinate 16,897,450 of NC_070616.1, forward strand.
TGTGATATGATATCACATGATGTGATATGATAAAGCACCATGTACACCGATAGTACTATTTAATAAGTATCGTAAACTGATCCCGGGGATATTGCCTGCCAACCTTAATGGCTTCAAAAGAGGATTAGACAAATTCATGGAGGAGAGGGCTACTGATGGCTACTATACTAGGGACGTGGGTGGCGCTGTGGGTTAAACCACAGAGCCTAGGACTTGCCGATCAGAACGTCGGCGGTTCGAATCCCTATGATGGGGTGAGCTCCCGTTGCTCCGTCCCTGCTCCTGCCAACATAGCAGTTCGAAAGCACGTCAAAGTGCAAGTAGATAAATAGGTATCGCTCTGGCGGGAAGGTAAACAGCGTTTCCATGCGCTGCTCTGGTTTGCCAGAAGTGGCTTAGTCATGCTGGCCACATGGCCCGGAAACTGTATGCCGGCTCTCTTGGCCAATAAAGCGAGATGAGTGCCGCAACCCCAGAGTCGGCCACGACTGGACCTAATGGTCAGGGGTCCCTTTACCTTTTTAGCCATCATAAACTATGCTTTGCCTGCAAAGCTGGCTGTAGCAAAGCTTCTGAATCCCAGTTTCTGGAAGCCAAAGGAGGAGAGAGGGTGCTTGGGCTCTGATCGCACTTGTGGGTTTCTCACAGGCATCTGTTTGGCTGCTGTGAGGATAAGATAATGGACTAGATGGGCTGTTGGCCTGATCCAGCAGGTTCTGATGTCCAAAGGTGCACATGATATGTCTTCACATTCACATATTACTTGTCTCTGCTGGAAGTGCAGCAGCAGGGGTCATTGAAACTTAAGGGTTAGGGCAGGTACAGGTGTTGCTTAGCAACCAAGAGGAGTGGCATGATTTTCATAGTGGGAAGAAGGTGCCCTGATTGACTGTGTAGTCCTGAGGGTTCTTTTCCTCTGTGTGTTTGGTTGAATTTCTCCCTCAAATGTTTCTCCTTCAATTATCTGCTGTTTTTGTTCAGTTGGCTTAGTTAAGCGTTACCAGGATGTTTCCCTCTGGACTCTGTTAGTGTTCTTTAAGTGACTTTGCCAACAGTCTCTTCCTCACATGCTTCTTTTGCTTATTTTCATCAGTTCCCTTCCTCTTTCTGTCTAGAAATCTAGAATTTCTGGTGGTGTCAGCAAAAAGCTCCCCTCCCCTCCCCATCCCTTGAGTTCTGCTTCCATTTTTGAGTTGTGATTCATAAATTTAGCAGAATCATACAATAAAGCTTTCCCTGGAATGCAGATGGGGAAATCACATACAGTGGTACCTCAGGTTAAGAACTTAATTCATTCTGGAGGTCCGTTCTTAACCTGAAACTGTTCTTAACCTGAGGTACCACTTTAGCTAATGGGGCCTCCTGCTGCTGCCGTGCAAATTATCTTCTCATCCTGAAGCAAAGTTCTCAACCCGAGGTACTATTTCTGGGTTAGCAGAGTCTGTAACCTGAAGCGTCTGTAACCCGAGGTACCAATGTATCTATAACCCACCTTTTTCTCCTAGGACCTCAAGGTGGTCTATGTGGTTCTCCCCGTCCTCATGTAATCCCCAAAGCAATCCTGTGAGGTAGGCTAGACTGAGGTGCAGTGACTGGCCTTTAAGGTCACCCAGTGAGCTTCATGGCCAAGTGGGCATTTGAACCCTGGTCTCTCCCAGGCCCTGGTCTGACACTCTAACCACTACACTACACTGGCTCTCTAACTGGCAGAAAGCAGGGCCTCCAGCTCTTTTTGGACTACACTTCCCATCATCCATGACCACTGGTCCTGCTAGCTGGAGATGATGGGAGTTGTAGTCCAACAACAGCTGGAAAAACCAAGTTTGCGAAAAGCTGGTTAGAGTGTTGGACTAAATGTGGAAGAGACCAAGGTTTGAATCCCTGCTTGGCCATGAAACTCACTGGGTGTGACCTTGGGGACTAGTCACTGTCTCTCAGCCTAACCTACCTTGCAGGGTTTTAGTGTGGATTGAATTAAGGGAGGAAGAGCCATGTACACAACCTGGAGCTCCTTGGAGGGAACAAAGGTGGGATATGAATGCAATAAAATAAATAAAACTTCTGGATCACCACATGTTCCCCATAGCAATTCTGTATTTTCATGTCTTGTGTAGATCTGCAGCCTTGTGCTAACCTTTTTTTGTTGATGGCAATGCCTTCCATCGTTTTTGGTGATGCACCAACAGGTTTATGGCCGAAGCTGGGAAATGGAGGACTTAAAGAAAGTGAGGGCCCAACCCAGGCAATTGTAGTCACATTAGCCAAATGGGTAACCCAGCCCTGATGGCATTTGAGATTTGCACATCCGAAGCCCCTTTAAGTGCAAAGTCCTGGGGCCTGGTTCTTTGGCAGATTGACCATAACGGCAAAGTGCTTTTCGGTTCCGCTTCATGTAGATTTTGGGGTGCAGAATTTCATCTTTCCAAGAAACTTTGCACTTGTGTGTGATTTCAAAACCTTTCCAAAATCTGCTTTCAACTGTGGGCAAAATGCCTAGTGACATCTCAGACGCCAAAAGGTTTCCAGCGGTTGTAAGATGGGGCTCCGAGCATCCTGCATCACTTCCTGCCTTTCCCTGTGACTAGCAGAAATCAGAATAAAACATGAAAATAGAGGTGTTTAATTAAATAATAATAATCTGCAGAATTAGGGTTGAGATGAAAGTTGTGTTCAGAACTTCAATGCAGGAATCACAACTAAAAAACTCCTAGCTGATGGCCATCCTGCCTCTGTTTAAAAGTGGACTTTTCTTCACTGGAGTTGTTTAAACAGAGGATGGGTGGTCATCTGTCAGGGATGCTTTAGCTGTGATTCCTGCATTGCAAGGGGCTGGACTAGATGACCCTTGGAGGTCCAACTTTACAATACTATGATTCTAATTTTTCCAGCTAAAATAGGGAGGGTACCCTCTGTGATCCTGGTAGTGGTTATGCCCCCAAGGGAAGCTCTGGGGGCTGGTGGACACCATTGCTTCCCCTCAGGAGACTGGAGAGTGTGGGCGGCCAGGAGTAGCTTTACATTGATTGGCCTGGTGGTGGTAAATGGTAGACAAGTTGCATTTCAAAACCACTGCAACTCCCGGGACTGCGATTTTCACCAGCATTAAAATTGTGGCAGCTCCCCCTCCCCACAAAACACACATTTTCTTTCGCTACCCCCTTTGCCAAACCTCTCCCCTCTCAACCATTGCATGTGTATAAAATGTTAAAGTTGGAGAAGCATTTTTGGTTCAGCCCTTGAATAAATTGCGGGGAGAGGAGGGTGGGAAGGAGTGGAAAATTGCTTGTTTTCTTATTATTATTGCTAAGGCTTTTTTAAAGACAAAGAAAGAGAGCAAATCTAATAACATCATAAAACACCCCAGTAAAAATCGGAATTCCCCACCCCTTCTCTTTCCACATTACTGTGTCTTCACGAATATAAGGTTGATAATGTCTGTACAATCTTCAATCAAAAATGCCTTACTTTGCTGTTCATCTTGCAAGCCACAAAGTTTTGGCTGAAAGGCACCCAGTTCTGTGCCTTTATTTTTTTTGGGGGGGGGAGGGGAAACAGACAGCCCTAGTTACAAGCCCCTATAGGATCCGAGTGCGAAGGATGAGGTTAACGCTCGCCTATTCTTTTCCCCTCTGCATCTCCACCTTTATTTCTTATTTTTTGAACGTGCATCACCATATTTTCAGAATGTCACTTTTGGGATAAACACAATTGCGCTATAAATACTCTGGGCCGTTTCCTGTTGTTGTTCTTGCTGCAGCTTGCGAGAGCTTTGAGCCTGGCAAAGGGTGTGCCTGCTGTCCACGCACTGACATATGCGAACTGTCCTCTCTCGGTTTCCGAGGCCCTTTGCTGTGTGGGCTGGAATAACTTTGCAAATCTTCCCTCTTTCTCCCAAGTTTTTTTTATCTTCCCATTTGGCCAGGATACCATTCTGCAAGGCACCATACACATTCAGTGAACGCATGCAGTTTCAGGATCATTTGCATTGTGCCATTTTAAACACATGTAGACACACCCACGTGCATGACTGGGGCAGGATAGAACTGCAGGCCAAATCACCCTTTTGATTTCAATAGGCTTGATTATATACAGGTCTGATTTACCAAACAACCTAATCTCAGTTAAGAAAGGAGACTTGATGGTGTTCATTATCTGTGCTGTGTTGCTCCTGCACCAGCTGAGCTGGTGCAGGCAGCACAGAGCACTGAATTACTTTGGCAACACAGCAGCTTTCAGTCCAGGTTCTGTGAGGGAAGGGGCAGCTGTCAGTTTGGCTTGAATTAAAATTTCTCAAAGAAGTAGGCTGAGGAATGGAAAAAGGCCCTGGGAGGCAGAAAACTAGGAGCATTTAAATTGCTCTTTAAATCCCTAAAAGGGTAAGAATGGTTCCCCTTTTGAAATTCATATCCATTATTCATAGTCTTCTTCAGAGAAAACCAACTGACATGAATGGATCACTTAGCTATGATTCCTGCTTTGCAAGGAGTTGAACTAGATGACCCTTTGGGTCCCTTCCAGCTCTATGATAACAGGTTTGTTCATTTCAATGGGTATTGCAGTGCTACCTCAGGTTACAGATGCTTCAGGTTACAGACTCCGCTAACCCAGAAATAGCACCTCGGGTTAAGAACTTTACCTCAGGATGAGAACAGAAATCACCCGCTGGTGGTGCGGCAGCAGTGGGATGCCCCATTAGCTAAAGTGGTACCTCAGGTTAAGAACAGTTTCAGGTTTAGAACGGACCTCCAGAACGAATTAAGCAAAGCACCTGGGGTACCACTGTACTCTGAGTAGAACTTGCTTGGACTTAACCCTCTGAACCCAACCCCCCTGTGACTGAACTGCTGTGTGAGGGGCAATCTTTTGCCACCTATAGGTCACCTGCTTTGTGGGTTCCCATGTATAATTGTGTAGTTGTATTTGTGATCCATTTTTCTACACCACCTTTGGTATGCTGTACATGCTGCTCAGCATATACCAAAAGGGTCATACCTCTGCCCCAAGAAGCTTATTCATCTAATGTTTACCAAAGAGGATTTGGCAGGAGAGAGAGAGAGGAGTGATGCTTCTTTGCAGCTCAAAGGCTCATCAAGGAACCAAGGCTTGGACTTGGAGGAGCTGAGCTATGGGGCAGGTGTTCTCCAATTATCTTCTCCACGCCTCCAGTGGTTACTTTGAGCTCCAGACCAAGAAGGACCAAAGAGGAGGTTGCTTGCTGCAGCAGGCTAGTTTCTGCAGACAAACTCACACACCTTTCTCTGTCCTGCATTTGGACAAGCAAGAGGAACAACCAGAGTTCATTATAGCCATTATAGGGCAAAATCTCAGAACAAGGATGCAAAGCAGAGGGAAGGAGAGAAGGGTGTGGGGCCTAAGGAGAATCCCAAGGGCTAGGCAAAGATGCCGGATGGGGTGGGGGCTGCATTTATAGAATTGTATAGAGTTTGAAGAGACCTCTGTGGGTCATCGAGTCCAACTGCCTGAGATGTAGGAATCACAGCTAAAGACTCCTTGACAGATGGCCATCCAAACTCACTTTACAAACCTCCAGTGAAGGAGAGCCCACCAACAAGGGTCTATGGCGTTTCCCATCAAGTAGATGGGAATTCAGGCACTTTTTGAAACGCGAAGCATTCCTAGCACTTCAGGGTTGGTTTCTGTCCAGTGCCGGATGAATGCAGGATGTGTTCCTATGTGTGTCAGGAGGCCTGGAGCCTTGTGAGCACAAGACATAATCAATTTGAGCCCCTCGAACCTTCTTACAATGACAGACTCATCCCCCAGTGCTCCCTTCTTCCTGCAGGGAGGATGTGAAGTCGTAGAAGCACAGAACTGTCAGTTGGAAGGGATGCCCGAGGATCATCTAGTCCAAACCCCTTCCTTGCCGGAATTAGGAGGGAAAGCATAGTTGGCTAGAACCCTGACATCAAAGTCACAATATCCTTTATGAACTGCGCCCGCATAGCATATTTCTTTTAACCTACTGCAATGCACGTGCCATACCCTACAACATCACAATGATCAAAATCAGGACATTTGTGTTTGTGTGCTGTGTGGACTCACCAGTCTACATGTGCTTCTGCATTTTATGGTATTGATAGTTCAGGCAGTGGCACTGCTTTTTATATACACTCATAAAGATACTCCTTTCCCTGTCAGTGTTTGTAGGGTTTTGTCATAGTCTTTGGCGAGTACAAGAAAGCTTATTTTGAGCGATTGATTGATGGGTCCCTAGCTCTTGTGGGCGTCAGCTGATTTGCACCAGAGCACCGGACCAAAAAATGGGACATTCTGGGATCCATTCAGAAGGCTTCCGTAATTCCGAGATGTCCTCCTCCCATTGAGAGGGTTGAGGGCTATGTCATAACATTTTATCCAGTTCAATTTTCAGATTATCTTGTTCAAGACAGGACTCTCAGTATGCTTGGTAGGCTTCCTTCTTTCTTTGGCGATCACTCATAGCAGAGTAAGATTGTCTTCCATAAACACGGTTTTAACAATGAGTCCATAAGTGACTGTAGAGGCCAATTCTGGATCCACATGTCCTTCCACAGTGGGGACATTGGTTTCCAGGCAGGAGTTGATCACGGTGTGGATTTGCCAAGCGTGCCTTCCACTTAGCACGTTTCTCCCTTGCATCCTGAGTTCGAGTGTCTTCAAAGCCCATGACACCTTTGGTAAAGGCTGTTCTCCAACTGGAGCACTCGCAGGCCAGTGTTTCCCAGTTGTCAGTGTTTATACTACATTTTTAAAGATTTGCCTTGAGACAGTCTTTAAACCTCTTTTGTTGACCACCAGCATTACACTTTCCATTTTTAAGTTCAGAATAGAGTGGTTACTTTGGAAGACGATCATAGGGCATCCGCACAACATGACCAGTCCAATGAAGTTGATGTTGAAGAATCATTGCTTCAACACTGGTGATCTTTGCTTCTTCCAGTACACTGATATTAGTTCGCCTGTCTTCCCAAGTGATGTGTATGAAGCTGGGGTACAAAGCCACCAAAAATATCACTACATAAAATGCAACTTCCAACTAAGGAAGGCGGCTTTGGGCCCCCAAATCTGGATCATATCACCAAGCTTACCTGCTGAGTAAGACTAATTATTGGAGAGCTAGCAGGAATCCCAAATGGACTACTCTCAAATATAGTTTCTTTGAACTTATTGTAGGGTGGACTAAACTTGGCTCCAATTTTATGAAATATCCTATTATCCTGGAGACTATTAAAGCACCTATAAAAATTTGGATGAATATAAATAAAAATGAATATGACTAAAAATAATAAGGATGACCCCTATCAGCATGAGAAATTAACAATATGGGCCAACTCAAAATTAAAAATTGGAAATCAAGTAATAATTTGGCAAAATTGGATGAAAAAAGGTATTTTGACATTAAATCAATTTATTGATGAAAATTATAATTTTGTGCAATATAAGACTTTGCAAGTAAAGTATGGATTAACCAGTGAAACACAATGGAAATATATCCAATTGAAACATATGTTTGAAAGGCAGTTTGGCCCTGACGCTATAGCAGTATCAGAAATACCCATGCTGCTACAAGATTTAATCTCTGCAACAAAAACAAAAAACTGTACACTTGCACTATATAAAATCCTACTCAACAGGAAGAAATAAGATTTAGAATATGATAGACAAAAATGGAGTGAAGAGTTAGGGGTACAGATAACAAATGATATATGGGAGTCAAGTGTAAAATCAACAGAAATAGCCTCTATGGATCTAAGACTAAGACTTATTCAACAGAAAATAATATTCAGAGCCCAATGGACTCCAGCAAAACTATACCAAAAGAAAATAACAAGTGCAGACAACTGCTGGAGATGTGGGAGTAAAAATGCGAACTTAGTACATATGTTGATTAACTGCTCGATGATAAGATCATTTTGGTGCCGGGTGAGGATATTTATAGCAAGATTAATAAAAAGAAATTGTTATTTAGGGGAACTGAATCTAATTCTAAATTATATTCCGGAAACATGGGAGATTTCAAGTTGTAAAAAAATATATGGATGTACCGTGCTATATTAGAAGCAAAAATACTTGTTTTGATGAATTGGAAGAGCCACAAAAAGATTCCATTGAGCACATGGATTGATAATATGGACAGATTAGCTACATATGAACGAATTGCATGTCAATGCAAAATAAGAATGGATAAATATGAAGAAATCTGGAACGAATATTTAAGCGATAAGGCGGATAGTGGTGGGAAGTAGGGGGAGGAGAGAGAGGTGAGAAAATATTTTTTAAAAAGGTGTAGTCATAGATATATCAGTGTATTCAAATCTGAATTGTTAAATTGTGTTATAATTGTTATTATGGTTTTTGTTGTGGGTGTCTTTTGCGGTTGATGTTTTTATCAAAAAAAATGATTAAATATTTTTTTTAAAAAAAACCCTTCAAATAAAGTTCACTAAAAACCAACAGGCTACTATTATAAGCGCTTATGCACCAACACTGGATGCCGATGAAGACATTAAAGAAAATTTTTACTCTCAGCTGGATACTGTCCTATCAGAGACACCTAAGGAAGATAAAATTATCCTCCTGGGTGATTTTAATGCAAGAGTTGAGGGAGATTTCGATCTGCGGCCTGGGACTATTGGGAAAGAAGGAGTTGGCAACAGCAACCAGAACGGAATCTTACTTTTGACAAAATGTGCAGTGCACAACCTTGTTATTACCAACACACTCTTTCAACAGAAAAATAAATTTAAAACTTCATGGAGGCATAGGCTTTCTTAACCTGCTCACAAACTACAGAGCTTGTGGGTTTCTTCCAAATGGGAGCCAATAAGCTAAAAGTTTAGACAAAATACCTGAGTCCAGCAAAAAACCCTGTATCCTGAGATAGTGTACCACCCGGCAACAACACTATGAAATCAAACAAATAAAAGTAATTGCATCCTTTATTTGTTTGATTTAATATATTTCTATCCCACCTTTTCTCCAAGCTGGAATTCAAGGTGGTTGCCCTAAGCCGCCAACCCCGATCTAGGTGCTGGGTGGTGAGATTTATTTAATGATCATTATTTAATTAATTTATATGCCCCTTACTGCCAAAATAGGCTCCTAAGTAGTTTACAAAATAGAAAAGCCAATTGCACAGCATTAATATATATGAAATAAATATATTGATTCTATTAATGCTTAATTGTTTTTTCATTATTGTCTTCTCCCCCGCCATGTTTTTAGATACAGGTAGGTAGCCGTGTTGGTCTGCCGTAGTCGAAACAAAATAAAAAAATTCCTTCCAGTAGCACCTTAGAGACCAACTAAGTTTGTTGTTGGTATGAGCTTTCGTGTGTATGCAAACTTCTTCAGATATCTTCATGTTTTTAGATATTACTCTTTTAGCTGTACTTTGCCTTGTGTCCCTGTCAGAAAAAAGGAATACAGTGGTACCTCAGGTTAAGAACTTAATTCGTTCTGGAGGTCCGTTCTTAACCTGAAACTGTTCTTAACCTGAGGCACCACTTTAGCTAATGGGGCTGTGCTGTCATCGTGCGATTTCTGTTCCCATCCTGAAGCAAAGTTCTTAACCTGAGGTACTATTTCTGCGTTAGCGGAGTCTGTAACCTGAAGCGTCTGTAACCTGCGGTACCACTGTACTAATACTAATACTAATACTAATACTAATACTAATACTAATAATTCCACAATCAAAATATACAATAAAACCATTCTGAGTAAATGTTATCAACAAGCTTGCCCAATTTTAGCTCAATATGAATTTATTTCAAGTAATTTTCAAGCTGCATTTCAGGTGGCATACACGTGAAAGAAAAAAGCCGATGTTCTCTCTTCCTTTCACTGACTGCACTCCTCCCCTCAATGTTCAGTATAGTGGGGATTTTTTTTAAAAAACAACAACCTGTCCTACTGGGCCAATGAAACCGATTGATTTATGCTGGCTGGGGGAGGGCAAGGCTGAGCTTTGCAGCAAAGGCTCCCTCTCCCCTCTACACCCGCCCGCCCCACCCCTCTGAGCAAAGTTAGTTTTGCACACCCACACGTGGCCCAAATGGCTGCTCCATGAATGGGTGCCTTTGTTCCTCGGCCAGATCAACAAGACAGGCTGTTTAGTTCATGTCTGCGCCTCAGCAGAGGAGGAGAAGCCGGCCTGGGAGGCAGATGTGGCCTCTTAATTGCGTGGAAAGGTTAGCAGATTGTTAAGCTCTCTTTGACAAGGGGTTCCTGTTGGAGCAAAGAGGCCGGTGTTGCGGCTGCAGGAAGGCAGGGGCAGATGACTCCTTTTGCCCCTCTCCATCAGAGCCTGCCCCTCTTCCGTTGCCCCTCAGGGGCAAAGCAAGGGCTTGGGTCAAGGTGTGTCTCCTGTCCCCTGTCCCCAACCTGCCTCATCAGGGGAAAGGATCCCATCAACACCTGCCTAGTGTTTTGCTAGATCAGGTGGGGCAGATCAGCCCACAGAGGACCTCAGCGGAGAGGTCCAGTCTTCATAAGAGAGGCTTCGTCCATCTAGGTCAGTGTTGTAAGGAGATAAGAAGACCCTGGTAGACCAGGTTCCATCATCATCATCATCATCATCATCATCATCATCATCATCAATTTTATTTATATCCCGCCCTCCCCAGCCGAAGCCAGGCTCAGGGCGGCTAACAACAATAAAATAGTACAATATTCTAAAACCATTTTATTATAAAATTAATTCAAATCAAATTGATGGCAACCATTAGGCTAAAGTTCTGTGAAGATTGCCAAAGGAGGGAGTCAGGCTGTGCCCTGACCAAAGGCCTGGTGGAACAGCTCTGTCTTGCAGGCCCTGCGGAAAGATGTCAAGTCCCGCAGGGCCCTAGTCTCTTGTGACAGAGCGTTCTACCAGATTGGAGCCACAGCCGAAAAAGCCATGGTTCTAGTTGAGGCCAGCCTAACCTCTCTGTGGCCTGGGACCTTCAGGATGTTTTTGTTTGAAGACCGTAAGTTCCTCTGTGGGACATAACAGGAGAGGCGGTCCCGTAGGTACGAGGGTCCTAGGCCGTATAGGGCTTTAAAGGTTAAAACCAGCACCTTAAACCTGATCCTGTACTCCACTGGGAGCCAGTGCAGCTGGTATAGCACCGGGTGAATGTGATCTCACAGTGAGGACCCCGTAAGGAGTCTTGCTGCAGCATTCTGCACCCGCTGGAGTTTCTGGGTCAGTATCAAGGGCAGCCCCACGTAGAGTGAGTTACAATAATACAGTCTGCAGGTGACCGTCGCATGGATCACAGTGGCTAGGTCAGGGCGAGAGAGGTAAGGAGCCAACTGCTTAGCTTGGCGGAGATGAAAAATTGCCGCCTTTGTTATAGCTGCAATCTGCGCCTCCATGGAAAGGGAGTTGTCGAAGATTACACCCAAACTCTTAATGGACGGTGTTGGCAACAATTGCACCCCTGCAAGAGATGGGAGTTGCCCCCCCCATCCCATATCGTCCCGTCCCAGCCAAAGGACCTCTGTCTTCGAAGGATTTAACTTCAACCGGCTCCCACGTAACCATCCAGCCACAGCTGGATCTGCTTCTCACAGTGGCCAACTGATGATTGTGGGAAATCCCAAGCAGGATTCGAGCACCAGAGCACTCTCCTGCCCTGTGGTTTTCCCTCCTTGGTTTCCAGCAACCGATGTTCAGAGCACGGCTTCTGTGGCTATAGCCATGGATAGCCTCTCCTCCTCCATGAATTTGTCTAATCATCTTGTAAAGCCATCCAAGTTGGTGGCCATTACTGCTTCCGGTGGGAGGGAGTTCCACAGTTTTAACTATGTGCTGAGTGAAGGACTTTTTTCTTTTCCTCTTCAGATACATGATTCTGCTAAAGTGCTTCGCCATCTTTTTTTTTTTTAGCTCTAGCATTCTTTATTTTATTTTCTAAACTTTTTTTAAAAAATTAATTTTCTAATTATTTTTAAACATTCTCAATCAAACCTAAACAGCAAAAGAAAAAAACAGATACAAAATTCTCTTGCACCCTTGGACCTCCCTCTACCCTTCAATGGGTTCCATATTTAACCTTTTCTGCTGTATACAGCTGAGCTCTTTAAGAGGACTTAAATAACACTTGTGAGTTAACAGAGACTTAAGATTTAACATTTATATCTTAAGTCTCTGTTAACTCACAAGTGTTATTTAAGTCCTCTTAAAGAGCTCAGCTGTTTACAGTGGTCTTCTAGGTACAACGTAATTTTCCTCCAGTCTATATTAAAATCTTCATATTCCTGGTTTCTGATTTTCCCAGTCATTTTTGCCATCTCAACATAGTCCATCAGTTTAGTTTGCCATTCCTTTCTGGTTGGGACCTTGTTGTCTTTCCATCTCTGGGCAAGTACTTTGCCATCTTAGGTTGGATCATGCTCCCTTAGAAGACATCTGATAAGTGGCTTCACGCACACGGCAATTTCTTCTAGTTCCCCAACATTTCCCTTACTGTCAGTTTCCACACTTTATTTGAGATTCTGGAATTATAGTGCTTATTTCCATATCATTTGCTTCCAGGAAAAGAAACACCCATTTGCGAATCCCATGGAACTGAAAACAGGTTCATTAGCATGGGAATTTGCAAAGAGCTAATTTCTCAACCACCTCTAGTCATTGCGAGTGACCTCACAGTCTATTGCTATGCCTAGGGCTCACTTTGAGGTCATGTGACCTAGATGGTGGAACTTAGATCACTGACTCCTCCTTGAGTTCTTGATGGAAGAAAGGTGGGAAATAAATATTATAAAAATAAATAGAGAAATAAATATTGTGGTTTTAGGGTGGGCTCAATGGGTAGTTCCAATTCCAAGAGCATTTAAAATATATTTGCAATAGAACAGATGTGGGGAAAACAGAAAAACTCTTTCATATCCTTTATGTCCCCACAGAGGCCTCGTTCATTGACCTTTGCCACAGCTCTGTCTCCCTACAAAACTGTTGAAATTCTAATGCAGAGATATATATGCATTTTGGTTACCATGATCACATCCATGCATGCAGAACCATCACATCTGGGCGACCTAGATGCCAATTTTGGCATCCTTCGGCTTCTCATTTTCCCCAACTTTTAGTTCTCCACCTTCCCACATCAGTTTTCAATTTTAAAAATCCTCATGAATTAAAAATCCTCATGAATTAAAAATTATTAGCATTTTCATGCATTTCCCCCCTAATAATATTCACATTTTTTGGGTATGCAGTTCTGACTAATATACACATTTTTTTGCAGGGCATTTCCCCATTTTTGTATGCTGTTTTTACTAACATATGCATTTTCATGCACACTTTACCCTTGCATCTAATTGCCTTGCAAATTTTGGAGATGTGAAAGATTCAGTGAATGGCGGGTGTTCCGGTTTGTGTATAGTTTCAGAAAGTGTGAATCAGGATTAGGGCTGCATTTTCAGTGCAAACTGGATTTAATTTCACCCTAGGTGTGGAACTTGGGCTGCAATCCTAGACATAACTTTCCTTTTTTAAAAAAATGATATTTATTGGAATTTTCAAAGTGTTACAGAATAAAATAGAGGCAAAGAAAAATACAAAATAAAAATAATTAACAAAGTAAAAAGGAAAAAAAGACAAACCCCTCCCACCATATAAATACAGATTCAAACAAAAAAGAAAAGAAAAAAAAACACAAAAATACATCACAAACAATTAAAAACATTTAAAAACAAATTCATTATTTCCAAATCCTCAACTGTCATTACCTTCTTTCTTAGACCTCCTCCTCCTCCCTTTCTTTGTATCCTAGTTATTAATTATCCCAGCAAATCCTTTCCATATTTCATAATATTCTGTCATTACATTACCCTAACTGTTTTAGTCTTATCTTTCTATAATAAGATAAATCTTAAAGCTTAAAACTTAAATCTTGTCCTTACCAGCTTCTCATAACCATAACATTCTTTCATAATTCTTTAAACATTTTTGCTAAAGCCAAGTAATTTCATTCCAACATTTTTCTAACGTTCATCAATTTTATAAAGCAATTCTAATGGTAGAGAAAAGAGATACAAACAAATCCAATCTTCATCCAACATCCCTTCCTCCTGGTTCCGGGTTTTGTCAGTCCTTATTATCACGTCGATCTAGCCCATTAACCTGGCAACCTTATATCCGAGGCCCCTAGACATAACTTTCCTGGGGCTTACTTCTGAGTAGACACTGTCAGCTGTGAAAAGCAGTGGACAGTTAGCAGCAAGTGAAAGGGTTACGTGATCCACACTCCCATTCTCACCCATTCTACAATGGGGGGAAGTCTCCTGGCATATCTCCCCAACAACTGGAAGACTTGGCAGAGAGCTGAATGTTGGATCTCTGATGCTCAAAGCAAGAATTGTCTCCACAGGCATGTCAATGGGCTCCCCTTGCCCAATGAGGTTGATCCTGGCTGGGGCTTTTGGGCAGCTGAGTCCAGCAGCATTGGACAACACTACATTGCCTACCCCCCACTACATTGATGGGGGAAGATCTTGTATGGAAACATATTAGAATCATAAAATTATAGGGCTGGGAGGAACCCCAATTCTGTAATGAAGGGTTCATGGCTTAAGAATCCCTGGCGGATGGTCACCCAATTTCAGGCAATATGTTTCACCATCCAGCTTTCTCTAACCAAGTCAGCAGTCTTGCACCAACTGTTACAACAGGAATCTTACGTGTTTTATTACTGATTGCAGATTTTTGTGATTGCAAATTTTGAGGTCAACACCTAAACCAGTGTGTCAAGTGGAGTTTTCTCTCATTTCCCTGAGTGCAGTCATCCCTTTTTCATCTTCGGTCTGCGTTACTCATACCAAGACTGTGCTCAAAGCACCAAAATCCCCACGAATGTGAAATGCCAACCAATTTCCTATCCTCATTGCACCCAGACGTAAGAGGACTAGGATGCAGAGTTTGGGCACAAAGAGCATTGAAGTGTTTAGGTTTGCATTCAAGCCTCTGCCTTGCAAAACCTTTGAGGGAAACCTGAATAGGACTCCATCTGGTCTGTTTGCTTGTAATTATTATTTATTGCATTTGTATCCCACCTTTTTCTCCAAGGAGTACAAGAAGGTGCACACAGTTCCCCCCCACCTCATTTAATCCCCACAACAACTTTGTGAGGTAGGTCAGGTTGAGAGGCAGTGACTGCTGGCCCAGGATAACCCACTGAGCTTCATGGCTGAGTGGGATTTGAACCCTGGTTTCTGCCAGGTCCTAGTCTGACCCTCTAACCACTACACCACCCTGCCTCTCTTTATGCCCTCCAAAAGCTCAGGATAGCCTATATGATTATCCCTCTCACTCTGTCCTCACAATAACTTTGTGAGGTCGGCTAGGATATGCGTGAGCGGCCGACCCAAAGTCGCCTTCTAAGCTGCCTGCCTGAGCCTGGATTTGAACCCTTGGCTCAATGAATACTTTAAGCAGAAGCCCTTATGCATTCAGCTGGAATGGTTTTTTTGTTTGTTTGTTTTTAACTGTTTTTATTAAAGATTTTCTTAGCTTATGAAAGTTACGTGCATTGTCTCTATTTTCAGATCGTAAAATCCTTTCTACAGATCAGTTATATTTGATGTGAGACTTTAATGTTGAGGAAATGGAGCAGTAACAACTTCACCCTTTCAGACAAAATAACCATGATCAAAACATGATCACCCTCCCAAAATTAACCTCCATATTCCAAAACCTCCCAATCTGGATTCCCCCAACCTACCTCCCTAAATGGCAGGGGGGGAAACTACACTTGTTTATTTTCTCACACAAAAACCCAAGGATAAACTGAAATGAAAACGTTCTTCAGTTGTTTCTGGAAAGTGCAACAAAGGGGCTGCCTGTTGCATCCCAACAAATATGCTGTTCTGCAGAACTAGGACATCGGGAAGATTTTGTACCCCGTGATCACTGCAGGATCTCTGGAGTGGATCTTTCCCTTGAAGGGAAACTGGTTTATTGCTCCAACCATTGCCCCACCCTCCTTGGAAGTGAACGACACATTGCTGTGTTAACTTTGGGTCTGCGCCCAGCATGGTCTGAACCCCCCCCCAAACCAACATTCCATCCCACCCTGCGACCCACCAAGCCCCTCCAGGGGACACCCTTTTGCTCTTTTGGAGATTGGAACATTAATGAATCTTTTTGTGGAAAATGAGATCAGCCAAGCCCGCCTCCCCCGACAGAAGTTTCGGCGGTTTGAAGCTGGATTTTCAATCCCCCACGGTGCGATTGGGACTGACAAAGAAAATAGCTTGATGTAATCCCATTGAGATGTTTTTGTTGGAATGCCACGAGAGGACTCGTTCGCAACGCGCACACACACAAAAAGAAAGTCTATACTCCCGCCACCGCGACACACACTCGCAGAAGTGCGTGGAGGCAAACTGGCCGGCATGGAGCCAGAGGCTGGACTGGGTGTGGAAAGAAAACACAGACGCTTGCCAGCCCAGTGGGGGCAGCAGATTTGGGCTGGGCTGCCAAATGTGGGGGGCCAGTCAGGGGAGAGACGCAGAGGAGTTCAAGGGAAGGACATATTTGTGGAGGAGGCCAACCAGTGGATTGCCAAATAACTCGAGGTGGGCAGCACTAATATTGTCCACCCCAGGGCACAGGTAAAAAGGCAAATGATGGTTTCCTCCCGCTTCCCCAAAGAGAGGGATGGAGATGGCCTGGAATAATTCGTGGTGGCGTATAGATTCATCACACAGTTGTCTCTCATGGACAGACCCAGGGGACAGTTGCTGGATCAGGGCAATGGCCCATCTAGTCCAGCATTCTGTTCTCACAGTGGCTGACCAGATGCCTGCAGGAAGTCAGCAAGCAGGATTCATGCACAAGAGTACTCTCTCCAGTGCCAATTTGAATAAAATAGTGGGGAGGTAAGCTCTGCCCCACACAATCAATCATAAGATGTGACATACTCACATCATTTGAATGGCAATGCCCATTAATTTTGGGGGAGGGCCATCCTCCTCAAATATTTTATTGGGTGGCCCCAAAGGGACCTCAGCCCCTAGGTGTTGGCTCCTATGGTTTCCACAAATGGTATTCAGAAGCATTGCTGTCTTCAGCTGTGGAGGCAGAGCAGAGCCATCGTGGCTAATAGCCATTAACATACCCTCCAACATTTCGCCAAGAAAATAGGCACGTCCCATTCCATAACAATAATTTTATGATTTGTATCCCACACATCTTACTGGGTTGCCCCAGCCACTCTGAGTAGCTTCCAATATATGTAAAAACACAATAAAGCATTAAATGTTTTTTTAAACTTCCCTATACAGGATTCATATGGCTTGGGGGTCTGATAACTCCATGCCCTCCAACATTTCTCCAATGAAAATAGGAACATCCTAAGGAAAAGGGGGACATTCTGGGATCAAATCAGAAATCAGGGTGGCTTCTCTAAATCAGGGACATCCCTGGAAAGTACGGACAACTTGGAAGGTCTGCATTTATAGCCTTCTTCCCCCCTTGAAAGCACATTGGAAGGGCGTTCTTTCAAAGAATTCCAGGGCCTGTCGTTGAGGGTTGGTAGTAATGGTAATTCTGAAAGGGGGGATACTACAGTTCCCAGAATTCTCTGAGGGAAAGAATGAGCTTTGGAAGTGCTTTAAAGGGATAGTGTGTGCACAACCTCAGTCTTTCTTCAGGGACATCATCAGTCAAAAACAACATGTTGCATCATGTACAGAAGACAACAGGAAGCCAATGGGATTGTTGGAGCAGTGGTGGCATGGAAGCTGCCTTGAGGTTACCAGAGTGTAGACAACAGTAGTTAGACTACCCCTGTCCAGATAGGGGCGTAGCTGGGCCACCAGCCGAAGCTGATGGAAGGCACTCTGGGCCACTGAGGCCACCTGAGCCTTGAGCGACAGCAAAGGATCCAGGAGGACCCCCAAGCTACGAACCTGCTCTTTCAGAAGAAGTGTAACCCCATCAAGAGCAGACGATCTCCCACCATCCAGTCTAGGGAACCACCCACTAACAGTGCCTGTCTTATCTGGATTGAGTTGCAGTTTGTTGTCTCTCATCCAGTTCATTACTGAGGCAAGACACTAGTCCAGCACTTCCACTGCCTCACCTGCAGATGTAAAGGTGAAACAGAGCTGAGTGTCATCAGCATACTGCTGACAATGTACTCAGAACCTCTGGATAACCCCACCCAGCGGTTTCATGTAGATGTTAAACAATATGGGGGATAGGATTGAGCCCTGCAGAACCCCACACTGAAGGTGCTATGGGGCTGAAAAGCATTCCCTAAGCAACACCCTCAGGGAACGACCATCCAAGTAGGACTGGAACCACCGCAAAGCAGTGCCACCCACTCCTAGTTTGGAGAGTCGCTCCAGAAGGATACCATGGTCGATGGTATTGAAAGCTGCTGAGGGGTCAAGAAGAATTGACAGGGACATGTTTCCCTTCTCTCTCTCTCTCTCTCTCTCTCTCTCTCTCTCTCTCTCCAGAGATAATCATACAGGGCAACCAAAGCAGTTTCTGTACCAAAACCGGGCCTAAAACCCAATTGAAATGGATCCAGAAAATCAGTTTCTTCCCAAAGCACCTGGATTTGGTCTGCAACCACTCTCTCCAGAACCTTGCTCAGTAAAAGAAGATTGGCAACTGACTGGTAGTTAGTTAGGTTTTCTGAATCCAGGGAAGGTTTCTTAGGGAGTGGTTTTAGCACTGCCTCCTTCAAACAGGCAGGGATCATCCCCTCTCGTAAAGAGGCATTGATCACCTCCCTGGCCCAGCCACCTGTTCCCTCCCTGATGGTTTTTACCAGCCAAGAGGGGCAAGGGGCTAGAGTGCTAGTGGTCACCCTGACCGATCCAAGCACCGTGTCCACATCCTCAAGCCTTACCAACTGAGCCTGAATCTTTAACTGGGCCTGCAAACATCCTCAAATTGCATTCTTTCTCTTCCTGTGAGTTTTTCTTTAGGCAGTCCTATTTGTTTTTGATTGCCCCTCCCCCCCTTTAGTCTTCAATAAAACATCTCATGCTGGAAGTGAATGTTTTGGTGTTTGAACCAGACTCTATCAGCAACACCTTGTGAATGTTTCCTAGTGGGCTTCCGCTAATTGTTCTGGAAATGGCGTTGGGATAAGGAAACAGGATGTTGCAACACAATGCTTATGAATGTAGGTGGAATAACAGCGTCACGAGTTGGTTTAAGAAAAATAATGAATGGGCATTGCTTGTAGATGGTGGATCAACATAGCAGACTTCAGAAGCGGCTACGTATGTCCCTCAGCTTCTCTGAATGAGTTGTATAGACTGGTGGCTTCCCAACTGTGTTCCTGGGGAACATTTTGTTCCTGGTTGAGAAGATCAGTCATGACAGACAAGATTCCCTGGGAGATAGGATGTCCGATACTGCTGGGCTTTTCTTATATAACGGTCAACCCACAAGGTAGCACTGGGTTCATTCTAAGGCAAATTTTCATCTAGTGTGGGATGGGATTCAAAATTCAGTAACTGAGCACATGTTTGCATGGATAAAGTCTTAAGTTCAACCCATAATATCTTCTGTTAGTGGTGATGAGGGAGACTTCCAGCTGAGACCTTGAAGAGCCCACTGCCTCTTTGAGTGGACCAGCCTTCCCCTGCCCCTCCAGATGTTTGGGAATTTGGTTTCCGTTATCCCTGACCATTGGGCATGTTGGCCGGGACTGATGGGAGTTGTGGTCCCACAACATCAGGAGGCACCGGGTTGGACAAGGCTGGAATAGAGAATACTGGTTGAGATGGGCAAACAGCCTAAACTTCTGGGGGAGCTGTGGTGAGCAGGGGTATGGTCTCTGAAGCCATCTCTGTAACCTCCATGGTGATTCATGAGCTTCGCCTGACCATTCTCCTGCTGAGGTTGCATGGGTAACCTCAAGCTTCAAGGCAAAATTTAGCAGAGCTGCAGTGGGAGAGTGTTTCTGGAAGGATCTGTTTATGTAAGGTACTGAGGCAAGAGAAAAAACAGCAAATTAGAACCGAGAGTTCCTGCTAGTGTGCCTAATCATTGAGCACAAATGTGGAGATCTATGCCCAGGAACTGAATTGGAGTAGCCTATTGATAGATACTATTATCTGGGGTGAGGAGATAAGTAACTGAAGTAGACATTACGTAGCACTGTGATCCTGACTGATAGAGTAGTAGTTTATTGGAAAATGAAGTTTTAGAATAAGGGTCGAGATCATTTGCAAGGGGGTCAGATAGTTTATAAGAAATCGTTGAGATACTAGTGAAATTCATGGTGGGGTTTGTGGAATATATTTATTAAAGGAATAGTGCAATGTTATTCAAAATGAAGGGATTGTGAAATATACATAGAAAGCTGTGCTTATTGTGGGTTGTGAATTTTATAGAGGGTCTGGAGGAAGTATCTGTGTATTTGAGGAATGTGATAAATAGATAAATGAAGATGTAACCTATTCAGGGAACCAGTCCTCATTAAGAACAAATCAATACAGAATAAAGATGAGACTGAATATTCACAGAGTGTTAGTGAGTGTCCTCCAGGACATGAAGAATAGGTTTCATAATTTCAGTGATAATATTAAAGGCTTTGAAAAAGGATGAATTAGTAAATAAGAAAAAAAGATAAAATTAGAAATAAAAGTAAAACTAAATACGTTTGAGAGAAGTTTTTTTTTTAAGGATTTTAATCCATAATGAATAAATAAGGTATTTCAGAAAGCAGAAGTACACAGCAAAATTGTCACTGTTATGAGAAAAGTGGAAAAGATGAAAGAAGAAAACAGATTCACCGAAGCAGTGAGCAAGATTGATGAACCTTAGATAAGCATAAAAGAAAGTCATTTAGTGGAAGAAGAAAACGAATGTAGTTGTGCTAACAGTGAGAACGGAGGCATTGAAGAGCTAAGCAAGTTGCTAGAAGAATTATTAGCAACCATCCTAGCAGGGGAGTAGCATGGGGGGTGCGGTAAGTGCGGTCCGCCCCAGGTGTCCCCACTGAGGGGGGGTGACAAAATGGTGGGCGGCAGTCACCACGGGGCCTGCAGCGCACCCGAGCCACACATCTCTCCTGGGAGTGACGTGGTGGCCACTGGCAGAGGAAGAGGCGTGAAGGGGGAGTGCACTGCCCCCGCCAGCGAGATCCTGGCAAGGTGCCATCATGGCTGCCCCCCCACCCGCGCTGGGCACCACGCCCCTATGGGTGGTGCGTCACGCCCCCAGGATGAGCGCCAGCCCCGCCCCCACCTGCTCTCCACCCCCTGGTGCTGGAGCATGAAGCTCCACCACTGGTGGTGGCTCCCCCTCAGCTGTAGGGCAGTTGAGTGGGAGGAGGGAGGCAGACACCTCAAAGGCGCTGTGGTGCCCCCATGGGTGACTGGCCCCACCCCCAGGCACAGGGCATGCACCGCCCCAGGCGCCCGATCGGCTTGCTCCACCGCTGCATCCTAGGAACGAAAGTGGATCATTGTCAGTTGAGCCAAAATATACATACTGGGCCTGTGAAAGTAGGCAAGTCCATGGGGAGGAACTCACAGGTGCTTTGGTCTGGTCTTTTTTCACTCCTGCAGAGCACTGAGCAAAGTCCCTAGTCCTCCATCTGCTCTGCAGGATTTCTCAGGCCTCTGGGGCAGGTTTTGTGGGGCTAGGAGGGTCAAGTGGAGGACAGAGGAACCCTGTGGCGGTAACAGTTGTCTGCTCATGCTAGGTTGGATCTCACACTTGGATTTTTTTTGGAGCATTTCCACTGTTGAAATAATGCTATAGGTAAAGGAAGGATCATCTCCTGCCACACTGGTGTGGCGCACCACACTCTTTGAGAACCACTGCTGAAGATCAATCAGTGTGGAAAGGGGCTGTCCCTACAGTGAGGCAGAGGGAGGCAACTGCCTCAGGCAGCCCATTCTGGGGTCTTTGAAGGGCAGCACTTAATTCATTGTTGTGTTTTTACTGCCGTTGGGAAGTTTGTGCCTTGACTTGAGGAGGCGCCATTTGTTTGCTTCATTCATCAACAGCTTCCTTTGGGGAAGGGGGTCAGAGGTCAATGGCAGAGCTCGGGTCTTGCAGGCAGAGGGTTCCAGGTTCAATCCCTGCCATCGCTGGAGAGTCTTTCCCGCAAGTCGGCGTGTAGACAGTGCCGACCGAGATGAGCCAATGGCCTGACGCAGTCCAAGGCAGCTTCCTGTGTTTCTTGCTATGAAGCATCTCAAAGCAATTTTGCAATGAAGAACGGCATCTTTAACATAAAAAGCTACAACAAAGCATGCAGCGACTTCACATATCAAAACAACAGTTAGCTCCTCCAAATGCCTTCCACGCCAGGTCTGCTTTAAGAGAGGAAGTTTGGAAATGGCCGGCTTGGTTTTGTTCAAAAGGACATTTGATGTTTTCTGTGGTTCTGCGTCTTTTTATTTCCTTCTGATGTGGCGTGCTAACAAAAGGTAACCTTCTGACCGGAGAGTCGTCCTTTCATATTCCCCCTCACCCCACATTTGTTTATCCTTTCTGAACGGGGAAATCAAACCACAGGACCGTCGGACAGAGCGTCTCTCGGTCTGGTTGGGCACGTGGCTAGAGAGGCTTCTAAACTTTCCTGCACCAGGAATAAAAACCAAAGCTTCGGGAAGCGAAAAGGACTTAACGCTCAAGCTTCAGATTAAAGAGAAGCAAACATGGCTGCAGATGGAGATGGATTTTATTCGGAATGATTTGCTGTGTTTCTCAGCCCAACCAGCTCCACATCAGTCGCCTGCCTTCCTCTCCCTCCTCGGAGGAAGTTTAACCCTTCTCATCTCTATGGCTGGCCCTGCCATGGGGCACTGGGAGGCAGTTGCCTCAGGCGGCAGGTGTTGGGCAGTGACAATAGGAGGAGCAGCCCTCCAGTTGTTCTTCCTGAGAACCTGATCCCTTCTGTGGGAGGGGAGAGCTGTGCATGCTCCTCACACACTAGACTTCTGGTGAAGGATGCTACCTAGTCACTAGTGTCGAAGCAAGATTCTGTGAACAGATTAGGGGTGGAGAAGGGGAACACAGCATCTTGTCCTTGACCCCAGGCAGCAAAATGTCTTGGGCCAGCCACACGACCGATTAAGACCACTTCGCCTACGGGAAGACACAAGATCTACCCACTTTGGAAGAATGGCAGATGAAGGTGATGGACTATATGGGATTGGCAGAAATGACCGGCAGAATCCGAGACCAGGGAGAAGAGTCGGTGGAAGAAGATTGGAAGAAATTTAAAGACTATCTACAGAAATATTGTAAAATCAATGAATGTTAGAATGATGTTGGATTGAAATTAAGTGGTTTCCAGCTGTAATGCTTTAAGAGAATATGAAAAAAAAGGATTATAAATAGGTAATAATATAATGGTAAGGATTTGCTGAACTAATAATTTGTGGTGGAATACAAAAAAGGGCGCGGGTGGCGCTGTGGGACGCGGGTGGCGCTGTGGGTAAAACCTCAGTGCCTAGGACTTGCCGATCACATGGTTGGCAGTTCGAATCCCCGTGGCGGGGTGCGCTCCCGCCGTTCGGTCCCAGCGCCTGCCAACCTAGCAGTTCGAAAGCACCCCCGGGTGCAAGTAGATAAATAGGGACCGCTTACCAGCGGGAAGGTAAACGGCGTTTCCGTGTGCTGCGCTGGATCGCCAGATGCAGCTTGTCACGCTGGCCACGTGACCCGGAAGTGTCTGCGGACAGCGCTGGCTCCCGGCCTATAGAGTGAGATGAGCGCACAACCCTAGAGTCTGGCAAGACTGGCCCGTACGGGCAGGGGTACCTTTACCTTTACCTTACAAAAAAGGGAGGTATGAGGAGGTCCAGGAAACAAGTTAAAGGAAAATAAGCAATTGAAAATTTATGTGTTTTTAAATTTTTTTTTATTCTGTATTTTTGTTATACATCTGTTTTTTCCTTTCTTTTATTTTATTGTAATATCTTAAACAATCTTAATAAATATCTTATTTTTAAAAAAAAGACCACTTCGCCTGCGGTGCCTGGGGCAGGGGCCAACTTTGGTATTGCAGAGGGGAGGGTTAAACACCCACCGAATCTGCAGTCTCTCCCCCCCCCATTGCTCAGCTGATTGGCAGGGAACAACTGATTGGCAGGAGAAAGGAGACTGCAGCCCTCTTGCAGTGGGATGGACGAATGATGAAAGGGGAAATGCATGGCCATCATTAGAGCAAATCAGAATAAAGTTTCTGTGTCACATAACTTTGGCTGATTAGCAAGAGGGAGACACCACGAGTCACATAAAATTGGGCACTGCCTCGCATGTGTCCTGTGGGCAACTGTTTGCCCACCTTTGAACTAGACACAGAAAGGAAGGACGTGCTTTTCGGGGAGTACATGCATATTAACTGGAGAATGTGCATATTACCCAGAGAATGTTCAAAAACCCTTTTCAGATGCATGCATTATATCCAAGGCCTGTTGGAGATTGTGCCTGTTGACTGGATAATGTATAAAATGTTATTGAGATATGCATGATCCTCATTCCTTTTTTGGAGACTATGTACACTGACTGGGAAATGTGCACAATTCCCTCCATGGGGCATGTTAAATGTGCATAACGGCCAGTTGCAGACCCTCCAAGTGTCCCTATTTTCCAGGGACAGTCCCGGATTTACAGAAGCTGTCACAGTTTCTGATTTGATCCTGGAATGTCCTGCTTTTCCTTAGGACATCCCTATTTTCATTAGATAACTGTTGGAGGGTATAGTAGGATGTCCCTATTTGCGTCGGATAAATGTTGGAGGGTATGGAGTTATCCAACCCCAGAGTCATCTGAAGGCAGCCCTGTATAGGGAAGGTTATTTTTAATGTTTAATGTTTTATTATGTTGTTATTTGGGAAGCCACCCAGAGTGGCTGGGGCAACCCAGTCAAGTGAGTGGTGTATAAATAGTACAGTTATTATTATAGAATAGGACATCCCTATTTTCATTGGAGAAATGTTGACTGCTATGCAGTTTTTTATGCACATTAGCAACTTCATAGGCATTGTACCTAACTGTTGTGCTTCATTTAACCTCTCAACTTTGCATGCGAGACAAAACCTCTTAGCAAAATTCAATATATTGTTGAGAAGGAAGAGTGAAGTCTGTTGCACGAGCAGAAGTCTGGCCTGCTCACATGCAGATGGTGTTGGATACTATTATTACCTATTAGAAACAGGCACGTCCAACAGGTAGATCGTGATCTACCGGTAGATCACCGGCTCCTCCCAAAGAAGCTCAACAACTTTGGCTCCCCTAAAAAAAGCTCAACATTTTTGCCCTGCACCCCAAAGAAAAGAAATGGGGCTTACCTCCCCCCTGAAAAAGCTCTACACCTGTGACCTGAAACCCCAAAAAGGGGATAGATCACCACCAGTTTTTAACTATGTGAGTAGATCACAGTCTCCAGTCTCTTGGGAGTTGGCCACCCCTGGATTAGATGATCCTTGGAGTCCCTTCCAACTCTATGATTCTGTTTTCCCCTCCAGGTTGCTAGCATTTTGTGGGAGGGATTCAGAAATTTAGGTTTG
The DNA here is from genome assembly GCF_027172205.1 of Podarcis raffonei. NCBI lineage: Eukaryota > Metazoa > Chordata > Lepidosauria > Squamata > Lacertidae > Podarcis > Podarcis raffonei. The sequence goes on from NC_070616.1 coordinate 16,922,938, forward strand.
TGAAATTAAAGTACAGCTTTCACACCATCACAACTAATTTACTTCTTTTTTAAAAAAAAACCAAACTGGGTTTTTTGTGGTTAGGAAAGTGGTGTACCCCAAGGTGAATGAATGATGAAAGGGGAGGTGCATGGCCACCATGTGAGCAAATCAGAATAAAGTCTCCTTGCCATATAACTTTTGCTTAAACCAGAAAGAATGCTCAGTGCTGAGCAAACATAGTCTAACCTCTCTGTATGTTTTGTGCAAGCAAACCAGCAGGATGAAGGCTCAGTGAACAAGTCACCTGTAGGAGCCCCTTCTTCCAAAGACCTATAGGGTTCATGACTTCCCTCCTTTTCTTGCCCTTTAAATTCTGGCTGCAAGGGAGACAGAAAGTAGAGAAAGCTGCTGCTTGCTTTCTGCAATGCAACGTGCTTCACTTATTTATTCGTCGAGGAAGTGGTTTGGTTTGCAAAGTAGCCAGTTCTTGAAACCATCTTCTCCCTGGCCCCGAGCATCTCCAGCTGAAAAGACCATAAAACCTGCTAAAACAATATTTACAACTGTGTCTGCAATATGTGACTGTGTATTTATAGCCTTGGGTCAATGCTGACAAATAGGGATGCCTAATTATTCCGCCCCCCCAAATGAAAGGAACAACAGGGGAGAGGGAGGGAGGGAGTGGGGAGAGAGAAAGCGGATCATTGCATGCACGCTTGGGGGGGGGGGGGGAGAGAGAGAGAGAGAGAGAACATGCTTCTCTCCACCCCCCTCCCCCGTCTGGTCTGTGGGCAATTGAGCGGCGCTGTAAATTGTTATGTACATACCAGATGTAAGTGAGCATTAAGGGGAAAGTGGGGCGTATTTGGTGGAAGAGGCAAGGCTCGGAGTCTTGAACTGATTTGCCAGCTCGGATCAATCCAGCACCAGGCCCAGGTGGTTCTTGTTGGGATTAGCATGACAAGTTTAGCCCGGCTGCCAAATCAGCTGCAACAGTTTTGGCTGCCTCTGCTCTGCTGCTCCAAACCAAGAACAGAGTGCAGTAGACTCTCCTGCATGGGAGGCTTTTCAGCAGAGGTTGGATATCCATTGGTCAAGGATGCTTTAAGCTGCGATTCCTGCCTTGCAGGGGGGTTGGACTAGATGACCCTCAGGGGTCCCTTCCAACTCTACAATTGTGTGATTAAGAAGGGATGTGTGTGTGTTTGTTTTTTGAAATTGTCTGTTGATGGATTTATTTCGAACCATTTTATGTTCACCCTTCAGGCCTCCCTCCTTCCTTCCCTTCCCTAACGATATGCCTGAGTGTCATTCCTGCATTGCAAAGAGTTCAACTAGGTGACATATTTGCTTCCTTCCAACTCTACAATTCTGTGATTCTATGATCAGGTCTAGGAGAGATTTACAGGGATGAGATGGACAGTGGATGGAAAATGGCAGCCTTACAGAAGTGAAAGGGGTTTCAGAAGGAAGAGCTGAATGTTGCTCAGCTGGTTGCTGTTGGTTTTTTGCTTTTTTTAAAAAATTGTGGTAAGATCTGTCTGTATACTCTGGACCAGCTCTGCACATCTCATGACCTACTGAGCTGATGAATCTAGATTGAGTGGCCCTGCCAGATGGTTGTCAATGTCAAGGCTGCTGCCTTTGCAGTCCCAACAAGACCAGGAGGTTTAAAGAAGTTCTAAAGAGAGCCAGTGTGGTGTAGTGGTTAGGAGCAGTAGTCTCGTAATCTGGGGAACCGGGTTCGCGTCTCCGCTCCTCCACATGCAGCTGCTGGGTGACCTTGGGCCAGTCACACTTCTCTGAAGTCTCTCAGCCCCACTCACCTCACAGAGTGTTTGTTGTGGGGGAGGAAGGGAAAGGAGAATGTTAGCCGCTTTGAGACTCCTTAAAGGGAGTGAAAGGCGGGATATCAAATCCAAACTCTTCTTCTTCTTCTAAAAAGCAGCAGCAACAACAAGAACAGCAACCAGGCCATATTTTTCCACTTATGCATTGTCAAAAAAGAGGAGGCTGTATCCAACCCTATTTGCCCTATTCAGAGTAGACCCATTGGCATTAATAGGCACAGCTAATGTAGGGCCATTAATTTAAGTGGTCTCCTCTGATTAGAAGTTGGATATGGCTCAGGAAACGCATCCCCCCCCCTAAAAAAGTCAAATGATGATACAGATTTGCATACATTCTGCACAGGGGCGCCAACTTCTGCCCCAGGTTGTGGGTGCCCAATGGCACCCATGACATAGTGTGATGTCATGATGTCATGACGTCATGGCATCATGTTACATCAACACGCCGCAGTGGCGCTTCTGAGGACTGGCAGGGCCTCCAACATGATCTCCGAGGCCTTGCGCATCTTCCCCCGTGACTTCCGGGAAGGGCCTCTGACGTGACTTTCAGTAGAAGCCAGAGGTTGCATCAGAGCCCATGCTGTGGACCCACAATTTTTTGTGTGGGTGCCTGGCCCCCTAGGGTCCCCTGTAGTTTGTGCCTATGATTCTGCATATTTAGACCTGGCTCTAGGTGTGGTTGGAGAGTAAGGGGCTGTTGAGAGGTAAGGGATTATTCCTCCTCCATACTAATGAAGCCGTGCTGATGTGAATGGCTTTTGTGCGGTGGAGGTGGAAAGACTTGTGAAAAGCACCACCACAACTTCACTGTGCTTGAAAACGGTAATATGAAACTCCCTGGCTGGAGCTGATGTCCAGAACATCTGGAGGGCAGCAGGTTGGCTAAGGCTGCTCTAAAACATTTTGACTGTCTATTTTTAAGGGTTATCTTTTTTTTGTTTGTCGGTTTGTTCTTCACTTCCTCTGTTTCAGCAGATGTGCTTTGGTATGACATCAGCTGGACGTTGGCTCCCAAATTGCAATCTGGCCAACACTTGATTCAAGGAGTCGTTTCAAAACACAGCTCAAAATTGCTTGGGCGGATTCTTCCTCAGACGGCTCCTTTTGCCCTGAGAGGCATTCAGAAGTTCCAAAGTCAGGCCTGTTATTGTGAAGCAACAATCCCTGACAATGTGAGCCAGCCACCCCCTATATCTGATGGACTTAAGTGGTTCCCAAGTCAGTTGTGCGGAAGTCTTCGCCCCACCCAGGTCTGCAGGCTGCAGATAAAAACTCTGCTGCGCTTTCCTTGATTGCTTAGTCTGAGATGAAAGAGAAGTGAGTTAAGAGTCCCAATCTGAATTATTCCCAGGGCTTTCTCACTTCCCTCTGAGTTCCCTTTAGCTCATCTGCTGCCTCCTGTGTGTAGTGCACTTATTCCACTGGAATATATTCTCTAACCTTCCAAAACTAAAAGCATCATCGGCCACTTATCGCCAGGGATGGAGAAAGCCACCAATTTTGAATTTTCTCAGGCTTCTTATATTTTCAGTCTTCACCTTAGTCCACCCCATTTCCGCATCAGTTGGTAGGCAAAAACTGGCAAGCATTTTTGTGAGTATTTTTTCCTCAATGTGTGCATTTGGCAAACACTTCCCCAGAACGTCACGTCTTTGTGTACATTTGTCTCAACGATATATGTATTTTTGGTGTGCCCAAGCTTTCGCCTAAAATAATGCATTTTGGGACACAGTTTTTTTGGCTGGAGAACTAAACAAGCGTAATAAATAAACTTGCGCTGACAATTCGGAGAAGTGCGAATTTTGAAGGTTAAAAGCAACTGAGTTCACTTACTGGTTCATGAAGTGCACCTTGGGTAGATTGGCAATAAAATGTGAATGGAATAAGAATCTCCCCACACCTTCCATGTGGTTGGTTTCCCTTTGGAATAGCTATATGTAGACAGGAAACATGCATAATATGGCCCAGAGGGCAGAATTCAAAGTTTCAGTTTTGTTTATTTAAATTGAACAGTATATTTCTTTCTCTTATGACAGCCATCAAGTGTTTACGCCTGCAACCAAGTCTCAGAATCCAGATGTTGATGGTGCTGGGATGTGTGGGTACAGTGGTCAGCGAATGGGGGCTTCAGCACCCCAATCAACTCTTTGCCCCTCCCCATCGCTAGCAAAAATAGACTAAATTGTGCCAGTTTTTATAACAAATTTAGATCGCAGGATTCAACCTTCCTGGATGAAGAATGCTTTAGAGCAGGATCTTAATCTTTTGTGAGGTGAACTGTACACAGAGCCAAGGAACTAGGATAACAAGATGTCTAGATTTAGGGCTTGTAAAATTTGGCGTTGCTTTGGAAAACTCTAAGGACCCTTGGGTGGTTTCCTAGAAAGGATTGCTTGCTCTTGGAGATTAGACTATTTTTGCTGTTATTTCGTAATCTACAAAAAATGTACACGCACAGGTGTGTCGCAGTGAGCTGCCACAAAAGGGGGAGAATTATCTGTAGCTCTGGTTGACCAGCTGGTGATATGTTTGCTTCTTCCACCTCATCCAGCACCTTCTACTTGTTTTCTGTATGAATTCTTTCCATACCTCTGTGAGCTCTTAAGGTGTTTTTCCTAGTGACGCCCCGCAATCGTCTCCCTATCCCCGCAGCCATAAAAGTGGCCGTCTTCTGTAGCACCATGCAGCTGTCTTGGGGGGAGGCAGGGGGTTGGGGCATGGTGTTGACAGTCCCAGGAACCTGGGCTATGTTCAGCTTGGCCACAGACAGAGCCCACAGCAATGTGCCAGGAATGCAGATCTACAAAATGGGGGAAAGCTAGAGAGCTGGCTCTCCACCAAGGGCAATGAAAGGCAAGCACAAGGCCCCTCTCTCAAGTTCAGTCTGGCTGGCTTTACAAAGATCAGGACAGGCCATTGTGTTGCAGGGAAGGAACTTGCCTAGGTTGCTTCTAGCCTGACTGGGTGATAGAAGCCTCTTTATCTGCTGCTGTAGATTACTGAAGGAGCCCAGCTGGCAGGGACCCCAAAGGGTCCCTTCTTAAATTTTGATGCCCAAAATTGGACGCAATATTCCAGGTGTGGTCTGACCAAGCAGGATAGAATGGGACTATTACTTCCCTTGATCTGGACACTATACTTCTGTTGATGTAGCCTAGAATAGCATTAGCTTGTTTTGCTGCTGCATCACACTGTTGACTCAAGTTAAGCTTGTGGCCCACCAAGACCCCTAGATCCTTTCCATATGTACTGCTAGTATGCCAGGTGTTCCCCATCTTATATTTGTGCATCTGGTTCTTCCTGCCTAAGAGCAGAATCTTACATCTGTCCCTACTGAAATTCATTTTCTTAGCTTGGGCCCGCTTCTCCAGTCTATAAAGGTCATTTTGAATTCTGATTCAGTCTTCTGCGGCATTAGCCACCCCTCTCAGTTTGGTGCCATCTTCAAATTTGATGAGCATCTTTAATATTTGTTGCTGCATCTCCTTTGAGTATTTGGATGTTTACAAAGTTTGTCCAGGATTTTCAAAATGCTCAACTTGCAGACACTGAGAGTCACCAGTGTTGGGGCTTCCATCATAGCACAGCACACTCTATGCATTAGCATTTTCCAGTATGATGTGAATCTTCTGCCATAAGCAGCCTTCTGCATATGAAGCCATGCCAAACAAAAGGGCTGCTACTGTCATGGGGCCTGATTGACCAAACTGCCTCCACCAAGTGGTTTTTCATATATCTCAGCCCTCAGTCAGGATGGGCTAAACTGTTGATTTTGGGTTCTTTCAGTTTCTCATTCTTCCAATCTCAAATTGCAAATTTGCAGTTTCAATTTCCAATCTTTCAGTTTGGGGGGGCGGGGAACACACACTACACCAACATTTAGGTGTAGATTTCTTCTAATTTCACATATTTTTGCAAGCTGTTTCCCCTGATAAAATGCTGTGGGGTTTGTTTGTTTTTTTGCTATTTTGACTAATATAAATGATACTGATGGTGATGATAGCAACAACAGCAGCAACAACAATTTAATTTAATTTAATTTTTTGTACCCTGTCCATCTGTCTGGGTTTCCCCAGCATATTTTAATACATATGATTTGGTTAGAGAAGTGCACCAGATTCAGAGAACTGCAGATTTTGTAGGACAGCTGTCTTTTACTTCGCATATTGTTTTGGAAAGTGTGATTTAGGGAGGTTTGCATTAAAATCTGAGCGTAACTGGATTTCACCCTCACTCTGAGCTCTTAGCTATTTCAACTCCAGAACCCTCTCCAGAAAAAGGGGAGGCAGTAGACTGTTGGTGAATCTTTTGCTCCTGGTTCCAGTAAGTTCCAGTTAAGAGCAAGAGCCCATGAGTTTCACTTAACAGTTGGGTGGAGGTGCAAAATATCTGATTCAATCTGCAACTCTGAGGCAAACGCTAGTTTCAGGTAAAGCCTGCCTGGGCAGCTGCTTGCCAGCTCAAAGAGGGAGCATAACTTGAGTTTCTAGTCTAGTTTTGACAACCATTTTTAATTTTGGGTTTCTTCTCTTTGGCATCCAGGAGGCCCTCTCCGTGGTGAGTGAAGATCAGTCCCTCTTTGATTCCACCTACGGCGCTGCTGCTCACCTCCCCAAAGCAGACATGACAGCCTCAGGGAACCCCGATTATGGCCAGCCGCACAAAATCAACCCTTTGCCTCCTCAGCAGGAGTGGATCAACCAGCCAGTCCGAGTCAACGTCAAGAGGGAGTACGAGCATATGAATGGATCCAGGTGAGGAGGGACAAAAGGCTGTGCTGTTTTTCTAGAAAAAGAGGTGCCGGAACTCACCATTAACACAAACCTTGTTTTCTTATAATGGCAATGGTGCTCACCTGACAGAACTGCAAAAAAGCCCTGACAAAATGTGTGAACAGGATGCCTTGGTGCCAGCTTGGGATCCTTTGTGGGGAAGCTCAGAAAGGCACATAGAGGAGATCCTCACCTCTGGAGTTCAGGTTGCACTCTCCTACTGCAGGGCCAACAGTCTTTTTTTCCCCTCCTGAGGTGAAATGGGAAAGTGAAACCCTGCACACACCCACACCCACACACCCTTGCCAGCCTCGCTGCTTACTGGAGTTGTGTAGCTGTGGCTTCCAGGTTCTGGCAAAATCTCTGCAAGATCTCTCAGAGACCTCATGCGGCCTTCACAAACTCTGGTAAAATTGCATGAGGCCTTCGCAAGATTTCACAGGACTCTTGTGAGATCTTGCTGGAACCTGGAAACCGTCGCTAATTCTCCTCACTTCTCCAGCAGAGTGTGGGGGGGGGTCTTCCCCTACATCCAAGTAACCGATGCCAATCCCCCCCTCCTGAAATAGAATTTGGTTCTAGATAAGAGCTTCTGGCAACTGGCCATAATGTGGAAGGAAAAAAGGGAGAGCTGTTGCATGAAATTCCAGCACACACTGAAAAATAGGGAAGGGGAACTTGCCCTCCCGCAATGCTGTTGCTGGTCTACAGCTCTCATCATCCTTGGCCACTGGTTTTCAGACTCCAGGATAAGGGTTTAGGGTTGTCACTTTGTGGTCCAGAGGTGCTACATACATATACAGTGGTACCTTGGGTTATGTATGCTTCAGGTTACATACGCTTCAGGTTACAGACTCCGCTAACCCAGAAATAATACCTCAGGTTAAGAACTTTGCTGCAGGATGAGAACAGAAAGTGGTGCTTCAGGTTAAGAACAGTTTCAGGTTAAGAACAGACCTCCGGAATGAATTAAGTACGTAACCAGAGGTACCACTGTACAGGACAGCTGCCTCTAGATATGCCAGGGGCATCAGAGCTGTGTCCCCTCTGCACCACAACCTGGAAACTCAGCACCAGAGAACAAAATTGTGCTGTGACCTGCAAATTGCAGTGTGCTTCTTTGTAGAGCACAATTTCTCTCTTCTCCCCAGTAGTTTTGGCAAACTGGCCTTTACACCCCATAGAATCGTAGAGTTGGAAGGGATCTCCAAGGATCATCCAGCAATTCAGGAACCACAGCTAAAGAATCCCAGACCGATGGCCATGCAACCTCTTCTTAAAAACCTCCAATGAATGAGAGCCTGACACCTTCCGCCTTTGTGATCCTTGCCAGTCCCAATGCAAATACAGACAAATGGAGCCAGCAACTGTCAGGCCATAGGTCACCCTTTCGTACGCTTTTCTTCAGAGGGGCTACAAATGGGCATCTTAGCTGTGGTGTGGTTTTGCCCTGATGGCCCTTTTCATCCCATGATCAGCAACGGGTGAAACTCGCCGCTGGCTTGCTGTTTAGCCTCCCTTGTGATCTTCTTTCCTGCGCCTGAAATGAGGAAATTCAGAAGCAGCGCCTAGAGGCAGATAAACAGAATTGGTGGCTCATTCCAAGGAATCTTGTGCTCCAAAAGAAATGGGGACAATATGTCAGACTCCATGAGCCAAGGCAATTTGAATTATTATCCTTCCAACGAGAACCGGATAAATATTTTCTAGTGCCTGAGTCTGTGCTGGATTAGCAGCTTTTTTTTTTTTTTTGCAAACAGGACAACTCTGTAAGAATAATGCCTGGTGCTTTGATTTTAAGGTTGCTATAGGATTATGGAACTATCTGGGTGGGAATCTTAACCCCGACACCTTAGAGACAGCAATGTTAATTCTGAGCTCTGCTGGCAGACTCCATATGCCTGTCCCTGGGATATTTTCTTTATTGAAACAATTTTTTTATCGTTGTTTTCAATAACCACAACAAGCAAACAAACAAAAACCAGACAGTAGGAATGTCAACCTTTATCATTCAAAAATAGGAATTAATAAAAGATTCCCAAGAGCAATCTTCAGCTCCAGCGGTTCTCAAACTCCTCCTACCTCCACAGACCACTGTGGATGGTTTTGGCGAATCACATAACAATTTTTCTGCCTGTTGTAGCCATAGTAATGCACCGTGCTAGGTGTTGTATGCTTTTAAATTATATTTAAATAACTTATTTTATTTCTTATGTACTGTTGTATCATATTACATTTCATTTAATTCACCAAATTTATATACTGCTGAATTTACTCTGTTGTTGTTAACTTTTTAATAGGCTTACAATAATTTTCCAAATATTCCATAAACATTTCCAATCTTCTTTAAATGTTTTTTCCCCATCTTGGTTTCTTATTCTGTTGGTCAATCTTGCCATTTCTACATATTCTATCCATTTCATCTGCCATTCTTCCTTTGTTGGTATTATAATGGAAGACCATTTCAGACCAGGGTCTCAAAATTACCTCATGGGTTAAGTCTAACAGCTGCCCACCACTGAACTGGGGGAGCACCAGGGGTCATATCAAAGTTAAGAAAAACATCAGAGAGGGTGGGGGGAAAATCCAGCACACAATTGCACCCACCTCCAATTCCTCACTTCTGTATTTCACCTTGTAAAAATACTCCATTGGGTGGAGTTTGTGACTTTCAGAAAGTGCCCTTCTCCACGTGTAATCATGGTTTATCTGCCCAGGAAAACAGAGTGTGTGTCTGTGTGCATGTGTGTGTGTAAACCAGCACAGAAAGTCCTCAGACAAGGGGAGGGGGACCCGGTTTAAGCAGCCCTTTAAAATCTGCAGTGGCCTTGATTTATCCCAATGGCCTCCTCGCTGCACTCATCTTGGCTCCTTCACATCAGGGCCCAGAATACTTACCTTTCTCCCTGGCTTAATTCATCGATAATGCCAAACTGATCCAAAGAGAAACGCCTGCTTATCAACCGCAGCCGTGAAAGAAACAGAGGCTTCAGATGCCTCCTCTCATTGTTATCTTGGCTATTCTGATTTCTCTTCCTTTAGTCCGCAGGAGATGGCAGGTCCTTGGAAAGCGGGGCAAATTGTCCCCATCTTTGGGTGGAGGTGGGGAGACGCAGAAGGCCAGTTGGAATCGTTGTGACATTTCCTCCTTTTGCAAATGCAAGGGGAGAGTTTGAGGCTCGAGACTCGGTCATCTTTGTATATAGCCTGAGTCCCCTCGTTGGCAAAGTAGCTGGTGTCCTTGGCATCGTGCCAGGCAGAAGGGCCTTGCCCCGCCTCCCCACAAATAATGCTGACATCCAGTGGCGTAGCGTGGGGGTGCAGGGGGGGCCGGCCGCACCGGGCGCAACATCTGGGGGTTAGGGCAAATCCACGGGTTAGGGGGCGCAAATTACTTTCCTTGCCCCGGGTGCTGACAACCCACGCTACGCCACTGCTGACATCCCATGTTTGTGGTTTTCAGGGTCCGCCTCCACCCCGTTCATCTGTTTCTTGTACCCCGCAGTTGTTTGGCAGAGCTGTGACTCTTGGGTTCTGAATAATAAACACGGTCTCTCTCTCTCTCTCTCTCTCTCTCTCTCTCTCTCTTTTTCTTTCTTTCTTTCTTTTTGCCTCTCCCTCTCCCTCAGCTTTACAGGGCTCCAGCTGCCTCCCAAGAAAGCAGCATTTACTCTCTTCTTCACCTGGGCAAATCCAGTGCTCCCCCCCAAAAAAAAATGTTTAGGGGTACTCTCATTTTGATTCAAGAAAATTACCATTTTATAGTTCAAATCAGGAAAAACAAATACAGTAAATGGACAAAAGTACAAAGATTCACAAAATGTTTAGGGGTTTGCGCCCCCTGCATCCCCCCCAGAAAAAAAAAGCACTGGGCAAATCTGTCCCTTTCACTTGCTCTCTGGATCTGCCTTTCTGTCAATCAGTTCTCTACATTTCCACACAAGTTTGCAATTTCTTTTTTAAAGCCTTTGTGAAAATTCATCCTCATTCCCCTAATTTTCTTTTTTGCAAAGCTATCTCCCCAAATGCGATCCATTTTGCGATGCTCTGTTTCATGAACAGGTCCATTTTAATGCACGTTTTACCCCAGTAAATGCATTTTCGTGCTCCTTGCTTGCAAAATTCAGAATAGTGAGAATTTTCGTGGCTAGTAGTTCTTGGTAGTCCTTTCCTTCTCCAGGAATCCATCTACAAAGCCCTGTGAACTTAGATGGTGGGAAGGCCCATAGCACATGATCTTTATCCAGTTCTTTATATCTCTACCTGGACTGGAAGAACTGCAGGCCACTGTAGACAATGCTGAGCTAGAAGCCCCAGTAGACTGACCTGATATGAGATCCTTTGGAAACCTTAGGTGGCTTTTAAACAAAATAATTGAGACAACTGCCATTCTCATATTCATCAGAGAGACCATACGTGGCTTTCTCTATCCTCAGTGAGTCAATGCTCATAGCACTGTGACCATTTGCTGCTCTCCAACATGTCCCATTGAGTGTTTATCGCATTCAGATCTCCCCTTCCCACTGTGAGAAACACCAGGGTAGTCACAGCATGGTTGCTACCTAAGAGTCTCAGCTTCTGGGCCCCTCCTAGATTGCTGAAGAAGTTGCTGTCCCGATGTTGGACTTCAACTCCCATCATCCTTTGGTCTGTTTGGTTGGGACCAGTGCTTTTTTTCCCCTGGGGGGGGACGCATACCCCTAAACATTTTGTGAATCTATGTTTGGCCTCATTGAGGGGCAGTATTTCAATATGAGTAGGAAAATGAGTACCCCTAAACATATTTTTTTTAAGAAAAAAAGCACTGGTTGGGACTGAATCGTAAGCCAATGATATCCAGAGGACCACAGCATCAACCCCTCAGCCTTGTAGCACCAGACATCTGAACCTGAAACCCTGACAGCAGTTTCTGCTCTCTGATGTTGTCCCATCTTATACATCTGCTGGCAGCCCAAACACTACTTTGGAGAAGGCAGTAATCCCTCCAGAGAAACTCTGTAGCATGCCAAAGATTTTGCACTCCAAATACTTGCAGCTTTTAACACCTGACACTGAGAATTTCTGCTGCCAGTGAGAAATGGTCTGGCCTTCTCTCTCTCCCCCCCCCCTTTCTCTCTCTCTCTCTTTCTCTCTCTCTCTCCAAGGCTTGTCTGCCCTGCAGTTCCTCAACACCCCCCCAACTGCCACGGGGACATTAAAACTCCAGCAATTTGCCTCTCCAAAGACTGACTTTGGTTCAGTGCCTGGAAAAACAGTAGGCGAAATAGTGCAACTTTAAATTCTAACATGTGTAAGTTATACATCTTATTTCCATTTCCAAGCAGCCTTTCTCCCCAGAAAGACATGAGGAAAAAATTACCATCCGCCTCGAGAATATCTCAGCGGAACGTTTATCTCCTAGCCACGATAACTATGCTAGAGTAATTCTGCCTCTGCGCCTTAACAAACAAATTTAATGTTCTCAATTGGAAAATCCTTCAGGCTTGTTCACCAGATGGGAATCCAGCACAGAGATGTAAGGCTTCCCTTTTCAGTGAATGGGGGCAATTATTTCAACGCTGGATTTTGTGTGTGTGAATGTGAGAGGTGTGTGTGTGTGAATGTGGGAGGTGGTTGTGCGTGTGTGTGTGTGTGAATGTGAGAGGTGGTTAGTTCAGATGACACACACATACACACCCTGAAATAATAGATGATGTATAATGTCCACTGTGCCATGTGGGCAAGCTCTGCTTTCCATGGGTAACACAGGCCGTGACCACATCCCCTGCCCTCCATGGGTGTGGCTGGCATGTAAAAGGAACATGGAAGGAAGACCCTTGGTCCATCTAGCTCTTTGTTGAGACATTGATAGTCAGCAGCTCTCCAGGGTTTCAGGTGAATGATGTTCCCACTCGCACCTGAGTTGCCTCCACTGGAGATGATGCCTGGGACCTTTTGCATACAAAACAGATGCTCTAACCACTGAGCTACAGCCTTTCCCTTTATACTTGGTCTACACTGATCATGGTCCTCAGTCGTTTCAGGTGGGAGTTGCTTTAATGTCCCATGGTGGGCAGGTCTGTGGGTCATCATGGCTGCCCAGGGCTTTCCTAACATATTTTTGCTGCCCCACTTTCCCTCCTTGGCACAAGAAGCCCTCTTTCCTCTGGCATTGCAGGGGGCTGACCCATTGGATCACTTCCAGCTCTACTGTTCTGTGCAGTTGCACTGGAGCTGACGATTGCCTGGTACTGATCCGCCCCCTGTGTTTGCATTTCAGGGAGTCCCCGGTGGATTGCAGCGTCAGCAAATGCAACAAGCTGGTTGGTGCCGGGACCGAATCCAACCCCTTAAATTATGGCACCTACATGGATGAGAAGAACGGACCTCCTCCCCCCAACATGACAACCAATGAGAGGAGAGTCATTGTGCCAGCAGGTAGGGGCTCAACAGTTTCTGGGACACTGACACCCATCTGCGTAGCCCAAATTTGGTTTTGGTCCTAACACGAAGTCTTTCATCAGAGAAATGAACAGGAATACTCTAGGCCTTCAATGAAGGGTGGCTATTGTGGTTGCTCCTGAACGCTCCATTTGGGGTCAGTGATGAATCCAAACACCATGGCAAGATGGCAAGTTGAGGATGCATGAATTGCCTTGATGATTTGGTCCAAACTTGGGGAACCTGTGCCCTTGCCCTGCCCCCAGATGCTGTTGGACTCCCATCAGTCCCAGTCAATATGGCTGATGGGCAGGTTTGACGGGAGCTCTAGTCCTGGAGGGCCACAGGCTCCTCATCCCTGACCCAAAGCCTTGCCACAGCAGTTCATGCACTTGAATTACTTCAAGGCTGGATTACTGCAGCACACTCTATTCAGGGCTTCCCTCGCGCTTCATCCAGAAGCTGCAGTTGGTGCAGAATGAACGATTGCTGCCAGGTGTAAGGGCTTGCCAGCATATAACACCTTGTGCTCAGAGATCTGCACCAGTTGCCAATTTGCTGCCAGGTCAAGTTCAAGGTTCTGCTATTGGTTAGAAAGCCCTAAACAACTTGGAACCTATGAGATCACCTTACCCCACATGTGCCCACTTGCTGAATTGGCACTACTACATGTGCCACATAATACTCGTTCCTCATTTGTAAGAACTTGGTTGTTTAGTGTGGCAGCATCTGTGCTGTGGAACTCCCTGCCTCTTGACGTAAGGCAGGCACCGCCACTGTACTCTTTTTGGCACCTGCTAAAAACATTCTTGTTGAGATAAGACTGTCTGGATGCTTAGAAATGCTAAGGTGGATTTTAACCTGTTTTAGTATTTTAACATTTTGTATGTTTCAACTTTTCTCGGTAAGCAAGGATGGTCATGCGAGGACTGTTCCAAGGAGACGGTTCAAGTGCACATGTTTTTGCTTATACGCACCAATCCTGGTTCATAACCCCCATGCAAGATGCTATCGTGCTGTAATTACAATTGCAAGAGTTCACCTGGGGACGGAATCTGGAAGAGTGGAGAAGGAAAGTAAAGGGCATGCAGAATATATTCTGCTATGACTCTTTTCCCGAAGGGGACCCCTGCGTGTCTAGATAAGAGTCATGAGAGAAATAGCACAGGATGCGGATAAAGAGGCAGACATGCAGTGATAGGTACCTCTGTAAAAACAGCTTCAGACCCTGATATATTGCTCCCTAAGGAGAGGCACAGGGGTGTTGTTTTTAAAGTAGAAACTTTATAGTTAGATTTACTTTATTTTATAGTTAACTGTGGTTCATGGTAACTATGGTTAGCTTTAAATAACCCCAACCATGGTTTATGGAGCCGGCTTGTTTCAACCGAGCATGCTTCTGAACTCCTCAGCTGTGTGGAAGGAAGAGAGGAGGGAGCAAATCTAGGAGCCTGGGGAAATCTAGGATCATGGGATCTTCCACTAAACCATGGTCTGGCATTCCAACCAAACATGGCTACAGCAGATTCTGCAGAGTGAATGGTTTTGGAGGAAGAAGCCATGGCTCAGTGGTAGAGCATGTGCACTGCAGTCTGAAGCGCCTAGGTTCCCTCCCTGCCATTTCCAGTTAAAAGAAACAGGTGGCAGAATGAGATGTGGGAAAGATCTCTTCCTAGAGAGCTGCTGGTGGTCAGAGTAGGCAACCCTGGGTTTGTGTGTGCACAAATGTGTCTGCACTTAAGGCAGCTTTCTGATCTTGCTATATCAGAGTCCAATAAAGTTGGCATAAGGTAAAGGTAAGGGGACCCCTGACCATTAGGTCCAGTCGTGGCTGACTCTGGGGTTGCGGCACTCATCTCGCTTTATTGGCCGAGGGAGCCAGCGTACAGCTTCCGGGTCATGTGGCCAGCATGACTAAGCCGCTTCTGGTGAAACCAGAGCAGCGCACGGAAATGCCATTTACCTTCCCGCTGGAGTGGTACCTATTTATCTACTTGCACTTTGACGTGCTTTCGAACTGCTAGGTTGGCAGGAGCAGGGACCGAGCAATGGGAGCTCACCCCGTCACGGGAATTCGAACTGCCAATCTTTGGATCGACAAGTCCTAGGCTCTGTGGTTTAACCCACAGCGCCACCCGCTTCCCTAAAGTTGGCATAAGGCCAGCCTAATGTAGTTGGTAGCCTAAACTCCTCCAGCCTGCACCAGCCAAGCGTGGAATTGCCCTATCAGTTCCTAGAATCGCCACTGGCGGTTAGCATTCTGTATGTCAGTCCTTGGCAGCAATGTGTCGTTGTGGACGGAATCCATCATTCTTCCTGCCCTCCACCTCCTGTGTTGACTCTGCAGGGCTAGCGTGGCAAGGGAAGGGTGAGTGGGCGGGGGAGAGTTTGTTTTTGTCAGCAGGGTCTGGAAATATGACTCAGACCGAGGAAGCCAGCTTGTCTGAGCAAGGAGAGGTCATTTTCACAGAATTTACTACTTTCTGGAGCGCAGTAAGGAACATCCGTCCAAAAATTTTAATAACCCATCTGTACGAGATTTGCAACGGGCCGCAAGGAGGACCAAATGTGCTGGCCTGCCTGTTTGTAGCTGCTTTGCAACTGGAGACCTGCAGGAGTAGCTGAAGTGGGGTGGGGTGGGGAGTAAGACCTCCTGCTCTTCAGAAAACAGAGGTGCTGTGATGGGGTCCGCGTGGTGCCTGCAGTGATTTGTTGAGTGGTGGGATCAATTCCTGCCGATTTGGCTTCTGACACAAGCACCCACAGCTAATGCAGAATTGAGCTCTGCCCTCCCATCTGCTGATGTCACAAGTATGTCCGCTGAGTGACAGGTGAGCGTGGCTTGGGGAAAAGGTCATCGGAGACCAAATTGGGACCCCTGACCGGCCAAGGTTAGCCCACTGGCCCGTCTGTAGCAAGAGAGAGAGACGAAGGCAGAGGCAACCCTCTTAGTCCCACTGAAGTCTTACTGATGGAAAAATTTCTCATCTAGCTCAGTTGGTAGAGCACAAGACTCTTAATCTCAGCGTCACGGGTTTGAGCCCCACGTTGAGCAAAATATTCCTGCATTGCAGGGGGTTGGGGTAGATGACTCTTGTGATCCCTTCCAGCTCTACAAATTCTACAATGCTATGATTCTAATCTCTTCAGTATCTGAAATGGATGGCTCATCGATAGGAATAACACAACCCCCAACAATCTTTCGGTGCTTGTTTGCGTTTTCAAGTGCCCAGAGCCCTCCCACTTCCTTTTTTTAAGTTGCAATCCTTACAACAACCCTGTAAAGTAGGTCAGTGTCATTATCCTGAATATCGCAAACAGGGAAGATTGAAGCTGAGAGGGAGTGCCTTTCCTAAAGCCAAGTGGTGAGTTCGTGGCAGAGGTGGGATTTGCACTGTGGACTTTCCCAACGCATAGCTCAGTCTCACAATCACACAGGGAAAATGTCCTTAGCTACCTGTACATTGACGGAGCAGGAAAGCTATAGGGGGGAGTGATTCCTGGCAATCCCCCCCCCCAATGACTTTGGACTACAACTCCAAGAATCCCTGTTCATAGGCCATGCTGGGTGGGGCCAATGGGAACTGGAGTCCAGCAGAATCCAGAGACCTTCACAGATTGTTCATGCCTGCCCTAAACAATCTGGCCCAACTTACCTGCAGAACTGTTTTCACTCCTGTGATCTACTGTGACCAACATAAGAACAACGGTGCACAGAGAAATGTTCTCAGTGGCTGCTCCTCAGCTTCAGAATTTTCTTCCCCTGGAGACTCTCCAAAGCCAGAGCCTGTGCATCTTTGGAAGTGGTGGTTTTATTCAAGCCGGTAGCCTGGATGTGATTGTTATTTCAGTTTTTTACAGCAAAGCATAATTGCAGGTTTTACAGCAATTAAATGGTACATAAATTTTATTGAATCAATAATACAGTGGTACCTCGGGTTACATATGCTTCAGGTTACAGACACTTCAGGTTACAGGCTCCACTAACCCAGAAATAGTACCTCGGGTTAAGAACTTTGCTTCAGGATGAGAACAGAAATCGTGTGGCGGCAGCGGGAGGCCCCATTAGCTAAAGTGGTGCTTCAGGTTAACAACAGTTTCAGGTTAAGAACGGACCTCCGGAATGAATTAAGTTCTTAACCCGTGGTACCACTGTAAACACATTGGCATATAATCCACTCTGAACATTTGGAATCTCAGAGGCTATACACATTGTTGCCATTGTTGCGGGAAGTAGGATAACAGTTTTACTGTTGCTCTAAAGCAGGGGTGGGGGGCGTTTTTTTGGTCCTCTGGAAGTTAGTGAGCCACAACTCCCATAAGCCCCTGCAAGCATGGCCAACAACCTGAGATGATGGACACTGTAGTTCAATGACTTCTGGAGGGCCAGAAGTCCCCCATACCTGTTGTAAAAGAAAAACCTTGATGACTCTTGCTTTATCAGTATCCCCTCCTGCTTCCTTCTGGCAGACCCCACATTATGGACCCAGGAGCATGTCCGCCAGTGGCTCGAGTGGGCTATCAAGGAGTACGGCTTGATGGAGATCGACACCAACCTCTTCCAGAACATGGACGGGAAGGAGCTCTGCAAGATGAACAAGGAGGATTTCCTCCGGACCACATCTCTCTACAACACGGAAGTTCTGCTGTCTCACCTCAGCTACCTCAGGGAAAGTAAGTGACTGCTCTGTTCTGCCTTCTTCTTTCTCGGAGGCCTGCCTGGCACGTCAAACAAAGAGTAGGTTCTTTTGGCCAAGAGCTGAAGTGAGAAGGGTAGCTGGGAGGAGAAAAGGAAAGAGGTTGAAAGGAGGCCAGGGTCAACAGCAAGAGCCAGTGTGGCACAATGGTTAGAGTGTTGGGCTAGGACCTAGGAGAGCAGAGTTCGAATCCCCACTCAGCTGTGAAGTTCACTGGGTGACCTTGGGCCACCCACTCGCTCCCTTGCAGGGTTGCTGTGAGGATGAAAATGGGGAGGAAGAGAACCATGTGCCTCTCTTTGAGATCCTTGGAAAATAAAGGTGGTATATAAATTAAAGAAAGAAAGAAATAGAACAAGAAATGCAAGAAAACAGTGTCCTTCCCGATGTTTCTGGACTCCAACTCCCATCATTCCTGGCCCATGGCCCTGCTTGCTGGGGCTGATGGGATTTGGAGTCCAGGAACATCTGGACGGCCAAAGTCTCTCCATGCCTGAAGCAAAATCTCCCAAGCTGTACTTGTTCTGCCTGGTCTTTTCTTGTACCCGCTCTCAGAGGTAGATTTAGGGCAGCACAACTGGTTCCACTACTCGGCACTGAGCCAAGGGGGCATTGCAACTAAGACATAGTAGTGAATTGAGCAGAAAGGAAGGGGAGAGGTGGTGGGGCACTGAATTTTGGCCTCACATAGGGCACCTCTGAAGTTTGAAAGTCCAAAGTCCACCCCTGAGGCTCCTATCACAAAAACCTAGCTGGCGTTGTGGAAGAGCAGATCCACCGGGTTTCCTCTGAAAATGCAGATCAATGAATTGCTTATTTGTTTAGCTCTGTTATCTCGCTGAGAACAACTTTTTAAAACACCAAGCCGCAGACATTTTGTCTGACTGAAAAAAGGTGTCTCCAATTAACTGATGGAAAGATTAAGTAGTTATAGAAGCTCTGTCTCTGTGCAAGCGATATAGAGTGAAGTGTGTGGGAAGCCTCTCCTTAAGGGCACAGCACATATGACACTTATGGGGGCCAATGGGAACTTTGTCCCCCATTGCTAATTGCAGCACAGGGTAGGTTTTTTTTTCTATTAGGGTTGCAGTTGGGGAGGGAAGGTTCACATGTTGCCCCCACGCACGGTGTAATCCAAATGGAAATCCATGGGGTGTGTGTGCCTAGGATGTTGTAGTTTTTTAATCACCTGATTGGCTGCAAGTCCCATGGCTGGTTTAATGTTTAGTTAGGCTTGCATGCAGATGTATGTCATAATAAAGAGCTAGAGCAGAATGCCTATATGCATGTGAACTCAGAAATGAGATCCGTGCAAATCTGTTTTGTATGGGGGGAGTGCAAAAGAGGAACCAAAGGGTTTGCATTTCTGCTTTCTGTACACCTGGAATTTGTAAGATCCAGTCATGAAGACTTGTATCCAATACAGAACAGATTTGCTGAATTTTACTGGCATGGCTAGCTTAGGTCCATTCATTTCAGTGGGTCTACTCTGTGTAGACGTTAGTTGGTTCCCAATTCCAGGGTTCAACCAGCCTCTCAATGAGTGAACCCATCAATTTTTTTTTTCCAGTGCAACCCAAAGCCAAACAGATTTGCCAGCAACCTCCAGTTCAGCAGCCTCCCACTCTTATCTGCCTCAAAATGTGGTTTCCTGGAGTGCAGCAACTTTGAGGACGTAATGCTCAGCACTACCACATTCTGAAGCTTCTTTCCGCCCACATCTGACTTGGCAACTAGAAGAGTTGCGCTGATCAACATCACTTTCTTGGTGTTTTCTTCCTGTCACAGTGCAGTGACCTGCATTCAACCACCATAGAATTGTAGAGTTGGAAGAGACCCAAAGGGTCATCTAATTCAACCCCATACAATGGGGGAGTCACAGCTAAAGAATCCCTGTCAGACAGCCATCCAGCCTCTCTCTAAAACAGTGGTTCTCAACCTGTGGGTCCCCAGATGTTGTTGGACAACAACTCCCATCATCCCTGAGCTCTGGCTTTGCTAGCTAGGGGTGATGGGAACTGTAGTTCAACATCTGGGGACCCACAGGTTGAGAAAGGCTGCTGTAAAAGCCTCCAATGAAGGAGAGTCCATCGTTTTCCAAGGTCATCCATTCCATTATTGGAAGGCTCTTACTATCAGAAAGTTCTTCCTGATGTTTGGTTGGAATCTCCTTTCTTGTAACTTGAATCCATTGGTTTGGATCTTCTCTTCTGGAGAAGCAGAAAACAAGCTTCTTCCGTCTTCTGTGTGACAACCCTTCAGATATTTGAAGATGGCTCTCATATCACTTCTCAGTCTTCTCTTCTTCAAGCTAAGCATCCCCAACTCCCTCCTCCGCTCCTCTTCAGGCTTGGTTTCCAGACCCTTGATCATCTTGGTTGCCTTCCTCTGCACACTTTTCAGCTTGATTGCTGTGGTCAACGACTTGCACGAGCCTGCCTCCCTGGGCACCTGATCTGTTTTGCACACTGACTCCATGAGATGGGGCTGCGATCCTCTGCGCTGCTTTCTTGCTGTTGCCATCTCTGCCTGTAATTGTGGGTGGGAAGAGGTGTGGGCTTTGAGGGAGATAGGGCAAAGCCTTGTTCTCATTAAAGCGTGTTCATAGGCCAAGCCAGGCTACTGGACATGACTCCTTTCCAAACAGCTGTTCCTGTGCCTGCTTCACGACAGTCTGGTTTCTGGATTTCTGGGCAACTCCCTTGTGGCGTCATGCCTTTGAAGGGAATTTATTGTTTTTCCAGACTTAATTTCCACTGGATGTTTTGCGCTGCATCTCTGAACCAAGAAGGGCGCTCGAGGAGATGGCTCCTTACTTCCCCACAACAGAGGGACATTGGGGGCACTTTAATCCACTGCAGTGAGTGAGGAACACTTTGCAGAGAGCAGTGGAGCAGCTGGGGAATTTTAGACTCTGGGTTTAATGGTTCTCCGGATGGTCACTTGCTTAAAAGTAGGGCAAGCCAGCCCTATGGTAGCTGACTGGGGTCCTGGGCCAGAGTCCTGCCCTGAAGGCACCAGGGTAAGAATTGCAGACAAGCAGCTTACAGGGGGATCAACCTCATCCTTTTTCAGTCTCTAGAGACTCAGCAAGTGGTGAGGTGGGAGATCTGGTTCACTTGTCATCTAAAGGTAAAACTAACACATTTGCGCTTTCTGAATTGAAACACCATGGGTGGGGGACCTTTTCTGCCCAGCAGGACAGATCCTTTCCTCCTTACCCTTAGAGGCCCAAATCTGACAGATGAGCTGGGTCACCCACCTGTCAGTTGCCCGATAACATAGTAACATCAGGTGATGCTGTGCTTTGAAGCCCCCAACTGCTGGGGCTACAAAGCATAGCATAGGGATTTGCAACACACACACACACACACACACACACTTGTTGTTCTTTAGTCATTTAGTCGTGTCCGACTCTTTGTGACCCCATGGACCAAAGCACGCCAGGCACTTCTATCTTCCACTGCCTCCTGCAGTTTGGTCAAACTCATGCTGGTAGCTTCGAGAACACTGTCCAACCATCTTGTCCTCTGTTGTCCCCTTCTCCTTCTGCCCTCCATCTTTCCCAACATAAGGGTCTTTTCCAGGGAGTCTTCTCTTCTCATGAGGTGGCCAAAGTATTGGAGCCTTAGCTTCAGGATCTGTCCTTCCAGTGAGCACTCAGGGCTGATTTCCTTAAGAATGGATAGGTTTGATCTTCTTGCAGTCCATGGGACTCTCAAGAGTGTCCTCCAGCACCATAATTCAAAAGCATCAATTTTTCGGCGATCAGCCTTCTTTATGGTCCAGCTCTCACTTTCATACATCACTAACACACACTCCATGGACAAAGACAACACACACACACACCTCTAAATGTCTGGGTAGTGGAGGTTTAAAAGGCAGCATGCGGTTGTTTGCAAAAGGACTTTCAAGCAGCCCTGCACTCTGCAGCCAAATGATTTATCAGCTTTCCGTGGTACAATGTGAAATTTCCTAGTGGTCTTAAGTACTCTGCTTCTTTGTTGCGTTTGGACTTCTGTCGTTTTTATTGTATTCCTTTGTTTAACTTACTCTGATAAAAATGATAAAATGAATAATAACCTGGAATTAGCAGTGAGGGCTTGCCATCCCGCCACGAGCCCTTTAGAATGTAAAAGTTGTCAGTTAAGGATTCCAGGTCTGGTATTTCTGCTGGTCTCAGTGCCCTTAAAGTCTTGATGTCTGCTTCATTCTTGCTCCCCTGCCCCCCCCTGCACACATTCCCCTCCTTTTTTCATTTAAGCATCTTAATAGGAAACACATTTTTCTTCCTTTTCTGGTGTTCCCAACTAGAAACCTCAGACTGCCGGGCAAAGGTGAGAACTCTCAGCTATAAACCTGGGGCGACTCTTTCCCTTTTGACGGCCACAACTTGTGCTTTTCAGCAGAGAGTGGCCCTTGTTTTATCTGACAAGTTCACTTAGACGGGAATTCCCCCTCTCCCTCGCCAGCCCCACTCCCTGCCCCACCGTCTGCAACTTCAGCCATGTAGGCTGTCTGTCTGATCGCTGGGTCTTGGGGCACTGAGCTGGCTGGCTGGCTGGCTGATGCTGGTCGTACTGAACATCAAAATCTGGATCCGTTTCCAACCAGAAGCCAGAAAATGTGTCAGGCATGAATTAGTTCCCTCGCTGAGATATTTGAGAGGAACAAATTAAAAGCGAAACGAAACACCAACTGAAAACCCAGGATAAAGGGGTGGGTGAGAAGCTTGGTTTGGTTTGTATTTTAATGTGAACCAACCTAAATAAATCACACATTCTCGGCAAACCAAAACGCAGCAGTTCCTTGGAATTTGCACCTCTCTGATGGTTCTCGATGCGATTCTCCAAACAAGTAATGTGCACAAAAATCTGTATTGTAAGGAGGAACGTGCATAAAAAGGCCAGCATTTGTGAAAATAGCATTAAGGGAAATTGCTTGCAAATGTGTTTCCGTTAGGAGACCTTGGCACTCAAATGAGGATTAGGCAAATTCATGGAGGAGGAGAGGACTGTTGACGGCATCACTGCCTCCACTGTGAGAGGCAGCAATGCTCCTGAATACCACTTGCTGGAAGCCACAGGAGGGGAGAGTTGCTATTTTGCATTGAATCCTGCTTGCACGCTTCCCCTAATGGGCATCGTATGGGCATGATGGGAATCACATGCCGCTTGGAGAGAGAGGAGAGGAGAATCTGAGATTAACAATGCCATCCTGCATAAAGCTAATCAGAAGGAAACCCCATGAGTTTAATGAAATTTACCCCTGTTGAAGAATCAGTGGAAACTGATTTCATCTCAAATTACCAGGTCAGTTTCATGAATTTTTAGTTGAATCATTGTTTCCCAACCTTAGCTGTATCTAAGTTCTACTCAGATCAAACCCACTGAAATTAATAAACCTAAATTAGTCATGTCCATTCATGCCGGGGGGGTCTACTCTGAGTATGACCAACACTGGATACAACCCATAGATAGATAATACAAATACTTAACAGTAGTTTTGGTATGTGTCATATCGTAAAAGGTATTCCCAGTTCTCTCACACTTGGCCGAATGGGGGAAATGCCTCTTCTCTAACACAGGGGATGTTTTTCTCTTCAAAATTATTGTCTCGTTTATATTCAGACAGGGTGATTTAATTGGCTAGGTACTTTGAACTGATTTATAGACTATGGCAACTAGTCATAGATAGTGCTCCGTTAAGATTAGATGTGATCGCTGATGTTAATCTCTGATTATGATGATGCACTTTCCAGAACACCTGCTGATTTTCCTTTTGAGATAGTGAACATTAGGGATTCTTTAGCTGTGATTCACTGCATTGCAGGGGGTTGGACTAGATGATCCTTGGGATTATTCTTCCAGCTCTGCAATTCGATTATCCTAACTGCAGAAGGGAACTAGGAAACTGTTTGTTTCTCCTTCCTTTCTCTGCACAGATCCCTTCCAAGCAAATAATTTGATCATGAATATTTAATTGCAGCATTTCTCTACACTACCCCCATCCAAAATAAAGCCTTTTCCCCTAAACATTGTTTATTTAAAATACCCTTTTTTTTTCCTTCCAGGTAGTTCCTTGCTGTCTTACAACACACCAGCCCACACGGAACAATCCTCTCGACTCAATGCCAAAGAAGGTGAGTTCCTTCTTCTGGATCTTGATCATTTGTCTGAGACTGTTTTGCTGTAAAAAGCACCAAACTAGGAGCTCAGTTTGGAAATGCACAGAATCTGCTTCCTTGTCTTTTCATCCCAGAGGCTGGGGAAGATGCTTCTCCTTTCTTCCCCATTGTCTAAAGCAGGTGTGGGGAATCTTTGACCCTCCAGAAGCTGCTGAACTACGGCTGCCATCAACCCTGGCCATTGGCCATGCATGCTGGGGCTGATGGGAGTTGCAGTCCAGCAACCTGCTGGCATTAGGAACTGTTCAACAGGGGAGTGGACTCCCTTGGAAGCTTATGGACTCTCCCTCATTGGAGGTTTTAAAGCAGAGGTTGGATGGGCATCAATCATGGGTGGTTTAGTTGAGATTCCACCCTTGTAAGAGGTTGACTCTTGAGGTTCCTTCCAACTCCACAATTCTATGATACTATGAAGTTCAGGAGGGCCACAGGTTCCCTGTTCCTGGTCTAAAGTTCAGATCCTCACCTTACTGGGGCAGAGACTTGCCTTCTTTTGCTGTATATTGCTTTTAATGTACCTGAGTGTGTTGATGGTGCTCTGCTTTTCTGTTTGTTGCATTAGTCAGTGCAGTTGAACAGGTGTGTAATTGTCCCCCTGTGGACTTTTATCTTCATTTGCCTTTTTGCGTTGCATTCGTCGCCAGTGCCGGATTTACATATAAGCTAAACAAGCTATAGTTTAGGACCCCACTCTCTTGCCCCCCCCAATTTCACTGTTAATATACTTCTTAATTGCATTTCAGTTCAACAATTACTTTGATCAATTACATGTTTTGTTATGTGCAAATGGCTTTAGATACCTATTAGGTCAATAAATTACCATATAGCATATATTCAACACAAAAAACAGTGACAATCTGTTGTTGACAAAGGACAACTGGACATAAAAAGGGCCCCATTACCTTCAGTAGCTGAGGGCCTCATCAAGCCTAAATCCGGCCCTGTTCATGGCCTTCCCGGTAGAGGCCCCCATCCATGCTAGGCAGCCCCTGGACCTTTCCTCCTCCATGGCCTCCTCTCTCCTTCTCTATGTCTGCATCACTGCCAAGCTGAAGCTCAGCAAAGGTCCAAAGCAGGTCTGCAGCACTTCTTTAGGGGTTGGGTTTCCTCATCATGTTAAGAGGGGTGCAGGATGTGCAATATCTGAGCCAACCCTTTTGAGTATATGTGTGTGAAGGCTTTGACCATAGCATTGTGGAGGCACCCAACCTGACCTCCCCTCCTACCTCCTCTGAAATTTGTGAGGCAGTTCTCTGCCCCAAAAGGATGCTATATCTATATCTATATCTATCTATCTATCTATCTATCTATCTATCTATCTATCTATCATCTATCTATCTATCTATCTATCATCTATCTATCTATCTATCTATCATCTATCTATCTATCTATCATCTATCTATCTATCATCATCTATCTATCTATCATCTGTCTATCATCTATCATCTAATAATAATAAGTAGAGTTGATTGGGGAACTGCAGAAATGGGCCCAAATTGGATACAAAAGTTTGCATACAGGGAAAAAAACCCCAGAAACGTTTGTGCAGATTTGTACAGGAAAAATTGCAAACGGATGTGGAAACGAGGCAGATTAAATTTAAGCCTGGAAAAAATGAGGGGCACCGAAATAGACAGATTTCCCCATTTTCCTTAATGCAAAAATATTTCTTGCATATCTGGGGAGGGGGGAGGGGCAGGTTTTTCCGCACAAAAGCACCAAACCCACGTTAATCCTGCAACTTGAATTTTGGCAGTATGCAATCTGAATCCTACCCACTAAACAATGACTGTCTGGGAGAGCCCTTACTTTCGGATAAGTGTGCCCCATGGGATTGCAGTGCTCTAGATCCATGGAGAAAATGTCCTGTGGATCACTCAAACGTTGAAGCCAGACGACTTTGGACGTCTGATTATCTAGAGGCCAACAAGCGAAGAATCCTCCTTATGACTTTCCAGGCACAGCACCCACCAGAGCCTGCTTGTTCTCTGACAAGGGGGGTGGGGCGGGGTCTGGATTTTAGCTAATTCATGCCTTTGCAACTGTCTGTTTCAGCACGAAGCCCACATTTTATATAAAAATCCCTTCTGCAAAGTGTTGTGTCTCGTTGTACTTCCACATTCCCACATCCTGCAGCCGCTGAGTCCATTTCCCTTAGCAATCACTTAATCTAAATCCCAGCTTCATCCTGGCTTTATAAGCCTAACCCTCCCCACCTACAGAAAAAAGAAGACGCAAGCAGCGTATCTGTTTCAGTTTAAGCTCTGCCAACATCTCCTGTGTGCTGACGGTTGATGGGTTTGGCTCTAGGAGATTTTGGGGGAGGGAAAAGGGCCAGGTCTTTTTATAACTTGATGTTTCATTGATTACAATTTCCTTTTTTAGATGTGTTTTTCATATTTACAGCCGTAACAGCATATAAAACGATGATATAATAATCAAGATCAAAGCAATGCAATTCAATATCACAATTTTAATTTATTACCTGCCATTCTCCCTAAGGTCCCAGGGTGCAACCATTTAATAAAGAGCTTAAGAATTTAAAAGATGCAGCCACCCAAAATAGAGTGGGTCCTGAAAATATACGTCTTAGGTGTCAAAAGCCAGGGTAAAGAGCTGCGTCTTCAGTATCCTCTGGATGATATATAGTGCAGTTGCCAAATGTATCTCTTTGGGAGGGAGTTTTACCACTTTGGGGCTGCCACAGAGAAGGCCCTGTCCTGGGCCTCACATGCAGGTCCTGCAATATAATATATAACTGAGTGCTAAAAAGGGGGGATATATCTAGTACATAAGGTAAAACTACAACTGGCCTACACACGCATTTTAGGAACTACAAATCTGCAATTTGACTAAAAGAAGCGGGGCAACCAGCTGCGAAATATTTCAGTTCAGAGAAGTGCAAGTAGATAAATGTTGGATTGATCAATAATTGCTGTAGAGATGACAACAACACAAGCATAGAGGGAGAATCTCTGGATGTGTATACAGGACATGTTAGCATGGCCTCAGGCTGGAAAATGGTCTCTGCATCATGGCAATGAAAGCAACAAGAATGCAAAAAGGAGTAACTGGCAGGTACCAGCTATCAGGGACAAGAGGCCTGTGGGTTGTTTGTTTGTTTTTAGATCACCTGCTTCAGAGATTTGGGTAAGCTGTTTCAGAAAGCCTTAAGATTGCTCCTGGAGGAGGGACTGCTTCAAGCTTCACATTAAACCAACCTTCCCTGACATCTTAGGAGTTGATGGGAGTTGTGGTCTAAAATTCTCCAGAGGGCACTCAAGCCTGTGATGGCTGCAATGAATGCATGCCATTCCAACATTTCTTCGATGAAAATAGGGACGTCCTAAGGAAAGGTCATAGGGACGCGGGTGGCGCTGTGGGTTAAACCACAGAGCCTAGGACTTGCCAATCAGAAGGTCAGCGGTTCGAATCCCCATGATGGGGTGAGCTCCCATTGCTCGGTCCCAGCTCCTGCCCACCTAGCAGTTCGAAAGCATGTCAAAGTGCAAGTAGATAAATAGGTACCGCTTTGGCAGGAAGGTAAACGGCGTTTCCGTGTGCTGTTCACCACATGACCCGGAAGCTGTATGCCGGCTCCCTCGGCCAATAAAGCGAGATGAGCACCGCAACCCCAGAGTCTGCCACAAATAGACCTAACGGTCAGGGGTCCCTTTACCTTTTAAGGAAAGGTGGGACATTCCTGGATTAAATCAGAAACTGGGATGGGTTCTGTAAACAGGGACACTTGGAGGGTCTGTGGACCTAAACCTTGATAGCTGGCGCTGATGAGGACTAGTTTCTTCTTTTTGCATTCTTCTGAGTCCCCACTCCCCACATCATTACCGGCTGCAATAAGCAGCGGGGCGTGATTTTGCAGGTTGTGACGATGCACTCCCTGAAGAGGTAAAGATGAGCGTAGGCCTTGTGGCCGGGGGATGGGAGATCATCACGAGGGTGCCTGCTTGGGGTGACACCCTTGTGTTTCCTGCTCTGTGTGGTTTTGGCCTCAGCAGAGGATGTTATCTGATTCTGCTGCTGCGCCTTCTAACCTCAGCCGCAACCTGCCTCGCAGGCAGAGAGAAGCAGTACGCAAACATTGTGTGTGTGTGTGAATGCGGCACCCTGCAGGTGCTGCCATTGTCTCCGCAGCAGCCGCCCACTTGAGCGCCCTGTGCCCTCCTCGCCCTCCTCTGAGCAGCCCGGCTGCAAGGTGGCAACAAAGCTCACCACGCTTGCCTCCAGCTCCTTCTCTGGGTGAATGGGTATCTGTTTGAAAATAATAACAAAAGCTTGTTTGGACGAAGCAAACAAGGAGAGCCCAGAGCCTCCATCTGAAAGCGGGGAGTGCACACAAACCCATCAACCTCACTGAGAGAGCTGAGCCTCATTCCTTTCTGGACCCCTTGGGGGACAGGTGCTGCGACTGTAAACACAGGAAAGCAAGCAGAGAGAGACAGAGAGCGCTCAGGCTGCAAAAGTAACCCTTCTGGGTTTTGTGCGGTTTTGTTGAATCTGGCGTAACTTCTGTCGCTCGAGAGCAACCCTGTGTTCATTTTCAAAAGGCAACCTGGTTAGATATCTTTTTGTGCAGAGCATGCAAGAGGCTGCGTTTTATTTGGTGTCTGGCCTTCACGCCGTTAATGTACAGGGGTGCTTTCCTCCTTTGTCTGCCTCTAAATAAAAGGAAAAAAGGATCAGAGTAGAATGAAGAAGAAAAAAATGCCCACAAAAATCCCAAGAAAAAGAAAAGGTCTCCTAAGAATCTGTTGGAAACTAGCACAGGGAAATGCTGTCTTCCCCCACCCCTCTTTATTAGATTAAGGGCCAAATAATTTATAATTCAAACAACAATCACAACTTGACTGTCAGTTCTTGAAATTAAGACTTCCAGAATGCAGCAAATGGATCCCATATTTGCTCAAACTGGTTTGAAAAATTTGGATTTTCCCCAAGCGCGCTTATCTTGTGCAAGTACATGATGTTCTAAGTTTAGTGTGGTGTAAGGAGAGCTTTTTCTGGACTAGAGAGTGTATTATGGGATGCAGGGAGTCAGGAGTAGCCAACCTGGTGCTCTCCAGATATTCTTGGGCTCCAACTCCCATCAATTCCAGCTAGCATGCCCAGTGGTTAGAGATGTTTTGTGAGCTTTTTTTGCTATTGCTATTCACATTTCTTAGTTGCTTTATCTAAAAAAAAGGGTCTCAAAGGTCTCAAGATAAAATATAGATAAAAAACTTAATTAAAAACCACATTTAAAAAAGTGCAAAGTACAACATTCCCAAAATGCTCATCCGACAGTGAACTAAAAGATGAGGATGATTTAACAGGAGAGGCTGATTTAACCACCAAAGGGCTAGGTGAAAAAAACATCTTAGCCTGGTGCCTAAGAATGGTCAAAGATGGCACTAGGCACATTTCCCCAGGGAGAGCATGTCCATGGGGACACCCTCCACACCTCCTTCGGAAGAGACACACTGTAAAGGACATCTGGTAAAAACTATGGGGCCTGGGCTTGTTTCTGCGGGAAGGTGGGAACTGTAGACAAGCAACAATCTAAAGGGCACTCTGGAATTAAGTGGTACTGCAGACTGGGACTTGAAATGCACCGAAGGTTAAAAGGGGATACAGTGGTACCTCGGGTAACATATGCTTCAGGTTACATACGCTTCAGGTTACAGTCTCCGCTAACCCAGAAATAGTACCTCGAGTTAAGAACTTTGCTTCAGGATGAGAACAGAAATTGTGCTCCGGCGGCGCAGCAGCAGCAGGAGGCCCCATTAGCTAAAGTGGTGCTTCAGGTTAAGAACGGACCTCTGGAACGAATTAAGTACTTAACCCGAGGTACCACTGTATTACACACTGTGGAACCAGAAGACCATGAAACTCAAGGCCAGCATTTCAGGGGTTGTGTTTATTTGCACAGTATAACTGGGGAACAGAAATGACTGCTAAATTAGGATCTCTCTCTCTCTCTCTCTCTCTCTCTCTCTCTCTCTCTCTCTCTCACACACACACACACACACACACACACACACACACAAACCCTCAATAACAATTAGCTTGGCTGCCACCTTAGTCAGTAGGCTTGCTATCGTACCCTCCAAGATTTCTCAAAGGAAAATAGGGATGCCCTAAGGAAAAGTGGGGCATTCCAGGATCAAATCAGAAACTGGGATGGCTTTTGCAAATCCAGGACTGTCCCTGGAAAATAGGGACACTTGGAGGGGCTGTGCTATGCATTCCTTGCTGGTGTTAATTGGCTATTAATCAGCATTCATGGTTAGGAGCCAAGCCACTAAGCAAGAGAGCAGATTACTCCTAACAGTATCACAGGCGGTTGTGGTTTTGCCGGGGAACATGCTCAGGTTGTCTCTGGCTCCCATCACAACAGTCTGCCTTGTGGTTCGTGTGGCAGGTTCCTTTGGGATCAAGCCCAGCCTCCTCTGGACATTGGCTGAGGTTCCCTGTTAGCAAGCATCCCAACAGTACAAATGTACGGGGTTTCGCGTCCTTGGTACAAATTGTCTTCAGCTGCCTTGGAGACCTGAGTGGTCCTAATGAGAATCATCAGGCTTTCCTGGCCAAGGAACAATTTTATTGCAAACGAAATGAGGCTCCTCTCATCACTAAGTGGAACGATTTGGGCCTCTCTGCTTGTTTTGCTTTAATGGGAAAGAGTCTGTTTCGGTTTCCATGACTTGGCAGACCAGGTCAGATATTGAAGGCGCATAAGGAAAATGGGAGACATCACAAGGTAGTTTATGTGCAGGCAAGGTAGCATCCTTAGAACACCGTTCACGTTTTGCCAAACCCAGATTTCAATATGGCAATGCAAAGCTTATGTAAGGAGTGGCTAAATCTTTTGAGGGTGGCATTGACCCTCAGTCAACATTCTGAGGGCCATTCATCAAAGTGGGTGTGGCCAATGTGGGTGTGGCCAATGTGCAAAAGTGGGTGTGGCAAGAACTTTAGAATTCTCAGGTCTTCTTCTTTGTCCATTAGCTGTTCAGCGCCATTTTAAATCCTTATTTTTATCATCCATCGTTCAATTCAGCAAAAAGCAGTGACAACAATTTAAATGGACAAATGTAAGGGGTGTGCACAGAAGACATGGAAACCTTTTGGCATCGCAGCGGTGAGCACACAGGAATGGTCAGGAATGTTGCTTTTTAAAAGGGGAAATTACATTCTTGTTTTTAAAAGGCCAGATTTTGGTGAGGGGCTTGGAAGTCCGCAAAAAGCTTTTGGCAACAGTTTTTAAAATGGGGAAAAAATGGCAGAGGGGGGGGGGTTTGAGGACACAAAAAACCAACAGAGGACACGTGGTAGAGGCAGAGGCCCCAGCCCAGTTGCCACCGTGGCGCCTGAGACCTGGAGCTAAGGCAGCGGGTGGTGGTGGCAGGCAGAGAATGGGCACCCACAGTGAAAACTTTGTGGGTACCCAGGGCCCCCTGGAGATGGCGCCAGTGCCTTTTGGTAAAATGGCATAACAATAGGGGAACCACAGGAGCATGTTTTTGTGTGTGTTTCATTTTATAGTTTTTAATTTGTTTATTTATCTAAGAAAGGACATACAGTGAAGTAACATGCAATATAAGAAAGAAAAGAGACGGACAGACAGTCAGACAACACAACCGAATGAAAATTAAACGTACACACAAAATGCAAATTTGAGTTGTTTCGTTCATTATCCCTGAAGATAATTATTATTGGCGTTGGGACTGGGATGGGGGTAGTAATGCCTCTCTGCCCCGCTAAATTTTATAGTTTTTACTTATTTTTTTATTTTGTATTCTTGTAAATCGCTTAGAGAACATTGTAATTAAGTGGCACATACCTTGTTTGAATGAACGAACGAACGAACGAATGAATAATTCTATGACCTTGATGGCTTTGATGTCCTAGTCTAATGCAAAGCAGGCACTCATGTACCCCTCTGCGGTAAAAATGCACAAACAGGACATATTTCTATTCAGATTATTGTAATTCTCTATAGATTTGTCTATAAATCGGCACGTGCATGTTTGTGCAAACCAGTGTCCTCTTTTTCCTCAGTGTGTTTCCTCTTTTTTTGTGTGTGTGGGCAGGGTGGGGGGAGTTGCAGTGTGCAAGTGGTTAGCCTATTGCAGATAGTGGGCAGACACCACCACTCCTGTTCCAACAAGGATGGCAGTCAGGGCAATGAGTTAAAAAAACACCACAACCTTCCCCATATGTGAGGTCCAAATCTGTTCTTCCCTCCAAACACACACACACACACACACACAGCAATTTAATTAAAACAGCAACAGCTATGCAACGCTAAAAACTCTTTAAGAAAATAGCACCTCTTGCTGCGCCCTCAGAAGTAGAGTTACTCTAGAATAGGGGTCAGCAAACTTTTTTAGCAGGGGGCCGGTCCCCGGTCCCTCAGACCTTGTGGGGGTCTGGACTATTTTTTTGGGGAGGGATGAATTCCTATGCCCCACAAATAACCCAGAAATGCATTTTAAATAAAAGGACACATTCTACTCATGTAAAAACACGCTGATTCCCAGACCATCTGCGGGCCGGATTTAGAAGGCGCTTGGGCCGCATCTGGCCCCCGGGCCTTAGTTTGCCTACCCATGCTCTATAAAGAGTGAGTTCTAGATCTTTTTCCACAAGGGAAGGATCACACACCCCCATAAGTAATATATTGGTTTTTGAAGCATCTTTTGTGAATGCAGGAGGCCACCCTGCCAGGAAGACCTTCTGCAGATAGAAAAACACACCTTTGCTTACCCTGAGAGCCAGTGTGGTGTAATGGTTAAGAGCGGTAGATTCGTAATCTGGGGAACCGGGTTCGCGTCTCCGCTCCTCCACATGCAGCTGCTGGGTGACCTTGGGCTAGTCACACTTCTCTGAAGTCTCTCAGCCTCACTCACCTCACAGAGTGTTTGTTGTGGGGGAGGAAGGGAAAGGAGAATGTTAGTCGCTTTGAGACTCCTTTGGGTAGTGATAAAGTGGGATATCAAATCCAAACTCTTCTGAGAGATTTCACAGAATTGAAGGGGAACCCCAAGGGTCTTCTGATTTAGTCCTCTGCAATGCAGGAATATCAACTAAACTAAAGCATCCATGAGAGATGGGCATTGAACCTCTGCTGAGACTCCACCCCCTCCCAAGGGAGTCCCTTGCACTGTCAAACAGCTCTTCCCTTCATTACGTTCTTCCAGACATATAGTTGGAATCTCCTTTCTTTTTAAGCATCTCTCCCTCTCAGGAACCCTTTGCATCTTTCCCTCATTCCCTTTCCCCCCTTTTACTGGCCAAACAACCCCAAATCCCTGTCAGGACTTGGCGCACCAAAATTTGCTGTTGTCCCCCACCTGCGACCACCACCACGTATACTTTATGTTGTTGTTGCTGCTGCTCCTGCATGGAACTATAAAGTTGGGATTCTTTCGTTCCAGGAGAAACAGTAGCTTGCTCTTGGGGGCTTAAAAAAAAACCACCACTGTTTTCCTTTGAAATTCCAGGGCTGGTGTTGTGTCTGCATTTTTCCATGACCCTCTTTGGAGGTAGCCATGTGCATTTTTCAGAGAGAGAGAGAGAGAGAGAGAGAAGGGGGGGGAAGGAGGGGAAGGCAACCGCTCCTGGAAACAAAGCCCTGTTGTCTCTGCGCTGGAGCAGGCAGGAAACACTGCTCACAGGGGATCCCTGAAGGCCAGGACTGTCCCAGCGCGAGACTCCAGTGCGCTGAATTCAACCTGACAGCTTGTCTGGAGCACTTTCTAAGTAACCATTATCCTTCCTTTGCCCCTTGCTAAATAAGGGGGCTTCTCTGCCCCCATCCATCTCCCTCCCCCCCTCTGCCTTGAGTGCATGTAGTGCAGTCCTCTGGCACATGTGTGCAAGGAATGTGCTGGAGGGGATACCTTTGCCCCCTTCAGAAAGATCCCAGACTGATCCGGGCTTTTTCCTAAGACAAAAAGTTAATGCGTTTCCTGATGGTGTGTTTCTACAGACCAACAGCGTGTGTCTATCTCCAGCTTGCATTACGCCTGCGCTCATGCGTGTAAGTGCTGTGTTTCCGCACAGTTATGGCTGCATGCACACCATGCAATTGAATCCCATTTCCTCTTCCCCAAGAATCCTGGGGACTGTAGTTTTTTTGAAGGGTGCTGGGAATCATAGTGCTGGGAAGGGTAAGCTACAGCTCCCCAGATTCATAAGAACATAGGAAGAAGGCTGCTGGATCAGGTCCATGGGTGCCTAGGTAGTCCAGGATCCTGTACTCACAGGGGCCAGCCAGGGGCCCCAAGGGAAACCCACAAGCAGGATTCAAACACAAGAGCCCTCTCCTTTCCTGCAGCTTCCAGCAACTGGCATCCACAAGCATCCACAACCACACAGTGAAGACCTTACTTGGAAAATCAATACAACCCAGGTGGTTAAGAAAGCCCAGCAGAGACTCCATTTCCTCAGAGTATTGTGGAAGAACGATGTCAATCAACATTTGATGACCTCCTTCTACCAGTCCACAATAGAAAGTGTCCTTTCATACTGCATCACGGTGTGGTACGCTGGTTTGACATAAACTGATAGGAAGTGCCTACAGAGGGTGGTGAATACAGCACAAGATATTATGGGCTGTCCCGTGAATCCGCTGGATGAAATAGCAGAAAAACGTTGCCTCAGGAGAGTGAGGAAAAGTCTCACACCCTGGCCAGCATTTTCTTGATCTCCTGCCCTCAGGCAGAAGATATAGAAGCATGATTAGTCGCACCAACAGGGTAAAGAACAGCTTCTATCCGTGGGCTGTTAGGCTGCTGAATGAGAAGATAACAACAGGGCAACTAACTTTCGGGTTTGGTGGGTGTGCATCAGTAAACAAGGGCAATTAGTCTTAAGAGAGCTGAGTGGGGGGTGCTTGTGTAATCTCACTGTATACAAGTTGTACAAGTGACAATAAAGTATTTCAATTTCAATTTCAATTGCTGCCTCCAACTGTGTAGGCAAAGCATAGCCATCGTGGCTAGAGGCCATCAATATCCCTTTCCTCCTCCATGAATTTGCCTATTCCTCTTTCAAAGCCGTCTGGGTTGGTAATCATCATTGCCTCCTGTGGGAGGGAGTTCCATAGTTTAACTTTGCAGAGAGGGAATGTGCGTCAAATG
This sequence comes from Podarcis raffonei, assembly GCF_027172205.1. Taxonomy (NCBI): domain Eukaryota; kingdom Metazoa; phylum Chordata; class Lepidosauria; order Squamata; family Lacertidae; genus Podarcis; species Podarcis raffonei. The sequence continues at coordinate 16,957,990 of NC_070616.1, forward strand.
AATGGCATGTCCGCAGCCTCACCATGCAGAAACAAAACCAGGGTCGTGTCCTGGTTAAAAGTGTTGGACGAGGAATTGTTCTTCTAGTCCCCACTCGGCCGTAAAGTTCACTGGCTGACCTGAGCTGGTCGCTATCTTCCTGCCCAGCTTACCTTATGAGGCTGTTGTGAGGATTACATTGGGGAAGAGGGCACAGAACCACGCAGATGCACCCTGAGCTGTTTGGAGAAATAGATCTTGCATTTCTATTGGCTGCAAGAGTGTAGAGTCCAATTCCTGAAAATCTGTTTGATTTCATTTTTTTGCTGGGTGGGGGAAGGCTGACAGCAGCATAACTTTCACCAGTGGAGTCCCAGGACTTAAACTAGTGTGGTGGACTTACACCAGCACACCCCTGGTTGAGCCAGGATGAGAAAGACCCACCTGTTGAGGGGGCACCTATTCTGAACATACTCATCTTGGCTGACCTTGGGCTTGGATGGTGCTTCAAGTGGATGGAATTTCCCCCACCTCTAAAATCACTTTGAATTATTTTATTTGCATACGCTGCAACCCCACTCTCAACATACGTTTCCCTGGGTGACTAACAATGGAATAAGCATAAAAGTGCATTTTCTTTTAAAAAGAAAATAATAAAGTTACTGGCATAGAGATGAATGCAACAGGAAGCAACTGTTTATTCAAGAGAGCAGGAGTAGCTGACCCCTAAGCCAGATCTAGCCTGGCAAGCTGGAAGCTTGATCACCCCATTTCAGGGCTGTGGGGCTCCCTCCACGCTGAGATGGGGAGAGAAAATGTTTTCTGCCTGCCGGCCCTCTTGAGAGGTTGTTTATCATCAATGTGGCCCTCAGGCCAAAACAGGGTCAGCTACCCATGAAGCAGGAGATTAAATCGCAATAGTTCTATGTGTTAAAAGATGCTAACGTTAGCTGTTCTTAAAAGCCTGGGAAAACCAGAAAGGCCAAAAGGAAAGTATTTCTTTAGGCAAGCCGTGATTTCCAGTGCATCCTATACACCAGGGGTGTCCCCGTAAATGCTACCGGACTCCAACCCCAGTCAGTCCCAGCCAGCTTGGGCGAGATCAGGAATGATGGGAGTTGTAGTCCGGCAGTATTCAGAGTGCCCACCCTCCCCCAGGTTCCACATCCTGACTATGTAAATCAGAAGTAAGCGCCACTGAATTCATGGGACTTACTGAGCACAGCTGTCAACTTTTCCCTTTTCTTGCAAAGAATCCTATTCGGAATAAGGGAAGTATTTTATAGGCAAAGGTTAGCAGCTGAAGAGGTCCCTGCTCCAAGAAACTTCCAGTCCACATTTCAGCAGTTGGCTAACTGGGAGGGAAAGCAGCTAAGGCTAGCAAGGAGCGATTCAAAGCTGAAGCGGCCTTTACAGGAAACACCAGCACAAAGGCGGCAGGCAGAGCTGCTCCCAGAAATTATCAATGAGGCCTAAATGGTCTGCAAATCTGAGAGATCTTTGGATGAAAGAGTCTGTGACGTTGTAGACATTGTTTAATATCCTTTTTCTCTGGTTTGCAATAGAGTCTGTGTTCATTCAAGGACCTTCTGGATGGAAACCAGATGGCTGTGAGATGACGGCTCTTGAAAGCCTCATAGGATTTATATTGTGCTTTTTAATTTTGTTTGGAATTGGACACATATTTGTCATGGAGGCCGTCACAGAGATCCTCATATCTGCTGAAGCCGGCAGGATGGCAGAGAGGGCAGCTCTTTTCCCCTCATCATTTGCAAAATATTGTTACGTGCCACCTCAGTCCCCTACATCACCCTCCAACATTTCTCTGATGAAAATAGGGATGCCCTATTCTATAACTGGGGCGCGGGTGGCGCTGTGGGTTAAACCACAGAGCCTAGGACTTGCCGATCAGAAAGTCAGCGGTTTGAATCTCCATGACGGGGTGAGCTCCCATTGCTCGGTCCCAGCTCCTGCCAACCTAGCAGTTCGAAAGCACGTCAAAGTGCAAGTAGATAAATAGGTACCACTCCGGCGGGAAGGTAACGGCGTTTCCGTGCGCTGCTCTGGTTTGCCAGAAGTGGCTTAGTCATGCTGGCCACATGACCCGGAAGCTGTACGCCGGCTCCCTCGGCCAACAAAGCGAGATGAGCGCCGCAACCCCAGAGTCGGCCACGACTTGACCTAATGGTCAGGGGTCCCTTTACCTATGGGGGACCTCTGGCCCTCCAGAAGTCATTGAACTACAATGTCCATCATCTCAGGATGTTTATTCCATAAGAATTATAATTATTTATATTATTTATATCCCACCCAACTGACTAGGTTGCCCCAGCCATTCTGGGTGGCTTCCAACATATAGATAACAGCATAATAAAACATTAAACATTTAAAGGGCTGCCTTCAGATGTCTTCTAAAAGTTGTATCTTATCTCCTTGGCTCAGGGGTAGCATAACTCTGTACCTTCCAACATTTCTCCTATGAAAATGGGGACCTCCTGAGGAAAAGCGGGACATTTTGGGATCAGATCAGAAACCAGGACGGCTTCTGTAAATCTGGGACTGTCCCTGGAAAGCAGAGACACTTGCAGGGTCACCTAGCAGTGAGAGACTGCAGGGATTCCAGACGCTTACCTAGGTTTGGTTTCCTTGAAATGAAGCTCAGCAGAGACTGTGGTGTCTATTGGATATATTTCCACACATATTTAACCTGAGCACAGGATGGAGGGACTCCCAGCATCAACACCGCAACAGATACTGATTCTCCATTAGTTGCAGCTCTGGATCCAGCACAGAGCAAGCAGGTCTCTGTGTCTTCAGCTTCCAGCCTGCTTTCTAATCAGCTCCCACACACTCTCTCTTTCCCTATTTTCCCCGTACCTTGCAGCTAGGGGAAGGGGAAGAACCACCCATTCATTCTATGGGCGGGGCAGTAAGGCACATCCATTTGTTCTATGGCACAGAGCAATTTATTTCATTAGTCATACCTCGTGTTACGTCCGCTTCATGTTACGTTCTTTCAGGTTATGTCCCGCAGCGACCCGGAAAGGGTTACTTCCGGGTTTTGCCGCTCGCGCATGCGCGGAAGCGCAAAATGATGTCACTTGCATGCAGAGAAGCGGCAAATCACAGCCCATGTGTGCGCAGATGCGCAACTGTGGGTTGCGCTCTTTTCATGTTGAGAACGGGCCTCCGGAACGGATCCCGTTCGCAACCAGAGGTATCACTGTACATTAATCACGATGCTTGACTAGTCAGCCACGGCCATTGCCATCTTGTTTTCGTACATTCTAGCCCCGCCCCCCGATACAAAATCCCAATAATTGGAAGAGACTCGAAGCATCATCCATACTGACCCTATCCCCAACTTCCATAGCTCAGAGCTGCATCTCAGTGTTTGGCTGGGGTGGGGTGGGCAGAAATCCAGCTTCTCCTGCCAACTTTGCCCAACTCAACAGGCTGGCTGCGAGCTCTGTCACAAGAATGGGATTGTTTTTGCAAAATAAATAAACAGAAACCCCGTGCTCTGGATTGCTTCCCTGGCTGAGAATGCCTCATTGTGTCTGAAACACATTTTGCAAGGCTCTGGGTTAGGTGGCTGCCGAGTGCTGCCGTGGTGCACACATTGCATTCATTTGGCTGATGGCAGGGGGTGGGCTTTGGAGCCAGAGAACCAGAAAAATGTTGGCTCCCCTGAGCAACTATTGTCATTGTCATTTTGGAAAGATGTGGAAATGCACTCATTAAGTTCCCAGTTGTTGCTGATTCCAAAATCCCCAACCCAAAGCTCCTCTTCCTGGGGCCGTGTCTCCCTCGCAGGTTTCAGCTGGAATCATAGAAGCACAGAATGGTAGAGTTTGAAGGTACTCCGAGGGTCATCTAGTCCAACCCCCTGCAATCTTTTGTCCAACGTGGGGCTCGAACCCATGACCTAGAGATTAAGAGCCTCATGTGCCACCAACTGAGCTGTCCCAGCTTTTAGTCTCATTTCTTCTCCATTCTAGTGTTGGGCCAATGGGCTGACTCCATATAAGGCAGATTCCCGTGTTTCTATTGCAGAACGATGAGGACTGGGATCTTGCTTGTTTTTAGGGGAAGGACTGTAGCTCAGTGGTAGAGCATCTGCTTTGCATGCAGAAGGTCCCAGGCATCTCCAGGTACACCTGGTAGAGAAACCCTGGTCAGTGCAAACATTTCTGAGCTGGATGGCCCAATAGGCTGACTCAGTATAAGGTGGCTTCCTGTGTTCCTAGCGAGCTAATCCCTGGGCGATGAGACAGTCCCACAACCATCCCGCATACACGCAAATACACACAAATAACTGACGAAACATGCATCATGCATACAGATGACTCTGCCTCTGTTTGTCTGTTGTTGTTTTAAAAAATCCACACCAGCTTCTAGCATTTAAAAAAACGAAACCAGGAAAATACCAAGGAAGCTTTCCCTGCGCCAGCTGGAAGAGACAACAACATGAGGGGTTTTTTCCATCTGACAATTTTTGCAGTCTTTGTCATTCCCAAAAGGAGCAGACAATAGGATCTTCTGGCTTTAATTCGTTTGGGAGATTAAAGCTGTTCTCCTTCCCATCCCAAGAGCATTATCTCAGGACTTGTTTTAAAACTGCCCTTTCAAGGGTCTCTCAAGTGCCAGGTTCACCAGATGGCAGGGATGGGAATCTGCACTTGTGGCTAAAGGAAAGCGACAGAAAGACCCCTTTGCTGCTGAGTGGTGGGGTTTTTATTTTATTTTTTGAAAAATAGAACTGAAAATCATTGACAAGGACCAAAGGTTTTCTCAAACTTTCTGGTGGTAGGTTGTCAATTTCTTCTTCTTTGCAAAGTATATTATTTCACTGAGTCGGTGTGGTCACAACTACTCTGTACATTTAATACATGATTATACAACTTTTAGGGATGCAGGTGGTGCTGTGGGTTAAACCACAGAGCCTTGGGCTTGCCAATCGGAAGGTCGGTGGTTCAAATCCCCGCGACGGGGTGAGCTCCTGTTGCATGGTCCCTGCTCCTGCCGAACTAGCAGTTTGAAAGCACATCAAGTGCAAGTAAATAAATAGGTACCACTCCAGCGGGAAGGTAAACAGCGTTTCCGTGCACTGCTCTGGTTCGCCAGAAGCGGCTTAGTCATGCTGGCCACATGACCCGGAAGCTGTATGGCGGCTCCCTTGGCCAATAAAGTGAGATGAGCGCTGCAACCCCAGAGTTGGCCACGACTGGACCTAATGGTCAGGAGTCCCTTTACATTTACCTATACAGTTTTTAACAGTCATGGAGAATCCTGGGAACCATAGTTTGCATAGGGTGCTGGGAACTGTAGCTCCGGGAGGGCAGCACCATTAAAAAAACCCTACGCTTCCCAGGATTCTCTGTGTTAACAGTGGCATAAAATTTCTTTAAATGCGTGGCATGGAGGTGACCTTGGACCAGAGTCTAGTGAACCTGTGGTACACAGAAGTGCTGTGCAGGCAGCACTGTTGTAGTTTTATACTTCCATAATGCTGTTTTGTTTTGAAAATAAAAAAACAATGAGCCACAAAAATGGGGCATCTCATTTGCTGATGGTTAAATGTGGGAAGCATTTAGTTTTTAAAAAGCCGGTTCTTTTCTTGTTGAGTAAGGCTGTAGCTCGCCCTGTTACTCCTTTTGGTATTAGGCTTTGGTCCTGTGGATACTCATTCAATAATATCTCCCGGTTTCAAATCCTGTTGATTCAGAGCTGTTACCCTGAGGCAAAATTCTTGCTCTCTTGGAACATGGAAATTCCAGGATTTATTAATATTTTTTTTAGCGGAGTTGCTGGCTGGAAAAGATCAAAACCAGCATGTACACACATTGAGTATACAGATGATAGAATCATGGAAATGTGGGGTTGGAAGGGACCCCCAGAGGTCATCGAGTCCAACCCCAACATCCTAGGGCTGCTGCAGCTGCCACCAAGAAGCAAAACAAGGCACTGAGTGAGTCAACAAGAAGTGCAAGGGAAGTAGGAGGACTGAGGGAGGGCAGGCAAGTGGTAAGAGAGGTTACGATTTGGCTTAGGGTTAGGTGTCAACAAGGGTATTCACATTTTTTAAAAGGCCCCACAGGAAGATGGTGCCTGTGATCTATTTGGCATGAGCACCCTCTGCATGTGTCCGCTTCCTACATATTCCCTGTGTCCACTTCCTACAAACTGTATTTTTCGCTCTATAAGACACACCAGACCACAAGACGCACCTAGTTTTTGGAGGAGGAAAACAAGAAAAAAAATATTCTGAATCTCAGAAGCCAGAACAGCAAGAGGGATCGCTGCGCAGTGAAAGCAGCAATCCCTCTTGCTGTTCTGGCTTTTGGGATAGCTGCGCAGCCTGCATTCGCTCCATAAGACGCACACAGATTTCCCCTTACTTTTTAGGAGGGAAAAAGTGAGTCTTATAGAGCAAAAAATACGGTATTTCTTTCAAGGTGCTATTGGCTACGTCCGTTATTTACATGCTGCGTCTCCTGGGCTCAGCTTGACTTTTCAGACGTCTTAGAGAACCTCAGAGCTGCTGATGGTGATGCCCACCTCTCACACCGGTTGGCTGCAGCAAATCCAGGACAACAGGAGCGAGGGATCTGTGGCCCTTAAGATGCTGTCGGACTCCCAACTCCCATCAGTCCCAGCCAGCATGTCCAATTGTCAGGGAAGCCGGGAGTCATGGCTCATCAACATCTCAGAGAGCACTAGCTCACCTTGATCCCTAGGTTGTAACGAAAGCAAGCACAAATTTTTAACCACCTCCTAACAACCAGCCCTTCTTTTCTCCCGTTCTTGCCTCTGTGCCCTGCTCTAAATGAAACATTCGCTTCTTCTTTTTTCCTAGATGCTTCTTCCTATGATGCAGTCAGAAGATCAGGATGGGGCAATAGCATGAACTCCAGCCACAACAACAAAAGTGAGTTGCCGATGGCCTAGATGACAACTGGCACATCCTGTTTAACTTTTAAAAAAATTGAATTAAGCGCTACAACAATGGCTGTGTCCACTGACTCCTCTCACACAAAGGAAAGAGAGAGTCTTTAACCCATTTTGACCTCAAAGTAAGCAGAGATTTAGGCAGATTTCTTCGGTTAGGCATCTCAGCTGTCACTCTCATCTGTATCTTGGATTGAGAACAGAAGGTGTTCAGCTGAGCTATAGAAAGGGAGAGCAGTGCCATTGGCTCTGTTGATGTTCATACTGTGGAGGAATGGGGTTAAGTGACGGTGAAGTCCCGACCGCCTGTGTTACTGTGTTTTAATTTTAGTTTAAGCCATCTCAAGAACTTCCGTTAGTTGTTGTTTAGTCGTTTAGTCATGTCCGACTCTTCGTGACCCCCTGGACCAGAGCACGCCAGGCACTCCTGTCTTCCTCTGCCTCCCGCAGTTTGGTCAAACTCATGCTGGTAGCTTCAAGAACACTGTCCAACCATCTTGTCCTCTGCCGTCCCCTTCTCCTTGTGCCCTCCATCTTTCCCAACATCAATCTTTCCCAACATCAGGGTCTTTTCCAGGGAGTCTTCTCTTCTCATGAGGTGGCCAAAGTATTGGAGCCTCAGCTTCAGGATCTGTCCTTCCAGTGAGCACTCAGGGCTGATTTCCTTAAGAATGGAGAGGTTTGATCTTCTTGCAGTCCATGGGACTCTCAAGAGTCTCCTCCAGCACCATAATTCAAAAGCATCAATTCTTTGGCAATCAGCCTTCTTTATGGTCCAGCTCTCACTTCCATACATCACTACTGGGAAAACCATAGCTTTAACTATATGGGCCTTTGTTGGCAAGGTGATGTCTCTGCTTTTTGACTCCCCCTAATTTCAGTGGGAGCTCTGCTCAGCTAACTTATCTATTTATTTATTTATTCATGTATTTAAAATATTTGTATGCCGTTGTATCATAAAAAAAATCAAAGCAGTTTATAGCTTTAAAAACATACAATAAAAACCATTAAAAAGTTTCAAACAGACATCAGTTAACATTGCGGAAGGGATGTTTACTTTAGCATCCCCTCGTAGCACAAAGTTTCTGGGCCGCTTAGAGTCATAAAACAATGTAAATATAAAATGAAACATTTTTAGAAAGCATTGAAATCAAAACTAAATAAATGCAAGCAGGATTTATGAAGGGCAGATCAAGCTTTTTTTTTGTACCACCTACCGTAATCTGTAAATTCACCAAAAGCCCGAATAAGACTCTCTATGCTGCAGTTGTTGACTTCTCCTAAGCCTTTGATTTACCGGTAATAGATAGGGGACAGCTGTGGAACAAACTGGCCCATTCAAATATAGATAAAAGACTTCTCTGGCTCACCCAACAAGTACATCGAGGGAACCTCATGCAAGTGAGCCTGGGCCTTCAAGGCAATTCCAATTAACAGAGGTGTCAAGCTAGGATGTATACTGGCACCCTTCCTATTTAATTAGTATATCAATAATCTCATCCCTGATATGGCATCCCCATCCTTTCTTGCCCCCACCCTTGGGAATCGTAAAGTGCCAATTCTGCTCTACGCTGATGATTTCATTTTGTTATCTCAGAATAAAATCGGACTTTGAAGGATGCTGGTTAAATTTGGACAGCTGTATGAAAAAAAGAGCATCTAAAACATAACTATGATAAAACCAAGGTCACTGTATTTGGCAAGAGGACTACCAAATCCAGGTGGTCACACCCTTGAGGAAGTACCCAGATTTAAATATCTAGGATTACTTATCGATGGGAAGTCATCATGGAAACCCCACCTGGACGCAATTAAGCTTATATCTGTGTCATTCTACTGGGCAGCTATATAGGTTCTTCCATTCAAAGGGTGGGCAGTTAATCAACCCAGCTATTAAGATTGCCCAAAGGTTCTACAGGGCTGAGATATGGGGAATTGGTGTTAAATCTGAAATAGAGGTCCTGCAATAGGCAGATTTGGGGGCTTCCCTGTGGGACACTGGCAGCCCACCTCAAAGCTGAGTTGGGCTACCCCTCATTAGCAGCCAGAATTGATCTAGCCCAGGGGTCAGCAAACTTTTTCAGCAGGGGGCTGGTCCACTGTCCCTCAGACCTCGTGGGAGTGCCAAACTATATTTCGGGGGGGAGGGAATGAATGAATTCCTATGCCCCACAAATAACCCAGCGATGCATTTTAAATAAAAGCATACATTCTACCCATATAAAAACACCAGGCAGGCCCCACAAATAACGCAGAGATGCATTTTAAATAAAAGGACACATTCTACTCATGTAAAAACACACTGATTCCCGGACCAACTGCGGGCCGGAGTTAGAAGGCGATTGGGCTGGATTCAGCCCCCGGGCCTTAGTTTGCCTACCCACGATCTAGCCTATCTGAGATACTGGCACAGGCTAAATGCCTTCAAGGATCATACTCTTACTAAGCTCTGCTGGTTAGAGCAACTAAGGACAGGGAACTGGGCACAAAAGTGCCAAGAGAATTTTAGGGCTTTTAATCTTCAAATGGAGAACTACTTAGCCCATGTGAAATTGGATTTTTGATCAGGATGCCAACCAAGACAGAGTATCCATCATTGCTGCCCATTACTCTACTTGGTACCCCCCAAATTAAGACCAATCACTCAAGGCTCCATTACCTTGAGACTTTGACCTTCCCACAACTAAGCAGGGCCTTTGTGGAACTAAGATTTCAACAAATGCCCACAGCATATTTGGAGGGGAGATATAAGGAAATTCCCCATATGGATTGCAAATGTATACATGGATGCAATCTGGCAGAGGACATCACACACTATCTGCTGATTTGCCTCCTGTATACAATGCCCAGAGGAAAATTTATACAGTACTGCCAATTCTTAAATGGCTTCCAGGTCAATCTGCACAGGACATAGCAGATAAACATCTGCAGGTACATATTACACACCAGATAGCCAAATTTGCACTGGCAGCCAAGAAGCTCCATTCCAGCTATGTGGCTGCACTCCAATTTTAAGTTTTAATGTTGTAAATTTCTTTTTATGCTGTAAACTGCTACAAGTTACGTTGTATGATTTTAGATCAGGCATAGGCAAACTCAGCCCTCCAGATGTTTTGGGACTACACTTCCCATCATCCCTGACACTGGTCCTGTTAGCTAGGGATGAAGGGAGTTGTAGTCCCAAAACACCTGGAGGGCCGAGTTTGCCTATGCCTGTTTTAGAGGAAAGTTTCCTTTTATTCTCCATTGTAAAGGCCTTTGGCTATATACAATAAAAATGATTGACTTATCAACTAAACAAATGCAATGAAAATAGGGCACACAACACCCCTATGATTAAAATGCACAGGGTTGTTTTTTGTTTTTTTTACAAAAACAGAAAGACCCAAACTATTGTAGGTTATCTGGAAGGCCTGCATAAACAGACCACAAAGAAGAGGACCTTGGATTGACTGAGTCAATCTGAGAATTTTTAGGGGAGTGGGGGGAAGCTAGCAGGACTGTGGGGGTTGAAGGACAGAGCGGCTTTGTGGTGAGGTGGACAGAGTGGCCTAGTGGTGAGGTGGGGCAGGGCAGCTGGGAATTCTTCTCTGGATTGGATTTGAATCCAAACCAGAGAAAAGTCCAGGTGCTGGTAAGGCTCACCTCTTCTCTGAGGCAGGCTTTTTTGAGCTCACAAAGTCTCTTGCTCAGCCTGGCACAGGAGAACTTCACCAGCATCGCTCATTGGTGAAAAACATGGACTATGGCGACAAGGTCTGCCTTCAAATACAGTGGTACCCCAGGTTACAGAAGCTTCAGGTTACAGACGCTTCAGGTTACAGACTCCGCTAACCCAGAAATATTATCCCGGGTTAAGAAATTTACCTCAGGATGAGAACAGAAATCGTGCAGCGGCGGCGCAGCGGCAGTGGGACGCCCCATTAGCTAAAGTGGTGCTTCAGGTTAAGAACAGTTTCAGGTTAAGAACGGACCTCCAGAACAAATTAAGTTCTTAACCTGAGGTACCACTGTATCGTATTACATAGTCTTCTTTTATTGTGCATGGAATCTGTTTCCTTTTTTCTCCTGCGATCTGAAATGCTTTCGTTTCTCTCATACCCCCCAGGTCCTCCTCTGGGAGGGACGCAAGCTGTGAGCAAGAGTGTGGAGCAACAGCGACCCCAGCCAGGTACTGGTGTCAGAAGTTTATTCCCTTAGAAAAATATGTATATACCCAGCCAGATGGGTGGAGCATTATTATTATTATTATTATTATTATTATTATTATTATTATTATTATTATTATTATACCACTATGACATGAGTGGTTTTAAGCTTACCCAAATCATGCCTATTTGCCTCGTAATTCAGAAAGCACACAGAAGTGATGCACACCCTTAATAAATATTCTATGTATAACTATTAGTTACCCAGGACATGAACAGCAAGCAGGGTTCTCTCAGGTGCTCTTATGGACAGTGGAAATAGCATCCCGTTGAAGCTAACAATAACATTGCAGTTTGCAGCTGTGATAAGTTGTCTTTGGTACAGTGGACTGAACAGTGTCTAATTTCCTTTTCCTTTTCTTGGTCTCTTTACTTAGATCCCTACCAGATTTTAGGACCTACCAGCAGCCGTTTAGCCAACCCAGGTGAGTCTAGTGGGTCAACAGGTTAACAGTCCATGGGCTCATTCTATCTTTCCAGTTCTTAGATCAATACCTTATGGCTCTCATCTCCTGTATGGGCTGCAGTTCTCACTCTGGGTCCCACCCCCCACCCTGTTCAATGAAACACTCACCAACTATTGGGGCCACATGTTGTTTTAGTTTAAGGTCACTGGGTTTCTGTCCAGGGAGCATTCCTGTTAGCTGAGAGCTTTTTAGGGTGGGGGCCGAGCACAGCATTCGTTTTGGAGAAAGAAAGAAAGGAAGAAAGGAAGAAAGGAAGGAAGGAAGGAAGGAAGGAAGGAAGGAAGGAAGGAAGGAAGGAAGTTTGTTGAATATATATTGGCTAGCTGGAGTTTTCTAAATCCAATGCCAAGATTCACAAGGCTTGAAAAATCATACCCTGAACACAGACATCCTAACCACAAGGAATGTCATTGTTGAATTCTGAAGGCAGGTATGGGTGGGTCACAGTTGCATTGGCAACACAAAAAATAAAAAAAACCTGTCAGTTTCATCTGGTCCAAGAAATAATAAACCAATGTATGGCATTGACTTGATGGATCAGCTTATACCTCACCACAGCCACAAAATATTAGCTGGAATTTCTGCAGCTGCTTTGAGCATATAATTACATTGTAACCAGGCAGAGGGCCTTCTCGGTGGTGGCACCCACCCTGTGGAATGCCCTCCCATCAGATGACAAGGAAATAAACAACTATCTGACTTTTAGAAGACATCTGAAAATGTTTAGGGAAGTTTTTAATGTTTGATGTTTTATTCTGTTTCTAATATTCTGTTGGGAGCGGACCAGAGTGGCTGTTCACAAGGTGAATTTCCTCCTTCTCCAATGGCTGCTATTTAACAGAAAACAAATGAGCAGAGTGTTGTGCTTTCATTCATGGGAGTCACCAGGTAGACCAGCTGTCTGGGGGCCCCAAAGGCAAACATAAAATTTACTGGGGATAATTGGTCATCCTTGTTTTTTTAAAAGCAGCTGCAGGGGGAGGAAGCCTGACCAGGTCTGACCAGAAGTACAGCTGTGAGGAAGGGTTTAACCCTTTTCACCACCCCCATGAAGTCCCAACAATAATCCCCTCTGAAGCTTCTATTTAATTGAGTGGTTCTCAAACCTTTTGAGGCCACCACCACCTTGATTCCATAAACTCACCCCCACTGCCCTATACCCAACCCTATAAAAAGCATCCTTCAAAAGAACACAATGCAATAAAATTCGCAACAGTAGCAATTAATTGCACATTTATTCAAAATCCACTTAAAACTATAATTCAACAAAATTTGATGTACTCGATCCAGTGACATCAGCTTTTCAAAATCTGATAGTCATTTGCATCTCCAGCACCTCTTGCCTCTTAGTGCCTTCCTTGGTAATTCCACACACCCCCATGAGGGTAGTATCACCCATTTTGGGAACAACTGGTTTAATGGGGGACAGTCCATTGTCACTCAGCATCAAGGGGGGGATTGTTATATCCACCAGAGGAAACTGGCTATTGGTGCCACCAGCAACTTCTGGCAATGGCAGCTTCAGAGGAGGGAGGTTTTTGTCTAGTATATAGAGAAAAGGGTTCCTAAAGCTGCAGTCCTGACTAGCAACCCCCACAAAATTGGTACCATTTCACACACACACCCTAACAGATAGAGAAGATACATTCCATGTATCATCTTGACCAGGCATAGGCAAACTCAGCCCTTCAGATGTTTAGGGATTACAATTCCCATCATCCCTGACCACTGGTCCTGTTAGCTAGGGATGATGGGAGTTGTAGGCCAAAAACATCTGGAGGGCAGAGTCTGCCTATGCCTGATCTTGACCAACTCACATCCAAGAGATATTGGGATTAATAGGATACAGACAACTCCAAGCCACTTGGAAGGACATTGGAGGCAAACCACCACCGATATTTTTATTCCATTTATAGCTCACCTTTTCCTACAAGGAGCTCAAGGTGGCCTGCATGGTCCTCTCCCCTTCCTCAATTAATTCCCTCAACAACCCTGTGAGGCTGAGAGGTAGTGACCAGCCCCCAAGCTCACCCAGGGAGCTTCATGGCCAAGTCAGGGGAACTGAACCCTGCTCTTTCCTAGAGATAGAAAGAAGACAAAGTCTCTACCAGAGAAGAATGGCAGATGAAGTTGATGGACTATACTGAAATGGCTAAAATGACCAGAAGAATCAGAAATCAGGAAGACCAAAATTTTAATAAGGAATGGGGAAAATTATAACTGATCTTAAAGACCATTGTAAACGGTTAAAATCGTTAGTAGTATTGGAATATCACTTGTTGTTTAAGGGTGAATTCTGGACAAAATGGAGATGTAGAAGATTTGGATTATCATAAAAGATGCAGAAGGAAATGATTAATAACAGGACCCACAAAGGGGAGGACGGAAGTCCAGGAGATTCCTTGGAATCTTGTTTTTATGACATATGTTTGATATATCTCTGTAAAATTTTAATTTGAAAAACCAAATAAATAATTTTTTATATATTAAAAAAGAACCTTGGTCTTTCCTGGTCCTTGTCTGGCATTCTAACCACTGCGCCACTTTGGCATTGATCAATTATCACTTAGCAGATGATATTTCCGGCCCCTTGGCTTTGGGGCATTGTACCTCCTGGTAACTGGGCGTTTCATGGCCTCTTCTCTTGCAGGGAGCGGTCAGATCCAGCTCTGGCAGTTCCTCCTGGAGCTGCTGTCTGACAGCTCCAACGCCAGCTGCATCACGTGGGAAGGCACCAACGGGGAGTTCAAGATGACGGACCCCGACGAAGTGGCCAAGCGCTGGGGCGAGCGCAAGAGCAAGCCCAACATGAACTACGACAAGCTGAGCCGGGCCCTGCGCTACTATTACGACAAGAACATTATGACCAAGGTGCACGGCAAGAGGTATGCCTACAAGTTTGACTTTCACGGCATCGCCCAGGCGCTCCAGCCTCACCCCACTGAGTCCTCCATGTACAAATACCCTTCGGATCTCTCCTACGTGCCTTCGTACCACGCGCACCAGCAGAAGGTGAACTTTGTGCCTCCACACCCTTCCTCCATGCCTGTCACTTCCTCCAGTTTCTTTGGCGCCGCGTCGCCCTATTGGACTTCCCCGGCAGGAAGCATCTACCCCAACCCAAACGTGCCCCGCCATGCCAACTCCCATATGCCATCGCACCTGGGCAGCTACTACTAGGAGCCTTTCTCCATGTGACGAGCTGTTCTTTTTCCATCCATGGATATCTCTGGACATTTCTTTTCTTGTTGCTGTTGGACATGTGCCTTTCCGTTGGGAAGAAAGCTGAAAAACTGGATATTATAATTATTATAATTATTATTGGAGTAAACTTTTTCTTTTTTGTAACTCTGTCTTGGACAGGCAGGTGGATTCTCCGGCGGGCCAGTATTACGCGTTTTATTTTGGTTCTAAGCCTTATATCCTCTGTAGAGCCAAGTGGAATGCATTTCGGAATTTGCAGTGGTTATCACTTCAGATCTTAGACAAAGCGTTGTAAAGTCCAAGGCGCTTTTTGTTTTTGTTTTTTTGTTTTGGGAAGGAAAAGACCAAGACCTCTAAGTCTTAGAAGATAAATGTTTGTTTGTTCCAGACTAATGGCGATGACCAGTTTTTTGTTTTGTTTTGTTTTCCGGTTTGGGGGCGGAAGCAGAAGCAAGCTCCTATATTATAGGACTTTGTTTGGAGACACCCAACTGGAATCTTAGCTATGAAGCCAATTGTGGCTTGTTGCTTTTCACCCAACTGGAAAAAAAAGAGAGAGAGAGAAATTAATAAATATATATATTCCTATAAATAAATATGTATATTTTAAGACAAGGGCATTGAAAGGACCTTTTGAGAATGTGCATTGTTGTTGTATCAGTTTTGTTAATATCTCCAGAAGCATCTGAGACCAAGGGAAAAAGAAGAAGTTATAGTGGATCATGGGCAGGTAGTCTTATGAATGCAAAATGGAACTAATTTAAATGACAGCAGCTCCCAAGCTTGGCCAGGGTTTCAGGGGCTGCGAGAGCATAACCGATTCACGAGCGCTGTGCGTTTGTCAGGCCACTACTCAGAGGGTCAACCAAGTCAGAAGGCAACTTACTGTATAAATTATGCAGAGTTATGTTTTTACCTATATCTCACAGTATTAAAAAAGAAAGATGAAAACTAAAACGAGTTGACCTCGGTCACAAATGCAGTTGTTGTTGTTGTTTACTATCAAATCCATTGTTGTTGTTGTTTTTAAAAATGTAATTTGTACATCTTTTCAATCTGTACATTTGGGGTGCAGCTTTGTAACTTTTTTTTGCTAAAAAAAATAAACTTTAAAAAAAGGAAAATGTATGCAATGTGTCTGTGGAAAAACAAGCCCGTGGTCTTGAAAAGAACAATGGTTATATCCGAAAACTAAGGCTGCATCTATACTACAAACTTACATTGGTTTTATGCCATTTTAACTGCCATGGCTGCCCCCAGAGAATCCTGGGAAATGAAGTCTGATGAGAGAAACAGGAGTACAGTCTAACCTTGGTAATCGGACATTTTGGTTCCCAAACGCCACAAACCCAGAAGCAAGTGTTTCAGTTTGTGAACGCTTTTTGGAAGCTTGAACGTCTGACATGGCTTCCACTGCTTCCAGTTGAGTGCAGGAAGCTCCTGCAGCCAATCGGAAACTGCGCCTTGGTTGTCGAACAGTTCCAGGAGTTGAACAGACTGCTGGAACGGATTAAGTTGGACAACCGAGGTACAACTGTATGTTTGAAACCCTAAATCACCTCACAGAACCACAGTCCCCAGAGTTTCCTGAAGGGAGAAAATGCCCATTTAAGCCACTTTCAGTTCATAGTGTAGATATGTCTTAAGGCATTCTGGGTAATTAAAATACCACTTTAGCTCACATTTGAGTTTATTTCTGATTAATGCCTGTCACCTGGTATTTTGATTCAAGCCGTGAATATGTAACAATGATGATTAAATAGGGTTGGGTTCCATGAGAGGAGAGCAAGGTTCTCTTTCTACAGGCACTAAAACTCTTCTGGGTTGATTTGTTAGCTGCCAGAATGGATGCAATAACTCTGACGATCACGTCATACAGCACAAACAATTTCTGGCATGTCATTTCCTTAAAATGGACATTTGCTCCAGCTCTTCTGGTTGCAGTCCAGATGCAGAGATTTGTTTTACCCGGTAAATTTTTCCTCCAGGACACCAGGCTAAAAGTAAACAAACCACCACCGATAAATATTTTGTCACCCAAAATAAGCACCCGTCACTTATAAACTGGGATCTGCTGTTTCTCCCTAGTCCAGCAGAACCTGCTACAATTTCCAGCATCTCTGACCATTGAACAAGCTGGATTGGGCTGTTGAGGGACAGGCGGTTGGGTTCCCAACAAAATCTGGTGGGCCATACATAGGCTCCCTACCTCTCCCATAATTCAAACTCAACAATGAATAGGTTGACTTAAATCCCTAGTTTTTATACTGTGTTCCCGGGGACCCTGGGGTTCCTCTCCCCACCCTGCCCAAAGCTCCAGATTCATAGAAATATTTCATAGAATCATAGAGTTGGAAGGGACCTTGAGGATGATAGTCCAACCCCCTGCAATGCAGGCCCCATACAAGGATCGAACCTGCAACCTTGGTGTTATCAGCACCACGCTCTAACCAGCTGAGCTATTCTTCTTATTCCTGTGTTGTGCAAAGGGCCTCTTTAGGTAGCAAAACAGGAGCAGCTACTGTTATGCCCCCTCCGGAGGTTGTTGGGACTCCCATCATCCCTTGCCATCAGCCATGATGATGGGAGCTGGAGTCCTATGGCAGTGTGAGGGCACCATATTGGTTTCCACTTTGGGAACAAGGGCCGCCCATTTCAGACTCTTGTGCCTGGTAAGCCAGTCCTGCTGTGTCTTGGAGTCCTCTTGCTCCTTCTGCTGAGTGGGTCCCTGCACTTCTTCCACTAATGGCTGGACCTGGCATAAGGCAACTCCCTGTGTTCCTAACGATGGACATGCTTTCCAAAAAAAACCCACCACCGCCGCCAGTTTGCCCTCCACAAGCAGCTGCTTCATAAAATCCACACCAACAAGAGTGTTCTCTTGGGTGTGTCCCAAGAAGGACGAAGGTGGGGCCTCAGAGATCTGAGAGTGCTCCCCAGAAGCCTTCTCAGGACCCTCCACGAGACACGAGTCCCATGGCAGGTGTGCCAGGGTTTCCTCGGAAGACAAGTCAGTGTAGAAAAGGTTCCCAAAAGATCTTACCTGAAAAACCACAGGGGCAAAAGGCCATAAAAATCTATTTCTAGGATGGGGAACCTCTAGTAGATGTCCGGATTCTGCTGAACTACTATTCCCACCATCCCTGACCATTGGTCATGCTGGCTGTTGGAGATTGGGGGATCCAACAACAGCATCTTGAGGGCCACAGGTCCACCCAACCTTGGGCTATCATGATCTGAATGAAATTGGCAGAAATTTGGTTGTAAGTCTTCCCCCAGCCACAAGACTGACACCTCCAATTTGCATGTACCATCCCAAGCACAATCTAGAAAAGCTTACATGACAATGGGCAGTATCCCATGCTAGTCCTGCTCAGAGTAGACCCATTGAAATAAACACACATGGCTATCTTGGTTTTGTTAATTCCAATGCATCTACTCTTGAGGAGACGCTGGTTGGATACAACCCAAGCACTGATGCTGTTTCTTTGCTGAACAAAAACAAGAGGTCAAGCTAATCTTTCTCCATGTTTGTACTCTTTGGAATGTGGGTCAATCCTATTTTGCAAAATGAAACATTCCTGAAAGATGTATTTTCTAGTTTATATATGCAGTGTATTTTTGGGTATTAAATATATAGAAATATATATATAATTTTGCAAGTAACCTTTGGGGCCTTTTGTTTTTCTAAAAAGAAACGTGTTAAGCTAAGGACTGTTGTATGAGGATGATGAATTATGATGTTTTAAAAGTGATAAAATAAATGGTTCTTTCTCTAATTGAGGATTTGTTCAGATATATATGTATATATGGTGGCAGTGCTGGTTTTACGTATAAGCTAAACAAGCTATAGCTTAGGGCCCCACTCTCTTGGGTGCCCCCCAAACAATTAAAAGAAAAACAACAACAACTGGATGTAGGTTTCCAAAATATAAGATAAAAAACAAATAAAATAAAACCTACATACAGCAACAGTGTTTTGTGTCGTGTATGCTCCTATTTGTTATGAGCAAATGGCTTTAGATACCTATTAGGTCCATAAATTACCATATATTCAACACAAAAAACAGCAACAATTTGTTGTTGACAAAGGACAGCTGGGCATATAAAGGGCCCCATTACCTTCAGTATCTTAGGGCCTCATCAAACCTAAATCTGGCCCTGTATGGTGGTGTTTCTTGACCATTCATGCATACTGTATAAGCTGCAGGGCTCTAACCATGTCAGGACGATCCTTTCAAACAGATAAGTCGTAGAGCCAAAATGTGTGTGTGTGTGTGTGTGTGTGTGTGTGTGTGTCCTTGGCTGACTTTTTGAAGGGGGGTCTTTTCCTTGAGAGCAGGGAAAGGGGACCTTGTGTGGCCCTCCGAGCCACCCTGCCTGATCTTTGGGACTCTCAACAGGCAACATCCCTCACTGCTCCTATTTAGAGTTGTCATACATCCGAAATTTCCTGGACATAGCTGGGATTCAGCCATCGGGAAACAGTGTCCGTATGGAAATTGCTGAAATTTCCAGGAAACTCCAGGGATATGGCAACCCATGCTGGAAGTGTAGATTTCGGTGAATTTCATTAAAAAACGCTCAAAAACTACTTCTTTTTTGAGACTTTGGGCAAAACTAAATAAGGTCTTTTGCGTCCAGATTTACACTTTTTAAAACATGACAACCCATATTTTGGATCTTCCTGGAACAGATGCTTGATCTCTGGTCATGCACTGTGCTTGCCTGGATGGTGGATAGAGATGTGTGAGAGAGTGGATGCAAACCCTCCAAGTGCCCCTATTTTCCAGGGACAGTTCCAGATTTACAGAAGCCATTTTCTGATTTGATCTCGAAATGTCCCACTTTTCCTTAAAATGGTAAAGGGACCCCTGACCGTTAGGTCCAGTCCTGGCTGACTCTGGGGTTGTGGCACTCATCTCGCTTTATTGGCTGAGGGAGCCGATGTACAGCTTCCGGGTCATGTGGCCAGCATGACTAAGCCGCTTCTGGCGAACCAGAGCAGTGCACGGAAATGCCATTTACCTTCCTGCTGGAGCGGTACCTATTTATCTACTTGCACTTTGACATGCTTTTGGACTGCTAGGTTGGCAGGAGCAGGGACCGAGCAACAGGAGCTCACCCCGTCGCAGGGATTCAAACCGCCGACCTTCTAATTGGCAAGTCCTAGGCTCTGTGGTTTAACCCACAGCACCACCCGCGTCCCATCTTTTCCTTAGGATGTCCCTATTTTCATTGGAGAAATGTTGGAGGGTATGGAATTATACAACCCCTGAGCCAAGGAGTTAAGTAACAATACAACATTTAGAAGACATCTGAAGGCAACCCTGTATAGGGAAGCAGCACCAGCAGTTGTTATTATTAGTTTCTATACGACTTTATATTTTTAAGAAAAACTCTCAAAGAGGTTTACATTAAAACATCAAATACAACAATCCAGAGCAAAACATTACTGAAGAAAGTCAAGTTTAAAGTACAGTATGCATTCAAAGAAAAATAACTAACAGGAAACTAAAATATTCTCTTAAAGAGTTGGAAGTATAACATTACAGAATGCACATTTAACGCAGCAAAGTTAACAACAACAAAATTATCATAAACGTTTCGAAAGAAAACATTGCTAAAGGAAGTCAAATATAAAATGCACATTCAAAACAGCATAATTAAACAAGAGAATAAAATATTACCATAAGTACAGAACATATCTGCTGCCAGTTCCTGCCAATGGCGGTTCATGGCTGGTGGTGGCTGTGGAAGCTCAGGCTCAATGACCTGTGTCTGTGCAAAGAGACAGCCAAGATGGTCTCTGGCCTCTTCAGCAGCCTCAGCCTTTGCAGTTGGAGTCAATCGAGGCCCCTGCCCTCCCAGGCCAGGTGGGAAAGGGCCTGCAAGGCAGGGAGAAAGCCTTCCAAGACTCAGAAAATCTGGTGGAAGAGGAAAGCATTCAACTGACACTGAAAGGCAGCCTCAGCAGTCATAAGCTGAAACTCAAGGGGAAGAAGAGGTCCCAGGCCTGGGAAGAGGACCCACTGCCAAGTCATGGATTTCATTCAGCACCACCAAGAGATCCTTCACAGCTATGATTCCTGCATTGTAAGGCATTGGACAAGATGACCTTTCCAACTCTACAATTCTATGACCTCACAGCCTGGAAAGGATGATAAGGGGAGAGGAACTCTTTCAGAGGCCCACATCCAAGGCCTTAAGACCAGGCATGGCCAAACTAGGCCCTCCAGCTGTTTTGGGACTACAATTCCCATCATCCCTGACCACTGGTCCTGTTAGCTAGGGATGATGGGAGTTGTAGTCCTAAAACAGTTGGAGGGCCAAGTTTGGCCATGCCTGCCTTAAGACCTTGAACATAAGAACGCAAGAAGAACCTGCTGGCTCAGGTCCATGGCCCATGGCCCATGAAGTCCAGCATCCTGTCTTCACAGTGGCCAACCAGATGCCTGCTGGAAACCCACAAGCAGGATCTGAGCACAAGAACCCTCTCCCTTCCTGTGGTTTCCAGCAACTGGTATAGATTCCCTGCTTATGGGTTACCATTCTGGATGGCAGAGAAATTCAACTTGTTTTGCATTTAAAGGTGAATCCGTAAAAGCTGCGCTTTCTGAAGAATATGAGAACTGAAACACAGCCAACCTTTGAAATTTGAACTTACCTGAATTTTGCAGCTCAGTTCCCCAACCAACCCCTGTTTATAAAACAGGCATGTGTTAGGTAAAGAATACCCTCCAACATGCCTCAGTTGGAAATCAGGATGTGCTCTCGCCAGAGCCCAAAAAAGACATCCCGGGTTCCAATCAGAAGCCAGGATGGCTTCTGTAATTCTGGGATGTACCACTCAAAGCAGTACAGTTGATAGGTATTGGTAAAAGAATGCGTAAAAATGAATCCACCAGTGAAAAGAACATATAAAATGCACTAGGAGAAATGGCCTGCAAGAATGTATCCTTCAGTCAAAATCTCATACAAAGCTGTGTACATTAGGTGAAATCTGCACTGAAATGCTGGAAGAATTTTTGAGAGGATTTTTTTATATAGGTTGCTGCAGGTATCTGGAGAGCTAGATTTAAGATGGGTAAAACGAGAACTGGAGAGGGCCCAAACAGACAGATCTTCCCCTACCTTGAATTAGGCCCAGCGACAAATGGGAAACTGGAACCGATCTTTGAGAACCTGTCAAGTGTGGTCTTGAGCAGATGTTCCGTTTTGCAGAAACTGCAGCCTGTGGGCAGCCCTGCAGAAAGCAAACTGCATTGGGCATAGAATCATAGAATTGTAGAGTTGGAAGCGACTTTCAGGGTCATCCAGTTCATCCCCCCGCAATGCAGGAATCTCAACGAAAGCATCCATGACAGATGGCCATCCCACCTCTGCTTTAAAACCATGTGCAGAGATTACATGAAAATATGAGAAGCTATTGGTTCATCGAGCTCATGTCTGCAGTGATTGCCAGGTACTCTCTATTCTTTCGGACTGGAGATTGCCAGGCCTACCTGGACGTGCCAAGGATTGAACCTGAGACCTTCAGCTTGCAAAGCCTGGGCACTCCCCCTCCTCTCGCAGTTACCCTGGGCCAGCTGATCACATGAATATGCCTGTAATAACCCATATTTTTTCCCAGAGGCATCCACCATCAAAGAACCAAATATGAGGCTCAGCAGGCTTGTAGCCTAATATTTATGCACCGAGGAATTACTCCACCCACTGTGCACACACTTCTGACAATGAACTCCCTGGCTTTTGTAGACTTTGTAAATGCGAGGGCTTTTCCTGCCTTAACGCCTCCTTGTTTTCGCATTAGCAAAGGAGGGAAACGGGAAGGAAATATTAAAACGTATATTGTACCCTTAACCACCTTAAACAATTCCGTCAGGCCTGATGCCACTGGAGTGGAATGCGAGCTGGTTGGGAAAGGGGCCAGACGAGACTTCTCCCTGCACAAGAACTTCCTCCCGTAACAGGGAACATTAGCTGGGGAGTTTGCAGATACAGTGGTACCTCGGGTTACATACGCTTCAGGTTACATACGCTTCAGGTTACAGACTCCGCTAACCCAGATATAGTGCTTCAGGTTAAGAACTTTGCTTCAGGATGAGAACAGAAATCGTGCTCCGGCGGCGCGGCAGCAGCGGGAGTCCCCATTAGATACAGTGGTGCTTCAGGTTAAGAACAGTTTCAGGTTAAGAATGGATCTCCGGAACGAATTAAGTACTTAACCCGAGGTACCACTGTATTCCCCTCCACTGCAACAAGGGAAGGCATCAGTCATTTCTCATTTCAGGTTAATAGAATCATAGAATTATAGCGTCAAAAGGGTTGTCTAGTCCAACCCCCTGCAATGGAGGAACCACAGCTAAGTCTCTCCTCCCCTCTTTCTAAAAGTTGTTCAGCAGAACGGTTGCTCAAAATGATGCTTGCCCTTTCTTTGCATGCTGTGCAATAACAGTAATTTTAAGTGTGACGTGTCTTGTGCTAAAATTGCTTGCTCCAGCAATTATCACAAGGTTGTGCCATACAGATACAAGGAAACAGAACGGAAGAAACATCCACAAGCAAAGCTTAACATTTAGTTTCGTCTCCCCTGCCCTCGTGCAAAGGGCTTGCAGTGCCTCCTGTGCCAGGAATCCCAGGACCTCCAGACCTAGGGAAAGGGGTCCTTTTCTAACATACCCCAGGGCTTGGACCCGGTGGGTTGCTATGGGAAGCATCCTCACAAGCACACACTTTTGGAATGCAGCCTCCAGTTTGCTGACGTTTTGTCTCCTGTAGTTTGTGATGTTAGCCATAGATCAGGCATTGAGGCTCCAATGTTGGGACTTAGCAAGAAATGGGAAAGAGATTTGATTCAATTCACATTTAAAGCTGGACCTGCCTAATTCGTATTTCCCCAAACAAGATATTAATTGAAATCCATGGTCCTTCGAATTCTGCAGTGCAGTTCTCCAGCCAAGCAATGTGTACAAAATGCATATATGTGGGGTAAATGTGCACACAATGCATAGTTATAAGTTTAGGGTTTTCAGCGTTAGGCTGAAAACCTGGACCCTCTTCTGATTCCTGGAACAGCCAAGCTAGCTTCCTGGTGAGGTGATGGCCCATTAAGGGGAACAAAGGAAGTGGCTCTGTGCAAGATGGTGAATGAGTGAAGCCCCCTCCTTCGACTCACGGGTAGTTAGAAAGACAAAAGGCTGGAGAGTTTGAAGTGATACCCATGAGAAGCAAAGCAGCAAGCTGGGAAAAGAGAGAGACAGAGCAATGTTTTATTTCTGTTTGAATCCACAGCTGTGGCTATTGGGGGGGGGCGGGAACAAGACCCTTCAGGGGTGTAAATGCTGTGAACCTTTCCATCGCAGACTCAGGTTGCATACATGTGTAAATAAACCAGGTATCAGTAAGACACCACAGCCTTATTCTGAAGAAAACATGAATCCTGGATAAGCGCCTGGAGCCCCTGGAATCTCACACCACTTGAAGACTGGAGTGGTGTGTGTTTAGCTATATATTACTGAAAATTATGTACACAAATGCTTTATATTAGTGGGAAATTATGTACTGAAAATTATGTACAAATGCTTTATATTAGTGGGAATTGTTTTGCAAAAAATGTGTATATTAGAAAACATGTATATATCAGGAAAAATGTACATCAAAACAACTGATGAATTTTGATGAAGCCTTTTTTTAAAAAAAAATCAATTTCAGATGCAGACAAAGCAGCAATGCAATCAAGAAAGGGCTAGAAGTATTTCTTCTTTTGCTGCCTCCAGCCTCTGCTGAGTGTTTCCTATGCCTGCAGATGTAGCTGATGTGGCTCATCACCTGACGGAAAGAGATGTGCCACCTGGTGGCCATTTCACTCTAAGCACATGGCCATGAATTCACTTTCTTCAATCCTGCAGCTCCTCTCTGTGGCTTTTCCCACTCCCTGCTTCTCTTCTCCTACCTCCCAAATCACCGGCAAATGGATCACAGGATAGAACTGTTCACGGAGCCCTAGAAGTCAGACAGGAAGATTTGGCAGGGCAGGGGAGAGGTCTTTAAGGACCCAGCACTCCCAACAGATAACTCAGTGAAAGAGCCAGGGCAGGGGCTGGATTCAACAGGCACCAAGCAGATGTTGCTGGACTCCCATCAGCCCTGGGGTTAGGGCTCCAACAGCATCAGGAGACCACCACGTTGGCTAGTCCTGCCCTGGGCGTCCACGATAACAGACCTCTATTGGAAGGGCTGTTAAGAGGGCAGCCGTCTATTCTCAGAGTGGTTTAACTATCAAGCTGACTTCCCAAGGAACTCTGGGAATTGTAGATGAAAGGGGAACAGCAGCATCCTAACAACTCTCAGCACCAGTAGTATTTTTCTGGAAAAAGAGGTGCCGGAACTCACTCCCTTCTTCTCTTATAATGGCAATGGCGCCCACCTGAGGTGCCAGAACTGAGTTGCGGTGAGTTCCAGCTGAAGAAAAGACCCTGCTCAGCACCCTTAATTAACTACAGTTCCCAGAATTCTCTTTGGGGAAGCCATGACTGTTTAAAGTAGTGTTGTAGAAAATGTATTGGAGGAAAGAGAGGGAGAGAGAGAGAGAGAAAGACTTCCTGGAGAAACGTGAAGAATTAAGGAACCTGAACAAGGGCTGGAAAAGGAAGGGAAGACTCTAATGGATTCTTAGGACTGGGTTATGAAGACTTGGGACTCAGCTACATTTGTCACAATAATATGTTTTGAATGCGTTATAAACATCCAACACCAAATGGTGCTGGAGAGCAAAAAGTAATTTATATGGATTTTTACATAGGCTTCCCTCCTCCTTCTGTTGTAACAATTTAATTTCTGACATATTTATAGTGTTTTTTGTTAAGTTGTGGGTGAACATATCAGACGACACAGTGATTCTTCCAAAGCAGCTCTTTATTTGTAAGCTGGAACAGAACTGAACTGAGGAGCTCAGTCAGCCTGCTTATATAGAGCTCCAGAACAAGGTAACTGTTGCAACTTTCTAAAACTATCCAATCACTGAACGTCACTTTCGATCCTTCATTTGCATACAAACTATCCAATCACTGAACGTCACTTTCGATCCTTCATTTGCATAACTATCTACAGTATCCCCCTGCTGGCCCAGGGTGAGAACTTCAGTACATAACATTTTTAACCTGTGTCTAGATACACCCTCTAAAGGGAAAAGTATTTATATGCTTTGTGTTATCTTTTTTCCTCCCACTTTCCTTTTCAAGGAGCAGCCTAACCATCTAAAATTCCTCTTTGGCACCAAAGCTTCTGTCCCCCCACCCCCCACAACTGCGCAAAACGTGTCCCACTGGATATCAGAATGAACGCTGCCATAGCCGAAGAACTGTGCAAATCAGCCAAGATAGTGGTGGTGGTGACAAAGACCACGATGATCCAAGGAAAACTTGGCTGCACTAACGTCCTAACAGACCTGAATCACTGGCATTTGGTGGGGGTGAAGAATCATTAACAGAAAGTATTTCAGTTCTGGGATTGTCTGGCTCCAGCACCAGGGCTGGCCTATCATTAGGCAGAGTGAGGTGGCCACCTCAGACGGCAGATTTTGAAGGGCAGGGAGTGGCACGTGCTCTGCCCAGTAGATAGTCTGCTGCCCTCACATGCCCTGGAGGACACCCTCTCATTACCGGGGTTGAAGTAAGAATCGGTTTCCAGTTCAGGTGGCTTTTGTGCATGGATTGGAAGAGTGGCCATCTTGTCCTTTGCCTTGGGTAGCAAAATATCTCGGGCTGGCCCTGTTCAACACATGGCCTTCGACAAGCCCACTCCCCTCCTTGTAAGCTTCCACTGAGGGTTTCATCCAGTGTTGCTGTTTGAAGTACTTTTGCTCTGAGGGCCTCACAACAATCGGAACACAACTGCAACTCGGTGGGAGGCTGGAAACAAGCCGAGGCCTTGTTGTTCCTTGCCACTGCGAGGCCACCCGGCTTTTAACCTCTCCCTCCGCCCTCAGTGCCTGTTCTGGAAGATTACATTTATTTTTATCCTGCCAACTGAACTTTCTCTTAATGGCCACGGGATGTCAAAGTACAGGAAGAGTTTTCCTCCAGGATCTCTCCTGAGTGGACTCTGGGGCCTCCTGATAACCCTCCTTTCCTGACCCGGGACTTTTATCTTGTGGTGAACGAAGAGCCTGCGCTGGGCAGAGGAAATTCCACTCATTGTTCCTGAGCTTCGGGGCCTTTTCTGGGCTGTGCTATCGCCCTCTACCCTGGTCCGCCACCTTCAGGATGGATTGGCAAGCATTTCCTGCAGCAGCAATGAACAAGAGCCCTGTGAGATGGAGCTGAGCTTGTTCCTAGGCAGGGGTGAAACTAGGCTTTATTACTTGGGAGCCTCAATGGCACCCGTCTGGAGGCTTCGCCCAGGGCAAAAAACCCATCTAGTGCCCTGTAGCTATGGCACTGTCCTTTGTCATCAGTGTGTTCCTTTGCCCAGCTCAGAAGAAAATGGCAGTGCTTTGCGTGTGAAGATAAGAGTCACAGCTGCCTACTTCAGCCTATGCTGCCTCAGGAAGGTTGCTAACAAGGTGATGTGGCCCCTGGTCTGGAACAAACGATTTTCCTAAACTGGGATATTGAGACAAAAGTGTGTAGGTCCCCGCTAAGGCAAAGCATCTGAGGGGTTTTCACCATCATTTATAAAAGCTCACAAGGCCGGTGGACAAAAAATAGAGAAACAGAAATCTCTCCTTCGCAGACTCCCAATCTGAAAAGGGCATGGTTCCAAGGAGAAGAGGCACAGGAAAATTTTGTGCATGCCGGGTGTGAGGTGGAGTTAAAGTGTACAATACCTTGGTTCTCAAACTTAATCTGTTCCAGAAGTCTGTTCCAAAACCAAAGCGTTCCAAAATGAAGGCACACTTTCCCACAGAAAGTAATGCAAAATGGATTAATCAATTTCAGACTTTTAAAAACAACCCCTAAAGCAGCAATTTAACATGAATTTTACTATGTAACTAGACCATTGATCTGTAAAATAAAAACAATGAACAATGTACTGTAGTCACACAATCAGTCATTCAATCAGTACCTGAACTGGGTTCCCCACAATCACAAAAACAAAACAAAAAAAGCCGCAAGAACAAAAATGCAAAATAAATAGCAAAAACAGACAAACCTCAGCGTAACACTCAAATTGGAAGTGTAACACTAAAAACGGAGCACGTTCGGCTTCCGAAAAATGTTCGCAAACCGGAACACTTACTTCTGGGTTTGCAGTGTTTGGGTTCCAAGTTGTTTGAGTACCAAGACGTTTGAGAACCAAGGTACCACTCTAATTCGCCTGGAAGTAATGATGAATTTTTAGAATCATAGAGTTGCAGGGCTAGAAGGGACTCAAAGGGTCATCTAGTGCAGCCCCATGAAACACAGGAGTAATCAAAGAAGGGAGCTTTGTGAAGGGTCAGAGCCTGGTGTGATAGAGTTTGGGCTGTGACCAGGCAAGGATCCAGGCTCAAGCCTTAGCCCTTCCATTTTAAAGGACCTCAGCAGGAAATGCTGAGATGCCTGCCTGACGCCATGCAGAGTTGCTTACAAAAATAAAACGGTGACATGCAGACCTGCTACTTGGAAGTGAGGGTGTGGGCTGGAGAAGGAGACATTCGATTCAGCTTGCATTTAAAGGCAAATCTACTGGATTGGCACTTTCTGAAGGAAGATATGAAATGAAACACAGCTGTCTCTTGGATTTTCCAATGCATTTCCCCAGCCAAGGAAAGTGTGCAAAAAAAGCAAAAGAAAAAGCAAAAAGAAAAAGAGGCATAGATTTGTGAAAAGAACACCCTCAAACCTCATTATGTTGGAGAAAATATAAATATTAGAGAAAATATGCTGTGCAAAAAAATATTCAGTTTAGGCAAAATTATGTACAAAGTGTATAGCTTAGAAGAAATTTGCTGATAAATTTTCATGAGGACTTTTTAGGGGTCTTTTAAGAAAGTTACATACGCATTTATTCCAAGACAGTGACTTGAGAAATAGTGTAATGTCCTCTTTGGACCTGAAGGGGGCTTCCTTCTGCAACAAAACAGTCTGCAAGATGTCGCCTCCACTATCAGAATGTCCTTTGTGGGATTACTCTGAAGTACCGATAAGCATCAGAGCCCTTGCTGAATTATTGCTTCCAAGTAAAACATGATCAGGTTCAGGAAGAGCCAATACCTCTCTGCACAATCTCTTCATTAGGAAGCTCCTAACACACTTGTGGCTTTAGCAGTGGTGGAGGAAGCTTCTCGGGCATCTGGGGTGGCACAAACTGCCCAGAGGGGCGGGGCGAACTGCCCATAGGGAGGGACGGGACGGGGCACGCGGTGCCCATTCCCACCCCCTCCATTGTTTGCTCGCCTGCCTCCTTCCCGTACTCTCCCCTGCCTGCCTGCCTCCCTCCTCCAGCCGGGAGCGCAGGGTAACAGTGTGCCGCCTGCCTGCAACTCCTGACCCAGGGGGCACAATTCAGCCTGGCAGCCTGGCCAGGGGGTGCACTCTGGTGCGGCTGCAATCGGGCCCAGCCGGGATTTTGTCACACCCCCCCCCCAGGGATGACACCCAGGGCGGTCCACCCCCACCGCACCCCCTTGCTCCACCTCTGGGTTTTAGGTAATGTTAGTGCTGCTCAGAGTAGACCCATTGACAATAATGGACATGATTCACCTAGACCTAGTAATTTCAGTGGATATACTCTAAGTGGGTAATGGTGTGGGTGGGTGGGTGTGGGATTCAGTTCTATTTGCATGTAAAGGCTGACTTATTGTTACTTCTAAAACAAGGGCAGGTATCTTCAACCTGTTCAGGCCCAGGACCATTTTCCATCATGTTCCTTTAATAAATCAGCATATGTGAGCCATTTTCCTTTCTTTCCAAGTGGTTTGAGCAGTAATGCTTCATGTGGTGAAAGCCACCACGGAGTCTTTTGCTCCAATAAGTCTTTATATCTCTCCCATACTCTCATTAATGATTTCCTGATTATATGGTTGTAAAAGCTTCTATGAATCTTCCCTTTCCCGTACCATAAATATGTATGCCAACCAAATCTGTTGTCATGACCTTCTAGTTCTAGTGCCTCTTGCTTGTCCAATCTCATCCAGTCCCTGATCCATACCAAACAAGCAGATTCGTAATACAATTTAAGGTCTGGGAGGGCAAACCCGCCTCTATCTTTTACATCTGTAAGTATTTTATGTTTTACCCTTGTAGGCCCAGGACCATTTTAACTCAAACGTGCATTTGTGGACCCCTCTCTTAATCTTTTACCATATACTTGCTTGGTGGTACTGTTGCTGTTATGAACCACCTTGAATCAGGTTGTGATCCACCAGTGGGCGCCAACCCATTAGTTGAAGACCAGCGCACTAAGGCAAAGTGTGCATAAAAAGGCATATATTGATGAAAACAACTTGCAATAATGCATATATTTGGCAACACTGCATATGGAAATTATTTTTTCAATAAGATGCAGGTGAACTTTCATAAGGACTTTAAAAAACACACACCAAAAAACCACAAACTGATGTGAAAATGTGAAGAACCGAACTTTAGACTGGAAAAGAAAGAAACTGAAGTGGACTGATTGAATCTGTCAGGAGAAAGTTTCAAAATTGGGCATTGCCCAGTGGGAGAGGACAAGACCAGCCCATTTCCATAGACATGGCGAAGAAGGTGGTACAAGTATCGAGCGAAGCCACATCTATCATCTCATCAAATGTATCTTAACCAATGGCTGTGAACCTGTCCCTGTTGCATCTGTGGGAAGAAACCCAAAGTCTCCGTCTGCCCACAACTGCAAACTCCTATCGAAACATGGACGGTATGACATCACACTATTATTACATCATAAATAACGAAGGGAGGATAAGGGGGAATGGAAATGCGATTAAGGGAGGCTTCCTTCCCTCTTCCTATTTTCAAAGGGTTTATTTGTATTTACTAATCTAATCGGTCACGGTAAACACCCACAGGAGCTAAGTCAGGGCAGCCTTTCCGGTTTCTTTCACGCGGCACAGATTGCATACGCAAAAATTTTTGTACCGGATTGCAGCACGACGCCTCTCACCTTCCTGAGATACATTTTGGCTATTTGCATCCCTGCCCTTTCCCTACACATTTTTTGAATACAGCTGCTCAGTGTTCTGTATCCTAACAGAATCCTTGAGGACCAAAATCTGTACGGGTTTAGGGATGAGGTCTGCTTGAACCATAGAATTGTAGACTTGGAAGGGACCCAAGGGTCTTCTAGTTGAACCCCCTGCCACCAATTAGTTTCCGGGCCCAATTCAAAGTGCTGGTTTTGACCTATAAAGCCTTAAACGGCTCAGGACCACAATACCTCAAGGACCACCTCTTTCCATATGAACCTACCCAGACCCTGAGATCATCTTCTGAGGCCCTTCATTGTGTGCCTCCTCCTCAAGAGGTCCAGAGGGTGGCAACATGAGAAGGGGCCTTCTCTGCAGTGGCTCCCCGTCTGTGGAATTCTCTCCCCAGGGAAGTTCACCTGGCACCTTCATTATACACCTTTAGGCACCAGGCAAAAACGTTCCTTTTTAACCAGGCCTTTGGTTGATCTGATTTACATCCTATGCCCTTTTATAATGTATTTTTTGTGAAGGGGTGGGGCTATTGGGTTGTTGCTTTTATTTTTATTAGTATTTTATGGTTTTATATCTTGATTTTATTCTGTGAACCTCCCTGAGACTTCCAGGTATAGGGCAGTTTATTATTATTAATAATAATAATACCCAACTCCCCCATATATATCCCATGCATTCCATGCAAATTTAAGTGAACCATAGAATGACTCTCCCCTTCTTGGAGTCTCATCAACGATCTGGATATCATGCAACTTCAAGCTGATGCTTATTGAGTGGGAAAGAAGTCTTGCTTGCCTATGAAACATTGAAGTTCCTGCCCATATGTAGACTGGAGAAATGGGGAAGAACCAATATAGTTCAATAGTGGAATGTATGCTTTGCCTGCAAAAGGTCTCAGATTCCATCCCTGAGTCATTTCCCTGTAGGGTTGAGAAGGGCTCATGCCTGAAAGGCTGAAGAACCATTTCTAGTCAGGGTAGCTCAGCCTGTCCCAACCTGGGACATGTCACATGTTGTTGGGCAACTTCCATCAGCCCAAACCAGCCTGACCAAGAGCTCAATGGACACAGTCCATCTGCAGGGACAGTCAATGGACACAGTCCATCTGTAGTCGGAAAGACTACTAGTGTAGCAGGGCCGTTTTAAGCGTATCCTGCGCCGTGGTGGAAAGCTCCCTCTGGTGCCCTCCCCCCCCCCCGTTTCCCAGAGTTGTCCACCTTTTTTTAGGGAGGACGGCACTGCTGGCAGGGCTGGAGGAGGTGGGCAGCAGCTGGAGGGCGGCTTCTCCGGCGGGGAAGAGGCAGAGGCTGGGTGTGGCACCTCCCAGCTCAGCTGGCCACTTTGTGCCATGGTGGCCACGGCAGACGGAGGCTCCGGGCGTGGCGCTGCTTTGGCGCAGCATGGTGGAGGCGGGCAAGGGTGACAAGCTGATGCCGGGCGGCGCCGCGTCCAGCCTCCACCTCTTCCCTGGCGCCCTCCAGAACTTGGCACCCTGGTGCCCTGCACCACTAGCCTCTATGGGTAAGACGCCCCTGTAGTGGAGACAAGATTAAGGTAGGTGGACCAATGGCCTGACTCCTGACACAGGCAGCTTCCTGTGTATAAGCCCACCCAAAAGTTCCCAAAAGTGTATTGTAGAGGGTTAGACTAGATGATGCTTTGGGTTGCTTCCAGCTCTTCTATTATTATTATTATTGTTATTATTATTATTATTATTACTGCTGCTGCTGCTACTACTACTACTACTACCACCCTATCCTCACAGGTCTTAAGATGGTTCACAACATACAATTCTATTATTCCAAAAATCTGAATGAAAATTTTATTGGACATACCAATTTACCAATTTACATAAAAGTCTCACAAATATATAAAAATATACAGGCTGTTCTGTGACTATAAACAATAGGAAGTTAGCAGCACCCAGGGATTTGCTGCTGTGTACCCTGCCCTGGTAAAGTCTCACTCAGTATCCAAACAACCCAGTCCCTTTCCCCTTCTGTACTCAGAATATTCTTAGGCTTCTTTGGCGCAATATCCTAGTTTCTATCGAGAAGTCAGCATTCCCGTTTCATCCAATTGAAGATTACATTTTTGTGTCATTGGTTTCACCGACTCCTTGAAATTGGAAGCCGAGGTTGTCATAGCCCATCTTTGCTTTGGCTTTGGCATCTTTCTCATTGTAAAGGCAGAAGGCGCAGTGAGGGGTCTCCACCTCCACAGGTTTGCCAAAGTTATGGAAGTCCACCCTGTACTTCCCTTCTTTGGTCTTGGAGACCATGGGAGCAAAGCGATAGCCCCACAGCACCTCCTCGGCGATGTAAGAGGTCCGCACTTGGCAGGTGGCACTGGTGGATTCCACCGTCCCATCTAGAAACACCACCAGCTCAAAGTCATGTTGAAGGATTGTGTCCGCCGTCATGTGAAAGAAGGGGCTGTGCTTGTCAATGATGTGGTAGATGGTCAAGGGGGAGATGAAGAAGAGATTCTCATTTCCGGCATCGACTACAAAGTCTATGTTGACTTGGTCCAAGATGATGGTCTCCCCTTCAGGTGTGATGGTGGTTTTCAAGAGCTTGCCATAGATGTGGCTCCCAATCAAAAGGCTTTTTCGAAGGTTGGCCACCCGGATGAGGAGACACAGCTTTCCGCCACGCTTGCTGATGACGGCATTCTTGCTGAAGGTGATGGTTTTTGCCCTCTTTTTGGGCCTAGAGATCTTGGCCAAGATGGCCCCGCACATGAACGAGTTGATGATAACCCCTAGGATAGACTGAATGATCAGCAGGAAAATGGCAGTGGCGCACTGTTCTGTAACACACCTGAAACCGTAGCCAATGGTGACCTGAGTCTCTAGCGAGAAGAGGAAAGCAGACGTCAAACCATTTATGTTGTCAACACATGGAGTGTGATTTATCGAAGGGCTGAACTCTGGCAGATCCTGGTGTATGTAGGCCACCACGTACCAGAGAAGGCCAAACAAGAACCAGCTACCTAAGAAGGCTGAGATGAAGATGGTCATCTTATATCTCCACCTGAGGTCCAAGACGGTGGTCCAGATGTCAACCAAGAAAACAAATCTTGATTGTTCTTCTACATTCCCAAACTCTATGTTGCATCTTCCATCTTTCGATACCAGTCTGGACCTTCGTCTTTTGTGTTCCACCCAGAGATGGGTGAAATGCTTCTGGAAATATTTAAGCATCTCCACCAGCCACTCTGGATAAGTAATTAAAAAAGAGGAACATGGAATAAACATTAGGACTGCAAGGAGCTTTTTTAAAAAAACAACAACAACCAAACAAATAGGAATTGGACCATTTGCAAAGGATTTCAATGGACTGGTGAATAAACAAATGTGTAATAGCCCAAGGGAGCGTTCCATAGTGGTAGTTAGCTCAGGTAGGCATGGAAATTTGAGTCTATTCTGCTTCATGGCTCTCCTGTAGAGCAGCTAAGTAGGCACTTTTATCCTTCACTCTCATGCAGGGCCAAAAGTCACAGCAAGGTCATACAACAGCAAGGTGGTTCCCAGGGACACGTGGTTTGGAAAGTACTTTTTGCTTGGTTATTGTTGTGTACATTTGATGAAGGCAGCTGCGAATGCATGAATTAACTGTGCCGGATGGTGCTTGCAGTGCGAGCAGCAATAATGGAAATCCTGCAGTGTGTTTTATAAATGTACCAGTTATGTATCATGCATGCATGCAATTCATTGCTTGGTGCTGATGAGTGATCTGAGTGACGAATGTGCATGTGTGAACCAGAGCTCTTGGATGCCATCATGATTTTGAAGCTGCCTGCTAGTCTTCTAGGAGAGTATTTTGCAGAAGAGCCTCAGGATTTAACTTACTGCTGCATCAAGGTGACACTTCACAGCAAAAACTTAAACCCTTCACCCATTCCTCCACTGCAACTCCCACCCACCAACATGAACATGTTTTTTTCGGTGGCTGTTTTCAAACTTTGCAACCACAGGCCCAAGTGGATCTTAATGTAACGTGGAAAGAAAGAGGAATTTGTAGAATGCCAAGCACCACTGAGGTTTGCCTGGTGATTGCGTTATAAGAATTTAAGGTCTCAAATATAGAATACATATTCATAAATACACACCTATCTAAATATATGAACCATGTACCTGAAACAGTATGGGAGACCAATCCTGAAGCCATTTTGACTCTCCCAATGACCTCAAATATTCCTCGGAAGTAAGTGAGGCAAAAGGGGAACTTTTCCCATTGTATTTTTGCTTGCAAATCCCGTCTTAAGGGCGTATTTGTGTATGATTAGGGTGAGCCTGTGACATGGATTCAGGAACTGAGTATTAACCATCACAAAAGAATGCCCAGGATGCCCAGGTAATGCAATCAGTGACCATTATTAGGTATGCTGGCAGACAGGTTTTCTGCTGTAGACCGCCTCCTTCTGTGATGTATGTATGATTTTTTTTGGCTGGGGGGGTGGGGGGATCTTGGGCTACAGGGTGAGCAATTTCAAGAGTCTATATAAGGGCTTGTGCACCATTCTTCAGGGTGCTCCTCCCTCCTGCGTCTGGTGAGTGGGGACCCCATTGCAACAGTTTATTTTCCTTTAATAAAGATCAGGCTTACTAGCCACTTTGCTTCTCAAATATACTCTGGTTGGCCTCTGTTATTTCCTCCTACTGATAGGGAACCCTCAAGGACTCTATATGGGCTCTGGAATACCCCATAAGGGAAAGGAAGCAGTTTTTTCTTATAACAGTTGCATTATGGACTTTTAGTACTATGAAGACCTTTGTATTCTTATAGGCCTTTTAACTCACTCTGTGGGTAAGTTTGTGTTGGCCTTGGATTGTTGCTAATGCTGATTTGTATTTTATGTAGTTGGTTATTCTTGATGTGTGGCGTTTTCATTTTGAGAAGTTGTATTATATTGTATTATATTTTTTAAAATAATTTTTTAAACCACCCAGAAAACTTGGGTGAT
Source organism: Podarcis raffonei (assembly GCF_027172205.1). Classification (NCBI taxonomy): domain Eukaryota; kingdom Metazoa; phylum Chordata; class Lepidosauria; order Squamata; family Lacertidae; genus Podarcis; species Podarcis raffonei. The sequence goes on from NC_070616.1 coordinate 16,993,890, forward strand.
GGACAGTATAGAAACATAATAATAATAATAATAATAATAATAATAATAATAATAATAATGCAGTGTCCCTTTCATTGGGTACCCCAGCATTCTCCAATGGGATGTTTGCCCAGTGTTCTAGACTACAACTCCCATCAGCTCAAACCAGCGTGATGGGAGTTGTAGTTACAGTTCAAAATAGCTGGATGATGCCAGGTTGGGGAAGGTTTGGCTAATCACCTGAGTCATCTCCATCTTCTCAGCCTTCTGCCTAGGCAAGCAAGACATCCTGGCACAGGTAAGGCACACAGAGCGTGCTCAAAATCCTTTCTCTTGATTCAATCAACAAGTGAACCTATTGATTTATTGGACCTGTTGATTTATTGTGACCCAGCAGGGCTCAGCAGCAAGGAAGATTCTGCCAGAGAAAATGCATTAGTCTTCAAGGCGGTACAAGAGCCTAGCACACCTTTGGCTGCAGGATACAAACATGGCCACCCCTCTGGAATTTGGATCATGTGACTGACAGAATGTATTATTTAGGAGCACGCAGGAGTATTAACGTACTCGTTTCTGAGATATGCAGATTTTGATGTTCCCATTCAGCTCTCAAAGGCCTTGTGGCCATTTTTGTTCCGACCTTCCACCCCTGTTGAGGGGGTGGGGGTGGGGTGGAGAGGGAGTCCAGTTAAACTTTAAGCAAATGTGTGGTCACAGGAAGAGGAGCAAGGTTATTTTACAGTTCAAACGTTTCGTGTCCTGGCCCTTACTTAGCATGTTCATGTTCAAAACACAGCCTGGAGCACTAAGAAAACATCCCTGTGCAATGGAGCATTCTTGGTACTTTTCCAACATCTGACTTTTCATTTCTCCTTGTGCTTTATTTTTTGGGGGCGGGAGGGGGTTAAGTCTCAAAACTTGTGAGCCCCTAATTTGGAGTCTTTCTTTATAACAACCCCCCTCCTATAACATACTGTTTCTGTATTGCAATTCTAGGGGTGTTACAGTTGGGAAATGCTTGAGTTGCCAAATGCACAGTTGTATGTGCCAGAACGCTGCCATCTGTTCATAGGCTGGGACTGAAAGGAGGCTCAACCAAGGACTTGTGGGTGCCCAGGGTGAGTTTGGGCTTTCAAAATTGTAAACTGCTGAACAACCCATGCAATTGTATCATAGCTCTTTGCGCATCCCTATTACACAAATTCAGTAGTTAATCGTCATCATTGTGGGAAAGGACCCAAAGTGTCATCTAGTCCAACCCCACGCAATGCAGGAATCACAGCTAACTTTTACTTGCAGCAGAACATGATGCTGAAGTGGGGTGGACCATTTTGGGGTTGTTCTTAAATGTTTTAGAAGCTCTTAAACTTTTATTTTTAAATGATACACTTTTGCCACTTTGCTGTTTGCCACTCTGGGCTCCTTTCTGAGATAGATGGTAATGGTTACTGTAACTATTATTATTATTGCCTTTTTTTACTGCTTTTCCAATTTAAAAGTCCATGCAATTCAAAACAAGCTCTTCAGAGAGTGCAAGAGTGGAGGGGTGTTCACATTCCCCTCTTCTGCAGTGAAGTTTGTTTCTCCCGCCACAACTGCTATACAGTGGTACCTCGGGTTACAAACACTTTGGGTTACAGACTCCACTAACCCAGAAGTAGTACATCGGGTTAAGAACTTCACCTCAGGATGAGAACAGAAATTGTGCGCAGGTGGCGGGAGGCCCCATTAACTAAAGTGGTACCTCAGCTTAAGAACGGTTTCAGGTTAAGAACAGATCTCCAGAACGAATTAAGATCATAACCAGAGCTAAGGTAAAGGTAAAGGGACCCCTGACCATTAGGTCCACTCGTGGCCGACTCTGGGGTTGCGGCGCTCATCTCGCTTTATTGGCCGAGGGAGCCGGCATACAGCTTCCAGGTCATGTGGCCAGCATGACTAAGCCACTTCTGGCAAACCAGAGCCGCGCATGGAAACGCTGTTTACCTTCCCGCCAGAGTGGTACATATTTATCTACTTGCACTTTGATGTGCTTTCAAACTGCCAGGTGGGCAGGAGCAGGGACCGAGCAACGGGAGCTCAACCTGTTGCGGGGATTCGAACTGCCGACCTTCTGATCAGCAAGTCCTAGGCTCTGTGGTTTAACCCACAGCGCCACCCGCATCCCAGAGGTACCAGCGGTACCACTGTACAATTAGGCTTCAATTGATTTCCATTGGGGACATGGACAGGCGATTTTGTCTCTCCCCTCTGCAAAGGTGTTCACCCATTGGCTAGAGACAAAGCTGGTTTGAGGAACAAACCAGGAGCTTCTTATAGCAAAGCACGAGATACACCTGCATTGGGGATCATGTCATGTGTGAACGTGGCTTAAAAACCGGCTATGCAGAGGGTGCCCAGCCAACAGGAGTGTGCTTGGCACAGCTAGAGTCTCTAACCTCACCCAGTCCCTGCTGTGCAAGTTTAAACTTGCAGGGAGTTGTGTGTGTGTGTGTTTTAACGCAGAGAAGCTTTGAGGAAGTGTGAAATTACAAACACGGCAAATAGTGTGCAATGCCAAATCCAGACCTCCCTTCTCTAAATCCAGCTTCTCTCTTGCTAAGCGCCTATCAGTTGTCAGAATAAGTCCCTGCCTGGGTTTAACATTCCAGCATATGCCGGGTGGGTGGGCATTGTTCTCAGCCTTTCTTCTCAAAATAAAGCATGCATGTTGTATAACGCAGGGTGGTCATGAAAGGTGTTTGCTAAGATTCAAGAGGAACCCAAAACCATCTTGTGGTCAGCATTCTGGTATAAGCTCAGAGCTTAGAGATCGTGGTCCCCTCTTGAAACAAAGCTTACATAACACACGTTGTATAATGCAGAAGGCTCCTAAGGAGAGTTCAGCTGAAATCTGCAGAGTAACGAGAGCTTGTCTTCTCTAATTTACCAAGGTGTATTAATTGCTTGGGCAGGGAGAACATCCAACGTTGCTGCCCTTGCAAGAGAATTCTGGGTTGATTTTAAGCGGAGGGAATGTGGCGTCTGATCTGATGGAAGGAATATGAGGTGTCTGCAGAAGCACCACTCATTCCTGAACACTTCTAACGATAAAGGTGCTTATTCCATACTTGTATTAAGTTAGATTGCTAATTCCCAAACTGTTTGCCAGAGCCTGCCAGTTTGCTGTGAGATCTCCTGATTTGCCACAATAAATAGAATGATTAGGAGTGTTGGGATACATCTTAAGATCAAGTCAGGTCATTGATCTTTCCCAGCCCCCCCCCCAGATGTTTTGGACTACAACTCAGGTACCCATAAAAATATTAGAATCGCCCCCATATTTAAGAGCACTGACATTATAAACAATTCTTAAAAACCTGGGGGAAACAAAAACATTTTAGTCGGGGGGAAAAGGATAGCAGCCAGGGTCCTTCTCCCTGGGGTAAGCATTCCGGAGGAGCCACAGCTAAAAAGTCTCTGCTGTCTGCACTTGAGAGGCCTCCCCTGTTAAAAGGGGCTGTGTGTTGTATCTCTGCATGAATAACTGTTATCCCAGGAGGCATACCCAAAATTCCTAATGAAGCAATGAGGCAAGCATCTCCCAGAGGTGAACTAGGATTCATCCACAGTCTAAAAGTATAGAAAGATTCAGAGTAGAAAATGTACTGGGTCTGCCATTTTTAATGCAGCGAACAAGCTTCCCTTGGCTTTCTGGTGCAGTTTCTCATCAGTAAACTCCCTAGAGATGTAAAACATCTACTCATCATTTCTAAATTGTCATTTAATAGCTCCATCCCTGGAACAAATCTAAACCCTCCTTCTTCTTCTTCTTTACCTCCATAGTGTTAATGTTCCCTGAACACACAATCTGTTCCTATTCACTCTCTTTAATCTTTCTTGCAAACATTTATCTTGTTTCATTTTACATTCTGGCTTTTAAAGGAGTTCCCTTCCCTGCATGCACATAAACAACACTTGACTATTTTTCTCCTTTTACTTTTCGGGATGGAAGCATGCATACCAATTGCAGCTTTTCTTTATGGCCAGAAATACATCGTGTCTCCCACTCCTGTAATAACGGCTATTGACTTGAAGTTGTGATGTCATAAACAGCAAGCAGTCAAGTGGATTCAAGCTTCTGAGACACACCTTCCCCCCTCCCCTCAAAAAGGGTGATGCTGAACCAGTTACTCTCTCTTTTCTGCTCCCTCTTCAAATCCTGACCTCCCTCTTCAAATCCTGACCTTCCTCACAGGATTCTGGGTGGCAGAAAACAGGTGGCAGTGAGTTGCCATAGGCCTGGCCTTGAGCTCCTTGAGGGAAAGGTAAAAAATAAAGAAATAAAGAACATCAGAAGGGCCTGCTGGATCAGGCCAATGGCCCATCTAGTCCAGCATCCAGTTCTCACAGTGGCCATCCAGATGGGAAACCCATCAGCAGAATCTGAGCCCAAGAGCTTTTGATGTTCTCCTCCTCCATGAATTTGCCTAATCCTCTGAGAAAACCATCCACATCCCTGGTTCTTGTGGGAATAAGTTTTATACAGTGGTACCTCGGGTTACAGACGCTTCAGGTTACAGACGCTTCAGGTTACAGACTCCGCTAAACCAGAAATATTACCTCGGGTTAAGAACTTTGCTTCAGGATGAGAACAGAAATCGCGCTGTGGCGGTGCAGCAGCAGCGGGAGGCCCCATTAGCTAAAGTGGTACCTCAGGTTAAAAACAGTTTCAGGTTAAGAATGGACCTCCAGAACGAATTAAGTTCTTAGCCAGAGGTACCACTGTACTTCAGCTATGTGCTGCCTAAATAAGGACATGCTCTCTTTATTAGGGAGTATAAATGCAAGGCCTCAAATGCTCAGTCTCTCTTTTTGTCTCTGTCTCTCTCTTGTCAGCTCTTGGAAGTCTGGGACTTCCAAGTTTCCACCACCTCCCAGTCACGCAGATGCGCACACCCACAAGTCTAGCAATTTAGGTAATTAATTTCACTGTCACTGCCGGCTGCCAGAAATATGTAGTTGCTCGAGGAGATTAGCAAGGATGTAATGAATAACTAAATGGGTCTCGTGAACCGGTGGTGCACTGTGGATGCCCTAATCCAAGGCTTTGGCTATGGACACATTAGCGGTTTGCAGCGCAGGATGGTTGCTTCCCCATTGCCGTATTTCATGTCACATTTGTTCATTGCTCTGCACTTCAAAGAGGGGTTAGGAATGCCTTCACTCAGTGCATATTACCTGTTTGGTTCCCCAGTGCTTGCAACCCCCCTGAACTCCTATCCGATGAAGCCATCATCTGTGCAGCTGCAATGGCTGCCTGAAACGGATACACCACAGTTGAACCACGACTTATGTTTTCAAATTGGACGGAAGCTGGTTTGAGGGAAATGCACCAAACAGCTGTATTGCTCAAGAAACTGCAGAATAGCCGTGGACTGTGGCTCATGTCATGTGTACATGGCTTCAAACACCAGCACCTCCTTTCCTCTGTTGCCTTTCCTCCTGTCTCCCTTGGTTTCTGCACCACTGCACCCCCTCCTGTTTCAGAACAGGAACACAGGAAACTGCTTTATAGCGAGTCAGACCATAGCTTCATCAAACTCAGTATTGTCTACACCGACTGGCAGCAGTGGCTCTGCAGGCAGAGGTCTCTCCCAAGCCCCACCTGACTTGCCTGCAGATGGTCCCATGCAGTCCATCTCTAGCATCTTGAGGGAGGGCTGGGAATGGCCCCTGCCTGAAACCCTGGATTGCTGCTGCCAGTCAGTGCAGGCAACGTTGAGCAAGGTGAGTCACTGGTCTGACTCTGTGTAAGGGGGCATCTCTTGTTTGGCTGACTCAGAGGTGGAATGACAGGCACACCTGTTCCATGTATGGATGCTGATTGGGTCAAAGGGGACCTTGAGCCAGTCACTTACTCTCAGCTTAACCAGGTTTTTGAGAGAGATTAGAAGATTGGGGGAACCATATATGCCACCTTGAGCTCCTTGGAGAAAAAGGTGGGATATAAGTGTTGTTGTTGTTGTTGTTGTTGTTGTTGTTAACTACTCCTACTCCTACTCCTCAGTACTGGCTCCCAGTATGTTTCCAAGCAGAATTCAAAGTGTTGGTGCCCTAAATGGCCTTGGCCCTGTAGACCTGAAGGAGCATCTCTACTCCCATTGTTCAGCCCAGACACTGAGATGGAGCACTGAGGGCCTTCTGGCGATTCCCTCACTGCGAAAAGTGAAGCTACAGGGAACTAGGCAGAAGGCCTTCTCGGCAGTGGCACCCTCCCTGTGGAACACGCTCCCATCAGACGTCAAGGAGATAAATAACTACGCAGCGGTTCTTAACCTGTGGGTCCCCAGATGTGGTTGGACTACAACTCCTATCATCCCTGAGCTCTGTATACAACCTTTAGAAGGCATCTGAAGGCAGCTTTGTATAGGAAGTATTTTAATATTTGATGTTATACTATGTTTCTATGTGTGTTGAAAGCTACCCTGAGTGGTTGGGGCAACCCATTGAGATGGATGGGGTATAAATAATAAATTATTATTATTATTATTATTATTATTATTATTATTATTAGGCAGAAGCTGAAATCTCATAATGTCGCCTCCTTTCATGAACAGCAAGTTGCACCACCTGATCCATGACCCACAGGAGAGGAGACAGAGGTTGCTGTGTTCCAGCCCCAGCCCAAGGTGTTAATGATTAAAGCCTGGAAAGGACTCAATGGATTTGGGATCATGTGAGCCATTGTTACTCTCCTGCCTCTCGCCGCCGCTTGCCTCGCTCCCCCACATCACCCCCATAGAATCTTGGAGTGAACTATTAACTATTATTTCCATAGAACCAAACACGCTCTCCTCAAAGCCAACTGTACCAGAAGCAGAAACGGATGATTCACGAGAGGGCAGCAGCTCTACCAGGGTAACAGGTCCAAGACTTCTTTATGTTGCATAGGCTACAGAAGAGCAGTCAAGTGCCCCCCCTGCAGGCAATTCCCACCCCTCAACAAGATAGCGGTGGGCAATATTGCACCCTCTTCGCTCTTCCTCTTGATCAGCAGCTTGGGATCAGTTTGCCCAAAGGATTGCCTTGCCCCTTACATGCACACTCAGCCACTTTGACCTTAAAAGTGCCAAATATCATTCGCTCCATACTTGAGAAAAATCAGTCTTTTCTTTGGTCAGTCCCTATTCTCTGGAACTCACTGCCTATTGATATTAGGCAGATGCCTCTGTTGCATTGCTTCCAATGCCAGCAGAAAACCTTTTTATTTAAGCAAGCCTATCCATACATGTTAGGGGATGCGGGTGGCGGTGTGGGTTAAACCACAGAGCCTAGGACTTGCTGATCAGAAGGTCGGCGGATTGAATCCCTGCGACGGGGTGAGCTCCCGTTGCTCGGTCCCTGCTCCTGCCAACCTAGCAGTTCAAAAGCATGTCAAAGTGCAAGTAGATAAATAGGTACCACTCCAGCAAGAAGGTAAACGGCGTTTCCGTGCACTGCTCTGGTTCGCCAGAAGTGGCTTAGTCATGCTGGCCACATGACCCGGAAGCTGTGCGCCAGCTCCCTCGGCCAATAAAGCGAGATGAGCGCCGCAACCCCAGAGTCGGTCACGACTGGACCTAATGGTCAGGGGTCCCTTTACCTTTACTATCCATACATGTTAATTATTACATGCATATTTTTTTAAAAAAATAAGTTTATTTCATATATCCCCTTCAAGGGGCCTTGAATGACTCCAAGAAGCTATAACTATGTCTTGCAGGGCCACCCAAGACGGACAGGTTTAGACTAAATGTGATCCAACTGGAGAAGGAACTGGCAATCCACTCCAGTATTTTGCCTAGGGAAAAAAAAGGAGAAGCTTTGAGAAGAAAGTGAGAGTTTCCAAGGCATGCTCTGGTTCATGGGGTCACAGAGAGTCGAACATGAATAAGAAGAATCAACAACAACAATTTCATATATATCGCTCAGTCATTTTCATCATGGCTACTATTTTCAAAATATGTTTTGCTGCTCCTTTCAATTAATTTTGCATACCATTTGAATCAACCTGCTCAGGTTTACCTTTTTGATTAAGCACTATATAAATTCTGTTAAATAAATAAAATCAGGAGCGGAGAGAGTGTCATGCTCCCAGTGGTGTAGCATGCGAGGGAGGGCTGGAGGGCTGTGACTCCAGGCACATTTTCTTTAGGGGACGCAACCAGCAACCCCACCCCCACCCCACGACAGGCTCCCTCACTGAGGCTGGAGCCATGGGGTGGAAAGCTGGTGTCAGGTTGCCATTGGAGCTGGGCACCATTCCTTGAAGATAGGGGCTGTAGCCATTGTTACCTAACAGTTGGGGGGAACGTTTGCTCCAGCTCCTGCCTTGAAGGAATGGAGCTGGGCTGCCACTGCTGATGCCAATCAACCAATTTTCACAGGGCAGAATCAGGGGCGCAAGAGCCATTATTGGCATGACAAGCCTGGTCACGAAAGGTGGCAATGAGCTTTTCCCACCTGCAGAGGCAAAAGGTACGTGGGTGGCGCTGTGGGTTAAACCAGAGAGCCTAGGACTTGCCGATCAGAAGGTCGGCGGTTTGAATCCCTGCGACGGGGTGAGCTCTCATTGCTCGGTCCCAGCTCCTGCCAACCTAGCAGTTCGAAAGCACGTCAAAGTGCAAGTAGATAAATAGGTACCGCTCCGGTGGGAAGGTAAACGGTGTTTCCGTGCACTGCTCTGGTTCGCCAGAAGCGGCTTAGTCATGCTGGCTACATGACCCGGAAGCTGTATGCCAGCTCCCTCAGCCAATAAAGTGAGATGAGCATCGTGACCCCAGAGTCGGCCATGACTGGACCTAATGGTCATGGGTCCCTTTACCTTTTTACCTGTAGAGGCAGCCCTGGGGAGAGGCTCTTTCAGAGATGCTCCAGGTTTGCAGACTCAGAGGTTGCTGCAGAGTGGGGAAAGATCGTTCTGCTAAGTTCCTTAAGGTGGGCCTTATCCACAATATACATTTAAAGCAGCATCATACCAATTTAAACCGCCATGGCTTCCTCCAAGGAATTCTTGAAAACGCAGTTTGATGTTAGCAGATCCCCTAGTCCTCTCTTAGACCAGAAATTCCCAGAGTGGTTTAACTGTCAATCCCTTTCCCTAGGAAACACTGGGAATTTTAGCTCTGTGAAGGGGAACAGCAGTCTCCTGACAGCTTTCAGCACCCTTGACAAACCAGGCTTCCCAGGATTCCTTGAAGGAAGCCACAACCATTCAGAATGGTGCAGTGCTACTTTACAGGTACAGAGGAACCTTGGTTCTTGAAAGCCTTGGTACTCAAACATTTCAGCTCCCGAATGACGAAAACTTTCTGGTAAGTGTTCTGGATTTCAAATGGTTTACAAACGATTTTAAACGATTACATTTGAGAACCAAGGTGCCACTGTATAATGCAAAAGGGGGCATTTATTATCTTAGGATTCAAGCCTTGTTCACACATTAGGAAGGGACATCAGCTCAAATTTAAGAACATCAAGAAGCCTGCTGGATTGGGCCAATGGCCCGTCTAGTCCAGCACCCTGTTCTCACAATGGCCAACCACATTCCCTTTATAGGAAACCGACAAGCAGGACCTGAGCACAAGAGCAACTCTCCCTTCCTGTGGTTTCCAGGAACTGGAATTCACAAGAATTGCTGCCCCCACTGTGGATTGCTTCCAACAATCTGAATTGACCTTAGGATTCCAGCACGATTGCATTGGTCTCGCATGAAGCCTGATGCTTGTGTGGCTATGATATCAGACTCTGCAACTGATGCTTTTCTTCTTCACTCCCCACCAGCTGACTTCTGGAAGAGAAGGCAGAGATCTCGGAGCCACCAGAGCAATGGAGGAAACATTGAGTTTTCTCCTTGACGTTCCTGTACTTTTCCACCCATCGGCTATGTAAATTCATGAGTCTATATTCTGCCATGCAAATGGGGAGCTCGTCAGCCAAGCACTTGTCGCTGAAGCTCTCCGTGCATCTCCTCCTACTTGGCGAAGATGACCTGCTGCTCTGCCTTTGTGGGAGCTGCTCCTTTTCAGAGGAAAAAGTGATGTCCTGGGGCACTCCCAGGCAGTCGCTATCCAATCACATCCAGGAAAATTCAGGTTGTGCAGTTAATGCTGATGTGGTGCTCTTGCATGCCAAACCTGCTTCCACAAGAGATCAGACCTTATGTGCTAAGGGGAAGGACTGGGAAATGTAGGGTAAGGGTTTCTGTTAGGGCCAAGATTTAATTTTGGAGATGTTAATTTTGCTGTCATTGATATTAAGAGGTTTTCGGAAGGTTCTGCATATTTTTGGATCTTATTACGAGTTTTATGGGGATTGCTTAATTTTGTTGTGTACATTTTGATACGTTTTTCATCCATTGCTTAGGGCTACTTCTGTCATTATGTAACTTTTCATCTTGTAAGGCACCTTGAACATTTGTTTTAACTACGGAAAGGTAGCATGCACAGAAGCCACGAGGGTGTTGAGAATGGATGGTGCCACAACATTGCCCCCCCCCTTTGCATTCTACATTTCAAGCAGTATCATCCCACTTTAAACAGTTGTGGCTTCATCTAAAGAATCCTAGGAAATGTAGTTTGTGAAGGGTGCTGAGAATTAATAGGAGACCTTCTACACCCCAGCTAAAGGTCAAGGTAAAGGGACTCCCTAACCATTAGGTCCACTCATGGCCGACTCTGGGGTTGCAGCACTCATCTCGCTTTATTGGCCGAGGGAGCTGGCGTACAGCTTCCGGGTCATGTGGCCAGCATGACTAAGCCGCTTCTGGTGAACCAGAGCAGTGCACGGAAACGCCATTTACCTTCCCGCTGGAGCGGTACCTATTTATCTACTTGCACTTTGATGTGCTTTCAAACTGGTAGGTTGGCAGGAGCTGGGACCGAACAACAGGAGCTCACCCTGTCGCGGGGATTTGAACCGCCGACCTTCTGATCGGCAAGTCCTAGGCTCTGTGGTTTAACCCACAACGCCACCCACGTCCCTACACCCCAGCTAGAGCTGCATTTATCCAGAGCTGTTTAATAATCAACTTCCTTTCCCAGAGAACTCCCAGGGAATGGCTGAGGACTGCTACAACCTCCCATCCTTTTCAGAGCACTGGCAGGATTCCCCCTCTCTTCAAATCCCTCCTCAAAACCTACCTTTTTGGAGACACTTTAGCTCCACAAAGCCCAGTTCCCACATCTCCTGCCCTGTTGTGCCTCAGCCTGTAACAAGGCCTAAGCCCACACAATGGAGGCAGGCAACCACAGGCTGCATTCCTGTTGACTTGCTGCCTCTTACTCCCCTTCCTCTCTTGCTTCCTCTATGTTGCATTTTGAATTGTAAGCTCTGAGGGGCAGGGACTGTCGTCTTGCACTACATAGAACACTGTGCATAGTGATGGTGCTGCTTAAATAAATAATCAATAGCTGTTTCTCTCACCACCCCCAACTCAAAGTGATATTCCCCTGAATAATCTGAAGAAGTGTGCATTCACACGAAAGCTTATACCAGAACAAACTTAGTTGGTTTATAAGTTGATACTGGACAATTTTTTATTTATTTGATTTTGATTTTGATTTTCCCCCTGTCATCCCAGTTGGTTCCCTGAGTTGGTTTGTGATCACAGAGGTGCAAAATAAATGTGGGATTGTTTAAACCATCCACTTCTGTGCTATGATGTAATGGAGGAAGGGTGTGTGTCTGACAGCAATATCTGATGCCCAATACTGCACATTCCAGTACAAGTTCAGTCCAAGTATTTCTGAAGAACTTGGGGGACATCAGCCAAGTTCTCTTTGCAAACCATGGTGGACTCTATGAAAGGAAGCTTGTCTTAAACTTCTCTACATATTGCATTCATTCTTGTTCTTTAGCTTCATGAATTAAAACAACACCCTGTTTTGTATTTCTAATTTCTTCCCCAAGTATAATTGATTTGCAAAACTTTGCCCGTTTTCAAGCTACGTTGAGTGATTTAGTGACCCATTACATGGGTCACTGATGTGAAGAGGCGCGTAAGCAAATGAGATGCAAAAAGCTACTTTGCATTTGTGATTGCAGACACAGCCATTAATAACTTTGCCACACGATGCACTAAGAGCCTTCGCTGTTTGTTTGCCATTTTAATGCATCCGGTCAAATCCACCCATAGAGCTCCGTTGACCGTCTCTCCATTGACAACCCCTTTGCCCTCTAAAGTACTTGGAAAGACCTGGGCTAAATTCCATTGGTGGAGGGGGGTTTGATTGTGTACAGTTAACTTAAAATGCTCCATTAGAAAATTAAATCAATGGGGTGGATAACCTTCTCCAAACTACTTCCCACAGTGCTTTAGAGGCATTTTCTAGGGAGTGAGAGAGAAGGAGGAACTGGTGAAAACTGCCTTCCTCTCTTCCATTCATGGCAGCATCTCATGAATACAACTCCACTCATGGTCAGTCTGGATGCAGCCCAATATCCATGAGGTTGTCCAAGTTTCTAGCATAACTTTGTTCACCAGGGGCACATTGACCCCCACATTGAGGGGGTGCGGCCACTTGATGTGCCTATAGTTGGTGCCCTTGTTGTTCACCAAAAGGTTACTAAAGCATAGGTAAAAGTAAAGGGACCCCTGACCATTAGGTCCAGTCGTGACCGACTCTGGGGTTGTGGCGCTCATCTCGCTTTATTGGCAGAGGGAGCCAGCGTACAGCTTCCAGGTCATGTGGCCAGCATGACTAAGCTGCTTCTGGTGAACCAGAGCAGCAGAGCAACGCCTATTTATCTACTTGCACTTTGACGTGCTTTTGAACTGCTAGGTTGGCAGGAGCAGGGACCGAGCAACGGGAGCTCACCCCGTTGCGGGGATTCGAACCGCCGACCTTCCGATTGGCAAGCCCAAGGCTCAGTGGTTTAGACCGCAGCGCCACCCGTGTCCCTAAAGCCACATACTAAAGCATACTTCGGAGCATTTTTAAAAAGATGTACACTCCATATTTAAAGAAATACACCTAAAAGTATGAATGTTATGGATATGTTTTTGCAATTATATGTACGATAGGTATCATTGCAGAGCTGGTTTTTGACTGCAGCTTTCTGGGAAAAGCAACACTCAGCTCCCTTATTCACATCACAGCTTAGTGACTGAGCACACACTTTGCATTCAGGAAGCCCCAAGTTAACTCCCTGCCATGTCTAGTAAAAGGGGGACCGGGATAGCAGGGTTGGGATAGACCCTTCCCTGAAACCTCAAAGGATTACTGTTACTCAGAGAAATACTGGGATTCATGTCCCAGTTCTTTGACCCAGGACAACAGGAGCAGCCAAAATGATACCCTCCCTAGTCAGTGGTCAGGGATGATGGCAGTTGTAGCCCAATGACTTATAGAGGGAACTATCTATTTTAACAGAAGAGAGCTATGTCTGCCCTATTTTATAAACCCTCTCATGTTAATAAATCTCATGAGATTTCTATTGCAGCAAATTAACTTCCCGTTCCAAAACTACAAAAGCTCTGCAGCTCAGACCTGAAGACCTTGAAGAAAAGAGATCACCGTCTGAGCCTGCCTGTGTGACATCTGCTGGAATTAGGGGCGGTGGGAGATACAGGTTCTTTTCCAGTGTCCCAGACTGTATGCAGCCATTTGGCCTGATTTTAATACTGACGCAGCTGCTTTTGGAAAGGCCATCGCTCTCCTGCCTGCAAAGGATGTGAGGCCCAGAAGTATCACCAGGTAGTCTGTGTGGTACACACAAGACCCTACAGAAGGAGCTGTGCAAACGACAAAGTTCCCCCTACAAGGAAGACCATGTTGTGATCTTGGTTGATCTGAGCATAGGAACCTTGCAACTCAGGTTGGCTTTCCATACCCTCTGAGTTAGCTTTCCATACCCTCTGAGTTAGCTTTCCATACCCTCTAAGTTGGTTTTCCATACACTTCCTATTTTCCAGGGACAGCCCTGAGTTACAAAAGCCATCCCAGCTTCTGATGTGATCCTGGAATGTCCCAATTTCCCCCACTAGTGCTGCTACAGATGACCCGGCACTTGTCTTGAGCAATGGCTGCGAGGAGGAATTCCGTTGCCTCTCCATGGCCTCTCCATGGCCTCTCCATGGCCACTGCTGCCAGCCTTCTCCCTTGGGCAGCTCGTAGCAGCTGCTGGAGAGCAGTTGAGGAAGAGGAGAGGCTGTCCCCATTGAGCCTCGCATGACGCACCAGCTCTGAGGGGCAGGCAGAGGGCAGGGCTGCCCTGGGCAGGAAGAAAGGGGAAGCAGAGCAGAGCGCAAGCTTTGTGTGTCTGCATCTAATCTTGCCCGTTTCTAAAATTTATTTACTGGTGTGTGCGTTTCTTCTTGGGAATCTACCAAAGAATAAAATAAAATTGGAAATAAGGGTGTGTTTTTCTCAGGGCAGTGGAGTGTGTGTGTTGTGTCCCATTGCTGTAGTGGTGGTGGAAATGTTCTGTGGAGCAGTGGGGGACAAAAAGGGAGAGGGGTTGAGGAGGGGCAGTTGTGAAGGAGTGGGAAATGTCTCTGTTTTTATCTGAGGAATGTTCCATGCAGATGTGATTTTGCATCTGAGTTAATTGTGCACTAGAGAAGCAACATTGTATCTCAGCCATTAGACACCATGAAGGTACAGGACCTCTTCACTCTGCCTGACCTCAACCCACTCGCTCAGCCTTTGGATCGAGAGGAGGAGAACAAGGACCAGATACAGATGTCCCCGAGGGACAAACTTGTTACAGCGCCATCCCTGCAATCAGGTGGACGTAATTTTGGCTAGGCAACATGGATTGGGTCCCTGGCATGGAGTCTTAGGGGACTTTAACCCTTTGCCTCCTGCTGCGGTTCCAATCTGTGCCTGCTGACAGGGCTTCAAAGGCAGATCTGAACCCAAGACTTGATCTGCTACACACACACCCTCCCCTGCTGTCTACCCATCTCTCCATTTGACAGGTCCTGATCAGAAAAGTCTTTTAAACATTGCAGGAAGGTGCCAGTCCAACTATAGAGCAGCCTTTTCCCAGCCTTTCAGGTGCTTAGGACTGCAACGCTCGCTGCCTCTGACAATTGGACTTGTTGGCCCTCCAAAATATCTGGAGAGCACAAGGTTGCTGCTGTAGAATATACAGTACAGTGCAATTAACTGTACCCCTGGAAATGGCTTGCCCTGTTATCTGAGACTAATTTCGACCAGAAATTCAGCATATGATTGCTTCTCTTACCTTCTTTGCTAAACAGTAAAGATGAGGGATGTCCCAGCCTTTCCCTGTTGATCTTTTCTTCAGCCCCTGAAAAGCTGCGGCTTCCTAGGCTGTTGTGGTCCACTAGCTCTTGAATCAGCTGCCAAGCAGCTTGGGACTTTCTTTGGCATTTATGAATCAATGTGTGAGCTTAAACTGGTTGCCAGCTCATCTATATGCAATGGCACAATTAGGAGTGTGGCTTACTTTATAACCCCACTGGAAGGAGAGAGAGGAGTGGCTGCTTCGAAGAGCTTAGATGCAGCAAAGGTGTCGAACTTCCTAAGCGGCACTGGCAACAAAAACACCTGAGTACAGAATGATGGCCCAGAAATTGAATGTGGCTTCCCCCAGCATGAAACTGCCCTCGCCATGGTGCTTTTCAAGTATTCTGCTTTCAAGAAACTCTTTCAACATCAACTCATCTGCCAAGGGAGAGGCAGAGAGAGACCTTCTTTTTAGAGTACTAAAACTGCCCAGGTCCAGGTTTCTCCAGAAAGTGGCTACTTCATAAGGGCATGCTAGCCATGAACACAGCCATTGGATGCCCAGATCTTGGTGCCATCCATATGTGAGAACAAATGGGCAGCTGCAAGAGATTGGTCCCTCTCATTGGCAGCATCTACATTGTAGAACTCCCTGCTGGTGGAGATTCACAAAGCTACCTCTTTAGATGATTGGAAAAGACATTTAATATATATATTATATAATATATATATATATATATATATATATATATATATATATATATATATATATATATATCTAGCTAGCTAGCTTTTAATCTGTGACCCTCTGTTTCTTTCTTCTAAGCTTGAAATTTGTTAGCTGCTGGGAATTTTGTCTGCCTTTTTCATCTTTTAATGATCGGTTCCTGTTGCATTCTTTGAAATGATGTATTATTTTCAATTTGCTTTCCCCCCAGTTTTGATGGTTCTCCTATGGAAGTAAGTTCCACAGTTAAATGATGCACCGTATGAAGAAGTATTTTTAGTTATGGAGTCATCAAATTGTAGAATTGGAAGGGACCCAAAGAGCCATCTAGTCCACCCCTCTGTAGTGCAGGAATCACAGCTAAGCTTATAGTCTCTTCTTCTGTATGCACATAACCCACAGATAGATCGGTTGTGTGAATCTGGCACTTTTAAGTCACCCAGCCATTCACAATCAGCCTTACTTAAAAGAGAGAGAGAGAGAGAGAGAGAGAGAGAGAGAGAGAGAGAGAGAGAGAGAGAGAGATATTGTGTGGCCAACAATGGGAAGCCACAAAGCAGGACCTGAGTGCAAGAGTTGCCGTCTTCCCACTTGCAATTCTCATAAATTGGTATTCAGAAGCATCCTGACATCAGAAGTGAAACCCGGCCACCATGGCTAATAGTCATCAATAGCCTTCTTCTCCTCCATAAATTTGTCCAGTCCTCTTTCACAGCCATCCAAGCTGCTGGCCACCACTGCCCCCTGCGGAAGTGAGTTCCACAGTTTAATGATGCACCATGTGAAGAAGTCCTTCCTTTCGTCTGTCCTGAACCTCCCAGCATTCAGTAGTCTTCAACCTTCTCTGAAGCCGGGACCCACTTTTAACCCAAACGTGTGCCCATTTCTTTTCTTTTCATTTTTCTTCACCACAGATTTGTATGGCAGCAGTGCTATTCTTACACCTTCCCTGGATCAGGCTGTGATCAAGACCATTGATGATGAAGAAGAAGAGTTTGGATTTGCTATCCCGCTTTATCACTACCCGAAGGAGTCTCAAAGCGGCTAACATTCTCCTTTCCCTTCCTCCCCACAACAAACACTCTGTGAGGTGAATGGAGCTGAGAGACTTCAAAGAAGTGTGACTAGCCCAAGGTCACCCAGCAGCTGCATGTGGAGGAGAGGAGATGCGAACCCAGTTCACCAGATTACGAGACCACCGCTCTTAACCACTACACCACGCTGGCTCTCATTGATCCATTGCAATCACAAGAAATAGGACAACATTTTTTAAAAAAACAACAACTAAAATGAAGTGAATCTCAACATAATAGTAGGGCAATATTATAGAAAGATTAAAGAAGTAGAATACAGATGTACCTCTTTTCCCATGAACCGCATCCTGCCACAGAGCTATGGGTCTCATGCCAATTACAATGTCAAGCAAGTCACCTTCACACTTCCTGTTTGTTTTCATTGGAATATCAAAAAGCCCCACAGAAGATTGGCATTCATTCACGGGTGTCTGTGAGAGGTCTACCGCAGTGCTCAGGACTGCATGGGCTTGTGACCTCCCTTCATCATGTTCCTAGCTCAGCAAAGTCTTCTCAGCTTCCAAATTGAGCTGCTATAAATACATCTTGCAACACTATGCAGATGCAGATGCAGATGCATCTACATCTAACCACGTATTTCAAGCTGACAGGGAGCCACATTTGCCTATCGGCCACAGTCAAATCCCATCTCCAGATTTCCCAGGCAGGGTTTGAGCAGTGGGCATATGAACATCAGAAGATCTTTGCAGGACCAACCCAATGGCCCATCTAGTCCAGCCTCCTCTTCTCACAGTGGCCAAACCAGAAGCCTGTGGGAGGCAGTGCTGATGCTTCTGAACCAAGCCCCGCTTCCATTCACTCTGGCTGCCCACCATCTTAATTTTCCCAGAATGCAACGCGCTGGATCATGGATCCATCAAGCTTAGTGTGCCCACACTGGCTGGCAATGGAGTTCAGAGAGGGGTCCTTCCCAGTTCTGTCTGAAGATGCTATCGGGGGATTGATTTTGGGATCCTCTGTATGCAAAGCAGATGCTCTACTTCTCAGCTACAGCCTTTCATTTTCAAAGATGTTCGTGTTACACGGAGCGAATCTCTTTCCCAAAACATTGGCCTCCATCACCTTCCTTGGACTGAAACAATTTATAAATTCCTCCCTCCTTACTCCAAGAGCTCTTTTACAGAGACGGTCTGAAAAGGGGGACATGGATGATTGTTGATTTTTGGAGACATTTTGGACTCAAAACATTGGAAGCTCTTGCAGTGAATGTTCTCCTTTGCTCACAAATAAACGCAACAGTGCTCAGTGCAACCCAGATATTACTACTCTCTGTTATAATGACAGGGCAAAAGGGACACCAATCTGGACCTCTCTCATTCTGGAAAAGATCGAGCAAAAATTGGGTTTGAGGTCTTCTGTATATTGCTTTACAGGGCACATTTCTATTTGAGAAGAGCATGTTGGAGACTTTTTGAGTGCCTTTTGGACCACATGGAACACATTCAGATTTGTGGGACAATGCCATGGCCATGTGATTCTTTAGTGACCTCTGCTGGCATCACCAATTATCACACAGCATCCTTCCCCTGACTGTTCATGCCTCTATTTCCCTCTTTCTCATGTTCCTTTCCTGTGTGTGCTTTAGATTACAAGCCCCTTGGGCCAGGGAGCTGTCATCAGCACACAGGCAAAAATATATATTCTGGATCATCACAGGCAGCTGCCTGCAGCCCTAACGACATGCATCAGTATTTTTTCTTATGTGTGCATGCTGCCAGGAAATGAGAGGGATGCAACTTTTCATTTGTATACCTTTGTATACCTCTGTTTTTATTGGCTTAACCAATAAATGATGCCAGAAGGAAGATGCTCCAGACAACTGTGCCTTTGAATATGTGTGTGTGATCCAGAGATTTCAAAGAATAGAATAGAATAGAACTGTAGGGTTGGAAGGGATCCCCAAAGGTCATTTAGTCCAACCCCCTGAAATGCAGGAATCACAGATAAACAAGAGCTAATAGATGGCCATCCAACCTCTGCTTTAAAACTTCCAATGAAGGAGAGTCCCTCACATTCAATGGGAGTCCATTCCACTGTCAAACAGCTTATTGTCAGGAAGTTCTTAATGTTTAGCTGGAATATCCTTTCTTATCATTTGAATCCATTCGTTTGAGTCCTATCCTCTAGAGGAGCAGAAAACAAGCTTTCTCCATCTTCCATGTGGCGGCTCTGGACTACCTGGAGGTACCTGGTTGACCATCTAGGCTGCTAGATTAGATGGACGCCCCCCCCAACCCACTTGTGTGGGTGGAGACTTGGCAAAGGTGTGTGTCTAAAAGAGAGAATTATGGCTGTAGTCATTACATTGCATTTTCATGTCTGCAAAGTGTGGGATGCAAAGCCTTCATCAAACGAAGCTGCTCTTGTCAAGGTCAGCTGGTGCGGTAGATCTGAACCTGCCGAGAACAAGATGTGCAGATGTGCCAAGAGATAGGGAGCCTGGCATCTGGGCACTGGGAAGCACACCTGGATTGCAGCCAAAGCAAAGAGGTAATAAAGATACAGATGGCGTGATCCAAAATGTGCCTGTCAAGATCCATGTTACAATGTTTCAGCATCTAATGAATGAAATGCATCTGCTTTGGGGAACAGAATCCAAGGTTTTTGGTAGAATCCCATTTTCTTTTTCTCCCAGTGTGATTCAGTACAACAGAGTGATGGTCTGATTGCAGCGCAGAGCAGGCTATTGATCACCAGTCTCATCACTCTGCTTCCTCCTCCTTATCCAAAAATCCGCTTTCTAGAATGCTTCTGTGCCCTCTTGGCTGTCAGATGTCTTTTGTGTGCCACCCCAGAAGCAGAAAAAGAGCACACTGTGGTGAGTCTATTCTTGGGTGATGCATGACCTAATCAAACCCAGGGGCATCTTTGAAATCTTGGACCAGAAATCTGCTCTGACAAGATGTCCAACCAGGTTTTGTTTTTCTGCACACCCAGGAGATTCACACTTCATTTATTGCAGGAGGAATGAAGAGCTTGGCCTGGCATCGGAAGCCACCTGTGATCTGGGAATCTGCATGGCCTTGTCATGGGCTGAGGAACGTGGAAAGTGGCCTGGACTCCTGAAGCAGGAGAAGAATCTGGGGTTCCCCAGAATGCAGAGGACTCAGAAACCTTGGCTGAAGCTGGTCAGTAATTGAATGGGAGATCTTCCCAAACCTTAATTGCATTGCATGGAGTTCCATAAAAGGGAGGTGGGATTTCAATGCAATAAATCATTATTAGTAGTATTAGAATTAGTATTGTTTGCATTTATATCCCAACTTTTTCTCCAAGGAGCTCATGGTGACACACATGGTTTTCCTCTCTCTGCATTTAATCCCCACAACAACCATGTGAGGTAGGTGAGGACGAGAGGCAGTGAATGGCCTCTAAGGTGAACTTGAGTGGACTTGAGTGAACCCAGTGAACTTGAGCAGGGGCTGAGTCATAGCTGTCAACTTACAGATTTGAAAATAAGGGATCAGCAGCCAAAATAAGGGATTTTCCAAGCACAGGTACGTTCGATTTCTGAGCTCCTCCAAGCCAAAGGCAGAAAGCCCAGCCAGCAGCCAAACGAAGCCTCAAGTGGTGGTTCCCACAGCGCAGCAACCCGGCAAAGGGGATGCAGCAAGGAAAACCACTGTCACCTCTCCGCTGGGAAGCACTGAGCAAAGGTGAGTCCCCAGGCAACGCAGCCGATTTGATTGGCACAAGGCATGCAAGCTCCACCCCCCCAGTCGTTCTTAGACTCCTTATTGGGTGAGCAACACAGCCAAGCAACACAGCTGGAGCCTCTCTCCTCCCTGGCCAACAGGGAGGGAGGGAGAGGAGCTGCTTCCTTCGAAACCCGGGAAATTTAAGGGGCATCATCAGTAAGGGACAGCAGCGGGACACAGCTGCTTATATCCCACCTTTTCCTCCAGATAAGGGAATTTCCTTCCAAATAAGGGACGGTTGACAGCTATGGGCTGAGTGGTGACTGTGACCTTGGATAGCAGCCTGCATCTTTCAGCCTGGCCTACCTCACAGGGTTGTTGCGAGGATGAATTGGGGAGGAGATGAACCATGGACACCACCCTGAGCTCATGGGAGGAAAAGGTGGGCTAGAAATGCAACAAATAAATAAATATGAATGAATGAATGAATGAATGAATGAATGAGAGCTTCCTGATAGCATCATGAGCACAAATAGTCATGAATTTAAAAGGATGCCTGAAGGGCCCAATATATGACCGCCTGCTTTAAAAAAAATAAAAAATCTGTTCAGGCAAGCCTCCCCAGGCATGTCATTTCATTACACAAATTTTTTTTTAAGCACTGTTGGCTTTATTTATATATTGAAAATGTTATTATGTCTGCCTTTTTGTAAGGTCTGTTGATTTTATTAGCATTTTCTTGCATATAAATTATATTCAAGACAAGGAGCAAATGTGACTGTGCACTTCAATGTATTTCGTTTTTCTTGCTTTAAACAAGGTCTTCTGATATTAGACTGCCCTGGCAGACTGTGGGGCTGCAAGTAAAATGCTCCCCCACCCCACCCCAGTGTCCTGCTCTTCTCATCTTTGGAAATACAATAAAACAAGGTCAAGAGATCAGAAAATGGCCATAATGGCTGGGATGTGTTATCTTTTCAAACACCTTCACTAGCACTGGAAATTGTCACTAGCCACAAAAGCCAAGGCTGAGCTGTACCACTTTCATAAGCCTCCCCGTCTTTAGGGAGATGACTTTTGATGGAGGTCCCAGTCTTGGCTCCCATTTACTCAGCTAGCATATAATTGAGGGCATGGACTCTGAAGAATCAGGTCCCTGTTGCCCCAGTGCAAATGTCAATGCAGTTTTGCCTCTGGCAGATGAAGGTCATTAAATGCCGCAGTTAAAGACTGCTGGTTCCCTATAAGGAAAACCCTAAAACACAGAACAATCCTCAGACTGTCTCTCTGCCACAGTCCTTCTATCTGATTCACAAGACTAGCAAAAGGTCTATAATAAATCCCAGTATAAATTTAACATCCAGAGCAAATTTTGCAGAATAAACCTAGAATGTGGAGATTGTTTCAGAAACAGAGGTTGCTATCCATGAGCCTTGCGGGTGGGCAGTGGGTGGTTTGCCCAGACAAAATGAGCTAAACTTCAAGTAATTCCTGATCATAGACTCATAGAATGGATGGAAGGGACTCTAAGGGTCATCTAGTCCAACCCCTCCAGCAATGCATAATAATAATAATAATAATAATAATAATAATAATAATAATAATAATTTATTTATACCCTGCCCATCCGGCTGGGTTTCCCCAGCCACTCTGGACAGCTCCCAACAGAATAAAAATAGAATAAAACATCAAACATTTAAAACTTCCCTAAACAGGGCTGCCTTCAGGTGTCTTCTAAAAGTCTGATAGTTGTTTGTTTCCTTGACATCTGATGGGAGGATGTTCCACAGGGCGGGTGCCATCACCGAGAAGGCCCTCTGCCTTGTTCTTGGTAACCTCACATCTCACAGTGAGGGAACTGCCAATAGGCCCTCTGATTTGGACCTCAGTGCAGAGGCAAAGCTAGCTGCTCCGGCACCCGGTATACAGGCTGTTTAGGGCTATAAAGGTCAGCAGCAACAATTTGAATTGTGCTCGGAAACGTACTGGGTGCCAATGTAGGTTTTTCAGGACAGGTGTTATATGGTCTCAGCAGCCACTCTCAGTCACCAGTCCAGCTGCTGCAGGAATCAGAGATCAGCAAGAGTCAATAGATGGCCATCAAACCTCTGTTTAAAAACCTCCAATGCACGAGAGTCCACCACCTCCTGAGGGAGTCTTTTCTGCTGGAGAACAACTCTTACTGCAGAAAGTTCTTCCCGATGCATTGGAAAAAGCAGAGTGCCACAGCTTCAGACTGTATGGGAAAATCCAACTGGAAGACCAATTGTATATCGAGGAGGTAGTGATTCCAACATGGTCACTCTTCCTGCCTCTGTTCCTTCCCCCTTCCTGGCAGCTGTTAAGTTTTTGAAGGTGTGAGAACCTTCTCTGATGTCCTGATCAGTTGGGAGGAGGTGAAACCCCCCCCCCCACAGCTGCCTTAATCAGTCTGGGAGGTTAGTGCTGGGGACCTTCTTTAATATTGGAAATTGTTATTGGAAAGTGAGGCACTGGGAGGAGATGGCTATCTATAAAATCAGATGGTTTGGGCAGAGTGATTTAGAAGTTTGTACACGGACTGGGCTATGCAATCTACGGCTACCTAGGGGAGTCACTTCGCCACTTCTTGAGGGCTTCCAAGTGGCAGATAGAAGTGCATGTCTGGTATGTATAGGTTGCTTGCTATTTAGGAATTAAATCTTCTTCTCACTCCCTTGTGTTTTGTATTGCTTCTGAATCTTTGTTAAAAAAACCACCCTTAATTTGGCAAGACACAGACCAGGAGTCCATAGAACAGGAGAAGCTCCAACAGGTGAACCACCTCTTGATCCTTCCCAAGTAGATGTACCAGCACCTGTGCTGTTTTTCCAGAAAAAGAGATGCTGGAACTCACCATGAACACTCTTATAATGGCAATGGTGCCCACCTAAGAGGTGCTGGAACTGAGTTCCGGTGAGTTCCAATTTTAAAAAAGCCCTGACCAGCACCACATCCTGTCTCCATGGTTGAGGAAATACAGTTCCCATCATCTCAGGTCATTTGTCCCATTGTCTCAGGTCATTCATGGAAGTCCAACAATGTTTGGAGGCCACGGGTTCCCATCCCTGATTTCAATTAAAATTCCCTTGGGAGTCTGCACTATTTGGGGTCAAAGAAGTGGCCTGTAACTTTCTTGCTGCTCAGGTACATATGCAAAGCTACCCTACAGGTGACAAACTTGCCTAAGTCATCCAGCCACCATCTAATTTCAAAATAACTTGATTGACTTCCTAGAAAATTCCCAAAAGGAGAATGTTGTAGGAAGGGCAATGGAGAATCCAGTCTGCCTCAGAATTATATTCGGTATCTTGCAAGAGGGAATCAAACACAGGCTGGAAATTTACACAATTAATATGACAACATCCAGTCCCCTTAAAAAAAAAAGCTGGGATTTCTGCATTTTGGAAAGCTATGTGGGGATGCATTGAAAAATGTGGGATGAACAAATGAGTAACAGGAAGACAAGTAAACGCCCCATGAGCAAACCATGATGAAAGCAGGATTTTCATCTAACCTCCCCACAAACAAATCAGAACTGATGTGCAGTAAAGGCAGGCATAGTCTGACCACCACATAAAGTTTCTGCAAGCAGATCAGGTCATCTGGAGGGCATGAATGTGCACAGAGTCTGCAGACATTTATTGGCCTGTTATAGAATTTACCAGACAGATGTTCTGTGGGCCTAGGAAATGCACGCCTATCAGGGAACACAGTTAATTGCCTGGTATCTGGATGTCTGATAGACTTGGTCTTGCTTATGTTCTCATCCATGTTCTCCTCCTAACAGAGACCCAAGGAACTTGCCAATTAGCAGAAGAAATTGCTACCGGGCTTGTTGTCCCCCAGGCTCTCAGTGGAAGCTGGCCCACGCACTGGAACAGATTGCAGGCTTGGTCCCTCGGATGGCTGGTCCGGATTCCTGCCAGGCAAGAGCTTCCGTGTGCCCTAAGGGGAATTGGCTTTCATCCCCCCCCCCCAGCTTGGCATTAACATATCAAAGGACCTGGAATTGGAACTCTTCCCATTATTTCTTAAGCAGGGGTGGATGAAATACTGAGAGCTCCAGATCACAGGAATCTGTGCATTAACCTCCCTTCCATAACTGATAGCTCTACCTTGGAAAAACAGTGAAACTAGAGGCCACAGAGTCAGAATAAAATGCAGAAAAGTCCACTGAATAGTGCAGTAAGGCTTTTAAGAGGGTTCAGGGAGGGTCCATCTGGTTCTCTGATTCAGGCAGACAGATGTCTTGGGCTAGCAGTAAACTGAGCCAAAATGACTCCCTCTAAATTCTCTGGCAAGTGGCCCATTTTCTCTATCCTGGTCTCATCAAGGAGAACGAGGGTGGACAAAAATGATCTGAGGCCCTTCTGGATGCTGATCTTCATGAAGACTCTTCTCCCCCAATGAGAGGCTGACAAATGGGAAGTGACATCTCCGTCCCGGAGACTAACTTGCATACCAAATTAAAACATCGCCCCGAGACCCTGTCTTTGACTTCATGTCTTCCTATGGAAGGGAAGACTAGGGAAGACAGACAGAGCTGACTCAGAGAAGGCCTTGGCTCTTGTCACTGGTGGCTTCCACAAAGAGATAAATCAAATGAATAATGACTTGGAGGTAAATCAGGTCTGAGTCACTGCAACTATCGCAGGATAGCCCAACCTGTCAAAGAACTAGTACAGATCAGCTAACATTGACAGAAGCAGAGCAGATTCTCATCATTTCAACATGGTGTCTTCCAAGCAAGGGAGCCTTATCAAGTGATAAGGTGAACATCAGGAAGCTATCTCCGCCACTGTGTATAGGAAATGACCTTAAGCACTCTTATTTGCTTGGAGTCTCTGAGGTGCAACCAGCCCAACATTGCGGTGCGCCTGGTAGAATGGCTTTGAGTAGCTGCGCTTAATCACACGATTCAGTGGACGAATCAAGTGAAAGCACCACAGATATGCATTGTGAAATCAAATTTAATCCAGAGAAATCAAATGTGGCTGCTGATCTGCACAAACCCAGGGAAAGGGTTTTGTTAGCAGGATGGGTAAGGATGTGGCTTTTCAGAGGCTCAGAGCTGATCCAATGCATGTGTGCAGGCCATTTGATGTCCTGTTGTTCACACACCTCACAGTTGGGCACATGAGCTGCCTTTGTCGAAAAGCAGTGTGCCTGAGTTGATATGAAAGCTCTGCTGGTGAGCTTTGATCTCTGACGGCTGATGAAACCTCTGTGCTGGAACTCATTCTCAGATAAAAGAGATCATAGAATTGTAGAGTTGGGAGGGGTCCCAAGGGTCATCTAGTCCAGCCCCCCTGCAATGCAGGAATCTCAATTAAAGCATCCATGACAGAAAAAAACCCTCCAAGGCAGGAGAGCCCACCACCTTCCGAGGGAGGCTGTTCCACCGTCAAACAGCTCCTGCCATCAGAAAGTTCTTCCTGATGTTTAGAATCTCCTTATCCCAGTGGCCTTATCCCCTCTGCAACTGGCATTCACAGGTAGAGGCAGCTTGTGATCTTAGAAGTAACCCTTAGCCATAATGATTGCTAGCCCATTGATAGCCATAATCTGATAATTTGTCAGTGCCCTTTAAAGCCATCTAAGCCAGTAGTCAAACTCATAGGAAGATGTATTGCACCGAGGCAGACCATTGGTCCATCTTGGTATTGTGTACACTGATTGGCAGAGGCTCTCCAGAGTTTCAGGCAAGCAACTCTCCCAACCCCACCTGGAGATGAACCCGGGACCTTCTGCATGCACAGCAGATACTCAGCCACTGAGCTCTGTCCCTTCTTCACTTCAGAAGAGTAGGAAGTTGGTGACAGACAAGATCATAGTTGGGTCTCAGTCTCATCCTGCTCGCTTTCCCAGACTTCTCAGTGTTTGCTTTGCAGATACTGCGATTAAAAAGGAGGCAATAGAAAGAACACTTCTAAATTGGCCTGTTTCAATTCAGTCAAGGCCTGATTCAAGCCTTTTGAAATCAGCCTTCTTGAAGCCTACGATGCCCTCTGTTCATAAACCCTGTAAGCAAAAACTCAGAGTTTAATCTGGTGGACTTCCCATACTGAACATCTGTGAGAAGCAAATACCAGGCTAAATGGGCCCCCTTTGGCCTGATCCAGCAGGACCTTTCTTACCACTTGCTAGAAGTTAACCCTGTGCCAGGCTGATGTTCAAATCAAATCAAAGGTCATTGTAACTTTTGCAGAAGTGATGCAGGAACAGCAGAAGGCAAAACCTCCACATCCCAGCAGATGGCAGTCAATGTTAACCTCCAGGTAGCCTGCACAGTCTTCTCACAAATAAGGGAAAATGTCAAATGTTTTCGTTTCCTTAACTAACTTTTTTGGGGGGGGGGGTGATTTCAAGTGTAAAGCCATCAATTTGTGCTTTACTGATGACACCCACTGTGCTAGAACCCACAGAGGAGATGCTGGGTATAGGGGTGGGGGGCTGGTTAGAAAGAAGCTGATGGACCTGCAAGAAAATGTTACGGTGTGAACTCCTCCTATTCAGGGTTCCAGACAGCTGTGTCCACTTTCAGGATACTCCATTCCACCACCACCCACCCAACCCCCTAGTTTTCTGCCTTTGCCGCACCAGTCAGCCAACTTTCTGTGTTCCAAGCCTGTTGGTATCTCTTAGCTTGTAGATGGATGGGACTCTTTTAGCCACGCCAGCACTTGGGAAATGAGTTTGCTCTCAGTAAGAACAACATAAGAACTTAAGAAGAGCCTGCTGGATCAGCTAATGGCCCATTTAGTCCTGCATCTTCTTCTCACAGTGGCTGCTGACCAGCTGCATGCCAGAAACCTGTAAACAGGACTTGATCAGAAGAGCCCTCTCCCCTCCCATGGTTTCCAGATGGGGAATTGCTATCAAGATGCATAACTGAACTAGAAAGAAATGCACCTCTCCCGCCCACTTTGTTG
This sequence comes from Podarcis raffonei, assembly GCF_027172205.1. NCBI lineage: Eukaryota > Metazoa > Chordata > Lepidosauria > Squamata > Lacertidae > Podarcis > Podarcis raffonei. The sequence goes on from NC_070616.1 coordinate 17,021,496, forward strand.
TGCTGCATTGCAGAGATTGTTGTTGTTGTTTAGTCATTTAGTCGTGTCCAACTCTTCGTGACCCCATGGACCAGAGCATGCCAGGCACTCCTGTCTTCCACTGCCTCCTGCAATTTGGCCAAACTCATGTTCGTAGTTTCGAGAACACTGTCCAACCATCTCGTCCTCTGTCATCCCCTTCTTCTTGTGCCCTCAATCTTTCCCAACCTCAGGGTCTTTTCCAGGGAGTATTCTCTTCTCATGAGGTGGCCAAAGTATTGGAGCTTCAGCTTCAGGATCTGTCCTTCCAGTGAGCACACAGGGCTGATTTCCTTCAGAATGGATAGGTTTGATCTTCTTGCAGTCCATGGGACTCTCAAGAGTCTCCTCCAGCACCATAGTTCAAAAGTTTACGGCATGTAATGCCTTAAGAGAGAATATTATGAAAATGATTTATAGGTGGTACATGACCCCAGTCAAGCTTGCAAAAATTTATCATTTGCCCAATAACAAATGCTGGAAATGTAATGAAACTGAAGGTACTTTCTATCACCTTTGGTGGACGTGCCCAAGGATTAAGGCCTTCTGGGAAATGATTTATAATGAAATTAAGAAGGTGCTTAAGTGTACCTTTCATAAGAAACCAGAGGCTTTTCTCCTGGGCATGGTGGGCCAATTGGTGTCAAAGAAAGATAGGACGTTTTTTATGTATGCTACAACAGCAGCAAGAGTTCTACTAGCAAAGTATTGGAAGACACAAGAACTACCCACGCTGGAAGAGTGGCAGACGAAGGTGATTGACTACATGGGACTGGCAGAGATGATGGGCAGAATCCGTGACCAAGGGAGAGAGACGGTGGAAGAAGATTGGAAGAAATTTAAATTTTATCTTAAAAATTGTTGTAAAATTAGTGAGTGTTAAAATGTCATGGGTAAAGCATAGCAGATTTGCAGAGATAAATGATTGGACAAGAGGAAAGAAAAGGGTTAAAGAAAGGAATTTATAAGTAATTTAGATCAGGGGTTGCTGAAAAAGTTTAAAATAGGGATGCAGAAAAGGGAGGCATGGGGAAGTCGTCGAAATTGGGTACATGAAAAAATTCATGAAATTATACATGTTTCTATGTTTGTTTGTTTGTGTTTGTTGTTTGTAATGTTTTATAATATATGTTGAAAAGCCAATAAAAATTATATATATATATATATATATATATATATATATATATATATATATATATAAAAGCATCTATTCTTCGGCGATCAGCCTTCTTTATGGTCCAGCTCTCGCTTCCATACATCACTACTGGGAAAACCATAGCTTTAACTGGAAGATTGCATAGATTACAAAGCCTGAAATCATCCTGAGAGCCATTCCCTTTGGAGACACACCTGTGGACAGGTGCTCAGGCTCCTGGCTCCTGACCTTGCTGTGTCCCCTCCCATTTTCTTTCACCACCTCCCCTCCATGCAACACAGCTTCACTCTGTGTCAGGCTGTCAATGCACAGCTTCCTGCTCTGCTAAAAGTCGTTCCAAATCTTATTATAAAGGTTTCGCTTAAGGCGGGAACACGGTGTCTTTGCATGAAGGGGACATCGCCCTTGCCACCGTTAGGGAAACTGCATCCCCTTTTGTCCTGCACCCCAGGAAGAAACAACCAGCACTTAGCATCTGTTAAAAGTTCAAGGGTGTAAGGAAGCTTGTCTCTCTCCCTCTCTCCCTCAGCAACAAAAATGAGTTACTTGCAAAGTCATTTTCTTTTAGGTGTTCTCCCCCCACTTCTTCTTCCAATGAAGAATATCTCATGGAACTGGTGCTGTGTGGTGGGACTCCCTTTGCTTCTGTTGTGTGTGATGTGCTTGCATTTAAGGTAGTGGGTAAATAATTGGAGCAATCTTGATTTCTTTCTCTTTTTTTCCTTTAAAAAAAAGTATTTTTATTGAATTTTATCCATGCAACCTAAATGACAAAATAGAACTTTGTGACCAAACCAAGGCTGGCATGGGATGTTATATTCACAAGAAGAAATGATACAGCTGGTTATCTGGATATTTGCAGTTAGATACAGTGCCGTCATAAGCAACGAAAGAGGAAGAGGTGAGGCACACAGCACTTGTAAGTTATAAAGAAACAGAAGCCTACAGCTGAAACCATCAGAGGCACAAGGAGTACCAAGAATAAAAGGTTCTATATTACATCAAGGGGGAAAAATTCAGCCACTTAGATGTTACTTATCCCAAATTTCTTTAGAGGCTTGTAGAAGAGATAAATCTAAATTTCAAATGATGTCTTAATTTCCAAATGGCACCTGGTCCTGCCAGTTGAATTATTATGTGCTGTTGTTGCTGTGAGATTCAAGAGCAAACAATATGGTTGGCAGAGGGGGAGAGCATGCATGAGAATCAGAAATGCTTTTTCTGGGCAATATTTCTAAGATAAAAAGGACACTGCTATTGCCATGTTTATCTAGAATAGTATCTGGCAATACCCTACAATAGGGGTGGGGAAACCTCTGGTCTGGGGGCCAACAGTGATCCTCCAAACATCTCTGCCTGGCCCTCCAAGCTCTCCCCATGCCCCCACCTTCACAGGCCCAGCTTCAAACCCCAAATATTTTTGCCAGGCTGGACTGCGGCCTTGAATGTGTGCACAGCCTGCTGTGCAAAGGTAAAAAAATAATAATTTGCTTCTTGGACTGCCAACCACTGTCATAGGACCCTTGGAATTGAGTGTGTCCCTTGGAATTGAGCATGTCCCTTGAGAAAAGGGCTCCTCGACCCTGATCTATAGACTCAGCGTAGGACCATGAACATGGCTTACAGGAAAGGGTTTTGGTTCAGTAGTTGAATGAGCTGATATTTAGTGCCAATGATGCCCATCACCCAGTCAAACTGGATAGCTCAGTTGGCTAGAGCATGGTGCTGATAGCACGATGGTTGCAGGTTCAGTAAAGGCAAAGGACACCTGGATGGTTAAGTCCAGTCACATTTGACTATGGGATGCAGCGCTCATCTCCACTTTCAGGCTGAGGGAGTCGGCATTTGTCCACAGACAGCTTTTCCAGGTTATGTGGCCTGCATGACTAAACCGCTTCTGGCACAACGGAACACCGTGATGGAAACCAGAGCGCATGGAAATGCCGTTTACTTTCCTGCCACAGTGGTACCTATTTATTTACTTGTGGTGGTATGCTTTCAAACTGCTAGGTTGGCAGGAGATGGGACAGAGCAACGGGAGCTTACCCCGCTGCGCAGATTCAAACTGCCGACCTTACGATCGGCAAGCCCAAAAGGCTCGGTGGTTTATATCACAGCACCACCCGCATCCCTGGTTTGATCCCCATATGGGACAGCTGCATATTGGACTAGATGATCCTTCCAGCTCTGTTCTTTTAAGCCTAAATCTAAGCCCAGCATTGCAATTCCTGCCAATCAAAACTCCTGAGGCACCCTACAGTGAACGAAGCAAGTTGCCCAGGACCCAAGAACGGCATAGATAGGAGAGATGGATTCAGTGCAAGGAGATGCCATTGAAGAATAGGGATGAGAAAGTCAAAGTGCCAAATGCAGCAATTGCTTGATTATTGGGAAATGGCTATTGTGGTGATATCATTGACTGTTCTGATTTATCACCTAATTGCTTAGCTGTGGGAGGCAAGCCAGATGAAAAGAGTTATCATTTGAACAGCAGCACACAAGGTTTCATTTTTCATGCAACTCTCCTTTGTTTGGAACTGCATGACATCAGAGAGAAGAGTTAACCAATCTCGTGGCAGTTTTGCAAACTTAAATTCGCTGTCCTTAAGCTGTGAGAGGGACTGGAAAGTGCTATTAATCATTGGGACATGATGCTGGATGCCTCCATCAGTCTGCTGCACACATGGAGCAGGAGAACTGAAGAAGAGCCTGCTGGATCAGGCCAATGGCCTAGCCAGACTAGCATCCTGTTCTCACAGTGGCCATCCAGATGCCCCACTGGAAAACCCACAAGCAGAGCCTGAGCCCGCCAGCCCCACCTGTGGTTCTTCAGCAGCTGATATTCAGAAGCATTACTGCCCCTGACTATGGAAGCAGAGCAGAGCCACCATGGCTAGAAGTTATCAGCCTTCTTCTCCATGAATTTATCCTGTGCTTTTCTAAAGCCATCTAGGGTGGGGAACATCACTGCCTCCTGTGGCAGTGAGTTCCACAGTCTAACTATGCTCTGCGTGAAGAAGGACTTTCTTCCATCTGTCCTGAATCTTCCAACATTCAGCTTCATGGGATATCTGTGAGTTCTAGTGTTATGAAAGAAAGGGGGGAGAGACTTTTCTCTATCCACTTTCTCCAGGCCAGGCATCATTTCATAAACTTCTATTATGTCACCTCCCACCAGCCTCTTCTCTAAAGTTCCACATGCTAACTGGCAGGGACAGGGAGACTGTGGCCCTTGGCTATTGCTGGACAGCAGCTGTAACCACTGGCCATGCAGAGACTGATGGGAGCTGGAGTCCACTGGCATGTGGAGAGCCCTGCCCAGATCCTCATCTCTTGATGTAGGTCTTTGGTTTCTAAGAATCTCTACAGAGGAGATTCTAGAGCAGGGTTGGAGAATCTGTGGCCCTCTGGATGTTGCTGGACTCCAACTCCCATCACCCCCTGCCCATTGCCCATGCTGCCTGGGTCTGATGGGAGATGGAGTCCAACAGCACCCAGAGACCCACAAGTCCCCCTTCCCTGGCCTAAAGGTTGGGCTTCTTCCCACACTACTGATATCTGCTAGGTTTTTATTTACAACAAGAGGTGCTCTGAGCACCTGGATCCATACTTTTCCATATTGTCTCACATTTGTACACACAAACAGTACCTATAGCAAAGGAAAACATCTCTGCTTCGGCTGCCAGGAAAGGTTTGGCAGAATTTGAGGTTGGCAACACAAGCAAAAGCTGAGAATAGAGAGTAGGAGCCAAGCATCTGAGGCTAGCTGGCTAAAGCCAACAGACTAGACGAGCTGAACAGGATTGAATAATGGAAAAAGATGCCATCCTTTTCTCCAACCATGGGACATTTTGAAAGGCACGCAAGGTGAGAACGTGGATGGGAAAGAAGAGTCCGACATTCCGGTTGCAACCCTCTGTACGTTTATCTGGAAGTAAACCCTGCCCAGCAGGGTGACCCTTGCTTCCGAGGAAGCCTGCAGAGGTTCAGGCAATGCATGTCAGAGCCTCCTGCCAATTTTGAGAGACATCCTTGGCTTAGAGACCCTGTTCAAATCATCCCTAATGATGCACGGAGCTGCTTAAGGCGAAAAACCGAAGAAAGTGCTCACGTTCATATATTTAAGTTTGACTCCTGGAGGAGGTAATTTGTCATTTGCTTTTTAATGGAACAGATAAACATGGACATCAAGAGTGACAACATGGTTCATTAGGTATGCCTCGAAGGTGGGGGGCGGGGAGTAAGATGCCTGATCCTGTACAGAACAGAGGAAACATTTATTATTTTTTTAAGAGCCATAAAATTAGCCTAGATTGTCTTCTTTGATCATTCTCTCTATTTCTTATGTTTAGGAGTGTGTGCCATTGTTTGGGAAGTTCAATTGGCATGCACACACACAGAAAAGAAGGGCAAGAGAAGGTAGGTACTTAGGTAGGTAAGTAGGTAGATAGGGTGACCTGGTGGACAGCAAAAACAGTCCATTAAATAGCTCAGCTGGTAGAGCGGAGGGCTGTAGAATGTTTGAAATCGTCATCCGTAGGTAGCTGGTTCAATTCCGGCTCAAAGGACAATGTGTGTTTTTTAAAGCTGGGATAGCTCAGTCTTGGGCAAAAGATTCCTGCATTGCTGAGGGTTGAACTAGATGACCTTTGGGTCCCCTTCCAACTCTACAATTCTATAAGGAATGCTAAGCGGCTGTTGTGAGGTAGGAGGAAGCTAAGTGGAAAGGGGAATGGAATGGAATATCCTGAGGAGGCTGTGTCTGGACCCCTGAAGAGGAGCACTCCACATTCCAAGGTTTTGTTGCACATCCCACTTGTATCAGTATAATGCAACCTTTGGGGATTTCATTGTGGTTGGTGGCTCTCCACCTGCACACCCTCCTCCTCTTCCACCCATATCCTGCTCTTCCTGTTCTCCTCTTCCCCCGCCACCCTCATTCCTCTTACTCTCCTCCACTTGCCTCATAACCCGGCAGTGCATTACCTCTCCTCTTGTACATGATAAAGGCCCACATTGAGGGCGCCACATGAACAAATAGTCATGCATTCCCAAGAGCTTCGGATGCTCCTCCAAGCCCTGTAGAACTGCTTTGATACGTCTCTTGAGTGCCAGTGCGCTATAATGCTTGGAGCGTATCCAAGCACAACCCCCAACAACCTAACAAACCTCTCTCTTCCTGCTGAGATGATTGTAATGCATTGCACCCTCCAAAACACTTCAGAAATTGTCACTGGTGCAGAATACCACAGCAAGCGTACTGACTGGGCCTGGGCCTTATGAGTACATGATGCCAGTTTCTTGCCATCCATTTCTGAGCCCAATTAGTAACCGTTGTTTTGACCTCTAAAGCTCTTTACAGCTTGGGAGCCACACTATCTGACAGACAGCTGCTTCCCCTACACAACCACCTGTGCCCCCCCCCAACAAAGATATGGCAGATGACCACTAGACAGAGGACCTTCTTAGTGGTGGCCCCTCATTTGTGGAAGGCCCTCCCCCAAGAGGTTTGCCTGATGCCTTCTGTAATGTTGTTTCAGCACCAGGAGAAAACAAACAAACAAACAAAAATTCTCACAGGCCTTTAAAATATAACCCTTTTGCAATTGCTTTACCTCTGAAGTGTTGAAGCTGTGATTGTATATGATGTTTTCTTGTTTTTTACAAGGACGCCTGGGAGGCTGCTTTTCAGAATTGCATTTTGCACGGTGGAGTTTTGTCAGTATTACTAGACGCTGTGCAGGCTGCCCAGAGGATGCTGAGAAGCTAATTGGGCAACTAATAAATACAGCAACGTAGCCTCCTTGGATTTGCCTGGTCTCAGCACAGACAACACCACCTCTGCCACCTCTTCCCTTCTGAATTCCACCCTTGAACCCTTCCTTCCCTTTGGTGGGTGGCTTGTCTGTCTGTCTGTCTGTCTGTCTGTCTGTCTGTCTGTCTGTCTGTTTGTTTGCAGAAACGGATGTGTAAACACCCACCATGTCCCTGTCTCCAGCATTTCCTCTGCCCGCTGCCGCTTCTTTCTGGAGATGCATCTGCCGATGAAAGAAATAGGAAGCCCAGTTCAGAGAGGCAGATATCTCCTCTCACGCTCTCTCGCTGTGCGCTTGGAATGAGAGATACAGAACTGTCAGCCGGGCAGCCTTGACAGGGAGAGGACGGGCATCTGTGTTTTCTCAAGGCGACTGAGGTTTAATCTCTCGCCCACCCCGCAATCTCTCCGCGCCCCACATCGGCCGTCCTCCTCCTCCTCTCCATGCAGCCTCTGAAAGGCACAGTCTTGGCACACAAACCTCTCCTCTCTACCTCCTCCTTTCCCCTTCCTGCTCATTCAGTACAGATGATGCTCTGATCACATGGATCAACCTCCCTCCTCGCCTCGCCTCCCCTCCCCTCCCCTCCTCTCCACCCCTTTAAATAGCTATATTACCCAGATAAGTCATTTGTACTATACACAGAGAGAAAGAGAGAGGGAGAGGAAGAGAGGAAGCAGAAGCAGAAGCAGGAGGCATGGAGAGGGAAATTTAACAAGTCAAAGTGGCAGCTGGGGAGGGGTGGGGAGGGGCAGGTAGCAGAAGGCAGAGGTGGCTGAGAAGGAGGGGAGACAGGAGCTGCGTGGCTCCTCTATGCATCTTTTGTTGTAGCAAGCAGGAGGTGAGACGAGGAGGCTCCTCAGCATGGCCGAGAGCTCGCCAGCGTGCAAGCAAGTGGTGATGATGGCATGGACTGGGCAACTGTAGGAGCGGCTGCCCCCTTCCTCCCAGCCTTGGTACCACCGGCTGACCCCGGAGAGCCACACGAGGCACCACCATTTGCAAGTAAGTTGCCTTCATTTCTCTCGCTCTTGATTGATTTCTTTCTCTCTTTCTCTCTTCCTTTGGCTGAGGAGGGGCTGGGAAGTTCTCAGAGCAGGCAAGTGGCAGCCGTTTGGGGAGAGGGAGAAGCCCAGGAGAGGACAATCCTACTCACACAGCTCCCCGCTTGCCTGAGGACATCTGGGGAACCCGTAAAAGCAAGCTAAGTTTCGGGTGGGTGGGTGGGTGGGTGTGGGGAGTTCTGCTCCATTGTGGAAACTAGCAGGGCCCAAATGATGCAAAAGTATCACGAAGTTGTTTTGGATGCTGGCCCTGTGTGTGTGTGTATGTGTGTGTGTGGCAAGGAGGGCAAATTAACAAGGAGGGTCCAATGAAGAAAGATGGGTTTGGAACTAAACCGCTGTGTAGTTGGAAATGCACCCCCGAGGCACGCATTTCAGCCTCAGAAATGTTGCATTTTAAGAAAAGGAGACTGTAAGCTGTAAAGAACAGCAGGGACTTGTTAGCACAAGGTGTGACAATGGCCAGTAGTAGTCAGGAACGAGGAGAGTTGTAGCCCAACAGCATTTCGAGAGCGCAAGGTTGGAGAAGGCTGGATCAGATGAGTCTTGGAGGATAGCTAAGGGGGATCTCCAGGTGCCGTATATGCTTTGAATACAAAGTGCTTATGACATTCAGTGGGGAGAAGCATCACCTTTGTGCCCTGCCTATGGGGCAGAGTTGGAACCAGACTCCGAGCCCTGGTGAATGTTGGCAGGATCCAGCAGGGCTCTGCTTTTCTGCTTGCATAAGAGATGATTTGGGAACTAACTGCTTAATAATAATAATAATAATTCAACTTGTTCGTTGCTTGCTACCTAAGAAGGTCTCCAAGTGACTTCCATTTCAAAACAGACATGCATCTCGCTCCAACAATCCGACTGATCCCATGGATGAAATGGATTGGAAAAAGTGTTGGGAACGTAGAGTGTGTGTGTTTGAAGTGAGCAGATGGGTGTCAGAGGCAGTGGGAGCCATTGTGATCTCACAGGACTACAGCATGTGAGTTGGAAAGACCTGGATTCAAACCCCCTTCAGCCAAGGACTCATCAGGAGGCCTGTAATTGAGCTCCCATGATGGCAGCTGGCACCACGTTGGGGTTCCAGAAAGGGCTTTCCTTACATTCCTTCCTCCCAAGCACTCCTGAGAACTCACCTTTCCCAGGATGCCTTTGGTTTAGCCCAACCTGGTGCCCTCTGGTGTTTGGGGCTACAGCTGCCACCAGCTCCCTTGCTGGCTGGGGCTGATGGGAAGTGCAGTCTGAAACATCTGGAGGGCCTCAGGTTGGGGAAGGAAGGCTGTTGAACTGAAGTCTAAACCCCTGTCCACATTCTTCGCTCATATTTATCCCAGGAGACTTTTGTTTCACTCCTTCATATTTTCCTTCCGTCCCTCTTTCCTTCCCCACAAGAGGCCAAACTTAGATGAGGTGGCAGCAGTCCTGTTTCTTTAAACCTGTCGTGTATAAAAGGGGGAGTTCCAATTTTTAGAGGGGGGAGGGGTCCAAGATCAAGGGAGCTGAGCCCGCCCCCCATTCCCTTCCCCAAAGATTCCCAGCTAACTATAGGTCTTCCAGGTGAGGCTCAGAGCTCAGCTGAGAAGCAGGGGAGGTAGCACAGGAGCCAACTGCTAGGGGTGGAGGTCTCTTTGCCCCCCCATAAAATATTTGAGGGGACCAGGGCCCCCAAAGTTGATGGGCATTGTCATTCAAATGGTGTGCGTGTGCCACATCTTGTGGGATGGGGCTTACCTGGGAACTCTACATTGTTAAGGGTTCTGGGAATTGTAGCTCAGTGTCCAGTTCCCAGAATTGTTTGGGGAAAGCCATATGCTTTAAATATATGCTGCACATGCAGCCATTGTGACTGGAGAAGACCCAGTTATCATATCTAGTATGTCTTTGCCTAGACTTTGATTGCAAGCTTTTAGGGGCAGGGATTTCTCATTTTGGGGGTGGTCATGTCATTGCTATACATCAGTACCACTAAACACTTCTTCTTGCTGTTGATGTTCACAAAGCCAAATGAAAAAGTCATTTTGTTAAATTCCAGCAAGACCTAGTCGTGCGGACAAACAATGTCACCGTTCAGGCCATCTAAATTTTCCGCTGCTGCAGAAGTCACTCTCTCCCTGGCAAAACCGAGTCCAAAAAACTGACTGCAAGTCAGTGAAGTTTGAATCAATCTGAGCCAGAGGTCAGTGCTGGCACGACGCCGCTGGACCTGGCTTGACTGGGCTGGCATGTCCCAGGAACTTAAGGGCAAAACTCTGTCCTGCGTGCTCAATATAGAGACAGGAGCTGATGCCTCCTGCCTCTGAGACCTGGCCAGTGAAGGAGGCGGGGCCTGGGTGCCCGCTGTCTCCCAGCAGAGGGCAAGGTAAGCTCACCAGTGGGCGATCCCCAAGGACATTCTACTGTGCAAGTCCTGCTGAAATGAATGAAAGACCTGAGCAGGTTGCATTTGGTGCAATGAGGCTTGTGCAGGAAAATATCCTAATGGATTGTGAATGTGTATGGATGCAGAAGGGGGGTCACTTCAGGCCAGGCGAGTGGGACTTGCTTCAGCCCAGGAACTGCATTCCCTTATGGAAGGGGGTGTGGTGGAAGATGCATGCCTGTGGCTGCAGGATCCAAAGGCAAAAACAAGCAGATGCAACTTTCATCTTTGTGTGTGATGCTGCAATCCAGCTGTGCAAAACCAGAGGTTTCTTTCTACACACACACACACACACAGAGAGAGAGAGAGAGAGAGAGAGAGAGAGAGAGAGAGAGAGAGAGAGAGAGAGACCATCTCCAGGACAAAGGATGGTGCAAAGAAAGGTCAGAGAGAGGTGTGGCTTAGGTAGAGGCGTGGCCTGAAGAAAGTTCCAAGAGTTCAATGGAGAGACTGTAGGGTGGGGCACATTTGGCCCCCAGGTCTGAAGCTCCCAACCCCTGCTTTAGGTTGTTCCATTTTCCCTCTGGAGACCTGAATCTGCTCCAGTGGACCTTTTACATTCTGCATCCTTGAAAAGTGACCAACCAGATGTCCCATTTGGAAACCAGCAAGCAGGATTCAAGCACAAGAGCTCTCTCTCTCTCTCTCTCTCTCTCTCTCTCTCTCTCTCTCTCTCCTCCCATGGTTTCCAGCAACTGGAATGCAGAAGCTTTATGGCCTCCACCTGTGAAGGCATAGCATAGCCACGATGGTTAGTAGCCATCAATAGGCTTCTCCTCCATGACTTGGCCTAATCCTCATTTAAAGACATCAAGGTTATTGGTCATCACTGCCTCCCAAGGGAGGGAATTCCATAGTTTCACTATGCCTTGCCTGAAGGAGTCATTTCCATTTCTTCAAATAGGATGCCCCTATTTTCATCGGAGAAATGTTTGATGGTATGATAATTGTGAATGGGATTGGTGAGTGACAGGTGTTAAATCTCAACCTTACCCCCCCCCCGTGTGTGTGTGTGTGTGTGTGTGTGTGTGTGTGTGTATGAGAGAGAGAGAGAGAGAGAGAGAGAGAGAGAGAGAGAGAATTAGTGAAGTCCTGGGAGAGGTTTGCACACCACTTGATTTTTCTGTGCTTGATAAATGCAACTCCAGGGATGAATGAAAACTGCACTGGGCATGGTGATTCTGAGGTGACAGGAGTTTTTTCTCTGTTTGTATTATAATCCCTGTTGGCTCCAGCCATAGTTGTGGCAGTTGTGGAGTGACAGATGGGGCAGCCAATATGGTCCAGATGTTTTGGACGACAGTTCCCATTATGCCTGACCATTGGCCGTGTTAGATGGGGCTGGCCCCCCTTGGCCTGCGTTCACTGGGAGTGGATCTTTGAGCTTACAGGTGGTGTGTGTGTGTGTGTGTGTGTGTCCAAGCCATACCTGGAGATGTCAGGGATTGAACCTGGGACCTTCTGCATGCAAATGCTCTACCCCTGAGATTCAGGGCCTCCCCAGTCCCATAATCCAGTGATCTGTCTGATAATTCCATTCATGAGATTCTGTGCCCTTAACTCCCTTGGAACAAGAATTGACAGTCTCCTTATTATTGCATCCTCCCCGTTCTTTGAAAAGATTTATTCCTGGTCTATGATTTTGTTTTAATTATACCCCTAACGTGTAAACAGTGAGATGGCATCAATCAGCAAGTGCGCTGCAAATATTGATGTACGGGGGCGAGGAGATGCAGATTTGGGGAGCTTTGCATTGCCACTCTGATACTGAGAACCTTGGACTTGGAACTAATTAAACTCTACAGAGGGCAGGTCAAGTAGCTAGCCTCATTATTCCGGCTGGATCGCTGTCTGGTTTATATAGAGAAAAGCATTTGTTAGTTACTGCTTGGTAGCACCACTAACACTGGCATTTATGCTTAGAAATGGTAATATTGGAGTTTCTCTCTTTAACTCTTCCACTACCATCGCTGCCGCCGCCAGTCAGCAGTGCTTCTGCCACACATTTCCTTGCACACACACTGCAAAAAGCCCATAACCAGCTTACATGAGAGATCACCTCACTCATTGCTATTTTTCTAGAAAAAGAGGTGCTGGAGCTTATCATGAACTTCTCCCTTGTTCTCTGAGAATGGCAATGGTTCCCATGTGAGAGGTGCCAGAGCTGAGCTCCTGCTGAAAAAAAAGCCCTGACCTTATCCTATATTTGCCCATTTGATTACTTAGCTCTCACTGTTACGGGTGCCACCGTTGTAAGAAATCAATCTTTTAATCTTTTACACTTTGGAGCCTTCCCTGTACTCATTTTTGGCACCTGCTAAAAAATTTTGTCGTTTAGGCATGCCTATCCAGACATGTAGAACGTTGACATATGCTTTCATCTGTCTTTCATTTGTTGCTGATTTTATTTTTAATGTGTTCACTGATGATTTTATTGTTTTATTCTCATTGAGTTTGTTTTGCAATCAAGTGGTGAATGCATTTTATGAAGTAAATAAATGAAAGTCAGGTCTTGGGAGAAGGTTTTGGCCTCTCCTACCCGGAACAAGCAAGCCTTAGGGTCTCTCATTCATGCCTGCGTAAGTGAACCACCATGACACGTTCTGCTTAGGGACAGTGCTTAAAATTGTCAGGGGCTTCCTCATCCCAGTTTCAGCCAAATTGTGCCTTCTAAAAACAGTAGTTATGCAAGCATTAAGGAAACAGGAAAAGACCTGTTAGATCTAGTCCAGTATCCTGGTCCCACAGAGGCCAATCAAATGCCCATCATGGAAATCCAGCAAGTAGGATTTGAATGAACAGTGCCCTCTCTGCTTGGGATTCCCAGCAACTGGCACGCAGAGACATACTAACTCTTTCAGTATAGTATGGCAACACGAGAACGGGGCCTTCTCTGCAGTGGCTCCCTATCTGTGGAATGCTCTCCCCAAGGAAGTTCGCCTGGCACCTTCATTATGCACCATAAACGTTCCTTTTTAACCAGGCCTTTGGTTGATTGGATTGACATCCTATGCCCTTTTAAAATGTGGGGTTTGGGGGGGGAGGTTATTGGGTTGTTGTTTTTATTTTGGTTATGGATTTTGTGGTTTTATATTTTAATTTTATTCTGTAAACCGCCCTGAGACCTGTGGGTATACGACGGTATAATAATAATAATATAGGGAGAACAAAGGCATCATGGCTAGTAGCCATTTATAGCCTTATCCTCCAAGTATTTCGCAGAATTACCGAAGATATTGGAGCAGGGGCAAGCTTGTTTTCTCCTGCTCTGGAGGGTAGGACCCGAACCAATGGCTTCAGGTTACAAGAAATGAGATTTCGACTAAACATCAGGAATAACTTTCTGACAAGTGCTGTTTGATGGTGGAACAGATTCCCTGCGTACAAAAATGTGCTTACTTAAGGGAGATTTGTTCTAAAGAATTTTCCTCGGGGTACTAAAAAATGGAAATTCAAAAATCGTGGCACAAATGTGGAGAGCTGAATCAATGGGGGTGGTGATGGGAAACTGAGAGAACCAAAACAGACAGGTCTTCCCATCCCTCCTGCCAAGGGATCCCACCCCCCAGGGGCTGATGGGAATTGTAGTCCAAAGCATCTGGAGCGTCCAAAGCATCAAGTTAGGGAACGAAGCAGTAGGACCATCTTGTGAGCCAGTGTGGTATAGTGGTTAAGAGCGGTAGACTCGTAATCTGGTGAACCGGGTTCGCTTCCCCGCTCCTCCACATGCAGCTGCTGGGTGACCTTGGGCTAGTCACACTCAGCCCCACTCACCTCACAGAGTGTTTGTTGTGGGGGAGGAAGGGAAAAGAGAATGTTAGCCACTTTGAGACTCCTTCGGGTAGCGATAAAGCGGGATATCAAATCCAAACTCTTCTTCTTGTTGCTCAAGGCAGCTTTTTGACAGCCAGGACTTGAGTAGGGGCAAGCAGAGTGGTTTTAACCAGTATTTTTAATGTCACCCCCCCACACACACACCACTACGACACACATGCAGGGATTTAATCCTGCTATTTCTGCTCCACTTTGCGTTCTAAACTGTTCTGGCCAGTTCTCCACCCCTGAGGTGAAGCAGGATAAAAATTTTAAAAAACCGAACTACATCAAAATCAAATCAGAGAAAGAAATGGACATCTCTGTCTAAGTTTGTGTGACTTCTTGGCATCTGAATTGGCCCACTGCCTGCCCAGCTCTCACGGAAAATTGATGTATTGTTTTAATCCAATCATTCTGTTTAAAAGACAGGAAACTGTATTTCAGCCAGTACGTACAAACCTAAGAACAGCCTTGCTGGATCTGGCCCATCTAAGGAGGTGTGTATCTAATCCAGTATCCTGTTCTCACAGTGGCCAACCAGATGCCCCAGTGGGGAGTCCACAAGTGGGGCACAGAAACCCTCTCCCCTCCTGGGGTTTCCAGAAATGGGCATTCAGAGGCATTGCTGCCTCTGACTGCAGAGCCAGAGCAGGGCTGTATAGAGTGGAAAGCTTTCTGAGAGCCCCGATGCTTTCCCCCAAAGCTAATGGAGAAAGCACAGAATGCTCCCTCCTTCCACTGCCCCAATTTCCCTCCATCATCGCAGTGTTTCCAAGAGGAAGACGAGGAGCCCAGCTGCCAGCCGCTGGAGTCCCATTGTCAGAGACAGAGAGGCTACCTGGCTGCTTTGCTAAGTAAGTCTCCTCCATCAGTTCCCTTTGTACTTCTGGAGGTGGGCATCTCTTCAGCAGCCCTTAAAGGATTCCATTGTGAGCCGGCATTAATTCCCCTCTCTGCTGTTCGGAA
This sequence comes from Podarcis raffonei, assembly GCF_027172205.1. NCBI lineage: Eukaryota > Metazoa > Chordata > Lepidosauria > Squamata > Lacertidae > Podarcis > Podarcis raffonei. The sequence continues at coordinate 17,036,748 of NC_070616.1, forward strand.
GTGTTCATGCCAAGGTAACAAAAACCACAGAAGATGAAATGCAATTTTCATTACTTCTGCACTGAGCCCAGATTACATTTTGAATGGGAATTACTCCCAGAAGGTGGGGAAGACATGTAGGGATCCATTTTGTCGTGCTGCAGAGAGCACTCCATTGCTTGTCTTGCTCTGTGCTTCCTGAGAAATAATAATAATAATAATAATAATAATAATAATAATAATAATAATAATAATAATATTGCGGTGTAGGCTAACCAGATGCAACAGCAAAGTTGTTTTCGCACGACACATTAAGTTGTCAGGAGTTCCTAAATGAAAAGATCAATAATGATAAATGAGATTCCCTGAAAGTCGGCTTTTGTGCTACTAATGTTTCCCCGTAATAAGCAGCCACAGGGGAGGGGAAGCTGCGTATGAGCACAGAGACAGGCGGAACAAAGGTTGGCAGAAAGGAAGGATCTCCGAGGCCCAAAGGGAGCAGCTGAACAGGGGCTTCGGGGAATCCTTTTCCTCACGCAAAGACAGAATGCAGGTCAAATCCCTGCTCCAAAGAAGCTTCAGCAAGGAGGGCACAGCAGGAGGGGGGATGCATTTGATGAATTGTTTGCAGCTCTTAAAGGTGACCTTTAAATAATAAAACCCAAGAAAGCAGCAGTCTGGGATAAGGGGGTGGAAATGGCAAAGGAGCAGATTTTGGCTGAACGTTTAGAGACACTTCCTAATTGGAAGGGCTGTTCAACAGAGGAACAGGAAGGGCCTCAAGAAGAGGGGGGCTCTCCTTTGAGGGAGTTGAGGGGCCTTTTGCCAGAGATGCTGAAGTTGCACTCCTAGACTGAGCAGCAGGTTGAACTAGATGATCCAGAATGTCAGGGATTCTTTCGCCATGATTCCTATGGTGCAGGAGATTGGACTCGGTGATCCTTGGGGGTTTCTTCTAACTCTCCACTCATATGATTCTATGATCTCCAAGGTCAACATCCAACTCTTTGATTTTACACACTCACACAGAGAGAGAGAGAGATTCCATCCAGCACAATGCCCTTAATGGCCACAGGCCACTCAGCAATACAGTGGTACCTCAGATTACAGACACTTCAGGTTACAGACTCCGCTAACCCAGAAATAGTACCTTGGGTTAAGAACTTTGCTTCAGGATGAGAACAGAAATCGTGCTCTGGCGGCACGACAGCTGTGGGAGGCCCCATTAGCTAAAGTGGTGCTTCAGGTTAAGAACAGTTTCAGGTTAAGAACAGACCTCCAGAACGAATTAAGTTCTTAACCTGAGGTACCACTGTATTTAGAGTTGCCAACTATCCAGAACTGAACGTTTTTCTCCTAACCAATTTCCAGATCAGGAAGATGGAAATTATATGGTCAGCTGGCTTTGCTGTTTCTGAACTTTCATTATGGTTTGTATTTAGAAGAAGAAGAAGACGGCCCTCAAAGTGTGGTTTTCGGCACATGCACTACGGCACGTTGTCCTTGCAAATGTTTTAACTTTCCTTTGACTACAAAGTACTCTGCAGCACAGTCAATAAATCTTTGTGCTTAAGAAAGATGTGTGTCTTAAGAAAAGAAAGGAATTGTCAGAATGAATTCTTCACATGCTCTGTGACACCCAGTCCTTGCAGTTTCACCGCTTCCCATCTGAAGGCGGACAGCACTTTATTTTGCACTAGTTTATACTCCTATCATTTTTATGTGCAATCGCCAAGGCCATGCTAAAAACTAGGCTGCGGGACATAGATCACCAGGAACTAATCTCAGCCGTGGAAAAAACATGTTCCCCTCTTTATTTTCAACTCTCTCTGGTGCAGGAATTTAACCTTAATTATTTACAATTTTTGTTTAACCCGCAAGAAAGAAGGGCTTTTTCGCTGGCTAGGTTCAATTCTAATCCTTCTAACCTCCTTTGGGGTAGGTTTGCAGGTATGGCAGAAGGAGATAGGATCCGCCCATGCGATGCTCACCTGGTGGAAACTCTAGTTCACATGGACCTTAAATGTAAAATGTATGTTGATCTCCGCCAACAATTTTTAGACCATCTATGTATCCCAGTATGAAAACCAGAGACAGAGGTCATACGCTTCTTATTACAGGGGAAAGATCAGGAGCTCACCAAGACAGTAGCTAAGTTCCTCTATTTGATTTTTTGTTGCCGAAGTATGCTACAGGATCCTGCCCTTGCTGGAGACCCACAGAGGTGAAATAGAGTGCTCGCCTCCTCTTCTTCCCTTTGGCAAATGACTGTATTGTTGAAATGGCGACAAGATTGTGCTGGCCTATTTATTCTGAATGTTTGTAAGTGATGCCAATAAAGGTTTGATTATGATGATTTTTGTGTGCAAAAGGATAAGTATTATAAACTCACCTAGACGTTCCCTTGGAGCACAGAGAAGCCAACTTGCTTAGCACAGGGACAGGGAAGCTTTTGCAGCCAGAGGGCCACATTTGCTCATGGACAGCCTTCCAGGGGCCACATGCATGGGGTTAGACAAGATGACCCCTGAGATCTCTTCCAATTCTACAGTTCTATGATTCCTTCATCCAAGCAAGGGACATCATGCCAGTTCACAGTTGTATTCTGGACCCGCAAAAGCAGTCAAGGAGGATGTGGAGGAGGGGAAGGGGTATGGACTAGCAAGGGGTATGGCCTGTGGAGAGCCCTGAGGACCTGATAGAAAGCTCTGAAGGGCCACGTTTGGCTCCTGGGCCTGAGATTCCTCGCCCCCTGCTTTAAGAGAAACTGCCCCAAGTCATGCACATTCTTTGCTTTGCTCTTATCTTTGCAGCTGGAATGTGGAGGCTGACAGAGAAATGGTGATGATGCCAAGCCTGCCTCGAAGGTTCATGCGTGAGATGGAATTTGAACGCAGGGCTCCCAGGATCAAAGCCAACCTCTTATGTCTGGTGCCACACTGCCTCTCATGCTGAGGTAAGGACTGTGTGACAGATGTACTTGAGTGAACTTCACTGGGCTAACTCAGAGACTTAGACTTCTTCTGTGGAAGCCAAGGTGGGAATGACAAGTGGGGAGAGTGCTCTTGCCCTCAAATCTTTCTTGTGGACTTCCCCAAAGCATCCGGTTGGCCACTGGGACGAAAGAATGTTGGACTAGATGGGCCCTCTTTGGCCAGATCCAGCAGGGATCTCCTTATATTGATTGGCACTTATAAGTTAATTTGTTAGTAAAACCTCACCATGTCTGCGCAGAGGTAAATCTTATGGAATTCAATGTGGGCAATTCAGTGTCAGAGTTTGGATCCAACATTAGTTAGTTAGTTAACATTAATGAATTGGGTAATTTATCAACTTCAATATTTACTTACTTTTTTATTTGGCAAAATGGATATACTTCTTGGATATAAGGAAACCGCTAAGCAGTTTGCAAGAATGTAAGTGTGACTTTTGACCATCAAGGAAGTCTCAAAGTGACTTGCAAAGATTACAGAGAATTTTCTTCAGCTGCTCCTTGATTTAGACTTTCGCTTTCCCCAGGGCTCATCTCCCTAATCACATTGCTTCATCTTACTCTATCCATAAAGCCACAAAAAGATCAAAGATAGAGAATTAACAGCATTGGTTAGGGTTTAATAGGATTTGCAATGTATGGGCATCAGGAAGCCTACTGCTGTCTTCTCTCTTCCATGTACAGAGGAGGTGGTGAGCACGTTCTCTACAGGGAATCCTTCCTTTGTCTGAAGCTCAATGATAGGTTTTCTGGCAGGTTCTTCTTTTTCTGTTTTCCACCACAAAGGGCTTCCATTAACAGATGAAGTATCTGCAAAAGACCCCTGGTTTGTTGGAGATGGTCCCTGAGAAGATCTGAGAAATAATTTGCACCTCTGTGTTGTTATCTAACAAACACAATTCATTTGTGTCCAGGCAAAAGTAATGATAGCTGTCGGATGAGCAGAGTGTCTATGCTTTAATGAACAAAATTTTTAAAATGGCACAGCTCTGCACATATTTGACTCTGGCTCCACCCAGATGTCATTTAAGTGGTTTATAAAATCAATACATTATTAAAATACACAGTAACAGTCCATTAGGTCATGAAAGCACCCTTAATTAAAATATACACTAAAACAAACAATTAAAACAAGAAAACCAGTTCTGGGAAATGTTTAAACAGGTGTGTGTATTCAGTAGCTGGTGGTATGCTAATGCTGATGGGGCATCTCATATTTCAGCAAGCAACCCTGGTGCCACCAGTCATTACAGCATAATGCAGACGCAGGTCCTCAAGGCTAATCTTAAAATGTCTTCACCTACCAACAGACTAAGCACCAGGTGAGCTTACCTGGGAAGAACATTCCATAGCTTAGGTGCTGCAACAGGAAAGACCCTTCTATGCGGTTAACATTTTATATGGCAGCTGAATTATGTGTTTTTTCAAAAAGTTGCAAAAAGGATTATATAATGTACCTCAGCTAGAGGAACCTCACATGTGTTCAGGAGAGTTGCTTTGATCTCATCTTCTGTTTCTTGTTCTTTGCTGTAGCCCAACCATGGCTGGAGATTCTAGAATCTTCATGAACCAGGACATGGAAATTGGCGTTACTCCGAGAGAGCATAAGAAGATTCCCAAGCAAGTCCGGGATGATGTTCCCATCGCCACTGACCGAACGCGTCTCCTGGCAGCAGAGATCAAGAAGCCACGCCAGCGCTACATGGAGAAAAGCGGCAAGTGCAATGTGCACCATGGGAATGTCCAGGAGACGTACCGATATCTCAGTGACCTTTTCACCACCTTGGTGGACCTCAAATGGCGCTTCAACCTCCTTGTCTTCACCATGGTCTACACCATCACCTGGCTGTTTTTTGGTTTCATTTGGTGGCTCATTGCTTACATCCGAGGAGACCTGGATCACGCAGAAGACGAAGACTGGATCCCTTGTGTTGACAATCTCAGCGGGTTTGTTTCAGCATTTCTGTTCTCTATTGAGACGGAGACCACCATTGGGTACGGCCATCGAGTGATCACTGAGAAATGTCCAGAAGGCATCATCCTGCTTTTGGTCCAGGCCATCCTGGGCTCCATAGTCAACGCGTTCATGGTAGGGTGCATGTTTGTAAAGATCAGCCAGCCCAAAAAGAGAGCGGAGACCCTCATGTTTTCCAACAATGCTGTGATATCCATCAGGGACGAGAAGCTGTGTCTCATGTTCCGGGTTGGGGACCTGAGGAATTCCCACATAGTGGAGGCTTCCATCAGAGCAAAACTGATCAAATCCAAACAGACCAAAGAAGGGGAGTTCATCCCTCTAAACCAAACGGACATCAACGTGGGGTTTGACACAGGGGACGACAGGCTCTTTCTGGTCTCCCCTCTCATCATCTCCCACGAAATCAACGAGAAGAGCCCCTTCTGGGAGATGTCCCGTGCCCAGCTGGAGAAAGAGGAGTTTGAAATCGTGGTCATTTTGGAGGGGATGGTGGAAGCAACTGGTAAGCTATATGCCTGATATTTGTTCTGTCATTGCTAACCCTTGCCAATGTCAAACATGTTTCTAAATGATGTGTTATTCAGGTGTGTTGGACAGAAACTCAAGACCTGTAAGGCACAGAGAGGTTAGGCAAATCCTTGTGCTGATCATTCCTCATCTAAATAGCAGACTAGGAGAGGAATGGTCCAGGATGGGTGTCACAGGATGGGTATCTCACATTCAGCCACGCTCCCATTCCATATTGTCATACAATACCTGAAGGTTATGGGGGAATAAAACAGCTCTGCATGAACAAAAGTAATGACTAAATTAACTAAATTGGTCTGGTGAGTAGTGGTTTGGAACAGATAAATAATTTTAGGATTTGACCTCATGATAGTATATTGGGTGGAGGACTCAGATGGTAATCTGTATTCCTTCACTTACTTCAAAATGTGGCAAGCCAGTCCTGCTGTTTGAGGGGTTCCTCCTGCCCATTCTGTTGAATGGGAACCTGCATCCAATGTGCCCCCAAATCCTGGCCTCATATTTCACAACCTCATATTTCACTGAAGAGACCAAGGCATCCCAGCCAGTATATTTTAATTGAACTCAGGAGTGTTCAAACAAAAGCCACAGTGTTCATGCGTGTCACATGCATTTTAACCTGCTTCACTTTAAAGTATACATGAGCAATGACTGGAACAGAGTTAGTCATCAAACCAAAACAAATGTTAAAATTCTCAAATAATTGCTCATTTTCGAGTTTGCATGTGCAGATCCTAGATCTCACAAATGAAGCAAGTGGCTGGATTCTGTATTTCTGTGGCTTGCAATCAAAGTTAGTCCTACTCAGAGTAGACCCAGTGAACATAATGGGTGTGACCAACTTAATTTAATGTTAATGAGTCTCAAAGGCACTGACTCCCTGGGGCCAAGGCAGTTTCAGCCCCCCCCCAAATGTATTTTTTGAGGAAGTTGGGCCCCCTCAACTTTGTGTGAGTGTTTGGCTTCACTCCCTGGCTCCTTGCATCCTGATGTCATGTCACACACACACACACACACACACCAGTCCTCTGGAGAAGCTGGCACCTCTGATGCATCTACTCTGAGTAGAACCTAGTTGGATACAACCTTATGAAACTTGGGCTTATATTGAATGTTAGTCCTCCTCAAAGAAGACCCACTGAAATTAAGGAACATGACCTTATTGTGTCTGCTCTCAGCAGAATTCAGTTGGGTACAACTTTTCATGATTCTTGTGTGTTCTCATCTCTTGAGGATCAGCTACATTTCTACAATTGCCATTTGTTCCGATTCAATGGTAAACAGTGGATTTTCCTAGGGAAAGCAGTGGGACCCCAAAAAATTGCTCAGACACAGACCTGGAAATTTTGGACCTGTGCCTGGAAGTGTGGATAAGGATAAGCCGATGGATAAGCCCAAAGATTTGCCATACAACAGAGAAAACATGTCATGTGGTGTGTCTTTGTTAGATCTATCTGCATTAAGGATTCAATGGCTCTCTCTGTTGTTCAAAAAACCTCACGCACTGATGATAGTTCCTTCAGGCATGATCCATCTTTCTGGACTAAAGCTAAGAATGGTCTGCAGAAACCTGATTTATCTCCTTCAGGGATTGGGAACCTGTGGCCCTGTGGAAGTTGTTGGTTTCCAGCTCCCATCAGCCCCTGCCAATGGTCATGGACAATGGGAGTTGTAGTCCAACAACATCTGGAGGCCCCACAGGTCTCCCTTCCCTGATACAGTGGTACCTCGGGTTATATATGCTTCAGGTTACATATGCTTCAGGTTACAGACTCTGCTAAACCAGAAATAGTACCTTAGGTTAAGAACTTTGCTTCAGGATGAGAACAGAAATCGTGCGGTGGCAGTGGGAGGCCCCATTAGCTAAAGTGGTACCTCAGGTTAAGAACAGTTTCAGGTTAAGAACGGACCTCTGGAACAAATTAAGTACGTAACCAGAGGTACCACTGTACTCCATGGACTTTGATTATAGGAAACAGCATTATAATGAGCCAAGCAGTTTGTCCTTAAAGGCCAGTGTTTTCTACTCTGAGTGGATCTCTGGCAAAGGTCTCTCTCATCTCCTGCTACCTACCTCAGTCCCACTGGTGGAGGAAGGAGGGTGCGGGGGTGCGATCCGCACCAGGTGTCAGCCGTGAGGGCAGGTGACATCGCTGTGTGGACGGCGCCCCCAAATGCTCACTGTGTGTGTGGCGGGCCGCTAGGGATGCTGCTGCTGCGAGTGGCTAGTGGTGCCCCCCACTTGCTGCGTGGGCGGCGGTCAGCTAGGGATGCTCACCATGTGGACAGCTAGCCCCGCCCCCACAGGCCAGCTAGCCTCGCCCCCGCGCCACTCCGGGTGCCGGGTCAGGTAGCTCCGCCCCTGCTCAGTCCCACCCAACATGGGACTGTCCTGTTATCACTGGACTCCATCATGGCTAGATTATGGGCTGAGATTGCGAGGGTAGTTCAAAACATCTGGAGGGAACCTGGTTTTGGAAATGCTAATTTAATTGACTGCTAGGGAATGAGTTTGAGGCTTCCTGCATGCAAAGCAGATGCTATACCACAAAGCTGTGGGCCTTCTCCACTTAGACTCTTTCCTGAACCTTCTGTCATTTAGATTTTCAATATTTATAGAAAGAAGGAACTTTTAATCTGCCAGTGTGGGGTGGCTTTGAATTCGTAGCAGCGCTGAGAGCAGTGTGACCTGCGCTGTGTTTTAATAAGGTTGTGTTGGTTCTGCTCTTCTGAGGTATTTAACCATCTTCTGCAGAGAAGCTCACAGGCATCCTTTGATTAAAAAAAATCTGCAGCAAGGGTCTGGTCCAGCCAGCCGGGAAAACAAAACTTTCAGTGTTAATTAAGCCCCAGTGGGGGAATTCAGGGTTGGCTCAGGGAAGCTCACCCAGCTGGGAAGTGATTGGGCACACCTGAGACAAGACGGATGCTGGACTTGGTACAGGAGAAAATATGGGCCAGCTGTAGATGTCTCTGTGTGTGTGTGTGTGTGTGTGTGTGTGTGTGTGTGTGTGTGTACACACACAAACACAGTTCAGGCCAGAAAGTTGAAATGAGGCAGTGATGGCAACCAACCTGGACAGCTTTAAAAGAGGATTAGACAAATTCATGGAGGAGGAAGGGACTACTGATAGTCACTAGCCATAATGGCTTTGCTCTGCCTCCGCAGTTGGAGGCCTCAATGCTTTTGAATATCAGTTGCTAGACACTGCAGGAAAGGAGAGGGCTCTTGCGCTTGAATCCTGCTTGCAGGTTTCCCACAGATTCTTCTAATTCTCTTAAGTCTGCAAGCATGGCATTTTTGGCATAATGGCCAAAATTATGGGGCATGAAGTTTTTCTCCAGAAAGCCATGCTATACGGCCTCAGTCCAGTATACCTGAAGGAGCGTCTCCACCCCCATCGTTCTGCCCGGACACTGAGGTCCAGCGCTGAGGGCCTTCTGGCGGTTCCCTCACTGTGAGAAGCCAAGTTACAGGAAACCAGGCAGAGGGCCTTCTCAGTAGTGGCACCTGCCCTGTGGAATGCCCTCCCACCAGCTGTCAAAGAGAACAGCTACCAGACTTCTGGAAGACATCTGAAGGCAGCCCTGTTTAGGGAAGCTTTTAATGTTTAACAGACCATTGTATTTTAACGTTCTGTTGGAAGCCACCCAGAGTGGCTGGGGAAACCCAGCCAGATGGGCGGGGTATAAATAATAAATTATTATTTTTATTATTATTTTTATTATTATTATTATTATTATTATTATTCACGGGCTATTGGGAGATAGGAACTCCATTTCTTCTTGATTCACATGGAGCCATCAGCAATTCAGACAAATGTCTGCACAGACTTCATTTAAAGAACATAGGAAGCTATGTTAGTGTTGTCTACACAGACTGGCAGCAGCTCTCCCAGGTTTTAGAGTCTCCCTCTAGAGATGCTGGAGGTTGAAACTGTGATCTTATGTCTGCAAGCAGGTGCTCCACCTGGTTGACTCTAGCAACAGATTTATCCCAATTCCCACTGAGATCCTTTTACCAGAGTTGCTGTGGATTTAACCTGGGCTTGTAGGCAAGAGAAACCCAGGCTCTGCCACATCTATTGAATTAGTTATTCTGAAATAATTAATTGTTGTCGGGGTCCATAGTAACAAAGGAAGCTGCACTAAACAGAGCCAGCCAGGTCATAGCATCACAGGTGTGTGTGTGTGTGTGTGTGTGCAGGATTGCACCACTTCCCCAAGCTGTGCTGGCAAGTGGGCAGTGCTTTGTCACAGACCGAGAACCCACCATGGGCTCACTTTTCAGTGCTTGCCACTGGGGCTCCTGAAAAGCAATGATTTGGCCCCAAATCCACACAACGGAGCCAGTAATTTGAGCAGGAAACGAGTTTCAGTGAATGTATCCGACTTACCTTGATGTGTCTGGCCAGCACCTGCTCTTCATACCCTGTGAAACTGGGGGTGCTCAAAATGTACTTAAGGGGTTCTGGGAATATTCCAGAGTAATGCAATAAAAACTGGCTTTGCCTAGGTTGGAAGGCATCAGCAAACAACAACCAGAAAGGTCACTCGACAGCGCAGGGAAAGGTCGCCCTGTGTTTTCACAGCAGCTGCCTCTGTCTGCTCCCCTGTCAGTCATTGTTGCTGTGGCTGAGCACAGGAAGGTGGGAGCAGGCTGGATTTCACCTTGAATCTCTGGTTTTACAAGGGCGAAGGAGTTGCTTTTACAAAACTAAGATATGGGATTCTGGACAAGGCAATGGGTCAAATGGGCATTGATCATACCCACACACCATGCATTTAATGCACCAGGCCTCCCCACCAATAACCTTGGGAACTGTAGTTTAGCCCCCTCATATATATACAGTTCACAGCACCCCAAAACTATAGTTCCCAGGATTCTTTGGGGGAAGGATCCAGGAGCTTTAAAACATATGGTGTGGATCAGCCGACTTTCCCTTTGGCTATCGGAATTAGGCACTTCAATTATTTGTTTTCAGAATGAAATCTGGTACATTTCCCCACCCCCATTGGATGCAGAAATCTGTTGCCAGACGTCATGTTTCTAAAGCCATCACACACCAGGAGGTGTGGCAGAACCTCAGTGCGTTACTAGTCTGGAACCCAAGAGCATTGCAAGAGCACTTCCATGTCAGACCAAGGTTCCACCTGGTTCATGGATGGCCAAAATGAAGACCTCCATATGTTGGGTTGTGGACTACAACTTCCACAAGACCTGGCCATTGGGCATGCTAGCTGGGACCGATGGGAGTTGTAGTCCAAAACATCCAGAGAGCAGCACATTGTCTATCCTGGGTCTAGTTCAATAATATACTTCCTATTGGGACAAGGAATGAAGCGTTGCCCCATGATTGCCCCACTGGCCACTGTTAATCAGTGGTATTCTACTCCTACATACATGGAGGCTCCATCATGACTAACAGCTGCTGATAGACCTCTTCTTCTCTAGGATCTTCCTGTAAAGCCCTAAATCCAATGTCTTTCTAAATGGAAACGTTCTGATGAGCACAGATTTCTCCTATTTATTTGAATAACTCAATGCAACACAATGGTTGTTCTTAAGGAATTCTCTCCCCTGCTGAAACTTCCATTAACTCTCTCTTGGAGGCTCCACGAAAAAGCCACTTCTGTGACCTTCGTACTGCTGAGTGCAAGAAGATACACAAAGAAAGTGCATTTGCAAAAACTCTCCTCTCTTTTTCAATTCACTTTAAAAAAAAGATTAAAAGCAAAACTTGAGCCATCGTGCTCAAGATTACTGCCTGAAACTTTCTGGCACTTGTAAGATTTCAAAAGAAGCCAGTTTGATCCGATTCCCTGCCTTGTCTATTAGGCAGTCGTGTTATTTATAGAAAAGGAGTGGCTGTTGTGCCTCCACAAGCAGTTCCAAATTTTATCAAGGTGAGCAGAAGGAAAACGGGTCACTGTGAGAACGAAGGACATCAGAAGGTCTTGGGTGCTGGATTGAGCCAAAGCATCCTGTTCTGACAGCGGCCAGCCTGTTGCCTCGAAGGGAAGTCCACAAGCAGGGCCTGCACACAGCAGCCCCCTTCACAATTATGTGTCCCAGCAGCAGCTGGTCTCTAGGGGCATTTCCTGCATCTGGGAGTAAAAATTGAACTGCCAAAGCTTCTCCTGATGTTATTGCGGACTGCATTTTGGAGGGAATTTGTCTCAGTTTGCTTACATGGGGCAGTAGTCAGCTGACGCATCCTGTCAGCGCTAGCATTTCTGCTTGCCAAGCACAACTTTCCCCTCTCTCCTCCCTGCACACCCCCCTGTGCCCTCCCCAGATCTGCTCCAGAGTCTTGGGGGAATCCCTGAAACAGATTTAGGGGGTGCATGGGGGAAGGGGAAGAGATGGGGAAGAATGTTCCACTGTTCAAACAAGAAACCTTGCACTGTCTAATCTTTTTAAAACCATATAGGATGGTGGTCCTGTGGCAGTGAGTTCCATAGTGTAACTATGCACTGCACTGTGCCTCCTTTTGAGCTGGATCCTTCGTCTGACCCATCAAGGTTCTTGCTGTGTTCTCATGCCTGGAAGCATTCGGTCAGCCACGTGAGAGGACAGAGGAGCATAGTGAAGTGCCTCCTCCTGAATCAAAGCATTGGGACCCCTGGCTCAGTATTGTCTACATTGACTCTCCAGAGTTTCAAAAACGGTTCTCTCCTATCACTTACCTGGAGAGAGCACTGTAGATTGAACCAGAGAACTTCTGCAAGCCAAGCAGGGGCTTTACCACTGAGCTAAGACCCATCTCCTCTATTAATACTATGGAAACAAGATGTTTTGGTTTGAGCCAGCAGAGCTCTTCTTATGTCCAGCCTTTCATAAAGAAGTTTGCAACTCAAGACTCCTTTGGTGGCTTTTTGAAAGGAGACCCAGGAGCGTGATCTCCAAGGGGTGAGCATTCTGTGCAAATCAATTTCCTCCTTTCACTGGCATTTGGTGACATTAATTATAGCTTCCACCCTTGACGTTGGCTGTCTTCAGCTGAGGCTTTCTGTGCATGCTTGGCAGGTTAAGCTGTTCGTAACCTCACCAAGAGCTTCTCCTCTCCATTTCTGACAATATTTCCCATCTTATTTTTGTTTTATCATCATCATTATTATCACTGGCTATTTTTAACAGTGTGGTCATCATTCTGGCCCTAAAGCAAAGGACAGTGTACCAGCCACCGATAATATTGCAGCACATCCAAGTGGGGGGGGGGGACACACACACACAAACTCTAAAAGCTGGTTGTCTTGCAGGAGTGCAACCCTAATTTATCAATAATTCCTGCTTAGGGTGCCCGATACTTGGTTCGGTGATTATCTTCCACATACAAGCCATACCATGCCATTCCTACTCACCATCTTAGGCTACATGGAGAAAGCGGATTTGTTGTTGTTGTTGTTTAGTCGTGTCCGACTCTTCATGACCCCATGGACCAGAGCATGCCAGGCACTCCTATCTTCCGTTGCCTCCCGCAGTTTGGTCAGACTCATGTTTGTAGCTTCGAGAACACTGTCCAACCATCTCATCCTCTGTCCTCCCCTTCTCCTTGTGCCCTCCATCTTTCCCAACATCAGGGTCTTTTCCAGGGAGTCTTCTCTTCTCATGAGGTGGCTAAAGTATTGGAGCCTCAGCTTCAGGATCTGTCCTTCCAGTGAGCACTCAGGGCAGATTTCCTTCAGAATGGATAGGTTTGATCTTCTTGCAGTCCATGGGACTCTCAAGAGTCTCCTCCAGCACCAAGAAAGCAGATTAAGAAAAGTTTTTCTCCCTCTCTTGTAACACTGGAACTCATCCAGTGAAGTTGAATGTTGGAACTCGCTCCCGCAGGAAGCAGCAGTGGCCACCAACCTAGATGTTTTGGACATATTCATGGGAAAGGCTATTGGTCAATGGCTATTGGTCATGATCATAGGAATTGTAGAGCTGGAAGGGGTCATGCTAGTCCATGCTAGTCCAATGTTTTGCCCATCGTGAGGCTCAAACCCACGACCTTGAGATTAGAGTCTTATGCTCCTAACGACTGTGCTATCCTCAGGTTATGCTCTGCCCCCACAATCAGAGGCAGTGATGCTTCCGAATACCAGTTGCTAGCAACAGCAGAAGGAGAGAATGGCCGCTGTGAAACGGACTTCCCATTGAGGCATCTGCTTGGCTGTTGTGAGAACCAAAGGCTAGATTAGATGAGCTGTTGCCTGTTGGGCTGATCCATCAGGCTCTTCTTATGTTCTTAAGTGAATGGGTGGCGATGGAGAGCACGAAGAGGGGATGGACCAAGACAAGAGGAGCAGTGGGGGGCCCTGCAGGGATGAAGCCCTCAGCAGGTGCCCAAAAATGTCCCCCCCTCCTCACTGATGGCCCTGACCATCAGCCGTGCCTTGAAGCTTAAGAGTAAGCAGCAACACCACCCCCTCACCGGCTCCTCATCATTTTAATTGTGGCTAGCAGGTCCCAGACGCTGCTTCGGGTGGGTGCTCAGACAGCCAATTAAGACCGCGGTTGTTACGATGATTTTTGCCATTTGCGTTGCTTCATGAGCTCCTGTCAGCAGGATTAAGAGCTACAATACAGTCGGCAATCACAGGGGGGTAATGAAGAATATCTAAGCATCATCAGGGTAGCATCAAATGGATCCTAAGATTCAGCTGCATGTGTGAAGTTTGTCTCGCCCGTTCTTTGACACATCTATCCAGCACAGCTGGGACAGGTAGATTTCAAGTTTTGCAGGATCAACGCTGCTGTTTTGCAGCGACCGCCACCTCCTCTGAGGTCTGCTAAATAACAAGGACCCATAGCAGAGCAATGTCCCAGGTGTGAGGCCAAGCTACACCTGATGCAGCTCATCTGGCCAGTTTTATGCTGAAGTGAAAAAGGAGTAATGAGGGCCTCATATTATGAACTGGTGCCCTGCACCACTTTCAGCTGAAAAGCAGTCTTTCTCTCTCTCTCAGCTGACCCTTAGGTGCTATTCACTGCAAAACAGCACCACCTTCATGGGAAAACAGCAGGCAGGGGAGACTTTTTGAGGTGGAAAACACTGTGTGGGGGACATTCTGAGCTGGGATCATGTTGTAGACAGGGACCTCAAAGCCGCTTTATTATTTTTATTTCCCTTTAACATAAAAGTGGCTATTTTAAGCATAAAAGAGCCAGTGTGGTGTAGTGGTTAAGAGCGGTAGTCCCGTAATCTGGGGAACCGGGTTCACGTCTCCGCTCCTCCATATGCAGCTGCTGGGTGACCTCGGGCCAGTCACACTTCTCTAAGTCTCTCAGCCCCACTCACCTCACAGAGTGTTTGTTGTGGGGGAGGAAGGGAAAGGGGAATGTTAGCCACTTTGAGACTCCTTAAAGGGAATGAAAGGTGGGATATCAAATCCAAACTCTTCTTCTTCTTCTCTTCTAATGAGAGAGAGAAAGAGAAACCTGAATAATGTGGTGTGCAATCCAACCCTGAAAATTAAGGAAGAGAGTTCCTCAGGATACTATGCTCAGTTCTGGGATTTGTTTTCAGATTTAGGACTAAATTCAGGACAGACAAAATTCTTTTCCTCATTTGTTCCCCAACTTTCTTCATGTCAGCTTCCAGTGTGTGTGTGAGTTTTCATAGAATCATATACCGGTAATTGCAGGGTTGGAAGGGACCCCAAGGGTCATCTAGTCCAACCCCCTGCAATGCAGAAATCCCTGACAGATGACCATCCAACCTCTGCTTGGAAACCTCCACTGAAGAAGAGTCAGCTGCCTTCTGAGGGAGTCCACTCCACTGTCAAACAGCTCTTACTTATTCAGGACAGATAAAAGATAGTACTTCATACAGTGCATAGTTAACATATGGAACTCCCTCCCACAAGAGGCAGTGAGGGCCACTGACGTAGATGACTTTAAAAGAGGATTGGGCAAATTCATGGAGGATAGGACTATTGATGGCAACTAGCCACAATGGATATGTTCTGCCTCTACAGTCGGAGGCATCAGTGCTTCTGAATACCAATTGCTGGAACCACAGGAGAGGAGAGGGCTCTTGTTCTCAAACCCTGCTTGCAAGTTTCCCACAGGCATCTGGCTGGCCATTGGCCTAATCCAGCAGGCTCGTCTTGCATTCGTAGTGAGAGACTGAGGCTATTTGGGAAACATAAAGTCTGAAAAAGCAAGTGGGGCTGCCTCTGCTCTGAAGATGTTCTGCTTTGTTCCAGTTACTTGATGAATGACTTGGCTGATTCAATTAGAGAACATTAGAAAGTACCATTTTGTCACCCTTAAGTCATCATTCCATATGATGAAACAGTCTGCACATCGTCTCAGACTTTCTGGCAGATACTGCCTTCCTGCCAAAACTCCCACCCAATCCAGGGTCTTGTTGACAATTAGCCAGCCGTTATTTTTAGTGATGCTGACAAAATTCACAACTGAAGGACATGAAATATAGGCTTGAAGTGCAGAAATGTTCACTGCCTGGAAATACTCTTATTGCAAAAATTTATCAAGCAGAAATGCAATGAGATCTTAATTAATTGCAGACTACCTTACAGGGTGATATCTTTTTGCAACGGCATTGGTCAACATTCATCAGATGAACCTGATGACACCATGCTCAGAACTGGGTGATGGAGCCTTTCCTTTCAGATGAAAATATTCCCAGTTGCCAAAATTAGCTGGACGTTTTAATTGGCGGGGACAGAGGAGTGGATCCATGATGTTTCTTGCTCCACCTCATGAGCCCTGCTACAAACAGTTTTCCAGAAGTTTCTTGGGAAAATTCTTGCATGTTTAGTAACTCATTTCATTTCTTGTGTGCAGAGCCGGCCTGCCCATGAGGCGGGCTGAGGCAGTTGCCTCAGGCAGTGGAACCCTCTGCCACCGGTAGAGAAGTGGTGGTAGCAGCAGTGGCTTCTGGTGTGATCTTGTGCGCTGCATGAAATCTTGCCAGACCTCACTGAAATTTTGCAAGATCTTGGGTACTCCGCAAGATCTCACGTGAGCTCTGTAAGATCTCACCAGATCCTCCCACTGCCATCATTTCATCGGTGCCACTGTGCAACCCAGAAAAATAGGATTCAGCTAGGGTGGGGTGGGGACACTTCAGGTGGATGGACTTGATACCTTGATTGTGTGCAGGTATGGGTGTGACCAGGTGTGTAGTCATGGGAACCTCCAGGTCCACTCCTGGATTTGGTTTAGGACCTGAGACTCTAAGGCAGTGGGAGACGTAGAACCATTTTCAGCCCCTTGTCAGTTGTTCCTTTCGTTTCCCACACAGCACACCTGTGAGGCGTGGCCTGGAAAAATGGGTGTAGCCTAAGGAGTGTTCTGAGGTCCATATTTCAAAGCCTGTAGGGCCACATTTGACCTCCAGGCCTGAGCTTCCCTTTCTTGCTCTAAGACTCAAAGAGCAGAAGGTAAATCAGGGCCTACAAGTAGATCTCAAGATGTGTTGCTGTAGATAAGGACTTGTCCATGTGAGATGTGCAGAATTAATTGGAAGCTGAGCACCAATTACTTCCCAACATCTGTTTGAAGTGAAAAACAGAGGAACAATATTGACTTTTTCAGAGTCTGAGATCTCAGTCAGATTAATCAGTGCAAATGGGATACGAATGCAAGCCAATTTGGAACTCTTGAGGGGAGGAGAGAGGCAAGCTTATTTGTTTCTGTGCTCAGTGATGACCGTTTGCTTATCACTGTATTAGCAAAGCCTTGGGGTTGCAGCCAATGACTTCCCTACTCAGAAGACAGAAAGCTGGACTAGATGGTCCTTTGGCCTGATCAGGCAGAGCTCTGTGCCCTGCCATGAACTCCCTCGCTGGCCTTTAGGCAAGCTACATTCTCTCTGCCTCGGCCCCTCCCTCAGCTGCAATGCACGGCTAATTATGCTGACCTACTTTGAAGGGTTGCCAGAAGGATTACTGAGATAATGAAGGTGAAATGCATTCAAAACTCTAAAGTGCTATATAAATGTGAACGTGTGTGTGTGTTGAGAAGGAGGCTGGCAGGAAGGTCAATGGCCATACCAATCTATTTTAAGAAATGCCAGGAAGGCTGTTTGTATATTGATCTGGAGTTACCTGGGGGACAGATGAGGCAGGCATAAGTTCAGGTTCTTAATTGCTCCATTGATTACATCCTTTTAGAAAAAGAGGCGGGGGAAGCAGGGAGCATTTTGCTCATAGTGCAACAAGTTCCTGATAAGGGGGATTATGTCAGGAAATCAAGGCATCTGGTCGTGATGTAGGATATGATCTGGACAGGTGTAATAAACTCTGGGTTATGTGGTGTCTCAACCTGGTTTCGAATCTGCACGTGGGGCAAGGACCTGCAGCTAAAAAGTTTGTCGTGTAATTCTAAACCAGTAGGTGCCCTTTTGGTCTCATAATTCTTTCATTTATTTAGGAACATAAATAATAGAAAGATAGAATTGTAGAGTCGGAAGGGACCCCAAGAGTCATCTAGTCCAACCCCCCACAAGGCAGGACTACACAGCTAAAGAATCCCTAACAGATGGCCATCCAACCTCTGCTTAAAAACCTCCAGTGAAGGAGAGTCCACCATCTTCCAAGGGAATCTGTCCCAGCGTCAAGCAGATCTTACTGTCAGAAAGTTCATCCTAACTCTGAGCTGGAATCCCCTGCCTTGTCAACTGAATTCATTGGTTTGGGTTTCCCCTCTGGAACAGGAGAAAACAAGCCTGCTCCATCTTCCCTCAACCATTCCTCATAAGGCTTGGTTTCCAGACCCTGGATCATCCTGGTTGCCCTCCTCTGCACACCTTCCAGCTTGTCAATATCCTCCTTAAATTGTGGTGCTCGGAACTGGACACCAGACTCCAGGTTCCTCTCAATATCAGTGCATTATACAACTCTATTTTTCCTTTATGGAACATTCCACAGAATGGGGAGCCTCTCTCTTCTATCATGGAAATCAAAATGAGCCGAGTACAGACAGTTGCACAGATTTAATTGGTAACGGAGTCCCCAAAAGCTCCTGCTTTCTAACACCCTTTTGATGCAAGAAGTTGAACAATATTGACTTTTTCAGAGGCTGAGGTTTTAGTTAGATTAATTAGTGTAAATGGGGTACTAATTTTTACAACCGTGCAAAATTATATTTCAGAGACTTTGATGCTAATGAAGGACACACACTGCCTAATTAGAGGAGCGATAGTTAGAATATTTATGACTCTTCCACTCGGACAGGATAGCAGTGTCCACAGCGCCATCCCATCAGAGACAAGTCTCTTTGATCATCCACGTACCCTCTATGAGGGGAAATGGATTCCTATTTGAAGGACTAGATAACTTTTCAGCACACTTAAAAAAAATAATTGCACTCAGCGTGTGAGTAGACAGAACTTAGAGTTAATAGAATCATGGAACCAAATGGTTGGAAAGGAGATCGGACCTCAACTTAACCCAATGCAGGATCCACAGTACAGGATGCAACCACAGGAATTTGCTCCACAAGAGGCAGTGGTGGCTATCAACTTGGATGGCTGTAGAAGAGGATTGGAGAAATTCAAGGAAGAGGAGGCTATGCACATAATGCTTCTGAATACCAGTTGCTGGAAGCCACAGGAGGGGAAAGGGCTCTTGTGCTCGGGTCCTGCTCGAGAGTTTACCACACGCATTTGAGTGGCTACTGTGAGAACCTGGACTAGGCGTGGGGTGGTGGCCTTCAAGCCTAGGGGACACATGCCATCTTCCAGGTCTACCTTTCCTTCGGAACTCTTCCCAGGCCACACCTCTCAATTTGCATCCAAAATTTGTCCTTGAACTCTCATCATAAAGAGGGGAGGAAGAAGGTGCATAGAAATTAGGATAATGTGCAAAGGTAAAATGGGCATCCATTGCCCCTCACACTTTTGCTTCTGACTCCACCCACTACTGGCAGAAGGTTGCACAGAGGGGGATGAGGACCTCAGGCTGAAAACTAGGACCAGAGAGAGCTGGATTCAAATTCACACTTAGCTATGGACAGTGGCGTAGCGAGGGTTGCCAGGACTCTGGGCTGTGCAGAGGGGGGCAGTGGGTGGGAGGGAAATGGATGGAGTACACATGCACTTTCCACTGCCTAATGGCATCCGCATCACCCAGAAGAGTCGTCCCATTGTCTGGAAAGGTCACTTCCTGGTTCGCATGGAGAAGCTGTTTTCAAAGGAGCCCAGCAATGGAAGTGTGCAGTTCTATTTAGGCTGCACTGTGTGTTGACGTTTTGTGCCTCTAACAATTTTGTGCTTGGGGCAACTGCCCCTGTGCACCCCCGTGCTACACCACTGGCCATGAAGCTTACTCTGATCTTGGGTGATGAATCAAGGGTGATGATGATCAAGTTATCATCTGCACAGACTTTTCATATATTTGACCCATGAATCTTTCACTCCGTGTGGTTTTAAACTTTTGGTGTCATGTCAGCATAGCACATACATGTGTCTCTCTGCATTGCTCCCAGAGCGTTCCTGCAGATGGAAACTGCACATCAGACCTCTCCAGTCCACTGCTGTGTGGGTTTTGAAAAAAGGGGTGGGGAGAAAAGTCCCAAATACGGTGGTTGCACTGCAGGCAAAAGGCAAAGTGACTGTTCCCGTCTGTCCTCAGTGAAGCCCAGCACTTCTCTTTTAGCACCGCCTCTCTCTGCCTCCGTTTTGTTTGGGAAAACAATTAACTGGGAAAATAAGAAATGCTTTGAGGAGCTCAGGCTGGAGAGAGTCGGCAGCTTCCAAAGCCGGGGCCTTAATGAAATCTGGAGCAGGCAAGGACACGTCTGTGCTGCTTTTGGAGGGACGTCGGGGTTGCCAGGCGCCACGTCCCTGTGCGATTAACTCTGATGCACATGTGCTAAAAAGGAATATCTGAATGACATTATGGAGCAATTACAACTGCTTCAATTGTGCTGGCTCCGGGTGTCCCCCTGGGGTTACAAGGAAGCAGGCTTTGGCAGAAAGGCAGCGTTCAGGGCAGTGAAAGCTCTCCATTGTTCCCATCGTGAATGAAGGCTTACGGACACTGATTTGGCTGTGGAATTCCAAATCAGAATAAGTATCTCCCTTTGGGGCAAGAGCTGTTCCAAGAACTGGCTGGAAGGCAGGCAGGAATGCCTGAGGGTGCTGAAGAACTTGGGAAGTCTCTTTTGCTTTTCTCCTCCATGATTTTATCTCAGGGTCAAGCAGCCACACCAAGACCACAGGTACAGCAACTAGAAAGCTGCCTTATATCCAGTTATGCCCTTGAGCTCAGTGTCGCCCATACTCACCTGTCAGTGGCTCTCTAGGGTCTCAGGCAGGAAGTCTAGTCCCAGACCCACCTGGACATGCCAGGGGTTGAAACTGGGACCTTCTGTGCGCAAAGGAGATGCTCTGCCACTGAGCTATAGCCTTTCACTGCCTACCGTGGAATAGAAAGGCCCAGGCATGTAGGTATGGTGTCAACAGGCCAGCCCTACCATTAGGCAGAGTGAGGCCACTGCCTCGGGTGACAGGTGGAGGGGCACAGAAATAAGGAGCTGCCTAATGCTGGGTCAGAGCATTGGTCCTTCTTGATTGATTTGATCTATTGTATTTCTATTCCGTTTTGCCTTCGAATGAATCCCATAAAAAACAGTGATACCAACAATGGGGGAATAATGGTTGTTAAAATTTAGCTGGATTTAGCCGAGATGGCGAAGTTGGCATGTTTGATCAGAGAATAGTCATTGTCAATATTTACTAAAGATTGAAAACCTCTTATAGACTTTTTGCATGAAAAAGAAAAGGAACTTACGGTATTTGGATTTCAGGATTGAAGGTAATATTGGTTTATAGAAAGTCGCTTTGTTGGGTGTTACCTTGGAGGGGATGTGCTGAACAATTTTCTATTTTTAGCTGACAGATGAAGAATCAGAAGTTCTCTTTTTATTCTTTTATCCTTTATCCTTTATCCATTCTTCTTTTTCTTCTTCTTTGCCTTCTCTTCTTCACTGTTTTTTATTTAGGTTAGTTTTTTTAGCCTTGACAAAAATATATTTGATAGTAATCTTTGTATTCTTTCTCAGATTTCAATAAAATCTATTTTTAAAAAATAATAACAAAACAATTACGGTCTCTAAAACACTATTAGCAAACAAGCAACTAAAAAAAAATTAAGCTAAACACTATTATGTTGATACACACACTCTCCCCCTCCACCGCCCAATGACTCATAATCTTTTACTCTGTTCAGCCTGTTCAGTTCATTAAAACACACAAACACATCTGCTGCACAAGGAGGGCCCTGCTCTAATATAAATACCAACAGCAGAGGTGTACTTTAACTTATTAGTTATTAAGTTGAACCTGTGCCCCATCCTCCCAACAGGTGATATTTGAGGTAGTCAGCAAGAGCAGCACAAATACAGAAGAAATGCAACAACCTCCTTCTCCTTGGGCTTCCTCAGCTGCTGCCCACGGGGCCTCTTCTGCTGTTGCTGCTGTTGCCAATAGCAATGCATGTCCGGCGGGCGGCAGCTGCAGAAGCTCAGGCTCGATGACCTGGGTCAACACTAAGAGATCTGGTGCCAGGCAGAGAAGAAGACTGGCAGTGGCACTCCAGAGTGTTAGAAAAGGAACTTTCTCCCAGCTCTACCTGGAGACGACGGGGATTGAACTTGTGACCTTCTGCATGCAAATATAAATATACCCACAACATAACTGGCTGTGTTTAACTATATAAATTATTTATACATCATATAAACATAACTCTTTTCACATTATCTAATTGAGTAGAAGCAATTAATGACCAACATTCAGAACAGGAAATATAAATAGATCAGTTCTTATATACGTAATGTCCAAATAGAAGCTTTTGTGTTCCACGTATGTACAAATGAATCAGTTTTCTAAAACATACTGTCCAAATAAAAGCTTTTCATGTTCCACGTATGTCTTAGCAAATACCAGTGTCAAACATAACAACTTTAAGGAGCAGTACTTGCAAAAGATGAACTTTTCTTTGTAATGTTCCACATCTGCCTTTGCAGATGTTGGTTGTTGTATGCAGCTGCTGTATGCAGGTATCAGACGAAGGATACGAAAGATCTTAACATGTGCCTTTGCAAGATATAGTTGTTGTATGCCAGTGTCAGACGAAAAAACTTAAACGTGACAAGGATTCCCGGAATAATACCTTGTTTCGCCCTGCCGGGCTTCGTCAGCCGAGCATACTCATTTTTTGTGTATCAGAGACATGGAACGTGTGACATGGTGGATACCAAAGCAGATGCTCTAGCACTGAGATATGAATATATGGGCGTAAGTCGAGACATCTGGATGAGGCCCAAAGGGGCCCATGTTTTGCAGCATCTTGTTCTCCCAGTGGCCACCCGGGTTCCTGTGGGAAGCCCACAAGCAGGATCAGAGTGCAAGAGCAACACCATACCTTCCAACATTTATCTGATGAAAATAGGGATGTCCTATTTTATAATAATAATAATAATAATAATAATAATAATAATAATAATACCCCACCCATCTGACTGGGTTGCCCCAGACACTCTGAACGGCTTCCAACATACAAAAAATCATAATAAAACATGGTGTGACTTTCCTTTTGTATTTCCATTATCAAAGAATTGTGATCCGAAATGTCCTGGGATTAATTTCTATTTTTTTTTACTTGAGGTTCCAACTCTTTGGAAAACTATAAAGAGTCGATTCTTGAACTGCTGTTATTAACATAAGAAAAATAAGTGAACTGCTTATCAAACAAATGTCTTACTCTCCATATATCTATCAAATTTAAAGTTTGAGCCAATTCAAAGAAAGTCTTTGCTAATCTGCCTTCTTTCGTACCTTTTTTTAAGCTGATCTGTCTTTTTCTAATGATGGAACTCCATTTAAGTCTCCCATTAAAATCATCGTTTGGTCCGAGTATTTAAGTAATTCTGTTTCCATTTTTTTGAAAAAACCTGCTTTTTTCTCATTGGGGGCATATATTCCCACCAACATCACTTTCTCTCCTTGAATTTTTATTTGTATTCTTCAGGTGTGTAGTTACTTATCTCCTTAGCCCAGGGTCATATACAGTGGTACCTCGGGTTACATACGCTTCAGGTTACATACCTGCTTACATACTTCAGGTTACAGACTCTGCTAACCCAGATATAGTACCTCGGGTTAAGAACTTTGCTTCAGGATGAGAACAGAAATTGTGCTCCGGTGGTGCGGCGGCAGCAGGAGGCCCCATTAGCTAAAGTGGTGCTTCAGGTTAAGAACAGTTTCAGGTAAAGAACGGACCTCCAGAACGAATTAAGTACTTAACCCGAGGTACCACTGTATTCCAGGGACAGTCCTGGATTTACAGAAGCCATCCCAGTTTCTGATTTGATCCCAGAATGTCCCGGTTTTCCTTAGGACCTCCCTATTTTCATCGCAGAAATGTTGAAAGGTATGGAGTTGCAGTGGTACCCGAGGTACCACTGTATAGGGACACTTGGAGGCAACACTCTCCCCTCCTACAAAAAGATAACACAAGGAAATCAAGAAGAAATTACAGCAGTATGTTAAACCCTGCAAAAGTTAAAATACTAAAACAGCTTAGAATTCCCTCAACTTCCTGTCTAGGCTTGGCTAAATAAGGATGTTTTTAGCAGGCACCAAAAACCTCATACCATTTATGCCATCATCACCCTGGTTGTGCCAGAATGCGGATGCTTCCGTGACCTACTTATTAGGAGAAGAACCTCGAATACCAGCCCAACCTCCTGCTTCCTGAGCAGGGCCCACTCGCCTGCTTCAGAACATCCTGGGCTTCCTTCCCTCCTCTAGTACATTCTTTTTTTCAAAGCAGCCTCTGCACTTCCTGGTTCCTGAGCTTGCTGAGAGCCAGAATGCCGTGACTAACACTGTTCGTGCCCAGAAGTCTGCTGTAACAGAAGCCTCCTCTGCCAGCCTGCAGAAAAGCGGTCCAGCTCCGCATCAGACAGGGAGCCGCATCCTTCCTTTTCTCTCTTCCCCAGCATGTTCTCTAGAAGTGGCTTCATTTGCTGAATATATGCTTATTACATTGCTACCCGACTTTTTCTTCAGAGTGAGCCTGCACACACTGGTTTACCTGCCCGTGAGATCACCTTACCCCATATATGCCCACTCAACCACTTTGATTGGAGGAAATGGCACTGTTACAGGTGCCACAGAACCTCCGCTCCAGAGATCATGTAAGAACTCAATATTTCAGTATGCCGGCAGCTACACTTTGGAACTCCCTGCCACTTGAAATCATGGTGCTCTTTTCAGCACCTGCTAAAAACCTTTTTATTTGCTTAAATAATGTTCAAAATCCAATGCGAGTTTTGACCTATATTTTTGGTCTATTGTTATTTGAACTTTGTGAAAGTTTTAAGTTATCGTTAATCTTTCTTATTGGTAATTTTATTGTTCCATCCTTTTTTGTAAACCACTTTGGGGGGGGATGTTGTGTTTTTGTTTTTTTTACAATCAAGCAGTGGATAAATGTTATGAAATAAGTAAGATAAATAATATATACGACCCAATCCTGAATCTGAATTGGGCCAATTGGGGCTTTGGCTGAGTCAGGTTGAGGCAATCCTGGATCGCTCTGGGTTGGGTTGGATTGGGGGCCCTGGAGCAATCCGGGGCAGTCAGGTAGTGAGGGCACAGGGTGGAGAGAAAGAGAGTCAGGCAGCCTCTGTGAGCAACATTGGGCTCTTTGCAAAAGGGCTTTTAAACAGCTCTGCACTGTGCTTTGGCTGCAATCCCTTCACTCTGCCCCTGACCAAGGCTACCCCAATCCATGGTGCTGTTTGAGGCAAGCCAAGGGGGTGCTCCCTGTCATTCCATGTAGAGAAGCCAACCAACCTGGTATAATAATAATAATAATAATAATAATAATAATAATAATAATAATACTTTGCTATTTATACCCTGCCCATCTGGCTGGGTTTCCCCAGCCACTCTGGGCAGCTTCCAACAAAAAATTTAAAGTACTGTATGTTAAAACACCAGTCATTAAAAACTTCCCTAAACACGGATTAATCTTGCTTCTATGTTGGTGATGAGATAATGTCCTATGACCTCCTGAGGACAGGTGGCAAGCTTAGGGTGTCTAAGGCAGGCCACATGGCATCCATGTGACTGCCACCCAACATATCTGCCGCCTGAAGCTGTTACCTCACCAAAGAGAACGATAGGGACCCCAACCCTCATGAAGTAGTCACAGAAAATATATGTGTTTGTCCAGTGAGAAAACAGCTAGCGCACTTAGTAGAGAGAAACCAAGGGAGAGATCCTGAGGTTTTGCAGCAAAGCTGCAGGAGGAGCCTTGGCCATTTAAGTCCTTTGTTGTGTCCAAATCATCATATGCTATTAAAACGATCTTCTTCTGCAATCAAATGTCCTGCTTTTGCTTGCCAAGAGGCATGGTCAGTTCATTGATGCTTGTGCTTTTTGTTGAAACATTGGGAACCTTTAAAAATATAAAATACTACTACTACTAATAAGGCTTGTTAAGCAAATCCTTTTTCCATGTCCTGAAGCAATCAGGTATGGAACGACCATGAACTGCTTTTAAACTTTTTTAGAATGGGAGGGAAGTTTAGAAAAGGAGGGAAGTGTGAGCATCTAAGGCGGCTTAACATTAAATCCCTTCTTGTTCCTTCACCGAATCCCCATCTCTCTCTCTCTCTCTCTCTCTCTCTCTCTCTCTCTCTCTGTCTCTCTCTCGTCTCTCGTCTCTCCCCTTCCTCCAGGAATGACTTGCCAGGCTCGGAGCTCCTACATGGACAAGGAAGTGCTGTGGGGCCACCGCTTCACTCCCGTTCTGACCCTGGAGAAGGACTTTTACGAGGTTGACTACAACTCCTTCCACAGCACCTACGAAACCAACACGCCAGAGTGCTGTGCCAAAGAGCTGGCAGAGTCGTTCCGCGAGGGGCACCTGCTGAGCCACCTGTCCAGTGCCAACCTCTTGGGGGGAGAGGAGTCGGAGAAGTCGAAAGAGGAAGAGGGGGAGGAAGAGGGGGTCGTCCAGGAGAAGGATGGGAGCAAAGAGGAAGGCCAGGAGCCGGCTGAGTTGAATGGAGCCAACGGAATGGCAGGGGAGCCGAAGGACAGCATGTCCTTATAACACAGATTTGGGTCGAACTATTGAAAATTCAGGTGCATCTACCAGGGAAGGGGCCCAAGGAGAGCTGGGAAGGTGGACTTAAGACTAGAGGACCATGCTCTCATTTCCAGTTGTGTGACTGAACTCAGACGGGCCTGAACATCTGTTTGGGCTTCTCCCCTCTTTCCTGCAAAATGCAATTACTACAGGGACTTACTCACCACTTTGAGATCCATGGACACCAACAAATGTTCTAGATGAGAAGTATTATGATTGTGATGACCTTAACTAATAGTGACGTTTCACAAGTGTGTGCTTTGAATGCCTCCCTTCTGGCAGAGGGAGGGCATGTATTGTGGGGGGGACACCCTCTTTGGGGAATGGAATGTAACTGCAAATCTTCTCCTTCATTAATTTGGTGGATTGTAGACACTAATTTGCTGAATAAAAAGAGAGGAATGGAGTGTGCGGGGGGTAGAGATGCCTTCTAGAGACAGCCAATGCGTGACTTTCCTTTTGAACTGATTCATGAGGTACATAATTAAACTGTGATGGCTATCAACTTGAATGGTTTATAAAAGAGGATTGGACGATTTCATGGAGGAGAGGAATATTGATGGCTACTCAGCACCATGGCTTCACTCTTGGTGGCTACCTTCCGAGAGAGTCCTTTCACCGTTGAACAGCTCTTGCTATCAGAAAGTTCTTCCTAATATTGAGTTGGAATCTCCTTTCTTGTCATTTGAAGTCCTTGGTTCGGGTCCTCCCATCTGGAGCAGCAGAAAACAAGCTTGCTCCATCTTCCATTGGACAGCTGTATCATCCCTGAGCCAGGTGACATTAACAGTCCAAGCAAGACACTGTTGACACCATCTGAGTACTTTAACCCCCTTTTTTCCTTTAAATGTCACAATGTATTAATGCGATTTCACTTCATTTAGAACTTTCTCACACCAATCCAAGGAGCGCCAAACAGTGACCTGCCAAACATGGTTAGCCTCAATATTTCCTCTCCGAAAACTGCTGCCAAGCTTGTTTTCACTTGTCCAGAAGGGAAAGAATCAAATCCTGCAATTGCCCAGATTGCAACTTGTTTGTTCAGGCTTTTCTTTCCCATTCTTCCTCTGTGGTTGCCCCCTCTTCATATTGTTAATGGTCTTCTGCTGTCCAGCTCTTTGAAATCCAAGCAAAAGTAATGTTACACATAGTCATACAAATGGGATTCACAGGGTGAGGAATACATTTATGGTCAGAGAGGTGTCTTGCAAAATCTATTCTCTAGTGATCTGCTATTCTCTTCCTTCTTGAAACCTATTCCTCTGTGCAACAGAAAAAAACTGTGACCATACAGGGCACGCAGGCCAGGGAATTTTTATTCAGAAGTAAGCCCTGTGGAGTTCACAAAGGCTTATCTGCTGGTAAGTGTGCCCAGGATGGCATGAGGGAGGGAGGTTGGTGCTGAATTCTACACTCTGGCTTACACACATTTAAAGGAGCATATGGGAAGTGTGTGTGTGTGTGTGTGTGTGTGTGTGAGAGAGAGAGAGAGAGAGAAAGGGGGAGTTTAAAGGGTAACAGGAATTATGACCAGTATGAATCAGTGTGGCCACAGCTTAAGATGGTTATTGACAAGCTGAAAGGTGTGCAGGGGAAGGTGACCAAGATGATCAAGGACCTGGAGACCCAAGCATTATGAAGAACGCTTGAGGTAGTTGGGTGTGCTTAATCCAGAGAAGACTGAGAGATGATAGGACAGCCATCTTCAAATAACTGAAGGGCTATCACATGGAAGACGGTGCAAGCTTGTTTTCTCCTGCTCCAGAGCATAGGACCCGGAACAATGGATTCCGGTAGCAAGAAAGGAGATTCTGGTGAAACATTAGAAGAAGAGGAGGAGGAGGAGTTTGGATTTGATATCCTGCCTTATCACTACCCTAAGGAGTCTCACAGTGGCTAACATTCTCCTTTCCCTTCCTCCCCCACAACAAACACTCTGTGAGGTGAGTGGGGCTGAGAGACTTCAGAGAAGTGTGACTGGCCCAAGGTCACCCAGCAGCTGCATGTGGAGGAGCGGGGAATCGAACCCGGTTCACCAGATTATGAGTCCACTGCTCTTAACCACTACACCACACTGGCTCTGAAGGGACCCAGAGGGTCGTCTAGTCCAAGACCCTGCAATGCAGCCACCCCGGGGTGGGCTCGAACCACCAACCTTCTGGTTAACAGCCAGACGCACTGAGCCATTATGTCTCAAGTAAGACCAGTATTATTACCCCCATATTGTGTGATGTGCTGAGAGTTGGTGGTTTCCCTTAAGCCACTGAGTAAGTAAAATTTGAACCCAGGAGTCTCCTAGCTTGCATTCTGAGGTTGCAGGTTCAATCCCCATATAGGGTTAGCTGCATATTCCTTTATTGTTGGACTAGATGAGACTCAGGGTCCCTTCAAACTCTACAGTTCTATGATTCTTGGCCACTAAAGATCAATATCACTAACTTCTGGCATAGCAATTAGAGTAGACTAATGAGGGGGCCATATTCACACCCAGCCATAAAGTTCTCTGGGAGACCTGAGGCCAGCCTAACTCTCTCAGCCTAACCTCCTTTGCAGGGCTGTTGTGAGGACATAATGGGAGGGGGTGATTCTGCATTCCCTGAGCTTCTATGAGAAACAGAAGGATAAAAACACAATAAATCCCTCTACTTGAGTGCTGAACAACAGTGGCCACAGAGTACCAAGTCATGGGAGGAAGGGTTAAGAGGAGGCAGAATGAAATGGAGTATCTTGAAGCAGAGCACTGACCAGGAACACCCCCACACTGCAACATTTTGTTGCAGCTTCCTCTTCTTAAATAACCCCCAAGAAGCTCTGTTCTCATTGGGATGCCCTTCTCCTAAACATACAACACTTTTGAACAAGAGACCTTTTTTCCAGAAATACTTGGCAGGGATAAGTCTCCAGTGCCGGGTGGTGTGGTGTTCAAACAAGCCCATTCCATCCACCACTGGGTGTTATATCAGAACCACGTTTTTAAAAATCCCATTGCCAAACCCCAGGTGTTTCTGGAATGAGTTAAAAAGATCTGCCAAAAAACAAATAAATCACAGCAGCCTCCTGCTCCTTCTCTGAGCTCTCAGGGGTACAGGACTTGTGCGTTTAGAGACATTTCCAGGGAATTTGAGCTTGCACAGAAATGTCCTAATTGGCAAAGCACTGGTTCGTTGCTTCCAGTTTCCAAGAGCATCTGAACCGCTGTGGGAATGGGAGTGAAAGGAGGTCAGTGATGGGGCCTCCGCCCTGACAAATAAATCTTGAACCTTCCCCCCCCCTTGGAAAGGGGTGTTCATGGCACAGTTTGCATTGTTCTCCTCCTACTTAAGAGGCTTGGTGAAACCACCAGAGGGACGTATGGCTCTTATGGCAATGGGAACAAACCAAAGCTGGATTTTATATATTGGGGTGGGGCATTGAGACCTAAATCTGGGTGAAAGACAAAAGGAAGCTTCCTCTGCTTTCAAAATAACTTTCTGGGGAAATGTTGGCTTCACACACACACACACACACACACACACACCCAAGCCCAGAAGCTCTTGCGGAATAATGGAGTGTGAAACAAAAGCCAGCCTCTGCCAGGCAAGAGGGAATTTGCAGCTATGGGAAGGCACAGCTAAGCGCTGCAAGAAAGACAGGCTTGTCTGCACAAGAAGAAAAACAAAAATGCCCCAGTGGTTCCGGGAGGCAGGTGGGCTTACTGTGTGACCCCAGGGAAGAAGGCTTTGGAGGCAGCACCACCAGGCAGTAATGGGGAGGCCTGGTAACAGCAGAAGAGGCTGCTGGATCAGACCCAAGAGGACCCATTTAGTCACCATACCCTCAACATTCCTCAGATGAAAAAAGGGACATTTTGCACTCCCCCCACTGACCCTCCTCAACCCCTTATTTTTTGTCACACCCCTCCCCAGCAGAGCATTTCCTATCACCAACAGACCACAGCACACACACCCTCCACCGTCCTGAGAAAGCCTCTTAATTCCAATTTTATTTTATTTTATCCTTCCCTCTGCCCGCCCCTCAGAGCCGGCGTGTCGCACAGGGTTGGGCCTTGGTGGCAGAAGCCTCTCCTCCTCCTTGCCTGGTCTCCAGAAGCCACTACAAGCTGCCCAAGGGAGGAGAGGCCACAGGATGCTCCTTTGCAGCAGCCACTGTGGCAGTGGAAGGGAACATAGGGGCATTCCAGAATCAAATCAGAAGCCGGGATGGCTTTCACAATTCTACAGATCTGTCCCCAGAAAACAGGGACACTTGGAGGGTATGCTAGCCTAGAGCAGAGATGGGGACTCTGTGACTCTTCAGACATTTCTGGACTGCAACTCCCATCAGCCCCAGTCAACACAGCTGATAGTCAGGGATGATGGGAGCTGTAGTCCAACAACATCTGGAGAGCCACAGGTTCACCACTCCATTCATACTTTAGGGTTAGGAAGAGGAAGACAGGGAGCTGGGGGCAGCGACATGCACTTTCCTCCCCCCCCCAGCACCCAGAACAGTTGATCAAAATATCATGCATTTGCCAAGAATAGGGGAAACATTTGTGTCATGCAGTTGTCACCTTGGTGAGAGAACAATGCTAATTCGGCTGGTGCCTTTGGTTCTTGAGCATGATCTGTAAGGCTCTAGCCTATTTAGCAATTTCTGAAGTCTGTTCAGGATGGAGAGGATCTAACAACTTGTTCCAGAGACAAGCTCTGCCATTGAATTCTCCCAGCCCACGTACCTCAGAGTTCCTTACTGCCCATTTACTACTGAGCACTTTTCTTACCAACGGGAAGACTGAACCACTGAACAGCGAGGAATGGAGAGAAGACATTTGCACTGAAATAATTGATACCTTACGATAAGCTTCAGATGCTACATGGCTGGCTGTGTCAGCTACAACGATGTGGCAAACAGGCACATTGCCAGAACAGAACAAATAACACCAGCCATTGTCGGTGGTTGTGAGGCTTTCTTCATTAAGGCGGAGATAAATTTGACAAGCTGTGAATAACATTGCCTCCACTTTGGGACAGCAAGGCCGTACCAAGGATGAACTAGCACTGCTACAGGCGCCAAATAATACCCGTTCTGTACTTGTAAGAACGAGGAATTTGCTACCTACTGTCTTCCACTGATCTAAAAGGAAGGAAGGAAGGAAGCAGCCTTGTAAGCATATCTGCAAATCGACGGGTGCTGATGGACAGCACTTTTGCAGCTCTTTTGCACAGGAACCCTAGTTCTGTCTAATTGTGCCGTGTGCCACTTTTGATGCAAAGATGGATGGCAGGCAGGGCTCTGCAGCAGAAGAAGGAACTTTTAAATAATTGCAAGGCAAAAAACACAGGTTAATAAGCAGAAGAGAAAAGGGCCTCTGACTGGGCTGGATGCCCGAGCAGTTGATAAAGAAGCATGAAGCCAAACAAAGGATCTCCCCCCTCACCATAACAGCTCTGTGGTGTTCATTTAATTAAGCCGTGTGTGTCTACCCAAAGAGAAAACAGCAAAGTCCAGGTCAGGGTCAGGAACAAAGGACACTTTAATTACTGGCAGTGCATTAGGTTAGTATTGAATGTTGCAGAGTCCTGTTTGAATGGGAAAGAAACCATTTCAGCTGCAACTGAATAATAAAAAAGGAAACAAACTGTTCTGTTCTGCATACTGGAGACCTGTCCACATTTCAGGGTCTTATGAGCTCATCTCCAGCATGTTGACGGGCTGAGAGTGAATGCAGGAGCTATTTGGATGTTCCTGTTTGCGTCTTCCACATAATGCCCAAATGGGGAACTTCTATCTTTCCTTCACTGCCAGTCGTTGGTGCTATGTGATGCCCCATGCTTCTCAGACACTTGCATTCAAATCCTGGCTTAGCAATGAATCCATGAAGTGCTACTCATGCCTTGCATTTTTGTAAAGTGGGGCTGTGACAAACAGATGCATCATTACCACAAACTCCCCAGGGAGCTGTGATTGGCTTCACCTCCCTGCTGAGCATCTGTTTAGTGGCAAACGTGGGTTTCCCTCTCCATGATACATGAGAGTGGCCCCCAGTGGCCTTTGATCTAGCACTGGGTGGCCTTTGATCAAGACACTCTCATTTATAAAGTTGCAATAAATCATCGCCATCATCATATCCAGACTGCTCACTTCCACAGATTCTGCTGGCCAATTACTCAACAAGCCATTTAATTGTGATACATTGACTCCACCTTTCCTGTAGCTAAATTAATGAAAAAGAAATTTAACTTTACATTTGCATATAACTCGCTCTCAGATGTTTTGCATTTGAAGGTAAAGACACTACAGCTGCTCTTCTGTTTTAAAAAGTCACAGTGTTCTGTTAAGGTCAATGTACCATAAACTTGGCTCTTCCTGATGGAGTTTAATTTTTGAAGCTGTTGTTCACAGATGTTTGAGTAAGCCTTTTCATCTGCAAAGCATTCATGCAATGCACTGAATAAAGAGAATTTGGGCCTTGGAATGCATCAGAGTTAATCAGCATCACCACAACATACAATATTATAAACTACGTAAGGTAAGAATTCGCATCTGTTATGATTTGCTTGTTTGAAACCACCCCCACATCAAAAAAATCATCCTACAGATGGAAAGGGAATGTGCCAGGCAGAAAGCTAAACCAGACGATTTCTCTTTGACACCTTAAGTTGTAAAGAGATACCAGTGTGGAGACACTTATAAACCTGCAGTTCTTGGCATGTGTGTAGTTGTGGTAGAGTCCCAAGAGAAGAGAGTGCCGCAGCAGAAACTGTGATAGGAATCAGCTTTGAATTTCACCCCCTGAGGGCGCATCAAACATTGCATGATAACTCTGCAGACCAAAATTTTGAACCAAGTAGTATTGCTGACCAGAGTGAGGTCTTGTCAACATACAACACCTGTGTTCAGAGATCTGCACTTCCTGCTGTTTTGCTATCAGGACAAGTTCAAGGTATAGTACTAGTTTATAATGTCCTTAACATCTTGGGACCAGTTTACCTGCAATATCGCCTTACCCAATATGTGCCCACCCAACTGCTTTGGTCAGTGGAGCTGGCACTACTGCAGGAGGCACAAAATACCTGTTCCACATTTGTAACAACCTGATCTCTTAATGTGGCAGCACCTACATGTCAGAACTCCCTGCCTACTGATATAAAACAAGAGCCTTCACTGTACTCTTTTGGGCAGCTGCTAAAAATATCCTTGTTCAGACAAGCCTGCCCAGAGGCTTAGAACAGGAGTAGGCAACCTAAGGTCCAGGGGCTGGATGCGGCCCAATCACCTTCTCAATCTGGCCTGTGGACAGTCCGGGAATCAGCGTGTTTTTACATGAGTAGAATGTGTCCTTTTATTTAAAATGCATCTCTGGGTTATTTGTGGGGCATAGGAATTCATTCATATTTCCCCCCAAAAAATATAGTCCCACCTACCACATGGTCTGAGGGACAGTAGACCGGCCCACAGCTGAAAAAGGTTGCTGACCCCTGGTTTAGAAGGTTGGTGTGAGTTTTAACCTGTTTTAGTATTTAGCTTACTGCATGTTTTAAACTATTGCTGTAATTTTTTTCCTTGGTTTTCTTGCTTTATCTTTTTGTGAGCTGCTTTGAGGGTGTGTGTTTTTACATTCGAGTAGTGTACAAATTTTTTTAATGAAGTGAATTTGACACAGACATGTATATAGGAAAGACTGTGGCTCCATGGGAGAGCAGCTGCTTGGCTTGCAGAAGGTTCCCAATTTGATCCCTGGAACCTCCAGAGAGAGCTAGGAAATTCTCCCTGCCCAGACTCTGAAGAGCTTCTGTCAGTCATTGTTGAATCCTGGAAATACTAAGCCAGATGGATGATCTAAGAAGAACATAGAATTGGTATTCATATACAAGCAACCATGTATATCCTAACCAGTTAAATATTCTCAAATTTCCTGACCAGATATTTTTTTTTTAAGCAGGTGTTTTTAAAGGCAAGATGTATTACTTAAGGGCATAATGCCACACTTTATTATTATTATTATTCAAGGGATGATTTCTGTATCCATGGAAACTTGGGCAGGAGCAGCCTTTGCATGATGTATCAGTTGCTAATAAGGAATATATTCCTATTTCCAGGAAACGACTGCATAAGATATTTCCAGGCAGGACCTTTGTGGCAAGCTTTAAAATTACCATAATGACCACTTATCTGCCAACAGACATATAGAAATTTACCTGCAGCAGGTAGTTTATTGGATGGATGGATGGATGGATGGATGGATGGATGGATGGATGGATCGATCCATCCATCCATCCATCCATCCATCCATCCATCCATCCATCCATCAATCCAGACAACTGGTAAGCCATATACCAGTTTGCCAGAAATGTAAAGCCAAGCCCCATGATCCCAACATTTGCTCATTTCATCTCAGTCTCAATCGCCTGTTTCATTGCAGCCAGACTCCTGCTTTTCAGCACCAAGGACAGGGGTCATTCAAGCTAATTCACTTCATATCCTAGAGTGCACAGGAATTTGCAGTTACTAGATATCAAGTCCCATTGAACACAGTAGGGTGTACTTCTGAGTAAACCACAGTAGGGTTTGAGTCCCACGTTGGGCAAAATATTCCTGCATGGAAGGGAAATTGAACTAGATGACCCTTGTGGTCCCTTCTAACTCTACAAATTCTATGATTCTATATAACCAGTAAGGGTGTGAATTGCCCCCCCCCCCAATTACGAATTGAACTGGGGAAAGTCATTTCCAAGTCAAATCATAGCATTAATAAGCCTTTTCAGGGTAGATCAGGGACTCCCCAAGCTTCTGAGTAGCTCTGTGGCTTTGGCAGTCCATTTCAATCAATTATTCTTTTGCAAAATGAAGCTGAGCTAACTGGGTCAGCAAGGTGCAAAACACATCAGCAGGAGCACCCATCTCCATACTGGCCTTGATGCCACCTGGCCTCTCCTGCTCTACCCCCTGGTACGCAGCAGTGACACAAGCAACCAGAGGTAAGAATCCAGTACTGTTAGAATCCAGTACTTGTTAGAATCCAGTACTAAGAATTTGTCAAAAATGTATGATCTGCTGCTGAAATGGAATACACAAGATGAAATGGTAAAATCAAGTATGATTAAATGGGCTCAGGACATTGGTCATAACATCATGTTTGCTGATTGGGAAAAGTTGTGGACCACCGGGTTGAAGTTTACGGCGTGTAACGCCTTAAGAGAAAATATAATGAAAATGATTTATAGGTGGTACATAACCCCAGTCAAGCTTGCAAAGATCTATCACTTGCCTGATAATAAATGTTGGAAATGTAAAGAAAAGGAAGGTACATTCTTTCACCTCTGGTGGACGTGCCCGAAGATTAAGGCATTCTGGGAAATGATTTATAACGAACTGAAAAAGGTATTTAAATATACTTTCCCCAAGAAACCAGAGGCCTTTCTCTTGGGTATTGTCGACCAGGGGGTGTTAAAGACAGATACAACTTTTTTCATGTATGCTACAACAGCAGCTAGAATACTTATTGCAAAGTACTGGAAGACACAGGATCTACCCACACTGGAAGAATGGCAGATGAAGGTGATGGACTATATGAACTTGGCAGAGATGACGAGCAGAATCCGAGACCAGGGAAGAGAAGCGGCGGAAGAAGAATGGAAAAAGTTCAAGGACTACTTAAAGAAATATTATAAAATTGGAGACAGTTAGAATGATGTTGGATTAAAACAAATGGTTACTATCAGTAATGGTTATGACAAAGAGAATAAGGGTGATTAGCATAAATTTATAATAAAATAAGGCAAGATTTCGCTGAATAACTGTAAGAATTTGGAATACAGAAACGGGAAGTAAGAGGAGGTCGAGGAAGTAAGGTTTAGAAATTGGGTTATGAAATGGTACTTGTTTTATGTTTTATTATTGTTGAATGTTTGTTCATGTATGTTTTGTTTCTGTTATATAAAAAATTGTTCAATAAAAATATTATAAAAAAAACAACAGAGGTAAGCTGTGTGCTGCTGTGCCACCTTGCCACTTGCTACTGGTGGCTGAACTTTGCGGAGGAAGGAGCTACAGTTGCATACTTTGCTCAGCATCCATGCCTTTTTCCTTCTCTGCTGAGCAGCTGATGGCCAGGAGGAAGCCCACAGGGCCACATAAAACCTGGTGGAAGTTCCCCAAGCCTGTTGTAGATTGGGGAGGGGGCTAACCTGTGGCTCTCAAGATATTGTTGGGCTCCAGCTCCCATCAGCCCCAGCCAACATGGTCAATAGTCAGGGTTGTAATCCAGAAATGCCCAAAGGACTACAGGGCAACCCATGGACCATAGGCCAAAAAAAGGGGCACAGGGTCTTTGTGCCATTTTCTTTTTGCCCACCTGCCATCTTTCCACTGCAGGCACTGCATCCCACCTTAATATCCTCCTGCTAACCAGCACGATGTGCAGAAGATGTGTTCTCCACAAGCAGAAGAAATCCACTTGTTGTGTAATTTTTGCTAACCACTGCCTTTGGACTGGCCTCAGGGCAATTGAGGTTTGTGGCTTCCAACAGATGAGAACAGATTGTCTCCAGTTCTCAAACTCTCAAGCTGAGATCAGGCCATCAATGAAGTTTGTTGCTTTTATATGTCAGGCTACCGGTTCCTCTAATTAAGCATAGTCTCTGGCTTAATTCTGATTTTTCTTGACCTTTTCAGAATGCTGCATTTATCACTGATTCCTTCCCCAACACATTTTGCCACATCTGCTTCTGCTCTAAATTCTGATTCTTCTTTCTGTTGTTGCTGCAAAGCTGGATTCTCAGGAGCTCATCTCACCAGCTGCCACACTTCTGCCTAACACATACAGATTCCTCTCCTGTTTTGAAGTCCGACCAACATGTCCCTCGAACAAGCGTTTGCAGGGCTGGTTTCTTCCCACACAAGCTGGGCAGAATCTAGAAACTATTTGGGAGTTTTTCTAGATATCAGCACTAGGATCTGTCCATTTTGGTTTGACTAGGTTCCTCATTTTTCCAGTCTTACATTCAGTTTGCCATATTTCCACATTCGGTTTGCAAATGTCTTTTTCGTCGTGAAAATATATCAGGAGTTTAGTGTACATTTCTCCTATGTACATTTTGTGTGTGCAATTTGGCTTAACATGTACCATTTTGGCAAGCAATTGCCCCCTGATATAATGCATTTTTTCCCTTATTTTCACTTACATGAATTTTTATCCATGCATCCTTATTCCAAATATAGAGATTTTTCTCCATTTGTTGGAGAACTGCACCCCAAAATTCAGAGAAATTGGAATTTCAAATACTAGTCACCTTTTGATTCACACACTGCTCCAGAAGTTGCAAATTAGGTATATTCTCCATAAAAGATGAAGTGAAACAAATTTCTCC
Source organism: Podarcis raffonei (assembly GCF_027172205.1). Lineage (NCBI taxonomy): Eukaryota > Metazoa > Chordata > Lepidosauria > Squamata > Lacertidae > Podarcis > Podarcis raffonei. The sequence continues at coordinate 17,074,705 of NC_070616.1, forward strand.
CCTACCCCTGCTCATTGCCCAAGGCAGAACTCTAGATCAGGATTGATCTCATCTGCATTTTTAGCCACTCTATTCCCAAGACAGTGTGTTGGGCTGGAAGATTATTTTGCCCCACAAACCCCCCACCCCCCATGGGTGGCTGGTGCTTATAATAGCTAAACAAAAAAAATATATTCCATAGCGACTTAAAGGACACTTCCAGATGGGCTGTTTATTCACACAAAATTTGGTTGCTATCCTGCACTTTGTAGAGAACCAGTGTGGTGTAGTGGTTAGAGTATCAGACTACGACCTGGGAGACCAGGGTTCAAATCCCCAGTTGGACAAGAAGTTTACTGAATGTGACCTTGGGCGTCTGTCACTGCCTCTCAGCCTAGGTTGTTGCAGGGATTATTCGAGAAAGAGAGAATCATGTATGCCACCCTGAGATCCTTGGAGAAAATGGCTTGGATATAAATGCCAAGAAAGAAAAAGAAATGTGACAAATAACTAGTGCAAATATTCCATCACTTTTCTAACTGCAAAAAAGTCCACTAAGAAAAGTGATGGGAATTTTCACTGGTGAGAGCTCGTGAAATGATGGATAAGGACCAAATGCTGGTGATGTCATAAAACCAGCATGCAGACGTATCAGAATGAATGGTCCATCGACAGGCAATTCTGCAACAACTGTGTTGGTAATGAGGAAGGCACATTCTCAGGTACTCTGCTACTATTTCAGGGTTTTCTATCCTGATAGTGAAGTTACACCTCCCAAGGCCTACAGGTATGCTGGCAGCAAGGGAATGTGAGACACATCAACACAAAGAGGGCATCTCAGGACACGGTGAGTTATAGAACAAGTCAATGCACCAAAGCTATGAAATTAGGTCTCCATAAGAACTGTATTCAAATCCCGCCTATCCCTATTTCCTCAGTGGGTGACCTGGACAACCCGCAGCCTCAGTTCCTTCTCCGTAAAATGGAGAATAAAAATGATCGTAAGTCAAGAGGTTACCGTCAGAACAGCTGTAAAGCTCTTTTGACAATTAAATTGTCATGCGGAGAAGAATCCTATTACAAAGGCTGGTGTTCTATGAATCATTGCATTTCCTCAAAACACTCTGTCCTCAGGAATGCTCCAACACAGCAAATGCTCCCAGAACATTAGTGTGCAAGGAAAAGCGCTTCTATCTCATTGAATGAGCCCGTGGTTCTGAATTCTGGCTCTATGTAGGTGGGCATTGGGGCTGTCCATGCAAGTTGTTGGGTTAATGTTAAGATCTAGCGCATCAAGTGGATATCATAAATCAAAGAATCATAGAATGGTAGAGCTGGAAAGGGACTCTGAGGATCATTTAGTCCAACCCCCTGCTGCCCTTGATGCTCACAGCCCAGAACACCTGCCCCCAGAGGTTGCTGTCCCACTCTGCCTAATGGCACAGCCGGCCCTGGACATAAAACTGAGGGTGTTGGGCACCTCATTAAACAGGCTTTCATTAGAAGGGAGGAATCGAAATGTCGGCATTCTGTTGTTCTGCGCTTCTTGCCTTCCCTGCTTCCGCTTGTAAAAGCTGAGGGTGGTTTAGTTAATACATCTGTGTGCATTTAATTTGCAAGTAGGAGGTCGAGCACAATAGGCTTCTGGCTTGCTCATAATATCTTTATTATTGTTTTTGTGGCTTTCTAATACAGCTCCTGAATTATCTTGCTACTGCAGTTGCTAGGGCTTGTTGGTGAAATATAATACCCATTGCACGCTCATGTAAACTTCCTGATTAGTCTCCCAGATGAGGAAAACAAACAAACACACACAGAGAGAGAGAGAAAGACGTGCTCTCCTAGTCTAATTAATCTAATACTCTACAAAGAAACTGATTTGTGATTGGGAATCGGACTGGCTTGCATTTCATACCTTCGTCTGAGCTGAGTTCCTCTGTGTTTCTGGCCATGCAATTTTACCAGGAAAAGAGGAGCAAATGAAGATGGGGACACCTCCCTGCATGATTCTGCAATAAGCATGGCAACATTAGAAATGGAGGGATGGAGCTCACTCAAAATACCTTATTGCTAATCTGTAGATTATTTGAATTGGGAGTAAAGATTTGTAGATGGAGGAAGTACATTTCTTCCTTGTGGAGTGGAAGCCTCTGCTGCAGCCCTGGTACCAATTTCTGGTGAGATCTCGCCAAAATTGTGCAAGATCTTGCAGAAATCGGCATCGAGAACAGCGCTGCTTCTCAACCAGTGGTGGAGGGGGCAGAGCGGATGGCACAGGCAGCAGTGGCAGAACAACACCTCCCATTTTGCTTCAAGCAGTGGAACAGGAGGTGCTTCCTCTGTCCAGCCAGCATGGCCAATGGTCAAGGATGCTGGGAATTGTAGTGCAGCAATGTCTGGGAGGCCAGACTGGTGGGGTGTAGGGGTTAGAATGTCAGACTAGGATCTGGAAGACCAGGGTTCAAATTCCTGCTCAACCATGAAACTCACTAGGTGACCTTGGAAGTCAGTTACTGTCTCTCAGAGCCTAACCTACCTCACAAGCCATTTTGTTTATGCCACACCCACTGTGGCAGACATGTTGTTTTATGCCATACACCCCAGGGCAGCCATTTTGTTTCATGCCAAATCCCCACCCTCCTAGTGGCAGCCATTTTGTTTTATGCCACATCCCCCCCCACAGAAGCCATTTTACAACTGGCACACTTTCTCAGAACTCCAAATGTGCCAACAGGCCCGAAAAGTTTGGTGAGCCCTGAGGGAGTCAATACTTGGCCATGAGGGCAAGTAGTCTAGTCTGGTATAAAGCATCTTCCAATGCAAATAGCCGTCAAGAAAGGAAAGTAGGTTTCTGCTCTTCTCCCACTCGTTTGCTCTTGCTCTGACTTCCCATTTCCAGACTCTGCCATTCTGTCTGCGAAGAGCGAACCTGCTGCCCTCAGTCTCCCTGCATCTTAATGTTTGCCTTGTTAGCTCTTTAAAACAAATTATCTGGATAAAAGCCCATGAAAAATGGGAGGCTGGCTGGAAATATTCCGTGTAAAATAACCTCTCTGAAAAGCTGTCCTCTGCAATTCCACACAATTTTGCATTTTTATTTTTTATTTTTTTTAAAAGGCAGAAAAGGAAATAAGAGCACTTAGGCTTAATTCTGCTTGGCATGGGGTGAGAGTGGAGCATGAATACAAAATGGACTTGGAGGAGATGAGCAGAATACCCTTTTGTTCATTACTGCCAAGATGATGGGAGCTTTCTTTTTCTTTTTGTTTTTTTAAACCCACTTAGGTTCATCCTAGAGATAGTATCAAGCCAGTAAAGGACTATCACACCCAGGTTATATTTCCTCCAGGGCTGCTTGCTTATTTGTTCATTAAAATATCAACGGCCCACCTTTCTGATCTAAGAAGACCACTACGGTTGACTAACAATCTGCTTAGAAATTAAGATTAAAAGGTGACATACAACTGGAACAAAAGTAGGACAGAATACAGAACAGCAGGAAACCAGGAAAACCCAACAGCTATCATGCAAATTGCTGTCAAATGAGCTTTTCCAATTATGTTCTGCGAAAGTGCCAAGCTTTAATTGAATGACGGAAGACCAGTGGTGAAGGAGCCAAGCCTACCACTGCCATAAAATATCTTCCGCAGCTGGGAGGAGGCATTCAAGAACTCACACCTCTCTCTTTCTCTTTTTTAGAAAAACATACATTTTGTTTATCACTCCTTACAGAATTGCAAAGCCCCTTCCAGTATGAAATGAACGGAATTCTCCCCACACCCTCAACTAGCAGTCGAGATCCGTTCCTGCAATGAACCTTGGGAATCTTTTTCAGGGTGAGAGATGCATTCTACTCATGCAATGCTGTGGCAGAGCGCACTCCACTGGTGGGTGGTGCCAAACTCAAAAGTGGGCAGGGCCAGACCCACACAGAATCATTCATTCTTAACACAGACAGAGCTATTCAACACAGAAACAGGGACATATTTTGAATTCTTAGTAGCTCCAATCAAGTTTCATCTTCACACACTTTTCGAAATTTGAAAGATGAGGGGTGAGCAAAAAGAACTGGATAATCCCAGCAGATGAATGCAAATAGCTTCAATGCACACCTGAATGGCAAGCACTGCTTTACAGCTGTTCTCTTCAAAATGCAATTGCATCCTGAATTCTTTTCTTTTTTAAAAATGCAATTGCATCCTGAAAATAATTTGCTTGCCATTGCAGATGCATGACCCCTGTTTGCATACAGTGTTTGCAAGGAACTGTGGCTCCCAGTTGGCTTTAATATTCTTGTAGCAGATTTCCTTGCAGGGGAACGAGCTGCAACTCTCACACACCACTATGTATGTATGTATGTATGTATGTATGTATGTATGTATGTATTTCTCCAAGAATTTTGTTATGTATTGAAGTTCTAACCCTGGCCACCAGGGGTATTGTGTATATAGTTTTCACTCAGGTCCACGTCAGTTAATTTAGGCGGGAAACCCTGGGTGGTTGTTGTTGTTACAATGTTGACAGCCGGCTGCCTATCAAAGCAGGCCGGCTGAGCTGTTTGCTGTTCAGTTCAGTTCCAGCTTACTTATAAAGAACTACTTGGAGAAATCTCTGTGTCGTCTGCTATGTCCATCCACTACATAATGAATTTACATCCTGTTTTTCTGCAGGGACTGCAGACTGTCTTAGGGTGTCTGGATGTTGTATTAATCCCCAAATAATAGCCTGCCATCTATTGATTTCAAAGGCAGGTGGAACAACCGCAGTTTCTGGAATGACAGGCTCTGCCCTGCACGGTGCCTTGATGCCAATGCACTTGCTTTTTCAAAAAAGAACCCATGTGGGACACACCATAGGAAAACATGCTTTTATAGTGAGTGTTACCAGTGGTCCTTTTAGCCCAGCACTGGGTACTTACTGACTGGCAGCAGCTCTCTGGGGGAAATGCTGGGGATTGCATCTGGTACCTTTGGCAAGCACAGCAGATGCTCTTCATCTGAGCTATGGATGCCCCCAAGAACCATCCACCTGCTCTCACTCAGATTAACTTCCACAGGGAGGGAGCTGGAAGCTGATAACCGACAAAGTCAGGGACTCACATTAACAACATCTTAAGAAGTCATCTCCAAAGGCATGGGTGGGCAAACTAAGGCCTGGGGGCCAGATCTGGCCCAATCGCCTTCTAAATCCAGCCCGCGGACGGTCTGGAAATCAGCATGTTTTTACATGAGTAGAATGTGTCCTTTTATTTAAAATGCATCTCTGGGTTATTTGTGGGGCATAGGAATTTGTTCATCCCCCCCCAAAAAAAATATAGTCTGCCCCACAAGGTCTGAGGGACAGTGGACCGGCCCCTTGCTGAAAAAGTTTGCTGACCCCCGTCCAAAGGGATAGGAAAGGATCCCCCCTTCGAAACACAGATTGAAAGCATTTCCAGTAAAGTTCCAGTTGTGGCATCTTAGAATACCCAAAGAAAGCAGCACATGGATTTCAACAACTTTTGAAAACAGCTCAGGGCTGGCCTCGGAGTTTTTGGCAGAAGCCAGTGTGTTAACAGGACTCCTGTTTCCTGTTCATTTCGCATCTTCTTATCAGGCCAAGGGGGCTTCCAGAACTGGGAAGTAGTTCACAGCTATTGCAGGAGGCGTCAAAAGATGTCAAGAGCACATTAGGTGGGAACAAGACCGCAGCACACACAACCACTTGCAAGTGTTAATCCCTTACTCAGTAAAAATAGAAGGTGGCAGCCGGGTGGGGGTGGGACAGGCAGTTCCAAAACACGAGAGCCCCCCATGCTCAGCCCTTGCTTAGGTCTCCTTACATCTGTGCAAGAAGTACGTTAGGTCAGCACATGGTCAACACCCACTTAGAAGACTTTAAAGGGGGGGTCCAGCAAACCCATGGAAGATAAAGCTATCAGTTGCTACTAGTCATGGTGGATGGGTGTCATCTCCAGAATCAGAGGTGACATGCCTCTAAATACCAGTTGCTGGGGTGGGAGGGGACAGCAGGAGGGGGTTCCTTTGCTTGGTTCTTGCTTCCTGTGGGCTCTCCTGTAATCCTGTCCTGCTAGAACTCATAGCAGTCTGTCTAAGCTGAATGATGAAAGGGAGAAAAGACAGGATTCAGGGGCACTATCTAGGTGGGGCTGTGGGATCCGAGCCCCCCCAAAAAAAATTCAAGGAGGGGGACAGCCCCCATCAATATTCTGCAGCCTGGCGGTCCTTTTCATGGTGGTGATGGGCCTCAATGGACCCACCCACAGCTGTGCCAGGTCTACCCGCAGCTATGGTGGGCCTCGAGGGGTGCAGCTGCAGCAGGCCCTGGCTGGCCACCTCCCGCCACATGACCTCCCGCACACAAGTTGGGCAGAATCCAGCATGTGTGACAATTCACACAGAGCATCGAGAAACTACTGAATTCGCTTCCACAAGAGGCAGTGATGGCTTTAAAAGAGGACTGGAGAAATTCATCAGTGGTGATCAACAGCCATGATGGCAAGGCTCAGCCTCCACTGTTGGAGGCAATAAATGTGTCTGAAGGTCAGTCACTGGGGAGAGTGGTGTTGCACTCAGGTCCCGCTTATCGGCATCCCTGCAGGGCATCTGGCTGGCCACTGTGAGAAGAGGAGGCTGTGCAAGATGGGCCTGATCCAGCCGCAGGTTTCTCCTTGCATCTGGTCAGTCATGGTGGTGGTGGTGGTGGGGAGTTGCTGGACCAGATATGGATTTTCCAGCTCTTCTTCCTACATTCGGCTACAGTGGTACCTTGGGTTACAGACACTTCAGGTTACAGACTCCACTAACCCAGAAGTAGTACCTCGGGTTAAGAACTTTGCTTCAGGATGAGAACAGAAATCGTGCGGCGGCGGGGGGAGGCCCCATTAGCTAAAGTGGTGCTTCAAGTTAAGAACAGTTTCAGGTTAAGAACAGACCTCCAGAATGAATTAAGTTCTTAACCCAAGGTACCAATGGTGGTGGTAGTGGTTAATAGCGGTGGTGTAGTGGTTAAGAGCAGTGGACTCGTAATCTGAGGAACTGGGTTCGCGTCTCTGCTCCTCCACATGCAGCTGCTGGGTGACTTTGGGCCAGTCACACTTCTTTGAAGTCTCTCAGCCCCACTCACCTCACAGAGTGTTTGTTGTGGGGGAGGAAGGGAAAGGAGAATGTTAGCCGCTTTGAGACTCCTTAGGGTAGTGATAAAGTGGGATATCAAATCCAAAACTCTTCTCTTCTCTTCTTCTACCACTGTATTTGCCTACAGAAACAGAGGGTGTGTTTGGAGGGGAGGGAGGAGGGACATTTGTCTGGAGGCTGCCCTCTTCAGAGATCAGCCAAGGGTGGGTGGCTGGGTTTTGCCGCATCTGAGAAGGGATCCCACCCACCCCCCAATCAGTTCCTGCCGTCTCTCAGCTGAGAAGAGGCCATGTTGGAAGCAAGCAGGGGTGGAAGACATCCTTTCCCAGGAATACAGAAAATGGCTCTCGTAGATTAGTGGCCTGCAGTGCAAGATGGCTGGCAGTGCATTCTGATCCAGCCAAGATCTATTTGGAATCCCTGCTTCCTGTCACTGTCACTCCCTGTGCTATCTTGTCCATTTGCTTTCTGATAACCCTACAGAGTCTCTTTAGACCTGTTCAACTGCTGGTACCCCCCCTCCCAGTTTTCCTAATATTCTCCCAGTGGGTTAGCACACATGCACACAGGCACAAATCTGCGTCGAACGTGAATGGGATGAGAGAACCTGCTTTGAAGACCATGTCACTTGCTGGATCTACTAGCGAATGTTTGCAGACCTCCGTATGAGAACAGCCAGTGCGCTTGCCAGTGCTCAAGCGGATTTGCACCGCAAACGTCTCTCACCTTTCGCTTTGCTGCCTCCCTCCTGCACCGGGTGCTACGCCAGCTTTTGTCTTTGCCTCACGTCGGGAGGGGAGGAAGATGCAGGCTGGTATCTTTCGGCTATGCAGGTTGCGGTCTCCTGAATGGGCAAGAAAGCAACGGACTGGGGTGGGCATGATCGAGACACTGAGCCAAAACACCATTCCCTTTGAAGTTTGCGGGCATTTTGCCAGACTTCAATGGGATCCACATTTGGCTGGGGGAGAATGAGCACTGAGAATAAAATTTCAGACACCCTCCGGCTATAGATGCACTTAGAGACTTTAAAAGCACTCGCACAGCATCTAAATTTAGAAGCCGTGCTTCCCTTTCATTAAAAATTCTCCTTTATTTATATATATATATATATATATATATATATATATATATATATATATATATATATCTGTGTTCAGCTTCCTTACCACCAGATGCAGCTGATGCCTTAAAACTACTTCTCTTCTTATGGGCTTGGCCTAACCCACAGATTCCCCAGGCTTATCACCCTTCCTGGTACCTAAGAATAGAACATGAATGGAATGAGATCATGAGTAAAATGCAAACCTCAGAGCATGTTTCTCCCCACCACCGCTGCCCCCAGTCTCCATCCTCCCCCACCTCCCCCTAGTTATAGGAAGAAACCACTCTGACACAAGGCTGAGAGAGGATTTAGGGCAAAACAACAAACAATCCGTCCCAAATCCAAACCTGAGCAATATCTTTCCTAGGACCAATCAAAGTGTCACAAAACAGAGGCAGATTCTCTCCCACTGTTCTTCTCTTTTGCTCCTGGAGTCCAGAATCACTGCAGCCCTCTGGCTTCCCTCTGGTTTCATCCCTTTCTTCTTTCCCCCACTATACTATAGCTCCATCTAAGCTCTCTTTGCCAGTTTTTGTCATATACATTATAGGCACCACCCACCCCAAACACTCGCCCAGTTAGAAGAGCTCTTTCAAGTTCTGATTCCTATAATGTTCTTGGTTTCTCCCTGGATCAATTTCTGCATTGGGCCCTTATGATGGAAGAGCCACAATTTGTTCACTCTCTTTTTACAAGGTGTTTCATAACATCATTACCAAAGCATCTTTTCTTCATTTTTCTCCAGTTTGGTATCCTTTAAAAAAAACCCCAAGAGATAAGAAAATCTGGCTTGTTAACTTAGGTGGAATCTATGCATATATAAAAAATATTGTGAATATGCTTTAAAAAAAATTTTTTGGAAAATATATTGAATTTACTATAGCTCACAATCACCACCTAGTGTCACATTTGTATAATGCACGTTACAACACAGTTGAAACATTTTATTTGCAGCTGTATAGCTGAGTCCTTAGTAGAGTAGCTGTGCCATTTCCCCAGGTGCCAATGATCTTGCTCTTCTATTTGGGTTCTGGATTCTGCATAAATTGCTCAGCCATTTTCCTTCTCTGTGGTCCACTTCTCTCTAGGCATCAACCCTATCACTTTAACCCTTCTTTTTCCATATAGCATTGCCTTTATGTCAACCCTTCACATACTCTTCCTATTCCATTACAATCAGGAGTTTGGTGGGAGGGTGGAGAAAATATTTAACGCAATACACAATTATCTCAATGCAAATTGTCCCCTTCCCAACATCTGAGGCCTGGGAAAGGAGGACTGCCCACTTGGTCAAAGAGGTGCAAGAATTTTGCAAGCGGAGTCACTATTCCACTACTGAAAGCAGAGCAGCAATGATCAGCTGCTGCTAAATTGCCCATGTCTCTAAGCAACTGTAGGTCTTTAGGTTTCATTTCCCTTGAAATGTCAGGTTCCTGGGCTGAACTTCTGAGCTTCAGGTGACTTTTTACAACCTCCTGGTAGAAACAGAGGCTCCAGGGTTGGGGGTTGGCTTTGGTAGCCCCCGAAGTTGTGGAACTCCCTCCCCACAGAGGTGAGTCTGGCAGGTTCCTTGTACAGCTTCGGGGAAAGGCTGATGTTTAGAATCCACCTTATTTCTGCAATTGTAAATTGTAAGTTGATTTAGATTGTCTTTGACATTTTTAATTTCTTCAACTTGCCCAGGGACCTTAAAGTGAATGGTAAGTAAATAATGAAAAAGAAGAAGAGGAAGAAGAGGAAGAAGAGGAAGAAGAGGAAGAAGAGGAGGAAGAAGAAGAAGAAGAAGAAGAAGAAGAAGAAGAAGAAGAAGAAGAGAAAGAAGAAGATCATTTTGCAACAAATAACAGGACCAAAAAACACCCAGCGAGGCAATTATTTTCCTTTGCATTTGGTGATATTTGTTCAGTTCAGAGCATCCTTGCAAGAAGTCCAGCTGCCATATTATGAAAAGCGTTTTCTGCTTTTCACACCACCGACAGAACCCAGATTAACAAGTCAGACGAGGGGAGCTGAGGTAAGTCTCGTCTCCCATTGAGCTTTCCCACACAAAGCATCCAACTTTGTGACCTCCACTAATGGGGCTTTGTGGGATATGTAGCCTCAGCTTCATTGTCTTATCTGGAAAGGTGGCCCCAAACACACACTGCCAGAAGCTGGTGGCCTCACGAGAACTCTCCTTTTCCAACTCGACACTTTCCCTGAAAATAAGTGGAAGGGAGTTAATGGAAAGGCAATGCCACAACCTCACTGGAGACAGGCTGGCTGAGATGCTTGGAAGTAACAGTCTAACATTTATTAAACGGGGGAGAAACAACAGCCTCTGGGTTGTGGGCAGAACACTTTCTGGGCAAGGTCAGACAAAGAAAACCTCATTAGCTCTTACGGACTCTCTCCAGCACCCTAACAGCCATTGCTTGGACTGCAGAAAGGTTTGTGTGCGTCCCCCACCCCCTCCCTTTCTCAGTGCTTTGGGCTCCTTATTTCAGCAGTAACTGAGGCAGCCAGAGAACAAAGCATGCTGGGAAAGGAGGGCAAGAGTATGGATTCTCAGCCAGGTAGTTGTTACCTGCTCTGTTTGCAGAGCAATTCTGGGAAAGACACTCAAGAGGGTTTTCAGTTCAACACAATTTCAGGACGGCTTTCAGAGGCAAATTAATCCACCACCTTTCCTGTAGCTCAGGACATGGAGAAATTGGACAGAGAACAGTTCTTCTCCCTCTCTTGCAACACCAGTACTCCTGGACATCTAAAGAAGGCGGATGTTGGAAGATTCAGCTCAGATAAAATAAAACCCGTCTTCACGCAGTGCAGTTAACCTCTGGAACTTGCTTCCACAGGAGGCAGTGATGGCTGCCAACTTGGATGGCTTTAAAAGAGGATCCAACAAATTCATGGAGGAGGAGACGGCTATGGGTGGCTATGAGCCAGGATGGCTGCGCTCTGCTTTCATAGAGGCAGAATGAACCTGCGCTTGTGTGGCCCTGCTTGGGTTCTGAGATTGGCCATGGAGGTCCTGCTCAAGGGTCTGCCCCCAAGATCCATCAGGTCATCAGGAAAAGGAGCAGGGCTTTGTCAGGGGTGTCCCCATGCTTATGTGCCTTTGCTACCCTGGCTATTTTTAAAGAGGCCTTGAAGGCTTGGGTGTCTCAGTCCACTTTTAACTGAGTTCACAATGCTCCTCTTCCTTTCTGTGAGCTTTACAGTCACGACAATTTTTTAAAAAATAGTTTATATTGACACTGCTGTTTCCATTAATCCTATTTTATACTTCTATTGTTCCATCTCTCAGTTGCCTTGAGAGGGCTTCTGCATGGAAAGGTGGTATAAAATATCATTGTTATTTGTTTATTTTTATTTTTGAAATTCTTATCATTATTATGATGATTGAAGTAGTTTTAAATCCTTGTCTAGCCATTCGCATTTTGGCTTGCAGATCGGTTAAGGTTGGTTCTTACCTGGGAGTTAAGTCCCTTTAGGGTAAACTTGCAGAGGACAGAGCTGGGGATGGGGGAGTCTGTTAATATCAGTTTCTCTCTGGCCCCATTCATTGAAGGCACTACGATACCACTTAAAACCATCATAAAGTAAAGGTAAAAGGACCCCTGACCATTAGGCCCAGTTGTGGCCGACTCTGGGGTTGCGGCACTCATCTCGCTTTATTGGCTGAGGGAGCCGGCATACAGCTTCCGGGTCATGTGGCCAGCATGACTAAGCCGCTTCTGGCGAACCAGAGCAGCGCACGGAAACACCATTTACCTTCCCGCCAGAGGAAGCACTTTGACGTGCTTTCGAACTGCTAGGTTGGCAGGAGCAGGGACCGAGCAACGGGAGCTCACCCCGTCGCAGAGATTTGAACCGCCGACCTTCTGATCAGCAAGTCCTAGGCTCTGTGGACTCTCTGGACCCACAGTGCCACCCACATCCCATCATAGCTTCCCCCAAATAATCCTGGCAACTGTAGTTTAAGGGTGCTAGGAACCATAGCTCCACGAGGGACTAAACTACAGTTCCCAGGATTGTTTTGGGGAAGCCAAATGTGACCTTCCAGGAAAGGGGTACATTGTTACGACTCATTTAGAGGTAGGGTTTGATCTATTTATTTCTCTATGTCCCACATTTCCTGTAAGGAGCTCAAAGCAACATACAGTGTTATTTAGTGACTGGCCCAAGCTTGCTCACTGTGTGGGGATTAGAGCTAGGCCTCCCTGATTCTAGCCCAGCACCCCAACCCAGAAATGCTGGACCTTTGGGCATGACCCCTGGGGCTGATGGGAGTTGGAGTCATACAGCAGCTGGATGGGGAGGTTGACACAGTTGCCCTGTCCCTGTTTTAACCACTGCACTATACCCATGTTTCAAGAGCTCATCCAAAAGCTACCCCCATATAAGCACCATTCCTCTCTGTTGAAATCTGTATGTCCTTGGACAATGGATGAGATGGGAAGGGCGACGTGTCCCTATTTTGTCTTCTTTTCCTAGTTCTTTTTGGTGTGCTCTTGAGTTGTTCAAGGCTGAGCCTTCTTCAGACTCAGTGAAAGACTTGCTGGTCTCCATCATTTATGAATAAGGTGCCGGCAGGCTGATTCAGAGCTCAGCCTCTTAGTGATAACACTTCAGTTGACTCTTGGTATAAAATATTCAGGATACAAAATATGCTCTCATCCACGGGAAGAGCGGGACGTATAAAAAAAAATGCTACCTGGGCAACTGCTGGAGAGATGGTTCCTGAAGGGTGCTTCACTGCTAGACAAGAGCTATTCTATTTCTTTTGTTCTAGGTTTAATGGCCAGCTAATAAAGTCAGGCAGATGGGACAATTGATATATCATTGGACTCCTGCCAGCTCCTACTCCCCACATCCACTGCTTCAGACCACTTCTCTATCAGAGGAGCAGGGGCAGAGGAAGGGGGGTGCAGTGGGGGCAAGTCGCCCCGGGTGTCACAATTTGAGGGGAGTGACAAATTGCCGGGCGGCACTCACCGCGGGGCCTGCAATGCGCTTGAGCCACACGTCTCTCCTGGGAGTGATGCGGTGGCTTAGGCACCGGAAGGCTCTGTGCTGCCCCAAACGGTCTGCCCACCACCTCCCCCTCAGCTGTAGGGCGGCTGAGTGGAAGGAGGCAGGTAGACTCCTCAGAGGCCCCACGGAGCGTCCTGCCCCAGCTGCCCCAGGTGCCCAATCGGCTTGCTCCGCCACTGCAGAGGAGCACTCGGTGCCAAACAAATTCTGGGGGAATGACCCTACCCATAATCTGTTAGGAACATAGGAAACTTCCTTAGCTGAATCAGACCACTGGTCCATTTAGCTCAGTATCGTCTACACTGACCAGCAGAATCTCTCCGGGATTTCATAGAATTATAAGAGCTGGAAGAGACCCTGCAATGCAAAAACATGGAGATGTCCCCTACGGGGATCGAACCTGCAACGTTGGCGTTATCAAGCAACACGCTTGTTTGCACCCCTAGTTTTAACAAATTTCAGGCAAGAGTCTTTCTCAACCCTGCCTGTATTTGCCAGTGAGGGATTGAACCAGGGAGATGCTCTACTGCTGAGCTATGAGATCCGTGCCCCGTTACGACCGGTCCACCAACGGCTGTACATCGCCTGATGACTTGAGACTGGACTGAACATGGCCGACTGGATAGAATGCCTCAATGAGAACTTGGAGGAGAATCGACATTCATTCACCCCCTCACACAGGGTCTTGTCACCTGGGACTGCTGGTCCTTCCAATAAGCCTGTCTTCCAAGCAGCATTTCAAACTTCTCCAACTTTATAGACATATCTTCTTTAATTCGCTGGCACAGGCAAGAAGAGCGCCATTGGAATCCTGGCAGGGGACAAGGAGAAGACTGAGACTGGAGAAGTTTCAGCCTGTTAACTAGGGGAGAGCTTCTCAAGCGGCCCATCCCAGTCAGAGCAGCGAAAAGGAAAAGGTTCTCCCAACACATTAAAAAAAACAAAATCCTTCATTACTTTAATACATGTGTGTACCAGTTTACATGCAAACCTAGAATATCACACACACACACACACACACACACACACACCATTCAAAACTGATCTTCCTCTATATGAGTTTGGTGATGTGAACTGAGGGTGCTGAACATGGAGCGAAACACTTTCCATTTATAGGGTTTCTCCCCAGTGTGAGTTCGCTGATGTGAAGTAAGGTTTCGTCGATGTGAATTAAGTTTTTCACTTTCACCGAAGCTCTTTCCACCCTCTACGCACTCATAGCCTTTCTCCCAAAGCTTCTTGGAGGGCCATTGTGACATTGGCAGCCACTAAACCAGGATGAGGGACCTGTGGCCTTCCAACGTTGCATCAGCCCTAGTCATTGTGGCCAATGGTAAAAAATAAATAAAAATGGTGGGCGCTGAAACCCAACAGCATGTGGGGAGCCACATGCACCAAACTCATCTTGGGAAACTAAGAATTTTCAAACAAGAAAGTTGGGGCCAAAACATTCACCCATCCACTTTACTTCTTCATGCACTGCATAGTTAAACTGTGGATCTCACTCCCACAGGAGGCAGTGATGTCCACCAACTTAGATGGCTTTAAAAGAGGGTTGGACAATGGCTACTTGCCACGATGGGTATGCTCTGCATCCATCATCTGAAGCAAGGATGCTTCTGAATACCAGTTGCTGGAAACCACAAGAAGGAAGGGCTGCTGTTGTGCTCAGATCCTGCTTGTGGGCTTCCCTTTGAGGCATCTGGGTGGCCACTGCGAGAACAGGATGCTGGGCTAGATAGCCCCACCTGGGCCTGATCCAGCAGGCTCCTCTTTTGTCCTTGCATAACTAAAGCCCTTGTTGTTGTTGTTTGTTGTTTAGTCATTTAGTCGTGTCTGACTCTTCATGACCCCATGGACCAGAGCACGCCAGGCACTCCTGTCTTCCACTGCCTCCCGCAGTTTGGTCAAATTCATGCTGGCAGCTTCGAGAACACTGTCCAACAATCTCGTCCTCTGTCGTCCCCTTCTCCTTCTGCCCTCCATCTTTCCCAACATAAGGGTCTTTTCCAGGGAGTCTTCTCTTCTCATGAGGTGGCCAAAGTATTGGAGCCTCAGCTTCAGGATCTGTCCTTCCAGTGAGCACTCAGGGCTGATTTCCTTCAGAATGGAGAGGTTTGCTCTTCTTGCAGTCCATGGGACTCTCAAGAGTCTCCTCCAGCACCATAATTCAAAAGCATCAATTCTTCGGCGATCAGCCTTCCTTATGGTCCAGCTCTTACTTCCATACATCACTATTGGGAAAACCATAGCTTTAACTATACGGACCTTTGTCGGCAAGGTGATGTCTCTGCTTTTTAAGATGCTGTCTAGGTTTGTCATTGCTTTTCTCCCAAGAAGCAGGCGTCTTTTAATTTCGTGGTAGCTGTCACCATCTGCAGTGATCATGGAGCCCAAGAAAGTAAAATCTCTCACTGCCCTTACTTATTATCATTTTGCAATCCTCATTTCCTACAATTTGGTGACCATCAAGCTGTTGTTACATAACCTTTCATATTATTCTATTCACGGAGCAAGGTTTCTTCCACTTATTTGTTAGGGGACCAATAACGGCTTGAGGGAGTGCTCTTGGGCCGCAGGTAAGTTTGAGCTGCAAGAGGCTCTGATGTGAGATGGACATCCACAACAAGACAGTTGTAATGAGTCCCAGGGGTTTAGTCGGAGAGATCAGCCTTTCCAGAAGTAACAGAGCAGCTCCTTGCAAAGTCAGCATTGCTTAAAAGGGGTCAAAAAATTGCTGATGGAAATGTAGAGATGCCCCCAACTTAAATGTGTGGTCTCAGCTCTTAAGGAACTCCAGAGCATATAGATTTGTTGAGATGCGTTTAGGCCGTGGGAGAGGACTGCTTAGTTTTATTAAGAATTTAAAGATGTATCATGGCTGGGTGATAAATGCTCTGGACCTAAAGCACCAGTCCAGATTTCTGTGATGCAAGAAAACGAAAAGCAAGTGCCTTCCTCTCCACAAACCTCCACAAACCTCTGCCCTAAATGTGGTAAGCAGAACACATTGTCCAAATAAGAACATCCGTTTCCCTGGAATTTTTGAGCCAGAAGAGCATCACCTATGCCAACCCCTTCTAACAATTGATTTGAAACTTGGCTGCATTCTTTAGGCAGGAACCGCCATCCCAGGTGTTGTTCCAGCAGCCTCTTGAAAACACCAAGGGAACAATATCCCACCCCTGACCTTTTCCTGTAATATAAATCCACACGAATTTTAATACCTGGTGCTCACATGCAGCGAAGCAGGGAGGAGTGGGCTGAGCCACAAATAGCAGACCAGAGCCAGGTGTTGTGGCAGATAAGGCTACAGCTCTATTGGTTATATAAAGAACAGGTTGGGCTTAGGCCAAAGGTTAAGTCAGAAAGTCTTAGAGGTTAGAAGAGCGGGGGGGGGAGAGACTGCCTTGGGTGCAGAGCAGACTAGGCTGAGTCTTCAGTCTGGTCTGCACCTAGATGCCATCCCAAGGAGTCCAATGCAGAAACAGATTAGGAGACACCTGTAGGCAGTACAGTGGTACCTCAGGTTAAGAACTTAATTCATTCTGGAGGTCCGTTCTTAACCTGAAACTGTTCTTAACCTGAGGTACCACTTTAGCTAATGGGGCCTTCTACTGCCGCTGCGCCGCCAGCAGGCAATTTCTGTTCTCATCCTGAAGCAAAGTTCTTAACCCGAGGTACTATTTCTGGGTTAGTGGAGTCTGTAACCTGAAGCGTCTATAACCCAAGGTATCACTGTATTGGGAAGTTTTTAAGATCTGACTTCTTATGTTTTTCTACGTATGTGCTGGAAGCCCCCCAGAGTGGCTGAGGAAACCTAGCCAGATGGGTGGGGTATAAATAATAATAATAATAATAATAATAATCTCTCTCAAGTAGGACCCCCACCCCCAAATCTGTGCAGGATGAGCCTGCTGCCCCCATCCTTTGTGAGGCCACAAATCAGGCTCCTGGGTGAGTCAGGGAACTGGGATTTGTTCAACAACTGGGAGTCAGAGATCCTTGTTGATTTCCTGCAAATCGCCCAGCACATCCATAAACTCTCTTATGCCCATCCCTGTCTCACACAACCTTTCTAGGCATTCTCCTGTTGCCTCTGGTCATTTCTACTCCTATGAGAGGCCAGTCTTATTCCAGGGAAGCCTTGATGCGGGTTCTCCTTGAAGAAATTTGTCCTGGATTGCTGTTGGGAGTCCCGTTCTTTCTTAATTCAGGGGAAGCTTGCTTGCTTGCTTGCTGCATCTGAAGAAATCTGGGCAAGACACACCAACATGGTCACAGCCACAGAGCTGGGACTCGATCTCTGGTCTACGCCCAGCATTCCAGTCCATCTCAGGCCAGCAATTTTGACTCGTGATCTTCGGCCCTCCCATATAAGGTTGGCAGAGGACTTGTCAAATTAGCTCTTGGTGTTACTCCTGGGAGGGTTGCACATGTAATCCCCTGTCTCCTGTGGGGATGGCAATGTCAAAAGTGGTTGCTTGTGACTCAATCACGGCTAATGCTATCTCCGTCCTCTGCTGCTGCCCAACGTCATATGGAGCAGAGTGTATATTCTCCGGAAAGCGCAGATATTAAGCGGGGAAAGTAAGAGATGAAAGATAAAGGGGAAACAGAGGCCCGAGTAGAGAAGCAAACACTCACAGCACGGTGCCCGGGTGGTCCCCAAGCATTGCTGCATTTTGGATGCCCGCCCTAGATCAACTCTACATCTTTAAAAGGCTGTGAGCTCTCTGAAGGATGGCAGAACATGCCAGGAACATCCTAGAGGAAGTGCCAGGCTTCCAGCCAGCTCTGTGCTGGGGGAAAGAGTGAATTACTGCCAGTTAAAGGCACACCGCCCTGCCAGGATAAATCGGTCACGGCGGAAAGGTGGCGACTGGCGAGAGCCATTTAATTCCATTTGCTCTGCATTGCCACGGGAGAATGAATGAGGCAGGTGCCATTAAATAGGATTGAAGAGGGCATCACTGCATTGATAGGACAGAGCATGCATGTCTCAGCTAAGGCCAGGGTACAGGGAGTAATCCAAGCAGGGATGCAGCTAAGGATGGACCTCAGAGCCCAAGTCCAGGGGGAGTCCCGGCCAAGGGGGACCACAAATAACTGGAAGCCCCCTTCCCCACGAGAGCAGCTGGGCATGCAGGGGTCCAGCAAAGGTCCACCATGCCTGCTGGTGTGAACGAACTTTAGTGGTATGTACCGGTATATTAGGACACGGGTGGCGCTGTGTGGGTTAAACCACAGATCCTAGAGCTTGCCGTCAGAAGGTCGGCGGTTCAAATCCCCGCGACAGGGTGAGCTCCCATTGCTCGGTCCCTGCTCCTGCCAACCTAGCAGTTCGAAAGCACATCAAAGTGCAAGTAGATAAATAGGTACCACTCTGGTGGAAGGTAAACGGCGTTTCCGTGCACTGCTCTGGTTCGCCAGAAGCGGCTTAGTCATGCTGGCCACATGACCCAGAAACT
The DNA here is from genome assembly GCF_027172205.1 of Podarcis raffonei. Lineage (NCBI taxonomy): Eukaryota > Metazoa > Chordata > Lepidosauria > Squamata > Lacertidae > Podarcis > Podarcis raffonei. The sequence continues at coordinate 17,093,415 of NC_070616.1, forward strand.
GTACGCCGGCTCCCTTGGCCAATAAAGCGAGATGAGTGCCGCAATCCCAGAGTCGGCCACGACTGGGCCTACTGGTCAAGGGTCCCTTTACCTTTACCTTTTTACCAGTATATTGGCCAAAGAGCCACAGTTCCAGCAGCAGAGGAGGAAGCTGCCTGGGCACATGGGGTGGCATGCCCAGGGGCGGGGCAAGCCACCCATAGGGGCGGGGTGGGGCCGGGGCCTCTGGAGTCTGCCTGCCTCCTCCCACTCAGCCGCCCTACAGCTGGGGGGGAGGCAGCGGGTGGACCGTTTGGGCAACGCAGAGCCGGCATGCGCCCAAGCCACCTTGTCTCTCCTAGGAGAGACACATGGCTTGGGCGCGCTGCAGGCCCCACAGTGAGTGCCGCCCGACATTTTGTCACACACACCCCTCAGTGGTGACACCCGGGGCAGACCGCACCCCCCCTTCCTCTGCCCTGAGTTCCAGAACACTACAAATTCTGCAGAGTAAAAGGAACAATAGAAATTGGGCCCGGAGCCTTAGCATTACAACTGGGAAAACTAGCACAATATTCCCCACATCTGAACACAACCTGAGACAGGGCATTGGTCCCCCTAGTTCTGCTCCTCTGCTTTCAGGACTGGGGAGGAGAGGAGGAAATAAAGAGGCAGAGCAAAGGAGAATGATAATAATAGCACCACGTTAAAAATAAATAAATCACAGCACAACTTCTGTGAAAAAGGCTTGTGGTAGAAGAGAGATACATGCACTCCTCTTTCCTTAAAGAAAAGAAGCAGTTTGTTGCAAGGAGGGCTGCTTTTCAGCTGGTTTCCTTGCAGAGCTGGGCTCCTAATTCCTCTCTGTCCCTTCTGCTACCACAGGGAGAACAAAGCTGTAGGGAGAAGATAAGCCACAGTGGGGGGTGAAGGGACAGCCTTGACATGCTTATTCCAGCTGCCTCTCAGAGCAATCCAGCCGCAGTTCAGGAAGAGCCTGGCTGATGATGATGACAGTGATGATGGAGGGAGAGGAAAACCTGTGAGCAGAAAGAAGCCCCAGAGGTATGACGGCAAATACCAGCAGCCACCCTGGGGAGGCTGTGGATCTGTTTGAGCTAGCTCTGCTGTCGATTTGCGAAAGGAACAGCTGAGCTTTGATCCCAGGTGAACAGGGCTTGGGGAATTCATTTCTTTCTGGTTTCCTGGGATACCAAAAATGAGTATGAAGGCTTACAAAAAACATAACCCACATACCACAACTATTGTTCTCTTATATTGGCAGGGCCCTGCCTTGTGTGAGTGCAGGGCTCACGATCTCATCTACCAAGGGTGAGGAGCCTTTCCCAGGTAAAAGAGCCACAATCCCCTTGCAGGGGAACCTTCCACAAGGGCTAGTATTGGGGGGGGGGGTTAAAAATCTTATTAGAAGGATTTTATTTTAAAAATGATAGAATGAGGGGGAAAGAAAGGAAGTGAGTCAGTGAGAATGGGAAAAAAGAAAAAAAATACTGTTACATTATCATACATTAATATACAGATGTGTATATTCTTATTATCCTAAATATATATATACCGTAATTGTCAATGCTTTTTTCTGGGGGGACGCAGGGGTATGCATGCCCCTAAACATTTTGTGAATCTAAGTTTGGCCTCATTGAGGGGCAGTATTTCAATACGAGTAGGAAAATGAATGTGCTCCTAAACATTTATGGGGTTTTTTTAAAGAAAAAAGCACTGTGAATAACATTCGGTGTAAACTCATCCCATGTATCATTGCATTTATCCAAAGAAAGTCTGTGTCTATAAGCTGTCTGTTCATATGTTGCCTATGTTGTCATGTTGTCAAGCCATTGTTTAGGGGGAATCCTATCTCTAGTCTCCCAATTCATCAGTTATCAGTCTCATGGCCACCATTTGGGCGCATGGGATCCATTTTTGCTGTCCTGTTCTTGAATTCCATTCGGTGGGTATATAGTTCAAGAGCATATTCGCCACTGGAAATCTTAAAATTTTCCACAGTGTCTCGTTTATATAGTCAAGTGCTTTCTCCCAAAAATTAGTAAGTGTGGGACACAGTCAAAGCATATGTTTCAAAGAAGCATTGTCCATATTACATCTCTCAACAAAGAGCTACATTAGATCGTCCTTTCTTATACAACCCTTCCAGGGTCTGGTAGTACACAGGACTAGAGGCAAAAATGGGTGGAGCAATGGCTGTGACTCTCAGCTTTGAATGACAGGCTGCATTCCAGAAATCTGAGGTTTCTTCGCCTGCACAGACACACAGCTCTCCATCCAGGCAGGCAGGTTGAATCACCACATTTCAAGGGCAGCATCCCAGTCAACCCTCCGGGAGTGTGTGGAGCAGAGCCAATGAGGGGGCTGGCCAGGATAGGTTCCCAAGGGGTGGGTGAAGACACCCAGGGGGCTAGGTTGGGTTTGGCCTCTGGGCCTGAGGTTTTTTCCACCTCTCCTTAGGAATTGGGGGAGAAATTAAATTCAGTTTGCATTTAAAGCCACGTTTATCAAATGTGCACTTTCTGAAACAATGTGAAAATCTTAATACCATACAGCCATCCTCCGAAATTTGCACTTATCCAAATTCTGGGGTGCAGTTCTTCAACCGGCGTTCACAAATATGCATACCCTTAGTGGGAAATGTGCATAAAAAGAAAAATATTGGGAAAACAGCCACCTTTACCTCCTGATGTATTTGGTACCATCGAGGCCAGCATTTCACCTCTTCCACCATCTCATCTAAGGCTCCTTGCTCCCTCCTGCAGCAGGATTGGACATACCCCAAATCAAAATATCCTTGACCGTCATATTAATGTCAGCTAGCAAATCTGCAGCTCTTGGTTGCACACAGATAATAGTTTGGTCAAGATTCACTGAGGAATTCACAGCGGAGAAGTTCTGAAAGCAGATCATTCCACCTCTAGTCCTTGACAGCTTTCCCCAAGGCTGCATTCAGTTCTTTCTCCCTGGAGCGATTCCCAGAGGACCACAATTTGAAGAGGCAGAGCTTCCTTTTGAAGGCCATCTCCACCACCTCACGCTGCCCTATTTCTCTCTCATTGGCAATTATTTCCCCCTTCCCCATCCATCTTCGGCGTTAAGTGCCTAGATGTCCCTTTCATATCGCAACACGCACAAAAAAGAGACCAGGCATCCGGGGAATTATCAGCCTGGCTAAGTCACTAACCTCCTCGCTTTTGTGGTATTTAAGGAACGGAAAGGTAGAGAAGAGCTCTTTTTTAAAAAAGAAAAGAAAAAAGGGAAAGGGAAAAGCGAGTCCCATGTAGCATTAGACAAAGACAAACACCTCTGGTTCATTACATAAGGGCTGCCGGCCACATGCAGGCAGCAACATCAAATCCTTCTCCTTTCGTGGGAGGAAATTACTTCAGACCCACCTGCTAGTTGCTATTTGCTCAAGGGTTTCTTGAAAACATACTGAAACTGCCATAATCCCCCTCCAAAAAGAAAGGAAAAGAAAGCAGGACTCTTGGATTAGATGTTTTCGTAAGGTTAAGTCCATACTGGTCTTTTCCTATCCCTATCAATAAAGAAAATAATCAGACAAGACAGCTGTAGAACCAGAGAAGAGGGTTTAGATCAGGTGAGGCCCCAGCTGAGTTTAAGGGAGATAAGGGTGCCATTTTTTGCCATTGCTGCTCCTAATATGTACAGATTAACCCAGCAAGCTTTTTCTTGACATGGGGGGGTGGTGGTTAAAAAGCAACTTGACTACTAATGCTGCAGACCCAGGTTTCAGTTTGAAAAGTGACAGCAGTAACAGGCAACTGAAAATCAATTGCGATGGGTAAACAAAGGGTTGGGATCCATTGAATGGGGCTAAGGGCCAGGGTGGTTCTATGTCCTGTTTTATAGAAGACTATAGAAGAGGCGGATGGCACTGTGGGTTAAACCACAGAGCCTAGGACTTGCTGATCAGAAGGTCGGTGGTTCGAATCCCCACGTTGGGGTGAGCTCCTGTTGCTCGGTCCCTGCTCCTGCCAACCTAGCAGTTCAAAAGCACCTCAAAGTGCAAATAGATAAATAGGTACCGCTCCGGCGGGAAGGTAAATGGCATTTCCATGCGCTGCTCTGGTTCGCCAGAAGCAGCTTAGTCATGCTGGCCACATGACCCAGAAGCTGTACGCCGGCTCCCTTGGCCAATAAAGCGAGATGAGCGCCGCAACCCCAGAGTCGGCCACGCCTGGACCTAATGGTCAGGGGTCCCTTTACCTTTATAGAAGACTAGAATGGAAGTATATCTTAACCACTTTAGCTAATCCCTCCTAGATTTAGTTTTGAGGAGGCTTCTTCTGTGCCACAGGGAGAAGGCAACCCGAGTGAAGCCCCCGCACTTGGTAAGGTGAAGTTAATGGCAGCGGCACTTCTACAGCATCACTCCCAAAGTAAACATTTTTTGCAGGCAAAATGAAACTATCTGCTGGTGTCGCTGGTGATCATTAAAGTGAGTGGAATTGCTTATGAAGTACGATGCATATCCTGCACCCGCCATCTGCCAGATGGATATTAGATGTGAACACAGAAGCACTCCAGGAACCATTGTGTTTATTGGAAGGATTGTTGCAGCACGCCTTACCAAAAGATCCTCCCCGGCTCCTGGGAAAAAAATGCCTACAAAAATAGGCTCTAAAGGCTGGTCAGTCTCAAAAAAGTTGAAAATATTAAATAAACACAATGCGGTTTTTTAAAGGAGCATTTCCGACATACAGTCAGTGCCGGATTTACATATAAGCTAAACAAGCTATAGCTTAGGGCCCCACTCTCTTGCCCCCCCCCCCAAATATACTTCTTCTTAATTGTATTTCACTATTTCTCCTGTTTCTGTCCACTCTTCAGAGACAGGGACAGTTCTTTTGCATTGTCAATGTTCCCCCAATGGCTCAGCACTTTGTTCCTTATTACCTCTGCACTTAGCTAGACCAACCAGCCTGGCTTGCATAGGCTGGGGTTGCCATATTTCAAAAAGTGAAAAATCCAGACACAAAAGTTTGTGAGTTTTTTTGAGCAAAGTTGTTGAACTTTTTTGGCAACTCTCAAAAAAAAATAATGAAGTTTTAAAGCTGTTTTTTAGGAATTCTACACTGCTGATATGGTTGCCATACACCTGGGTTCCCCCGGACATTTAAACCAACTTTCAAAAATTCCACCTTTTTCTATGGATGAATCCTGGCCACGTCCGAGAAATTCTGGACATATGGCAGCCCTAGGAGAAGCTAACCCAGGAATTCCTTGTCTGGCACACTTCTGTAGCTTGCATTTTATCTTCCTATCCCAAATATTATCTAAATACTACCATTTATTCATTTCCATCATTCAGTAACAGGCTCCGGTATCCTAGATCTATGACAATATTTAAGTGAAGGGAGAGGTTTAAAAATTGGGTGTTTTTAGAGACAGTTATTTCAAACTCTTAAAGATTTTATGCTTTCCTTGTTCCGTTAATTTAGCTATAGTTAAGTTATGAATTAATAATACCCCCCTGCTGGGATTGCTGTGGATCAAAATGACATTTTCTGGATGTAACTCTTAATAATTTATAGCCCTAAATGAGCGACTTCCTTGTCCGGAGCAGCGCTGTTACCTGCTGCGACTACAAATATTCATCTGGCTTCATGGTGCAGCAAAATATGTACAGACACATGGAATGCGCATCTGCTTAGATCAGTGGGTCATTTGAAATTAAGAGGCCATTTTGGACAGCTCAGCTGCTGAAGGATAGCTCAGTCGGTAGAGCATGAGATTCTTGATCTCAGGTTTGTGGGTTCGAGCCCCATGTTGGGCAAAAAAGATTCCTGCTTTGCAGGGGGTTGGACTAGATGACCCTCGTGGTCCCTTCCAGCTCTATGATTCTCAAATTCATTGGGTGGTAAATAAGTAGGAAGGCACTCTGTACTCTCTTAGGCCCTTGGTTCATCTTGCTGAGTATTGCCAGCCATGTCACTGACTCCAGTAATTCAGAAAATGGTCTCTCACACCCTACCTGGGATTGAACCTGGGACTTGCTACATAGAAAGCATATTTTCAACCCCGGGCCTATGGGTGGAGGGGAGTGCATGGCGAAATGGCAAGGACCTTGGTGCGGAGAAGGTGACTTGTGGTTGCCATGTTGAAATCAGCAAGTTCATCTTGATCACCTGTAGATGATCCCCAGTGTTGGATTTACGTATCAGCTAAACAAGCTATAGCTTAGGGCCCCAGTCTCTTAAAAGGTAAAGGACCCCTAACAGTTAAATTCAGTTGCGGACAACTCTGGGGTTGCGGTGCTCATCTCGCTTTACTGGCCAAGGGAGCCAATGTTTGTCTGCAGACAGTTTTTCCGGGTCATGTGGCCAGCATGACTAAGCCGCTTCTGGCAAAACCAGAACAGCGCACGGAAATGCCGTTTACCTTCCCGCCGGAGCGGTACCTATTTATCTACTTGCACTTTGACGAGCTTTTGAACTGCCAGGTTGGCAGAAGCAGGGACCGAGCAACGGGAGCTCACCCCGTCGCAGGGATTCAAACCGCCGACCTTCTGATCGGCAAGCCCTAGGCTCAATGGTTTAGACCACAGTGCCACCCGCGTCCCTATCACTCTCTTGGGCCCCCCCAAAAAAATTTAAAGGGGAAAAAACTGGATGTACATTTCCAAAATATAAGATAAAAAACAAATAAAATAAAACCTACATACAGCAACAGTGTTTTGTGTTGTGTGGGCTTCTATGATGTAAGTAATAGGCCCCGCCTGGTAACCTGTCCCCAAAATATCACTGGTCTGCTCATTTCTATATCAATTACTTTGATAAAATACATATTTTGCACATACATATGTGCAAATGGCTTTAGATACCTATTAGGTCCATAAATTACCATATAGCATATATTCAACACAAAAAACAGCAACAATTTGTTGTTGACAAAAGACAGCTGGACATATAAAGGGCCCCATTACCTTCCGTAGCTTAGGGCCTCATCAAACCTAAATCTGGACCTGATGATCCCTGCATTGCAGCATGGTTAAATGTGGCCAATTTATCAGGGAAACCCAGAGAGCATGCCCCCTAGTTCCCATTGGGGAAGAGTGTGCAGAAAATGAAAATTGCTTCTAAAAATGGGTATATTGGACAAAACAAAAAATGTGAGTGTTTGGAGAAATGCTGATGAAATTGACAGTCCCCCCCCCCTTACATTTTACACAGGTCTTTAGTGTCAGTGCTGACCCCAGATGTAATGGAGATTCGAATCTGAAACATGAAAATGTTCTCTCGGCCCATATCAAGACATTTGCTTTTTGAACTATAGGTATTGTGTTTCATCTTATCCTTTCTCGTCTATAATTCAAAACCTAACAGTGGTACTTTGCTGCCACCTTAGTTCACACCCATTTGAAGCCAAATGCTCCCCATGAGAGGGTTTATTACTTTGTTCTGGATGTAACCACTGATTGCTAAGAGAAGGACACAAACAAGCCCAAGCTTACAGTACAGGAACCTTTGGAATTCTTATCTGCTGTGAAATCTGCAGCCAGCTGCGAATCTTTGCTCCAGATTTTACATCAGAAATGCAGTTCTGCTAGTCCCATACCTGATTAACATCGGGATCACCCTTCCTATTATATATGAATGATATGTGCAGGGAGCGTGTGATTCAGCTAGGAAAAGACGGCATAATAGATTTGCCCGGAGACACAATTCTCTGTGTAATGTGTCCTTCTAGCACAGCTTTTGGTAATGAGTAATCCCTTGATTACGTCTTTAAAATATCCATCAAAAAGCAATGCTTTGGCTAAAGGCTATTATAAACTTTATATATTTTAACGGAAGTAAGAAGGCAGCCTACATTTCCCCGTTAACTAGTAATAACCCTCTTTCATACTTGATAGTCATTAAAGGAACCCAGAGGGGTGCCTTGCTGCTGTTGTTTTTTGCAAGAATGACGTTCGGTGGAGTCTTCCTGGGAGAACACACTCATACAGTCAACCGACTGAATATTGTTCGGAAGCAAGAAACGTTTCTTTTCTGTCTGTCCACAGATAGTTAATCAAACATCTTTGAACAAGTTAGACATAGAATCATAGAGTTGGAAGGGACCCACGAGGATCATCTATTCCAACCCCCTAAAATGCAAGAATACACAGCTGTCCCCTATGGGAACTGAACCTGCAACCGTGGCGTTATCAGCACCATGCTCTAACCAACTGAGCTATCCAGGCTTGGATGCCAGACAGCATGATTGGGGATCATATGAGTTGTAGCCCAACAACAAATTGAGGAGCCTGGGAGCCCCATTCCTGTCTTAGATTGAGGAGAAAATCTGAAAGGAGGAAGAAGAAGATGAAGATGAAGAAGAGGAGGAGGAGGAGGAGGAGGAGGAGGAGGAGGAGTTTGGATTTGATATCCCGCTTTATCACTACCCGAAGGAGTCTCAAAGCAGCTAACATTCTCCTTTCCCTTCCTCCCCCACAACAAACACTCTGTGAGGTGAGTGGGGCTGAGAGACTTCAGAGAAGTGTGACTAGCCCAAAGTCACCCAGCAGCTGCATGTGGAGGAGCGGAGACGCGAACCCGGTTCACCAGATTACAAGTCTACCGCTCTTAACCACTATACCACACTGGCTCTGGCGTGACAAGGAAGCTTCATGATGCGTCATGTTCTTTCACACAAGTACAACCCGACCATTTCACGGCAGAATGGAGAATGTTTCAGTTCGGGATTCAAAAGTGATGGGGCTGTGGCATTCAGCCTGAATTACGCTTGGTTTTAATAAATTCTAGCAATGAGCCCAGTAAAGCTGTTCTCCCGCCCCCCTCTCTTTCAAGGCCTTTCCTCAGTTAATGTTGAATCACTCACAAGTCAAGTTCAACATGCATAAATCTCCTAAAATGTCAGCCTGTATTGACTTTATGTCAGAGCTGGTTGCGCCAATCAGCCTTCAGCCGAACTATCCCAGGAATCTTGGTGGTGTCATTAGTCATGATTACTACTTTGAGGAGATCTCTAGTTCTGGTATTGCAAGAAAATATCGTGACATTTTTTTGCTGGAGGCATCGCATCCGTCTTGGAGTCATTTGGTTGCATTAGGCGAAACAGTGTTAGGGTCTTCTGTTCAAGACTAGGGAGAGCTGAACATCCATTTCTCTCTTTTTTCCAGTCTTAAATTCAGTTTCCCCCCTCTCTGAATCCCTTTGTCATCTATTTTTAAAGCCCTCATGAAAATTCACCAGACTTTTAGTGCAAATTCATCCTATTATACACACTTTTGTGTGTTATTTTGCCACATTGGTTCCCAACTCACCATCTGCTGGAGAAGATGTCTGCTAGAGCCGCAGATCTGGAATAGCTGACTGTGTTAGGTCAATACAAGTTTCGCTTCTGGCATACAGAGATAGAAGTTATTTTCTTTGATTTGCAAGAGACGTTCTTTAAAAGGATATTTATCTCCCTTGCTTCCAAAGAAGCGGTTCTTGGCTGTTCTTCCAAAGAAGTCTGTGAAAGAAGGAGCAGAAAAGGACAGCCCTGAAATTTTCCTTTGTACAGCTAATGAGACTTTCATTCTAACTTAGCCTGACAGGGAAGCCTTGATTTGCCAGAACTGTGAAACAGGAGGGATGCTGGTGGTTTCTCTCGAAGGCAGAGAATGGCAAGATGGCGGTGCTAAGGGGAATCACCTCAGAGCACTGGGAACTGTTCACATTTGCTCTTTTTACAAACCTCACTGCTTTCTTAGACCCTGCGTTCTGAAAATACCCTTGACATGAATATTTACTGATATTATATCTGGGCCAATTGCATTCTCATCTACCCTTAGCCTCACAAACATCAGGAGAACATGGCAGAACGTACCAAAAAGTGGCCTGTGAATCACAGAAAGGTTAAAGGGCTGTGTGGTTGGTTTAGTGATACTGGAGTGTTTGTTTGTGTCTGCGAAGAGAGATTGTTCAGCCTCAGATATGAAGAGATTGCAGACCAAGCAGCACTGAGACACTCATTTCCACAATACAGCCATTTATTTAGTCACCTTCCGGCAGGAGAGAAACAAGAGGCATTATCTGGCCCAGCACCAGCCATCGCACTTGTTGCTAAGCTGTATATGGCGTGGGAGGAACTGGTTGTTGTTTCCATAAATTAGTCCTCCTGGGTTGCAAAAATGTTTTGAGAACCTTTTATTGTCGTGCTGACTCAAGTTTTACTACCTCACACCAGTAGCAGTGAATTAGTCATAAAACAGGGAGGCTAACAGTGCAACCCTCTGCATGTCCCCTAGGAGCAGCTGCCAATTACAGCTCTTTCCATATCTCATTTTTCCAATCTTCATGTTTTGCAACATAAAAAAAAAAATCCTCATGAAAATTCACCAGCATTTTAGTGCAAATTTCTCATAATAATCAAGTTTTGATACGCAAGTATGACTCATGCACCTATTTTTGCAAGCAATTTCCCGCTAAGATAAATGCATATTGTATTTTCGCAAATGTATTGATTTTCATGTGCACCCACCCCTAATATATGCATTTTCTTTTGGTGAACACTGTTTGGTTGGAGAAGTGCATTGCAAAACTCAGATAAATGCACATTTTGAAAGACAGTTCTGTTTCGGTTCGCATTTCGTTTCAGAAAATGCCAGATCTGGCTTTAAATGCAATCTGAGTGGGAAATCTCCATCCCTAATGTCTTCACAATGTCAGCCCCCTTGAGTGTCATGGGACTTGTGACTAGGTTAGGTGTGTACAGGACTGCAGTTCATCTACACTTCTGCATTTGCCACAGCTTTGCCCCAAGAAAACCCACAAACATCCATCAGATTTTCTGCAGATTTACACTTATTCCAGTTCAGCAATAAACAGTGAGTTTTCCGAGGAAAGAGGTAGGATGAATGCAAAACCTCTCGAACCCATGCTTTCTAGACACAGGACAAACACAAGTGTGATCCAGCCTGACTTTCAGTCCTGCAGTTGCAATTTCTTCTCCCTTTGAGAAGCTCCACAGAAGGCCAACCTCTGCTTCCTGTAGATTAGCAAAAAGGTGAAAGCCACTTCCTCTCCGTTCCTATCAGTTTCCTTGGTTACTGATCTCCAGTTACTCACCTGTGCCTTCCTGGCCTATGCTGCAACATTGCCTTCCGCACACAAGCCCAGGACGTCAACAGACTCTCAAATGGAAAGGCAACGCTCCGTGGTAAACAAAGCCTGTGGAAAGAGGTGAGAGGACCTTGCAGAAGCGTCAAAGTTCAGAGGTGGCATCGTTTCTGAGTGAGAAACAAGGTATGAAAAGAAGTGTTTGTCTTTTTCGTCATGCTGTATCTCTCTCGGAAAAGGTAATGGCACTGGAATTTAGCCTTTACAGTCTTGGGCTACTTCCTGCCTCAGAGCCAAGCTAAACTACTTACTATTGGTATTAGTGGTATTATTATAATAGCAAAAAACCAACATTATTACTGCTACTACATTTAAATATTAGTATTTCCTCCAAGGAGCTCAAGGTGTCACGTGTGGTTCTCCCCATTTTATCCTTGCAACAACCCTATGAGGTAGGCTGAGAGACAGTGAATGGCTCAAGATCACCCCACCCACCAAAGTGAACGCCATGGCTGACTGGGTATTTGAACCCTGGTCTCCCAGGTGCTAGTCCAGCACTCCAACCACTAGGTAAAAAAAGGGAAAGGACCCCTGGACGGTTAAGTCCAGTCAAAGGCGACTATGGGATTGTGGCACTCGTCTCGCTTTCAGGCCGAGGGAGCTGGCGTTTGTCCGCAGACAGCTTTCTGGATCATATGGCCTGTGCAACTAAACTGCTCAACGGGACATGTGACAGAAGCCAGAGCGCATGGAAATGATGTTTACCTTCCCACCACAGCAGTACCTATTTATCTACTTGCACTGGTGTGCTTTTGAACTGTTAGGTTGGCAGAAGCTGGGACAGAACAACGGGAGCTCACCCCATCGTGCAGATTCGAACCACCAACCTTCCGATTGGCAAGCCCAAGGGGCTCAGTGGTTTAGACCACAGCGCCACCCATGTCCCAACTCCAACCACGTTGCCACCCTGGCTCACATTTGGCATTGTGTAGCTGCTGGGTTTTTTTGTTGGTTTTTTCTTTTCTTTAAAGAGGGAACGTGCATAAAGATACTGGCAATTTCATTTTCCTTTCATTTCCTAATGATACCTTAAAGAGATGCTAACAGCTGTTTTGGAAAAGATGCCCCATAGCCATTCATGTTTTTGGTGTCCCAGGAAAAAAGGAGGATCTTATACATCGTTATTTTTTTACATGTCCCACCATGTTATCAGCCCAAAACAAATTAATTCCTCAGCTGCTGTTGGGTAAGGAAAACTGGCCAGTACTTTAAAAAAAAGGGGGGGGGAGAGATAGATTTTTTGTTAGCTAACAGATGTCAAGAAGTATTACTCAAGACAGCAGCATATGCATGAGCTTCATCTAAATCTCACGCTGCTCTGATTGAATCCTCATACGGCGAATTCCTGCCATGATAAGTAACTTGGGTTGAGCTAACCTTTCCCCATGGCATCAATTTGTAAGATAGGAGCTTTATCCATTTTGTTTCTGTTACAGCCTCAGGCCAATATGGAAATCACAGAACCGTCTCCATTCCAACAGGGAGGAAAAGGCTAGAAAGAGTCTTCTTCATGGTTTGGTCATAAGCAACAGGCACCCAGGAAAAACCCTATGGTTCCTAGGACTATGTCCCCATCAGAAGCCATAGGCCTCCTCCTCAGTGGGCAGAAGAAGAGAGCGCTGGCCTTGGAGATGGTCATCCTAAGTCAGATCCCCCTTCTCTGCCACTTCAGAAACTTCTGTGGTCTTTGGCCTTCCAAAGAGACATACCTTTGCCAGAGATCCACTCAGAGTAGAAAACACTGGCATTCAAGGACAAACCGCTTGGCTCATTATAATGCTGTTTCCTACAAGCAAAGTCCCTGGAGTACAGTGGTACCTCTGGTTACGTACTTAATTCGTTCCAGAGGTCCGTTCTTTACCTGAAACTGTTCTTAACCTGAAGCACCACTTTAGCTAATGGGGCCTCCTGCTGCTGCCACACCGCCAGAGCACGATTTCTGTTCTCATCCTGAAGCAAAGTTCTTAACCCGAGGTAATATTTCTGGGTTAGTGGAATCTGTAACCTGAAGTGTATGTAACCTGAAGCGTATGTAACCCGAGGTACCACTGTACTGGAGTTCTTCGCAGGGATGAAATGTCTGTGCGTGTGCACACCAAGATCTGATACCCTTCCAGTCCTCCAAGGTGCCTGCACACCCCTGGAGCTGGTGTAGTTAATTTCCTTCCCATTGATCTCATCTGGAGATAAAACTGTACCAAAACTGTTACCAGAACAGAGCAGGATGGAGGAGCAGGAGAGATCTCTTCTGCCCTTGCTTTCACCCAAAGAGCCTAGAAGAGAATTGGATGGGGCAGATGAAGGGCCTTCATCTCCTCTGCCTCACATGGGACGCCATTCTTAGAAACCTGGCACAGGAATGATGCCATCAAGGGTGGGGGGAGAAAGAGAAGACTTGGTTACTGTAGTAAAGGGTCTAGAAATGCTGCCTTATGAGGAACAGTGGAGGGAGTTGGCTATTTTTAGCCTGGAAAACAGACAGAGAGGGGATATGATAACCACCTTCAAATATCTAAAGAGCTGTCGTGTGGAAGATGGAGCCAGCTTCTTCTCTGCTACTCCAGAGGGGAGGACCCAAACCAATGGATTCAAATGATAAGAAAGGAGATTCTGACTAAACATCAAGAAGAACTTTCTGACAGTAAGAGCAGTTCAACGGACTCCCTCAGGAGGTGGTGGTCTCTCCTTCTTTGAAGGTCTTTAAGCAGAAGTTGGGTGGCCATCTGTCACGGATGCTTTAGTTGAGATTCCTGCATTGCAGGGGTTGGACTAGATAACCCTCAGGGTCCTTCCAACTCTACAATTCTATGAATAACTTACTATTTTGTCTATTGACTTCATAACAATCCTCCCTTTCCCAGCCGAACCCCAATATCTTCATCTCTTCTTTTAGGCTAGCCTACAAACTTTCTTCTGCCAACACTGGAATGAAAAGTGAGCATTATTAAAAAGGGCGGTTGTTTGAGTTTTAGAAGGAAACGTCTCAGTAGAATCTTTGTGACAGGCCATAATTTCTTCTCCCAGGATTTTTCATGAGAAAGGACTCTGTAGTGCCTGCCGAGGGACACTGATTCATCCAATTAAATCTTTGTAATGTTTAATTGCTTGAAGCAAGCTCTCTCAACAGGGATTGTGGAATCCTCTCTTATAATAAAACCTGATGGAAAGAATTAAAGAATTGTACCATTGGAAGGGGCCTTGAGGATCATTTAGTCAAACCCCATGCAATGCAGAAATACGCAGTTGTCCCATAAGGGGATCAAACCTGCAACTTTGGCATTATCAGTGCCATGCTCTAACCAACTGAGCTCAGTTGAAGATCCCACCAAGCTATTTCCTTTTAAGAACCAGCTAACTCTCCTTCTATGCTGCTCTTCACTTCTCTGCATGCTGAAACGGACTAGTCTATGGTCTGCAAATGCTCTTAAAATAAAGCAAAATTTAAAAAAAAAATTTAAAAAGTTAAATCTCAGAGGGCCTACAAACTCCATCCCTCCACCCAATTTTTAATGAACCACCACAGGCTCCAAACTTAAAACTTCCTTTTAATGTAGCTAACATTTCCAAAAGATTTGCATCATATCTGCAGATCAGGAGTTGTTTTGTAACTCTCCTCAGAACACAGAGATCCAGGTTGTGCCAAGCACAGACTTGCAATCAACAGTGAGGAACCCTGGCTCCTGAGCCAAGCAGATTACAGTATGGAATTTGCATTGTGGAAAATGCCAAGGATCCAGCTGCCTGCCCAGTTACAATCTAAGCAGGTATTGGCAAGGACTGTGCAAAAAGCACATTCTTTTGGCTCATGCTAATGACAGCTTCCCCACCAGAAACCAGATTAAGAAGGCTTTTTGCCCACTCAAGTGCCTAATTTAAGGCAGTGCTTTGAGTAACGATTAAAAGATTTGTCGAAATCAGTGGGATCTAAGCTCTGTCAGCATGGTCTTAAGTACAAGCTTGGAGCTGGCCCGTCGCTTAATGACAGCAACGTGGAGTGAGAGGAACTGCACATGTGAAGGTAAAGGTAAAGGCAAAGGGACCCCTGACCGTTAGGTCCAGTCATGACCGACTCTGGGGTCATCTCACTTTATTGGCCGAGGAAGCCGGCGTACAGCTTCCGGGTCATGTGGCCAGCATGACTAAGCCGCTTCTGGCGAACCAGAGCAGTGCACGGAAATGCCGTTTACCTTCCCGCCGGAGCGGTACCTATTTATCTACCATACTTGCACTTTGACGTGCTTTCGAACTGCTAGGTTGGCAGGAGCAGGGACCGAGCAACAGGAGCTCACCCCATCGTGGTGATTCGAACCGCCGACCTTCTGGTCGGCAAGTGCTATGCTCTGTGGTTTAACCCACAGCGCTACCTGCGTCCCATGTGTGAAGGGATCCGTGCAAATTGAACAGCACAAAAGAGAACTTTTTTGCATTGCCTTGCACAAGCAAACACTTTTGCCCATGGCTAGCTTCTCACTGAGCTCGGCTCCTGCCTTACGATCAACTTCTGGGCCAATCTTAAGGATGCTCAGAGTTTGCATCGCATCTTGGTGACTCCCCTCTAATGTGGCTTGTATAATTCATTGCTCATGAGCAATTTGTCAAAAGCGGGTCAGCAAATCTCCTCGCAAGCATCTCAATGGGTAAGTGGAGGAAAATTGCAAGAGCTGAAAGGGGCAAAACCCGCTGAACGCATCAGTCATCTTGTTCCAATGCAAAACGACGAGGCAGCTCTCTTAACTGCCTGCAGTTCAGGCCTTTTGACTTCATTTTCCATGCTGCTAACTTTGCACCAGCTCAGCTTATGGAAGTGGCAGCTGGGATGACCTCATAGCAAACAGCAAAGCATTTATACAGATTTATAGCTCACAAAGTACCAGGGATGCCTTATATAAAACATTGCCTCTGAAGGAGGCAGCTGTATGTAACCTCAGCAGCGGGGGGTCCCCAAACACCTATTTGCAGGAAAGATTAAGGGGAGGATTTGCAAGGGGTGCAAGCCAGGCAGGTGCTCATGTCCAATTCCCCACCCAAATATTTGCCCTTGAAGCCAACACCCCAATGCCAGTCTTAGTTCTGGATTCAGAGCTTGGCTGGAGAAATATATATTTGCAAATTTCTTCTGCAACTGGGCTCAAGGGGGTGTGGGTGTATGTGGCTCTCAAGTGGTCAACCTTCCAGGTCCTGTAAAGACCCAGATCTGCATAGCTCATGTGCCTTCATCCTTACAAGGGTGGCAGGGAGACAGGTGTCCCTCAAAATGTGCAGCTCCACCCAGAGTTAAACACACAAAGAACCCCAACCAGCAATGGTGCCTTATTTGTGTGGATACAGAGAAATCCCTTTGGGGAAAGTTTCTAATTACAGTGGTAGCTCTAAATATGAACAGGATCCACTCTGGAGCCCTGTTTGCATCTAGAGGTAAACGTATCTAGCGACGGCATGTCTGCGCACACACATGTCGCTTTTCATCACTTCTGCGCATGCGCGTGATGTCATTTTCAGCACCTGCGCATGCGCAAGTGGTGAAACCCAGAAGTAACGCGCTCCGTTACTTCTGGGTTGCCACGGAGTGCAACTCGAACGCGCTCAACTCAAAGCGTATTTAACCCGAGGTATGACTGTAGAGCACTCAGAGAAAAAGCTCCTATCCTCAAAGATTTTTGTTATTAAAATGCATTGGGCATCCCTTTGATACCTCTCCTCATCTCAGGAATAAATCTATATTTGCAGCAGAGGTTGGTCCATTAGGGCAAATGGGGCACTGGCCCACCAACCTCATCCTGCCCTCAGTCAGCCCCCACCTGCCTGCCTTCTTACTTACCACTGGGCCAGGGGGTGGCGCTGGCAGGCAGGTTCCTTCTCCTGAAGGGCCAACATTGTCCTTGTAGAACTCAGCAGGGAGGAGGATGCCGACTTAGCTGGCTCTGCCCATCATTGGCTCTGGCGCCACCTACTGTTGGCCTCCCAACCAGCCACTCTCAATGGGCACCTGCCACCACTGTTCTCCCTTTCCACGACAGCAGTATTCCAGGACAGCGGTGAGCACCTTGTTATCTGGGAAGGCAATATTCTGAACCCACCCCACTGGAAAGAGCTCATACCTCAAGCAACTTGGGTGTAACCTCCCAGGCAGAATAATGGCCTGTAGAGCATACAGTGGTACCTCGGGTTACAGACGCTTCAGGTTACATATGCTTCAGGTTACAGACTCCGCTAACCCAGATATAGTACCTAAGGTTAAGAACTTTGCTTCAGGATGAGAACAGAAATTGCGCGGCGGCAGCAGGAGGCCCCATTAGCTAAAGTGGTGCTTCAGGTTAAGAACAGTTTTAGGTTAAGAACGGCCCTCCAGAACAAATTAAGTTCTTAACCCGAGGTACCACTGTATTTTCATCATGAACCTTGCATGCCCAGAGTGGCACCATGCTTTGCTTTGTGGCCTCGGCAGTACCAATCCCTGAGCAGCTTTGCTCAGGAAGACACAAGATGCAGGTTGGCCACAGCCCATTCGACACCACTTGGGTACCAGAGTACATCTCTGCATCTTGATGTATTTCATCTTGACAGGCATTGTCACAAAGACCTCCTTTTTGCAAATGTCTCCTTTGAGGTATTCTGCAGCTGTTGCCTTTCACCACAACAGGTTCCTGAAATCCTATCATGCGCAGGTGGGATTTGCGGGGGATGAGTTGCGCATAAAACAATCCCCTTCAGTTCTGCAGCTTTCACATAAGCCAGGCAGACAGTGGACATGTTGTGAAGCACTACCTGATCACTCGCAGCCATTGTCCCTTCCCCTTAATTCACTTTGCCTTCCCTTTTCATTCATTGATTCGCTAGAGAATCAGCTTCAAGTCAGGTTTTATTCTCCCCCCCCCCTGCAATGCTTTTATGTGTCAGCAGCCAGACTTCCACATCCTGCTGCATTGATAACACAATTCCAACAGCTCAATCTCTTTTACAGGTCTTCCCAGGTAGTTTCGGCAGTTTCCCCCGGAGAAGTGAAAATGGAAAGCCTTTCTGGCTCCAGGCTCTGATCTGGGTCTCCTTAGCCAGACCAGAAAAACAACAGCCCGGACAGCAGAAAAGCTCAGATCACCAAGGGCTGGTTTGCCTCTAATACTGAATAGCAAATTTGGGGCAATCCTTTTTGACAAGGCACAATTGCTGCTGCTCTTGTTTTCAGCATGAAAGGAACCGAGATTGGATTGCCACGACTGCAACGCGGAGCCCATCCGATTATGAATTGCACAAAACAAAACCCACATGATTCAAGAGTGGTGTAAAGTAGGATGGCACCAGCACAAGAGAATCATAGAATTGTAGAGTTGGAAGAAGGGGCCCCGAGGGTCATCTAGTCCAACCCCCTGCAATGCAGGAATATGCAGTTGTTCCATATGGGGATCGAACCTGCAACCTTGGCATTATCAGAACCAAACTTTAACCAGTTGAGCCATGTCTGCCCTGAAAACAGGAGGTGTTTTCAGCGGCACCGCTGCCAAACCCATCGCTCTCTGTAGGTGGCCGGAAATCTTGTAAGCAGGATCGGCTTGCATAACTGTTAGCCCTCCAGATGCTGTGGGACTACAACTCCCATCCTTCCTCACTGATGGGAACTGCAGTCCAGCAACATCCAGCAACAATTGGCTGCCCAAAGTGCCTCACCCCAAAGAAATGTCCCAGCAGCACACTTACTGATTTCATCATTCTGAATCAAGCCAGAGTACTCATGTCGCACAGGGAGTGTCGTGAGAAAAATCGGAACAGGTCAGAGGAGGATAACAAAGATGGTCAGCAGAATGGAAAACAAGTCTTAGGAAGAAAGATGGACATTTTCAGCCCGCGGAAGTTTTAGTGGGGCCACAACCGACCCAAAGGACTGCTGTGTGGGAAAGGGCAAGGCTTGGTTCTCTGCTGCCCCCTAGAGGGCAGGACAAAATCTCATGGGCAGATCGCAGGTTGACATGGAACTCTTGATGATGAGTTCTAGTTACAGTGGTACCTCTGGTTAAGAACTTAATTCGTCCTGGAGGTCCATTCTTAACCTGAAATTGTTCTTAACCTGAAGCACCACTTTAGCTAATGGGGCCTCCTGCTGCCGCTGCGCCACCGCTGTGCAATTTCTGTTCTCATCCTGAAGCAAATTTCTTAACCTGAGGTACTATTTCTGGGTTAGTGGAGTCTATAACCTGAAGCGTCTGTAACCTGAGGTACCACTGTATTTAGGTTGTGGTGGGTGAGCTCTTCCTCCCTGGGACTGTTCAAGCAGAGGCAGACAGACAGACACCTGTTTGGGATGTTGCAACCTTCGATTTCTCACAGGATGGCCTGCTGCAGCAGCAGCGCCTTCTCCACCAAACAATGGACTCTCCTTCCATTGAGCTTTTAAAGCAGAGGCTGAATGGGCACCTGCCAGGGATTCCTTAGTTGTGATTTCTGCACTGCGGGGGGTTGGACTAGATGGCCCTTGGGTGCCCCTTCCAACTCGACAGTTCCATGTTTCTATGAGACAGCTGTGACTTTCCTAAGCGTGTGGATCCACAGAGGCGAGAGCTTCTCTTTCCTGCACGAAGTACCGCAATCCCACTTCGTGAGCCTTGTTGAAAAGACAGCGGAAGCTGCAGGAAGGGGCTGCCAGTGTAATACGCAGCGGGGCCACGAGGCTTAAGTGGCTGGCTGGCCCTGAATGACGAAAATGGGCTTCCCTTCCTGAAAGCAGACAAAGAGGCCTCAGACAACACAATTATGTGAAAATGCTTCCATGCTTTAAAGGAAATAGATGCCCCTAGAGGATGGGAAGGTCCTCTAGTCTCCCATCATCTGAGCTTCATTTCATGACCTTGATTGGGTTTTAGTATTGGGACACATCCTGGTCTAAAAAGCCCCAGACGCTGAAACCGTCCACTTTCCTCCTAGTTCTGTAGCTCTAAAGCACCTAGTTTTCTCTCTCAGCCCAGTGGGATACAAACATTTCTAAATCCCCACAAAATGGACCGCGGATGTCCCCCCCTCTAGAGTGAGTGCCACAAGGAAGCTACTGGAGTCTGAAACATGGGAGAAACCCGAAACAGGGATTAGGATAAATGCTACCTTCAAAATAAAGGTGTTTATTGAAGATGCTGCTGCAGCAGAAGTCCCTTTTGATTGTTTAAAAAATGCTCTCACACATACACTCTGTGGTACACTTGGAATAAAGATTAATCCAGTCCCACGAACAAAATATGCAAGCAAAGTAGAGGAGCAAGTGCTATAGCAGTTTTCCTGACATTTATTGGTGTCTTTCCAGTTCAACAAGGATCAAAAGCAAGTAATTCCCCCAGCTTTTCCCAGCTGTCTAAAAATACCCTCTGAATCTCAGTGGTATGTTGTGGCTCTGATAAGATGAGAGCTAGAGCATTCCCTGGCCATCAGCCATCTTGCTCAAGTTTTGCAGAGACAGAGGCTGATTTAATGAATTGGGAAGGCTGTCAAACAACCAGTGAAAATCTCAGTTAGGGCACCCCTTCTAGGAAGAGACATGAGGTGCTGTTTCATCTATGCATCCATCCATCCATCCATCCATCCATCCATCCTGTTTCATCCATGATCTCCAAATATCCCCAGTCCCAGATTCAGGAACTCTGTATTAAAAGGAGGGGGGCATTCTGACATTTGGAAAGGGAAGTGCTTTTAATCAGATTTGCACAAAGCTATGTAATTTGCATAGGGGATGATGCAGGCAGCCCCTTTCAATGCAAATTGTGGAGCTGGGTGACAAGGCTGGAATGTGGGACAATTCTCACAACTCCTTTAGGGATGTAATAGGCACTTGTTGTTGTTTGTTGTTTAGTCGTTTAGTCGTGTCTGACTCTTTGTGACCCCATGGACCAGAGCACGCCAGGCACTCCTGTCTTCCACTGCCTCCCGCAGTTTGGTCAAACTCATGCTGGTAGCTTCGAGAACACTGTCCAACCACCTCGTCCTCTGTCGTCCCCTTCTCCTTGTGCCCTCCATCTTTCCCAACATCAGGGTCTTTTCCAGGGAGTCTTCTCTTCTCATGAAGTGGCCAAAGTATTGGAGCCTCAGCTTCAGGATCTGTCCTTCCAGTGAGCACTCAGGGCTGATTTCCTTCAGAATGGAGAGGTTTGATCTTCTTGCAGTCCATGGGACTCTCAAGAGTCTCCTCCAGCACCATAATTCAAAAGCATCACTAGTCCCTGTGATTCAGAGGTAGTTTCCTGAGTACCCCAGCCTAGAATAAGTTTGGGTGACTTACCTTGTTGATACGCTTCTCAAAGGTCACCCAAATATCTGAGCACTGAAGGAATAAAATAGAAACTTGTTGGGTAGGGATATTTGAACAAGATTGCTGACCACCAGCTAGGAAAGTTTGTTTTGAGGTATTGAGCGGAAGTTTCCCACACTGCCCCACCATTTCTTTATAGTGATGAGGACTAGAGACTTCCTCATTTTTTAACTGAACATACACGCTCAACAATTTATTGATTCCTATAAAACTGGCTTAATGAGGTGGAAGTTCAACATGCCTGACTTACATTCTGCACACTGATAGACATGGTCTCCTAAGTTATGGATTCCCCCTCTTCAAATAAAAATCAAAACAATACATCAAAGTAAGGGAAAGAAAGTTGGAAATGAAATTGATATCACCGTGTTATAGAGTTGGAAAGGAACCCAGGGGTCATCTAGTCTAACCCCCTATAAACACATCATATGTTTATGTTAATGATGTTTATTGCCTTTCATGCATTTACGCATAGTTGTCTCAAACCAGTTTGAGCTGGCTTGATGTCTTTGCCAGTCTTCTTTCATTCAATCTCTTTGCTCAGATTCTAACCATGGTTTTATAACCTGCATTCAATACAGAGATGGCCAGGGGATTTGTTGGGGTGGAAGGAAGAAATTTATAAGACTATGGACGCCAGATTTGTCCCTGGCATAACTGAGGGAGGCAATATTCATGATAATTTTTTAAAACAACAACACAGACACACAGATATTGTCCATGTAGCTTAATACTGCCTGCTCTGACTGACAGCCTTTCTCCAGAATCTCATTCAGATAAATGAAGCATCATATTTCCAACAACTTTTTACCAGGTTCTTTTTATTAACTGGATCTGCCCAGGGACTTTCTGCTCTGCTGCTCAGGTTCTGTCCTCCACCATCATAGTGGAACCCTGCCAGTCTTTCAGAGAAAATTACACCTTTCTTGGGAGACATGAGAGGCAGCTAGCAGCAGAAACCACTGCATTTTGGTAACTCAGTAGTTCATGGCAGACTCAGCTGGTCCTCAACCATAGGAAGTGCTGCTTCCTGCAGGAGACCTGCTGCACTAGTTACTGGTAACTTAAACAAGTGAGAATCGACTTAGCAAAGTAAAAGCTGTAAGGGAGGGAGCGTAGGCCTTCCATTTATTGACTCCAATGCTGGCACTCTGGGAAATATCTATAATTTATTTTGCTGTGCGGAAAACATTTGCTGCCAACTTCACCCTTGAAAGAGCAGAGTAGATAATGTAATTGAACCAGCAAATCATTTCCAGTATGGTCCAGCGTTTAGAGGGGTAGGGCTCCAGAGGCCCATCCCTTGTCCTCTTGGAGGCCCAAGATTTTCTTTTTAAAAATAATAATAAAAAAATCATCACATTCATTTCCTGCTAGGCTTAGCACTTAAAAGACACAGAGGTGTGATTTTAGGTCATGTACAGTGGGAGGGGGAAAGTAGCGAGACAAATATATACAGAGAGAGACACATTTCAGACCTTCATAACGGAAGAGTGATGACTATATGGAACAAGGTTCATTGATCAAAAACAAAAAATGACTACTCAGATCTAGAGTTTCCCCATTCTTATGGTTTGTAAGTCCAAAGAGCAAAGTTTTCCAAGGTACACTTTTGTTGCTGTTTCCAAAATAAATACTCTCAGAACACAATAATGCAACGATCTGCATGCTACTTCTAATCCTTTTCGCCCTATGCAAATGACATGCCACTTTACTATTTGCTAAACCCTTGAACTGCTGTGTTGTTTGTTTGAAATTATCATGGATTGTACCTTCCTCAGTTAGAACAGACATAAATCTGGCATCTGTACTGTATAAACAGCTTCTTTCCACCACCCCAAATTCCCTGGCCATAAAGTTCTAGAATGCACAGTTCATCGGACGAAATGGAGACAGTCCAACATCTCATTTTATGTTGTTTTGAGCTGTTCCGTGTACGGTCCAAGCTCACTGCCACCCACCTTCCAAGTCCAATTCTACTTGTAGCAGGAGATCCGAGTATGTTTCCTTACAAGATACTGAGGTTCACGAGGAAGTGCTCAGGGTTCTCACATGCTCTGCCAATCCCTTTCTTCCCACCTGAGACTCAGGTGTGCATGAAGAAGAGGTGGTGGTTGCAGTCACACGACTCTTCACTTTCTGTGCACCAGCCAAAGAACTCACCCCAGTGCGCAGAACTGATTTCCCTGCCCAAACTCTTTTGAAGAGAGCTAAAGATGAAGGAACTGATTCTGTGAATGTTGGCAACAGCATTTTCTTAAGTGGTGCAAGAAAAGAGTCAATCCTCTGCCGCTGGGTAATGTGGCAGGGGAAAGCAGAGCTGGCAAACCACAACTGTCACGGATGAAATCTCATTCAGCAGGCAGAGACAAAAGTCAACCACATATCAGTGGGGCAACAATATAATCCTGAAATGGATGGAATGAGGTTGGAGGGGACAGAAGCATACCTTCCCCAGATCCCTCTTGTTTTTCTGAACCTCCATTTGCAATTATTCCATAGTCTACTGTATTACTACTTTTACTGTCACATTGAGACATAAACAGTGGCCAGGAAAATGGCTTCTTGCCTACTGCTAGTCCCAGTGCCAAATTACCAAATAGGCAGAATAGGCACTAGCCTATGGGCCCCACACATTCTAGGGCAGGCATCCCCAAACTTGGCCCTCCAGATGTTTTGGGACTACAATTCCCATCATCCCTGACCACTGGTCCTGTTAGCTAAGGATGGTGGGAGTTGTAGTCCCAAAACATCTGGAGGGCTGAGTTTGGGGGTGCCTGTTCTAGGGCCTTGCTTGCCTTTCCTCTGAACTGAAACTCAAGAGAGCCTCTCGCTGCTTCTTTCATTGGCTAGCTCTGCTCCCCCTTGCTGGTGATAACAGATGTTCATGTACCAACCAGATACAGAGCAAGTCCTCCTCACCCTTGTGCCCCCCAGCTGCTGGCTCTCTTTGCAGGTGAGGAAGTTCACGAGCAACCACCCCATGGCCTGTGGGGTGGCAGAAGGAGCAGGGGATTAAGCCAGCTTTTCGGGCCAGGCCAAGAGATCTCTCTTGGCCGTTCTACCTGAGCTGAGCTGCTGGCATCAGCAGAAAGCTAATCGCAGCCAAGATAGGGCCCCATAATGAGAAAAGCGCCAACGCAGAGATGATCTTTGGAACTCTTAATTAAGTTTACTAGTTTGGAAGAACAAATCTGGTAATTGGACAAGATTGAAAAGAAAGGGGCACGGAGGGTGAGAGAAGAAAGGCAAGCACCAGAGTGGTACTTAAAAAATGGAGTGGAGAAAAATCCTTTCCGGCTTCAAATATCCCCCCCTCCAATTAATTTTTATTGACTGCTTCTAACTTTATTGACTGCTATGAAAGAGGGCCAGGCTCTCTTTCATAGCTCGGCAACACAGAGTCTGACAATCAGAAAGGACTCTATTTTAGGGGCCTATTATAATGAGAGACGATCCGTAGTTTCTCTACTCCTCCCCCACAATACCAGTATAGTATACAGTCCTGGTTCCTCATCTCAATAAAGGATATAGTAGAGCAGGCATGTCCAACAGGTCGATCATGATCTAACGGTCGATCGCGGGGCATCCCTGGTCGATCCTGGTCAATCGCGTGATCCTGATGGATATCCTCCCACCTCCAAAAACAAAAAACCCCAACAACTTTGCCTCTCTCCCAAAAAACTCAATGCAATGGGTAGATTACTGCCAGGTTTTTTATAGTAGGAGTATATGGCAGTCTCTTGGAAGTTGGACATGCCTGTAGTAGAGCAAGAAGGGGCCAGCCAACCATCAAGGGGGATAGACCAAAGTTACAATCCTAGAGTATATTTAGGGTTTTTTTGAAGGGGGGGAGGTGGATAAGAAAGGGGAGATGCATGGTACAGAGAAAGTGGAAAACGTTTTTCTCACTTTCTCACAATACTAATCTTGGGACCATCCGGTGAAATAGATTTGCAGGAGATTCTGCATGTTTTCCCACCCAACGCACAATTCAAGGATTCGCTACCTGAAGATGGGAGTGGGGATCTGCCTGCTTAAGTGGCCTTAAAAGGGGATGAAAATTCATGGAGGAGAAGATTGTTAATGGCTGCTGGTCACAATGACTAAATTCAGCTTCCAGACTCCATCCTTTGGAGTAAAGGAGGGCATGGAGATCGACACTTTGCAGCAGTTTGGTGGTCACATTGGGGATTTTTCAATGGCCTCCCCCCACCCCCAGCACAGACAACTCACTGCTTATTCCTAAAAAGTTCATCCTTGAGAACCCTCTTCATAATTCATTTACAGAACAATTCTATGCATGTGTGGTGTAGCAGTTAAAGTGTCAAAGAAAGACCTGGGTAACCAGGGTTCAAATCCTCACTCTGGGTGACCTTGGACCAGTCCCTGCCTCTCAGCCTAACGTACCTCGCAGGGTTGTTGTGGAGACATAAATGCAGAGGAGAACTATGGTACATCACCTTGAGCTCCTTGGAAGAAGAGCAGGATACAAATGTAATTAAAAAATAACAACTCAATACAGTAATACTTGGAAGTATATGGTCTGGCATCGAAAGGGTTCCCTCCCTATTAAGTGTGCATAGGGTCACAGCCTCTAGCCCACCCTAGTTCAAAGATCTGAGGTGGGGCAGTTGTATTAAGCTAAAATATACATATGGCGTGTCCCAGTTAAGGCTGCAAGCAAATCCTAAACCGTGGTTCATACTTCAAAATAAACTTGCATAGGATTGGGCCAAACTGGATATAATACAGGAATCCATTACAAGAACCTCTCACTTAACATAAGTTAGAAGCAGCCAGGAAAGAGAAGGGAGTAGATGAAACAAATATTTTTTTATTTTGAATATCTGAACTGTGTCTAGTTTGTACCTTGGAGCCTGACGCCTTGTGGCCAAGTTGTAGAACTGATTTGGAGGAAGATAGCCATCTCCATGTGACACTTGTGACGAAGAAGCTGCTCGTATCGCTCAGACACCCAACGCCTCTTTGTAAACTGTGATGTTACACTCATCATCTCCAACCACCTCAGTCGAGATGCTTATTAATAGCAAGGACACGTCTGCATCCTGACAGCACCTTTCATCATCTCGCCCGGCAAGTGACACCATCCTTCTCAGCGACTTGAAATGGTTTGCTGACCCAGTCCTCAGAAATTGACTCCCTTGCAAACTGATCCTATACATCGTCAATCCAGGATGTGGTTTTGACAAACTCCAGGTAAAAGACGCACGACCCTACACTGCTGAGATTGCCCTTCGCATTAGCAACTAATCAGGCGAGCAGACAGCAGCACTCTGAGATGAATGGGGCTGCCAGCACCTTTTGCGACAGAAGCTTCTGCATCTTGGGAAATGACCTTGGATCATGTGATCGCTGTGCTTTTGGCAGAGGCTGAAGTTCCCTCCATCACACCCCCAACCCAGATGGTGCAGATTAATGAGATTATTGTGTGTGGAACACTCTGAACAGTTGAGATGCACCAAGTATTAACGCTGCTATTCTGTGTATTGGATAGGAGCTGCTTCTGTTCAGCTGGCACCTTTTGAGAGGCCCAGCCGCCATGAGTCTGTCTCCACCCTCTTCCCTGTCCTGTCTTCTATACCAAACTCTGCACCATTCCTTTCTTCTCTCCCACCCTTCCTCAAGGTTGAGTTTGTTATCATATCTTAGGGCTCCTCCAAATGCCATTTATGCAGCATTCATCCTGGTTTGCTGCACAAAGCTTGTGCTGTGGTTAGATTACATGTTTTTTGTTGAAAATTTGCTCCGATTTGTTTGGGGTGTGTGTCATAGGACAATGATGGGAGGTTACAGAACAAGGAGCATCCGTCCTGATTTTTGCTTGCAGGGTGTTTACATGTCATCCCATTTATCATTCGTTCACCTCTCATCACCTTCCAAACAGCAAGAAGTCAGTTCTTTTTAAAAACAAAACAAACAAAACAAAGTTTCTTTATTCTGCTAGGGCAATGGAGCACTTTAATTGCACAAAACTAGTGTTAGATGCTTGAATCCCTCCCACAAAGGCACCCATAGAGAGGTGTGTTGCGTGGCTATGAAGGTACAAAGTTAACAGCATTGCTTGGGGGAATTTTTTTTGGGGGGGGAAGATGCCGTACTTTAGAAGTGGGCACTGGGCAGGAGTCGTCTATGAGTACATATCAAAGTAATTTGCAGTAAATCAGCATGGATTTCCCTCCCAGTTGTTTCTAAAATAGCAAATACCAAACAGCTTGCTTGTGTGCAGGAACCAGGAGTGGGTTTTTGTGTGCCAGGGCTGCAGATTCAGGTCCAGTACTGGAAGAAAGTTCCTGGGCTGAGCATGTGCTTAGATGTGCCCTGACTTCTAAGAAGCTACCCTGCTCCCTCTCCTGCCACCATTTTGCACTGGACTCTAGTTAAAGAGTATTTTGGAGTTCTAAAGCAGGCATAGGCAAACTCGGCCCTCCAAATGTTTTGGGACTACAACTCCCATGATCCCTAGCTAACAGGACCAGTGGTCAGGGATGATGGGAATTGTAGTCCCAAAACATCTGGGGGGCTGAGTTTGCCTATGCCTGTTATAAAGGAACCACCACCAAGTAGATCCTGCAAGCCTTAAGTCTGCCCAGCCCAGTTGTACTGAATGTGCTGAAAATAGGACAGAGATGACTCTAGTGGAAGAGCAACCTGGGGGCACAGAAGGCTTCATGCAGACAATTCCTTGTGGGTTTTCATGAGCAACTCTAAACATGGCTTATGTCCCAATTGAAAGAAACAAATGCAAATATTAGTAGTGATTCCTTGCTCACAGATGCATTTGAAACTGTCTATGTAACTATAAGCAACACTTCACAGCTATCACCGTTTGGGAGATGAACTTCTTAAGGCTACGAAGGTCCCTTCTCATTGTTGTGTTCCAGCAGATTCTTGGGGACAGCCTGCCCTTATGAATGATCTTTGGTGCAAACACAGAGGGAACTGTTGCCCCCTTTAATGACCTTCTGGAAGCTGGTCAAAATCTTCCATGTTAATGTGGCTTCTTGGTCACAGATTGGGTTTAATCCATTGCTCTCAGTGTTGCCACACCCCCCATTGTAATATTTATGTAATTTGCATTTTAAAACTGTTAAATTAAGGTTTGCTTTCCAAAGTGAAGGCAGGACAAAGGTGTTTGAAACAAATATGCACAGAGATGGGCTGTTTCACATCCCTTTCCTATGTATTTCCACCTTTCTGGGGGAAGTCCATAATATTCAATATTTGCAGCAGTTCCCCACATCTATTGTTGAAATATCTAAAGCCCACCGAAATCATTCAAATGTGAATGCAGAGGTAGGAAGATTGCCCACACTGCTCCAGTTTCCTTTTTTTTTTTTTTTGTCAAGCTGACTGCAGTGAGATTGGGGTTCAAAGAACACGCCCCCTCTCTCTCTTCTCTCTATATACGCTGGAGCAAAAAAGAGTGCACAAAGGGGGTAAACCAGGAGAGAGGAGGAACTGAGAAATGAGATTGCAGAGACACATTTCAGGAGGGAAACCAAGAAAGCAGGGGCGATGGCTCCATATACCTTCAGTGATACAGAGAGTTGGGAGAGTGAAAAGGGGGGGATAACAGCGAAAGTGAAGACCTGCAGTGCCAACAGAAAGAAGACGGCTCACTACAAAGCAGAGAGCAAAAAAGGGGGAGTTAGAGAATGGGTTAAAACACACACTTAAAATTGTAACGAATTCTGCAGTGATGAGTGGCTGGGGGCCTTAAGCACTCAAAATAATGCATCTCCAAAGCTTTTAAGAGAGTAACTGCACCCTCCAGTGGACATTATGGGTAAAGCTGCAATATTTTTTTCTCCTTCTGTAGTTTGCATGCTAGAAGTGATATTTCCTTCCATAATTTGCTTCCTATGGCTATCACTAATCTTACATTTTGCATGAAATCTATTGTGTCAAGCAAGGGCTTACACTGCCCTATTGCATCAGGTTTCCATACAGTCCACTTGCAGACTACCATGTGCTTTTCCCATCAAATCCTCTTTTAGACAGTTACCCAAAGAAAGTAACTGGTTGCTAATGCACAGAGAGCATGAGACTATTACTCAGGCTTGTAGATTTAAGACCAACATTGGGTGAAAGATTCCTGCACTAGATGACCCTTGTGGTCCCTTTCCAACTCTACAATTCTATGAAATCCTTATGAAATATGTTGTAGTTTGGCAGGAAGCTAAAGGCGATGGTGAATTTGATGTCCCAGAAGATAGTGCCAACTATCTAAATCACCCTTGAACCTATTAAGTTCTAAGATGGACATGACTTGGGCCCATTGATTTCAATTGGAACATGACTTAGTTGGATACCACCCAGTGCATTTCATGGCCCATTTGAATGGCCCAGTGTGCTACAGTGAAAAACAATAGAATACCAACAGCTAGAGGCAAACTGATTTGCCTCTGCATCCAATGTTTCCCTTTCTAGAGACAAGCAATTATCGTCATATGAAATTCCCTAGATCAGCGATGGAGTGCACATTGGGACATTATACAAAGAAAGGGTGCAAACATTAAGGAGGTGGCCGCAAGAAAGAGTTCTGGCAAGAAGGGTTCTCTGCATCAAATCAAAGGAAGGGTTGAAGGACAAGGCAACATAAACCCCCTCGCTTGTTTCACTTGGGTTTCTTTTTCCAACAAAAATGAATGCATGCTTGTGCAAATTCTGCCCTTAGTTTCACTACCCTTCCTCTGTTGTCTCCAAAGCACTGAATTCTGGATTGTAAGCTTTTCAAGGTGGTGACTTGCCGTCTTTCACCTTGCAAACCACCAGACTGATAGCTATATAGATTGATTGCCACTTGCATTGACATTTTCAGTGTGTGCTGAATTAAATTGTTACCCAGAGTATATCCTTGGCTCTTGGAATTGTAAACCAGATGTGACCATGTGAGGATTGGAGAGGAGGCTTGTGCTCTTTCCAGGGGTGGCCACTTTGTGATCTTTGCAGAAGGAAAAGGGACAAGTGTGAATACTGTACATCGCAAGCCAGTCATTGCCCAGTGAGGATTTGGCTGTTTGCTCCCAAGACGTACCTCCCACCCAAGAGTGCTTCATTGTCAGAGCCACCTGCTGCACACTGGGAAGTAGTGCTATTTTTAAAGCCTTCCTGGATGAAAACAAGGATTGATGGGATTATTTAATGCTCTTCTATTAAAGAACCCCCTTGAAGGTCAAACTTACTTGAGCAGGAATAAAAACATACTGCACATGATCAACAGCTTCTCAGCGTGAGAATTCTTGCCAAGGTGGTGAGGAAAAATATGGACGTTTCAGAGTTACGCATTTCTGGGCAAGAAGCTGCCAGATTGGCTGCTTGCTCACAAGTAGCCACACCAGAAACCAGCCAGGACAGGATGCAGGCAGGTAAGGGTTGGGCTGATAAAAGGCCACAAACCTTTAAGGCTCCTCCTGAAGGCTTCTGAGCATCAGAGGCTATCATGGCCAGGCGGAAGGATGCATAGGAGAAGCCTAAAGCAGGCAGTGGTTGCCTTGGAGGATGAAGTTACCTGTTAGGGAGTGGTAGTCTGGGCAAAGTACATCCCCCCCCCCAATAAACAGGGCCTCTCTACTCTGGCAGGAAGACAGAGTGCAACCTGCTCTGGAAGGAGCAGCTTCCCTAGCACTGAAGGCTCTTTTCTAAGGTCACTGAGGCTACAGGTACATGACAGAGGCTACTCAACCATCTACCAGCAGTAGCTTTGCAGCATACCTGCATTTTCTGCCACGGACTTCTGAGTGCCACTCGAACTGCAGGTCCCCACAACTGACCCCCATCCCCACCAATGGAGTGACAAACACACAGACACTACCAAGTAGGTTTTAACCTGGCTTCATTAATTGTTGAGTTGTACATCTGACTTTTGTGGGACTGTTAGGTTTGTTTGTTTTAATAGCACAAGACACCTCAACTCTTGATCATAGCATTACAGTACAAATTAAAAAATAGAAAATAAAAATAAACCGAGCACACCCGCCCCTTAACAGTGTGGAGAAAATGAGAATCTAAGTATTTACAAGGAATGGGTGGGAGTGCCACAAAATATTTACATGAAAGAGCATGAGTTCATCGGCATATACATTTTACACCAGTTTTCACACACAAAAGTGTAAAAAGAAGAAGAGAGAATAAAAAATAAGACACTATATAAATTAAAGAGAAGAGAACACTTGGAGATCACCCAAGACTTCCCTGGGATGGTTCTCTCATGTGGCTCAAAAATGACTCAAGTTTTCCACAGCAGGAAAATAAACGGCACAACAACCATTTCTTGTTCGTTTTGCACTGGAACTACGCACTAGAAAACTTACTGAAGACACTGAAGTTACTGAGCACATGTTAAACTCTTCCATGCCCATTGCCTCAGTTTCCGTAGCACAAGGGTCTGGAGAAAATGTCATGCCGAAGCCACCTTTAGAAAGGAAAACAGAAACCCAGAACCTACCACTCTGTTCCCTGACATATAATGTCGCACTGCAGTCAGTCAACACTTTGTCATCAACGTACCTAAGGAGGTGAACTGGGGGTGGGATGGGGGAAGAGCATGCAAGGGCCCAAAACTCGCTCTTCCGAAAGGGATCAGAGTTCAAAGTGGGTTTTGGCTTTGTGTGGCAATTTCTGCCACGGCTGTGCAATTCTTGATGAGACCCACCCCCCCTCTGAGGAATAAGCCCCCTCCCCAGTTTTGTCTGCAAAGACATAGGCACAATGTTTTCACTGTCCTCTGCATAAAATTTTAACCTGATTTTGAGGGGAGTGTGGCTGGTAGCTGCTGCCTCTCTGCAACTACCCAGCTGGACAGGACAAGATGATGTCTGGGCCAAGAGTGGAGATGTGTGAGGTGGGACACTAGGGGTGGGGGGTACAGTAGACGCAGAAGCGAGGACAGCAAGAGGAAGAACTTTACAGAAGAGGAGCAGGAGGAAACAGGTGCAGACTGGGGAGTAAGCAGGGTTAAGGAGTAACCAGGAAGGTGAGAAGTACCTGCTAGATCTGCTCAAGGTGCCTATCATGAGCAGGACCTAATTCCCCTCTGAACAGACAGGGAAACTCAGGAGTTAAGACGCATGCACCCTAACTGCGAGGGAAATTCAAATCTGGGTATCCAACGGTGGAAAAAAGCAAGCTCTGCTGAAATTTCAGCAAATGGCAATTAAGGTAAAGGCAGTGAGTGACAAAAAGGAGCAAGAACCTGCCAGGTGAGGCCAAAGGTCAGGTTGCTACAGGTGACAAAGGGCTGGAATTTATGGCTGATTTAAGTTGAATTCCTCATTTAGCCTGTCTTCCCTTGCAGGCATTCCTCTACTTTTCCACTGGTATGAGAGGTTACCTGACCACTTCCTTCCCGCTTGCTATTCCCTCTGTGGTGAGAGCAGAGCTGTGGTTGGGTTCAAACACACAGAAACATGGAATGGGGCAAGAGACTTTTCTCTAATGGTTAGAGAGTCCCAAAATTAACCACAGCACATGAGAAGGACTGCATAGTTAATTTTATGGCTTTCTTAGGTGAGGGGAAGAGGGTTTTGTTTTGTTTTTTAAAGGTACCAACTACTCGAGTGGCAAAAATGTACAGGGAAAGAGGGCGATTGTCACTGCTCCTTCAAGCTTAGGAAACAGTTCCGAATTTAATCGCTTCCTTTTACACTCAAGGCTGTACTGCCACACCATTGCACAACACTTTCTGGACCAACAGCCTCCAAGTCATGTTGGTGATTAGACATAAACAGAGCCAAGTGGATTAAGCGAGGGGTGATAAAATTCAATGTCATGATTTTGAAACTGCTCTGACAAAATGGTCTGGCTAAGGAGACTCAAGTATGCTATTTAAGCACTGTTATGGGAATTACAGAAAGTGGTAGAATTCAAAATCTAACCTGTGTGGGCACTTTATCTCTACAGGGGGATGAGATTTGTGAGCTGAGGGAAATTTCAGTGTTTGCTTAGGGCTGCCACAATGTATTATGATTTACAGGAAGTTGGCTTGGTCCTGATCTTACCTGGAGGGCAGATAATGTAAGGCTGATATATGAAGAGGATACAAGGAAAATTAAGGCTTTCATGAAGACAGAGGCTTGTCCTGTAGCCCTCGCTACCTGAACCTCAAAATATTCTCAACATGGGATGTGCCTGTTGGAACTCTGGACAGAACCTCAATAGAGAGCAACACAGCCATTGCAAGAGGCTGAAGAACTTTACATGGCTGGATGCCAAAATCAAATGGACTTTGGGGGAAGTCTGTGCAGGCCACATCAAGGCTTCTTCTGCTAGTCTGCACAAAGGAGGACAGCTAATTTGATCGCTTGTAGAAAGCAAAGCAAGCTTGCTCCATACAACTGCCAAACTGGAATGGTCCTATTTAGAGATTTCTCCTTTCAACTGCAAAACAAAAAATGTTGAACTTCCTTACCAGGGCAGGGGGCGGAGGCTGAGGTAAACCTGGTTCACAGTGAGTTTTCTGGCCACTAAATTTATATTTAACACAGTCAGGAGCAATGCCCCTAAAATAAGAATTACCAAATCATGGAAATAATCAAAACCAAGAGAGACAAGCTATTCTTATTGTAACAACCCCAGACAAAGTTGGGAAATCCAAAGAACAAAATGACAAGCTGTCTTTGAGAAGTGCTTTGTGCCCTGTAAAATATTTCTCTTATCATTTTAAAGATGGAATGCTGTTGGACAAAAACTTCAGTTCCAAGGTGGTTTGATCCAATTCCTTTCTTCTGGTGCTAGCGGAAAGGGCCTAGGACAGAGAGATGCCCCCGCTGGATACTTCTTGTGGACTTCAGCCCTGCTACAGAGTTTCGTCGTTCAAGACCAAGAAAACACACTGCACCTTGGGATGGGCTCTGGACATTCTGCATCTCATTTCAAGTTCGTAAAAACCAAGCAAAACCCACTGCATCTTGCCTACTGGAATGTCACGTGTTTCCATGGTGGCTGCATGGCAAGAGGCTTCATTGCTCTGACTCTTAAGGGTGAAGTGGGAATCCTGAGGCATCTATTGGTTCCTGTTCCAGCAAGGACAACATGTTTTAAAAGCACTGCATATTCATATAACTTGACTAGAAAAGCAAACTAATACGCTATCTTGCTTCCATGGGGATCTTTTTTAAGAAACAAAACATGGGAGAGAACAATGCACTGATGCATCAACGGCAGCATGTGGAGAATCAGCAGTCTAAATTCACAGAGTGGTTTGCCTTACTGACATGATGAGGGAGGTGCATATGGTGGAGGACTTGGTCACTAAATCACACTTACATGCCCAGGCCCTTGTCACGACTCATAGAGAACCAGCAATGATCAGGGAACCACCAGGCAGAACTACAGATTTACTTTGTTAACTGATGATGGAATGATATGTAGCAGGGAGGTTAAAACAGCTTATCTCTCGCAGGCCTGCCTTGTTGAAATTCCTGGGCGGTGGGCCAGAGCCCAAGCCACTTCACCATTTCAGTTAGACTCACCCAGCAGAAAGGGTCTACCATAGGAAACACACTTGCTGTAAGAAGCTAAGAAATGCAGCTCTCGCTTATCAAACCAAAGCACCATTTACAACAATATCAATGCTGAGTTTCTCTCTCCCCAGACCCCTGCCCTGGATTTCTCAATATTTGATGAAGTAGTTTCTTATGTGTATTTTTACCTTTACCTTTTAAGAAAAAAGAATTTACCTGGGCAACACCTTTTTCCCAGCTACCAGTAGGATCACATCTTACTGCTATCAATGGACATATTTCTTATTAGGTTGGGTCTAAGAAGCACTGGAAGAACATTTTAAGCAGAAAGGTACCATTGCTTTAAAAATAAAATAAAATCTGGGATTGCAGAATTATGCAATTTCCCAGAGTTTGGTGAATTATGCCTAAAAGAACCAAATTAAAATATTTACTAAATCTTGCCATTCAATAAATCTCTTTCTAGTGATCACATACAAGGGACGTTTACCTGGAGAAGAAATGTCTGCATCATCCTATCAATACATACATCATGCACAGGGCTCTGAAGCAAAGTGTCAAAGCTATGGGAAATGCCACTGTTCAAAATCTAAGGAAAGTGAGAACCATTTACAGCATGACCCCTGAATCTCAATCTCTGTTTCTGCTCTGCCTGGAGACTGATTTTTGTCTTCGAGGTTAACAAAAGCCTGCAAGACTGCTGCAACCTACTTTTTAGACCATGTGAGATAAAACTATACATTTACGATATAAAAAACAGTAAGCGGCATGGGGGCTGGAGGGGAGGGAGCTGAGGGGGCGCTAATGGAGAGGGAGTTGCTTCAATGGGGTACTTTGTGTGTCTGTATCACTGAAAAAATAAACCAGTCCACTGTCCAGCAGAGGCTGCTTACACTCTATACCTTCTGCCCTGGAGCTCACTCTGCATGGATCTCAGTCTCGGGCCTCTGCAGGCAGAGCTCTGTGGGCAGGAATGCTCCCTGGCCCAAAGCTGTGGCGTAAGTCCTACTATGCGGATGAGCCAAGGGAGGGACCAAGCCCCCTCCTGCAGCGTAACCCCCTCTTTGGTGCTGAGGCATGGTATGGTAGTCTTCCAAGTTATCGTACTGGGACACCACCGTCATAGTGCTTTGGCGCTTGCCAAGGGTTTGGTACGGGTAGATGAGGGCAGCGTCCCGCTCTATGCTCTCAGGGTGCTGAAGCCGGAGGCTGTGGCTCCGTTCCGGCTTAGGGGGTGGTGCTGCAGGCTGTCCATAGTGCTCGCCCTCTTTAAAGCAGTCCCGGGCGTGTTTCTCAGCAGCGGCAGGCGGCCTGGCCCGATGTCTCTCCATATCAGGCCTGTCCTCTGCCAGCTTCACCTCTTTGTGGTTCAGTCTCAAGGCATCGTGGCTGGCTGGGGCGTACTTCCCACCGGAGTGCTGGTACCCGGTGGATTCTGGTGGTTCCTGGTGGCCCTTTGGTCGGTAGTCAGCATAAGGGGGCCCGTTTTTAGACTCCAGTGGCTGCCTGTGGCTGGCTTCATGGGGCAGGTGCATCCTGTGCTCAGACGAATTGCAACCCGCCTCATGCGGCTTCCTGCTCCTGAGGCTGCTTTGCTTTTGGGGGAGCGACGCTTTCTCTGACTGCCCATTCCCATAGGTTCCGTGGTAATGGGCTCTGTCCACGTCCGGTTCCGGATGTGGCACATAATAGCGCTCCTCCCCTTCAGGGGGCACTACTTTGCCCGGATACTTCCCTTCCTTTCCATCAGCAACCGTGAGGAGTCCAGTTTTCCCAGGATCAGATTTGCTGCGCAGGTGAACGACGTCCACAGTCCTCAGCTCGTCCTGCAGCAGAGGGGCGACATTGTCGTACTGGGACATGACAGGCCCTTTCACTTTCTGGCGTGCGCGGCTCTCTCGGCGGATGGACTGCATCCGGTACTTCTCCATGTCCTCCAGGTCCCAGGAGACATACATGGGCTTGGCGTCAGGCGCAGGCGGCACATCCCTGCTAATGAAACTGTGCTCCTTGCCCGCCAGGTGTCCAGCGAGGCCTCCTCGGGGGTAGGGAGGCAGGCCAGGACAGCGATACAAACTCTTGGTCTGCAGTCGGGAGTAGGACGCAAAGTCTCTGCCTGGGAGTGGGTGCAGCGGCCTCAGCCTCATCGTGCCGTAAGGGTCCAAGTCATAAAACCCACCGTCGGCCGCCGAGTAGCAGGAGGGGCCGGAGGAGCTTGAATAGGGGCTGTACCGGTAATGAACCCGCCCGTTCTCAAAGTAAGGCTGCAGCTGAGTGACATGGTAATCTGTGTGGGGCTGATATGGCTTATATTGGTAGAGGGGCCTTGGGCAATACAAGGGCTCGTCGTCAGGAGGCACCTCGGTGCGGGAGATAGGGACTGACCGGATGGCAGAGGGCGCAGAGACGTGGAGCGAGTGCACTCTCCGGATGGAGGGGTAGGGGGGCGTTTCCTCCACGTAACTCGTGCTCCTCATGGTAGGGCTCATGGAGGACAAGTACTCCACTCGGCTGCGAGGCTTGGCATGATGGACGGACGCGCTCTTCCCTTGAGTGGCGTAGGTGTTGTACCTGGGGCCCATGGAGGTGGGGGTCTCCGACAGCGAGGGGTAGCCAGGGTGCTGCTCAGACTTGCTGTGGTAGAGGTGGGGCGGGATGCTTTCAGCCCTGTACTGGTGGGTGGATGTCGGCTTGTGATGCACGTAGTTCTCCGACACGGGGGGCTCGGGGGAGCTCTCTGGCTTGGAGTGGGAGAAATAGGCAGACTGAAGAGAGGTGTGTTTCGGAGGGGGAGGTGGGGGCGGAGCTTCCTCCACGGGTGGCGGCAGCGTGGATGCAGCCACAAAGGAGTGGTAACTGGCAGCATTCATGGGGTCCACATTGTTTGAATGCATGGCTGCTGCAATTTTACTCTCCATCGTCCTCACGGGTGGCACCGGAGGTGTAAATCCATAGGAGGGCTGAGCTGGGACTGAGTCAGACCTCAGCTGCAGTGGGGGGGCCCTGGCATTTTCTCGAGGCTTTTCCAAGTGGCCTGGGTGAAGCGTGACATGAGGGGTGGCGGAAGTGCACTGGATCGTGGCACTGCCCTCGGTGACGAAAATGGGGGCTGGCTCAGCTGATCTAGGCTCGGGCAGCTTCTCAGGAGGTGCCTCTCCTCGTACCTGGTGGGAGAAAGAACAGCAAGCGTTAGTTGTGACCTCAGCACACTCTTGAGCAGGACAGAGGCAGACTCTGGTGACAAACTGAACTGGTTTCTTTAGCTGGAATGGAACAACTTCACTGACCCTGCTCCTTGCTGAGCTCATGGGAGTGGGTACAAGGTCTGCTTCACAAGCCCGGCAATATGGACAAATGACTCCTTGGCTGGCCGGTGCAGTATTCTCTGCTCCCCAAGCACAGCAAGAGTTCACATCTGGATCTTAAGTAGAGCTTGCACATTCTTTGCTGCCTTTCAACAGGATTGCACCACTACCATGGCAAAGGAAATGAAACCAGCTAGAGACTGGGAAAGCTCTATCTCAAAGCACATCACAATCCAAAGGCACCAGTTGTTGTCTATGGAGGAAAAAAAATTCCTTCCACCCCTCTGTAAGTAATTACAGCTAGCAGGCAAAGAAAGACCACCACCTGCTGCTGAGCTTGGCTGCTACATGTCTGCTTCCTTTGTTATGACAACCCCAAGCATCAACCGACTGAAAACTGACGTTCTCTATGGCTGACTTTCCCCAAAACCTCTTTGTCAAAGTTTTGCTATGTCTAGGAACTTCACTGGCAACTGGCAAAAAGTTATTAACCCCATCCCACCCTGCTGGGCAAATCCAACCATTTTCTATCTTTGAGAAGAAGAAAGCAAATTTAAAAGCCAGCAGAGACAGGTAAACAGTGGTGAAGGCTGAGGATTAGCGATTTTGCCTAAGGTTTTTCCCATTAATCATGATGGGCATAATCTATTCTCCTAAGACTTCCAAGCTGGGCAGAGGGTGGAAGAGGAACCTGTGGATTATTTACCTGACTGAAGCCACTGGAAGCTTTTGTAGCTGCAGCTGGGGCTTGCCCCACAGCTGGCTGATGGTCCCCTGGTCTGTGCACTGGAGCTTGCTGGCTGCCAGCCAGAGCGTGCTGAGCAGCCATGAGCGGTGCTTCTCCCCATGTGTTGCTGCTGGTGGTGGTGACTGTGGTCGGCTGAGGAGGAATATTCGGGCTGACTACTCCAGGATCCATTTCTGTTGCTGCCGTCTGGTTCTTTATCATCATGTATGCCAGGACGGTTGCAGCTGCCTTCTCCCCAGCAGTGACAGGAGGGAACTGGGCTTTGTCTGCTGTGCAGACAGGAAAGTGGAGCTTGCTGGCATGAATTTGGGTCTTGTCCAAAGGGAGGCAAGTGTGGAGATGAGGGTTCTCCATGGGTATCTCTGCTGTAGGTGGTTCTGATTGAACTGCTCCTCTTGCGCAGGGATGATGCTGATGAGGTGGAGGGGGAGGAGGAGGAGGGTGTTTCTGGTCCTCAGGCGTAACAGAATGAGCAAGGTGGTGGTTGTCTCCCAACATACAAGGGTGGAAGTGGGTGTGGTCCCAGCTCATGTTAGTGCCACTGTGAACATCTCCAGACATTTCAGGAGGGAGGAGGGGATGGTCCCGATTTCCAGGTGTGCCATGTAAGTGATTGCTGCCCTCAGGCATGCCACTGATTTGAGGTGCCTGGTCTACAGGTAACCCACTTCTGTGGTGCTCTCCAAGTGCAGCTGCCTGAAAAGTGAGCTGGTTCTCTGGCAAAGCAGCATAGAGGTGGAGCTTTTCTGGAGTGATGCCAGAACACGGATGGAACATTTCTACAGTCCCTCCGCTTTCAGTCTCTGCCGCACCGGCACAGTCAGAATGAACATCTGGCTTCTTCTGGGACTGAGCAGAGGCTTGTTGGGCAGACTCTGCCAGGGCTAAGGCTAGAATGCGTGCAGCGTTTTTCGGAGGAGGAGGAGGAGGGACAACAGAGACAGAATTGACTGGAACAGGATCCTGGGGGGAGTCGAGGGCAACTGCTCCTAGTGGGAGGAAGGGTAGAAAAACAAAAAGAAGAGAATGATTTACTTTATCCTGTAAGGAGAGCGAGAAATTCCTATAGACCATTATAAAAAAATAGATTCTTCCAACATTTCACAGTGGCAACTCCTTGGCGTGACAAAGTGCATCTTCTGTCATACATGCAAACAGGACAGCAGTTCGGCGTGAAAAGCGCAAGAGATTGTCTAAGTTTCCTGTTGCATTCCTAGAGAGCTAGGCAGCAGATAATGCAGAAAGAAAAGGTCAGAACCTTTTGATGGGATCTTGTGTACAATTTAATTTCAGGTTACTTTTGGCCAAAAAAAAGGTCCCTTCTTCAAGTGTAGCCAGATTTATTTATTTATTATTTATTATTTTTTAAAAGTTAAAAATAAAAGAGTTTATCAGGTGGCATATTGATTTGCAAGGACTGCAAGAGATCATTTCACGTTATGAAAGAGTGGAAAGATATAGGGATATATAAAATATTCAAGCATATTTTTTTTTGCGATGCAAGGAGGCCGCAGAGAAGCTTTGGGTTCCTTCAAAGCTTCCTATTAGGACCCGAGCAACCTCCACATGCTCTGGAAGACACGCACTCTGGATTTCTATTACCAGATTGTTTTCCCCCCTCTCTTTTTAAAGGCACGCAGAGAAGCGAGAGAGCTGGTTGCTTGTGAATTTAAAGAAAGAATGGAGGAAAGCACACTGTACCTGGCTGTGTCTGTGCAGAAGGTACAGGCTTACTCTGGCTGCTGTTCAGGGGTTGCTCCACCTCTTCTAGAAGCTCCGGCTTCTTAGCATCTCCTTGACTCTGGAACTCCAGCTGGCATCCTTCGTTTGCTCTCCCCTCAGTGGCCTTCAAGGGGGACACCACCAGGTGGGGTGGGGACCTGCTTGTGGCTTCACTGGTGCCAGACATCCCTTTGGCCCAGTCTGGAGGACCTGCACTCCCTGCTCCCCCTCCGATGACAACATCCGGCATGTGGCTGGGCATGGTGAAGGAGATTGGCTCCAACAAACTCAGTGGCGGAGACTTGAATGGCTTTCGCCCCATCTTGGGGGAGAAGGCATGGGCGACATTTTCAGAGAAAGTTATGGGTTTGGACGGTTTCTCTTCTGTTGGGCTCAAGTCCAGAGTGAAGAAAGGACTCATGGTCTTTTCCTGGTAGGGGGAAACTGGTTCTGAGCTGGTGGCGCTGCCAGGGGTGTGCGACTGGCTGCCCGAGTCTAGTTCCTTCTTAAAGGTGTTTTGCTTATCTTTATTAAAGTCCACTGACTCCAACAGGGAGGTGCTGCTGTCGAGACACTCAGACTCTGCCTTGGGAGGGCTGCACTGAAAAGACATGGGATCAAAATCCAGGCTAGCCACACCGATCTCAGGTGGGCTCAGGTCAACGTCTTCTGCTGACCTTGGAGAGATGAGGGCTGGGACGTGGATATGCCCCTCATCCCCGTCACTCTCGTGGTCATGCGGCACGTTATCATAGGAATTGCAGCGGTTCATGTTTCCCAGGAGCTCCCCATTAAAGGAAGCAGACAATGCATCACTGCTAGACCTTGGTCTTCGGGGTCTAAACAGTTTAGATTCACCTAGCAAAGAAGAGAGCAGATTCCCATTAATATAGTCATCAGGTATATAAACTACAAGCAATGTTCTATTTTCTTCCACTTCTCTGTAACCAGAATAAAGATTGTGCTCAAAAGTTTGGTCTCATGTGTTTGGAGTCAGGATCATTTCTTCCTTTGCCACACCCCAAACTATATCCTAGTTATTCTTTCTAGAACTGCTAGAACTGCTGTGAAATTTTCTGGGGCCGTTTTCTGATGGTACAGCAATTCCTTGGAATTGCTGCTAAAATCAGTCAGGCTGATTTGGCTCATTAAGGAATGTATACAAGCAACTTCCCTCCCCCATCACAAAGGTGAATCAGACCAAAGACCTTTTTCCATCTTACCATCTATAGCATGTAAAGACGAGAGGGACTCTTCACTCTTAGCTGAGCGCAGGGTCCCACTGTCTCCTCGCCCTCCTGGATAACAAAAAACATTTTCATGCATTTAATGGGAACATATTCTCAGACACATATATTTGTTTTTCTTCCATAAGAGGGGACACTTTTTATTTTAAAAGTCCTTAGAACAGGGGTAGGCAACCTAAGGCCTGGGGCCCGGATCCAACCCAATAGCCTTCTCAATCCGGCCCACAGACGGTCCAGGAATCAGCGTGTTTTTACATGAATAGAATGTGTCCTTTTTTTAAAAAAAATGGATCTCTGGGTTATTTGTGGGGCCTGCCTGGTGTTTTTACATGAGTAAAATGTGTGCTTTTATTTAAAATGCATCTCTGGGTTATTTGTGGGGCATAGGAATTCGTTCATCCCCCCCCCCAAAAAAAAAAATAGTCTGGCCCACCACATAGTCTGAGGGATGGTGGACCGGCCCATTGCTGAAAAAGGTTGCTGACCCCTGCCTTAGAACATCGAGGTGATCTGAATCACAGTACTGAACAGCTTTCAAACTGTTCAAGATTAAAACTACAAGTGTGGCTGCTCTTTGATTGACTTCCCTGCATTCCACATGAAGTCAAAGTCAACGCTGCAATCGTTTCTGGCTCAGAATCTCTACTGCCCTGGCTAAGAGGTCCGCATACCTGCGAGGGCTATTGCCTTCATTTCGGAGGGCTCACTTGGGTTGCGCTGCAGCTTCCGTTTGGAAAGAGAAGACGACTTCCCCAGGTTGAAAAAGGAGCGCCAGCTGCCAACAGGAGATTTCTTCATCTTACTGGGTGGTCTCTTTCTGAAGTGAGACAGCAAGAAGGAATTTGCACTTAACAGATTGTGAGAAATCTCTAATTGTGGCAAAGCATACCTGGCTGCAAAAAGAAGAAGAAAATCATCTACGGTAGTAACTTTGCTGCACATCCCTTACAAAATAAAGGCAAGCATAAAAAGCCAATAGATAGATAGATAGAGGCATATAAAGGTAGGGAGATAGTAAAGAATACCAGACTTTAAAACTGTATCTGTGATCCAACTTGAGCAACTCAGTGCTGACAGCACCCAATGCAAAAATGTCAGGTGAAGGGCAGGTTGACAGAAGGATCTGCTTCCCTTACCCCTTCCTGCTCTTAGGCTCAGGTCTTTGGACAACCACAGCAAAGGCGCCACTACTGAGAAGACCCTATCCTGTCTCACTGTTGGGATTCCACCCCCCTCACCTTGATCTGTTATAAACAACCATGGCCTTTTTCAGAAATATGGTATAAAAATACTAAAAGTAAGTAAGAGCTGTTCTGCTGGATCAGAGCAAAAGCCTATCTAGTCCAGCAGTCTGTTTTCACAATGGCCACCCAGACGTCCATTGAAAGAAGCCCACAAGCAGGACACAAAGGCAACGGTTAGATTCACACCCCAGGAATGTCACACAATGCCAAAGATATTGCTAGAAAGGGAGGGAGAAAGTGTCAGCTTTTTTCTTTTTTGGTAGCTGACCATTCCACGTTTGGTGCCCTCTTATTTACAACAGAGGAGCAAACCAACCCCCAGTAGATGTGTGACCCGTCAAGATTAGAGCTTCAAGTGCTGGCAAAATTTAAGGACTTCAAAGAGAGGCAAGCTTTTAAAGCCCCCCATGCTTATGAACAGACCCCCCCACAGACCCCCTAGTAAGTGTACCAGGCAAGCAATGGGAGCAGTGGTGGTGTTGCACAAGCTGATTAACAATGTTTGCCCCTGAATCCCAAAGGACTCTCAAGAACTCTCTCTCTCTCATGAGCTTTGTGCTAACAAACTGTTATGTAGGACATTAGGGAGATGGGAAAGGATTAAATCCTTCCCCTCTTCTCTTTTCATGCACCCACCACTGCAGGTCCTATCATCACTGACTGGCAACGTAGTAAAACAATAGGAAGGGTGGTTTGTGGGTTATGTGGGCTTATGTTGATGGTAAAAGTAAACAGTGATGGATTCTCAAATTAGCTCAGAAAAAAAGGAAATTGGAAACGGGGGGGGGGGGGGCTGAAAAAGGCTCAACAACAAGAATTTTCACCAGAGAAGAAACTACCCAACCAAACACAGCCATAGGCAGGGTAGCTCTGGAGGTGGGATGACTACACCCCCAGGGAGAGAATAGGCTCTGAAGACCCTGCCAATCAAGTTCAGGGGGAGGTGTCGTCCTGTCAAAAGAATGTTCTGCAACCTCCAATCCGGGAAGAGCTCTGGAAAGCTTGCCAATATTTAGGAAAAATCAACATCTAATTTATCAATGGACCACCAACCGCTAATTGAATAAGTTACAGAATATAAAATATACTCACTGAGTGGCATAAGCAAACAAACAAACAGCAATCACCAACTGTCTAAAACTGACATACTTAAGAATCTTTCAACAAAACAGCCAACAAAGACCCTGGAGATTGACCAAGTATAAGGCAACTCCCCTCACCCCCAGCAAACTCTGCTATTGATTATTTGAAAGTGATCATTAGAAAGGCAATGCACAGCAGCCATACAGTCAGCTGCAACAATTCC
Source organism: Podarcis raffonei (assembly GCF_027172205.1). Lineage (NCBI taxonomy): Eukaryota > Metazoa > Chordata > Lepidosauria > Squamata > Lacertidae > Podarcis > Podarcis raffonei. The sequence continues at coordinate 17,137,891 of NC_070616.1, forward strand.
CCTAGGCAAGTCAGTCCTGTAACTTAAAAGCAGTAACGATGGACACATGTCTTCTAAAGAAAACTGCCTCTACCTTTCAGATGGGAAGTCTATGATTGTGTGGAATTTCCCCTGCAGAGCAGCAGGTCCTTCACCCACTTCAATGTACTTGCTGTCTGCCACGATTGGGGAGTTTATCTGGGCCTGAGTTCTTGCTTGTGCTTCCTCCAAGGTGAGCAGTTTTGTGGAGGGCGAAGACACCAGCAGGGATTTCGGCCTTGACAAGGAACTGTGACCTGCCAGAAAAATGAAAAACAAGGGCAGATGAAGATAAGACACCAGGGGAAGAAGCAACGACAAACCTGTGCAGCAGTTCAGGAGAGAGGTTTGTACAGTGCAGCACTTTGATCCCTACATCCACACCAAAACAGAATCATATTACTGTTTGGTACTTTGAAAGCACGAAAACAAGATGAATGCAGGACCACAGTTGCATTAGGAAACTTGCTTGTAGAATGAAAATAAGTTTGGTTTGAGTTGATTTTGAGTTGATCAGTTGATTTTATAATGTTATTTTCCCTGCCCTTTAGATGACGCTTTAGTAGGAATAAGACTGGACTGACAACTTTCTTTTAAAGCCATAGCAAACTGGACGTTTGAAGTTCTCCATTTGCTTCAAACACATTCGGTCAGCCTACATGCCACCCAAATGCAAACTGCCTAATGGGCGTTGAATGCTCCTTGTCACATCACACAGCAAACCTGTGTGTGCAAGTTTTATCTACAAATTAAACCTAAGCCAGTACAATAATCAGGACAATTATTTGAATTTCCACAGACCATTTTCAAGACTAACGAGCATGCCGACTACTTTGTTTTCCAGAAGAGAGATTTCTTGGAGGTTGTATAACTGAAAGCAGGACCTGCTAGAGATGAGTTAGGAAAGTCTGTGTGCAGGAGTCATGCTGGGCCCAGGCGCAACCTCAGCCAACGAATCCTTTGATGGCGACCCAGACCTTCCAATGATTGACAACTTAGGTGAGTAGACAGAGCTCCCTGAAGCAAGCACTGACGCCACCTCCAGGGGATGCTCTCAAATAATCCTTGGGTTGGGTTGCAGACAGAAGAACCCATGGCTGACTCAAACCTGAAAGCCCAATGTTGCTGCATGACTCTTAAGTAAAGGGCTTGTAAACAGCAACACTTCTCAAGTGTAGAACAAATTCAGACACCTGCAGTTGGGAGGCCAGGCTGCATCAGGCTGTGGTTGGAGCCAGTTGCTAGAAGCATTGCCATGTTGTGCAGTTTTCCCTACTCCTTGCCTTGCCCTGGCCTGCTTTCTTCTGGACCTCCTTAGTTGCCACCCTTTCAACTCCTGTGTAATAATGCTACCTGCTATTAATTACTGGTTATCTTAAAGTTATTATTCTCTGCCTGTATTCCAGCCTTTGCCAAGGGAACCAAAACTAGACACAATACCCTAGAGAGCATGTAAAATCAGAAGAGTATACGTCATGTGAAGCAAAAATTTGTCATGAAAGCTTTTAGAATTTAAAGCGCTATGATCAGCATGGATCATGACAGTTAACAGGGGTCACCTTCCTATGCTTCCATTTTATAAATTTGTTAAGCATCATTAGCTCGCAGTGTAGGGAGGGATAATAAGAGACAACAAAAAGCCTGCATTTCTTCATTTAGGCAGTGAAGTATGAAAATGACACACTTTGATGCCGCTCTATACATATTTTGCAAGTTTTGGAACTCTTTGAATTTTAACCTGCTGTCTCTTCCCTGGGGAAACATACCTGCACTTTCTCGAATCACAGAGCTTAGTTTGGAGCTAAAAAGGACATCCACATGATTGAGAATGAATTCCACAACCACTGACTGAATTCGCACCTCCATAAAAGCAGCCGTTCCACTGAAGCAAGCAGATTCTATCTGCTTTGATCTAAGGAAAAACATGAGAGATGAGATGTTAGCAACAACCAAGCAGGGGGAACTCTGGATCAGCAGAATAACTTGATGTACAACACAACAGGCTTCTCTCCTTCTTGCGCAAGGACAAACATTGTTTGGTGACTCCCATTCACAAAGAAGGCTACTTTCTTTGAAACTGCTGTCCTGGTTCTTTCTGAACTCCTTTGCTCTAATTAGCAATGTTCATACAGTGCCCAAACTGCTCTGCAAAAAACTTTAAGCACTGCAGGTGGAGAAAGATATTTGTCTAGGTGAGAATGGAAAGATGCTAATGGACTCATGAATTCTCCAGCTACTAACAGGGAAGCAAACTTATCCTTGCAATAAAAGACTGGGAAAAGGGGGTATTTCCAATGATGGAAAGACAAACTGTAAAAGTCTAAAAAGCAGCTGCACTGTGCACACATTGCTGCAGAACCTAGGGCCTCTGGCTTGAACATCCTCTCCTACTGCTTGTTGATGATATGTAAGATGGTGATGTATGTATTAAAAGCTTAGTTCGTTAGAGTGTGGTGCTGATAATGCCAAGGTTGCAGGTTTGATCCCTATATGGGACAACCGAATATTCCTGCATTGCAGGGGGTTGGACTAAATGATCCTCAGGGTCCCTTCCAATTCTATGAGTCTATGAATCTATGTAAATTCCTACGTGAATACAGTGTTCCCCACTTGCACAATCTGCCCCTTGCAAAGGAGGGCTGCATAGTTCACCTGAGGAGGGCTTGCTTCCATATATATTTAAAAAGGTGTAAGCTGCATGCCTGAGCCTACATGCTGAACCAGCTCTCAGCAATACGTATTGTAATGGAGGCTGGCAAGCCATCCCTCAAGACAGTGCAAACCAAGAGGGAAATCCAAGTCTTGCAAGGTAAACACAGGCAAGTACCTTTTATTGATGTTGCTCACAGGTTAGAGCATTCAATGAGCTTAAAAAAATAATCCTTTTCAGCCCTGCCTTACAGGACGCAAGTGAATCTGATTAGCTGCCCAACTGGCTGGAGGGCCAGCTGACATGTTCACTGGCTAGGAGGCAGCTTTGCTGGCAAACTCTTGTTCCTCCTCCTCAGGGGAACAAGGAGTGGTGTGGGAAGTCATTCTCTCTTTACCCCCTCAGTTTCCTGGGTTGCGCCAGCAATCTTCTCTTCTCTCCAATCACCTGACATTTCCTGCACAATGCATCTAACTGGGCTGAGGGCACATGTCTCCCTGTCCAGCTTAGCCGTGCTCCCCAGAGTCCCAGGCACATCTCTGTGTATGAGGACTCCAGATTCTTCTTCACCCACTGCTTTGCTTCATGTGTACAAAAAGGTCCAATGTTGAACATGCAAGGTTCCATCAAAATCAAGAGGACCAAAGCCCCCTCCACCACCATCGTTCAGCTCGGCAGGTCCTGGATGCTGAGTGTAAACAAGACATAAGACTATCCTGGCTAAGATACCTCATCTTCAATCAAATAAAAAAAGGTACCTCAGCAGATTTGGTGCCCAGACAATCGCTAAGTTCTTTGTGTGCATGTTGGTGATGGCACAGTAATCAGCGAGGTGAGCCAAATGCCTCATTAGGAACTCCAGAGTCCTGGAAAATGAAGGAGAGCTGTTAGTGGTGAAAGCAAGAATATCACACAAGTTAGTACAGTGGTACCTCGGGTTACATACGCTTCAGGTTACAGACTCCGCTAACCCAGAAATAGTACCTTAGGTTAAGAACTTTGCTTCAGGATGAGAACAGAAATTGTGTTTTGGCGGAGCGGCGGCAGCAGGAGGCCCCATTAGCTAAAGTGGTGCTTCAGGTTAAGAACAGTTTCAGGTTAAGAACGGACCTCCGGAACGAATTAAGTACTTAACCTGAGGTACCACTGTATATTGTCCTACACTTTGCAAAACAGAAAAAAAGAATGGCATTGATATGGATTTGTTTAGCAGCAAACTGAAGTGCTATAAAAATGTGTCCTGAACAAGGCCCAATATTCTGAAAAGTCCATTGACCCACAAGCCTTATTAGGCCTGCCAGAGGTCCCAGTATGGCTGGTGAGACCATTTCCCCAAAGCCATGCTCATCTGCTCCGCACCTCACTGCATTGTGGCAGAAAGGTTGTTAATTTATCCCATCGACCAGGCTTCAGGGAAATTTTACTGAAGCGTCATCATTCTCTGGTGGCCACTAGAGGGAGCGTTCGCAATATTCATCCAGCTAAAGTGTTGAGAAAGGAATACTGACAACCAGGTTCTTCTTCTGTGCTTGGATCATAATTAACAGAAATGTTTAACTGGGAATTTGAAGGTCTATAGTCTGTTGAAGAATAATGTGGTAGAGGGTCCAGGGATACAACCACACACAGCCACAGGGTGTCTTGATGATCCGACTTCAGAATAAAACGAGTACACCACATATACAGCACATATACTGAAGGCTCACACCTGACCTGTCAAATTAATTAAGTTAACGGAGGCCAAAACCTGGCCCTGCAAGGGGGGAACTTAGGCATGTTACTGATTATAGGTTTCCTATAAAATACAATGCTATGTGTAGTGGTGGTGGAGGGTAATTCTGTGCTATCTTGGTCTATGAGGTTATTAGGAGCAGAGCAAGGAGGCCAGCGGCCCGTAATGAGCCACAGCAACAACTATCTTCAGTTCATTCTAAGGGGCTTTCAGCATGCCAAAACCTGCCAAGAAAACCACAGACACCCTAGGGAAAACTTGAATCTTCTCCTGTTCGCATTAAGACGTGTACATTGTATAACAAAGGAGGAACCAGCTTCTCGTATGGAACACAGAAATGGCCTGGTGCCTTCTCCAAGTTACTGTATCTCTGCCGCCACCACCACAGTTCCTGCATGCCCACAGATGCTAAAAGCAGCCAAGTGCTGTAAGCCTCGTCAGAGAAAGCCTTGAAAGGTTTTGCAGGCTTCCCAACCACTTTCCTGACTCATTTTTGCCAGCATTCCCTACTGCCCTTAATGTGGGTTTCACTGAAGCTCTACTGAGTGAGCTGTCCTCGTTCCCTGCTGGCAGCTGAGCACATCTGCTGTCCCAGCTATAGTCAGGCATATTTATGCTTACATTAGCATTTTATATAGTTCACCTTAACTGGCAATCAAATTTGCAGAATCTTGCCTAAAAGGCAAGATTGGCATACCTACATTTCTTGCAATTTCTTTCCATTTCACACCCTGGATTTTCTTGTTTCTACAGGGCGTCCTTCCTGCCTCCATTAAAATACCTTGCAGATCTAATGACCTCTCCTTTCCTTAACAAAATGAGACAGTTCTGCTATTACAGCCCCCATTCTTCGCCCCCTCCCACAGCATGCTTTTCATAATGTCAGCTACAATTATGCAGAATATGTGTTGTTTGTCTTGTTACAGATCTAATTAAAGTCGAAGTCAACTTTATGCAGATACAAATCCTTCAGCATGCACCCAACCATTTAATTTGATAGATGCAAGAATAATGCTGCTTCAATATGCCAGCCATCTTAGGGGGTATAAATTGGAAAGCGAACAGAAAATGTCAACCTTCCTTTTAAGAATGATTATATAATTGCACATTGAATGTGCAAAGCACTTTAGAAAGGAAGACATCAACTCAGGCCCCCACACACAGTACAATGTGAATTTAGATTAGCGTGAATAGTCTTGGTCTGTCTCTGTGTCCCGGGAGAGGCAGAGGTGTGTTGCCAAAACTGCATGGAAAAGGGGGCATAGTCTTGCACAATCAAAGGCACCCAGCAGGGTATGAGAACATAAAAAAAGAATGTGCATTGAGAAAGAGCTGATGATGCGAACCTGTAGTGAGGTGGGGGTAACTGCTGGATGACATCATGGATTTTGACTAATCGTTCTTCATCTGTAGCAGCAGACACAGCATCCTAGAAAGGAACAAAAGCAACAAACCTCAATGCCACGCATTTGCCGCAGGGTGCCACCTATCTGGGTGGCTTCAGAATGCTGTCCTGCTAGTATGGCAATTAGCATGGAAGTCACAGTTCAATGAGGCTGAGAATGAACGGACACTTTCAGTATCCAATGTAGCAAGCATGGCTTTGCAAGACAGGTATTGATCCTACATTAGAATGCAACAATATTATTTATTGCTTTGGAATTCCACCCTGACTGCTACTGGTTAGGGAAGCGTATGCGCAGTTGTTCCCTATTTTAACCCTCACAACAGTACTGCAACAGAGACTGATTAGCCCAAGGTCACCCACTGAGCTACATCATTTGGTAGGGGATTTGAACCCTGGTCTCTTCAATCGAAGTTCATCTGGTGCACTGCACTGCTCTGACAACTGAGCATGCTTCCCTTGGTTGGAAGAAATTGGCCTGTATCATTGGAAATTCTAGATATCCTTGAGGCTTTCCCCCCAGATCCTGTTTCCGGTGGCACATCAAGATAAGGTCATGAGTTGCACCGGAAGAACTGTGAATGAATACTCATGTAACAATTATATACAGGAAGCGTGCCAGTTCTTTAGATGAGAGTTTAATTTAGCTACTGTTAAACGCAATGAAAAGGGGAGATATTTTTGAAGTGTGACTCACACTAATGCTGCCCAGGCAGTAAAAATAGGAGTCCCGTCTTGCACTTACTGAAAATTTCTCATAGAGCTGATAGGTGAGCAGAGGATTTGGGAGTTCTCGGAAATAGAGCTTACAGAGCGAGCCCACACAATGTATATCCTGAATGTATACATCTTTTGTCAAGTCAGGGATTTGCTCAGAGTCAAACTCATGCCTGGAGACAAAGGGAAATAGAGAGAAAAGAGGATAATATATACTCAAAAGATGAAAAGGACTTTGTTTACAGGAAGAAACAAATGCCTCAAACCTCAAGCCACAAAAATCTGTGGTCCTACAGGTTCACATTTTTGCTAGTTGAAATAGCTTCTTGGGAGCCATTTTAGTCGGCTATGAAACCACCAAGCGTGCTCAACAATCAAACTGCCTGTAATCTGGAACACTCCATGAAATTGATTTCATGATATATACTCAACGTTCATGCAGCCAAAATTCAAGCAATTCCAATTATTATATGCAACAGATTTCTGGCTAGGTAGAGCTCCCCATCTGTCAGAATGAAAATAGCATTTCCTTTCAGTCTGAAGACCTAGAAAGAAAAATTGTGAACATGATGGGCCATCCAGGGCCACCCACGGCCCTGCAGATCCAAATCACTGTATGCAGATTCTGTGCAAGCCACAGAGCCAAGAATCACATGAGGAAAATTCTTCTGCAATGGCCTGTCTTGATGAAAGAGCCATAAAAAAACAAAACAAAAGCCATCTACAGAGGGCCGCAGATGGCAGTGCTTGCTCCATGCTGCATAACGTGTCTGGAAATTGCTGTTTCAAATTAGCTAGGTTTAGACACACAGGAGCTAATATGGTGAGTCAGACAACTGGGATCAGAGAAGAGGCAACTGCTGTTTCTGAAGCCTGCATCCACAAAAGCCATAAATAAACTGCAAATTACTTGTTATCCCACAGTCATTCTGTATTCTGAAATAATAGATTGTGGCCTCAGAGCAACACAACTGGTTTCTGTCCCAGCCAATGATACTTTTGGATTCATGGAAAAATACACGATACGTCAAAAATTAAGTGTTTTAGGAACAAACCAGAAAAATTCTCAACGGCATTCAGCAGCAAACCCCAAAACTGATGATAGCATGTTTGAGAGCAACACAACACAACACACACAAAATTCATACCGTAGTTTCTGGATATTCGATGCAATCCCAGATAGACGGTATATTCCATCCACAATGCCATGCTTTTCAATGAATTCAGTGCAACTCTTGAGAACCTGAGGGACTTAAAAGCAAAAAGCAACAGTGTTGGTTGACCATTAGATGCTCTTAGCATCACCTTCTCAGATTCTTCCTGGCTACACACATAGAAAGAAGCCCTTCGAGAAACTACACAGGTAAGAGATTTCTTAAATATCTTTTCAGTACAGCTAGTTCAGCACGTGCTTCTGTTTTCTGTTAAGACAAGACTGAAACCCAAATCACTGCAATGTGTGGCTTCAGATAATGAAATACATGTTGTTCCTGTTTGCACAAAGTCTAAAGCAGCTGTCACCAAAACAGCCAGCTTCAGCTGTATGCTTTCTCATGCCTCCAGCACTGAAGGCAGCAGTAGGATAGGCTCAGCTAAGCTACCACAGCACCAACTGGGCTACCCGCTCCCTCCAAATCCTGAAGTTTTGTAACTTGGGGCAGTTGTGACTGGTGGGCTGCTTGTGGCAGCAGTGCTGGCTAGATGCATGTGTTTAACTTGAATTGCAAGTCTATGATTTGGCTTGCTTTGAGGTATCTGCCTTCCATTTGTTTGGGGTCCAATATGGTGGATTTAGTAACAGCCCTTTGGATTAGATTCAGGTTCAGAGATTCCCATTTGTTAAATGAGCAAATATATTTTTAAATGCTGCATATGTGTGCAGTACACATGACATTTGACATATTGACTCTATGGCTGGGTTCATTTGCTTGGGTTATCTGTTCTACGTTCAGTGTTGGAAGTTTCTTGTGCCTGGGACACAATTGTGTCAGGAAGCCCAATATCCTGCACAGGTGATGTTGCTTGATGGCAGGAACTTGCAAGTACATGCAAGAGATGTGCACCTTTAGAGAATTTTCTGCCACTCAGGCCACCACAATGATGCCCACCACACCTGCCATGTTGTATCCTTTCAGTGCATTTGGGAGGCACAGTGTGAGGTCAGGAACTACACCTCACCCTTTGGAAGGGCGGCAGTTTCATGATGACCACAAAGGTCAGCCAAAATGTTTGTACCCTTGGCACCAACCCCAAGCTACCCTGCTCTGTTTCCTGATCTGCCATTTTTAACTGGATTGAGCCTTCAAATCACAATTTTTCAATGGCATTGACCAGATTGGGCCAAACGTTTTTGGTTCAAAGGCGGGGAGCTCTATCATAAAAGTCTACCCTACTGCTGACTAATAAACGCTAACAGCAAATTCCACCTTAAATTTCGTTTAACTTTAACTTTATAGACTTGTATGTCTGCAACAGAATGGAAAAAACAAGGTAAATCACATCTACAAATTGCAAAACAGTATGTACAGTTAATCTGTAACTGAAAAACTAGAACACAGATTAGGATCAATTGCAAGACAGGTACTATTAGACACACATTAACATTCCATCCAATATACTAACCCTGCTGGCTATTCTACACAATCTGTTTCCTGCTCTATATCCCTATCCTCCATGTAGGATGAAATCAGTCAAAACATCAGCATCTTTTAAGCATGCGTTGTTTTGGTTAAAAAATGACCACTCCACAGACACTCAACTCCCCCCCCCCATGCCATTCCCAGGGAAGTTTGCTTATTATTAAGGGATATCACGGGAAAAACTACCAAAGTTATTTTTAGTTTTACAGTATAAACCTTGCTTTTCATCATACTTCTAAACTATAACAACTCCTTTCTAATTTCTAAATCCAGTCCTTGTCTCCAACACTTTGAATTTAAGATCCTCATATCTTCAATTCCTGCTGGATTCACACTATAACCCAAGTAATAGACCGTAGTAAGGTCTGACATAAAATAGAGATAGGATAGGATAGGAAACAGTTTGGAGTTATAAGATTGACCAACATATTAGGAGCTGAATTTAAAGGACTGAACACAAATACAAAGAATAATCAACACTTTCCCTTTTCTGTTTAGCTCCTATAATTCTCCTTTAACAGGAGGCTGAGGCACTGTACAAAAAAAATGAAGCCACGCATAGCACAAGTTCCCCTCTGGTCCCTGGCACTGCCAAGAACACCTGCCTGTGCTGCCTAATTGAAGCACCTTGTAACAGAGAACGACCTCAGCAGGCATCCAGGCCTCTTGCCCCCCAGGGTTTCCTAGCCTTATAAACAAACAGCGTGGTAGTGCTGTATTTGTCATAATTAAATTTCAGGAGCACCCTACTGTGACATTTAACATCAAGCCAAAGCAGAAAACAGAAAGGGGACAGGGTGATGGGGTGCAGTCACTGCAATATGTTCAATTCACTGGCTCATTCGCCATGCAAGAATTGGAATTAACATTGAACTGACAATGGATACAACAGCCTCATTTGCCCTCCAGGTACCACTAGTTGACAGCTAATTCTTTAGTTTAATTGTCACAATGGACCTTGTCAACATTCAGCTGTGCCAGAAATGGCCAACTCCAAAATTCTTCAAAACAGGTTTATCCCAATCATGTTTTAACTGGGTTGTACTGGGCTCCCTAACAAAAATTAAGATATCCACAAATATGCTTGACTGATGCTTATGACTAAGTAGGCTTTTGTTCATTTAAGTCTCCCTACTTTTCTTGTTTTCTATTTGGGTTCTCTCCCCACCCTGCCCATCTCTAAGAAGGATGATCAGGCATGATCAGTTTGAGTCTATGGATTCTCACAAGTAATTAAAGTCCAATCCTGGACTGAAATGTAACTGCACATATTACAAACTTATATAATAGTGTATGTGTAAAGGGTCGTAGTCTATGCTTCACATGTTGGTCTTTAAAACCAAGTACAGTGGTACCTTGGGTTACAAACTTAATTCATTCCGGAGGTCCGTTCTTAACCTGAAACCATTCTTAACCTGAGGTGTGCTTTCACTAATGGGGTCTTCCGCATGCTGACACGCCGCCAGCACACAATTTCCGTTCTCATCCTGGGGCAAAGTTCGCAACCCGAGGTACTACTTCTGGATTAGCGGAGTTTGTAACCTGAAGTGTTTGTAACCCGAAGCGTTTGTAACCTGAGGTACCACTGTAATGCCCTTTGGCACTGACTGATCTCTCCATCTAAGTTTGTCTGACCCAGTGAGCTCCCAAGTGAGACATCTATCATACATCCTTTGCTTTGTACCAAAGGATGAGGCAACCTTCGCAAGAGGCTTCCTTGTTCAGTTAACTACAATCGTACCTTGGAAGTCAAATGGAATCCATTCCAGAAATCCATTTGACTTCCAAAATGTTCAGAAACCAAACTGTGGCTTCTGATTAGCTGAGGAAGCTCCTGCAGCCAATCAGAAGCTGTGGAAGCCCCGTCAGACATTCGGGTTCCAAAAGAACGTTCGCAAACTGAAACAATCACTTCTGGGTTTGCAGTGTTCGGGAGCCAGAACGTCCAAGTTCCAGGGCGTTCGACAACCAAGATACGACTGTATAGGGAAGTGTTTTTTGTCTACATGAAACTTCCAAATGGGCCATGTGTCCAAACCAACAAAGTATGAGATTGAGGGTTGTATTCAATGAAGCGCTAAGAGATTGTTCCATAAGTGCAACAATTTCTGCTTCCTGGTTTACTAATCTCCCCTTTCCACTCCCTCTCCCGCTTGCTGTTCTGGGGGTTCTGCCAACCCTCTGGTACAGAGTTGGGGAATGCGGGGGGGGGGGGGGGGAGGTCCTATTGCAATAATGGAAAATATTGTGCTGGCTTCCTCTGGTGCAACAATTTAATTGAACGCTCCCCCAAAAATTCATGCTCTTGATTGCAATCATACAATTGTGGAGATGGAAGGGACCACGGGGTCATCTAGTCCAACCAAACTTTCCAAAAGACCCCATTTTAGTCTATTTGCTTATTAATAGGGCTTATTCCTCTGCAGCACAACCCTTAAGGTGACTTTCAGAACTCAAAAACACAATACAATATCCTTGATTTTAAATGGCATGTAGAGAACATGGAAGCCTTCCAGCAGATTAAGATGGCAAAGATGTAAGACAAAGGAAGGGCAAAAGCATGATCACTTTTAATCTGTTGTTTTGTGTTTCCTTTTACATTCCAATAAATGGGGGAGAGCTGCCAGATGTCATGTCATTTCATGATCTTATCCTGGTCTTATCATGATACCCAGGTAACAGAAAGTCTAAATTAGATCACTATGCTGATAGCCTGATGCTGACAGAATGACATCTGTAGTCTTCTGACTGATTACAAAGCATAAGCATTTTTGTTACATACACAGAAATACATGGAAGCGCAATTAACAGAGCTCAAATCAAGCCAGAGGCCTGGATTACTATTTTCAGTTCTTCGGTTTCTAGGCAACATGCCATCAGTGTTTCCCAGATACATCCCTGTCTGCAGAAACCTTGATAAATTTAAACATGGTGAGCCTGTGGGATGCTGAGCACCACAAACATCTCCTGCAGAGAGATAAAGCAATCCGTTTGTGTTTTCTTTCTGATGCCAAAATGACTGTTCCTATTTCTAGAAATAGAAGTGGAAATTAAGGAATAAAGAAGAATTAAGGAGACAACAGTCCTCTCCATTAAGCTGCAAGAGGAATGTAATGTCTAAGCGTCAAAAATATCCCTGGAGGTTTCAGAGATTTTGCTTCATTTCACCACATTGTGGAACTTGAGCGTGAAATGGGCCCTGGGCCCTGGATGTAAATAGCGTCAGGTGTGGATAAGGACTGTGTGGCACCCTCCAAGCTCTAGCCAAAGGAGGAAACACCAGGAAGGCAATGAACAATCGTAAGTGGGCCATGTGGCTTGGCACTTTCCAATAAAACATTCAGTTCAGTTGTTCCCTGGTCTGAAAAAGCTGAAAATTGTGGTGACAGGTCACTTTTTACTTCACCCGACAGCTCCACTGCTTTGCAAGCACAAGTGAAAGGGATTGCCACAACCCAGCTACAGCTCCACTAGGTTTGGCCCAATACACTGAGCTTCCAATGGAGATGAGAACAACCCAGTTAACCCACGGCCATGTCTACTTCCTGAAGGTCAACCCAAGGGGATAATAAGATTCTATTAGATACTGCAATCACTGTTTGTGGGGCTTCCCTTGTGCTTGATCCAGAAGCTGCAGTTAGTGCAGAATGCTGCAGCATCATTGTTGAAAGGAGTGAGGCCTTGTCAGCATATCACACCTGTGCTCGGACAGCTGCACTGACTGCTACTGCAACAAGTTCAAGGTGTTACTATTAGTTTATAAAGCCTTTAACAACTTAGAACCAGTTTACCTACATGATCGCCTTACCCTGCATGTGCCCACTTCACTGCTCTGATCAGTGGAGCTGACACTACTACAGGTGCCACATAATACCCATTCCACATTTGTAAGAAATCCATTGTTTAATGTAGCAGCAACTACACTTTGGAACTCCCTGCCTACTGATATCAAGCATGAGCCTTCCCTATATTCTTTTTGGCACTTGCTGAAAACATTCTTGTTTAGACAAGCCTATCCAGATGCTTAGAAAGCTGGTGTGAATTTTATTCTGTTTTAGTATTTTATCTTTTCTTTTTGTGTGTTTTAAAGTATTTCTTGTATTTTTTTTCTTGTTTTATCTTTTTGTAAATGGCTTTGAGGTTTTTTTATTTTAGGTTTTTCACAATCAGTTCACAAATTTTATGAAATAAATAAATAAATTGAACTGCACAGCTGCTGCCTAGGAACATGTTCCAAATAGCAAACTAGCTGCTCACACTGAATATTTCAGTTTACTCAGATCAGATTCCCTCCTCTGTTTTTGAGACTGATATGCCTCTTGCATTTTAAGAGTCCAGGGGTTCTCAGTCTATTGCTGGAATAAGAATTATTTGTTCAGCCTGGGAGACCAAGGCTGCCCACCAAGTTCTGTTGAAACAGTGTCATTTTCACAATGTCCAAGCCAGGGCCATTTGGCCAGTTAATGGACCATGCCATACTGAAATGCTGCCACTCAGCTGAATTCCATGCACCGGCATAAAGTTAAATCATCACTAGAAAACTGGATAAATCACTGTAAAGCAAAGTGTAGTAATACATTTTGTATCTAAGTCCATGTAAAAAAAGAAAAAGAAAAAGGCAGAAGTGTGGATAGCCAGAAACGCTGCTCTTGAGTAAAAGGACTTAAAATAGTCAACTTTATTTGGACTGTGCTCTGTACTTAACCTGTATTTTCACACAAAGCTGATGAATATCACAGCCGCTTCTATTTTATCACTCAAGTATTGCATTTTTTTATGTTTACAATGAAATATCATCCTATTCTTTCTGTTAGTTCCCAGACTTAATCAGACTTTAATTTCAGAAGCTTGATATTAAAAGTGTTTATGTGAATAAAACTGCCTATGTCATCTTCAGGGAATGTTATGTTTAAATTCTATGCTGTTCCAAAATGTCACCTCCAGCTGGTGTTTCATGAACATCCTGCCATCCTAGTGTAGAAGACACTATCTATGCTGTTGTCTTATGAGTATTGATTCGTATTCATTTGCTGTAATGAACTTCACAGTAAAGGTAAAAGGACCCCTGACCATTAGGTCCAGTCGTGGCCGACTCTGGGGTTGCGGCGCTCATCTTGCTTTATTGGCTGAGGGAGCCAGCGTACAGCTTCCGGGTCATGTGGCCAGCATGACTAAGCCACTTCTGGCGAACCAGAGCAGCACACGGAAACGCTGTTTACCTTCTCGCCAGAGTGGTACCTATTTATCTACTTAAACTTTGACGTGCTTTCGAACTGCTAGGTTGGCAGGAGCTGGGACCGAGCAACGGGAGCTCACCCCGTCGTGGGGATTCGAACCGCCGACCTTCTGATCGGCAAGTCCTAGGCTCTGTGGTTTAACCCACAGTGTCACCTGTGTCCCGCATTCACAGTAAGCAGTAGTAAAAAGCATTCCCAAAGCAGTAGCATCTCAAGAAAACCCAATGCTATAATGAACATATACTTTAGGACAAAATTTAATAATTTGGACATCATAGCTCCTCGCTGTATTTTTTTTTTTAAAAAAAGTTTGGAATGCTGGGTCCTGTATTCAGGCTCAGGAAAGACCCAAAAAGAATTAAAACTCAAGGTACAAGTAAATATACAACAACTAGAGCTGGACTGAAATCTGTCAGATTAATTTCATAGTAAATTAGGTAAGGATTTTTTAGGTAAGAAAAGCAGTTTTAGGGCAGTTGCCCTGCATAGTTATTAACACCATGAGAACGGTGGCTTCAGTTTACCAAAATCTAGGACACTTAAAAATGGGCACATTACCATTCAAATGATTTCAAATGGTTTTAGATCATCTTTAACCTGCTCTAGATCTTACTCCATGCTGCTGCTTCAGTTTCTACCAGAACAAAATCTAAGAGGTTTATTGCTTAATAGAGATTGCCCCACCCCCTTTAGAATTAAAATGCACACTGTTTTAAAAGAAGAATGGTGTAGGTAACTATAGCAATCACTGGCAAGAGCAACATTATGGATTCCATGCCATTATATCTTGTAAGAGAAAAAGCTGAAATGAGTTTGTAAAATCCAAAATGACTCAGTGAATTACCACTATGCCATGTATATTTAAGGCTTCTAAATTATAACAGAAATAATATTAGTATAAGTAAAATCCATTCAAAGACTGGAATGCTTTGTAAATACAGACTGTATATCTTTTGAAGACAAGCCTTTAACATTGCTTAAATCTTCCTAATACATTGCTTAAATTTACTTTATCACAACTGCATGCATATGGGCTTTGAACCGCATAATGCCTTCCTTTCACAGAATAAAGAATTACCCAATTAATAGTTTTCTTCTGGGTCATTAACAACACACTTTTCCATATGCTGTGAAGCTGTTTTTGCAGTTGTTTTACATAAATAGGGGGAAAGGGGCATAAGCAGGTAAATGTTTAAAGTAAATTAAAGAACAAGAGTCTCCTGTCAAGCCTTTTGTCCTCTGTGCTTACTAAAAACATATATCAACAATTCCTATTCATTTCAGAATAGAAAAGAAAGCATCACATATAATTCCCAATGGGAGCCAATGAACATGCACAGAGATGATGCAATACAGAATTATTATCACAACACAAAGCAGTAAACAATGAAGCTGCTTTCCATTTGTAGGTGATGCTAAAAAATTCTCACCAGTTTCTTTTGGGCAAAGCGCTGTTTAACTAGGCCAATGGAAGAAGTAATTCTGAGGTGAGCTGCTGCCAACACCAGCTACCAACAAGGGGAAAGTAAAGAGACCCCAACCTAGTCAGGGGCTACAATATGCTGACAGAGGTTGCACACTATAAAACCACCAAGCATAGCAGGTGGCAGCAAAGCAGAACAAATTGGTAACCCCAGCTGAATGACGAACCGCTACTCCTCAAGGAGTCTTGGTTTGTTTCCAAGTGTTTATTCAGCACAGGGTAGGGAAATGATGTTCAAAGCTAAAGAAACCAAAATACTGCAACTATTTCAAATAAATATTGATCAATATGATTCAAGGAAACAACTAATGCCCAGCTTAATCACCAAGTTGTTAGGATGGAAAGCAAAGCTGGTATTTAATAACCCAAGTCTACTGAAGTTCTTGTTCTCCCTACATAATTTCCAGCCTGAGACAAAATCACATGAAGACTGTGCCACAGGCATTTCATGGCAGCCTTGTAGATTCCACCCACATTTGATATGTTACAGCCTGAGTTTCCCAGCCAGTGGCATGTTGTGCTATAGTGCAATGATCCTGCACTTATATGAAGATGCTGCACTTTTGACACGACCACTCCCAGAGCGGCCTGCCTCCCCAAACAGCCACATCCCAACATGTTGCCTCAGTTACTTTAAGCTGTTTGCTCTGTGATGGTGATGTTTTGGGCAATCTGGACAGCTTTTGAATCCAATCCATTGACTACCTATCTTGATCTAGGTGGCACTTTTAACTCCACAATTATTTGCTACGTGCAGAGTGGGTAGAAAGGAAAAGTGGAGCTGCGTCTGTTTGGCTATAGCTACCTAAATAGTTTGGGCAGCCAAATCTCCATTTACATGGCATTTCACAGAATGACAAAGAGGCAGCTACCAAGCCAACATGGTGCAGTTTAGAAGATAATCTCAGCAATCCTTCTTACTACAGTATTCAAGTCTTCAATAATCCATTAAAGTGAAAATAACTGTTACGAACAGGGTATATGAGAGTAATATACAGGAGCTCTCTCAGAATAAGCAATAGCCTGGCCTGAAATTCTGCCCATGGTGTCCTAAAATCCAGTTCCCTCTCACTTTTGCAGAGTTCTGAATTGACTCATTTTCTTCCTCTACAAATGAAGCTCCAAAATTCAAGTAATAATTCACAAGGGCGCTTTCAGACAAGCACATTTGTCATGCTGCATTTCATTTGCTCCTAGGATCATCCAGTCTCACTACCAATCCTAGAACATTGCCGCTCTGTGCATGCTTTCTCCTAGAGTTGCTTGGGTTTCCTGGGGTTATATAATCAATGCTGACATTACAACATTGTACCCATGCCCACCCAAATCAATTTTATACATGTGAACTATCATCTTTCCAATAGAAACTTTGGGAAACATATGACTCATGTCCTGGATTCTGAAACAGTGTCAAGGGAAAAAACAAAAGTGCAAAATTTATGCAAGGCTACAAACTGTGCCCTGCCATTTAAGGTTCAGCAAAAAATATCTTGGCAAATTTTAGTGCCTGTCATGGTGTAGGTCTTCATCCAATTAAGCACTTGAAACACAAACTGAAATGCAAGCAGGTAATGAGTTACAAGAAAAGCCCAAGGAACTGCAAATACACTACAAAGCTCCCAGGGGTATGAGATCACCAAGCAGCAATGTAACATGCTAATTGTATAAGTATTGACACAAATATTATTAATACTCAGGACTGAGGCAAAGCACATGTTTCAATGGATGGTGTAATCTTTAACTGGGTGATTTTACACTGAAGTGCTTAGCTTCTGAAAGGAAGAAGCCATAAAGAACAGAAGCACCATCAAGACACTACAGAAAACACCCAAGAAGCAGCAATAAACAATGCTTCTTCTCCTGAACCTTTCTCTGCAGGCTGAAGTCAGTATAATTACAGCAGTACACACTCAAATGTTTTGAAAATGTTTGGACTGTTAACAGACCAAATGTGGATTATTAACAGATTGTCCAGTCTCAGGCAGAACTGAGACCTATCAATTTCATTACAGACTATAGTACTTCAATATGCTCCTGGATTTATAAGAGAGGTGCAATGAATTATGTGTTTACCCGCCTGGGATAATCAACAGTTATCCCAAGGCAAGTTGCTGAGTGAAGAACTTCACATGCTTCTTCCCAAACTCTACTCCAGGAAGGAAGGATTCTGCCACAGTACAGCAGTTTGGATCAGATAACCTTTTGGTCCCTGTTGAGCCTTTAATTCTAGCTGTCTGTGGCTAGAAGTCTTCTTATCCATTCAAATGTCAAAGTACAGCTACAACAAACTCAGATTTTTGCCCATTTGCCATCACCTCTTAAGCAAAAGTTGGAAGATATAACAAGATGGACTTTGATGTGTGATGTCATTCAGTTGCCCAGATTATTATTTATTCCAAATATTTTTCTTGAAAAATTAAAACAGCAATAACAATGCATCAGGGAGGCGACATTTTATCCTTGGCTACCGTTCAGATGCCCTTAACTCCTGGGGAAAATGATTGGCCTGATTCTTTCTTAAATCATCATCATGAGGACAACCTGCTTCTGTGAATAATCTCTGACTGATGTCAAAATAATAAATTCACTCTCATATACTCTATGTAACACATCAAACTGTGATATTACAGAAGTGCTGGGTGCCAGGGCAGGACTAATATTATGTCTTAACTGCATAGAAATCTTGGACTGCACTTTCTTAAGAAGAATGAAGAGGTAGATGCTGTAGGTGAAGCATTGTAATGGCTCAAAGAAAAGTAATGCTGGTCAGATCCAAATTGTTCTTTTAGAATTTGCATTGTTGGACACTCTTGAGCCAAAGCATAACATTTTCCTTACTTACCATCATGACCAGAGTTGAGAAGATGTTCTCCAAGGTCGCAGCCAAATACCCTCTCTTTTAAGATCCCACGTTGCTTCAGTTTCTGTTTTGTTGGCCGAGACTTCATGAATGTGCGCAGGAAAGTAATAAGCTTGCCGTGTTTCTTTGACACTGTAAAATTGAAGGGAAAATCTCATTTTGTGGCCAGATAGACAGGAAAGAAGATGTATAATACATTATTTCACTAAACCACAGTTCATTCTTTTCAAAATCAACCCCTATTACTACCATGCACATATCTGATCAGTTTCTGCAACAGCCTCCTCCCTCTTCCCTTATATAAGTGATTCAGGGAAATCAAAATCTGTAATGGAAGACAGAGTTAAGATATAGTAGGACAATAGTTTTAATTGTTATGCTCTCCCCATCTCAGCAGTCTGCTTGCACTTGGTATTTCGTAGCTTTCAGTCTAGTGGGGAGAAGAGGAAAGGAAGGAATGGGTAATGCAGCCCATATGTTTCCTTATGGTTTCATTTCCCGCCATGCTTGCAGAGCTAATCCTTTCATGTCAATTGCTTATGAACAGATCAGTGGTGGGACCCTGACAGGTGAGAAAAGGGAACAAGCATTTCAGAGAGGAAGGAAACTCACTCCTGTACCCTGTGCCCTGCCATAGCATAGTTCTCTGGCCAGTCTAGTCACTGCCAAGTGTTGGTCTGCCTTTACACATGTTTTATACATGTTTTATTTATACATGTTTTAAATGTTGCTAAGCAGGATGTCACATCAGCTAAGTAAGAACTCTAAACTTGAGCCTGGAGGTAGGAGCACAACATCTAGCCAGGGCCCCAAATTAGCATAACAAAAGGCACATTAATAGGGGGGATTGAATAAAATCACAAAACGATAAAGCCTCCCAAGGTTCTGTTATAACCTATGGAGAAGAATTTTCTTTAAGAGGCATACTTGCTCTCAGCTTCTTGTACTGTTACAGAATGATGCCATCACAGAATTTCAGAGTTGGAAGGGACCCCAAGGATCATCTAGTCCAGCCCCCAGGAATGTAGGAATCCCTGCTACAGAATCCCTGACAAGTTGCCATCTAGCCTTTCACAAGAGCTCCATTTAGACTTCCAAATGACAGAGAGGCATATTCAGTTCTGAGAGTTTGGTCATCTTGGACCTGGTAGAGTCTCTGAGTATTCAGAAGGCCTAAAAATTTGACTTTGGGGCCTTTTCAGACACTGGTTAAGTGTTTCACAACAGTCCCCTTTGGGTTCCTATTCATTCTGGGATGGTAGTGTTTGCTTTAACAGTGACCCTAATATTATTGGCATATTGCACTGTTGACTCAAGTATGTGTCATGCATTTTATTATTTTCTTGCTTATTGAAATGTTTCTACTGCAGAGAAAGTGTGAATTTTGTATTATGCTTATTAACCGAATAGTTATTTTTAATCCTTTTTATCAGTTATTAACAGCATTTTTATTTATGGACAATTTTTAATATTGTTTCATATTTGATTTTATTGTATTTGTTTTATTAAGTTTATTGATAGACTCGTTTGGCTTCTTTTGGTAATGAAAGGTTCAAATACTGAACATGAAATAATGGAATTCAATTTTTGAATAAATACAGCACTACTTTGGACAACAGTGATTGCACTGTTGGTACAACCATGGGCATCTAAATTACCATCAGTCAGTAGTGACAGTAGTGAATGGAAGAATGTTATCGAAAACAAAATACACTGAGTGACCAGGAAATAGGAGTACATAATTGCAACTGCTATTACACCAGTAGTTAATGACTCCAGTTTATTGATTACCACCTTGAGAAGCATTAAATGATTCCACAAATGTTTCTACAACCTATTAGCCAATACAAACTCCATGTTCATATGGCCAGGCAAATAGCAAGTGTCAAAAACAAAGAAAGAAGCATAAAACGCCCAAGTCTCTCCCACTGTAAAGACTGTGATGCTCTTCTTGACCTTTAATGTAAAAGGGAGTACAAGTTCTTAGTTGTGTTTTCCAAGTTCCATTGAATTAGAGACAATGCAATTGAGATTCATACACGTAGCAATTACCCCTTGATGAGAAGGAAATGGCCCTATGCCAAAAGGTGAATAAACTTAGCATTAATTTCAATCGGTGAACAGGGCAAAGCTGTTCCATTTTAACTTCTTCTTTGAGCTAAAAAGGAAAAGCTAAGCAGTGTCTTACAAAAGATGCCTGCTCACTCTTACTAAATTGCTTTTGTTTGCAAGCAATTCTCTAGAGACATTCTCTTCAAATAAAAGCCACAACATGAAGCCAGTTGCAACAGGACTTCCTTTATCTCCAGCCTTTTCAGTCTCAGGAAGCTATAAAGCAGTAGTACTGGCTATCAGGCCTTAAGAAAGGGGCAAGTCTACCATCTGGTTAACAGAACAGAACAGAAAAGAAAAGAAGAGAAAAGAAAAGAGAGGTTGGTGACAATCAAAGCACAGCAAGATAAAATACTCTTCTGAGGAAATAGCCATGGTTTCTTTATTTCAAGTGGCAAGATAATATATACCTGCCAGGACTCTCCAATATTAGGCAACTAACTGGGGATCCAAAACTGTTGGGTGCCGACAATTCCAAAGCAATGATACTTATATGACAGGCCACTATAATACAGCATTTCAACATATATGCATTATGACAATACTATGAAACAATAATTTAATACAGAACAGATGAAAAGAAAAATATGCTGAAGGTTATTACAATGAGAGTATCACTCCGAAACATACCCGAGTTCAAAACACACACTGCAGCTTTTTTTGTCAAATGCTGTTATGTTTTACAGCAGGGATTTACAGCAACCCATCACACTGGGTCCCAAGTACATCAGACCTTGGCTGCAGTCAAGGTGCTAATCGGCAACATTTTTGTGCTAGCTGGCTGACTACAAACATTACCTTTTGCCTAGGTATTTTATGAACCTGACAAAGATTAAAAGGAAAGAAACAGCGAGATACTCCCACCATCACTTCAGAAAAGCTTGAAAACATCTCTCTCTCTTTCTCCTCCCCACCCCAAAAAAATATTCAGTTCCAGTTAAGTGTCTTAGTATTTGTGCTTCTCAGATTTGGCTGCTGTGTCTCCTAATCTATTTTCAAGGGGAGCAGAGGATGATTGTCTGGTACTCCTAGGTTGCCAACCAGGAGAAAGTGACTCTACTAATGGTGCTGGGCTGGAGCTTAAGTTTTCCCCACCCTGATATATTTAAATTGAAAGGGAAGATACCAAGGACTAAGCAAAAACAACTAGAGTTGTGTGGCTAAACAAATTTATTATGGCATGTGCTGTTGTGGACCAGAATCCAGTTCACTAATTTTATATTTCGGTCTGAAAAGTAATATCCAAACTCATAATAGCCTCTATAGGTAATATATCCTAAAACACAGTATATATAAGCTTCTAGATAATAGCAAGGGTGCAATCCAGTACTCGAGATACACTAGCTGAGGGAGTACAGTAGGCATAGCCAATGCAATGCCCTCCAGATATTGTTGAACTCTCCAATCACCCCTGGCTGACTTGGGCTGATGGGAATCCAACAATAGCTGATAGAACCATGTTGGCTACCCCTGAGAAGCACCACTACACTGACAGAACATGGTATATTGGTGTCATGCAAGATACACCTGTGCAGCTGTGCTGATGGTGTGCCTGCTGCACCACCATGACCCTGCTGGAGTAGCATCCAAAATGAGATTGGACAGGACAAAGGAGGAGTAGACTTAAGTTGAAGTCCTATGTATCCTCAGATCCCAAACACAGTGGAACTCTGTATCAAACACAAAGCTTGCGTAAGGGAAATTCTCCCTTTCAATTTAATAGAAAAATTAAAATGGAACAAAAGGCACTGCCTCCCATCTCTTGCCCCAACCGCCCCGCCCATGTTGCCATGACCAAGAACTGGATTTGCCATTAGTCTGCAGCCAACCACAGCACACCAACACTTGGATATAACTCCACAACAAGGGACCTATAACTCAGAGAAAAGGGTACATGGCTGAATCACTCTGGCCTAACGTCATGTACTAAGAACATACAAGAGGTCTCTGAGGAGGGAACCAGTGCACAAAACAGCCTGCCAGCTAAAGACACATGGAAATAGCATTTTGCTGACACTGCTGTTCCTAGAACCCTCACAGGTAGCCTGCCTCAGGTCTCCAGACACCTCTGACCACTCATCTAACATGGTGATGTTGCAATGAGGTCATGAAGATGACATGTTGTAAAGATGACCTGGCAAGCACAGATCCTACAACATTCCTACAATAGGGAGGCAACAGCAGAGTACTCTATGCAGGTCAGTGAAGGGAGGAGGAAGTCCGGCTACAAAGTGTCTCCCATATTTCCTCCCCCAACCAGCTGCATGTGAAATCTGTGTCTTGCCTCAACTGTACTTAAACCTTCTCCGCCATCAGCTGGGAGCAGTTTTCCCCACATGCAGATAAGTTCTCTGCTGATCAAGGCCAGGGATTCCACTTCAACCTCTGCCACTTCTGGTCAAACATGCATGAGTGCTTTTCCCTTGCTGAACCACAGTCAGGGTGCACAGAGCAGGGCAAAGGGGCATAAGAGTTCCACTACAGTCCTATGCAGGAAGGTCTAAACATCTCATTGGTCACTGCAATTTCTTCCCCACTCCAGGATGGGGTGGGGAGGTTGAGCCCCAACCATGGACAGAGCACTCAAGTAGCAGCAATCATTCTCCTCTCCCCGTTCCTCACACCTATTCTGCTCCTACATCCAGGGAAGATGAGTTCCAACTTCTGACAACTGATTCTCCCTCCCTCCCTTTTGCTCTGCATAGTTGTGTGCACACCACAAGGGAGACCCACCCTATGGCCAGTAGCAGTGACCAAAACACACCACAAATGGTCCTCTGTAGGGTTACCCCTCCTGTCAAGCTCCACATCTAACAGTTGATGCCTGTGTGCATAGAATGGGTGCGTAGCCTAGAGGGGCAAATCCATCTGCCGCTTTTGCTGCCCACTATTTGATGGTCAAAGTGGCAGAAACCCTGACAAGCCCATACACGTCTATTTTACTTCCAGAACTCACTCCATCCCTGATGCTATTCAATAAGGCTCTAATTTTGCTGTTTCTTTGCTACAAGCGATTGGCAAATACGGGCCAATGGTGGGTTTTCTTCCCATAGTGGGTCATGATCCCCTGCCCCAAGGGAGATGTCTGGGTGCTGTGCTATATGTCCTCTCCTTCCTTCACACACACATCGTACTTTGTGAGAAATGTATGGCATAAGGGAAACCAAACATCTGCCTAGAGCTCCTGGCTGCTGGTCTCTTCCTGTCTGTTCCACAGCATCTTACACTGTGGAAGGTGTTGTGGAATCGTTGTAACTGGCAGGTTGTGTGTGGGATGTGATGATGCCTTCCTGCCAGCATGGGTGGACTGGGGCCTCCCATTTCTGGCCATGTAATTTCCACAACTTCATGCCATGTCATTTTTACAACAACACCACGCTGACTAGGGCAGGCGGGCACTGGTGTGTTACCATGGGAGTGTGGCTGCCACTGTTGCTCTTCTCTGATTTTTGGACCCACATTTTCCTCCCACCTCTCCATCCTCTGGGATAGATGGATGCAGGACAGGGTGGCTGTTGTGTCAGTGCAGTGGTAGAATATGTCTCCCCTTTTGGCATTCTCAGGGGTTAAGTTCCTGTGAAAATGTATTCACACATCTTTCAAAAACATACAGCAACTAAAAGCTCCATGAAGCACATGGGGACAAGCATGCCTTTTCAATCCACTTTTAGGATCTAGTGACAATTTCACAAGAGTTCACAGATGAATAAAGTCACCTACACCATACCACTATTGATTAAAAAGGCATTTAAAACGTGTCCGTCCCTGGTTTGGACTCCTGATGGCAGTCGGATTGCTAACACAGGATTAGTAGCCTAGGAAAGAAAATCTTTCCACATGCAGAATGACCCACATTCCCAGCTCACGGCCAGCATATTGGTTGCTTTTCCTGTTAACGGGTGATTTTACCCCCCTGCTGTGAGGAAAATGTTATGCTAAGGTCAAAAACTAGAACATGTGCAACTGCAGGGATTTAAGCTGATAGTCTGTTTAGGAGCAAAGTCACAGGAGAAACAAGAAGAGGATTCAAAGTATTACTTTGTTCTAGCCTTTGCTCTAAGTGGGTGGGTGGGTGAAATTCTAGTGACTGATTTAAAGGGAAAGAGGGCCATAAATAGCTAAATATGAACAGTCAACTGTTAACCAAGGCTGTGGGTATGTTAACATTTTGTACCAGAAAAATTTGAATTTTATACTGACTGTAAGTTATTCTAATTAAGCAATTTAACTTATTTTTTATCATTATTTATTAATTTAATTTAATTTAATTTAATTTATATACCACCCTTCATCTGGAGAACTCAGGGCAGTTCACAAGATAAAAATACAGGATAAAAGGCTAAAATAAATAGTTAAAACAAAAACAAAACAAAACAATATCCACCCCCTCCCCCAAGTTATTTGCTTCTGCTAGTTGAGGCTTAACCAGCAATGCAAGGAACTGATGTCCCATCCCATGGCCATTGCAAATTCTACCAACTCAGGTCTGGCTCCAGAGCTAAGGACTGGAAGTTTACTCTGAACACATTTACAGCAGAGAATTCAGGGTGCTGAACTGTGCGCCCAGCACAGAGAATGAGCATGTTGTAATGTACCTGTTCCTAAGCATGGTGTGAATTCTCTCACCATGAAACACATTTTGTTCTTGAGCCAGAGAATTTACACCATACACAGAAACTGTGCCCTTATAATTCCACACAGCATGTGTCAATCATGACTGAAGCTACACGTCTGTCAACGCTGAGGTCAGCACCTGACAGAAGAACAGGATTAGCCATGTAATGCATTTTAAATCTTTTCCTTCTGTCAGATGCCCAGCTTTGTATTGATAGGCATGTGCAGTTTCAGTCATGACTAACATATAAGTGTTGACATATAGTAGACCTGCAACTTACTCATGATTTACTTACATGATTGCAACTCTGGGCAAGTGGCAGGAAACTAAATAAATAAATGGAGCGCGGATGAGAAATGTTTGTTTACATGACAACTTATTTCACAATAGAGTTTTCTTTGATCCATCTTAATATGCCTGTTTAATTAAAAATATAATTATGCAGTCACATATTAATACAGTAGACTCGGGGGTTATTATTATTTATTTTAATTATTTTATTTTATTTATGCTGCCCTTTATCTGAGGATCACAGGGCAGTTTACAATATAAAAGCACAAAAATACACAACATAGCAACAAGCATAAGCAATATTGTGCCCTTCAACCATTTTTGGTCTTAGTAGCTAACATCTAGGAGTTCTGATAGGAGCTTGGCAGCTCTGGTCAGCCTTCTTTCCAGTTACAGACCTTTTTTTATAGAAGCATCAGCAGGAAGAAATTGTGAGCTACATCCAATTCTCTTGTGGCCCGATCGGTACAGCAACTTGGCTGCTGTTGAGTTAAAGGCATAATACTGCCATAGTTTAAGCTAGAGGGAACAAAGCAAGTATAGGCCGAAGTTCATACTGACTTGTATGAATATTACTGCTTGTAATATCACCCTGTTAAAAGGTTTGTTCTTGGCTACAGCTCAAGAACTTAACCATAAGCCCAGGTTCAGATATGATGCTAGGCCAAACCTTGGATTACTGCAGTGTGGTGCAGGAGCAAAAAAGACAGGGGTGGAGCAAGATGACCTCTGCAGTCTTGGGAAGCCATTGCTGTGTTGTGCAAACAAGGCCACGGTGTCAAATACACAAGATTTCTATTTTCAAAATTTCTTTAATATAAAAATGGTATCACTTCAAAGCAAGATACTATTAATATATGACAGCACTTTAAAAGGGGCAGATTTTGAGATGATGCAAGAGAGCCAAACAAAAATACCGAAGAGTTATGCAGAAAGGTGTTTCAGGGAGCATGATTGTAAACTGAATTTAAGTACATAACAGGTATTTCCTAATTCTCACTAGAGTTCTATGTCCATCCCACTGCGCATGCAGGGGAGTAATCAAGTCCTAGTCTCTCTTATCTTAGCAGCAGTTTTCGGCTACATCTTATAATCAAGTTTAATTAAGCCTTCTCACTGAGTTATTTTGTAGCTTGATAATCTAACATTCCATCTGCACCGGATCTCTAGTATCTGATTAAGAAGAGCTGAATGCTTCATCTATCAGTAAAGCAGTGCTGTTCTACTGTCAATCGTACTTTGGAAATAGAATCATAGACTTGTAGAATTGGAAGAGACCACAAGGGTCATCTAGTCCAACCCCCGGCAATCCAGGAATCTTTTGTCCAACATGGGGCTTGAACCCACAAAGCTGAGATAAAGAGTCTTATACTCTTTTATTTAATTTATTTATTTATTTATGGCTATTAGCCCATAAAGTATGTACAAACATAAAAACACAGAGACATAAAGACCGATATATCCGACAACAGAGGGTGAACACCACGATGCAAGGGTGGGTAATTGAGCAAAGCCAAATGACAGCTTGGGGCCAGGAGAGCTCCAAGGGACGGTTCACAGAAAAAGAAAAACTGAAGATGAGATCCGACATGCACTCTCATCATAACAGTCCGATTAGTTTTGATGTTTTTGTTGTTTTTTGGTGGTTTTTGTGTGTGAGATAACCGCATTCAGGAATCTCGCCACCTGCAGAGTTACAGAAGGATCTGTATCCTGCAGAAGCAGTGCGGCGTGTAACTCAACAGGCCTGCCAACCAAGCGCAGTAAAGCAGGACCCAGGAATTTAGACCTGGCTATGCTATGTAGGGGACAGTTGAACATTATATGTGGAAGAGATTCAACAGTTTTCCCGTCACACACGCATAGCGGAGACACCAAACCCTTGGAAAATCTGTGGCTCAGCAGGTTCGATGGAAAGACATTGAACCTTGCACGAGTAAATGCAAGTCGGTGTGGTACTGATGAAAGAGATGACATGTATGGTGGAAGGCCAAGTGGTGGAGTTAGTCTTATGCTCTACTGACTGAGCTATCCCAGGAAGATTGCATCAGTATTTAATGAAACATGCCCTAGCAAGCATGCCACTCAATGTCTCAGTTGCTCAGAAAAAGCTGGTTGGAGCCCTGGATCAACAATGAAGTCATTTCCATTACAAATGAGCACTGAGCTAAAACAGAGCGCCATCAATATATTGATTGGCAGGCAAAGTCTGCCAGGAGGTAATACAGTAAAAGGGCAAGTATCCTTAAGAAGAGGCTCTACTTCTCTCTTAAATGTTTTACAAAAACCCTCTCTTGAGGTCATTTCTACAATCAGCCATAAGCAGAGGGAAGAAAACATCTGTCAAAGCAAGACAGCTTGTTTTTTTATTAAATAAACTAATTAGTTAATTCAATGAATTAAAATGCAAATACAAATCAAGTGTAGAATCATCTTCGAGAGCAATATAAACCAATTCACTAAGCACAGCTGAATGAAACATTTTGAATTTTTAAATTATCTGAGTTAAGACTATACTTTAGTACATTTATATCCCATCTTCCACAGAGCTGCAGGTGTGGGCAGTTTTCTTTATCCTCATGTCCAGCCTGCGAGGTAAACAAGGATGAGAGATAGTGACAGGCCCAGTGAGCTTCAGGGCTGAGGTGGGGTTTGAACCTGGGACACAAGCTAAAAACTCTGGCCACTACACCACATTAGGTTGGGATCTGAAACAAAACTATTGATTCTGAGGTCTGCATTCAGACAGCACTTTATTTCTTTTTCCTGATGTTTCCTTACCTGTTCATGCTTAGAACAGAGTGGTCCTTTTTGGTAGCCCTGTTAAGTATCAAAGGAGCGTCACTAGTGGCAACAGCCATTCTCTTCCATTTTATCTCTATGCTCCTTCTACGAATCCAAGTGAAAAGCATAACACTGGCTGTGTGGGGGCAGTGCTGTAGAGGAAATCCTGTCTCTCAATTGGTTGATGCCAGGCTGACAGGGTGCAAAGAGAGGATGGCCCCTGTATAGGCAGAGGCAAGCTGCGATTGGCTAGGGTCTGAGGAGCGGGGGGGGGGGCTGACTCTCAACAAGAGCATGATGACTTGAATTCAAGGTCATGGTGAGGCTTTGGTGCTTATCAATAGTTTTTCTTTCTCGTCGGTGCTGGGCACAATGGTGGTGGCTGCGGCGACAGAGGTGAGTCCCATGTATGTTTGACACGCAGCTGGAAACTGCTGTATGTCAGCGGCCACAGCGCAAGGTGCGGTGAATGAAGACATTTGCCTTGGCGGCTATTGGAAGCCCCACAGGAATCTCATCAGGGTGCTAGAACTACAACTCCCAGTGTGCATTGCAACTAAACTCAAGTGCCCCCCGAAGTGCTTTTGGAATGTGTGTGTGCTCTCCCTATGTTTTAATTATGTTTTATTTGAAATTTATTAATTGCATTTATATCACACTGTTTCCTCCAAGGAGCCCAAGGTGATGTACATAGTTCTAAAATTCTTCTTCTTCTTCCTCTATACCCTGCTTTTTTATCCTGACAGGGACTCAATGTCTGTGTTATTAACAAAAATGTATACATGTGTTTGTATCTAAATATTGTTAAATAAATCATAAAAGTAGAAAGTTGGAAATGATCCTGAGGATCATCTAGTCTAACCCTCTGTGGTGCAGGAATATGCAGCTGGGATATCAGGGATCGAACCTGCAACCTTGACATTATCAGTATTGTGCTCTAACCAACTGAGCTACCTCAATTTCTTAAATAAATATATTAAATCTATTAATTGTGTGCATATATATATATATATATATATATATATATATATATATTGTGTATATTAAGTAATATATTGCAAACACTTTAATTTATGCTATGGAAATTTAATTCAGTGTGTGGCCTGCGGGTTCTGTGTTGAAGTACTTTTGCAGCCCACTTGGTCTGAGAGGTTAGACCACCCTGGTTTAGAAGGAGCAAACAAACTGGGTTATGTAGAAAACAGCCCTCCCCAACTCTTTATCCTCAGCAGTCAACATTTAGAGGTATACCAACACTGAACCTGGAGCTTGCATTTACTTGTTTGAAATAATAGCTACCTCCCTGAAGCTATCAAATCTTCATCTAAAACCTTTCCTCGGTTTAAAGCCATTACCAAACCTTGTGAAACTGAATTCCAGAAGTTCATTATTGTGATGAGCAGCACTTCCCTATACAGGGTTCTTAACCTCGGGTTAAGAACTTAATTCGTTCTGGAGGTCCGTTCTTAACCTGAAACTGTTCTTAATCTAAGGTACCACTTTAGCTAATGGGGCCTCCTGCTGCCGCCACGCCGCCGCCGCACGATTTCTGTTCTCATCCTGAAGCAAAGTTCTTAACCTGAGGTACTATTTCTGGGTTAGCGGAGTCTGTAACCTGAAGCATCTGTAATCCGAGGTACCACTGTATCATCTTTATTATTACTGTGCACCCTACAACCAATTCCAACACCATAGAAGAATCGCCATGAAAAATGTTAGAATCCAAAGTCTGCACAAACTGAGCAGGAAAGATCTGCCAGCGGGGATCTGTTCTGCACAGGGCTTCCTACAAAATGGTTTGGGAGTGGGGTTTGGTCTTGAGAAACTGCAATTGGAGACTGAAGGTGTACTGGTTCCTCTGCCGTTAATTAAATTTGATCAGCATGCTAAACAAAAGCATGGTCGTGTGTGTGGCATATTTCCATGGCAACCTCAATATTATAAAATAGTCTGTTCTTGCTTGTATGGAGACATAAGCAGGTCTGTGCCTAAGAAATGAATTTGCCACCAATGGGACAAAATGTACTGCATTTTCACATAGGTTTTCTTCACATAATTTACTTGGCTCCCAAAAGCAGAAAGCAAGGGCAGGGGCAAAAGGATATCTGGAACAACAATGGAAAAAGGACATAGAGAGCAACACAGCCCTGCAGGACTGTTTCACAGGTCATGCTAAACCTTGCCTTCTGCAACCTGGACACCTCCATTGGCCATGTGGGTTGGGACTAAACATATTGAGGGCAGCAAGCTGGGGAAAACTGTGCTAAACTATGATTTATTGCTACAGGCATGAACCTTGGGGTTCATGTGCTCCTTCTTCCCATCCCCACATGGCCATGAGGTTGGAAATGCTCACTTCAGTTTTCATGCATAATTTTATCTAAACTATGAGTTTCGACAACCAAACCAGTTTCATGGTTTCCCTAAAACAGGCATGAGGACCCTCCAGAGCTCAGGCCAAATTAGGCCTGGCAGGGGTCTTATTATGGCCTCGTAAATTTACGTTTAAGGTTCTACTCACCTGTGGGCACTTTTATCAGACCCAGACACAATTACAAATAAATTGGTTTAAAAAGAAGCAACTGACCAAAGAGATTAGTTTAGTCCTCAAACAGTAGAGGCTGCAAAAAGCCTTGGAGGTGAACTGGCTTGCTAGCCTGTAGACAGTGCAGCAGGGTGAAAAAGATGGCTTTCCCCCACCTGTTGGCCCCACAGTTATGGGTGGGGCCAACAGGTGGGTCCAAAATACAGAATTATGTCAAAGCTATATGATAGGTTTTGCCCTCTAGCTACCTAAGAAGAGGATGTGATGTGTAGAGGGGTTCACTGCTGAATCAGCTGAAATATAAGTCCTTGGACTAAGTGGCTATAGGAATGCTTCCATTCAATGATGATTGATCTCCTTTCAATCTACATTTCACAGGGAAATGCTACTGATCTGGAATATAGTGATTTGATATTCAAGCATTCCCCTGTGTTTAGGCAGCAACTGATAAAAGATGCTGACTCAACTGGAGAAAGGAAGCCCCTGAACGGAGATTTCTGAATTCCCCATAATGGAGACAAATCAAGGAAAGTGTGGGAGAATGAAGTGGTAAAGTTTTCCCTTTTGTGGGTTTTTACCATAAGCCTTTAAACACACTTTGTATGCCTGCTAAAGCAGTTTCCGGTATCCATTGCTTCTCTAGTGGTTTGCTATGAGCTCATGTCTACTCTAAGAAAGCTTTGTTTTACCGCTATAGAATTAATAAGAGCACATGCTTAACACAGACCCAAGGCCAGACATTTTTGAAAGGAGAACAATTATCACAATCTCTATAATTAATACAGGTCAGGAAAAAGAACTTCTTAAAAAGGTTTTATCGAGTCACAGAAAAAGCCTCAGAGTCAGGCAAACGGCTCCAGGGCACAGATACAACAACCCTGACTGCTTGTCAAACAACAAGAAAACTAGTTTGTCTAGATACAACATTTATGGTCCTACACGACAAAGCGTCATTCACTAGTCTTGAGTAACAGGTTTTTACTCCCACCCACCCATGTAACGGGGGGGGGGGGGAGAGAGATTTGGATCAGTATGTTGAAACAGCTGCTGCCCATAAAACAAACTACTTCATTCTTCCGTAGTTCTTGAAGCTTGGCTGACCAGATCAGGTTGGCACACTTGATTGTACCCCTGGAGCAAATTAGGAAATAACCTCTCCCCAAGTATCCTGTAACTGTTTATCAGAGGAGAGGGATACTTCAAATCCGTGCTGGTGTTAAAACAAATGCCTCAAACATTGCACTACATCCATGTTGGCTAAAGACACTAAGTGAATTAAGAAAATGTACAGATGTATCCCCATATTCATGAAAACAGAAGAAACAAGGCAAACCAGAGGTACAGCCTTACCTTTTTCCTCCACTGTTGCAGGCCAGGAACGAAAAGATCAGCCCCACTACCTGGCGAGGCTAGTCTATCGCTGTGCAGTGGAATTCTCTAATCAGCTCAGCACAGCATTCCAGCCTCAGAGGATTATAGCAGGCAGACTGAAAGGTCAGTTGGTATGGAGGAATTTCTTCACTGAAAACACTCAGAAGGAGCGATATTCTTCTTCAGCTCAGCTTTCCTTTCCTCCTCCAGTTCAGAGTCTCTGGCTGCCCCTCCTGGCTACCAATGCATCTAGAGGTGAGCTCAGCACCTCCCTGTGACTCTCTCCGGCTCTGCCTGCAATCTAGGAGGAAGCTCCTCCCAAAGATCTCACCCTTGTGAAACAAGCTACACAAGTCTAGCTCCACCCCACAGAGCCATTCCTCTGCTCAGGTGACTCTCAGACCCGGAGAAGCTGAGGATCTCTCATACTGTTACACATCTTTTTCTTCCTTGGAAAGCTCAATGTGGAGTAATAACCTGTGAACTGGACAACATTCCTAGTCCAGCAATAAACCAAATGAATCAACAGGAAGGGGGAGGAGACAATTAAAGAGGATGACTCAACCACATATGGCAGCTCAAATGCATCGACCACACTAGGGAGTTGGAGTGAAATAATTTCTGTCCATATAGCTTTGTGGGGGAGGGAGTGCAGTAAAACAGACGGAATTGCTTTGCTACTTTCAAATGCAAGTTTCTCAGGATTCTGGACATCCCCCTCGTTTCAGTATAACTGGCACAGATGTGACATTCTCTTTCTCTCTCCCCTCCCCCTCATGATGAGCAGTAAAAGGATTTTTTTTAATCCACAAATGATTTTCGTATCTTAATACCACTCTGTTTAAGCTACTTGGAAAATTGATCAAGGTTAATGGATTTAAGTAGTGTTAACTTGTTTTGGGGGTGCCAATAAATAGATCTAGTATATATAACTAGATCAATTCCAAATGGTTTTAAACAACCCTAGCACAGCCTTTCTGCACAAGACAAAGGACATCTGGAATTTCCTGGAGTCCCATGAAATAGCCATCCAGCTGTTTGGACATGTTCACTGTAAACATCAATACTGCTTGGCAGTTAACTCTTGCTAAAACAGACACATACATAGAACAGCAACTAAAAAAATTTTGCAGACGATTAAAAGTGATGTTATTAAAGAAGAATATGAACTTCAATTAATGAAGTGTGAAATATATCCACTATTGTGTGGAATAAGAATTTGGATTTATTTAACAAGAACGATCTGTTTTGCTTAAACTCTCTAATTATACCAGCTTCTAATGACCATTTATATAAATAACCCAGTCATAGGCAATGCTGTTTTCGCCTCAGGCTATGTAGGCATTTCTTAATGTTAGGTAGCATGCCACTTGCAAGTCTGCAGCCTACCATGTATGCAACCACGATGCAAATTCAACTCCTCAAAGTTAATGAAAATGTCTTGTGTACTAGATAGAACAGTCTTTGCCAACCTGGTGCACTATAGATGTTTTGAAGTACAAGTCCAATCAGCACATCAAGTTAGCAAAGGTTGAGACAGACATGGGTTCAAATCCCTCCTCAGCTGTGAAGCTCAAAGCCAAACTAAACGCTACATGTAATAATAGTAATAATAGTAACTTATTATTTATACCCCACACATCTTGCTGGGTTTCCCCAGCCACTCTAGGCTGCTTCCAGCAAAATATTAAAATACCATAATTCATCAAATATTAAAAGCTTCCCTAAACAGGGCTGCAATCAGGTGCCTTCTAAAAGTCAGATATTTATTTCTTTGCCATCTGCTGGGAGGGCATTCCACAGGGTGGGCGCCACTACTGAGAAGGCCTGGTTCCCTGTAATGTCACTTCTCGCAGTGAGGTAACCGCCAGAAGGCCCTCGGCGCTAGACCTCAGAACGATGGGGGTGGAGACACTCCTTCAGGTACACTGGGCCGAGACCATTTAGGGCTTTAAAGGTCAGCACCAACACTTTGAATTGTGCCCAGAAACGTACTGGGGGCCAATATAGGTCTTTCAGGACCAGTGTTATGTGGTCTTGGCAGCCACTCCCAGTCACCAGTCTAGCTGCTGCATTCTGGATTAGTTGTAGTTTCTGGGTCACCTTCAAAGGTAGCCCCACATAGAGCGCATTGCAGTATTCCAAGCAGAAGATAACCAGAGCATGCACCACTCTGGTGAGACAGTCTGCTGGCAGGTAGGGTATCAGCCTGCATACCAGATGGGGCTGGTAGACGGCTGCCCTGGATACAGAATTGACCTGCTGTGAGTCCAAAATGACTCCTAGGCTGCACATCTGGTCCTTCAGAGGCACAGTTACCCCATTCAGGACCAGCGAGTCCTCCATACCCACCTGCTCCTGTCCCCCCAAAACGGTACTTCTGTCTTGTCAGGATTCAACCTCAATCTGTTAGCCGTCATCCATTCTCCAACCGCTTCCAGACACGTAATTCTATTTCTCAGTGTTTTGTTTAAAGCATGGGTAGGCAAACTAAGGCCCGGGGGCCAGATCTGGCCCAATCGCCTTCTAAATCCAGTCCGTGGAAGGTCCGGCAATCTGCGTGATTTTACATGAGTAGAATGTGTCCTTTTGTTTAAAATGCATCTCTGGGTTATTTGTGGGGCCTGCCTGGTGTTTTAACATGAGTAGAATATGTCCTTTTGTTTAAAATGCATCTCTGGGTTATTTGTTGGGCATTCCCCCCCCCAAGGTCTGAGGGACAGTGGACCGGCCCCCTTATTATTATTATTATTATTATTATTATTATTATTATTTATTATTTGTACCCCGCCCATCTGGCTGGGTTTCCCCAGCCACTCTGGGCGGCTTCCAACAAAGATGAAAGATACACTAAAATGTCACATATTAAAAACTTCCCTGAACAGGGCTGCCTTCAGATGTCTTCTGAATGTCAGGTGGATGTTTATCGCTTTGACATCTGATGGGAGGGAGTTCCACATGGCGGGCGCCACTACTGAGAAGGCCTTCTGCCTGGTTCCCTGTAACTTGGCCTCTCGCAATGAGGGAACCGCCAGAAGGCCCTCGGAGCTGGACCTCAGTGTCCGGGCAGAACGATGGGGGAGGAGACGCTCCTTCAGATATACTGGACTGAGGCCGTTTAGGGCTTTAAAGGTCAGCACAAACACTTTGAATTGTGCTCGGAAACGTACTGGGAGCCAATGTAGGTCTTTCAAGACCGGTGTTATATGGTCTCGGCGGCCGCTCCCAGTCACCAGTCTAGCTGCCGCATTCTGGATTAGTTGTAGTTTCCGGGTCACCTTCAAAGGTAGCCCCACGTAGAGCGCATTGCAGTAGTCCAAGCGGGAGATAACCAGAGCATGTACCACTCTGGCGAGACAGTCTGCAGGCAGATAGGGTCTCAGCCTACGTACCAGATGGAGCTGGTAAACAGCTGCCCTGGATACAGATTTGACCTGTGCCTCCATGGACAGCTGTGAGTCCAAAATGACTCCCAGGCTGCGCACCTGGTCCTTCAGGGGCACAGTTACCCCATTCAGGACCAGGGAATCCTCCACACCTGCCCGCCTCCTGTCCCCCAAAAACAGTACTTCTGTCTTGTCAGGATTCAACCTCAATCTGTTAGCCGCCATCCATCCTCCAACCGCTTCCAGACACTCACACAGGACCTTCACCACCTTCACTGGTTCTGATTTAAAAGAGAGGTAGAGCTGGGTATCATCCGCATACTGATGAACACCCAGCCCAAACCTCCTGATGATCTCTCCCAGTGGCTGCATGTAAATGTTGAAAAGCATGGGGGAGAGGACAGAACCCTGAGGCACCCCACAAGTGAGAGCCCAGGGGTCTGAACACTCATCCCCCACCACCACTTTCTGAACACGGCCCAGGAGGAAGGAGCAGAACCACTGTATGACAGTGCCCCCAGCTCCCAGCCCCTCAAGACGGTCCAGAAGGATGTTATGGTCGATGGTATCAAACGCCGCTGAGAGATCCAGCAGAACTAGGAAACAGCTCTCACCTTTGTCCCTAGCCCGCCGGAGATCATCAACCAGTGCGACCAAGGCAGTTTCAGTTCCATGATAATAATAATAATAAATTTTATTTATATCCCGCCCTCCCCAGCCGAAGCTGGGCTCAGGGCGGCTAACAACAATCAAAATAATCCAACATTCTAAAAACATTCATTATAAAATTAATTAAAATCAAATTAAAATCAAATTGATGGCAACCATTAAGCAAAATTCTGTGCAGATTGCCAGAGGAGGGGGTCAGGCTGCGCCCTGACCAAAGGCCTGGTGGAACAGCTCTGTCTTGCAGGCCCTGCGGAAAGATGTCAGGTCCCGCAGGGCCCTAGTGTCTTGTGACAGAGCGTTCCACCAGATTGGAGCCGCCGCCGAGAAAGCCCTGGCTCTAGTTGAGGCCTGCCTACCCTCTCTGTGGCCTGGGATCTTCAGGATGTTTTTATTTGCAAACCGTAAATTTCTCTGTGGGACATACCTCAGGTAGGTACCCCCGTAGGTACGAGGGTCCTAGGCCGTATAGGGCTTTAAAGGTTAAAACCAGCACCTTAAACCTGATCCTGTACTCCACCGGGAGCCAATTGCGCCGGGCGAGAGCTAGCGGAGGCAATGGAGGCCGAGAAGTAGGACTTCTTAGCGGCCTTCACTGCCATCTTGTAGGTTTTCATAAAAACCCTATAAGATGTTCTTGAGGCTCCGTCACGGGCACCCCGCTATACTCGCTCTAGCCGTCTGAGGTCCCGCTTCATTTTCCGAAGCTCCTCGGTAAACCAGGGAGCCCGGTTTCTGCGGGGTCGCAGAGGGCGCCTAAGTGCGATCTCATCAATGGCTGCTAGGAGCTGGATATTCCAGCCCTCAACAAGCTCAGTCAATGAGTCGCCAGGGGGAGCAAGGTCCCGCAAGGCCTGACGGAATCTATCAGGGTCCATCAGCCTCTGCGGGCGAGCCCAAATTGGCTCGCCACCTAAG
The DNA here is from genome assembly GCF_027172205.1 of Podarcis raffonei. Classification (NCBI taxonomy): domain Eukaryota; kingdom Metazoa; phylum Chordata; class Lepidosauria; order Squamata; family Lacertidae; genus Podarcis; species Podarcis raffonei. The sequence continues at coordinate 17,175,320 of NC_070616.1, forward strand.
CAGGGTGGGGGTGGAAAATCAATCCTGGCTTTCAGAGTGTAGTGATCAGACCATGGCACCTTCATCGAAGGAGACATGATCACATCTATACCGGCGCCAAAGATCAAATCCAGCGTGTGGCCTGCTTGATGTGTGGGGCCCGAAACAAACTGGGAGAGCCCTAGTGTCGCCCTGGAAGACACCAGGTCCAGAGCCTGTGAGGAGGGAATGGCATCAGCATGGATGTTGAAGTCCCCCAATACCAATAGGTTAGGGAACTCCAAGGCCCAGGCGGCCACTGCCTCCAGCAGGCCTGACAGGGTGGCTGCTGGTGCGCTAGGTGGCCGGTACACCAGCTCACCTCGGAGCCCCACACTAGGCCAACACATTCAATGCCGGGAATCGATGGTGATGGTAGAGCCCTGAAAGAACAATCTTCTCAGATTAATAATGAGGCATGTGAGTGAGCCTGAATGATGAGGCCTGAATCCCGACTGGAAGGGATCCAAATGGTCCGCTTCTTCCAGGCGTGCCTGGACTTGTTCAGCAACCACTCGCTCAAACCACTCGTCAGACTACTAACGCTTTCCCCGTTACCCAATTTTCAACTCTGTGGTTCAGCAGGAACCCTGAAAGGAGACGAGATTGGAGTGTGTGTGTGTGTGTGCGCGCGCGCGCGCAGGCAGGCAGGGCAGAGCCAACCTTGGATCCTCAGAATCCAAAGCCATTTTGTTCCTTCAGCACCAGCTTGAAATTTGTGTAATTAATCCCCATGCCCGATTGGTTTCAATGTACTATTTTACTTCTACCACCACCCCATTTAAGATTGCTCTGTCATTATACACTTTTAATAAATGAGATTACATGGGAAAAAAGATTTCAAGAACACCAATTATTATTCTGGATAAAACAAACACCCACCCACCAAATGAGAAAAAGTTCAGATCTGTAAATGTGAAAAATATATTGCTATAAACAGTGATTATTTGTGCACATTATTTGCAGAATGGTGGTCTTCTGCGCACCTGAGAAACATATATTTCAGTGTGCCTCGTTTTAATCCAGCCTTGGTCCACCATTATACACACACACTCGGTCTATTTACATTATGGGACTGTAGGTTTTTGCATTTAGAACCTGATTTGTTGCTGTCATGTTCATTTATATGAATGTATGGTGAATACAAATTGACTGTGTACCATGCTTAATTTGATTTGGCACCATTTTATGTTGACAGCTTGGAAATATGTTGACCATTTGTGTAATTAATTCAAACATTGAAAGCCTTCCTTCTCACCCCCTCCATGCCTTAAATAGATCTGAGATTGAAGGGGATCAGAAGAATTACGGTTCTGAACCTTAAATATTTACAATGTTTCATTACAACTTAGTTTTCTGGGACAATTCATAAGTCATGGTTTTTCTTATGATGAGCTTCTCACAGCATCCCTGTGTGAGAAGTTATGCTGAAAGGCAGTGGCTCACTCACAATTAGCCAATAAGCGCTGGGACTGAACAGGGATGTCAACACAGTTTTGCCCAGTTTTGTCTATGTGCAGTTCTCTATCACCACACTGTTTTCAGGGTTAAAACAATCTTTTGACAAATTGTGGGGATTGCAGAATGGATTTGCGTGGAGACTGGGATTATATGACTTCTATTCTGTGATTGTGATAGTTTAGGGCTACACAATTAACTACTTGCTCACCTGGGGTGAGTAGTTGGAAAAGGATTATTGTTGTGACATCACAGTTAACATCCTGAAGTTCAACAATGACTCCAGAGTTCAGCACCAAGGGCAGAAATCCTGTTATATACACAGACTCTCTTAGTTGTGCCAATAATGAAGGTAATGATGCCTAGCGTCTGTTACTTGCTAAATACCTTAGACTATATCTTCAAAGCACTGCTGTTAAAGTAATTAATGAGCAAATGTGAAAAAGAAGAGGATGATATCAGCACTTCAAGCAATGCAGGAGAAAAGAGGCCTAAATGAACGCCTGCAAGGTGTGACAATTTAATTGCTTAAAGAAATATGTCTACCAGTAAATAAAGGTTGTGTGTGAAAAGTTGAGCTGTGAGTATATTTTTGCTTTGTTTAAAAACAATCAGCTTAGATTTTATAGATCACACAGGATAATGCTCAAAAGTGTCTGTAAGATAACAGAATTGTTGTTGAAGAAGAAGAAGAAGAAGAAGAAGAAGAAGAAGAAGAAGAAGAAGAAGAAGAATTTATTATCATTAGTTATACCCCACCCATCTGGCTGGGTTTCCCCAGCCACTCTGGACGGCTCCCAATAGAATATTAAAAACACAACAAATACATCAAACATTAAAAACTTCCCAAAACAGGGCTGCCTTCAGATGTTTTCTAAAAGTCAGGTAGTTGTTTATTTCCTTGACATTTGATGGGAGGGTGTTCCACAGGGCGGGTGCCACTACCAAGAAGGCCCTCTGCCTGTAACCTCATTTCTCACAGTGAGGGAACCACAGAAGGCCCTCGGCGCTGGACCTCAGTATAGCTCAGCATTATTTTAAAACATGGTACTGGGAACCAGGTCCAGATCCATGCTCATCAAGGGTGTCTGTATTGACTAAATCACCCTCTCTCAACTTCAGTTCTCCATCTATTGACCTTGCCAGAGCTTTGCAACAATGATGAACCTGACCGAAATTGTAACCAAATTGTAAAGCACTTTACAAACCAAGAAGTGATTTATTAATGAAAATACTAATAAAGTAGAATAGCCCTCATTTACCCTCTCAGCCACCAACTTTCTGTTTTACTTACTTGGGTAAAAAGTTGTCCTGGTAAAAAAAGATCTTTACTGTTAGTTGTGATGAGTTAAAATCACCCTCTGCAACCTAGTGTTCAGATCTTTTAAACTACAACTCCCATCAGCCCCAGCCAGCACATGGAGCTGATGGGAGTTGTAATCCAAAACATCTGGAGGGCACTAGCTTGGGGAAGGCTGCGTTAAATGCTTCATCTCTCTTGCTCGCTGCTGTTTTAGGCCAACGTCTCCCACTCCTTTCCACAGAGCATCATGTGGCCAGAGCTTACTTCTGCTCTTTGGGGTGAGCAGCTTGTACTGAGAGAAGTTGTTGGATACCACTGTGGGGTTCCTGCACAATAGCCTGGTATGTTGCTTTGGTCCAAAGCAAAGTGGAGAGAAGGAGCTGAGTAGATCCCGAAAAGGACATCTTTAATGTCAAATCAGAGAAATTGATTCTGACATTTAGAAGGTAACTTCTAATTTCACTTAGGCCCTTAAATAGGACTCAGATTAATGGCTGTTATCTTACAAGCAGAATATATCAAAATAAATACAAGGCTTCATATTTCTACAGTTACCCTATAGCTTCCCAAATTATAAACAAACAGTATGGGCTGCACTAAAAAGTGTCTAAATGAATGGCTCTAAAAAGCTATTTTAATATAGCAAAGATTAGTCACATAACTGTGTTTTGCATAATTTTATTCCAATACATCTTCTTCTTTGGAGATTCTTGCAATGTAGTCAAGACAACTATAGCAACAGCAGTTTCTACTTATAGCTTTGCAGCTGTGTACATAATATGGTCATTTGAGCTGCTGCTAAACTACAGAGATTCAACAATATTTCTTCTCTCTTCTTTCCCGTCCCTCTGTCTTCTCCTCAGTCCTGAGACAAAGTTTCCAGTGGCAGGCAACATATCTGCTTTGGTATGTGTTCATACACATTTGTATTTGTGTGTATATACACCACATTTTACACACACACACACACACACACACACACACACACACACACACCTTATTTATAACCACACCTCAAGGAAACAGCAGCTAAGTATAATTCAAGGTTCACAAACACAGAGAGACACCCAAATTTGCAGGATTCATAGAGCCTATGAATCCATTCGGGTGGGGGTGGGGCGCGCGGAAAATGACTAGTGAACTGCCTGATTTCCATGGCACCTGCCAAGAGAAACATTACACCATCACCTGGATGTTAGGCTCTTTCCCCAACTTATAGATAACAAGTGTCCAGACATAACTAGAACTATAGTCTATCTTCTAACACCAAATCTATATCCATTAATAGGTATTATTGCTAGAACACACAATGTTAGACTCAGGGTTAGTACACTTAAGAGTCTACAGTTGACTGCGACATGCTCTACCTGAGCTCAGCTGGGAATAGTTCAGAGGCTCTGAAACACATGCTGAACCTGGCTTTACACTATCCATCTCCAAATCTGCATGTGGTTTGGGGGGGTGGGATGAGGCAAGAAAGGACAAAAAAATAAATTTTAACATGCTGGTCAATAGCAACTTGATTTGCAAGATACTAATAGCATAGAATAGCTTCAAATCTCTGCTGCTTATTTTAAGCTCCAGAATAAAATTGGTTTGAATTGTTTCTACATATATGCACGTAAAACAGAAATGAGACCCTTGGTCAGAACTTACTATCTACCTCTAACTACAGTAAATGCCACCAAGTCATTAATCTGACTCTGACCAACATCTGGCAGGCCTTTCCTTTATGGGGAAAATGTTCATGGCCTTTTTATTGCTTAGATGTAAGAAGTGCACCCACAACAGATGAATTCAGATGCATCAATTCCCATGGCCAAAAGGATCTAAGATTATGTTACAGAGAAGGAGTGCTCTGCATGTTACAGAGAATGAGTGCTTTAATACATGTTTTAAAAGTACAGCTACAACCCTACCTAATGCACCCAACCAGAGTTGTGGTGGAGTATATCCACTTTGGCACACAAATATATTTGTGAATGCCCAATGCTATGGAGTCAAAGTGTGGCAACCACACACCAATCCAACAATTGTGATCCTAGTCACAGATCTAGGATCTATGGTTGCCAAAAATAAGGAAAACCACAATGTTTAAATTGTTGTGCGGAAGTACTATAAGTTACCTCCTGGACACTTCCTTTTAAAAAAGTAACTTACAAAAATGATTTTTCACATTTGACTGAATAACTGATAGGCAGCAGTGCTGTTATCTATTGACACCAAGGAAGGAAGTAATATAGGCTGAAGGTTGAGGCCAGGTGTGGGGAACCCTTTGGCCCTCAGGTATTGCTGAACTAAAACTCCCATCAGCCCCTGAAGCCATGGTCAATTACCAGATAAGGTGGGCATTATAGCTGAACAACATCTGGAGGATTAAAGGTCCCTCACCCATGATTAAATGCTCCCCGCCCCCATAATGCAATTGAGCTACATGGCATAGAGAAATAGCCCATGTCTTCCCCTCTTTCACCACAACTAAGAGATTTCAAGAAAGTCCATACTGACATGTTCAGTTTGATGAAGAGCTACTTCATATTCCCTATCACTGATGAGGCCAGCCACTGAAAGGGAGTGTGCATGCATGCGCACACTTTAACCTCAATACCACAACACAGATCCACCCTGTTGCAGAGCAGCTCTGTTATAATTACCAATAGTGGCAGAAGAAAAGGGCTCTCCTACTCCATAGTTCTGCTGAAAACATGAGCACATTGCCAATCTGTCTCCTGTGATACCGTATTTTTCGCTCTATAACACGCACCCGACCATAACACGCACGTAGTTTTTAGAGGAGGAAAATCCGTAGGCATGCCACCCGTAGGCATTCCCTCCATAACACGCACAGACATTTCCCCTTACTTTTTAGGAGGAAAAAAGTGAGTGTTATGGTGCAAAAAATACGGTACTTCCTCTTTGTGATTTCTACCCTTGCAAAAGATTGGCTGTGGTCTTTTTGCCCATGTGGTTTAATTTCAAATTGTACAGGCAAAAGGAAGGGCTTCATATGAATTTAGGCAATTGACAAGTGGATGGAGTTAAAATGGCCTCCAGAAGTTGATGGAGGTCAGGATCTGGCCTGCTGACAGGACCCTGGACCAAAGTCTAGGACCAGATTATGGTCTTCCGCTATCGCTACAGCCTCTGATGAAAGTAATTAATATTATAAATATTGTAAGACTGTTTTTCTAAAGCATTTAACAAAAATGAATTATGATGAAATCAATTCCTTCATGGTGGCAGAAGTTACACTGTGAAAAAGGCCTTGAAATATGCCTGTGCAATTCTCGACCACCACTGCCTCTCCACTGCAATCAAACATTACTACAGGGAAAGAGGCTGAGGCAGATGCTTTCACTCTCCATTATGAAGATTGTGAAACCAAAACAAAATGCTTATTACAGAATACACTAAACTAGGGTTTCCAAAATTTGAGTCTCCAGCTGTTTCTCATCATCCCTGACTGCTGGTCCTGCTAGCTAGAGATGATGGGAGTTGTAGTCCAAAAACAGCTGTTTGAAAAACCTGGCATTAAGCTATTACATAGTTTAGTTAGAGAGCCTTTTTTTAAAAAAAAAATCATTCAGAAAATGTACATGACAATATAGCAAATTTTCAAAGCAAACCCTTTTGAGATCCTGTATCTCTGATTCTGGGATATAATTTCACAGATACTGATTGCATGGACTCCAAATGAGATTACAGCTGACTACCCTAACAATCTGAGATTTATTCTGAGAATTTGGAGAAAAAGAAGAGTGATTGTTCTTAATATTTCTGTCCTTCACACTCCAACCCACATTTATTTTACACTTCAAAATTTTAAAGGCATTCTGTGGAAAAATAAAAGCAATAAATCCCACTCTGATGTCTCTGCACATCTCCCAAACAGATAACGATTCAGCTGAATAATACTAAAGGCGATGAGATAGAGAAAAATGAAATAAATGGAAACGTACAAGGGGGGAAGTAGCTCCAGGACGCTGGACGGGCTCCATGGGCAGGGGAGACTGAGAAAGTACAATTCAAAAGAAAATTAATTATTAAAACGAACAGCCATTATAAAAACAGGACATTTTCATTTTAAAAGACTGGAGGGGCCCACACACAATCTTTCCTTTCTAATCCCCTCAGGAGGACTTTTGTGTTGCCATATTGTAAACTGCCCTGTGATCCACAGATGAAAGATGGTGCAGAAATTTAATTAAGAAAGAAAATAAATAAGAGTGAGTCACTTAAAATGCCATAGTTGTCCAAATCTTTTCCGAAATCAAATGGGACTTCATATGGTACAGCACTAAATTGGGAGTGAATCAACAAAATGGATGTATATCCTGGGCTTCTAAACAGAAGAATTAAGTGATGTGATGATGATCATTCCAACAACTTCAAGTGCAACATTTCCAAACAAAGAAATAGTCGATGCTAAACATTCAAAAAATTTCATTGCATTTATAAACAAGTTCAGCCATCTGCCCACTTGACTCTTTCCCCCACCAAACCAGATTTAGTGAAACTGAAGCCAACACAGATGCTTTTATTTATTTCTGTTTGTGCATTTCTTTCTTGAGACATTGCCAAATGGAGGGGGGAAACACAATGAAAGTGAAAATTGCCACTTAGTTTGCCACAATTGCCACATGGTTTGAACAACCACAAATTGGGCATGACAGATCAATGATTTTTGGGGATTATAAACCTACACAAAACCTCCCTTTCCTGGTGAAAGTGGTGCATCTGACTGGTTGTACAGTTCCAAGAGCCCTGGATGAAACAAAACAACATGATTTTGATCTGGCTTCCAGGTGGGGTTCAGGATTAGAACTGCCTTGGTCAACCTTCTGGTTGATGGTCTTCATCAAAAGGTGGGGGGGGGGAAGTAAGACCCTCTTGGTTATCCTACAGCTCATGATTACCCCATACATAGCCCTCTGCATTTCTCTATACCATTAACTACAGCATCCTTCTGGACCAACTGCACACGGTGGGAGTGGAGTCACTGTGTTAAAGTGGTTCCGTTCCTATAGAGGTTACAAAAGTGGTGCTTCAATAGGTTCATGTTTTTAATTAATCCATAATGGGTTTATATTGCAATATTGCTTTATGATTATTTAAATGCCTCTTAAAGAGTCCAGTAAAAAAAAATATTTTAAAATAAATTAAATACACACAGAGCTTAGACATTCTGTTTCAGATGTATGTTAGTAACAATTCCTAATCCAGAAAAAATATCCTACTGAATTTTATTGCATCTTAAAGCACATTTAACCAGTGTGACATTGTCCATTTAAACCCTCACATGAACTGTCCAGCATCCAATTTCACTTCAACGTAATACCCCTAACATTTGAGGGGGAAGTGGCCTCAAGGATTTCACAGGAGCTTCTTTTAGAACTAAAATCATACAGAGAGACAGGCTAAAGAAAACCTACGAGGTGACAGAGGTTTTTCAGGAGTTGACAGTACAAAGCACCCTGCAAGAGAGACTACCATGTTTGTTTGTATCGAGTACACTTTGAATTTCCCCGCCCTGCTTCCTTTTGTCTATCAGAAAGGAAGGCATATACATGTCTGCTGGTTTTCAGGAATGAAAATATAAATGTAGGATTATGTAGTGACAGGTGGTCATATTGAGCCAGGAAGGAAACCAGAGTTCTTAGTTCTAGCCCAGTGCCCTGCACCCCCAACCCTTCCCAATGACAACCCCACAATAGCAGTCAGCTGAATTAAAATATTTGCTTATGGACTGATTCAACTATTTGCTTCATGGGGGCAGTTTGAAATTGCTGCATATGTCAGCCAGCCCTTCATGTGCAGCTGTTCATGTCTAGGATTTAACTTTTTAACCAGTACATGGGGGCATTTGTATGGTAATGCCATACAGGGAGCTGAGGACAACCATCTAATTACAGCAGAAAAGCCAGGTTGTGCCATGATTCCAAGTGGCTGTCAAGTCCAACCATCTTGGAAAAAAATCTCTGTAAGCAACCTTAGCAAACCAATTTTAATTTATATCAATTAATACCGACGCACAAACACATATATGAACAAACACACATAAAAATACCAAATTCATTACCTTTGGTAGACAAAATGCTACTTTATCAGATGCAATGAGATATTAGCATTTAACTATGCACTGCAAGGATTAATTCGAATCAGTACTTTATTCAAGTACTATCACACCAACCTTGAATGTACAAAACGTTTGAAAAAGCTTGAAGGAACCTCTCCTTTTCTGTACAAGGAACTCCAAGGTGCACCTTGTAACTTTGTTAGTATGCTATTATTAGAATCCCTCAACTATACAAAGATCAAGGAACATTCTAAAATCAGTCATATTAAAAACACGTCCCAGACAACATACAAGGCAGATGTAGAATGAGATGAGCATCATGCTTGGTGTTAATAAGAACACATGTAGAGCGTTCATACAAAGTGGATAATATGTGCTACAAAAGACAAAATAAATATGGAAAAGGAATAGAAGAGATCAAGAAAAAAGACGACACCTATTTGTACAAAACTACAGACTGGGCAAGCTGAGGAGGACAGAAACGCCTTCCCCATCCTTATTCCCCACACCACTAGTAATGGAATTATACATCATAAAGGAACACATACTGTTCTGGCAAGCAATGCAAGTTGCATTAAAAGAGCAGTATTTGTATTTCCCTTACCACTTTAGAGCCATACAGATAGAAAGCATGACAGACACTTCCTATAAGGAATAAATTTGGCACTGTCAGCAAGATTAACTAGATTTGCAGTCCTGCCTGCAATATTGGGGTGGGGGCGGGGAGAGCACAGAAGGACACCTTTCTTTCCAGGAGTTTTATGACAGGAATAAACCGTGACCTCTGTACCCGCTACAGTTGTTTGTTTTTTTCATTATTATTACTACTACTACTATTTCTATCTCATTTTTAAAAAAAACATATCACATCCATAAAAATGAAGGACAGCAGCTGGGATCCAGGGTTGCACATCATGCAGGCACACCTTTCTTTTACTGCACATTCCCAGGAAATGCTATAGATGGCAGGACCTAAGTGCGGCAATGCTCTGCACACTCATGATTCCCAGGAACTGAAATTTCAAAGGCATGCTGTCTTCAACACTAGAGGCAGAGCACAGCCATCAAGGCTAGTAGCAACTTTATAGTAGCATCACCCATCATAGCTAGCAGACACCCCGCCCCTTCTCGGTGGGGTGGGAGGGAGATGAACAGTAGCAGGTGGAGGACACTGTCCCTTTATAGCAGGGGTGGGGACCTTGTGACCCTCCAGATGCTGTGGAACTACAACTGCCATCACCTCTGACCACTGGCTATGATGTCTGGGGAGGATGAAAACTGGAGTCCAACAACATTTGGAGGTCCACATGGTTTCTATCCCTGTTTCATAGCATGATCATGCTACTTGCACCTAATTTTATTCATACATATAATTTTCAAAAACAGTATTTCTTTAGGTATCTTAAAAATGAAGGAAACTAAAAGCAAAACAGAAGCTCACTTGACAAAAAATGGAATCCATATTAAAACATAACACAGTGATTACTAAATCAGCATTTATATAGGAAAGGATCTGGCCTAATGCTGGGCTTTCATTTTAGGAACAACAGAGTTAGAACTTTAAGTGTATTTCAAAGCCAATATGTAACAAGGAGTTTTGGCTTCTTTCTGAATACCAGTAACTTTTTCTTAGAAATTAATAAATTTTATGCTACTCTTAAGATAGTTATTAACTTTCAATACTTTTTGAGCAGATCCACACCTTCCATTTAAATCATATCAAATGCGTATTTAAAGCAGGTGACTCCCCAAAGCATCCTTGGAATTGTAGTTTTCCCCTCGCAGAGCCATAATTCTCAGCACCCTTAATAAACTACATTTCCCAGAATTCTTGGGGGGGGGGATCATGTGCTTTAAATGTGTATTGAACATGCTTTAAATGTATGATGTGGGTCTGTCTATAACGGAAGAACATGCAATCCCACATCTATCCAGCTAAAAATTCAATTGATTTTTGAACTCTAAAACCACTTGGCATGTCAAGATTTCTGAACAACTGTTACCACAATTGCAAAATAAGCCTCAAATATTTTGCGCACAAAGTGGAATAATCAATTTCTATAGAAAACATGTAGGAAAGAGGGCCCCAGGAACTGGATCAAAAGATGGAAGGAGGTATACTAAATTTACCCACCAAGGATTTCTTTGTAAAGCAATGGATAAATTTACCGGTAATTTGGTTTTGTAATATCTTTGAATAATCTAATCCTTTGGGATACATCAATACCGTGCATATAAGACAGGTCATCATTAAAAGTGAATTATTCCAAGTGGTAAGCCTAAGGCACCAATCTATTTTCACATATTTGTAAAAGACAAAACATTCCAACTCCAAAGTACTCTTAAAACTATATAAACCTAGAGCAGATACTTTAGAGGAGGGTGCATGGCTTATTTTTACACATGGTTTTTAAAAATATATATATATATAGAGAGAGAGATTTTCTTGTTTTTATTGATGTTTTAAGATTGGAAATAAGTTTTAAATTAGAGAGCATAAATCCACAGAAATAAACAAAGAAACTCCACTATCAATCAGCAAGTAGATGGGATGAAGCAGAGGGTAAAGCAGGTGCATCATAGGTTAGTTTGGCTTAAATTGCAAAGCCAAGCATCATTAGAATCCAGGCTGAAGGGATCTTTTTTATATGGCAAGAAATAAACACTGACAGAAAATGTACACGAACAGAAGAAAGACTACAGTACACTAACCACCACACTAACTGTCTAGCAGCAGTTATACGAAATGCAGAAATCTTACAAAACATATACTAATATTAAAATCAAACCACTGAGAAAATAAATCAAAACTGTGAAATAGCAGAAAGGGTACACTGAAACATACTTGTATCATGGAATGCATACACTGAAATAGTTTTGAATGGGTGACCAATAAATATGAAAGAACACATCAGTGGAATAAATATTTGAGTGAATGCAGTGAGACACTGTAGAAAGGATTTAACATCAACATTCTGTCACATTATATGCATTTGTTTAAAATATAATACACACATACCTGGTTTTGGCACAGAATTGGTCATAGACTGAGGAACTTTGTCATTAATTAGCTCAACACATTCACTAGGAAAGAATCCAACCTGTGACAAAGAGAGACAGATGGAAATTCACGTCTGCAGCATATTTAAGAATAGAATCACACGTAAAGTCATGTTCTAATAGCTTTGCAGTAAAAGGGGATATTTGCACAACACCACAATATTTAAACAATTCAGGCATAATCCTGTAGATTATATTCTTTGTTATAAAATATAACTGCTTTTTAAATTCATGTTGCTGACTATGCTCCCGTTACATGCTTTCTGGATATACTTACGGTCCAAACACATACAATTAAGAGATGGTTCTTAGAAGGCTAGTTCACCAAGTGTAAAGAAAGTGGTTTATTCTAACTTTCTTCTTTTCTTTTTATAACAACTAGGCAAATACTGTATTTCTCGGGCTAGTCACAAATGCAACTTTTTGCCACCATAAAAAAATTAAACCACATAAAACAAACACAGGTGACCAGGAATTACATGCAGGTGAGTGAACAAGGTGGCAGAGGGATAATCTGCTCCATTCATCCTTTGCCAGCCAAGTTGGTGCTTCTTTTTCTCATTGCATTTTACAATGTGTGAATGCACTTAAAGGAACAGACTTAAATAAGTTTTCCACACAGCTTATTTCAGAATACGGGGCTATAATGTTAAGACTTTTTTTTTGTCTAACTAATCTGAGCCAGAGGGTTCAAAATGATTGAAAGAAATCCTTATCTTAGGTCTGTGCACACCCTTGTCATAAACCACTCACCAGGACCAGGAAAATGTCTTTTAATTTTATAGCTCTGAACTCAAATCTTATATTCACAGTTGCCTCATTCTGGATTAGCTGCTTTTTGGCCAGTGTTCTCAACAGCAAAAAACAAACACCTAAATGCTTGGCATATGGTTGCAGCAGCTCTGTATATATGATCAAAACACAACCCATATTGTGAAAAAACACATTGAAGCGCAACCATGACACACAAGTGTACTATAAGCCTTCTGTACTTAGAATGATAACTGCTTCCTCCTTCAATGTACAAGAGAAAACCAGTCTTGCAAACACTGGGCGTAAAAATGACAAATGTCTTAATCTCTGACTAGTACTAGCAAAATTAAATAAGATCCAGCATGATGCTTACTGTCATGGACTGGTTTAGACTATTCCTGGCACTTAATACATTCTGTCTAATTTATATCCGTTACCTTCTTAATTTTGCTTTCTGCCTTGCTCAGTACTACTGCTGTCTATGTACATTCTATTTTAAGGTCTTTCATAACACTTCTAATTTCCCTTCTTGATGGTCCTTGGGGCTGCATGTCACCACTGATCAGTTCTGCTATTTTGCCTTTAATGGCCTTAATCCCTTTCCTTCTACACAACACACTTTCACACTAAAACACTCAAGCCGAAACGATATTTGTGCATTCCATAGTATTCACAGAGGTGTTTTTTAAAAAAGCACCTTGTTTCTATATGGTATGTGTGAAATAAACAAACAAACTGGACATAGTGATGGTTTAGTACATGTGTTACCATTCTTGAAAGAGCACCATACAATTGCTGGCTGGCAAACTAGTATCCATGACAGGGCTTATGACTTCTGTCTCTATAGCATGGGTAGGCAAACTAAGGCTCGGGGGCCGGATCCAGCCCAATCGCCTTCTAAATCCGGCCCGCAGACGGTCCAGGAATCAGCATGTTTTTACATGAGTAGAATGTGTGCTTTTATTTAAAATGCATCTCTGGGTTATTTGTGGGGCATAGAAATTCGTTCACCCCCCAAAAAAATATATAGTGCAGCCCCCCACAAGGTCTGAGGGACAGTGGACCGGCCCCCTGCTGAAAAAGTTTGCTGACCCCTGCTCTATAGGGTCAAATTTGCCATGTGGGGCAACCACATGTCTGCTCCATCCACATATAAAGAGGGTTTACACAATAATGAGCATCAGAGGGAAACAAATCCCACCCCTCCCTCACCTCACTTTGCTGTATCTTCTGGTATCACAACTGGGCTCTGCTGGGGGTGGGAGGGCTACTTAAAATCAGCACACTAGGGAAAGGGCAAGGAGTGGGTTTCACTTCTGTCCCCCTGCATCCTTTTGCATAAAGGGCAGACCTCCCACCCAGCTCTGCTTTATATTTGAATGGGGCAAGTGCATGCTGAAACAGAGAGGCAGTTGCCCCACAAGTCCAGCCTGGTGCTTATTTTAACAGTAGTTTATCTGCCTCTTCAATAAAGCTAGTCTGACAAAGAAAAGTAAGCAAGCAAACCAGAGGCGTAGCGTGGGTTGTCGGCACCCGGGGCAAGGCAAGTAATTTGCGCCCCCTAATCCGTGGATTTTAGCACTTGAGTCCCTCTCTCTCTCTCCGCACCGCACCGCACGCCTGGCACCCCCCCTCCACAGTGGGAGGCGACCCGGCGGCTCGGATTCACACAGCCAGCACTGCAGTGAGAGAGAGTGAGTGAGCCAGGTAGGGGCAGAGAGCTGCGAATGCGAGCGCCCCCCCCCCCGATGTTGCGCCCGATGCGGCCGGCCCCCCCTGCACCCCCCACGCTACACCACTGAAGCAAACTCAGGCTAAAGAAAAGGGGAAAGGGAAATGGAAAGAAACGGTGGGCAGCTCAGGTAATTTCCCCAGCCTCATTTCCACTCCCAAACAGCAACAGAAACAAGGAGTCGGTTTCCTCGATTATGCCGTACAACTGCAAAGAATGTGGGGATTTTAAGTGCAACTCTTCCCAAAGTAGTAGCAGCAGAAAATGTACCTGTCTATACATTCTCATTTCTGCAAAACTATTAAAGCCAAAGGAGTCCACTCCTATGAGCAATCTTTTGACATCTCTGCCCAATCCAGTTCAAATGACAGCCTCAACTCAATCCCAAGAATTGAGTCGAAATTCTTCTCTAGGCTTTGCAGAGGCAGGGTGCCCTGCCAGTTCCAATCCTCTTTGAATGTATGACACTTCTCTTGTCTACAGCCAGACAGTTTTAGAAAAAAGGGGGCATCATGGTACCTATTTATATTAGGGATACTTTGAGGGTCCAGCTCACCTCATATCTAGCATTGTAGTGTCCATATTTTGCTCAGGATTCCAAGGAACGTTTTCAAATCTTTATAGTGTATCCCAGATTTAGGAAACAGTTGCATTAGATTGCATTAGATAACAGTCTATTATTATCGGTAATAATTTGACAAAATGCATCCAATAGCTTCTGAAATATTAACTAATCTAACAGCTGAGTGTACCTGAAATCCATGCTTTCCCCTCCACCAAGTGGTCAATTCTTTTGGAGGCATGTCGATGACTGACACAATGTCTCCCACCTAGAAATGCACAGCATAATTTTCTTACTTTATTTTGAAAAACATTTTGTTAATAAAAGTACAGTTTCTATAGGACTATTTTAAAAAATTACCATTGTGAACATATAGTACCAGTCTCTGCCTATCTATGGCATCAACATTTACAAAATATGAGCTAATGCACCATCAATGCCATACAATGCACATTTTAACATATTTGCAAGGGTGATGCATTTAGTAGTAGTTAAAAGGCCCAAAGCTGTTCTGATTAAAATGCAAACTGAGGAGGAATACACCTCAGAATCATGAACAAATGTGGGAAGAAAATTTGAACAAATGAACTTTTTAAAAAATGAATAACCAGTACTCACTTATGTATTATCTCCTCTGCCCAGCACCGGTGCTGCCCCCCACCCACCATGGGGTTCAGTGTGATATGCTCCTCCAAGTTAAGTTAACAATGCATTAAAGAAATGTGATGTTACATCAGCGGGATGGAAAGATGAGAGAAGGCATTTAAGTATTCCTTTGAGATGACTTGTCTAACATAAAACATTTAAAGTAGTTTGCACGAGTCACTGAGTGCTTGCAAATGACACCAGCAAGACTTCATCTATGCATGTGAGGTTCTTATTATTTGCCCTTTGAGCCTTTCAGACACACCGCACTCATCTTTTTAAGCTTATCTTTGCCACCAGGAGGCATGCATTTTTTTAAAAAAATGAAAGCCAAGCATTTCAGGAATTTAATAGGAATCTGTGGGCCACCCAAAGTGCTTTAGATGGGTTTGTACCAAGTGGTGCAGCCATAAAACTGCCAGCACATTTGCAACGTGAAGCAGGCTTCGGTATGGTTTCAAATTGGATTGAGGTCAATGTGTTGAGATTCTTGCATTGCAGGAGGTTGGTCTAGATGACCTTCAGGGTCCCTTCCAACTCTACAATTCTATGATTCCAATTCTATAAGCCAAGTTTTAAAGGTAAAGGATCCCTGACAGTTAAGTCCAGTCGCGAACGACTCTGGGGTTGCAGCACTCATCTCGCTTTATTGGCCAAGGGAGCCGGCATTTGTCCTCAGACAGTTTTTCCGGGTCATGTGGCCAGCATGACTAAGCTGCTTCTGGCAAAACCAAAGCAGCACATGGAAACACCATTTACTTTCCCGCCCAGACGGTACTTATTTATCTACTTGCACTTTGATGTGCTTTTGAACTGCTAGGTTGGCAGGAGCTGGGACCGAACAACGGGAGCTCACCCTGTCGCAGGGATTCAAACCGCTGACCTTCCGATCGGCAAGCCCAAGGCTCAGTGGTTTACACCACAGTTCCACCCGCGTCCCTAAGCTATGTTTTGGCCACAAAGAAATTTGATATTTATCAGAGTTGCACTGACAATATCTTACTGTATGATATGTTTAGTCATGTAATCTGTCTCTCACACAGGAAGATGCTATGATTAGATATGGCAACAGAAGCCTGGGATAGGGGGCATTATCCAAACTTTTAACAAGAATCTGTTGCTTTGATTTCCTATTATAGTGGTACCTTGGGTTAAGAACTTAATTTGTTCTGGAGGTCCATTCTTAACCTGAAACTGTTCTTAACCTGAGGTACCACTTTAGCTCTGGATTCATTGTTTTAATAGTTGGCCTGCAAATCCTGGTTCAAGGAAAGCTTGGCACCCTTACTGCTGATGCAACACCAGGTTTCAGAGTGGTGGCAGGTAAACTTGCATCGGAGAGAGGGCATGCAATTCTGCTGCTCATATCTTATCTCTAAGCCATTTTTAATATATCCATTAACATTACATTTGCACTAGTTTCAATTTGAGACAGGCTGATAAATGAAAACTGATTTTAATGGCAGGACATTGAATGTTCCTTTGAATTGTACCAAGATTGGTTACTATTGTGATGATGGCATCAGCGGTTAAACCGTTAATTTCTAATAGTGTGCATATATCTTAACTGGGAAAATAATATCCAATTTATTATGCATTTCCTCAGATACTACAAATGGAAAGGCGATGTTTTGAAACATCCAATGAACAGCTGTTTGAACATTCCTTAAGATTCTGAAGAATACTGCCTCAGAGCATAACAGATGATAGCAGCACAGGCAAGCAAGCAATCAGAACATACGCAGAGCACCCAATGGGCATTAGCTAAAAAGGATCAAGTTTTCAAAAGCAGTCAGGGGAATATTTTCATTCAAATACTCAGCCCAGCTGCCAGTGTGAGGCTTGTGTCCAGGGTTTAAAAGAAGCTCTAAACTGAGCACAATAAGCTTCTTTGGAAGGAAGAGGGGTGAAAATGGGTCACTTATTTTCATGCCTAAACACGGGGAAAGTACTTATACAAATCTGTTCTCAATGCCCATTTTCTTAGCAGACATATTGTTTAATGAGCATGGGACACAAAACCACAGGGGAAACATTTTTCAGGTTATGTTATATATGCAAAGATAAATGCTGCTGGACTCCTCAGTATTGAATTTTTAGAATGTTGGCTAGAGGATGTGCAAAAATATTATTATTGAATATATAACTGATTTAATATGTTCATTCTTATTTCCAGAACACATTTAACATGCCCAAAAATCCTTATTAAATAACTGCACAAGCAGTCCTAGGCTAAGTTCTTCCTGCTGCATTTGATAAGGAATACATATCTGTTCATTGCTTACCTCAAAGGAAAGTTCATCTGCTGCCTGAGCAATGTATCTTTTAATAACATGGGCAGCCGCAATAGCAGGGACATTAATGGATGATTCCTCGTGGACTAGAAGGTGATTCCCCTTGTTGTCAATCTGTAAGAAAATACACCATAGACTGTGAAGCAGCTGAGAACATGTGGCTTTGTAGACTAGTTCTGTCACTGTGTGCATGGAGGGAGGTGGGGTTCATGTTGGTTGACAGACACAACAGAGCTTGAAGAGTTCCTTGTAAAAAGAAGTACATTAGAGGCAATATAAGCACGAACAGGTTTCTAAAGTACAGGTTTCCTTTTCACCTATTAAACAGGAAATGGAATTGTGCATCATTGTTTTATTGCAGCATTAGCACATTACTGTATAACCAGGTCTCCACTTCGCTAGGCTCTGCTAACCAGTTTCAACTCCCTGTTCATATTCCTTAGCCACACTGTAACAGCTAACACTGATATATTACAGTGCCATTTGGCACAACCAACATTTAAAAAATGAATACTAGCTTGATGCCTGCATCTGTTTTCTAAAATGGGAGGAAAATGCAATACATTGAGATAACTCCCTTGAATACTGAGACAACGGAATGGAAGTTAAATCACACCATTTCCTAAAGGATAGGCCTCCTCATATAGCAATAAAAATATTGAACTTGTGCACCTTTTTCTTTTACCACAACATGTTTTAATAAACATCTGAATAACCCTTCTTGACAACAAAGGCAGTTTAGTAACAGGCTGGCAGATTTTATGGTAGTATGGAAAGGCTGTTCATAAGAACTTTTATTAATGGCTTGGGGGGGGGCATTCCAGCCTTTCTATTGATAGTTCTCTCTACTGCTCACATATTACAACCTTGGTGTATGACCTATGTGTATATCCGCCCCAGCCTGATAATAGCAAAAGTGCTGTTGATTTAAAAGGTGTCATTATCTTGCTTATGAATTTGTTTCACTCTCGTAACACAGTGCCAGGAATTTTAGGTGTACAACTAAAAATGCACAAAATAAGAATGTGATAAAACATGTTATCATACGCGTACCAAGTAGGCATCATCAGCACGTTGGGGGTTGCAGCTTTTTGCTGAGTACACATTCAGTGCAAACAGAGGATTACAGTACTTCTATTTAGGGCCCAGGGTGATATTTTTTTTAGGGGTGGAAATTGTGAAATGTGCTAAAAAACGCTCACTCAATCAGAATTGAGGCCAGGAACCAAGGCTGAATTTGATTTGGTTTTGTGACACCATATAGTCCAATCTGACTGACTACACTGAATCATCAAGAAGCCTATTCAGAGTGACAGCAGTGCTTCCAACCTCACTTTGATTTGGCTTTGTGATGCTGACATGTTGCCAAGTCTGACCACCTGTGGCACAATATGACCCATGTTGCCCACATGATCATAGCTGTCAACATTTCCCCCTTTTTAAGGGAAATTCCCTTATTCTGAATAGGATTCCTCGCAAGAAAAGGGAAAGGTTGACAGCTATGCACATGATCCCTAATTTGGAAGACCTCCCTCGATTCTAAAGAAAAAAATACATATTATTCATATTAGGCAAAGAAACAGTTTCAAAGAGGCAACAACAGAGTTAAGAGGGATACGGGAGTTGTGAAACATCACCCCCAAAGTCCGTTTTTGTCCCCAATGTTCCACACACTCCTAGCATCATGGCCTTCAGGGCGCTGCTCGGGAACAAACCTAAATAACAAGTTAATCAATGTTTGCCATTTACAAGTTGCTGTACCTATTCAAATGAATAGAATAAAGGAAATTCTTAATTCTGTTCCTCAGGGCAATTCCAGGTTCTGCTTGAGACCAGGCTACCTAAGGGATTGCCTCACTCCTTTCATTCCTGTCAGGCAAGTGGACTCTAAGAGGAAGGACTCCCTCCTCGGGGAAAAGCCCCAAAGAGCCGCACACATGCTCCACGCGACTTTTTAAAGGGAGCGCTGAGCAGAGCCTCCCGCCTGCATTCGCTCCATAAGACGCACACACATTTCCCCTTACTTTTTAGGATGGGAAAACGGCATCTTATAGAGCGAAAAATACGGTAGCTGGTACTAGAAATTGTGCGTTTAGAGTTGCAGAAGCAGCCTGGAATCATGCCCCAGCCGAAATTAGGCAGGTGCCTAACATCTTCATGTTTAGGCAGCTAATGAAAATGTTTTTGTTTAGAAACGTTTTCCCTGAACGATGAAGCAGTCAGCTGTGGAATATTAGCTGTACAATGGTAGACCTCCCCCCGCCCCCCCATTATTTCTAGAGTTTGTCTCTTTTCCAATCTCTCATGTTATCTTGTTATGTACCACTTCCATAGTCTCTCGCAGTGAGGCAGTTTATAAATATGTAAGTAAATAAATAAATAAATCATGTATCATGCTTCATATATTATAAAACAATTCAGTGGTGGGGGCTTAATCCTTCTAGAATATCTGCTTCTTTGATTTTAATCTTATATGGCCCTCTGCAACGCTACTAGAATAGAGGAAATTGCTATAAGCAGCAACTTCTAGCTTTGTAACATTTTATACTTGTGCTCCATTTGCAATTTGCAAGGTTGTAATACAAAGCATCTGACAAGCTAGCAAAAACCCAGGCACATTATGCAACACAATGTCATATACCCTACAGTACCTCCATCCAGGTGAGGGCAGGACCACAGTTAATCTTGTTTCCAGCAATGGATGAGAGTCGTGACAGGTAAGCCATCAGCATCTGGGTGACAAGCTGCAGAGAGTGAGGAAGGAACAGTATAATTCTGCTGATGCAGAGTATCCAAGTTTCAGACTTCAAGATGAGCCAGTCGAAGCCAACAATTTGCTGGAGAAAGCATAAAAATATTTTCCTGCCTCCTAGGATTCTGTGAACCAGGGAACTAGAGACATAAATAATAACTGCTACGCCTTATAACCTAAAAATGTTACCAGATGAGAGACTTCTTCTCACTAGATACCTTAGATACCTTCCATTTGCCATGAATTTCATCTGCCAAAAAAAGAAGAGTATATCTCCAGTACAACCCATGCTTTCCCGTTGGCACATCAAGTATGGCTCAGTGGGGGTTCCTGCTAGGGATTATGTGGATTGATTTGCTTTTCGTTTTACGTGCAGACCTGAGAATTGCTGAGCAAACATGAGGCTCCTGTTTTCTTGTAACTGGAATGCCCTTTGTAACATCAGATAACAAGTAATTTGAACATATTTTTCTGAATTGTCGCAAGGAGTAATAAAATACTATCTCTTAAATGGCCTTAAGAAAAAAGAGAACTTTCTGATAGTAAGGGTTGTTCGACAGTGGAGTTGAACAAGAGGCGGTGGACTCTCCTTCCTTGAAGTTTTTAAGCAGAGGTTGGATCAACGTGTGTCATGGATGCATTGGCTGAGATTCCTGCATAGCAGGGATTTGGACTAGATGACCCTCGGTGTTCCTATGATTCTATACTGAATTAATTATTCTGAAAAATATGCTAACAAAGCCATACAGTTGTGAAGTTGCACTTGGAGAGGCAACACTTTTTATTGCCCTTATACTTGGCATATCTTAAAAACATAAGAACATACATTTTTTTTGAAAGAGATTGCGTACAGGGTTTAATTTTTTTTAAAAAACCAACACCTGAACTTCATAAATTTCAAAATAGTTTGTACATGATAATCCAGAGCATCACATATCTTTAAGAAAAAGTGGGGATATTCCCCATGCCTAACAGTTAAGTTTTCCTGTAAAAGAACACTCCTTTTTCTGTTCATTTCTTATAGTAAATGTTTAGAGAAATATTGAACATTGAAAGTGAATTAAACTCTAATAGGCAGCACAACCCTCTCTTTCTGCTGGAAAAAGCATGGTTGTAGATTTTAATAATTTGCCTACCTCTTATCTGAGCTCTTTCTTCTTGTTTGAAAGCAATGAACTGCTCCCATAGTTACTACTAAGAGCTTCCCCATATAGTTTAGATAACAATAAAATTTTCATGTTAAAAGGCAATTAAGAATAATAATAGATAATAAAAAGGCATAATAAAAAGGCAACATGCTCCTGCCTGCCCGCAGCTTCCTTAGCTAGTGACAACCATAATATTTTACCTCTGGGCTGTCCTTCAAAGCATCGGAGCGGGGTAGCTCCGAGAGCTGGGAGAAGCGCCGGTCATAAATACACAGGTGAAGATGCTTATCAAGCACTCTGAAATCTTCATAGCTGCGCTTCACAATCCAGCTCTTGCCCTGCGGAAGAAGGAACAGAGTACTCAGGTGTTGTTTTTGCTTCCAATTCCCTTTAGCAAGAAATGGCACTTCTAGAAGAAACCCAAGGCAAATGCCTCTGCCGTGCTGTCAACTCTCCTAAGCAAATGAGAGTTTAAACCCATGAGGTTTTCTTTTTCCTTTCAAATTTTAGCCTATGTGGAAACTGCCAAATGCCCTAATACAAAATGAACTTGGTATGTTCCTAGTGTTACTTCACACATTTCTGAATCCACACACACAGAAACCACTGTTCCATCTGGCCCTATAATGCCAGTTCCAAGGAATGGAATCTCCCCAAAGTTGCAGGTAGGCATCTTGGGCCTTATCTTCAAGATAAGGCCCTTTTAGAAGGTGCTCTGCCATTGACTGTGCCACAAATTTATTTCTACCTCTTGAAAGCATATAAATCCAAATATATTCTGCAAAACACATAAAGACTAAGGCTTTGATCTGGCATTTGGTTTCAGGAGAATGTAGAACTAAAATCAGGTAGAGCTTGAAAAGGATGAAATGAAATCATTATTGGAACCTGAGTCAGAATCTACCAGTTTGCATGCCTTTAAGAGCAAATGAAACATATGTTATGATAGCAAATAGAATATTCCCTAATTATTATAGGGATGAATGTATTTTGCCAAATTTTCTTTTTCTGAGGCTCATTTTTATGATCTTAAAGTCCGGTATCAGAAAGCAATTTGATACATACGTCCAGGACACAAATCAACATTCATATTTGAATATCAGCTCAAATCCTGCATCTGTTTTCAAACAGATACAGCACACTGTGATATCTTCTTTGACTACTGAGACATTGGAATGAAAGTTGGTGCTCAACCCCAATATCATCAAATGAAGCAACAAAAGTGAAAAAAGACAATGCAGTGAATATCTTCCTTGAAGATTATGGCATTAGAACCAGAGGAATTGTGCAAGTTTAGGACAGCATTCTGGAATTCAAATGTCAGCTTGATAACAGCATACATTTACAAGTGGTCTAAGTTTCCCTTGAAGATTACAGCATCACAATGAAAGGTTCAACATTATTAATTTCAAGTTCTAGGCAGTTCAATTTCTACATCCCTTGGGGGGGGGGCTGTAATAGGATATCTGAAGCAAAACCTCTCAAACACTTCTTTTCTGCACCAATTACTCTTTATTCAAGTATTTATATATAAGTATCTGTTGTAGAGGGACGTGGGTGGCGCTGTGGGTTAAACCACAGAGCCTAGGACTTGCCAATCAGAAGATTGGTGGTTTGAATCCCCGCGACGGGGTGAGCTCCTGTTGCTCGGTCCCTGCTCCTGCCAACCTAGCAGTTTGAAAGCACGTCAAAATGCAAGTAGTTAAATAGGTACGGCTTCAGCGGGAAGGTAAATGGCGTTTCCGTGCGCTGCTCTGGTTCACCAGAAGCGGCTTAGTCATGCTGGCCACATGACCCGGAAGCTGTATGCCGGCTCCCTTGGCCAATAAAGCGAGATGAGCGCCGCAACCCCAGAGTCGGTCACGACTGGACCTAATGGTCAGGGGTCCCTTTATCTTATCTGGTGTATACTGATACATAAAATGCCAATAAACCATTCATTCAACCAGAGAGCATATAAAAACTTTCCAAAAAGTATTGGTTGTGTAACATTAAGACTCAACAACACAACAATACACAACGGTAGTAAAACAGTTGTGTGTGCATGGCTGAAATCAGGTTGCTTTTCTCCCCACAATTCAGTCTCACTAAGTACTTCTTGCAAGCTATATCCATGTATTAGATAAGTATCTGACCACTGTGTTTGCCCAGAGAAATTATTTTATGAACCTGAAGAGGAACAAGAGCATATAAACAAGTAACACAAGAATAATAAAGAGTTTTCAGCATCCAGCTGCAATGTTCTTCTGTTTTCCTTGATTAAATCTGTATCTGAATGGCAGGCTGAAAAATATACAGCCTAAGTCTCTTGCCATTTGAAAAGGGATTTGCTTCTTCTCTCAACACTTTATTAGATTCCCATCTCTCTTTACAGCTTGTAATTTAAACAATTCACTCTCCGTCACATCCCATGTAAAATATATGATAAGAGCAAAAGGTCACAGAAAGGAAGGAGAAATAAGAGGAGACTCTGGGACTAGTGATGATTTCTGAATGTTAGAAAATTGAGTGCAATAACCTAGCATAAATCTGTAGGAGGCAGCAATATTTTAGCACCCCTAACACTAAGTGGTGAAATATTTAACAGCCAACCAATGAAAAGTATGAAGCAAATGAATATGCGGCTCTTTGAAGATAACTACTGAACCAGCTAACAGCATAAATTAATGCACTTAGCCTATCTCCATGAATGCATTATGTGCCAAATGTGTCACTTAGTGGTATAATAGCACCTTTCACCTAGATATCCTACAATTACTCATAATACATCAATGCCAACAACAACTTTATTTGACTACTGGCATGACTCAGTTTCAGGGTGGCAAACAGGCCAACTCAAGGTCACTGAAAAAAGATGCAGTGGCAGAGCAGCACCTGGCCTGCTGGATATGCAGATGTCACATTCCTGACTAGTAGGTTTACTGCACTGTCCATGTGTGGCCCTAAAGTCTTGAGAGGTTGGCATTAAGCAATAAATCTTCCACCTTCCTTTTAAGTGAATAACTGTTTTTATGATGGCATGGCCTGACTCAGGTGAATTTACTGCAGAAAGGGCAGGGAGGGTTCTGCTCAGAGATTCCCAGAGTAGAAACTGTTTTTTAGCCTGTTGGTACAACTGATTATACTTCTATATCTCCTGCCCAAGGGTAGAAGATTAAAGGGGTGCTGGACAGGGTGTGAATCGTCCCTGAGAATTTTTCTCGCTCTCCTAAGGCAACAATCCCTTGTGATGTCATCTAGCAGGCTCAGGGGACAGCCCATTATATCCTGTGCTGTGTTCACCACCCTCTGTAAAGACTTTCTGTCTGTGGCTGTCAAGTCAACATACCACACTGTGATACAATATGAGAGGACACTTTCTATTATGGACTGGTAGAAGGAGGTCATCAATTGTTGTTTAACGTTGTTCTTTTGCAAGACCCTGAGAATTTAAAGGAATAAACTCTCTCCACACAACCCCCCCCCCCCGATATACAATGAGGCTAGTTCCCCTCTCTTCCTCTGAAAGCGCAACACCATCTCCTTTGTCTTGCTAATATTTAGGTGCAAGTTATTGTCTAAGAACCATGTAGATACTTTTTGAACCTCCTCCCGTACGCTGATCCATCTCCACCTGTAATTAGACCCATTATGGTAGTATCATCTGCAAACTTAATAATTGCAGTGGATGGATCAGATGAAATACAGTCATATGTATACAACGAGTACAGGTAGGGATTCAGCACACATCCCTGTGGGGTGCCAGTGCTGAGCTTCAGGGAGGTAGATGTAACAGGCCCAATCCTCACTGTTTGTGTCTGATCCCTCAGAAATTCTTTAATCCAGTCACAGATGGTAAAAGAAAGGTCTAGTTCCATCAGCTTTTTGATAAGAATGTCCGGAAGGATGGCATTAAAAGCTGAGCTATAATCAATAAACAACATTCTAACATAATTCCCCGGTCTCTCCAGATGACTCGCTGCAAGGTGAAAGGCTGTAGCTATGGCATCATCTGTTGACCTATTTCTCCTATAGGCGAACTGATGTTTATCAAAATCCGGTGGAAAACATGTCCTAAGGTGTTGAAGGAACAATCTCTCGAAGCATTTCATCACTACAAATGTTAATGCAATAGGTCTGTAGTCATTTAGGCACTTAGTTGCTGTTTTCTTTGGGACTGGGACAATGGTGGCTGCTTTCAAACATGATGGAACACAAGCCGTTTGCAGAGAGATGTTAAAAATCCTTGTTAGGACCCCTGCTAGTTGATCGGCACAGTTTTTTACCACTATCCCCAGCACCCCATCTGGACCAGCAGCTTTACTGGGATTCACCGCCCTCAATGCAGCTTTCACTTGATGGTCATATAGAAAAAGTGGCTGAGAGTTTGTAGGCTGGCAGGCAGGAGCTAAGATACCCCATCTTTTTACCTCATAGCGGGCGAAGAAGATGTTCAGCTCCTCTGCCAACAAATCATTGGCCTTAACAGTGTTCCTCATATTGCCCTTGTAGTTGGTGAGATGTTGCAGTCCCTTGCCACACTTGTTTCATGTTGTTATCGGCTAGGCAAAATTCCAGTCCCTTTCTTAATTTACCTTTTTCACTGCAGCCATACACAGGCCCAGCCATAAACCACGACTTTACATTTATGAGCTAACTGCACCCATTTGCTCTAGGCTTGCAAGCAGAAGGAAAAAAACCATAGTCCTTTGCTTAGCATTTAGTTTAAAACAGAGATTCATGACTTGTTTTGCTCCAAAAGGAAAAGGAAAAGGAAAAGGAAAAGAAACCAGGAGAGAATGTGGTTAACTTGTACTAAATTGACACTTAGTGCAGCATAAAAACACCTAATTAGGTCACTTAAATAACAAGGTGCTTTAGAGTGTTCAAACCACTTCATGGACAGGGCTATCCACATTGCAGAGGACAGCCATAGCTTGTTTAAGGCCACCTACACAGTTCATAGCAGAGGTAGCTCTACAGCTCAGCTGTAGCCACTATGTTAACATTTGACTCTAGCTGAGGAGCCAATGTATTTTCAAGCTGTGGCTGAATGCAGCCTTGCTCCATAAAGGAGGTCTACATGGACAATCAGAAATCCTGCCAAGCTAAGTCATTCACTGCAGCCCTAATTGATAGCTTGTCCTCTTAGATTTCAACAGAGATTTCCAATTTCCCTTCATATTTAAATGAAATACATTTGGATATAAGCTAATTGGTTTAATTGAAACTTCTCTCTAGACACACAATGAACTGGAATTAACTGCTATCCATCTGAACCTATCCATTACAGGGAAGCATGCTCATATGATTCTACATTTAACTGCACCATTGCAGTTCTTTCTCTAATGCCCTTCAAGGTCCTATGGTGTCTTCATTTCTAATACTTTAACTTCATGTTACTGATGGGTGTGATGATAATGACAAGCAACAAACAGGTTGCCATCTTCAAGTCACTAATGAATGCACAGCAAGGTAATATAAATCTTATGAATATCTCCATCCAAGTAAGGTTGAGACTAGTAGATCAGCCAAAGGTGATAAAACAAAATGATACAAGAGCTATTTGACAGGAGTTAATACTTGCATTTTGATATACCAGCATATATGGAAGCAAGAATTAATCAAATTCTGTTTCAGAAAGGCTTTCAGAACAAACTAAGGAGAAAGTGTGTATGACACCACACATTCTTGTAAGTTATTGAAATGCATGTCCTTTCATAATAAACAAACAAACAAACAAATATCAAAAAATCAAACATGGAGAGAATTATTCTTTGTAGAAATATCTTCCTCAAGCCTTTTTAAAATAACATTTTCTTTTTTCTGAAAACAAGAGGGATATTACAGGAGCATATTAAAAACTTGCTACAAAATGTCAAGATGATCTCCTGCAGCACAGTCAAGTGCCATATCTAATTATAATAACATGTCATTTATTGGGCAACAGTGGTCATGGGAGGTAGAACCATTACCCCCTTTTCCCTCCCCACCCCTTTTTCCTTTCATGTCATGTCTTTTAGATTGTGAGCCTGTAGGCAAGTCTTGATTTAATTTATTGTACGTAAACTGCTCTAGAAGCCTTTTCAGCTGAAATTGGGATACAAACGCTCTGTGAGTGCATGTGTGTGGCCAAGCTAAAGCCACCATATATTTAAATTAAAATTAATAGTTACAATGCAATCGAATGGTGTTTGGCTTTGGTAGTACAACTGTGTAAAAACTTTTTAACACACAATGGCTGAATCCAGATAAGTGTGCTAGATTTCACTGCAGTCAAACCAACCTACTTGGGAGCCAACCCAATCTTGCCATGTTTCTGCCTTTTGCACAGCTGTCCATCCCATGGAATACAGTATGTTTTCCAGCAGCACTCCAGGTTTTTGAAAATAAAAATGGATTTTTCATGTTAACAACTGCCTCCACCCCCCACCCCCCCATACAATGACCCCTTAGTATAGATGTTGGCAGAAATGGATCAACTATGCTATGCTGGCTCACTGCCATTTTGATATATTTGTATTATAAAAAATAAAATTGCAGGTTTTTTTTTTAATTCTACTACTTTTGGGGGATTAATAGTATTGAGTTGCCAGCTGAACCCAGAATGTTTGTCTCAAGTTTCACTTGACATGGAGCACTGCATGTGTCAAAAGAGTATATATACTCATTGCTTCAATGTTATTGAACTGCTGTATTAATACTAAATGAGGAACAGCTCTTTTTTCAAAAAATATATCCTGAAAGTCATATTGCTTGAAATAGCACTTCATTTTAAACCACAGTTTACTGTTAAAATGGAAATTGCTCCCGTGTCACTCCATCTCTAGCACAAGTTTAGTATTATGTCTAAACTGAGGACAGATATCTGTTCTGTTCAAACAAAAATTGTTAAGTCAAGAACATTGACTTAATGTCATGGTTTGCTTGGAACATAGCACCAAACTAAGGATTATGGCTTGCTGTTCCTGTTTGCACTAAGGTAGGAGTGATACGGGGGCCATCTGCATCTTCATGGTAAACCATAAACTATGGTTTACAACAATAAGCAAATGCTGCAATTATCAGAAGAAACTGGGTGTGCTTGGTGTAAAAATGTCAAGCTACAGACTTCCCTTAAGGAACACTGCGTAAGTGTTCACAAAGCTAAGTGAAGAAAGGTGAAATAATAATGGCAACATAGCCTAACACATAACTCAGAGCACTAAAGACAAAACCAAGGAGATTAAATATAATGGTAGAGTCTAACCTGGACTTCTCTAAGCTAAAGAGGGGTTTAACATATGTCAGGCATAGGCAAACTTGGCCCTCCAGATGTTTTGGGACTACAACTCCCATAATCCCTGACCAACCCAAAACATCTGGAGCGTTGAGTTTGCCTACGCCTGACATATGTAGTGACTGCAAACAAAATATGAATTACATGAAAGAGAAAGTGCTGGTGATGCTTTGTCCACATCCACCTCCACACCCACACACCACAGTTTCATCTGTGAGGAAATTGAAAAGGATATGGAGAAAGTGTATTTAGGGCAACTGTAGTATAATTTGCTAGTCAATTAACTGCTGGAAGAATTTACCTCCAGGTGATTGGATTCCCAAATTTACTTAGCAGAAATGGCCTTTCCATTCATCTTTGGCCACTTACACACACACACACACACACACACACACATCTATATTTCCACCCCAATTCAGTCTACCAAAGCAGAATTCAGATATATTTGTCCACCAGGGACTGTATCTGGGAAGAGATCAGAAATAGGCTTCTGGTTTATACGCTCTTTGTCCTATTCCTCTCACCAAGGGAGGAAAGAAGCAACTGAAAAGGGAGTCCTCACACTGATTTGACCATGGGATTTGGCATCTGACCAGTAACCATCAGGTGAGGTGGGGGTGGAGTGAGGAGAAGCAGAAATTAGTGGGGTTGGAGAGGAGACACTGATAAGCTCCCCAGCACTCTCTCACTTGACTCAAGCAACTCCTCAATTACCTGTAAAACAATATTTAACACCAAGGAAAAACCATGTCATAAAAACTTATTATGCACAACAACACCCCCTCCTTCCAAAATAAACATTTCCAGACTGTAACATGTTTAATGGGATTCTGCCAAGTCAGGCAGAGTTTGAGCTGGCCACATTAAAGTAGCAGTGCTTGAAAGTTTTTTGTCTGATTATCTGCTGCAGATTGAGTTGACAAACTAAAGTACTTTCAACAGGCTACTCAGTGA
Source organism: Podarcis raffonei (assembly GCF_027172205.1). NCBI lineage: Eukaryota > Metazoa > Chordata > Lepidosauria > Squamata > Lacertidae > Podarcis > Podarcis raffonei. The sequence continues at coordinate 17,205,333 of NC_070616.1, forward strand.
AGGGAATGTAACAGGTTTTCCAGTCCAGGAGTTCTAAACAGCAGTGCTGGGATGACTCATTTCTTTTGCTTTCCACAATGCTACTTTCATTTGCAGCAAAATGCTCCTAAAGAGCTAAAACTACTGAAAAGTATATAGATTTGGGCCGAGCTAACAAGCTAGCTTCTGGATGCAATCAAAACTATTACACCATTCCAATGGCTTATTTCATCTTAGAACGCTTCAAAAACTACTGCAGCAAGCCCAATATCTGTTGTCATTTATAGTGATTATCCCATATTAATTTCCTTTCATAGCTGTTCCAACTTTTTTGACCTGATGTTGATGACTGATTCAAAAGCAATTGCCTGGGCACATTTACACAGGCCATGAGACTTTGTAGAACAGAGTTGGGAACACAGGAAATATGTGTTGTGCTAGACACTGCATGTATTGTAATTGTATATATTGTACTTCATTGTATTACAGTTTGAATTCCATAGAACTCATATTATAATACAATAAAATTGGGAACTCCTGCACTAAAGCATCCACAAAAATTGGCTGCATGGGTTGCCCAGGCTGCTCTAGTCCTCTGATGGCCCCACGTGTCTTAACATGGTACCAAGCACAAGCCAAATAATCCAGACATTTCTCTCTTGGTTTAAATGAGCATAACTCTTAACATGTGGACACAGCTCCTGAACTGCAGAGTCTGCTAGACAGAAAACTGGAGCTGAAGGCACATCAACTGCTCCCTGCTGAACTTGACACCACTGAGCAGCATCATTGCTGATCATGTACAGTATGTGTGCCAACTATCATGCCCAGGATAATCATTGTGGATTCTCAGTTGATCCAGAGAACTAAGGATGCTTCACTTTGTAGTGTAACATGCAGAGTCTAGTCCTGCTTTTCACTTTGAGGAAAGGCTGTCTGGTCTCTGCCTAATCTTTGTCTTCATGCAGGTTGTTCACCTCTGTTCCCACGACTCCCTACTTTACAGACTGAATAGCTGCAAAATAAAATGGTTTACGTGTGTGCTATCCTCTCAAAACCTTGTGTCTTAGAATGATTAGTAACAGCATTCTGCTTTGTTCAACTCTACAGATGAAAAATATGACCTACGCACTCAACAACTGGTATTTAGTTGAAACACCTGCACCTCATGCAGATAGGATAACTGCCCAGGTTTTTCAAGGCGACAACCTTGGGTACAGCCTAACAGATTCCACAGGATATGGCACTAGGCAAGTAAGAGAGAATCAACAAATGGTTAATCCACATTTTCATTTTGATCCTCAAAAGTTATTTGCCAGGCATAGAAACAAATGCTTCAATAGGTTATATTAAGGGTCATCTGCCATCTTCTATTTCTGACATTGTTACGCCCTGCTTCGGTCCACTGAGTAGCTTTGCTCAATGAACAAGTTTCAAAAATTAGGAAATGAACCACAATATTCTGACAACTGAATGCTAAATCCTGAACCATCATTTCATTGGTTAGTTTAGGAATACAAATAACCTCACTACATGTGCAATCACTACAGAGACACAAGGACACATATACGCATGAGACTGCAATTCCAGGATAAATATTGTTGCAACCGATATAGCAGAAGTTTACATTTCTCATTAAAATCTCAGCATTTCTCCTGATTAAATCTTCAGTATTCCTCTTACCCCACAACAAAGAGTGGAAATGTGAAAAAGCAGGACAGCAGAATATCATATAGTACATGCAGTGTTTCATAAAAGTCATGGGGAAGGTAAAGAAAAGTCTTATTGCTTACCTGACAAGAGATCTGTACAAGATAAACTAGTTCCTTGGATTCACAACCATTCCTTGTTACTTCATTCTGTTCCTCTGGGAGCGAAAGCTACTCCAAGCAGCAATTGGGGGGGGGGGGGGAGAGGACAGAGAGAGAGACCAGGTTAATTAACAAGAAGCATACAAAAAGAAGGAAGTTCAGGTGCATCTTGCTCTATGATGTTTTGTAGATCAAGGAACTTAAACTTGTACTTTTTATCAGACAAAATATTTCACATTCCCTAGAACATAAATCTTTGTATATACTGTTTATTTTCTACACCAAACTTTTAAAAAATAAGCACAGTACGCCAGTAAGACAATTCAGAGAGTTCAACACAAAATATTAAATCCCCAGTCACCAAATACTGCAAAATTCATGTTCAGAGAGGCATTCACACAATCTGCTATGAATATTTATGGGGATCTTGTTGTAACTAACCACTTCATTATATTTTAAGATGCTCAAGCAGTCTCTAAATAAAAGATGTCTAAATTCTAATGAAATTGGAGAAATTTACGGTCACATGATATTTTATAGCAGAAATTTATCAAAATAAAAAGGCAATAAACACTCTATGGCAAGCATCCCCGAAGAGAGCTATATAATCTCAAATTATTCTTGAGTAGACAAAGTTGCCAGGCTTCACCTTGAAAATTCACCCAATCAGTGGGACTTGCTTCCATGAGCAAACAGGTGCTCAGCCTCAGTAAAGTATCCTCCCTTGACTAGACAGAATTTCCTGAATATTAACTATTCCACTATTAGTTGTGTATACCATTAGCTATATATTTCATAAAGAAATGAAAAATAGATCACAGCCAAAAAACATCTTTGCCAGACTTTTAATTTATTTTAAAAGGGAATTCAGAGCCCATTTGGAACATATCCTACTGTCCTGGGTTTGTACCATCTATTCAAAAACAACAATGCTGCACAAAATATATGAAAAGTGCACTGTATGGAACTTAAGCAGGCCAAAAACAGACTATAAAAATGAAAATATAGCATTGATTAGCAAAGACTGTGAGTAAACATTCCATAATATAGGGCATCTCAGTCGTGGACGATTATAATGACAATACAAGGCACACTGGACTAGGCCCCTGCCTGTGTCAACCATATTTTTAAGACCTCTCATTCCCCCACCCTTCTGAATTCACAGTGTGCAATCATTCCTAACATAGGGCTGGTCAACATCCCAGCAACATCTGGAGGGCAGTAACTCCCATCAGCCCCAGCCAGCATGACCAGGGATAATGTGAAGCCCAACAATATATGGAGGCCACTATGTTAGCTAACCTTGTACTAATGCAACAACCTAGAAAAGACCGAGAAACTAAAACAAGATACTCTAAACTCACACAGCCAGGTGTCAGGAGCTGCTGGGGTCTGAACTGGAGCCACAGAACTGTGAGGCGGCCTCAGGCTGGTCAATGGACCGTTCTGAACTGTAAGGACTCTAAAAGACTTTCCAGTTTCAGTGAAGCCTGAGCGACAACTCCTTCCAGAGCTCCGGTGCGTTCCTGTGTATCCTCTAGTTGTCCTTCATTTCTGATTTCTGGCATTGTCCTGACTGCTCCTCCTGGACTCTGGTTCCTGCTTGTTCTTTGTCTCTAATTCCAGGAGTGCTCTTTTTGTCTTCAACTCCATGGCACGCATGGCTCCCTACTCACTTCAAATTTCTGCCTACGGCTGAGCCCGACCACTAAAATGAAATAACAAAGCTACTCCTAACTGCTTTAGCCACTTGCCTTCAGTAAGCATTAATTGCTAGCAGAAACATACAGGAAAAATGACGGAAAGAAGAATAAAAAGTTGTATTGAACTATAGTCAGCCACACTTTGACAGTAAATGGAAAAGCTTATGCTTTACCTGGCAATAAACATATAATTGTATCATGGAAACTAGAAACTTTTTAAAGTTTTCCAAAATGGAGAAGTCTCAGCTTGCTACTCTGCAAGCCAAACAAAAACTTGCAGCTGGCATGACGGCTGTATATAATCCAGTATTTTATATTGGGGGGGGGGGAGAGAATAGAGGGAGAATAAAACATTTTAATGTTTGAGATCTACTTCATTAACTAAGGGTCAGTTCCAAAACCATTCTTCATATCTAGGAACAGTCATGGCCCTTCCAAAGTCACATGAGTATCTCTGTTTGCGTTAGGAGCGCAAGAATTTATGAAGAATCCTGCTTGATCAGGCCAAAGGCCCATCTAATCCAGCATAATGTTCTCACAATGGCCAACATTTGTCCCTGAAAAAGCCCACAAGCAGGGCCCAAACAGAACAGTGTTCTCCTCACTTGTGATTCCTACAGGTATTCAGAGGCATTCTGCCTTGAAGAGTGGAGGTAGAACAGAGCCATCATGGCTAGTGGCCACTGACCCTAAATACATCTACTTAAAGTAAATCCCACTGATTTAGCTGAAATGATTTATGCATATCATTGCTCAAACAGCATCATGAATTAAAAATGTTTCATGAACACTGATTACATACCACTTTCTGCCAATACATCCCAATTTCTCCTGAAAAGAATTCGTGATGCTCAGGCCTACAGATGTCACTTAAACTATCCTCTTCCTATTATATAATCCCTTTTCCCTCAATTGAGAAAATGGGTCATCCCATTTTCACAAGCAGAGGGGTGCAAGTGACCAATTTATTTTCATGAAAAATTGTCCAATTGCTGACAATACTAAATGAACTGTGGCTGTAGTAGAGCAATTGCTTTCATAAGATTAACATACTATCTAATATCAGATGTTCTGATCAAAACAAAGAAAGCAGTGAAGTGCCAAAAGAAAAACTAAGGCTGCAGTCTTACACACAATTGCCTGAAAGTAAGTCCTAATGCTACTTACAAACACAACAACAGTGCCTCTTTCTGAGCAGACAGTCTTGCATGGGACTGCATTGCAATTTTGTTATTCAACGCAATATGTAATGAATAAAGCATGAAATAGATTCGACATGAAAGCAGTTATATACAGAATTTTGTTTAAAGAGCTCTATAATAATTCAAAAAAGGACATTTTATTCAGTTTTCTAAGGCTATTTACTCCATTGTTTATACTTCAGTTCTAAACCTATCTCCATGGAATAAAATCCCTTCTGTTGCAGAGGTGCCATCCAAGCAAACATGCTCAGGATCTCACAGCCTTAAAGTGCTTTATCATCCAGAAAGTTCATGAATCTCATACTTATTTACAATGCATTTTTAGGACAGCATGTGTACATTTGTTCCGGAATTCAATGCGTTGTTTGTGAATGAGTGGTAGTGGCATAAGCAGCAAGCAACCAAAAACCAACAAAAAGAGGATGAAATGAGATTGAACACTCATCAAGGTCTCCAGGACAATTAAGCAAAAACATTTTCAGTGCTGCATATATAAGCAAGCAGTGGAAACAATTTCAAATAATCTCTTCTCTCTAATCAAATTTTGTGCTATCACTGTATGAATCTCTCTCAGTTGAGCAGATTTTGGGCACTATTTTATCTGGATTCAGAGGCCCGGTTCAGGCAGAAACCATTGGTGTTTATTATGACACATAAGCCAGCATTAAACTCATGAAGGAATGAGGTTCAGGAAGTAGGGAGCTGCCTTTTACCAAATCAGAATATTGTTCCACCTAGTTTGGTTTTTCCAACACTGACTTGCAACTTCTCCAGCAGGACTAAACCTAGGATCTTTTACATGAAAAGCATGTTTCCTACCACTAAGCTATGGGCCTTCTGAGTTAAAAGTTTCTTTTGCACTAAGGAGCAAACTATGTTTGGTTGCTGTGTTTGCAAATAGTGGTTTGTTCAAATCACAGCTTAACAAGCCAGAATATCAGTATCCTGGGTTGTTAAAAGACTGTGGCTTGAGCAAATTACTATTTGCAGAGTTTGGAAACAACAGCAAACATCAGAAGCAGCATATTTCTTGAAACCCAGGAAGGGTTCTCCTGCGGTTTTACAGACACGAGCTTCACCTGTTGACATCATGACTATAGCACATCACACCCCTATTTTCACCATATTTCTTTCTCCTCTGTAGAAATGTATATATATCTAAGTTTGTACTGGAAAAGCAGTCTTAAAAGTTGTGTGAAAAATAGCTCAAAGAAACAGGGCAAGAGGTGGGAGTGGGCAGTTAAAACTTAATTACTGCTGAAACATATCTAAGGCATAACTTTTCTTAAAATTTATTAATGATAGTAAATGCAAGTTCCAATAAGGAAAGACAATAGGAAGATTTAGACAATATATTAGAAAAGGTTTTGACCACAATAGAATCAAAGAAGTGAGCTTTTTATCACTGTGTTGCTCTGCAGAGCATCTCTGGAAATGGTTTTAATAACTACTCAGATATATAATATGTGCAATAACCTCTATGCTGTCAAACCTTTAGCCTTCAAATCCACATGATTTATACAATGAACCTTCTAAGAGGTACTAGGAAGACCCACAGAAAGAAGTAAGTCTGCTACTAAGAGATGGCACCAGCAGGCCTTTTCACTCTCTAATAAATTCACTTCTTTAGAGCATAATCTACCATGCATCAGGATTTTTACAAACTAATTTTCAATGGAAGACACGCATCAAGGTGTCCTTCCGGCCTGCTTCTAGCACATACCGTGTGTGTGTACATTTTCACTGCCATAACCAGTAGCAGCACTTTCACATATATATGGGAGTCAGGATCAAGGCTAGTACATCATAAATGCTAGTCATGCTCAGAGTAGACTCACTGAAATTAAGACAGGTGACTAATGTAGATCCATTAATTTAAACAGGCCTACTTCTGAGTAGATGTTAGTTGAATGAAACTCATAATCTCAAATGTAGGTACATGCAGTTATCAACACCACTGCAAATTAAATTTATGTTACAAGTTCTAAATTTCTACTTTAAAAAAATTCAACTGCTCTTATTTCCTTGAAATATATGAAGATTAAAAACAATATTTGAGGGTGTATGAAGTGCTGAAATTCTTTTGTTAAATTACTTAATATTTTTATAACTTATTTTAATACATTGGTTACATTTCAAAACTGCAGATACTGAGGTTAATAAAATGCACATATTTACTTAATAACCACATTTAAATGTTGCCACTCTCAAATTGCTTCCCCAGCTGTTTGTGCAGTTAAGCCCTTACATACTGCAAAAATAAAAATAAAAAGATCCTTTAAGAGCAGCCCCTGCCCATACAGACTACACTTACTCTTGCTACAAATGATCGATTCTTTCCATGGCTGGAATCCGTATCCAAGGCCTAAGAGTTCCAAGGCTGTCCTTAGTTTCCCAGCAGCTAATTGAAAAAACCTTCCAGGCAAGGCATCAGCTCTGAGACACGGAAATGCCAGCGTAGCAAAAATCAAATTAAAATCCTCGCATTCTGCTTGGTCGCCCCTCTTCCTGATTCTAATGTTCCTGTGGATGAATGTGCCTATGAATAGGGACAGAAATCTCCCTCGGTAGCCCTGTTAGCCTTTTCCACACTGCCCATTTCATGCTCAATTTGTGCTGAAGAGAAATCAGTGCTGTTCCTTTCGTTCGTGTTCTCTCTCTCTCTCTCTCTCTCTCTCTCTCTCTCTCTCTCTGGAAAGGTCCCACAAGACGAAGCAGGGAGCTTAACAAGTGCCAAGAGAAACAACGGCGGGAGGGAATGCATGCAAGGATAGTGTTCAAGTTAGGCATTGGGCTGGCTGCTACAACTAAGAATGCAAAAAAGGGACAGGGAGTTGCCATCAGACGTCTGCAATAAAGCATCATCTCACTCCGTTTGGTTTCCAATTCCTGCTGCTTTTCTACTGATTTTACTCTGCCTGGTCTTACAAACCAGTGAAATCCCCTTGAAGTCATAAGTGCTAGAGAGAGTGCAATTCAGGCCAATATTCAGCTTCTTAACATCTATCCAAAAATCAAGCACTGCTGCTGCATGCTTCACAGATTTCTGGAAGAGAAACTAATAAAATGTGAAGGGCAAGTTTTTCTGCTGTTGAAATACAAATTGCTGCCAGAAACAGGTCCGTGCACAGCATTACTCAAATGTGCTAAGACTGCAGTGTCAGTTCATAGAAAAGATTTGTTAGGATCACATAATTAGATTAACATAAAATGCTGGGAAGGAAAAATTAGGAAGAGGAAAATTGGGAAAAATCCACAGCTGTAACATCATTCAACATGCAAGCCAGGGCATCATTTTAAAAATCAAATATTTATTTCCCATCAAGGGCAGAATTAGATCCTTAATTTGATGGAATATATGTCATCAGCAGTTATGTAATTGTAATCATTAGGACTACAATTAACGATTTCAAAAAGTATTTCTATTCCATACTTCAATCAAGGAGGGTTTTAGCATGCCCTTTTGGAGAAATTTGAATCTACATCAATAAAACAAACAAGCATACAACAGAAATCAGCATTGAACTGCATTAAATAATCAGATCTAAGAATACTCAGAACATTACAATTTTCTCACCAAAAAGATACCAGACTTGACTGCAAGCTAATTTCACTGAGGTGCAAGTCCCAGAATTGGGTGCACCACCACTAAAAAGGTCCTTACATCTAACAGTAGTAAGCTCATAGATGTTATCTTATGCTTTCTGCAAGAAACACAGGGTAACTTATCTATTCAACCCCACCTTTCAGATTATTTTCAGAACAGTTAATTAATAAAAACTATTAGGACAACACAAATGTATTAAAACAATGCACAAAACATTTTAAATTAGCAGAAAATGTAGAATATAAATCTATAAAACAATCTTTGCAGCAGAATAAACCAGTTCACATTACATTTCAACAGGGAAAGTTAAGAAGATGTTTGCTGAGTACTGTACAGGTTAAGAGAGGATGTCAGGCAAGCCTCGCTGGGGAGAGAATTTCAAAAACAGAGTGTCACACTATGCTTTGCCCCATTGGCAGCCATTGTGGTGCCCTCCAGAAGTTGCTGGACTCCATCTCCCATCATTCCTGACCACTGGCTATGCTGGAAGGGGCTGGTGGGAGTTAGGAGTCTAACAACATCGAGAGGGTACCACATTGGCTACCTCTGTTCTACCCGATCTCCACCCATAGAGCTTTAGTGGGTGGGGCATCCAGAGAAGGGTCTCCAAAAAAGGAGCTCAGTAGACAGGCAAGTTTGCTAGAGAAAAGTCCCTCATGAACCTAAGTTGCAAGCTGTACAGGGCTTTTTTTAAAAAAGCACCCAAACCTTGAACGGTGCTTGAAAAAGGACCAAGTGTCAGTATAGTTTCAAAATTGACAGCATATTTTCCTTAAAATGGTCCGTTTGTTGTCCAACACCTCCATTCCATTTTGGGGCCAACTAAATATTTTGAGAAATATTTTTTTAAAAAAACCATTTGCATATGCTTGGCATGTTTATGCATGCATGTGTCCATCGTCAAAAACAACCATGTTCCACCCAAGATTGCTGCCTGTATGTAAACTGCCAATGGGCAGCTTCAAAGCCACTGCTCTCCTTTCTTAAAGGTAAAGGGACCCCTGACCATCAGGTCCAGTTGTGACCAACTCTGGGGTTGCGGCGCTCATCTTGCTTTATTGGCTGAGGGAGCCGGCGTATAGCTTCTGGGTCATGTGGCCAGCATGACTAAGCCGCTTCTGGCAAACCAGAGCAGCACACAGAAAAGCCATTTACCTTCCCACCGGAGCGGTACCTATTTATCTACTTGCACTTTGACATACTTCTGAACTGCTAGGTTGGCAGGAGCAGGGACTGAGCAACGGGAGCTCACCCCATCGCGGGGATTCGAACCGCCGACCCTCTGATCGGCAAGTCCTAGGCTCTGTGGTTTAACCCACAGCACCACCCGCGTCCCTTTCTTAGAGATCTCTAAATTAAGACTTGAAACAGAAAGCCCTTCAAATAAGAGGGCTGTCCTCTATAAAACAGAACACACAACCACCTTATATATGCCACATTGCAGTGGTCTTATCTGACGGTTATCAAATAATGGAGAACTATGCCTTATACGGGTTTATCCTACTTTACACTCACAAACACCCTACAAAATAAGTTCGCCTGAGATATAGTGGCTGGAGCAAGGGTACTAGTGAATCTGAATTCTGGTGCTCTAGCTACTGTATTACACAGGAATACTGATTACTATTGCTAAGTCCCGCTGCTGGTTTTCATCAGGAAAAGTAAATATGCTTTTTTTCCAACTATTTTCTTTTACATGGTAGCAGCACCAGGATGTTTACTTTGACTATTATGCCTCAGCTCCCCCAAAAGGTAACAAAACTATGCAGCTAACTGCTCTTCTTTCATAACCTCACAATAACAAATCTACAAGCTAAAACAAGAATTCAACAAACATTACTAAAAGGATAAGGGGGGGTGTCTTCCTCCTCCCTATTACTAGAATCAGGTATTTTTCTAATGAAATAAAAATGTGATTTCACAAAATCACAGAATTATGGGGTCAGAAGGGATCCTGAGGGTCATCTAGTCCAACCCCCTACCTGAAATGCAAGAATCTCTACTAAATCATACATGACAGATGGTCATCCAACCTCTGCTTAAAAACTTCCAAGAAAGGAGAGTCCACCACCTCTTGTGAGAGTCTGTTCCACTGACAAACATTTCTTACTGTCAGAAGGTTCTTCCTGATGTTTAGCTGGCATCTCCTTCTTGTAACTTGAATCCATTGCTTCAGGTCCTAGCTTTTGGAGCAGGAGAAAACAAGCTTGCTGCATCTTCCATGCGACAACCCTTTAGCTATTTCAAGTCTCCTCTTTATCAGGGTAAACAAACCCAATTCCCTCAATTGTTTCTCATTAGGCTTGGTTTCTGTACCCTTGATCATCTTGATCACCCTCTGCTGCACACATGTGCAACATCCTTCTTAAACTGTGGTGCCCAGAATTGGACACACCTGGACAGACCAGGTGTGGTCTGAGCAAGACAGAATAGAAAGGGACTATTACTTCCCTTGATCAGGAAACTGTAAGCAGAACTTCAGTGTCAATACCCACAAAAGAGTTAAATCAGCTCTGAAGTGGTTGCTAGGTTACCGTGCTGTCTTTGCAAGAATTTACTCCAATGAAATCATGCTTCTATCTTATGCATCATCAGAGAATGTTATCCCATGCAGTTGTGGATGGCAAAATGAGCTCAAAACCAAACAAGATTGTGATTTGCAGAAGTCTACTCACATAATTTTATCATTTCTGCAGTTAGCAGATACATTCAGTGACTTTCATCACAAGATGAACATTATTTCCATATACAGGTGCACACATAGGCAGTATTAGAAACTGATATATAAAAGCTAGGAGCTAAATGGCACCTTAAACCTAAGTTATAGGCACAACAATGGAATGTACAGATGCGCTTTTTTATAACAAGAATACAAAGCTGAAATGAATGAACTGCAGCTAAAATATTATGTTCATTTTCCCCATGATCTAGTCCTTCCCCTGCCCAGCCCCATGATATTCTTAAGAGGGTTTGTTCTCCAGTCTTCAGAGAGTAGCTGGAAGTGGGGAGGCAGAAAAAGGTCCTCCTTTCCTTCCACTCTGCAGTTTTAATCTGAAATCTTAGGCACAGTACTGTGCCCAAAACTTAGAAACTGCTTGTGCAAATGAAATTCCCTGTCGCAAAATGTGCCTAGAACAATGGGAGTTTTGAATGCTGCACATAGGATTCACCTTCATATATCTGTATTATACAGGCGAGAGTCTCAACATCTAAAAACAGTAAGCGTACATGTCTTCAGACTCTGAAATATTTTATGCTACTCTTCTAATTGCAAATTCCTTTATTCCCTGCAAAACTAGCATGACTCAGAACTGCCATTTCAGCACCAAACCTAACTTTAGCCACATCAAATCTAACCAGAATATTTCAGAATAAAACCTCAGAGCAGTGGGGAGAAATCCCTGTTCCTCCCACTTTCAGAGTTCAAACAACCTAGTACAGCTATTGCTTTCTATAATTAACTGTTCTTTTCGCCTGCACAGAGTCAAAACAAAGTCCTATATACGCTAAAGTTACCAGATTTTTTTCAATGAATCCAGGGACACTTTTCAACTTCAACTGATTTTGTATGGGGAGTGATTTGTAAATCCGGGGACTGTCCCCTGGAAACGGGGACGTCTGGTAACCTTAATATACACACACTTGGTGGTGGGTTTTACTAAAAGCAGTTTTTCCTTAAAAATAAAAGTATATCAAATAAGGGTACAATTCATTTTTTTCAAAATATGAAAAGCTGATCTCTTAGTAGCCTGAAGCTACAATCCTATGAAGGTTCCCCTATGAATAAGTCCCACTGAACTCAGTCAGACTAACTTCTGATGAGACAAAACTATGATCAATCTGTCCATTTAATAAAAATCTTACTTCTGTGACTGGAATCTCATTTAATTTTAGAGATGAGTAAGTGCCACACAATGACTATGTTCAGACAATACAGGAAGACACAAACTATGCCTTATTGTCAGCAAGAGTACTACAACATGTTGCTAAATCCTGTCCTAGTATGAGTAGGACAACAAACCACATCTTACTTTTTATTGTATTATTACACTTGCATAATGCCCATCTAACCAAATTCTCTGGATAGGTCACAAACTATTAAAAATACATAATACAATCTTAAGTTCAAAAGATTTAAATACTAAAAGCAATTATAAATAAGTAAAGATAAAGGTAAAGGACCCCTGACAGTTAAGTCCAGTTGCAAACGACTCTGGGGTTGCGGCGCTCATCTCGCTTTACTGGCCAAGGGAGCAGACGTTTCTCCACAGACAGTTTTTCCAGGTCATGTGGCCAGCATGACAAAGCCGCTTCTGGCAAAACAAGAGCAGCGCACAGAAACACCATTTACCGGTACCTTCCCGCCGAAGCGGTACCTATTTATTTACTTGCACTTTGATGTGCTTTCTAACTGCTAGGTTGGCAGGAGCTGGGACCGAGAAACAGGAGCTCACCCCGTCGCAGGGATTTGAACCGCCGACCTTCCGATCAGCAAGCCCTAGGCTCTGTGGTTTAGACCACAGCGCCACCCACATCTCTTATAAATAAGTAAAGCATGTTAAAACCAACACAAACAGAGTACCTAAAAGAAATTTAAAAACAACAAAGGGAATAATTTAGTGGGAAGATCTAAAAGCACTAACTATAATGGATACAGCTATTTTAAAGAGTCTGGGAGAACACATGGAGATAGACAATGGCTGAACTCAAATGTTCTTCTATATGCTCTTTTCCACACTGTGCTGCAGCAGTTTCATTGCCAGAAGAGCAGGATATGTTCCCTCTCCTCCCATGAATGTTTTTGTACTTTTCAGATTTCCAATTCACCTCAGCTGGATGAATCTGCTTTTGAAATTCCCCTCAGTTTTAAAAACATTGCCACCAACTCCAGGAGGCAGGAAAAAAACACCATACACATCCTAGTACCCCTCCATCTTGTATCATCTTGAATGATCACAATTACAATCTGTTTTGGAAAGTCATCTGACTGAAAGGCAGGGTTTATATGTGGCAGTGATGGTGTCAGAACTTACTGCAGCTATGCAGATGGATGAAGAAACTGAAGCCTCCAAACTAGACTTTTTTAGCTGGTGAAAGTATGCAAATTTCGCTGGCCACGTGTACCACGTGGAGGTTCAAATGAATGGGACCTCCATGTAAATATGTCCATGATGCAAGCTCAACATCAACTCTTTCCACTCCCCCAATACATTACGGCCCCTGTGCTGGGGAGCAAAATAGCAAATAATGACTAGAACATAAGACTTGAGAGAGAGAAAATAAATGCAGGTCAGCAGACATGATGAACACAAAACAAAATGTAGAATTAAAGAGGAGACATGCCTGACTAATCACTATGATAATGATGCTTATGTGATGTCCTTCGGCTATTTTACAGGTAATGCTTCCCATCCACCCCAATCTCTCCATAAGCACACAGAGGGAGAAATTTAGCTCTAGTGTTTCTTTTGCCAGAAGTATACAGGTTAGGAGGCTATTCCTTTGGCAGTGATCTGTAAAATGGTCAGCTTGGGGTCATTAGCTTTGCTTCCCACTGCCAAATAAGCTGCAGTTCTTAGGCTTAATAGGCTCCCAAAGCCCTTTTCAGCAAACTAACCAACAGGCTGTTGGCTCCCACTTAAGAGTGACAGCAGTCCTCCATCACTAGGGTCTAGCACAATCCATGCAAGCACTTTCTTGAGTCTCCTTTAGGTCAATTACTTCTCTCATCACCATGGAAACCAGTTCTTCAAGCTGCACCGTCAGAATTCCATAAGCCTCCAAACTCAAACCCAAGGGCTGCACAGTAAGCAGAGACAACGTCAGGATCACAAATAGAATCAGCCTTGAGAGTTAAAGAGGGATATAATTAGCCAGAAATGGAACTAAGTGAATTTCTTAAGTACAAACCAAAAAGATGGAGCATCTGTATGATAACAAAAGAAGAGAGCTGGGAACTTCTAACTTGTATGTAGTAACTCATCAGTGTAAAAAGGAAATGAGAAGCAATCTTTCTGACCTTAGTCTTTCCTACTGTGTATTTTGGAACTAGAAACCCACAGTAAATTTAAAAGAAATTTACAGATTACATTATTAAAGAACACATGCCATCAAATCTTTCAACAGTCAATGCTGGCTAGAGAATACAGGTGGTGCATTTGCCTGCCTGCCTTTGTTTTATGAAATGTATGCCCTGCTTTTTAACCCATTTTTCAAAGTGGCTTGCCCCTGCTTGCCCATTGCTCCCAGCCATCTTAGACCTGCAGGCGCTAGAACCACAGAATGCAACAACCTTCGCATTCTGCTGGAAACAGATGTGGGTACCAAAGCAATGCCTCACTTTTTTGGATGGCAGATACATTTCCTTCATCAGACAAATCAGCTCTCTTCCCCACATTTCAACAGCTTGTACTCAGACAGCAACATCCATCATCCTTCACATGCTTGCCAGGGCTGATGAGTTGTAGTCCAAAATTTGGAAGGTGCCAGCTTGGAGAACAGCGTTTCAGGGAACAGAACCCACAGCTAGAATAGCTTCAGTACGAGTGCCTCACTCCTCATGCTCCCCAAGCCTCATACCTCACCTTCTCAGTAAGTTGCAGTTGGTTTTTGAGAGCTGCCATCATTTGCAATTTTCATATAAATCGCGTACTGTTAGACCATGTTTCAGGAGTCACTTTAAATGAATAAAATTTTAGCCCTCAGGAGGTAAAGAGATAAAGTGCTGTAGACAAGTGTTTTAAAAATCTGCAGCTTAGCATTGTTATAGAATCATAGAATCATAGAGTTGGAAGAGACCACAAGGGCCATCGAGTCCAACCCCCTGCCAAGCAGGAAACACCATCAGTTATATGGGCACACACAGCTGCAAAAGCATCTCTCTCTATCACTCACAAGCCTCAAATTCCCAGATACAACAGTGAATACAACACAACAGAGAATTGCTCTGATCTTAAGCAAACACACCAACTGTCCTTATTAACATCTAAATCTGGGGGCAACCGGCTTTAATTTTTCAAGTGGAGAACACCCATGCTTCCATCACAGTACTTCGCTGGTGGAACCTGAAATTTATTTAGAACCTTAATTAGATAAAACTGAGATAAGTGTACAGGAGACAACCTGTGATTATATATTAAAACTGTTACAACCAGAACTTTGGGTTCAGGTTTGTTTTTTAAAAAGCATGCCTTATGACATTCCCTCACTCTTCTACCCCTGCACACCATTTTTATGGGCCACCTAACCTGAATAAGAGTTTTGGGGCACACAAATGCTTCCTTGCTATTCTGGAACATTTCAGTTACTCCTAAGGAGTAAGCATCGCACAGCTGTTCTTTTGGGATGATGTTATGTTTGCTTTTTTGCTACCTGCAGTTTTTTGTATTGGACATCTTTGTGGCACTAAACACTAGGTGGCAGTGTACTACAAAAAATAGTGTGTGCTACTATTGCAACATGCAGAATCATACATCAATATATCTTCTCAGCTATACCTGAGCAGGGCAAAACTGATAATCAAAAACGTAGCAAAAATTGATAATGTGCATCTGCGCATTTTGATAGTAGCTATTTATCATGTAAAGAAGAAAGGAATTTTTTCCATGCCACAACATGATTTAGACAATAGTGGGGCTGCTGCACTGCCCAGCCATTCAGCTTCTATTTGCGTCATTAGCTGGCCTGAATTCCCAGCTTTCTTGCTTAAAAAGCAAGTCTCTAACCCTTCTGGCATCAGGGACACAAGGCAAAATATGCAGGAACTATTCACATCATTCATTTTGTGAGAAAGCAGCCTGGGGTGTAGGGGGTATTAGGGGAGGGGTAGTACATCGGGGGCAAGGACATGCCATGCTCTTTCTGGGGTACTTTGTCCACATTTGGTACTCCATCCTGCACTCAGCTCTCACCTGTGGCTCTTAGATGCTGTCAGGATGCAACAGTGGCCACACCCATAGAAATGGCTTTGATTGGCTGGCTAAACCAAGTGAGGGTAGCCGATGAGCATCAAACCAACAATGAATTAGGGACTTCCCCTGCATATGAAGACGGGCTCTGGCAGATCAAATGAACAAGACCGATAGTGGATCCAACAGTCAAGAAGGTGGTATCTGCACATGCTGTAGAGGGAAGTGGGGGTAACTGGGGCTCGTCAACCTCGGAAGGTAATCCATCTGGGAGAAGGAAACTCTGGTCCTAAGCCTCTGCTGCCTTGCAAGATATCTTCAGAAGAACATAAGGCTTAAGGAGTAAACTCTACACAAATCCAGAGAAGAAAGTTGGATGGTGCCTTGTACGCGTCCTTCTGGCAACTCCTGCAGCCCAGCTGGCACCAAGCGTATTTCTCTGCTTTCCTTTGAAAATCAGCTTTCCTTTGCACATCAGCAAGGCCAGGATGGAGGTCCTGTTGTCTGGGCAGCCCAGGACCTCTGTACACACTGCCCAGGCCTGAGCTCCAAGGAGGTCACTTTGGTGCTGTTAACGCAACAGTTTGAGGCACACTCCGTTGCTTCTTGAGACAGACAGGTGCCAACAACTTCCAGATGTCATGGCTTTCTCAGCGATTTAGAACATTGTGTGATTACCACATGATCACATTAATTGCTAGAAATATGCAATACCTGAAAAACAACATAGGGGAATCCCATCTTAATGAACCCCATCAGCAGAAGCCCTGTCCAAGGGCGTTGACTTGTGCAATGGGACTTCCCTCCATGTGCCCCCCCCCAAAAAAATGATTGGAGGGATCAGCAGAACCCCCAGAACAGCATATGAGAGAGAGGACTATTCCATCTAGAAAGCTGCTTGAACAGACAGAAAATTTCAAATAGCACAACAATGACTTCCTCTTAAAATGCCACTTAAAATAAATTCCATTTAAAATCAGTCAAGCTGAGAGCCTCTCTTCATTTTGGGTAATAAGGGCACTAGAAAGACAGAAAATGTCCATGTGAGAAAATGAAGAGGGATTTCAGTTTGTAAGCATGCAAGATGGATAAGGTCCATGAAATTAAACAGCCTAGTTTTACTGTTCTTTTCCTGAAATATCAAGTGTGGATTTCCTCATTTTTTCAGCCATTGTCTGCTTCAACAGTGAGTCTCTCTCTTGAGTTACACAACTGTTCCGTTTTCCAGCAGTCTATCACTAAGCTTAAAAGATATGAAGATATGAATAAAAACATATTTTTTCCTATAATGCGATACTGTGTGTTTTAACATCACGTTCTCATCTTTCCAGGCCTACATCTGCTCAAAACTATGAAAATAAAGGTAGGTGAAGCAACAAAGGAATTATGTCTCCTTGTCAACCATTCATTTAGAGAACTGTACCTTTTGAAGAAACAGACCAGTTAATTTAGCTGAAAACTCATTACAGGTTGCACATGCTTCAGGCTTTTACTACTCATGCCTCTTTAGCTTTCCATGCATGATGGGGATTTCAACTCCTTTGTTTTCTCACGTTTAGTCTAGGATATATTTCATACAAAAGGCCTAAAAAGTCATGCAAGTAAACAAAGCTCTGTGCTTTAGAATGCCAAATGTCATATAAGCCAGACATTTTACAGAAGACTTTGAAATTTTAATGTGTTTTGATGGCACTATATGGGCTGCGATATTGATTTCATGAGTTGTGGGACACTTTCAGAATACATTCTAATGATTTTGTAGGTATTAAAGCCATCTCAGTTGTTGATTGTTTCTCTCAAGTTACAATACAGCCGAAGAAACAAAAAGCACTAGTTCAAGACATCGACTTGGCTATCATCTTGAATTCTGAGCTTCCTCTTAAGAAATCAGCCTGGGAAAAGCAGTTTTTCACAGTTTCAGAACAGCCAGATTAGTCCTTAACAGTGGGTCCTCAAAAATTAACCAAAAGAAGCCTCTTGCATTTCATTTTTGGAGAAATAAGCCTAGACAAATTCATGAAATGGAGCTTTGTGTGTTGAGTGCCAGGGGGCATGATCAATATGAGGTTCTTTACAGAAGAAACTCTCACTTCATTCACAAGAATGAGAGAATTTAGGTCAAGTGAAATGGACAAAGCGGTGTCAACACTTTGCCTCGGGGTCTCTGGAGAATACAAACAACTCCACTTTTATTGCTGTTAGGCTAAGGGAGATCAGCCTCATAACAAAATTGGTCCCTGAAATGCAGAATTGAAAAATGTTCCATTTCAGATACGTTTGTAAAAAATAAAAACCTTCTCTCATACCTCATCCCCCTTTTAAAAAAACCTGTGCTCTTATAATTCACAAACCAGTATATTTATACCAAGAGTGCATCTGTTTATTACTTTTTGGAATGAAAACTTGTATAACAATATTCAGCCCTCTATATACTTCAGAGTACTGTAAACATTCAGAGTTTGTATCTCTGGAAACTAACATGAGCTTCATCTTTGGTATTTTCACGTGTTTTACACAGACACACACACACACACACACACACACACACACACACGAGTCCCCAGCCTTCATATTGTATTCTGGCCAAGAAACAAAACCTGAGTAGGCAGGACCACACGGATAGCAGTTGCTTGCATAGTTCCCACTGGCTCCCATTAACTTCTGCAGGGAAGAAAATGTGAAGCAATGGAGAGTATAGTTGAGATGGCACAGTACCTTTGACACCAGATACAGTGGTACCTCGGGTTAAGAACTTAATTCGTTCTGGAGGTCCGTTCTTAACCTGAAACTGTTCTTAACCTGAAGCACCACTTTAGTTAATGGGGCCTCCTGCTGCTGCTGCACCGCCGCTGCACGATTTCTGTTCTTATCCTGAAGCAAAGCTCTTAACCCGAGGTAATATTTCTGGGTTAGCGCAGTCTGTAACTTGAAGCGTATGTAACCTTAACGTATGTAACTCAAGGTACCACTGTACTGAGATTACCATGGAGTAAGTTTAGCTGGAGCCCCTCCATATTACAGACCTTTCTCTACCCACCCACACCTGTCATAACAATGAGCATTGTGGTAGCAGTTAAGAGAATTCAGAAGTTGTTGTAGTGGTAGTCTTACGTTGTGTTTGTGTATAAAACCACTCACATGGCAGAGTTGCAAGCTATATGTAGCTTTGTTCCCAGTGTCAGCAGTACTGAATACATTTTCTACAAAGACAGAGATAGTGTGTGTGTTGCAAAGTTGCCTTTGCCAGAGTAATACCGTTGTTTTACTCAAGCAAGGGCGTTACTTGGAGCATGAAAGGACTCTGTATGACCAACTAACCGATGTGCACTCTTAATCTGTGATTAAAGTTCTAAATAGATTGATTAATCAAATAAGCTTTCAGCCCTACTGAAATATTATTCAATATTATTTCAGCCCTACTGAAATATTATTTAATATTATTATTTATTAAAGCATGTATTGAAATGGAATGCAAATAGCATTGTGCCAAGATCAGTTCTGGACCATTTTGTTTCTTCTGTCTGTGCTCTCAGGCGTAGGAGTAAAAATGAATATTCACACATGTGATCTCTCAGTTGACACAAATTAGCCCTTCAGGCAGTATAGTCTGAGTATGAAAGCAAGAATCTGTACCCGCATAAAAACAGGCCATTGGAACAGATCAGAGGTTGGAGTTGCATTGCTACACAAAAAATTCCATTCCATTATTCACGGAATCCCTGGCACTGCCCATTATATGTGTGTATTATTGGTATTAGCAATGCCAGAAAAGCCTTTACTTCAGCTCAGTACTGTTTTGATGTAGAATATATTTTCCAAACTTCTCAGGTTTTCAGCCAATATTTTGTTCTGCTTTTCTGCTTCTAGATTTTGTAACACTTTTTAAATGTGCTCTAAGTTATAATGACCCATTTTGCAGAACGGGTCCAAAATTGTTCTTTCTATGCTGGCTCCCAGCTGACCACAATTAATGAACTAGGAACTCGGCTTGGGAATAGTTCTTCCACACCACAGTTAAGAAGTTCATAGAAGCCAATAACCAACAACCGTTTTGCAAATGGGAAAGGAAAATAGGTAATCTTCTGGGTCAGCTGTTGTTGGTTCTGCTGTAAAAGTGTAGTTTTCAATACACTGAGTTGTATCCAGCTAAGTTCTACTCTACCTATTGAAAATAATGGAGTTAAGTAACTCTTGTTCATTAACTTCAATGAGAAGTCACACTGACACTGGATACAAACCACTGTTTTTATTGACTTTTCTATGTTTTATAATGTGAGCTGCTTTGGTATTTTCTGCAAAATGCAAAGTGTTACAAACATTATTTTAAATAAATTAAAAAACTGAAATCATAAAATCATAAAACTGTAGATTTGGAAGGGACCACGAGGGTCACCTAATCCTACCCCCCGCAATGCAGGAATCTGAACTAAAAGTGATGTGAAGAACTCATGGTGGTGCTTTTTACTTCAGATATTACCTTGATTTTATAGATACCTTTGCTCATTTCTGCCACCTCACATATGTATTCTTATTAATATGGAATATATTATATGAGATTTAGTATTGCCTCCCCAGGGATGTTGTTATACCTTTATGTTTGTTTAGTTTCTGTTTATGTGTTTAAAAATGCAATGAATTTGTTTTTTTGTTTTTAAAATAGCTCCTGTAGAGACGGGTATTGGTAAGGAATTGTTATATGAAAACTGTGAAGCCTCACTTTTTTTGCTACAAATAAATACGTAGTGTTTCAAATATTGTTGTTGTTGTTTAGTCGTTTAGTCGTGTCCGACTCTTCGTGACCCCATGGACCAGAGAACGCCAGGCACCTCTGCCCTCCACTGCCTCCCGCAGTTTGGTCAAACTCATGCTGGTAACCTCGAAAACACTATCCAACCATCTCGTCCTCTGTCGCCCCCTTCTCCATCTTTCCCAACATCAGGGTCTTCTCCAGGGAGTCTTCTCTTCTCATGAGGTGGCCAAAGTACTGGAGCCTCAGCTTCACAATCTGTCCTTCCAGTGAGCACTCAGGGCTGATTTCCTTCAGAATGGAGAGGTTTGATCTTCTTGCAGTCCATGGGACTCTCAAGAGTCTCCTCCAGCACCATAATTCAAAAGCATCAATTCTTCGGCGATCAGCCTTCTTTATGGTCCAGCTCTCACTTCCATACATCACTAGTTTCAAATATTAATTACCCATAATTAAAATTCTAGCCCAGAAAGGGCAAAAAGCAATAGCCATTTTCCTACAGCCAGATCTGATAATTAGTCTTCTCCATAAGTGGATTCACAGCCTTTCTCCACCTTGTGCTATAATACTGTCAGATGTTGCAAGCTAAGTGGGGTTGGAGACGGTCAGTATGTGAATTAGATACTTGGTTCTTTGCTATGATACACACTGTTGATAATCCGATCTGCAGATTTCAGTTACTATTTATGTAATGTTTCCCTATAGTGAAACATGTAACAGTGAGAGTTCTCAAATTGTTTGGAACACCCAAGAAATGGTTGGATTTTAGCATGTACAGTACTACCCTTGGATTCAAGCACTAGCCCCAGACACATTAAGACTCTGGCAGTCTGATCATACAGCATAACTGGATAGTACCAACTGCTTAGAATACTGTAAATCCAAAATGACATTTTTGAAGGTATGCCAGAGGTATTCCAGATTTCCTGTTATTGTGTTAGAATTCAGAGTCTAACCATTTCTCTTGATTCCAAAGTTTGACAGCTTTTCTTGTTGTCTTAATGTTACAACAGAAAACTGGTTATAATCTTGAACAGTTTTGGGTTGAGTAGGGAATTGTATAAGGCCCACCTCCCGTCCGTTGAATATTCTTGTCTACTGCACCACACTGTTTGTGTGTATCAAATAGTGTATTGAATAGAGGCCAGGGCAGGGGGAGTGCAATCTTTACTCCTGCTTCTTGAGCTCTCTGAAGGCCCAGGTAGCCTCAGTGGCTAAAACTGCCTTTTGTTTGGTTCACCAACCACAGCCATTCCTGTATAGGGATAGCCTGACCACTGTAGTCCATGCAATGGTAGCCTCAAGACTGTAATGTGCTCAGGAGGCTGCCCAGGAGGAGAGGAGCTGCAAGCAATCGGGAGACTGTACCTGCGTGCAACCTGTATTTGCTTCGCCCATTTCATTCCTTTCCAGGTTCTGGGAGTCAGTGGGGAGGGGAGCTTGTCGCAACAGGAGAGGGAGACACCCATGCCTCTTGGTCTCCATCTTCTCCGGCTTCTGCCTCCGATTCTTGGCTTCTCTCTGCCACAGACTCTCCCTTCTAAGCCCTATTACCCTTTCAGCTTCTGATACCTCCTTTCCCCAGTCTTCTCCCTCTTCTCCCTGTGACCACCCATCATTGTCCCACCATCACTCCTCAGGCTCTGAGCCTTCTTTCCTTGGGGGTTCTCCAGCCAGTTTTGCCCACCACTCCTCTGTGTCCATCCGGTCCATGACACAAACACTCACCAATAGAGCAAACTTAAGTTTATCATTTGAAGAATGACCTTTCAGCACACACTGTAAAATCCACTAGCTCAGTCTTGAAAGATTAATGCAATAATAAATATAATTTACTTTCTCAATACACTGGTGAATTCTTGCTCTTGACAGCAGCAAAGCACATCCTATTTCTGAAGGGATGGTATTCCAGTAAATTTTGTGATCTGCAGAGCTAACTAATTTTTAATCCCAAAGCAGTCTTACTGTTCAGTAATTTTTTCACAAATAAAGAACTTTTCATTTCAGAATATTAAACTAAAATAGAATACATATGCTTCATGACTTTATTGATGGAAACAACATTTTAAACCTTGATTTGCTGAGGGCTGTTTAAATACCTTCAGTTGCAAACCAAGACTTGAATGTCAAACAGAGTGGGGGAGGAACCATGTTGTCTGATTTTTTATGTATTCATTCATTCATTCATTCACTCTTTTTTCCTAGGCTGCCCTTCACCAAACAGAATCTCAGGGCGTGCACAAAATACCCAAATCCATCAAGTGTTATCATTCCTGATTTTAGAAGAAAGAGCAGCAATTATTTAACCTATACCCTTCTTTTTGTTTGGGTCCCCTATATTTCATTATATATTTTGTTAGTGACTAATTGTGGCGCTGTGGGTAAAACCTCAGCGCCTAGGACTTGCCGATCGCATGGTTGGCGGTTCGAATCCCCGCGGCAGGGTGAGCTCCCGTCTTTCGGTCCCAGCTCCTGCCCACCTAGCAGTTCGAAAGCACCCTTAAGTGCAAGTAGATAAATAGGTACCGCTTTATAGCAGGAAGGTATAGCAGGAAGAGCAGCTTCGTCACACTGGCCACGTGACCCGGAAGTGTCTCCGGACAGCGCTGGCCCCCGGCCTCTTAAGTGAGATGGGCGCACAACCCTAGAGTCGGACACGACTGGCCCATAAGGGCAGGGGTACCTTTACCTTTTTAATTGTAAACATGTAAAACATCTAAGAATTCATGTCTGTAAAAGTAATTTCAGTCCTACCGACTTGCTTCAAATTCAGATGTTGCACCCCAAATGTAAGTAATCATGCAAACAACAACACACCAATAGCCTTTTCCCCTCCATCAGTTAATAAAACAATTTCCATTTTCAACCCACAATTAAAAGTAACACTGAAACAATGCAATTGGGTTTACTCAGATGTCAAGCTAAACCAGTGGTCGGGGACCTCCAGCCCATGAGCTTAATTAGGTCCAGTAGAGGCTGTTTTCCCAAACCAGCCTCACTTGTCCTACACTTGATGCCATATGTGATGTCAGGTGTGGGGCATCTAAAGACCTGGCTTCAAAGGAACAATTGGGAACTTAAAGTGCATTCCTGATTGTTCTACGGCAAGTGGGGCTCACTGACAACACAGATCCGCTGTTTGGCACTGTCCTCTGGGATCGGCTGCATGGGAAACTCCCCAGGGCAGTCCACAGAGCTTGCTCTCAGTGCCAATCAACTGACTGGTGTGGGGAACAAGCACCTTTGATCAGCTGATTGGAAGTGAGAGTAAGGCCCACTGAAGTTTTCCATTGGCAGGTGTAATTTGGACTGCCAGTCACGGGGGGGGGGGGGGGACCATTTGCAGGTGCAGTTTGAATATAAATCACACCTGGAAACAGATTTCAAAAGGCCTTGCTGTAACTACTGATCAACTGATTGGCAGTTACAGCAAATCCTTTCAGCCTCGTGCTGTCTTCCCAAAGTCAGTTAAGCAATGTGCCAGACTTTGGAAAGCAAGCATGAGGCTCCAGCAGGGCCCTAGTTTTAGCCTAGAACTCTCCCACCACCTTCCCTAAACTGGGAAAGTGCTAACTAGGCTTTAAGAAGGGGGCATGAGGACTCTAGGACCCTGTCAGAGCCCTAACACCTCCTTCCCAGAGCCTCACTTACCCAGCTTTGAAAAGGCAGTGCAAGGACTTGGGAGGCAGGTGTCAAATGTGGCTGAGGGAAGCCCAAAAGGGTCTTGAGGGCCACATGTGGCCCTTGGACCACACATGGGACCAGCCTGATCTAGATTCAGCTTCATTGGTTGGTTTAGCTTTAGCAATATTAGGAACAATGAGTAATTGGGAACTTAACAAAGCTTTTAACCAAAGTCCTATTTAAGCTATGTTTATTAAAAGCTAGGAAAGTGTTTAAAAGCTGTTAAACAAGGAGCAAGATCACAATTAAAAATCCATTATCAGAAATGCCAGATAATATTCAGAAGCCTGCTTTTATGTCTCAAGACTGTGATTCAACTCCCTTATACAAGCCATTTAATCAGTCAGGATGCACAATTTTAACACTTTCAATAATAGCTTTACTGTGGAAATATATGTTTAATGCAGTGGAAAGATTCAGTATTCATGTCACCTTTAATGAGAGTAGAATAAAAAACTCAGATTTAGATTATTTGTTGCACATTCCTGAGTTACATTTAACAGTAAACACTTCTTCAAAAAGGTGACAGAACTGATTTCAATTAGAAACACAAGGGCACTTTAAATGTGCTGCACAGTCCAATAGTCACACACTCACCCCATTATTACTAGGAAAAAGAAGATCACACTCATTCAAATATGTGGAAGCAATAAGGATTCAAAACAGGATTGCCCCAATCCAAAGAAGAATGCGAGAATATGAAATGCAGAAACAGAGGCAGGAAGGTTGGAGGGAGGTTGCAAAACAGTCAGAAGATGTAAGAGTAGACCACCAGTGGGTGGGCGTAGACAACGTTCAAAGCCTGTGGACTGTGAACATACATGTTCCCTAATAATAACATGCTTTATAATAGAGCTCGCCAAACTGCCTGTAGTTAACTAATGTCAGTTTAACAGAAAAATGCCATTGGCAGGAAACTCACCTGTATATTGCCAAAGTCTACATTTTCATAATGGAAGTGTGCACATTCTGCCATCTTTGGAAAGTGGCCCTTGGTAAAGGATAACCTGAAACACAAGTAACAGATGAGACGCAGAACGTCACAGCAATTAAAGTTCACTGCCTTAGTTAGATACAGGTTATACCAAAAGTATTATTAGGATACCTAATAATCCCAAGTAAAACAGAACAGGGAGTGCTGGCAATGTGACACAAGGAAGCAGTGAGGAAAAGAAGACTACAAGGAATGCAAATCGTTAAGTTTCATCTGTCCCAGGCTTTTAACAGGACAGTACATTCCAACCCACTGAACACCAGTGCCTAAAGGGAAGATGCAGGGACAAGGTGTTCATCCTCAAATGCCATGGGAGAGGGGATAGTCAAGCAACATGGGTGCCCTTATACCATCAGAACAAATGAAACCAGAATTTTACCTGTGAAAGGAATCACAGCCCATCAGTCCAGGATTGGTAGATCTGGGGGGGGGGGGGGCAGGGGGGGGTAAGAGAATTTTTTAAAAAATTCTTTGTCTAGTTTAAATCTTATGCATCCTAAGTGCCTTTCAAGCATCCTAACTGCATAAATTTTCTGGTGTAATGAGGCTATATTTAAGCAGGTGCTGAAGCTGGTTTTACCTCCTAGAGCAAATATTCCGGTTGTGAAACAAGAAGATTGTGATCACCACTCACTCTTCCCATGGGAATTTAAGAGGGAAATGAGATTTAGCATCTGGCTTCTCCCTACTAGAAAATAGGGTCATCAGCTTTTCTATGAGAATCAGCAGATGATAGATGGGTGTTCTGAATAAATCCATCTATGTTGGACAGCCCTCTGAACCGTAAATCAACATTATAGCTAAAGAAGGGTCAAGCACACATCCAGCTAGCAGATTATACAGGCCTGCATTCTGCTTAAGGCAGGAAAAACAGAGGAACAAGTGAACAAAACAAGGGAAAGGAGGACAATCAAAGATATAGTTAGCATGGAACTTGGAAGAAATACCCCCCAACTTCTGTTAGTAAAGGCAAATCTTTTTTCTGAATTAATGTTATAGACCCACTTCATTCTTACACATAAGAATGGTATTTTAAGCTTATTTTAGACAACATGTCATACCACACAGATTAAAGAATGCTTATCTGTGGCCTATTTTGATGCCTGAAACATAAATCAGGGTTTGCTGTTGCAAGCTGGTCAGAAACCAGAAGGAAAGAGGCAAACCATACTTTATGCTAACCACAGTTTAGTGTTATGTATCATTTGACAAGATCATAATTAGTTTATTGCTCCATATGAACCTTGAGTCTAGAGGGTTGAATAGACAGAAACAAAAGCAGACAAGCAGTTTTAACTCAAGTTTGTGGAGATGTAACCATTAGCCATGGTTAATGACACTTAAGAGAAAGTACTAGCGAGAGGAAGGGAGTACATGACCCTAAGGCCCAATGGTTAGAGACTAGCAGCACCAGGTCACATTGTCGGATTCAGTTCAGTCATTATTACTCCAAAACAGCTGGTAATAAAAGATTACTTGAAGGAATTGTGGAGAAGGGAGAGAAGTGCATAATCGCCTGTTGTTCTTTCCTAGTTTTCAGCTGTAACAAGTTAAGAAGCACTGAAAGTGTGGGTGGGCTCTCAGCTAATATGAACCTATTTCCTGTTGCCTTTGGATAACACTAATTTGTTTGTTTGTTTTTAAGCACAACAGTAACAATTTGACTAGTACCTTGGACTCAACCCCCGAGAGCCCAAAAGCTACAAAAATGACAATGATGAGACAAAGCAGCTTACTTTTTCACATTCTTCACTTTCATGCTAGCTGTGCTGCCACATGTCCGCAATGGTAGTTCTCCTGAAATCTCAGGGATGTCTGCTCCTCTTGCCTGGAGGGGAAGAAAATAAAAGAGCAAGAAAAGTTCAGATGCTTTTAACAGTAAAGCCTTGTCAATTCCCAAGAGGTAGGAAACTCCAAGCTGGATCTTACAGATTAAGTAAATATGCAAAGACAGCTAAGCTACTTTAAAAACAGGTGTTTGATCCCGGGGCTTCTAAATCACATTTCAACTTTTAAAAAGCTTCCAAAGAAAGCAGGAGGCACCCAACATTTTTCACTGCCAAAAGGATAACTATGAATGGTTTCTTCACTTGTGTTGCCATGCTCCCAGGATGCAGAGCAGGAAGGTGCAGTTGAGTGTCCTGGATTTGAACCAGAAAGGCCAAAGTTCAACTGACGCTCACTAAATTACCATAGGACTGATGCAATCTCTTTTGTCTTTTTCATTTCTAAGAACAGTTTATTAAGACTTTCTATATCAAAGAAAAATAAGCAAAGAAATGATAAATGCTTGGAAGACTGCAGCACTCTCTTATCCCAACTTCTTTTACAAGGCTCTTTATAGGACAAAGAACCGAATAGCCCCATGTTTACTGCTTTGAGCTTCTTAGAGGAAGGATGGAATATAAATTACTGCATCATCAGAGATCAGTGCACACACACAAAGACAGGAGCCACTTTCCCCTCTGACTGATAAATGTTCCCAATCAGCTGACAGTTGAAGCCAAATGTTCTTTCTGGCAGGGAGAGGTAAATAAAGCTCATTACAGCTGCTGCTTTTTTGGCCAGTGGATGTGGCCAGGGTGGTCTTCTCTTTGCTGTGATTCTCCTCCCAGGGACAGAAAGGTGCAGCCTTCAAGGGGTCCCTGGTATCCTGGCCATTAACAGAGGCCAAAAGTAATCCCTAAGAATTCTGTACATTGCTCAGAAGCTTTCCATAAACACATAAAATACTGAACCACAGCATCTGAACAGGAATGTGAACCTGGCATGGAATATACAATTTAAATGTAATTGCTTTTCTAAAGATCACTGAATTATAATTAAATAGCATTATTATTTTAAGCCTAGATATTTCGGGGAGAGGATTTTAGATATATGGCCATTTATCTGAGATCCTTTTGTGTATAAGAATGGATCTTGGAGACTATACTTGGAAGGAAGTTCCCAGACCAGGATTTCCCCTGTGTACTGCAATCCCCTCTGCCCCTCCCAGTCATTCCTAAAGATCAGGAAACTATTCCAAATGGGGTGGACTAGGGTACTGGATGGCGGGGTGGTCCTGCTGTAGGAGGGGGAGTTTCCAAGAACCTCACACACATAGAAACAGACCTGCATCTGTAGGTAATCAAAGGAAAATGATACCCACAGTATTGCACTATTTGGAGATGGGTGCATTTTCCTATCATTTTTGCAATGTACACATTCATCCACTATAGAAGAGAGAGAAGCTGCAAACATTTAATACTCTGCATGCAGTACCGTTTTGCCTCTGGATCTCAGTTCAAAATAAATATATATTTTAAAATTATAGCATTCACACAAGCTTAAATTCTTCAAAAAAAGAAAGAAAGAAAGAAAGAAAGAAAGAAAGAAAGAAATTAAGTTCCTTTAGCTCAAAAGGGGGAAATGAATGGGCAAGAAAAAGGCAGCACAGTCCTTTTATAACTGAACCCTCATAGAAATACAAATCCAGAAGCAAGTTAACAAGCACCAAATATTATTGTCTACTTTAGTGGAAAATGTGGAAGGGGGACTCCTGCTTATGAAGAAAACACTTTCTAAAATACAATATATTTTATGAAATGTATTTGACATCCTTTTGTGTTTCTGGTAATGAAAATTCTTTTTTTAAAAAATAAATCTGAAACAGCTGAATTATTTAACTTTAAAAATTGTCTGGC
The DNA here is from genome assembly GCF_027172205.1 of Podarcis raffonei. Taxonomy (NCBI): domain Eukaryota; kingdom Metazoa; phylum Chordata; class Lepidosauria; order Squamata; family Lacertidae; genus Podarcis; species Podarcis raffonei. The sequence goes on from NC_070616.1 coordinate 17,234,650, forward strand.
AAGCAAGTTTCTCTGTAGTTTCTCTTTTTCACTTCCAATATTTTATGCATCAATGTTCTGTAAAACCTAGTAATTGCATAACAAATCTACTTATGCAAATTATTTACTCCAACTCTTCTCCCTTAATATTACAGCAGTTCCTAACTGTCATTCCAAACCCTGATAAACCAATTAGGGCATGATCAAAGTCTGAATACAAGCATCACACACACACACTTAGGAGTGGTAACATTCTGGAGGCCGCTGCACATAAGCAAATACCGCATAAATGAGGAGCGCTCTCTAAAAACCCTGCAAATTGCTATTTTCCCCTGCTCTCCAGCGATCTCTCCCACTCTCTCCACACAACTCTCTCTTCAACTACAGGTGAAGCTCTGGGACCTGCCGGAGGATGCACTGAAAAGTGGCTGCTTCGGCAGTTGTGCTACCATTCATGTCAGCTGCTAAGCGGGGAGGCTGAGCAGCCAAAACAAAGCCCTGTTGCGCCTCATGAGCCATGAAAACTTCGCAAGTATCTTTTGCCATTTCCTGGTTTGAAACTTCCTTCCTTCCTTCCTTCCTTCCTTCCTTCCTTCCTTCCCTCCTTCCTGGTGCCATGCATATGCACAGTCGACTGTGCGTAAGAGGGGGGACACCTGTACCAGTAAAGAGTTGGATTCAACTTTCAACAGCTTTTGAGGAAATTGAGCCCTGTTTATTGAGACGGTGTCTGACGACTGAATAGTCTATTGCAGTTGACACCAAAAAGGGAGGGACAACCAGTGCCAGTAACAACAGAATCAGGATTCAATATGACCTTAACAGATTGGAGAACTGGGCCCAAGCTAACAAAATGAATTTCAATAGGGACAAATGTAAGGTGTTGCACTTAGACAGGAAGAACCAGCGGAACAAATGTAAGATGGGGGACAAGTGAATTGGCATTCTAGGGGAATACATTTCTGCAGTATTCTGTAGTCTACCTAGCACCCTGCAAAGCTTCAACACTGGTCCCTCTTTCATGACTGTCATGTACCTTTATCCAAACATCCCTATGTCCCTTCCCTTTAACCATAACTCTTTGAGGCTGTACACCTCTTTGACATTAAGGTCAGGCTCTGCTCTGAGCAAGTGAGACTTTATCAAATAGAAATGAAACCCAAAGACAACTGCCTTTTAAAAAATGGAATTCATTTACAAAGTGAAAAGAGTAGGTTCTAAGCTTAATCCTCAAAGTACCATATTTTTCCCTCTATTACACGCAGATTTTTTCTCCTAAAAAGTAAGGGGAAATGTCTGTGCGTGTTATTGAGCGAATGTGTGGTCCCTGGAGCTGACAAGCGCAAGTGAAGGCAAAAATCAGGCAAATATCAAATCGTCCGGAGAAGGGAGGAAAGTAGGAAGCTGCTGCTTTCCTGCATTCTGCCTCAGGGTCTTACTGCCCACCCGCTTCTGTTTCCTTACTATGTTTGCTCAAACGGAACAAAGAGCAGAGAAAACCCCTCCCCTCCAGGCAAGCAGAGCCTCTCCGTGCGTCTGGGACTCGAAGGCAACATGCAGGTTGGGGGGGGGGGGGAGAGAGAGAGAGAGAGAGAGAGAGAGAGAGAGAGAGAGCGCGAGCTGGCTGGCTTGTGGGGGGGGGACTTTTGCCTTCCTTTCCTCCCTCCGGTAAAACCCCTCTCCTGCATTCTTAGCCAGCTGCTTCTCTGCACACCCCTCTCCTTGTCGCTTCTATGTTTTTCCTTCCCTCCCTACTTAAAACGTGGTTCCAATCACGGATCCACATGGATCCTCAGGATCTTTGCATTGAGTCACCCCAAATTCACCATCAGATCACATAGCAATGATCTGATGCAAAAACAGGGCTGCAATGGTGCAAAAACATGGTTACAAAGCACGGATCCACATGGATCCTCAGGATCTTTGCATTGGGTCACCCCAAATTCACCATCAGATCACATAGCATGTCCATGGCTACAGCCTGCACCAAAAAAATCATGCACCCACTGTTGCCTGGGGCTGCAATGGTACAAAAACGTGGTTACAAAGCATGGATCCACATGGATCCTCAGGATCTTTGCATTGGGTCACCCCAAATTCACCATCAGATCACATAGCATGTCCATGGCTACAGCCTGCACCAAAAAAATCATGCACCCACTGTTGCCTGGGGCTGCAATGGTACAAAAACGTGGTTACAAAGCATGGATCCACATGGATCCTCAGGATCTTTGCATTGGGTCACCCCAAATTCACCATCAGATCACATAGCATGTCCATGGCTACAGCCTGCACCAAAAAAATCACGCACCCACTGTTGCCTGGGGCTGCAATGGTGCAAAAACGTGGTTACAAAGCACGGATCCACATGGATCCTCAGGATCTTTGCATTGGGTCACCCCAAATTCACCATCAGATCACATAGCATGTCCATGGCTACAGCCTGCACCAAAAAAATCACGCACCCACTGTTGCCTGGGGCTGCAATGGTGCAAAAACGTGGTTACAAAGCATGGATCCACATGGACCCTCAGGACAGGATCTTTGCATTGGGTCACCCCAAATTCACCATCAGATCACATAGCATGTCCATGGCTACAGCCTGCACCAAAAAAATCACGCACCCACTGTTGCCTGGGGCTGCAATGGTGCAAAAACGTGGTTACAAAGCATGGATCCACATGGATCCTCAGGATCTTTGCATTGGGCTACCCCAAACTCACCGTCAAATCACATGTCTGTGGCCGCAGCATGAAGCACAAAAATGATACATCCACTGTTTCATTCAGAATTTTTTTTCTTGTTTTCCTCCTCTAAAAACTATGTGCGTGTTATGGTCAGGTGCGTGTTATCGAGCGAAAAATACGGTAGTTGCAGCAGCTCAAGCTTCAGGGAAAGATTTGAAGAGACACAGGTGGAGCTTTCACACTACGGGGTTTTCAGCACCCAGCTTCCCACCCAAGTACTCTACGCTTCCTAAAAAGCTGCACTGGGAAGTCAGATAAACCCTTTCAAGCAGCCTCTGAGGCTGCATAAGGAGCAGCAGTTACTCTGATAAACATCAAAGGTTTTAAAAAGCCATTGCGTTATTGCATTAAAGGACTGAGCATTCTAAATCTCTTGCCTAGGGGTAAATCTTAGAGAGGAGGGCAAAACATTAAGGCACCTGCTGCATTTCTTTTTCCCAAGCACTGAGACACATAGACCTCTGGTGGAACACAAGCACAGCTGATGTTCCCAGCTGGTGCATGGTATCTAGAGGGCTTCACCCATCCCTAGACTGCTCAGAATTACTTTGAGGCTTGCCCAGAGAACCAAAGCACTGTAAAGGCAGCAGCATTTTTGTCTTTGAGGTTATGCTGACTCTGCCTGATACCCCCCCCCCTCTTGGGAGTGGCAGTTACCATTTTGGCTACATATAGAATATAGGATGATGTTCCTTGCAAAGAAGAAGAAGAAGAAGAAGAGGAGGAGGAGGAGGAGGAGGAGGAGGAGGAGGAGGAGGAGGAGGAGGAGGAGGAGCTGGCCCAAAGTCACCCAGCAGCTGCATGTGGAGGAGGAGAAGAAGAGTTTGGATATGATATCCCGCTTTATCACTACCCGAAGGAGTCTCAAAGCGGCTAACATTCTCCTTTCCCTTCCTCCCCCACAACAAACACTCCACAGCAGCTGCATGTGGAGGAGCGGAGATGCAAACCTGGCTCACCAGATTACGAGTCTACCACTCTTAACCACTGTGTTCCCTGACATTAAGTTTTCAATGTGCATGGAAGTCACATACAACTCCCTTGTAGTTTGGAGGCTACCCAACTCCCCTCATCTGCTGTTTGTGTGAATGAGGCTCTGAGTGAAGGTGGATACAATGTAATGGGCTAAATCACATGAAGCAAAATTGGTGGATTAAGGATTGAAGCCACAGAAACAGAAAAGAACAGAAATGGCAAATCATATTTAATTACTAAGACATTTGAACAGATTTTAACTTGTTTAATTGAAATTATTAGCCTGCTTTAACATTTTATCTGCTTTTGACAAAAGTGATTCTCAAGTAGGACTAATACAGTTTGTAGAATATATGAGAAACGGACTCCCTGCCTATTTGCAATTAGGCAGGCCTCCTCATGATGCTGTTTTGAACATCTGCTGAAAAGAATTCTTTCTGGACGCATGATTTTAAACCAGCTATAACCAAATCTGTTTAGTGTTTCTTTTGTGCATATTGTTTTAGTAAGTTTTAAATTTATTTTTAATGGTATTGTTTTATCCAGCTTCTTTGGGAGGAAGGGTGGAATACACATTTAATAAAATAAATAAATGAAAGACAATAGCAAGACATCAACAGTCTACATTTTCTTTACATAACCACAGAACTCTACATTGACAACATAGTAATAAAATTGTTTTCACTGCAGAAAGAAACAACAAAAAATACTGGGCTAAAGTTGACCAGGAACAAAGCAATCATGGACAGCTTTACTGGGATAAATAGACAGATGAATAGATGTAATGATGGAGATTCTTCAATGGTGCCCTCTAACAGAAGTGAGTACTGTCTTTTGGTAATATTGTGGAGTTGGAACATTTGACTTCTGTATGTTCATAATTAAATAGCATTAGAATAATGAGCAGCCAGTTAGCTGGAAGTATATGACATGTATTGCTACTGGTATTATCTTCCCATGATGGTATAGAGAAGTGACACAACCCATGTCTAGATTGCTCATGTTCTACAACTGTCATTCAAGACAAGGAGTGGAAAAAGACAGCTGTTAGGGATAGACCATGAATACTGGACAGGTGAAGAGGAGTCAGAAAGCAACAGTGGATCAAGTGGCCTGAGAATGCAATGATTCATAAAAAAGTTTTATGAAGTAAGTGGGGCTTGAAAGAGGGCAGGGACAGAGCAAGGCCATGAAGAAAAGGAAGGTGCAAGAAACTCAGAGAACTGTGTAACAAAATACAGTCTCAGGGCTGTGCTTTATTATTTATTCTTGTGAACTGCCTTGGGAGCTCTTTAGAGGGCTGAAAAGGCAGCATATAAAGGTTTCTGGACATAAAATTTACAATCCACTATGTTGTGAGTCCACAGGGGAAGTAAGTTACAGCAATTTCACCACAGCAATTTCAATCACTGTCCCCAAAGAGCTCACAATCTAAACGATGTCTAACTCCTTGAAGAAACCATTGGCAGCAGAACAACTGCTCTGTTTAATAGTCAATGGTCACACTTGCAAGTCATGCTTAACCATGCCTGCCTCCCTTCCCGCTTAAAGTGCAGGCTCCATGCTATGCCATTACACTGTTTAACAATATCTTACATTATCACAATGTATTCTATGACATACAAGACCTTCCAGTTTCCTCTCCTACACGTAAATGGAAGGGGCACAATGACTTTCACATTCCTTCCAACATATTAAGTCTCTCCAAGGTAACCATCAAAAATGGTGATGAACACTCATTCTAGATCTGTATGTTGTTATCTTATTTTAGATTAATTTAATAACAGGTAATAAAATGTGCAGCCTTCTTAATCCTTCTTAACCAATTAATTGTGGCATTATTAACCGTTTTTGAAGCATATAACTTTTCACAACCATTTGCTGGACATGGGGGGGGGGGGGTTTGGGAGGGGAGAAAGGCTGACAGGCTACAGCCAACAGCATAACCAGTTCAGGTGAATAACAATTAGAATAGCCCTGCATTTCAAGAGTTAAACAAAAAGCAATACATCAGTTTTGCATGAGCTGTCAGAAGATGTCAATTACAAGACTCATTTGGGAGTGAAATAAAAGCCCTCCACAAACATGATTTTATTTTTAGGAAGCCTAGTGATGGCAAAATTTGACAGCTGCAGAAGCTAGGTTTTAATTGTCATACAGGAGCCTGCTTTTTTTAAAAAAATAAATGCAACACTCCCTATGCTGCAACATCAGTTTTAAAAGACGATCACCTCCATACAACTAGAATGCTCAGTTTCTAATGACCTTTCTGCTGTAGTTAATAGTTTGGTTCAACTAGGGATGATGAGATCTTTGAAGTGATCACTAAGGTATGTACCAGAAGAGCAACTTCACGGCATAAAATCAATAGGTTTGGAAAAGGAGTATTGCTATGAAGACATTCTGCTCCTCGGTATAGTTTCCTAATATAAGAATATGAATATCCAAAAACTTCAGAAGTTGGACATGGCTCTCAGACTTTGATAGTCACTGCCCATATTTCCATATGAAGAACTGTCTTAACTAACAGACTATACAGCCTACCAGAAACACACACGGAGAGAGAGGTACTGTGCAGATGCAACCATGTCCCTCCTATGGAGTACATCTGACTCTCAATCACAACTGTTATTTACAGGACTCCTACTTATTTCTGCTGAACAACAAACAAATGTGTTGGGTTTTCTGTGCATCACTTTAGGAACTTTAGGTGAAAGTCCACGGTAAATGAAAAATAAAATAATTATTGCCTCTATCTCAAAAGGGATCTTGACTTCAGATCATACTGCCTTTTTTGAAACACAGTAGAAGACTAGAGAGACATGCCAAACTAATATATACGCTATACTTTTCCTGTTGTGTTATGGACTTCCTCACCCTGATGCCTTTCATCATGATCATCATCATCCTAGATTTATTTAGCTCAAGCCTTTTGATTTAACTGCGCTCAATCTTTGCAAGGATACCAGGAACACATGCCTGAAGTCACATGAGCACAAAACAGAACAAGTAATAAGCTTGGAAATTTTAACACTAAGGGCACAGAAAGGGAACAGAAAGCCTCCATAAAAAAATTCCTCTGCAATATACGTTAACAAAGACAATAATAGCTATACCGAAATCTATTTCAAAAAGAAGAAGTAAAATTCCTAGATTAGTATAAATATAAGAAAGAATATACCTGCTTACTAGTTAAGAGAGCAGGGCAGCTTGGGTGCCTTTCCTATCAACACTTTAGTTAATGTCATTTTTTCTAATTAACTGGTTCCTTGAGTAAGATTCTCCAAATGGCATCTTTTAACTAGAACTGAGTTTGATGCATTTCTCCATGAGGTGACATAAACAGGATTGTTGCCTGGGATTTAAATACACAAACAGTGAGAAAACTTTTTATGTTTTTTGACCCCAAATACTGTCAACAGTCAATGCGATTTTTTAATCCAAACGATGTGAAGAACTTCAGAATTTTAAGTTTTGATCATCTGCTTTTCTGAAAAATCAAATGTTTAACATACTTTTGGATTTACTTGTTTTGTTGTTGTTGTTGTTTTGTTTCCCTGGCAAAGCAAAACATACGCTAAAAATGGACTTCATCCCTCACTTTTCACATTTTCTAAATGCTGCTTGTGAATTAAACATATGAGCAAGGGAGAAATTTTAATAATGTAAACTTTCCGATTGGTGAGTTTTGAGGGAACTCAGACCAGATTAATCTTGTTAATCATTTTTACGTAACAGAAAGGTAGCCGTGTTGGTCTGCCATAGTCAAAACAAAAAAATTATTTCCTTCCAGTAGCACCTTAAAGACCAACTAAGTTAGTTCTTGGTATGAGCTTTCGTGTGCATGCATACGAAAGCTCATACCAAGAACTAACTTAGTTGGTCTTTAAGGTGCTACTGGAAGTGGTATCTGAAGAAGTGTGCATGCACACGAAAGCTCATACCAAGAACTAACTTAGTTGGTCTTTAAGGTGCTACTGGAAGGAAATAATTTTTTTATTTTTACGTAAGTTATGTTTCAATGACCATTTTCCACTAGAAAGACGGGGGAAAGATCACACGTTATGGATCCTAGCTGAAAGAGAGCTTAATGCAAATTGAAAATCATTGCAACATTATGGAACATTTAAACGATCACTAGGCATGCTTCAAGGCATGTATTCATGGAACAGAATCACCAGGCATCATCATCTCCTTCTCACTATTGGTATATATCCAAAGAATGTAATGTGTTTGCACAATACTCAATTTTATAAATATGATCTAAGTGGGATGATTTTTTGGGGGGTGGGGCGGGGGAGGCAGTAAACCACACTCTATAAACCAGTGAACAGCATTTCAAGGACTACAGACAACAATGCATAAAAGGAAGTGAAACTTTACCATTGCACTGAGAGTCTCTTCCCAATCTGGTCTTTCACGGGGATGAATGCTTCTCTGAAGTTCTGGCACAAAATCATCCTCTTCTGCATGCAAAGAGGACTTCATCATCCTAGAGTAAAATGATGTAGTCATTAGATAAATTCCACATTCTGAGCAAGTTTTGATCATTTTGAACATAATGATACTTTAAATGCACCTATCTCATCTTGCGAACCTGCTCTAGCTTTTCTTTTTTAAATTTCTAAACCTGTTTGTAAACTCTAGAAAGCTCTTATCCTAATAACAGCAATCAATTTCCAGAACTACTGTTTGGAACACATTTGTTCAAGGGAAGATTTGTTTTCAGGCTGCCTAACTTTAACTCGCAGATCTATTAACTACACTACCATAATTTCTGCAGATGACACTTTAAGCCAACTTTGCAAATAAATCCACAGAAGTCCATGTTAGTCTTCCTCTGCACAGGACAAAATACATAACTTTCGTAAAATGTTTTTGCCTAGTTACTTAGCTACCTGCTGCAGGCCATGGAGCAAATGGCTGTTTAAAGCCTGCTATGTGGCATTCTTTCACCAAGTTTCACTGTTGTATTAAGCAAGGGTTTTAGACTGTTGAATGTCTTGCTATGCGGCATTCTTCCACCAAGGTTTTACACTGTACACATCTCCTTACACTATACACGTCGCTTAAAATACTTCCCTTATAAATACAAATTTTCCAATTTTCTCTTCACAATTGTGAGGTAAAGGTAGATATATTAGACCTATTACACAGTGCACTGGGGGCCCAGCCTGACAAATTAATATTATTAATTTTTACAGTACTTTCACCACACTCCAGCATGGAATGGAAAAGAGGGGAGGTGGTATCTAGGCAATATATTGAACTGTACATCAGAAACTTCAACCCTGGTAAAATGGCAACAGTACATATGTTCACGCTACTACAGATTAAAGATTGTCATAAGCAGGTAGCATTCACAATTAATAAGGTTTTTCAAAGATTCCTTCATGTTTTGTTTTCTTTAGTTTTGTTCCATTTATGTACATCCATCTTGCACAAGGTCTCTCAAACCATTTCCAACCTTCAGGGGCTGTAGAGAACATAGGTGTATTAATCACTGCCACAGATGACAATTATCTCCATTCTGGCAGTGCTAAGACTCGTGTCTATTTCTGGGCACATCACGGAATGCTGACAGATTGCCCCCGTCATGGTTCCTTGATGGGTTTGGACTTATTGTATGAATTCAAATATGGTCATTTGGTGAACTAAGATTCTCACATCAGAAGGATACTTGTCCATTTGTAAAGTAGCCCATTCCTTCATATCTGCATACATTTATTACATGTCATACTTGAGCTTAGTTATACTTCCCACAGGAGTCAGTAGGTAGTTTAATCTTATTGTTCCTCTTCTGGTTCAAATATAGGAGTTCTGACTACTGTTAATTATTTAGTTATGCATTACTTCTGCAGAGGATTTTTCATCCAAATTGATGAGATTCTAAGACAATAGTTTATCTGCATAAAATTTTCATAAAGATCTGGACCTGGATTCATATTTAAAGCTAAAACTACAGATATTAAGTCTGAGGAACTTGTGCCTTATTGTCTTTAACCCCACAAGGGTTGGGGGACCCTACAGAGCAGGTTTTGGGTATGTTGGGACTGCTGGAGAAACCTTGTGTTGCTATTAATGAAGATTTTGATTGAGCAAGTGGGCAGACATAATTGGATGCCACCCAATATACACTGTTGCATTAGAAGAACAGGTATGTGATTGGTCCAGCCATCTCCTAGAGCCTATCAGCCACATTAGGCCCTCGATCTCACTCAATGAGGCCACGCACCCCCACACCCCCACTGTGCCTTCATTACCTTCCAATAGCAATCACATCACAATATGCTTTCCTATCACAACAGAGCTGCCACCATTGCAAAAAGCAAAGTAAGAGAGACTGGCAGAAGCCCAACAACGGTGAATGGTGGCTAGGAAGGTTTAACATCTTCTGCCATTTCCAAAAACAATATGTAGTTTTAAAATTCTGTTTTATCCTTTTTTCCATATCTGGTAATGTGACTCAGTTATTTCTTCAATTTCTTAATTAAAGGACATGGATAGAATCTTGCTAACAAACATGATACATTGCATTTTTGTTCTCTGTTGTCTTTGGAACTGAATTCTTTTGTGCAAGGCCACTACTTAAAATCAATGTGGCTTGTTCAGAAGTTCCAATTTCTCTGGAGTGTTCCCATTAATTTATATTCATATTTGAAGAGGTGACCTTTAAGACTACATAACTCATTAAGTCAAATAATGAAAGGGTATTAGTCACAGCTTCCTGTGCCCACTGGCTTACATTATAACAAAATCAAACAAGAACAGTTAAGTCTTATTTCTGGTTGTCACAAATTTGCTTGTTTTTATAGATGACTTACATATCACTTGCATGCTTACATCCACATTAACACTCCTTGCCACAAGCCACATGTGACTATCATTTCTTAAAATAAATAAAACATTCAAATGTCAGATGTCAAAACACACAGGACCTTTTACCAGCTTCAGCTGGTACAACAGCTATGACCATTCTGGACCAGGAAAGCATGACTACCCTAGATATGTAGAACCAAATGGTGCAAATGACCCGGAAGACCTGTAAACAGCAATTGGTAGTCAAGATAATCCCAGGATTATTTGGTATTTACTGAAAGAATGAACTCATAAATGTTTATCTGCTTGCTTGGAAGCCTTGGTTTTGGTTCAATTAGTTGGGAGAGTGGAGGCTTCTCACGCTGGCTAGCTGTCAGCTACTTCCCTCACCTGGGAGATGGATGAGAGATGGGAAGGGGCCTCTAAGGTAGAGGTGAGTTAACTGGGTTACTGTTTGCAGTTTACATAGCTTGCTTTTTGTATAAGTAACACTTTACATATTAACTCTTCACGGACAAAGCCATGGTGCTTGCCACTTCAGTGTTGGTCGTGAGGTGTAGTAGCAAGGAATCATGTATGGTTTGCTGTATGCAAGTCTCTTGATATAGCTCTTTTTTAAACTGCTGAATTTATTTATATTTTGGGGCAGAATATAATTATTGATTCATAAAGTAATAATAAACTGCTTCAAGGTTTCTACAATCATGCGGTATACAAATCCAGTTAAATAAAATAAATTATCAGCCTAATCACTTCTGAAGAGCCTAAGATCTAAAAATGGGTTCTCTCACAGTTATGTAAGTCCCACTGAAAACAATGGATCTTTCAGTTCAGCCATTGGCAGGGAAGAGATGAATGAGCCTTAGAGTTATTCTCAATCTCTCCCTGGATTCTATCCTAGGAAATAATCTGAAAAGAGGGTCCTAGCAACTGCACTACACTACTTTCTGAAAATGCACTCTCTTTTTCAAGTAATTTTGCAAAAGATGGAAACTTGTTTCAGTGCCTACCAAGGAATCTATTTAAACCAACTACTATGCAAGAAAGGTCAAAGCTTTCTAGGTCTGCTGACAAAAAGAGAATAACTTTCTAGGCTTTGCCCTACTCTAAATATTCAAATAAACTGTTTCTGTCCAGTAATCTCCCAAGGGCAAGTCTAACAATCTTTAAATACAGAACATGAAAGAACTGCAGTCCCAAATTTAACCTTGATATGCCAATCTAATGGAACACAAACACTGGTTGAGACCCCTGTATCAGCAAAGCTATTTTTTTGAATATACTGGCTACCAAGGTAATCCTGAGAGGATCCTTTAATTACATGATTTCAATGTGATTTTCACTGTATTCTCCCTCCCACTCCTTTGTTATCCACATTAACAAAATAGGTAAAGGTAAAGGGACCCCTGACCATTAGGTCCAGTCGTGAGCGACTCTGGGGTTGCGGCGCTCATCTCGCTTTATTGGCTGAGGGAGCCGGCGTACAGCTTCCGGGTCACGTGGCCAGCATGACTAAAACCAGATTAAGACGTGGACAGCATGACTAACCAGAGCAGCGCATGGAAACGCCGTTTGCCTTCCCGCCAGTATTTATCTACTTGCACTTGACTTGTGGAAGCACAGGTATCTTTTATCTTGAAATGTACAGTGGTACCTCTGGTTACGTACTTAATTCGTTCCAGAGGTCCGTTTTTAACCTGAAACTGTTCTTAACCTGAAGCACCACTTTAGCTAATGGGGCCTCCCGCTGCTGCCGCGCCACAATTTCTGTTCTCATCCTGAAGCAAAGTTCTTAACCCAAGGTACTATTTCTGGGTTAGCGGAGTCTGTATCCTAAAGTGTATGTAACCTGAAGCGTGTAACCCGAGATACCACTGTACCTTCCTTATATAGCCTCATGCATGTACTTTTTGATCCTGTAAAGTTTGTTCCATTTGGCTGTCTACCATCCAGTGTGATGGCTAACTGAATATGACCAAAGTAACTAGCCTATACTAATGTTTGTCTGCTTATTGTTAAGTGAACACTTCTGAGGTTATTTTCTCTATGAATGGGCTGAAAATATTCAAAATGTAAAATGTAAATATTAATAAATCTTCCACTAAAGGGAAAAAAGTCACATTTGCTGTCTTTTCATATGTGAACCACCCTGTGATCTTTGGATGAAGGGTGGTATACAAATTTAATATATAAATAAAAATACTCCTCAATATTCATGGAAAAGCAAGTGCAGACTGGATGTGGGAAGACTCTGCATCCTATTTTACAATACTCTTTGTTGCTTTTACTGCAACTGACTAACACAGCAACCCCTTTAGCACTTATTTATGTCATTTATACCCCACCACCACCTTTCCTCCGAGGAGCTCAAGGTGGCAACGTGGTTCTCTAGCAAGTCCGTTTCACCCTCACAACAACCCTGTGAGGTAGATTAGGTTGAGAGATAGTGGCTGGCCCAAAGTCACCCAGTGAGAGTGCCATGACGTAGTGATATGAACCAAGGTCTCCTGGGGCCTAGTCTGATATACTCGCCACTGCAATTCACTGCTCTCAATAAGAAGAAATGATGTTCTGGATTTATCTAGATGGTCATAAAAGAAAACACTTTCTTAATGTCCAATGCTGTTTGTAAAGAGGGGGAGGCAATTTCAGGAGACCTATGAGTACAGCTGTGTCAGCCTATTACCTCTCTTAAGCCTACTTTTATGCTCATTAAACATACTGAACGATATAAAGAACAATCCTGAATTCAATACCGAAGGTCGCTCAAGTTATCATCCAGTTGCCTCTTGTCATGCGTGCAGCTGGGTAAGAATTTAATACTAATTACTACGTTTCCTTGAAATGCTCAAGTCTTTATGACAAGGTATTAAAGTTTTACTAAATTCCAATTAATAGATTGATGGAAGGAGGAGGTGAAACAATACCCTGGTAATAAATCAGTGGCTTAGTTTTAAGAGGGCAAGTCTTAATTCACATTCCCCTCCTATCGGTTGCAAATTAAAACAACCTACTTTCCAGAGGATTTGGCCATTAGCAATACGCTTAACTGCAAGCCACTAACCTGATTGCCCACAAAAGCAGAACAGACACAAATGCAGAGGTTGAAATTTCCCCTGAGCTGTCTTCCCACGCAACATAGCAAACAAACATAAGGGAAAGTGCTACTTATGAAGAAAGATGTGTAAGGTCACCTCAAAGAGAGATTTGGAAGGTCACTATCTAATGCGTAAGTCTGTCTGTTTTCCTTCTTTTGGTACGACAAATAACCCTGAGGGTGCATTCCAAAAGGCCTGCCTCAATTCAGTTCACATCCGTTTGTATCGTGAACAGAAAACCTGCCCTGGCCACGAAGTGTACCACTTCTTTTTTCCCCCTAATGGTCCTTCTCATTTTTATTAGTCCCACATTAATGCCATCCATGGTGCAAATAGTGCAAAAGAAGGTGAAGCGCATTCCTCTGGTGACATGTGTAAAAACAACAACACCTGGGTGTGTTTTGCTAGCTAAGAAGGATGGGACCAATGAAGGATGGGACTACAAGGCATGACATTGCACCACCATCACTAGCAGATATGCTAGCACAAATATTTGAGCTCAAGATGCCAGTTAGGTTAACATTTCTCTCCAATCCACACTGCCTTGTGCTAGAGGCAGACATATTTCAATATGACCCTTTTAATTATTCTGAGTTGTACTGTGGATAATGAAAATGTTTTCCTGCGCAAAAATAAAAAAGAACTTCAAAGCCTTGGCACTGCATATTACAGACCCAATTCACGAAGCTTTTTTCAAAAAAAAGGGTGGAGAAAGAGGCTAGGATCTAACTGGTCCATAGATACTTAAATATTTTCACTTGAAAGGCTGGTATGTAGCATAGAATAGTAACCGTCATGGTTGGCCCTGTTTTTAGCTTTGAAAAAATCCGTCTCAGAACCCATTAAAAAGTGCTAGAAGAACAATGACGAATGTCATTTATGCTGATGCTAGTGAAGAAAAGCAAAATAATGAACTGACCCTGCTATTAGCCTTACACAAGAAATGAGGCATTGTTGAAAGCAAACTGAGGCAGTCTTCCATTAGTTAAAAGAAACTAAGGAAAACAGGCATAACCAATTTGTTTCAAGCTTAGGGTTCATTTCTTAATTGAATCAGGAAAGTTTGAGAAATCAACAAGAACAATATTTTCAGCAAAATTAACAGCTAACAATTAAGGTATGCAAATATAAATGAGCAGAAGTAATTCCTATTCCATTTTTCCAAGTACACAATTTCTCATGGCCGCATTAAAGATTTCAACCAAGGCAGGCCCAGTTCATAGTTCATCTCCCATGATGCAAAATGGACTGGCCATTTTCCTCACTAATAACCCTTTCAAACCAATTCACTAAAAGTTTCTGGACCACAAAAAAATGACCTAGCCTGCTTACAAGACCACTAACAAATAGAGTTATTTGTGACACAGTTAAACACCTGAAAGAACAGAACGAACCACTTTGCTGTTTGCAACGTCTTCCCTACTTGGTTTCCCAAAAGCAATTTTTACCACCCAGTGGTTATTTATAAGCCAATTTTAATTATTTTATGGCATTTATATTGTGCTTTAAAAATATCATTTCTAAGCAATATATACAAACATTTGCCATACAAAGAATAATAAAAATTCATCGTAAAACCAAACATAAACCCAAAGCCTACAATGCAAACCGTAACTGCCAGCCTCCCTGCAAATGTAATAAAGAAAAGCAGCCCAGAAAGCAGCCTGGTAAAGTAGCTTCTAAAACAGCAGAAGGAGATTATAATAATAATGTCACAACCACTAAATCGATATGCATAAAGGAGGGTGGGAACATGTGAAGAAAAAAACAATCTGAAAGAGAAAACACACTTGACAAGAAAAAGAATGAGCCATTCTAGGTCATTCAAATGGTCTACGGGTAGGTCAAGGAACAATTTTCACAGAATATAATTTCCCAAAACATCATTAGCATGTTTTATTATTTACTACAGAAAAATGGTCCACTTGCACATCAGGGTGCAGGAAAAATGTTTGGAACTGCTGTACGTCTAGAGCAGTTAGTGGTGACAAGTGAAATGCCAGGATGCCAACACTTTTTAAATGTGATCAATTATCTATTGTAGCTTACTGGTAGGACCAAAACCAATAATGAATCATGAGTTAATTAATACCAGATATCTCATGCTAATCTGATATCCACTCAACAGATGATGATGATGATTATACCACCCTTCATACAAGGATCACACGGTGGTTCACCATATAAAACACAAAATGCATAACTTGGTAACAAACAAAAACAATACCCCCCCCAGTTTTAAAGGTCATATATTGTTTAATTAGCCAAGGGCTAATTGTAACATACCTCAACATAATGAGCAGTTCTATTAGTAATTCACAGCAGGAGGAAAAGCAACATTTTAGAGAAGATGGCATTCATGAAAATTGATACTCCTTTTCAATATTTACTTCTGCAGCTACCATATTTTTCTGTAAATAACATGCCCCTGTTTATAATTTGGGGGACTCCAAATTAAGAAAACAGGGGGAGATTGCTGAGCTTTTTGGGGGGAGGATTGCTGAAAAAAGCTCACCTGCTAGACCTACGCTGCTACTTGCATGCATCCCAAAAGCCAGCTATCATCTGTCCCCTCACTGGCGGATGCCACCAATCACCCGCCCAATTGCTGCAGCGACAGCCAATCAACAAGAGCCCTTGCTGCAGCCACCAATAACAAGCCCAAGAGTCGCAGACAATCTCCGGCTCACGGAAGCAACCAGTCCCAGGTCACTCCTATGAACTACCAGTGTATAAGACGACCCCCAATTTTAAACATTATTTTAAAATGAAAAATCCTAGTCTTATACACGGAAAAATGTGGTAGTTTCCCTACTGCAATTCCACCATTTCTGTGAAAATATAATGATATATGATTTCTTCCCACACACTCCAGCTATTCTACCTGGACTCTAAAATAAACCTAGGCCATAAAAGTAGTTGATATTCTGATAATGGAAGCACCTTCATTATAATAACTGTTTCCTGCATGCTTAGGGACAAATAGCTTGCACAAAACAAACTCAATATGTACCGAACAATGTTTTTAACCCACTTCGTTACAGCATTAGCAATTTAAGTATCGTTCCAAGCAATGATTCTGCATAAATCATTATGAAATATGCATTGTGTTTTAAAGGTAGGAATTGCCAGCAATGCTTCTAAGAGAGTAATTAGAAAAGAATAATGGCTATAGCTCCTCTCTAATGAATCCTTTATTTGATGCGGAGGAATTATAAAGCTGTCCCCACTCGCAACCATTCATATTGATATTATATCCATAACTTTTTAATAACTTATTGTATAACCTATAGGTGCAGGCCTATGAAATTCCATGTAATAACATGCAATGGTTCCAGATCTTCACAACTTAATGCCAGAGTAAAATTTTCAGACTAAAGTCTATTCTCTCCTGTGAGTCACTAGTTCAGAATTATATTAATCTGCACTATAACCAAGAATGAAGTGTTAGATTTAAGAAGCAGCTGCTTGCCAGCTGGCACATCCATCCATATTTTACCACACACAGCAAGTAGCTAAGGATTCTCAAACTACTCCATCCTCAACGTATTTTCTTATTATGGTGAACTATATATTCTGCCATCAGACTCTCTCCAATTTTGTCTCCTCTAAAAATAATGTAGGGAATCTGTAATTTTCTATGCTCTTAAAACATGAAACTGTCAAAATTAACTGTCAGAGGAGCTCTCTGCTCGATAGCTTTATTCTTATTCAGCTATTTGTCACAGAGAGAAACCTGGTACAAAACCAAATGTGTTTTTTTAAGGTCACTATGGTACCTTGGAGTCAGAAAATCAAATTTACAAAACTTCAGTCTGTTTGCCTCAGTTCCTTCTTTATACTGATTTATTTCACTTATCCCTTTGCCTAATGTTACCATATTTGGGGAAATGGTCATTGTCAATATACTGCCCCTGAGAATAAGTGATGAATTTTAAACAAAACAGTTTATGAACCTACTTTCATACAATTATAACACCCAGATAAGCATAAAGCATAAGTTCACTAATTACGGCAGCCAGAACCAACAATGAAAATCAATCAGTAAACAGCTGGGGGAAATAAAAATGGGAAAAATAAAAAGATTCCCTACATTATTTTTAGAGGAGACAAAATTGGAGAGAGTCTGATGGCAGAGTATATAGTTCACCATAATAAGAAATTGTTGCTGGTATAATTGTTGCTGGTGATTACTGGTCTTAATGGTTTTTATGAATATTGTGAATCAGTTTGAATAAAAGAACAAACATTTAAATGATTAAATCATTTAAATAAAATGGTAAACATACATTTTTAAAAATAAAATAAAGAGGGGCTTACAGATATTGGTGAATAATATATAATTTGCTTGCTCTAAACTGATAAGTGTGTCTAACTACTGATAATATTCATTCATATGGAAAACAGTGTAACTGGGAATCCCATTTTACGTAAAGTCAGCAATACAACTTTAAATGCCCAAAAGTAAAAACATGACAATATGGTGCCTTCCATGCATTGTCGCAACTATAGCACAGTTCAGAATTATGAGCAATTTTTTAATGATGTCGAACTGCTGCAAGTGTGACAGCTCTCATTTGCCTCATGCTTGTCTTAAAGAAGCTTTCTAGCCCAAAATGTCTGTGTTCTCAAGAAGCAGCCAGTCTTTCAGCCAGCAGAATGCTGCTGATTCATAGTAAAGTTTAAAGTCTTGCAGGGCAAATCCGCCTCTTTCCTTTGCATCAGTTAATATCTTAAATTTTATTCTGGGCTTCTTGCCCTGCCAGACAAATCTAGAAATATCTTTCTGCCACCTCTTGAAACAATCCATTTTGTCCACAATCTGCAATGTTTGAAACAAAAACAACATTCTAGGCAAAACATTCATCTTTATAGCTGCAATTCGACCCAACAAGGAAAGCTTCAAATTTGACCAAATTTCTAAATCTTTTTTCACTTCCGTCCAACATTTTTCATAATTATCTTTAAACAAATTCCCATTTTTAGCTGTCATATTAATCCCCAAATATTTCACTTTCTTAACCACAGTTAAACCTGTCTCATTTTGAAACCTCTCTCTTTCGATCGGTGTTAAGTTTTTCTCTAAAACCTTAGTTTTTGACTTGTTCAGTTTAAATCCTGCCACTTGACCAAATTCTTGAATTAGTTCTAAAACCCTTTTGGTACTAGATCCTGGCTCCTGTAACGTCAGTACTAAATCATCTGCAAATGCTCTCAATTTGTACTGTTTGGCTCCGACCTGTATACCTTTAACCAACCGGTCCCTTCTGATCATGTTCAGCAGAACCTCCAGGACCGATATAAAAAGCAATGAAGAGATTGGGCACCCCTGTCGTGTCCCTTTTTCTATCTTAAATTCTTCCGTCACCACATTGTTTACAATTAATTTTGCCTTTTGTTCAGAATATATTGCACCTATACCATTTTCAAAACCTTGGCCTACCCCCATCCCCTGTAGGTTCTTCTTCATAAAACTCCAAGAGATGTTGTCAAAAGCTTTCTCCGCATCCACAAATATCAGAACTGCTTTAGTGTTTATATTCACTTCTAGTTTTTCCAATATATCAATTATATTCCTCAAATTATCAGACAAGTGCCTTCCCGGGAGAAAGCCCACTTGATCTTTATGAATCTCTTCCATCAATACTTTTTTCAATCTCTTGGCCAGAATGTCAGCAAAAATTTTGTAATCCACATTAAGTAACGATATAGGGCGGTAGTTCTTAAAGCTGAGTCTTTTCAGTCTCTGTTTTCGGTATAAGTGTAATATACGCCTCTTTCCACGACTCTGGTGCCCTTTTCCCTTCCAAAATTTCATTGCAGACTTCCTTTAAAGGTTGTAATAGCCACTCTTTCAAAGATTTATAATATCTAGAAGTCAGCCCATCCGGTCCTGGAGATTTGCCCAATTGCATATTTTGAATGGCACCTTCTACTTCCTGTTCAGATATTTTATAATTCAACATTAATTTGCTTTCTTGGGAGATTTTCTGTAATCCATTTATTTTCAAAAATCGGTCTATGTCCATTTCTTTCTGAGGCCCTTGTGAATATAATTGTTTAAAGTACTTCTGGAAACAGTTTCTAATCTCAATTGGGTTATGTATGTTATTTCCTTCCACTTCTAAATTTGTAATAGTATTTAGTTTTTGTCTTTTTTTCATTTGCCAAACCAGCAGTTTCCCACATTTGTTGGCTGATTCAAATGTCTTTTGTCTCATTTGTTTAATTTTCCATTCTATTTCCTGATTCATCATTTCCATATATTGTACTTGATATAATTTTATTTCTCTCAAAATCTCCTGCGACTTTGGTTTTGCCCTCAATTTCTTCTCACTTTCTTTTATTTTCTCCAAAATTTTATCTTTCTTCTCATTTTGACTTCTCTTCTTTATTGCATTCTGTTGTATCAGAAACCCTCTCATAACAGCTTTGCTTGCGTCCCAGATTACTCTTTTTTCTACATTGGTGTTCATATTTATTTCAAAATAGTCTCTCAAAGTTTTTTGGGCCTTTTTATACACTTCTTCATCTCCAAATAAGGTGTCAATTCATCCTCCATCTGAAGGAGCCGGTTGATATTTGCTTCATCTCCATCCTTAGAGCGCTATGGTCGGAGCAAGTTTTTGGGCAGATTTCCACTTTCTTTATCTTTGGTGCCATTCCTCTAGTTACCCATATTTGGTCAATTCTAGTCCATGTCATCTTGGCTTCAGAAAAGAAGGTTCCCTCTCTTCCCAAGGGATTCTTTGTTCTCCAAATGTCCACTAAGTCCATATTGTCTGTCATCTCGAAAAAGGTTTTGGGTAGTCTCCCATCCTTGGTGACTACCTGCCTTTGTGCCTTATCCATGTTTGTAGATACTACTCCATTCATGTCCCCCATCAAAATCAGGTTATAATCCAAATAGTCCAATAAAATCTCATGCAACTTTTTAAAGAATTCAGATTTCCCCTCATTCGGTGCATAAATTCCTACAATCAAAAATTTCTCTCCTTGAACTTGAATTTCAATTGCCAGGAATCTTCCTTGTTCATCTTTAAAAATTAGTTTCAGTAATAGTCTCTCCTTTGCATATATCGCAACTCCTCTTTTTTTGACTTTATCAGATGAAATAAACTCCTGTCCCAATCTCTTGTTAATAAGTATTTTCCTGTGTAACCTTGTTACATGCGTTTCTTGTAGGCAAATCAAGTCCAATTGTTCCTTTTTTAGTAGGTGAAAAACACTTTTTCTCTTCTGAGGGGAGTTAAGGCCATTACAATTCCAACTTAAAAGTGGAATACAAAAAAGTGGAATACAAAAAAGGGACGTATGAGGAGGTCCGGGAAACAAGTTAAAAGAAAATAAGCAATTGAAAATTTATGTGTTTCTAAATTTTCTTTATTCTGTATTTTTTTTATTTATCTGTTTTTTCTCTTTTTTATTTTATTGTAATATCTTAAAAAAAATCTTAATAAATATATTATAAAAAAATAATAAAGAAGCTTTCTAGCATCAATGCATCTTCAGGGATTCTAAAGCAACCCTTTGGCCTTTAACAGTATTAAAAAAACAAATACTATGGAAGATGAGCCAGCTTTTCTACTGAATGTTCTTATGCAACTGATCCCATTTTAAGGAGTTTGTTAGACTTTAAAGCCATGATTGGTGAGTAGTCAGGATATCTGCACTACTGTTTTGGCCCATATTAACCTCCCATTTTTATTTATGCTTTTTTTTTAAGACCTGAAGAAAAGGCCTTGCTATGATTCCATTCATTGCATGAAAGGAGGGTGGGGTGCCAATGGGTTCTGTTATTGCCCTGTAGCTTTAGAACAAGTTATGCCAGGAGGTCCACCTATCATTGGTAGAGTTCAGGCACAGACAAGAAGACTATTCTCTCATGTATGACATCTGTTACTAAAATAGCAAAGCACAGAAGAGTAACTACTGTATTATCATTACTAGTGTTTGCTGAATAAACACAACATTAGACAAATTAGCCCGTCCTAGTTGAAAAAGCAAACCTGAAGAGACTTTCCTCAGCTAGACTAGACACTGAAATCCCTGCCCAGATAATTCAATATAACGGCTTGAGTTAGAGGTGTGGTAGCGGAGGACTATCTGTCATTTACATGTAGTAGAAGCACCAGTGATTCTAGGTAAAGAGATGTTATTTTACATGTAGTTTCAGGACATAATAGAGTTCACTTGGCTCTTTGTTTCTTACCTGAAAACTGATTTTTTTTAAAAAAATTATTTGGGTGGGTCAGCTCTACAATTAGTACATACATTTAGTGTCTGCATTTGTTTAACAAAGTCACAACAAAAACTAGAAATTGTTATCCAATTATACATTGTATCCCTCCCAAAAAGGTACGGAGAAGTTGGGGGATGCATTTCTTCTCTGTGACAATTTACAAACACAAAAAGGGAACTATATTTAATTAAATTTATCCTGCTGTATTTCTCACCAGGTTCATTTTACAACTGCTTGTCAACTTCTCAGGTAATGCTGTTTGCCTTTGACCTGAAAAATCCCTGCTGGATTTCCAGAAATGTGCTGTTTCCATGTGGGCCCACTATTAACCTGTATTAACAGATCATTTTCCACTAATTGTGATATATATTAAATATCCTAAGTAAGGCCAAGACTGGATCCCACTGAACATTCTGTGTTATAATATCACTAACAGTCAAAACTAATGTGTACCAAAAAGACTTATTTTTATCAAACTGCCTTGTTTTAGTATCTTCAGCCTCTGGCTTTTTATTTGAAACAGACGGCTTGGCGCCTTTTCAAATTTCACTCTTCAGCCTGCTCTTTTGTCCTATCAACATCACATTTCTGCCTCCACTCCCCAATTTTTCTTTACCTTCTTGAGTACACCACTGCCACATTTTTTTCTTAGATTATCAAACTGTCATCTGTATTATTCTGCAAAAACTGTTTTAGTTTATATTTCTTGCTATCTTCTCCCTGCTGAAAAAAAAAGATTGTTCCTCTGTTCCTGTTTGGCTCAATCTATCTTCAGCACTCTGATACTGTCAGTCATTCTTGTCTTACTGCATTTCTTGCAAGTTTGGGATCCTGTTCTTATCAGAACATTCACTCTTTTTTTGTAGATATGTTCACGGCACGCCATTCTCCATTCTTTCCACTCCAGTGGAAAGTGTGTGATTCCTGGCCCTATTATTTCCATTTGTATTTTCCATTTGTACTTTTACTTAATCCCCTGGTTTCAAGTGCCATTTTTATGTTGACTATATCCCATTACATCCTTCCTCCTGCTATATCAGCATCTATTTGACCGTCTTCCATGTCCAGAATTTTAATGTGCCCATGACAGAATACTTAACCAGGTATTAGTTATACTTAAAGTATATTGTTATATTTTATTTAAACCACTTAGGTTTTATGAATAAGCTGCCTATAAATTATGTTAAATAAATAAATAAATAAATAAATAAATAAATAAAATGCTCCACTCTTTTGCTACTCTAATTCTATTACAAAATTTTGTCATTTCTGTCACTATAATATACACTGGTACCTCTGGTTACAAACACATCGGGTTACAAACACTTTGGGTTACAGACTCCGCTAACCCGGAAGCAGTACCTCGGGTTAAGAACTTTGCCCCAGAATGGAACAGAAATCGTGCGGTGGCGGGGAGAGGCCCCATTAGCTAAAGTGGTATCTCAGGTTAAGAACGGTTTCAGGTTAAGAATGAACCTCCAGAACAAATTAAGTTTGTAACCAGAGGTACCACTGTACATATCTAAGATTCTTATGACTTTGTCCAGATACTGCCAAAACTTTGTTTGAAGCACCTGCTATTTTACATGTTGATTGTTGTAATATTTGTTTTATCTGCCTTCCTCATTCTGACCTTCCTGCTTTTTTTCTATTTTAATTCTGCTATTTGGCACATTTTCATCCACTTTTTCATTATCAGTTCCCTCTTAATTTACCTTATTATTTCCTGCTCATGACACTGACTTTTTTCCATCCCACACTGAATGCAAATAGAATTTTCAAATTAGAGCCTGATCACACCCCTTCTATCTCCCCTTCCCCGTTTCTTGTTATTATCTCCATAATTCTGACATTCTTATTCCTCACTTCCTTGTTCAGACTCTCTTTGGCCTCTTCTTACAACAGGGGTGGGGGATCTTCTTCAACACAAGGTCTGCATTGCCCTTCTGAGCAATCTTCCAGGGGCTACGTACAGTAGATAGAGCAATTAATGTGAATTTTACCTTTGCAGAATAGTCTAGTTTCTACACACATACACCCCGCTCCAGCCTTCTATCTGAGTGGCCACTGTGAGAAAAGGATGCTGAACTAGATGGGCCATTGGTCTGATCCAGCAGACTCTTGCTATGTTCATCAAGGGAAGTAAGAGCCATTATAAGAGTTCAAGCCCACATTCAAGTCAGGCAAAAAACTATTACAGAGGTGGAGGGGTATGTCGCCTAGGGAAGAGGCCTGAGGGGCCACATAAGGCTCCAGCGGCCTGAGGCTGCCCATTTCTGTCTTATGAGTCAGAACTGCCAATCCCCTCATCTACACATCATGCTATTATAGTCTCCCCTTTAAAACATGTCTTAAAGGTGACTTCATCTCTCTGACCTTCCATTCCTGACAGATGTCTTTTCACCTCATGGTCAGCAATAATTTAAATTTACTTTGTGACACATCCCTCAAATTGTTAGACCACTTCTTTATTTTTCTACTACAATATTAACTATAATTAATATTAGCTACTACAATATTAGCTATTTTATAAATGATTATTTAAAAATATACAGAAATCACACTAGAAACAGCCCCAGTATATTTCATCATGAGAAATAGGCACAAATGCTGAGGATGGCACTGAAAATCCATTTTGGTTGTGCCATACTTGCTTACAAGCAGGCTTCAAGATTTGGTTGCCACACTCACCATGGCAACTGTGCTACAGCCCCCCAGTGCTCATTATGAGCAAATAGGCTTTCTTGCAACTATGAAACGGCAGAGGCAAGTGCAACATAGAGAGCTGCCTTATACTGTGGCAATTGGTCTATCTAGCTCAGTATTGTGTACACTATCTTAGAAGCAGCTCTCAAGGGTTTCAGGAACGGGTCTCTCCAGACCCTACCTGGGGATGCAAGGGATTGAACTTGCACCTTCCATATCCAAAGCAGATGCCCTACCAATTGAGCTACAGCCCTTTCCCAAAGTTCCAAAGTGGGCAGGAAAGTTGGAGGTTGTCTATTCACTCAGAGATGGGACAGATCCTTCAAGTCACTCATGCACTGCGATTGCCTCAGAGCGGCCAAACCAGAGGGGGTTGTTTTGCTGCTTGGAGGTGGGCACCTACTGTGCCTTATCTCAGTGCACCAAGCCCTCTGCCATTCTTTCCCATGAGAAAGGGTTTGGTTCATCTGTTTCTGGACAGAGGTTCTTGGGGAGGTCTTACTGGAAAGGTTGCAAAGTGGGAGCTGGTGAATACAGGCAAAAGCTATAGGCATTTCTTTTTGGACAACATTTATATCAAATGTACAATGTTCATTACCAATACTTGTACTGTAATATATATAGCAACTTATACTGTATTGCATTCAAGAGTTTCAGTGGTAGTGCTGGTTGCAATGAAGCTCCTGACAATAATTGACCAAGTTGCTCTGATATCACAGTGCAGAATGCCTTATGAAATGAGGGCCATAGGCAACAATCATGAGAGGCCTGGCATCTAATCAATGAGGATGAGAAGTGGTCCACACTAGAGGACCAAGGAAAATAGATGGACAAAGAGGAAGTATCAGAGAGCGAAACAAACTGGAAATGAGAACTAGCAAAGAGGTGCAGAAATTGCCAGAAGCTACTTCAGGTCACATATTGATTTGAGATGGTCAACTTAAATCTTTGGCTGCATGCCTCTAGCTCTCTATTTATTATTATAAAACTTTCCTATCCGCATATCCTGCTACCAGATCAAAATATTGCTGTCAAGAATCATGAACCAATGTCAACCAATATTTAGATTCTGGCTTGGGTTCTCCTGTCATTCCCTAAATAAATTAATACTAATACTAATAATTTTATTATTTATACACCACCCATCTGGCTGGGTTTCCCCAGCCACTGGACTGCTTCCAGCAGAATATAAAAACATAATAAAATGTCAAATGTTAAAAACTTCCCAATACAGGGCTGCCTTCAGATGTCTTCTAAAAGTTGTGTAGTTCTTTATCTCCTTGACATCTGATGGGAGGGCGCTTCACATGGAGGGTGCTACTGCCAAGAACATCCTCTGCCTTGTTCCCTGTAAATTCATTTCCTGTAGTGAGGGAACCGCCAGAAGACCCTCAGAGGTAGACCTCAGTGTCCGGGCTGAATGAAGGGGGTGGAGACACTTCTTCAGGTATACTGGACTGAGGCCATTTAGTGCTTTAAAGGTCAGTACCGGCACATTGAATTGTGCTCGGAAACATACTGCGAGCCAGTGAAGATCCATTGGAACTGGTGTTATTTTGTCCCAACAGCCACTCCCAGTCACCAGTCTAGCTGCCACATTCTGGATTAGTTGTAGTTTCAGGATCACCTTCAAAGGTAGCCCCATGTAGAGCTCATTGCAGTAGTCCAAGCAGGAGATAACCAGAGCATGTACCACTCTGGTGAGACAGCCTGCAGGCAGGTAGAGTCTCAGCCAGTGTGCTAGATGGAGCTGGTAGACAGGTGCCCTGGATACAGAACTGACCTGTGCCTCCCTGGACAGCTGTGATTCCAAAATGACTCCTAGGCTGTGCACATGGTCCTTCAGGGGCACAGTTGCCCCATTCAGGACCAGGGAGTCCCCCACACCACCCACCCCCTGTCCCCACCATCCATCCTCCAACTGCCCTCAGACACTCACACTAAAACTGGTATATCAACCATGCTATGCTGCCCAGAAATCTTATGAAGAATATGGATATGGGTCACAAATTAACAGAAAATATTTTAAATAGCTCAGATCCAAATTAAACGTTATGTGTCACTCTACAAAAGTAATTTTAAAATGAACTCTGAATTAATTTATACATGTTGAGCGCTTATTTGCAACCTCTTTAAACTGCATTCATGACCTTCTCTGAAATAAACTGAGGTCCTTCTTTTCCATGTAAACAAACAACCATGGATGAAAGTGACTTTTGAGGTCAAGCATTATAAATATGACACAGCAGGTTGTACATTATTGTAGTAAATTCTGAATATTTTATGCTTTGCCAGCCAAATGGCACAAACGTTTAACATTCTATCCTGCCCTTCCTTCTGAATTTCTGAGTATGTGCAGTCTGATCTATTTGACTGCAAGCTAGTGGGCTGTGTCCAATGACAACTCAGAGTAGACCCACTGAAACCAATAGAGCTAAATTAGCCATCTCTATTAATTTCAAGAGGTCCACTTTGAATACAACTAGCACTGGATACACTCCAATATGTTTATTAGATTTTAGGAACCAGTTAGTATTAATGAGAAAATCACAAAATGGTTAACTATTTAAGCAATTTTAAATAGTTTCCCACTGGCCATTTAAATGACAGCCTACCCCACTTACAATGTATTTTTCTGGAAGGCCACACCATGCACATCAAAGCACACTGGAGCTCACAGCCTCACCCTTCTTTTGAAATCTTTCCCATCCTGCTCTCCTTTCCCATTTCTCAATCCACACCATGCCCTTGCTTGAACTGCTTTATCATGTCTGATCTTGCCTGCTCCATACTGTAAGCTCTGCCAAGCAGGGGAAACTGCCTACTGTATTCTGCAAACTTTGTCTGTCATGGAAATCATTAAATAATAATTAGAGAATCTAAGTCAGATAGTAAATCAAGTCCAAATAGCTTCTATTTACAATTTCAAAAGGCATGAACAAAAAGAGCAGCTTTAAGATCAAACACTTTAATTACAAGCTCTTTAACTGACTTGTGGAATTCACTACTGCAGGATATGATTAAGTCAACTAGACTCCTTGTGTCTTTAAAAATGATTTGTGACACAACAAACAAAGTTGATTATGCACTAGCTAGAATAAAAGTACAAGGTCTAATAATCCTTGTGGTTTGGGGGCTCTACAAGCATTTGCATTTCAGTGACAATATACACTACTATCTCCTTAACTACCTTTCACAGCTGAGGTGTCTTAGTACGCCATGGTTTGATGTGAGAAAACAAGGTTCATGTCCAAACCTCACCTGTACACTCTATATCAGGTATGGCCAACCATTTGAGACCCAGGATGCACTTTTAACCCAAACATTGATTTGAGGACCAAATTTTTAACCTTCTACCATATATCTGCATGGCAGTAGTAGTTCGTGTTGCAACCCACTTTGAATCAAACCATGACCCACTAATGGGTCCCATTCCACCAGGTGAAGATCAGTGCATTAGATGGCTTTATCCATCTCTCTCTAGCCTTTAACTGCTACTTTACAAAATGGGAATAATAGTAACCCTACCTTGCTGGCCTGTTGCAAGAATGAATGAAATAAAAGATTAACACTCTCCAGGAGCCCTTATAATTGGATGGTCCAAGTAGGCCAAAGTCTTATATACTGTGATGTGGAAACCAGCTCATAGTACGCAAGTTTTCTAAATTAAGTTCCCAAAATATAATACTAACAGTATTAAAGTATTTTCCCCCTGTGGTTTATTAAATGCCTGTTAAAGTGGTATAGATGGTAAAGGTAAAGGTACCCCTGACCGTTAGGTCCAGTCGCAAGTGACTCTGGGGTTGTGGCGCTCATCTCGCTCTATAAGCTGAGGGAGCCGGCGTTTGTCCTCAGACAGCTTCCGGATCATGTGGCCAGCATGACTAAGCCCCTTCTGGCGAACCAGAGCAGCACACGGAAACACTGTTTACCTTCCCACCGGAGTGGTACCTATTTATCTACTTGCACTTTGACGTGCTTTTGCACTGCTAGGTGGGCAGGAGCTGGGACTGAACAATGGGAGCTCACCCCGTTGCAGGGATTCGAACCGCCAACCTTCTGATCGGCAAGACCTAGGCTCTGTGGTTTAGACCACAGCGCCACCCGCATCTCTCTAAATACTGCCTTTGGGTAAATGGCATGGCTATAACCTGTTCCAAGACAGAATAAATTGCACCCCATACTTGCAACAGCTCAACTTCAGAGCTCACAGCACTGGACTTTTCCATTTGTGCTGAGGTCACTGAAAATCTGTAAACTGTAATATCTCAGTTGATCAACAAAGCTCTAATAATTGATTACAGTTTGCAGCTAACTGAAAGAAAATTTATTCACTCTAACACTTTAATCTTATTTAGGAGTTTTAAAATGCTGAGATCTACTTTTGGCAATTATTAGAGTAAGTGTTGCCATCACACACCTCTGAAGCAGAATAGAAGGCCAGAGAAGTAAAGGGAATTGGGAGTGAAGGACATACTTGGATATATGCAGTGCATGGGGGGTGGGGAAGAGAGAGAGAAAAAAAGAAACACACTAAATACCATATTTCTTTTACCAATAAAAGAATGCCATCTTTATTCTTCATATCATTACCAGCTTATGTATACTTGGGTGGCAATTTGCACAGTAAACACAGATATTTGAACTCCAGGTGGTTTTCATTCACAGAAGCCCTTCATTCTTACTTGTGTAAGAGCAAAGAGTTTTAGAATATCAGTGTTCATTCAAGAGCACAAGCATACCAGCACTGGGAAACGTTTTGATTCATATGTTTTCTAAGAACAGCAGTAAATGAAACACTGTAAAACAGGGCCAGGCCAGCCATTAGGCAAACTTAAGTAATTACTTCAGGCAGCAGATAGGGGAGGGACAACATCAGCAGTTATTTCTCATACCCCCCCCTTGCCACCAGTATTCTATTCTGTTGGGCAGCTTGTCCCAGGCCCCACTTAACTGTCTTGCTGTACACAGGGAATGGGGAGGGCTGTCTTATCACCAGTTCAGATTCAGCTGGCAATCCAGTCAGCTTCTGTATATGGAATGAAAAGGGGCACAATTCTGATATGTGCCTCAGATAGCAAAACGTCTTGGGCCAGCCCTACCTGTAAGAGAGCCAGGGCAGGGGACATCTACTCCAAGCTTACCCACCCCACCCACCAGAAAAAGTCTTTAGGGAAACTACTCTGGACCATTTAAATTCATTAGCTAGCTACTGAGTCCTTCAGGTGGGTGGAGTCCCCATGGTGAAATACCTGAACTTTGTATATCTGCATATAAACTGAAATAGGAGACCTTGGAACCACCTACTTTCTGCTCATAAATAACTGTAAGTCTTGCAAAACAACCATATTTTTTTTAAAAAAACCATAAAGGTAGGAGGTTGCAGTTGTTGCCATTAAGGTAAGTTTTCACTATTAATGACAACTCTACTCCATAAAAATTATGTCATCTTTGCCTAGAAGAACATCCCAACTGAAATTAAATAATAGGATTATTTTAGATCAACTGCAATATAAATCTGAGGCCAAGGTAATGGAAAAGATTTGCCCTAAAGTTATCAGCACTAATTCATTCCGCAAGAATTTTTACTAAACAACCAGGACTCAAACTAGCTTTTAAGAACTACAGTATTAAATTTAGTCTGCAGTCCATATATATATTGCAGATGCAAACACTGAACAATTCCTTGTAATTCAGCTCATAAGAATTGTATTTAATCCAATTTAGCAATGTGTCATATTATGTGTATTTTAGACATAACATTGCAGTATTACTCTACACAGACAACAAATAGTTAAACATCACCACAAAAATTAAAATGGGGGGAGGACAGAAAGCCATGATTATACTATGCCTACTTTTTAATATGACTATATACCGTAATTAAATAAAGGTGTCTGAAGGACAATTGTTTTGTTCCATCCCAATAACTTCCTCCTATATGTATTAAAAGGAATCTGCATTTATGAAATAATTACATGATTATTAATATTGTGGCATGTATTTTATTACCGAATTATTGGCTTAAATAAAACATGGAACAAACATTTTTCCTTAGAAACAGTTAGCATATCTGATGTTTGTTTGTTTGTTTGAAATGAGACGTGAATTTAAACATCCCTCAAAAAGCCCTTTCTCTGGGTGATTTATTGATAGTACTGACCTTTTGGATTCATCAAGATTGCCTTCAGTCCTTATCGCCCCTGCAGTAGAAGCTGCTGAATAGATATTGGTAAAAGCAGCAGCAGCGGCAGCTGCTCCAATCCCTCCCTCCATGTTGCACACACAAGCACAGACTGCAGAAGCAGAGAGAGGAGGCAAAGGCACGAGAATCCAAGGAGGAAAGGGCTAAGGACCAAAAGTTGCTTCTTTTCTTCCCCCCACCTGCCCAATAATACAACAGACAGGCTGTTTTCCCCCTCTGTAAGGTTCAAAAATGCTAGCAATTAACAGAACCTCCTCAAACAATTTCTGGTAATAATTCTATCAGAGAACAACAACAAAAAAACAACAACCCAGCTTGCAAACACCAGGTTTCTATTCTTTCTTCATTCAGTGGTTCACATTTTCTTCAGGCTGCTACAGGCATTTCAACTGTAACCCTTTCCAAGCTGAGGCATAGACAGTTTGTTTTCTGCGTTGCAAAATGACACCGTAGGAATAGGCATTCATCTGGTGCGGACCTGTCCTGTGACTAGCTGCAGATTGTGTCTAATTAGAATAAGACATTTAGAATTGAATTTGCACACAGCTCGCAACCTAACCTTGAGCAGGTCACTTAATCTCTTTGAAATTCAGCTCTTCCCCTATAAAGGTTTGACGCTGCACTGGAAAGACTATTAATATTTATGATGCACTCCGACACCTTCGTGTTTATGCCACTTTTTGAATTTGCTGCAGTGTATAAAACTTGGGTTGCAAGCTTTAATTGATGAATCAACATAAGCTATAGGAGGTGATGGACTTCAAAGCAATTTGCAGCCCACAGACTGTAAGTTACAAAAATGTGCAGATGTGGTAATAGCAGGATACGAATCTTAGATGCCCCTCTTAAGGATGAAGATGTGAGCATTCAGTAAGTTCTGTTATAGTTGTTTGTAAAATATATGTACACTGCCTTTCTGCCCTAGTTGGCATTTAAACTGGTTTAACAGATCTCAAACACAGTATTGTCGTAAAAACTTAAAAAGCAATAAAATAAAATGCAGGCCCCTCAACAGGGGCAGGGAGTTCACATGATCAGTTGGCCTGGAATTGTATTTCCCATAGCACTTCTGCATATTAAATATTAAATGTGTAGTAACAATTATAACCCATTAACATGGTTAATAAATGGCGAATATTAAGACCACGAAAATGAAAGAGTAGTCTGACAGATCAGGCCAATGGCCCTTCTAGTCTACAGTGGCCAACCAGATGCATGTAGGAAACCAGCAAGCAGAATTCCAGCACAAGAGCACTATCGCCTCCCACAATTTCCAGCAACTGGTATTCAGAAGCATTGCTACCTCCAACTGTGAAGGTAGAGTGTAGCCATCATAACTAGTAGCTATTGATAGCCCTCTCCTCCATGAATTTGTCTAATCCTCTTTTCAAGCCATTCAAGGTGGCCATCATCACCTCCTGCAGAAGCAAGTTCCATAGTTTGACAATGTGCTGCATGAAGAACTTTCTTTCATCTGTCCTGAAACTTCCAACTTCCAGCTTCAATGGATGTCCACAAATTCTAGTATTATGAGAGAGGGAGGAAAACTTCTCGCTTTCTTCATGTATTTCTTGCATAACTTTATAAACTTCTATCCTATCACCTCTCACTTGCTTCTTTTTCTAAACTAAGGATTCCCAAACGCTGCAACCTTTCTTCATAGGGGAGTCGTTCAATCCCCATTATGAGGGAGAAAAAAATACAACCTACTGGAAGTTTCACCTTGGAAGTTTGTGAAAGTGTT
The DNA here is from genome assembly GCF_027172205.1 of Podarcis raffonei. Taxonomy (NCBI): domain Eukaryota; kingdom Metazoa; phylum Chordata; class Lepidosauria; order Squamata; family Lacertidae; genus Podarcis; species Podarcis raffonei. The sequence continues at coordinate 17,267,165 of NC_070616.1, forward strand.
ATAGGGAAGGCAAGGGTCATCAAGCACATAGATCTTGTTCAGTATAACAGCCAGGTGAGCTTCACCATTTGTTCATGTTGTACAACAGTTTTTAGGCTGACAGAAACTTTTTTACGTAGCTACACAATGTACTAAGCAGTCAGCACTATGTATGCTGTGTAATATTGATCGAATAGACCACAAAGCTCTAGCAAGAAAAATACTATGAGCCCAAAGGCCAGAATATTTTAATTCTAGACCCTCTCATATTAGAAAATACCTAGCTAGTTTTATAAGGAAGGAGTTTACTGCAAACCTGTTTCCCTTACAGCCACTTATTGCAGGAAGAAGCTGTAATCACGTGGAAGTTTGCCAATCACCCCAGGATACAAGCTTTCCCACTGAATCAACAGGGCCTTTGCACAAGTAATTTTGCATAGAATTGTGTATTTAAGGTGAAAGACCCATCAATTTTGACTATTAATCCAACATATGTTTCCCAAAGAATATTTGCCATATGATCTAGCCAGATGCTATGACTAAAGATGTTACTTTCACAGGTGTGTATTTGGCATTCTGAAAACGCCCTTCAAATGCAGCACCATCTCTTGGACAACTCTATCCTCAATCACCTAGGTTACAGTTGTTCTTTGAGGCAGGTATGTTTGATGCAACATCTTCAAATCAGAACTCTTATTTTAAGTTTATGAACAGGTGCTTCAACAACTGTACCCTGTATTATTGTCCTCTTGTATCTAGATAATCTGGACAATATCCTTTATGTCCCAGACAGCAACTCCCCAAACCTTAGCAACAAGATATCTTACTTTTTGCTGATGGCACATTGTTGTCACCTAATTTTGGACCTGGTTTTAAAAGGCTTTTGGTCATGTTTAAAATTGCTTACAAACAAATCATCTGAACCTAGGATCATGGCCAAACAAACCAGTATCAGGAAATAAGCAACAAACCACAATCTCTGAAGAGCAAAGCAAGAGCACCTGAGCTATATGCACCAGCATGCAGCTCATGAACAGTATGATTTAGCTAACCACACATAATGGCTTAGTACTGAATACAAATGAGGCAATACTAGGTTTCACAGGATAGCGAACATTTACATGTCAGCCTAAGTTGGCAGGCGTATATAAAAGACATAGCACCAAATTAAATGGTTTGCTTTAGTCAGTTGAGAGGTCAAGGTACCTGGAGGACTGGGTCTCCAGATTTTTAGATAGTGGCACTCAAAATGAGTTGCAGGATAGATGAAACAGACTACAGCTTTCAACAAAAGCAAGTCCATGATATTAGCATAGTAATAGATGCTCTTATGCAAGATCATGTAGAATTCTAGGTCTTCTCAATAGCCATTTCTGGGAAATTCCCAAAGGAACTTCATCTCTTTTCATTTGAGGAGACACTTATAGAAGCCTCAAAGTAGGTCAAGATTAGTTCTGCATCCTAAATTCAAACAATAAACAAAAACTTGCAGAATGCTATTCAAGCATTCTTCTTGGTGGCAGATGAAGAAAGGGTGAACTGAATGTTTACACAAAAGAAATAGGTAACAATCCTTGTTAGGGGTCTGGAAAAGCACATTATTTTAATACTTGGTTCACCCCAGTCAGTATCAAGTAGAATCTGTATAGCAGACTATTGCCAATATTATTATCAACTAATCATAAATGATAAGAGATTTTTTTCCCTTGCCCAGGCAACAGAAGTTACGAAACACAACAGCTCAAGAAGTCTGTCATATACAGTGGTACCTTGGTTTTTGAACAGAATGCGTTCCGGGAGTGTGTTCGACTCCCAGAACTATTTGAAAACCAAAGTGCAGCTTCCAATTGGCTACAGGAGCTTCCTGCAGTCAACCAGAAGCCACGGTGGACGTTCGACTTCTGAAAATCATTCAAAAACCAGAACACTCACTTCTGGGTTTTGATCATTCGGGAGCCAATTTGTTCGGGAGCCAAGAAGTTCAGCTTCCAAGGCACAACTTACTAGTATATTTAGCAGCAGTAACAACACACTGAACGAGTCTCTTGGTGTTGATTTCTCTAGAAATCATACAGAAACTTGTGGAGGCGGAGCCAGTGGTGTGCTGCACATATGCACAGCTACACCCTATACTGGAAGTGTATACTCTAAGTGCTACTTGGAACTCAACCACTGGGGGAAATCAAAAGCTACTACCTCATCAAGCAAGTAGCAGCAGCTGCTGCAAATGATGGGCATGTGAGCTGATAGCAGTAAACAGAGGGTGGATAGAGAAGAGGTAACTGTAGTAGTGAGAAGAGTGCAGCTGTAACTGCCCAATTCTTCAACTGGGACCAGCAAACAAGAGGCGGCAACCTATGCCAGAGGTGACATGTCCTTAGGACTAGAAGGTAATACTCAATTACTACATAGGGGTTACCATTTTTTCCCAGCAAAGTTTTTGTGCTGCCATCACAGGGATGGTGAACCTCTGGCCCTCCGGGTGTTGCTGGAATACAATTCCTATAACACCAACCATCAACCATGCTGGCTGGAGCTTCTGAACACAGTGTAGCCTACTATGTGCAAACATGCACAGCATCAGGCTGCATCCTCCTTATCATGGTTCTTAATCATTTTTATTGTCTGAATCACTATTAACATTTATTAGATTTCTTTCCCACCCTTCACCATGAGGTCCCAGGATGGTTATAGCAATTTAAAAATGCAATATTAAAATAAGTTAGAATATGGTTAAATGCTGGGAATGCATAGCGTGTGTTCACCCATTGTTAAAGATGCACATTCAAAATAACTTAATACTATTTAACACTTGCACTCTACTTTCAAGTTTTCAGAGTGCTTCATATGCATCATCTAGTAGCAATTCTGTACACTGAGGCTGAGGGGAATCTCTTGTCTAAGACTACCAAGAGACTTCATAACACAGGTGAGACTCAAACTAGGAACTTCCCAATTTGTAGCTTAGCTATTAAGATACACGAGCTCGCCTAATGTGGGATTACTCACACTCCTTTAACCACCCAATCATATTTTCAGATGGTAGTTACACATGGGAAGAGGGCAGATTTCACCCACCCATTCAATGCAAGTTTATAATGTGATCAGTGATTCATATTAATAATCAATGATCCATATCTGTGTTTGCATAACTCATGTTTGTGGGAGCATTAATGTTGGCAGCAGTGGTTCACAGGTTACAATTGTCTCATGTATGAAGAGGTAACAAGATAGAAAATAGGAGGGGCATTTGAACTCTGTTCTGTTGCACTGTCCAGCACATGCCAAGTTACTTGGGGTGGGGAAGAGTTGAAACATAAAGTGTTACTTAGGGTGACAAAAATGCCTTGAGCTGAGCCTGGAGATGTACCCTCATTGTCTGACTCCTAGACATCTGTTCCTCCAACTTTATCATTTTCCAGGGGAAAAAGATAGAAGAAAGGGGTTGTGGCATCTGCATTTGGCAGGCAGGAATGAACAGGTGTTTCTTTTAGTACTATCTTTAATACAGTTGACATTTTAACTAATATTTTTAAAATGCTGCCTTCCTTAATCATTCGTGGCATGGATTCAAAATATAATAGTGGCTGCTGCACGATGGGCTTGTCTACAAATATATTTTTAACACACCCATAATCACTGAAATTGGGGTGCCAAGACTAAAAAGCATTCTGCAAGCAATGAAAATACCTTGCATAAGAAGAGTAAGCAAAACACTCTTGAGGACTGCCAAGTACAACTTGCATCAATTATTTAGCTTTCATGGGGTTTACTCTAAAAATAAACATGGGGGGATGAGAACTTCCAATAAAAACTATTTGCATTAGTGATATTTTCTTCAGGTCTGTAGGATTCTAAAGTAAATTCCCTGATCACCAAAACAAATTATAGGCATATCATCATTCTTCTCCAAAAAAAATTAAAATAAAAGCTAAGCTACTGATGTCTGCAGGAAATAGACTTTAAAAATTTGTCACAGATGCAAAGTCTCCAGGACCGGATGGGCTGACTTCCAGATATTACAGATCTTTGAAGGAGTGACTATTACAACCTTTGAAGGAAGTCTGCAATGAAATTTTGGAAGGGAAAAGGGCACCAGAGTCGTAGAAAGAGGCATATATTACACTTATACCGAAAACAGAGACTGAAAAGAATCAACTTAAGAACTACCGTCCCATATCCTTATTAAATGTGGATTACAAATTTTTTGCTGACATTTTGGCTAAGAGACTGAAAAAAGTATTGATTGAAGAGATTCATAAGGACCAAGCGGGCTTTCTCCCGGGAAGACACCTATCTGACAACCTGAGGAACATAATTGACATTTTGGAAAAGTTAGAAGTGAATATAAACACTAAAGCAGTTCTGATATTTGTGGATGCGGAGAAAGCTTTTGACAACATCTCTTGGAGTTTTATGAAAAAGAACTTACAGGGTATGGGGGTAGGCCAAGGTTTTGAAAATGGTATAGGTGCAATATACTCTGAACAAAAGGCTAAATTAATTGTAAACAACGTGGTTACGGAAGAATTTAAGATAGAAAAAGGGACACAACAGGGGTGCCCAATTTCCCCATTGCTTTTTATATCAGTCCTGGAGGTCCTGCTGAACATGATTAGAAGGGACCGGTTGGTTAAAGGTATACAGGTCGGAGCCAAACAGTATAAATTGAGAGCATTTGCAGATGACTTAGTCTTGATGTTACAGGAGCCAGAATCTAGTACTAAAAGGGTTTTAGAACTAATTCAAGAGTTTGGTCAGGTGGCAGGATTCAAATTGAACAAGTCAAAAACTAAGGTTTTAGAGAAAAACTTAACATTGACTGAAAGAGAGAGGTTTCAGAATGAAACAGGTTTGACTGTGGTTAAGAAAGTGAAATACCTGGGGATTAATATGACAGCTAAAAATGGGAATTTGTTTAAAGATAACTATGAAAAATGTTGGACGGAAGTGAAAAAAGATCTAGAAATTTGGTCAAATTTGAAGCTTTCCTTGTTGGGTCGAATTGCAGTCATAAAGATGAATGTATTGCCTAGAATGTTGTTTTTGTTTCAAACATTGCAAATTGTGGACAAGATGGACTGTTTCAAGAAGTGGAAGAAAGATATTTCTAGATTTGTCTGGCAGGGCAAGAAGCCCAGAATAAAATTTAAAATACTAACCGATGCAAAAGAAAGAGGTGGATTTGCCCTGCCAGACTTTAAACTTTATTATGAATCAGCAGCATTCTGCTGGTTGAAAGACTGGCTGCTTCTTGAGAACACAGACATTTTGGATTTAGAAGGTTTTAACAACGTTTTTGGGTGGCATGCATATTTGTGGTATGACAAGGTTAAAGCACATAAAGCATTTAAAAACCATATTGTCAGGAAAGCATTGTTTAATGTTTGGATTAGATATAAGGATTTATTGGAAAATAAAACCCCAAGGTGGTTGTCACCAATGGAAGCGAAAGCTCAGAAAAAGCTCAATATGGAGGCCAAATGGCCGAAATATTGGGAAATTTTGGAACAAGAAGGAGATAGACTGAAACTGCAGAGTTTTGAGAAACTAAAAAACAAAGTGCGAGATTGGCTTCATTATTATCAGATAATGGAGGCATATAATTTGGATAAGAAAATCGGCTTCCAGGTGGAAAAATCAAAATTGGAAACAGAACTGTTAGAACCTAAAACTAAGATTTTGTCAAAGATGTATAACTTGCTGTTGAAGTGGAACACTCAGGATGAGACGGTTAAATCTGCTATGATTAAATGGGCACAAGATGTTGGACATAACATTATGTTTGCTGACTGGGAACAGTTGTGGACCACAGGTATGAAATTTACGGCATGTAATGCCTTAAGAGAGAATATTATGAAAATGATATACAGGTGGTACATGACCCCAGTCAAGCTTGCAAAAATTTATCATTTGCCCGACAATAAATGTTGGAAATGCAAAGAAAATGAAGGTACATTCTTTCACCTTTGGTGGACGTGCCCCAAGATTAAGGCTTTCTGGGAAATGATCTATAATGAATTGAAAAAGGTATTTAAATATACCTTCCTGAAGAAACCAGAGGCCTTTCTTCTGGGCATAGTCGGCCAATTGGTGTCAAAGAAGGATAGAACTTTTTTTATGTATGCTACAACAGCAGCAAGAATACTTATCGCAAAGTACTGGAAGACACAGGATCTACCCACTCTGGAAGAATGGCAGATGAAGATGATTGACTACATGGGTTTGGCAGAAATGACTGGCAGAATCCGTGACCAGGGAGAAGAGTCGGCGGAAGAAGATTGGAAGAAATTTAAGGACTATTTACAGAAATATTGTAAAATTAAAGAATGTTAGAATGATGTTGGATAGAAATTAAGTGGTTTCCAGCTGTAATGTTTTGAGTGACATGGGGGGGGGGAAAGGTGCAGAAATAGGTTAAAAATTACTGATAAGGATTTGCTGAACTAACAATTTGAACTGGAATACAAAAAAGGGAGGTATGAGGAGGTCGGGGAAATATGTTAATGGAAAATAAGTATTGTGAACTTTATGTGTTTTTAAACTTTTTTGTATTTCTCTATTTTTTGTTATTTTTTCTTTTTTCTTTTTGATTCTTTTTTATTGTATTAATTTTGAAAACTCTAATAAATATCTTTTAAAAAATAAAAATAAAAATTTGTCACAGATGCCAACTATAAAAGGGTTGCAGTTCCAAAGCAGGACTACTCTTGCACTGTATTTTGTTATAAAGGGACAACCCTGAGATGGAAAAGGTAGAGGATCAGTTGATACTACTTATTCCTTAACAGGATGTTAGCCTTAGTTGACTAAACAGCAATACAGGATTAGTAACAAAACGAAAGAGCACCAAATCATGATGGCATGAACACTCAATTAGAAGTTCTGATAGAAATAAGCCAATTTTTGTAGTTTTGTGGTTTTTTCCAGGAAAAGGATGGGTCTAGGGGTGTTTTGACACTTCATTAAATCTAAAAATGTACTCTTACCTGGTTTCAACACAGTCACAAACAATAGCACCATGTTTAAGAACTCATTTCACACCCATCTAGAATACATCTGTATTATACAGCCATGTTTGCTTAACAGGCAGACACACTCGGCTGGTTGGGCAAACCCTTGAGATCACCACATAGATTAAAATCCTTAATTCAGATGGGAAGGAAAATTGGGGATAATGTATACAAAACTCAGCAGTATATAAATATTGAGAGCAATACATGTCCCTATATCTGGGGTTCCCAGTTGCCATCACAGTAGATCAGACACTCCCATTAGCACTTGTCAAGGTCTCCTACACTTTCCAATCTTTAATATATATATATTTTCCAACAAAAATGAGGTTGCAGTTTTTTGGCGGTGGGAGGTGTTGCTCATTTTGGATAGCTGACCTGCTTTTTTGTCTATGTCTTTTTTGTTTGTGGGTATGCACTGAGCATCACCAGTATTTGTGAAATTGGTTTTTTATGATGCCAAGAACACTTCTTTGATCTCCAAGGCCAAAAAGACTAGGGACTGCTGACCTACACAGATTTCCAAGCCAATATCGAAAAGCTGTGGTGAAACACAAGGCTCAACTGAATGGATGAGCCGCAGTAGCAGAACAGTTTGGGAACTGCGGGTTTTTTGTGTGCAAAGGGTTTTACTCCCAAGTAAGTTTACATATGACTGCAGCCTTAATATGGTTAATTTAGATCATAGGAACATAGAGCTGGAAGGGACCCTGAGGATCATCTAGTCCAACCCCCTGCAATGCAGGAATATGCAGCTGTCCCATATGGGGATCAAACCTGCAACCTTGGTGTTATCAGCACCATGCTCTAACCAACTGAGCTAATTTCAGTGCCACATTTCTAAAGCAACAGATCTCTGGACTCCATCTACTGTGGAAGTCATACCCTCCAGGCTTGGGTGTTCTTCTTAAACTAGGAGTGGCCCTATTGCCAGTGTTCAAAGACATACAGAATCATAGAATTGTTTTTATGATGTCATATGGTCTAGGAATGAACCCTAACACTGGAAACAAGTTCGGGGATAAGACCAAGCCCAAATTATTATCAGAATAGTTTAGTAGCTGAGCTGTGACCAGTGGCCACCTGAACAATTTCAGCTGCCTGCCCCCTGCTCCTGAACTCCATGTTTAAGCCTCAAAGTAAAACTCCAAAATGAAAACAGTGAAAATGCTAAGCAAGTGTTAGCAATATATTCAACACCCCTCCCTTCCAAGACAGATGATGCATGTTTCCAGTTCTCTGGTCTTGCAGCATAAGAAGAATTATACCTACAGCATTACTCACAATAAAAGGTTTTTGTCATCATCAGACGCCTGAGTCATCAATCACCTTCATAAGTTATTTACTGCTTTGCAGTGTTTGACCTCAATGGCAATTATTTCCTCGAAGGAGCCATATGTACCAATTCTTGCACAGAATTCAGAGCACAGGAAAATAAGCTTCTTTCCTTTTAAAAAAGCCGCCACATTTTCAGTGACAAAGTCTGCATTTCCGTAACAAACCTGTGCTTACCACACAGGAGCCAATCAGACCTGCTTAACTTCTTCATTTTTAGTGCTATGGAGAAACCAATCATGATCAATGGGGATACTGATACATCCAAACCAAGGATCATGTTTTGTTCCACTCCAAACAAACCATGGGTTAGCCAATGCTAATTCTACTCAGAGAAGGCCCACTGAAATGAATGGACATTTCAGTGGGTCTACTCAGAGTACAACTTAGCTGAATAGAACCTCATAATAAGCCAATATTTGTTTTCTGCTTACCCATTGTGGTTTTAGCAAAACAGACCACAATTCCTAGTTCAGACATATCATAAGAGGCAAGGATCATGGTTTGGTTCCTTCATGCACCAGCAGTGCGGAGAGGTAAGACAGCCCAGATCAGCACATTTGCAGTAAACCATTAACTATAGCTTACTGTGAAGCACAATGAGGTAGATTGTTTCGTGTTAGTGCACTGTCTCATATATGAGCACATGCCGTGAAGCACAATCTTATAAAAAAACCCCAGATTATTTTGGATATATATTACTTGCTAATACAAGACTTCTGGAGGTGGGCAAAAATGAAGTATAGATATGGCCCAAAGGAAGCAAAATATTCCCAAGGTCACGTAATTAATCAAATCAAAATGAGACAGAACCCTTACAAGTTCTTAAATTTCTGCCCTCACACTAAGCAAAGTGGAAAATCAACAAAGCTGGAAACTTAAGAAACAAAAACCTGAAGCTTTGTTTACTATAAATTAGATAAAGTTTTAAGGCACATTCCCATCTGAAACAAGCCTGTACAGAAATGAGTGGTAGCAACACAAGTACATAACAAACATAAGGGGTGAGGGGTGTTAATAGAAGCTGCTGCTAATTAAGGGCACATTGGTCAAACAGAGGACATTTTGTTTGTGGTGTTTAGGGACTGAAAATATAAAAAATTTAGGTATTTCCTTCAAAGACCAGGTGATATTTTTATTTAATAAAAAGGCTCTCAGAAAGGTAGAAATTACTGAAGATTTTGCAATATACAATTTGCCTCATGTAAGACATTTTAGGGCTGGCCCAACTAACACATATTCCAACCAAGCAGAAAATCTCCAAAAACTCCATTACAATGCACAATCTGAAGCTGGCATCTTATTTAAACTATAAGCTTTCTGTTTTTCACCCACCATGAAGTGGTTGGAGAAATAGACAGATTTTCTGGCATTCTGCTCTCACACTTTTCCTACATATGTGGAAACCAATTGTGAAGCTGACATTGACTAGATGACTATTTCCGGATTTGGCTGCTCTTCAAACAAAATACACTGAACAATGACTTTTGCTGTGCGTGCCCGTCCGTCCATCCGTCATGCCTTCAAGGAGGCACAGCCTGCTTACTTCAGGTTCTTCCAATGCCACAGCCTTTGCCCTTTCAAGCAGCAAATGCTGGCATTCATGTTTGCATGTAACCTTCCCTCGCAGAGGGAACAAAACAGCAGAAGCTTAAATACCATTGCCAAATATAATGTTTTCAACTTCGTATTTTTATAAATAAAAAAATGACATTTTACTTCAGGTATAAAAGAAGACTAGGCCCAGTGGCACGTTGACTCCTCTGTTCACTTTTCCTGTCATTTCTCTGGCCAACTGTCAGGGATGATGGCAGCTGTAGTCCAGGAAACATCTGGAGGGTGACAGGTTCCCCATCCCTGAGTTCAAGTGCTATGCTAGGACTGGAGAGAACCAATTTCAAGAAACCTACTGAGTGACCTCAGGACTGTCACTATCTCTCAGTCAAACTTACCACATGGGGTGGTTATGAGAATGAAATGGGGGAGGGGACTATTATTAATAATAATATTATCATTATTATTATTATTATTATCATCACCTCCACAATCACTTCAATCTACAAACCACCCTTCTCCCCAAAGTAGCCCCCAGGTATTTGATGGTTATGGGACTTACAGAAGGATGTGGGGGCGCCATACCACGTCACAATGAGAGAGATCAAGGCTCCAACAACCAATACAGCACAAGATTCAAGCCCCTTTATCATTCCGACTCAATGCCTGCCTTATTGAAGACTTCAACATGCAACCTTATACTCCGTAGGTATGACTTAAATCCCATATTTGGAGATTCTTCTGCTCACAGTTTCACTCAGCTGGATGGTACAGATTGCTACGCCCTGGAATACCTTATGTCAAAATTTTTTTCACACACAGAAATTCTCACATTGTACACACATTTAGAGCCCAGCATACATAAATATTCTGGAAACAAAAATTAACAGGAAAGCTGTCATCGCATGCAGAATGAATATGTGTGTGTGAGGGGGGGGAGTAAATTGAATCATATGCTGTGTGACTAATGAGATGCTGAACATGTCAGCACACCATGGGACAGGGCTAAATTTATTGCTACAAGAAATGTATTATTAAAAGTAGTGATTTGGATAATGAGATTATGATAGCTAGGCTGAAGAAATCAGATCTCATACCTAGCTAGAAATCTTCCCAAATGAAACCTACAAAACGGAGGCCTGTGGTTTTTCAGGAAGAACAGTAAAGTTCCACTGACTTAAAGTCAACATCTACCCAAATCCTAAGAGCACACATACACAGAAACCTGGCAACATACTAAATTTACCATAGCCACATTTTTTAATTCTAAGTGAACAGTACTTTTTGCTTTCCTACTTGTCACTTCTGTTCCAGATCACCAAACTATCTGGACATATTACACCCAATGAAAGTGGTCCTTCGGTATCCTGGAGGAAGCATAAAGCCACCATAACTAGTAGCCATTGGCAGCCTTATGCATTCATCTGTTGCCTTTTAAAACTCATCTCTAGTTGGCAACAATCACATCTTGCTGGTGATAGTCAACACTGAATGGCAGTGGCTATCCAGGGTTTCAGACAGTGGAAACTCTCAACTCCACCTGGAGATGATGGGGGTTGAAACTGGGGCCTTCTACATGTAAAGCAGGAACCTCACTTAACTAATGGATAAAATATCACTGAAAGGCAGCCAAGACTAGAAGACCTCACACTCATTTGCACTGGGACTGCAGGTTCTAGCCCTATCTATCAGCTAAGGATCTAAATGACTGGCTGCAATGTCCCCCAGTGCATATGTGCACATACTAGTCTGTTTCACATGCCCAAATGAGAATGAAATATGTGAAAGGAAACAAAAAATGCATCCTGACCTTTCATGCTCTAGAAGAGTACCATATATAAATAAGCTGCAGATTTGCAGGAAATGTTCATACACAAACTGGGGCCAGTAATTTCAATAGCCTCTCTCACCATTCTTTTATTTTAATACACATTTTTATCTTTCTTTCTTTACTACATACAATCCAGGTGATAATCCAATATAACTGCTGTTAGCTTGAACAAGTAACATAAACATTGTATTTTAGATTTTGTACTCATTCCTAAGGGACTAGGGTTGACATGTTTAAAATGATACACAACGAACTTCATTCTGAGGTAGTTTCCTTCTTTCTACAAATGCATGGCAATCCTTTGAAACTGCAGCTATACACAGAATATAGAAAGCTAGATTCTTCAAATGAGTTACTGAATAAACAGAAAACAGTAATTAGTTTTATCCACTCTAACACCCTTACATATTGTAACAATAAATAAGAAAAGCAGTTCCCTACAGCTAATTTACTGGTTCTCATGTGGCTCTATATGGTTGCTGTTACCACTGCTTAAAATATGCTATTGGTATAAACCAGGCAGTTTTTTAATTCTTCATGAAATCAATACAATGTGGCCTGACCTAGCCCAACACAGTGCTCTTCTAGTTCTACAATTGCTTTTTGTGGCAAAAACAAACTTGTTATTTGGCTAATTTATTTGTTTAATAAACACAGAAATGCTCCGTGTTTTCTGAGACCAAGGGTGCAGAAATCTACAACCGAGGAAGTAGTGAAAATGAATTAACATTGTCAACAGCAACTTCTTTAGTTATAAAGTATAAACTAGTACGTTGACAGTAGAGCTGGGTCACTTTGCAAAACTGGCTCAGTATTAAACAGATCCTGTGTGGTAGTGGAAGATGTGAAGCTAAATAGCAGGAGATGCAGGAATGCACAACACATACCAAAACAAATGAATTCACTGCCACAAGATGTGGTGTTGGCCACAAATTTAGATGGCATTAAAGGAAATTTGAGAAATTCATGTAGAATAAGGCCATCAACAGCTACTAATCATGATGCCTATGTGCAACCTCTAGGATCAGATGCAACATGCCTCTGGGTACCAGCTGCTAGGAACAACAGCAGATGAGAGCTGAAGCCTTCATGCCCTGCTCATGAACCTCCCAGAGGCATCTGGAGGGCCGATGTGAAAAACAGGATTCTGAACTAGAAATGTCTTTTTTTCAATTCAGTAGGGCATATTGTCCTGGCATGTTTTGCACTGCATAAGCCCCTGCCCACTTATCCCTTCAGCCACCTGTTTTTTCCACTGAGTGCTATGAATATAGTGCCACATCATTGGGGGGAGTGTATGGAGAAGGCATCTCAGGAGGAAGGCTGGGGGTGGATGAAGAATTAGGCACCCAGCCACCATTACTACACTGCAAATTATGCTCATTCCACCTCACAGCTATTTTGAAGCTGGTCAGCTACAAACTAGGATCAACTATCACTATTTTGTGAGAGGGATTTATTTGCATATTATAAAATTTAGGTTAAATTAAAGTGCATTCAAGGTCTCTCTCTCTCTCTCTCTCTCTCAACAAATCTGCTTTTTAAAACAATCTGAGTTTTTGCTGTATGGAAAGTGAAAGGGGAAATGCACTAGAGTAGGGGTAGGGAACTTTTGGGCCCTTCAGATGTTGCTGAACCACAACTCCCATCAGTCCCAGCCAGCATGGCCAGTGGTCAGGAGTGACAGGAGCTGTAGTAAAGCAACATCTGGCAGGCCAAATGCACAAGAAAGTGTGGGATAATGATCAGCTGGTGAAAAGTTGTATAACCTCCATGCAAAAAAAATAATTAAGATAAATGCTCAATAGATAAATGGTTGTCATAGAACCTTGGCACAAACAAATCAGAATGAATACTCAAGAGATCATCTAGAACAGACCTAGGTTCTCAACCACTGATTTATTGCCAAGCATGCATTTTGCTCCCCCAAAATCAAATTGTTAAGAGTATGGACCGTACTCAGTTATGATGAAGGAAATCAACTAACTGAATCTTGTGCACAAAAGAGCAACAAAGATGCTGAGGTGTCTGGAAATCAATTATTATATAGAAATGTTGTATGTTTAGCCTGGAGAACAGGTTACTAAGAGGGGAAATGTTGCCAAATAATCGATGTCCTGCCACATAGATGAAAAACAAATCAGTTTTTTCTTGCTCCTGATTTTTCTTGCATGATGCTGTAATGGTGGGTTTCCTGCACATTTCTTCTTCTATTTAACAGCATTGGGCTAATCCCCTGTTCTCAGCTCTTGTACAGAAGAGTGGCACCACCTTCAAGAGAGTTGGTGTTAGTTTTTTAATAACACAATTAAAAACAGAAACACCACTGCTTCTTATATATATATCAATGGACATGCTTGCTACTGTTTAATAACAAAACACATAGGTCACAAACACTCCATTAAATACTTGTGCACACTTGCATACAATGCAGTACTACAAGGAGGTTTGGAAAACAGTCCTTATGACCAAATTGGCATGGCAGGTGAAAGTTTATGACAAAGAATGGTTGCTTCACAATTCAACACAAACCTTGATTTTTAGATGAAAATAAGCTTGCCATCCCAAGAGTACAGACTCACTATGATTCACAAGAGAAAATATGTTTTGAAGCTAAATTAAAACTGTCTTTGAATAGCAGCAGCTGAAACACCTCAGTATAATCTTTCAAACCCAACCAAGCAAATAAAATATTGTCTCAGTATGTTTTATTTGATAAGACATGTGACCTAGTTTAGGCTTCGCCTTGCCTTGATTATAATTAACAGTAATTTGTACAGATTCCAATTTAATACATGAACTCACTCATTGAGAAAGGCAAACTGGCTGATTCAAAGCCAACACAAATGCTTAAATATGTTTTATGATGTTTAATTTAAAACAACGAGAAGATATACAGCAAATCGGGCTTCCATATTACTCCCTTCTTGAAGACAGCAGGATGCAAGGTTGGAATACATACGGACAACTACATTTGGACAAAATGTACCATTTAATAGGCATATATGACTTGCTTTGAGAAAGCTTTTGATGCAGTGCACTGATAAAATGGAATCCCTTTTACTTTTGATTCTTATTTTAAAATGCCCATATAGCTGGAAGACCACTTATGCAAGGATTTATCCTGCCCTCTCTTTCGGCTCCTACTGTCCTCACAAAGCCTCACAGGAGGGTCAGGAACTTTCCTGAACAGTATGAGCCTTTTCCATATTATTAGGAGCAGGCCTATAGGGGGAGGGCAGTTGGGTATACTTGCCCTGGACCTCAGAGGGTTAAGAGTAGGGCCCCCCGCTAGGGTCCTGCCAGACTTACGCTATCATGCCAAGAATGAGACTCCTGCCCCAGGCATAAGATAAGCTCTGCACGGGCCTGGTTAGGAATCTGAAGGTGAATTTTAGTCTTAAAAGTTGGTAGGTTAGGATGTATGGGAATTGCCAGGGATGGGGAAGAGAGACTAGGGAGGGGGAGCTGAATGGAGAAGTGTGGTTAATTGCATTACTTTGTTATTTTTGCAAAGAAAAATGGTCAAACCATTAACAATAAAGTAGGGCTTTTGTTTGTTTTTTGCTTTTGTAGTTAGGGGGAAAGTTGTCAAACAGAGACATGTTTTTAGACTCATTTTCCAGCTTAAGACCACAGCTGAGAGAGTTCCTAGACAAAAGAAAAAGGCTTACATTGTCTCATGCTTAGTGGGGGGGGGAGGGGTTCCCCCTCATACTCAACTAAACTAAAGGCCGCCTGTAAAAGCTTCAGGAGCAGTTTGTCCTATTTCTTGAAAACAGGAGGTGGCCTTTTAAACTTTGTACCTTTTTGGTTTCTTATTTTCTGTTTAATAATGAATGGAACAAATTTATGGCATACACTGAAACAGATGTAAAAAATCTAAAAATCACAGTAGGCTCGATATAACGCTTGTGACGTAAAGAGTTTTAAGAAAATGAAACTGCAGATAGAAAACTTTTTATAACACATTCCGAAACCGAGTTGAAGGGAAGTCAATTATTGTTGTGTGATTTAGTTATTTAGTTATTGTAAGTTAATTTGTTAGTGTCTCATGTTATGTAATGTTTTTCTTTTTTTTATTATTTTTTGCTGTTTTTTTGTGTCATGTTTGTCTTTTTTGTTGTTTTAATGTTTGATGTGGTATAAGGAATTGAAACCAATAAAAAATTGAAAAAAAAATAAAAAAAAGAAAAGAGGGGGTGGCCTAGAAAACCTCATGTAGAAATATAGTTCACCATGTAGCCCTGTAGACTGTATCTACAGAGCCTATTCATGATGTTATGCTACAAAACATGTGATGGTATATTCAGGCAGCAATCGAGGCAATGTCAGTTAATGTATTTTGATTGCGAGAGATGGTAAGCAGCTATTGTCCTTCCTCTGCCACCCCAACCTCGTATTCCCAAACAAACTTAAAGTGTCTCAAGTGTCAAATTGTGCTTCATCCAGACTCATTCTGGTTGCTTCTAGATGACTTGTTTATTGAGCATTCACCGTAGGTTGTTTACACTAAGTTGGTGGGGAGGTTATATGATGTTTATTGAACACTCAGTCAGATTTCTTTGCATGGAAGTTTTACAACATTGCATGAAGCAATTGTTATCCCACACTTTTCAGTATTCTTTCCATCACATGCCACAAAATTCTGGATGTTCTTGTTTTTGTAAGTGGGTTTGTTACACAAGTGCATCAAATCCACCAGTTATCCCAACTGAATTTGGTATGCAATCATTGCTATTTGCCGGAAAGAGCCAGCCCGGACGCAACCTTTGTCAGGCAGAAACTGCACTCCTTTCCTTACAAGCAGTTGTATAGGAACCGGAAGTCGCTCCAAACAAACCAGTCTCCATAGAGAAGCAAGTACAAACAATCCTTCTCTCCTACCAACTCCTTTCATGGTTTTATAGCAACTCATCTGTATGACAATCATGTCCACTCTGTTAGAATTGATCTCTGAATAGCAAATTACATTTCAAAGGAAAGTAAAAAGTGTGGGGTGGATGGGGAACCATTTTGTTTATTCCAACCATGCAACTCCAACACAGGGAAGAATAAAACAGACAAAATGTATTCTTTCAAAGCCAGTAGCAGTCATTAAATAATTGCTATTTGACACTCAAGGTGAAACTTGCAGCATGGCAAAGCCTACCTTGTATCAATGAAAGCTGCTAACAGTCACACAAACAAAATGGTTGGTTTTAAAGGAAACAATTGTGAAGGTAAGAGTTCATTAATCTAAGAATCACCCATATTGGTTCTAATACTAATTCTGAGCCTTCTCAACAGGTATCAAATTACAAAAACAACTGATATGCTGCTGGTTCTAACATGTTAAATAGTGGCAGTACAGTGGTACCTCAGGTTAAGAACTTAATTCGTTCTGGAGGTTCGTTCTTAACCTGAAACTGTTCTTAACCTGAGATACCACTTTAGCTAATGGGGCCTCCCGCTGTCGCAGTGCCACCGTACAATTTCTGTTCTCATCCTGAAGCAAAGTTCTTAACCCGAGATACTATTTCTGGGTTAGCGGAGTTTGTAACCTGAAGCATCTGTAATCTGAAGAAGAGGAGTTTGGATTTGATATCCCGCTTTATCACTACCCAAAGGAGTCTCAAAGTGGCTAACATTCTCCTTTCCCTTCCTCCCCCACAACAAACACTCTGTGAGGTGAGTGGGGCTGAGAGACTTCAGAGAAGTGTGACTAGCCCAAGGTCACCCAGCAGCTGCATGTGGAGGAGCAGAGACACGAACCCGGTTCCTCAGATTACGAGACTACCGCTCTTAACCAGTACACCACACTGGATCACGTGAAGCGTCTGTAACCCGAGGTACCACTGTATAGTGGTAGTATAGCTAAGGTCTTATGTACTGTATTCGGTAGGAACTACAGCAGATATTCTTCATTCTTAAATATGTGGTAAATTTGCAGAGTGTCTTCCGCTTCATATATAGTTTCTCTGTGGTATCTGAATGTGGAGATGTGGCTTTAAGCTATTGATATTTTTTATTAGACTGAGCCAAAACGAAACCACCTCGAGTTTGTGGGCTATCCTTCAAAAATCCTGCTAGATAAATCTAGCAGCTGCATGAGAACTATTATGCAAAATGTTAAGTATGGTTTTAATTCTGAATTATGATCAAACACAGACACATTTAAAACCTTGCACTTTTCACAACAACCCTATGGATTGTATTGAGGCTCAATAAGTATCATTTCAATGAACTCCAAATCTAGCAAGGATGGTGGAGATAAAGCCTTTTTACAAAGCACCATCTAACTCTGCAACATTTGGAATTATATTAATAGCAGTCAAAAGTAGAATATACTGAGTAACTGGTACATACATATTCATTATCACACACATCACACATTTTTAAAGAGTTGTGGAGTCTTTATTTTCCCTTCTCTCCAACACTTGTCATTACTGGAAAAAGTGCCAACTTTGGAATAAGACAATAGTCCACCTCAAAAACACTCTTCCAAAAATGCATGCTTGATTCAGTGCTTAATTAATTAACAAATTATTTGGTCTTCAACACATTTATAGCGTACCTTCCAACATTTCTGCAATGAAAACAGGGGCGTCCTATATTATTTATTATATTATTTATTATAATAAATAACGCGGGTGGCGCTGTGGGTAAAACCTCAGCGCCTAGGACTTGCCGATCGCATGGTCGGCGGTTCGAATCCCTGCGGAGGGGTGAGCTCCCGTCGTTCGGTCCCAGCTCCTGCCCACCTAGCAGTTCGAAAGCACCCTGAAGTGCAAGTAGATAAATAGGTACCGCTGTATAGTGGGAAGGTAAACGGCATTTCTGTGTGCTGCTCTGGTGCCGGTTCGCCAGAGCAGCTTCGTCACGCTGGCCACGTGACCCGGAAGTGTCTGCGGACAGCGCTGGTTCCCGGCCTCTAGAGTGAGATGAGCGCACAACCCTAGAGTCTGTCAAGACTGGCCCGTACGGGCAGGGGTACCTTTACCTTTACCCCATCTGACTGAGTTGCCCCAGCAGTCAACTTCACACCCTCCAACATTTCTCCGATGAAAAAAGGGATGTCCTAAGGAAAAGTGAGACATTCCAGGAACAAATCAGAAACCAGGGCAGCTTCTGTAAATCTGGCACTGTCCCTGGAATATAGGGACACCTGGAGGGTCTGTTCTAGTCTTAATGTATAACTGTGTACTTGGAAACCCATGTTAAAAACAAAACAAAACCCTGCTCTTCTGAAATGTTAACCTATTTGCAAAACTGATATAACACGTACAAGAAAAAACTGGTGATAGTGTGTATTTAGACAAAGACAGAAGATGACCAGATAAAGGAGCAAGCTGGTAGGAAATGAAAACATGACTAATTTCTACATATTTTAAAAGAGGGGGAGGCTGAAAAGTCCTTCCCTGTTACTGACAAATATGCTGCCTTGACCAACAGCCACTTGCTATCATAACAGGTTATCCAGAAAAGCAGTATGTTACTGTGGCAATACAGGTGAGACAACAACAACAGTCAGATGGGCTGAGAACACGATTTCTTTCATCACTGTTCTCCACTGACTCCAATGGATTCCTCCACCAAAAGTTCTAGGAATAATTAAAATTATCACTCACTCTTTCTACATAATTTGTGAGTTGAACTGTTCTGAGAACCCTTCAAGATTGAAGAGCAGTATAAAAATGTAATGCATGTTTAAATTGTAACACACCCAAGAGATGTATTAAACTTCATTAGTGTGGAAAAAAATAACTCAACATGGCTGCAGTTTTATGTTCTATACCTGCATAGCTCCTAAGGAGAAAGATTTTCTTTAGTGCAAAGTGTTTCATATAAATTTCAATTCCTAAGCACACATACAATACTTATAATGCAGTGTGATGCTTTCATCTTGCTCAGAGAACACCACCACCAATTTCTTTCTGGGTGAATGAAATCTAAACATCATTGATGACTGTCAGGGAACTGACATCAGAGCGAGAGGTGAAGGGGAGGCTCCCAGATTCTGCTGGCGAAGGACCCAGCACCAGGAGGAGAAGCAGCTCGGTAGAGGGGGAAGGAAATCAGCGCAACACCAGGGATAAAGGGGGGCAGATGGGGGAAGCGGAGAGAGAGCTCAGGGACTCTTCACTGGACATCAGTGAGGAGAGCACAGGTCCTCCACTACCCACGCCCTCCCTGCGCAGAAGACTCCCGCGCAGTGAGAGGAGGAGGAGACTGGGAGTCAAACAGCTTCTATGCTGGAAGAGGTTTAAGAAACGCCCACAGACAGATTCTGCTAGCGACTGAGACAGCCACGCGGAGATGGGCTGTGCAGTCAGAACGGTTTAACCAGGCAACTTAGCCTAGAGAGGCGGCAGTTTACGCACGAGTAACTCATACCCATTACACTGACATACTATTTTATAGCCCAAAACCCTGTTAGTGACTCCAAAACTCCCACACTACTTCCAGTGGGAGACATGTCTAAGTATTGAGTTTACCAGCTCACTACCGCCACCTGAGGAACTTCATCTGTTACCCTCAGTCACCTCAATTACGCAGGGGTCATCTGGCTGCTGTTTAATCTCCCAAGATTATAGTCACTATATAACTTTCAAGGGAAATAGATTAATGCACCACGTAGGGATTGAATATTTCTGAACCCCACTGATACGGAAACAATATATAAACATTTCTTTAGAATTATGAAAAAAAGACTCACTCAATAACCACAGTAAGCAAAGAAAGGTAGTGATGTAAGATTTTAAAGTAAACCACTAGTTAGCATTCTGCACTACACTTAATACATAAATTTAGATATTGAGTACATAACCTCTACAATTAAGAATAATACTTCCATTTCAAATTTTTAGATTCTGGATTTTACAAGATTTTACACAGGATAATCATTATAGTGGTTATTACTCTCACACAGAAAAACATATTTTCAAGTTTTCAACACCTTTAGCTATGAAGAGAAGTAAATCAAAAATTCTATTTCAGATTATTTTAAAAGAGTGAACTGATTGAAGCAATCCAGTTTCCAGAAACACCTACGTATAAGGCATGATTCACCACAAATCCTAATTATCAGCCAGGACTGCAGTTCCTAGTTACTATGACAATGTCAATATCTCTGAGGTGTATAGTCTTACCCTGAAAGGTAAACCATTCAGAATAAATCATGGACCAGAGAATCTGAGAAAAGAAATTCAAAGGAAACTGTTTATCACAGTCACTTGATGGAAAGGCAACAACTGCTAAAAGTTATGACAATTCAGTCATTCAATGTTGCTATTTCTAGAGACTAACAACACCTGAATGTCTATGTGTCATCTCAAAAGTAATGTTTTATTCTATACACTGTTTAAAAATGGCACTTTTTCAAAATGCATAGGATGCCAAGGCTGTATTTGAACATCAGCTAACTCTCGCCTCGAAGCCTATGTAAGTTACGCCACTTCGGTCTTGCTGAAGACAACGCCTAAGCCTAACTGCCAGTTCTAAATATGAGAATGTGTTCAGTCAGGTTTAAAAATGGAGCAAAAGCAGTCTTGAAAATAACCAGGGGGTGGGCGGGAGGAGATTACTAGTCTGAAAAAAGAAAAAGAAAAAGAGGGCTGGCAGAGGAATGATGAGGAGCTGCATTTTTATGCTGGACACAGAATAGGGCTTGCCTCCTCTAGCAGCCTGCTTGATTTCTATGTCAAGTGCAGAAGAGGAACAGAGGGTCCCATCCCTCCCTCACCAGCCCACTCTTTTGCCTACACTGAATTCCTAACTCCCTGTGGCTACCAGGCTAGTACTTAATTATAAGGCTGAACTAAACCTAGGTTCAGTATTGGTTTGAAAACCATTTCAACTTAAAGGAGTCTACAATCATGCACTGAGGTTCGACTTCCACATATAATATTGACTTCTTTAAAGATGTGAACCTTTTATTCCACACACACCCAGTTTCACATCTACAAACTCGAACATAGCCAGGTTAGGAAACCCACCAAAGATAAAGTTTGCAAATTACACATTACAAAGTGATATATAAAGTATGGACACACTTGATGGATCCCACCACCAACCTGGAATAAATTCAGTCTCAAAAAGTTAACCTGACAATTGAGATGCACTGAACATCCATGAGACTATTCTACTGTGATAGCACAGAGTGAACTTTTCAATATTTAATGGGCCTTGAAAGCATCTTTGTTGTTGGCAAGCTGCAAGTGCCAGTGATTTGACTTTAAAAATGTGATTCAGAAAAAAGTGTGTACTTAATAACACATTTAAAAGCTCCAATGACTAGAGCTGGTGCTTTATATTTATTAATGTTTATCCGACTCATCTCTTTTATTAAATTTCTTACATTTGCTCTTTGGGAGATACCACAAACCACATACCCATTAACTGCGTACTATATTTTTCTCAGCACTAAACAACATTTCATTTTATGTAAGAAAAACTATTTAAGGAAACTAGAAGATGGGAAAATGCCAAAAAGGAACTATAGCTAGAAAATTGCATTCACTGGCCTGGTTCACATGACACACTTAGTCAAACCTTCGCTTAGTGAGACCTCGCCAGCTCCCTGAGAGTTTGCAGCTGCTTATCCCCTCCCTGTTCCTTTTTGCCAACTATGCCACACAAACTAAACTTGTTGGAGGGGGGAGTATTGTTTTGTTGTTTTAGCTATTTGCTTTGTGAACCACTCTGAGATCTTGTGATGAAGGGCAGTATATAAATCTAATAAATAAATAATAATAAACAAAAAACAAACTTGAGTTGTGTGAACTCATGGTTAAGCTCCTTTCTGACTAACTACGAGCTGCAGCCAAGGGTTGTTCTTGGCTAAAACTTGTGGCTAGCGACAAGAGAGATTAACTACAAGTCCCGGTTCAAACAACATGCTAAACTGAAGCATGGCTTAGCTTAACATGGTTGCCAAAAAGGACCAGGGAGGATATAAGCACATGTGAGCCACTCCCAGAGTTCCCATATGTTCACATGGTTTGGCTTAGCATCTCATGCAAATAAGCTTGTCACAGAACATTAATATTATTCTTTCACTTGAAAGTAATGATGCAGCTAAAGACAGAATTTAAATGGCATCATCAGTGGAAGGGCCAGAAATGATTTTACTTTAGAAGCCCTGTAATGTACAAGATAACTCCAATGGCCTGGTTTGCATCATTAAACCATGGTTTGGCCTTGTATGGGCAAACCTCAATGAGACAGAGTGGCTCATGCATTCTTCTTCCCATCTCCTCCGACATGGTTCAGAATAAGACTTCTGCAGAGTTTCAGTTTCCAAGAATCTCAGCTTAGTGCAATGTGTGATGACAACAAACAAGGATGATGATGATGGCGGTTACTATTATTAATTCATTTTATATATCACCCTTAATCCAAAGATTCCAGGGTGACATACAACATAAAGAACATAATTTACACAAAATAATAACAGCATAATAATAAAATAATCAAAACAACAGTTCCCCCCCCACACACACATTTAACAGGCAATCATTATTTAATGGCTGAAACCCTGGGTAAAGAAGTCTGTTTTCGCCTGGCGCCTAAACAGTTTAGTTGTTAAACAAGCCAACTTCAGCTGCAATGTATTGTGTACTTGACAAGCTCGCTGTCACTGCAATTCTAGGTAAACTGGGGGTGGGGAGGGACAGTATCAAGCTAATGGTAAGCCACCATACATAACAGATAAGCTGTGTTTGGCTTGGTGGGTGAGAAATTGTACAGGTCTGCCTTATAGGATGCTTTTCTTTGAACTCCTGGTAATTATCAAAATGGTTGCCAGATTTCTCAGCACACACATACTAATGCTAAAGAGCCACACAGGAAAGGCAGAATAAATTTGAGACAAATTTGCAACTCACTTTTTCATTGTGTTTAAAAAGAGGAAAAATATGTGGGTAAAATAAAAAGAGGGGAAAGAATGGTTAATAAACATTTAAGGAAACAGATGGCAACTCAACGGCTTCACTTCCACATCATATTGAAATTGTGAGATTTCCACTTAAATTTGACAGTCTATTTGAATCTCATGTTGAATACATTTGATCGACCTCCTTAAAAATCCTTTCCTTCCCCACCCCCAGGCATCTAGCTCATTTTCCATTTTTAAAGCTTTTCTTGTAGAATTAATAGATGCTGAAATACTGCCAGCCATAAAAGGACAACTCACTTTCATTAAAAGCTTAGTTCCCTCCATAGATTAGAAAGGAATTGTCAGCCCAAAGCACATGACTCCATATGCTCTACTGCATATGCTAATTCATCTAAATATATGAACATTTAAATTGGACTTCTGATTAGCTGCAAGAATGAGTCAAAAAGTAGACAGGTGGCCAAGCAAAACCTACTCACCTCTGATCCAAACTGTTTTAGAGAATTTATGCAAAGGGAGAAGTCCCAGATTCACACCGTTTTACACTCATTTAATGAAAACTCAAAGAGGAATGGTCTGCTAAAATTGTGTCATTGCACCAATACTGGCATTCCTCATAACAGTCCTCATGAGAATAGTATCTGGCCCATAATATAAAATGTGGCTTTTAAATTTTAAATTAAAAAGTAACAGTTAATAGGCAACACACACACAGGATCTGTTAGCCTCACCATATCAAAACATCTTCCTCATTCCCACCAAAACATCACAAACTACTTTTTAAATTTAAGCGTCCATTTTGTTAGGATATTTCCATTCCACCTTAAAAGGGAGCAGGCTGTGAGTCACAGAGTCTGCGTATTTCCTGTTTCACAGGATGTTTCTGTTGTGTCTTTGCTTTCGTTTCTCCCTTGTTGCCTGAACAAGCAAGCAGGCAGTCATGTTTTTCTTTGTTCTGATCAACGCTGAATAAACTTGGAAAAATGCTCTCCTGCTGTGCATCTTTCGCTGTGTGAATTCTGCTGATAGTGTGTGCACCAGCCCAAGAATGTGGCAAGCTATTTCTGAGGCTTCGTGTCGCTGATTGCTGATACTGCGTGTCTACGGGAGATCGATGGATCGTCCAGCAGCCGGCTTGGGGGCTATGATGGACTTTGTCTCCCTGGCAGTATCCCAACACATTTAACTACATTGCATGGCTGTAGTTTGCTAAGGCAGTTGGGAATTGTAGCTCTGTGAAGAGTAAACTACAGCTCCAAGGATTCTTTGGAGGAAGCCATGGGCTTTAAATATATGGTGTGTGGCTGTGAGAAAAAAAGTAGCACTTTTCCCTGCTTTTCCAAGGAGTAAGTTAAAACCCAATATATGTGCAAGCTGCACGCACAACTCTAGAGACACACAGGGCCACCAGAGAGCCCTGCTGCTTTTGTCAGCTGGGAAACATTGGGGCTTCATGGAACATGCAGGGTAGCACCACATCACAAAACTGGCATTTCCCTTGACTTACATGGAGAAGGCAAAGTTTGAGTAGGGCCGAAAAAGAGAGAGGGATGGGCATCCACTCTTTGAAGTAATACACATAGAGCTAATGTTCTGAGGAAAGGAAATTACGGAAGACAGCAGCTGCCAACCTTTTTGATAAGCATGCCACAAATTAAAAGTCTAAATATGCTCAAGTGCAGCTCCCAACACCTTCTGGTGTTTGCTCTTCTAGTCAACTTAAAGAAGAAGCTGTGTGGCACTGGAGGAGCACACAGGAATATTGTTGACTGAACCTACAGGCCCGAAAGCTACTACAGTATCATCAAGTCTTCAGATAATCAATTGAGTACACTCTCACAATGTACTGCAAGCACCACTGATTTATTACAACCACCATTTCACAACTGCTTCTGCTCACACAATCTTACAGAAGTTATCTGCAATATATTGTTACTTAGTTTCTGGCATGCAGCATGTTCCTGCTGTGTGAATAATCTGTTTCACAGTCTACCCCAAATAAAGGATGTTGCTTTTCAATCTTAGAGCATATATTACTAGCTTGAGACCAACAGCTCCGAAAGGATTAGAAAATAATCTGTCTTCCAGAGAAGTACCGTATTTTTCGCACGATTGGACGCACCGGACCATAGGGCGCACCTAGTTTTTTGGGGGGGAAATAAAGGAAAAAAATTTTCCATTTCCCCCCCAAAAGCAGGTCAGGGAAACCGTCGAGGAACAGCGGGATAGTGGCGCTGCGCCTCCCTGCTGTCCCCCGAGCTTGTGGGGCTGGCTGATGTCTGCCTGGCGCGCGGGGCGCTCTGCTTCAGGGCGCCCCGCCCGCCGGGCGGCAGGCTGCTATCCGCAGCTTGGGAAGCCTTGCGGGGAACTCCTGCAGGGCTCCCCACGCTGCGGATGTCTGCCCGGCGCGAGGGGCGCTCTGATTCAGGGCGCCCCGCCCGCCGGGCGGCAGGCTGCTATCCGCAGCTTGGGGAGCCTTGCGGGGAACTCCTGCAGGGCTCCCCACCCTGCGGATGTCTGCCCGACGGGAGGGGCGCTCTGATTCAGGGCGCCCCGCCCGCCGGGCGGCAGGCTGCTATCCGCAGCTTGGGGAGCCTTGCGGGGAACTCCTGCAGGGCTCCCCACCCTGCGGATGTGTTCCCGAAGCACCGGGCGCTCTGCTTTCAGGGCGCCCGACGCTCCGGGAAGCAGGCTGCTATCCGCGGCCTAGACATCCCTGCGGGACCTCCCGCAGGGTTGCCTAGGCTGCGGATGTGTTCCCGAAGCGCCGGGCGCTCTGCTTTCAGGGCGCCCAACGCTCCGGGAAGCAGGCTGCTATCCGCAGCCTAGACATCCCTGCGGGATCTCCCGCAGGGTTGCCTAGGCTGCGGATGTGTTCCCGAAGCGCCGGGCGCTCTGCTTTCAGGGCGCCCGACGCTCCGGGAAGCAGGCTGCTATCCGCAGCCTAGACATCCCTGCGGGATCTCCCGCAGGGTTGCCTAGGCTGCGGATGTGTTCCCGAAGCGCCGGGCGCTCTGCTTTCAGGGCGCCCGACGCTCCGGGAAGCAGGCTGCTATCCGCAGCCTAGACATCCCTGCGGGACCTCCCGCAGGGTTGCCTAGGCTGCGGATGTGTTCCCGAAGCGCCGGGCGCTCTGCTTTCAGGGCGCCCGACGCTCCGGGAAGCAGGCTGCTATCCGCAGCCTAGACATCCCTGCGGGACCTCCCGCAGGGTTGCCTAGGCTGCGGATGTGTTCCCGAAGCGCCGGGCGCTCTGCTTTCAGGGCGCCCGACGCTCCGGGAAGCAGGCTGCTATCCGCAGCCTAGACATCCCTGCGGGATCTCCCGCAGGGTTGCCTAGGCTGCGGATGTGTTCCCGAAGCGCCGGGCGCTCTGCTTTCAGGGCGCCCGACGCTCCGGGAAGCAGGCTGCTATCCGCAGCCTAGACATCCCTGCGGGACCTCCCGCAGGGTTGCCTAGGCTGCGGATGTGTTCCCGAAGCGCCGGGCGCTCTGCTTTCAGGGCGTCCGAGGCTCCGGGAAGCAGGCTGCCATCCGCAGCCTAGACACGGCTAGCGGAGCGCTAATCCCGAAGCTTGGGGCTGCGGAGCTCAGCGCGCCCCAAGCTTCTGGGTGCCGGCAAGGTCTAGACGGCTAGCGGAGACCTTGCCGGCACCCAGAAGCTTGGGGCGCCCTGAGCTCCGCACGCCCCAAGCTTCGGGATTAATGCAGCGCTCCGCTAGCCGTGGGAGAGCTGGGTCTCCCACGGCTAGCAGATAGCTTCCTGAAGCCTGGAGAGCGAGAGGGGTCGGTGCGCACCGACCCCTCTCACTTTCCAGGCTTCAGCGAAACCCTGCATTCGCTCCATAGGACGCACACACATTTTCCCTTGCTTTTTAGGAGGGAAAAAGTGCGTCCTATGGTGCGAAAAATACGGTATATAACACAGGAAGCAAACTTCCAGCCTTAAATTGGAAATGTATAACTTGGTACTATCTACTTAACAGTGGTGGCTGTGAAAAAGGGAAAGTCCATGTTAAGGATCATTAGGAAAAGGATAAAGGATAAAACTGCCAATATTGTAATGCCTTTATACAAATCTATTGTGCAACCATGTGTTCAGTTCTTGTCACTGCCCTTCAGCATGCAAAATGAAGGTCTAAAAAGGGTAGGGGACCAACATTTGAGGCTTTTTGGTAGACAGAAAAGGCAAATAAGGGAGGACATGATAATACTAATATCAAATTATGCATGGTGCCACAAGAGTGAATAGAAAGAACTTTATTTCTTTCTTTTAATAGACTACTATAACCAGATGTCATCCAGTGAAATTGAATGATGGGAGATTTAGAAAAAAGAAAAGCAAGTATTACAAGATGGGGTGATGCTCATCAACACGGATGACTTTAAAAGGGATTACACAAATTAATGCTATGCAAGGCTATCAATGGCTAATAGCTATAATGGCTATATTCGCTATATTGCCTATATTCGCTATATGGCTATATTGCTTCCACTGTTGGAGGCAATATGCTTCTGAATGTCAATCACTGGGGAGCAGTAATTAGAGAGAGCTATTTCATTCATGGGACATCCTGCTTGTGCGCTTCCCACAGAAAGCTGCTTGCTAACCATTGGAAACAGAATGTTGGCTAGATAGGTATTTGGTCTGACCCAGTACAACTCTTCTTCTGTTCTTTTTCATGGAGGAAATATTCCACTCAGCATAAGAAAGTATTTGATTTACTGTCAGCCTGTTCTTTTAAATATTTGCAAATATATTCTGGTAATTAGTTTTGCCATCCTGCACTTTGCTTAATCATTGTGAACCTGAATAAATTGCTGTCATTTGTCTATTTAAAGCAGTCCTCAGGTAAAACAAGGTGATCTGGCATACAGCCAACAAGGAATTCTTGCACCTAAACATTTAAAAATTGCTTCCGTACAGTTTTCCGTTCCCAGTGTTTAAGATCAATGACAGCAAGTAGCCAAAAATATCTTCCTGTTCTCATATAACAGGGGGTTATTGACATCAATGGTTGTCCACCCACATTTCACATCATTTGCATGCTTTGTATTACTTAACATTTGTGCTCTCAAAATTCTCTCTCAAAATTCTAGAATCATATTAAAACTAAGAAGCCCCTAATTCTAACAAAAGCATAGGCTGCAACTTTCTAAAGAATGTACTTATAACAAAGGGGAGGTGATGCATGGGTAGGTAAACTAAGGCCCGGGGGCCGGATCAGGCCCAGTTGCCTTCTGGATCCGGCCTGCGGACGGTCCAGGAATCACTGTGTGGATCAGCGTGGATCTGATCGTTTGGGCTGCGCCAGCGCGTGTGTTCGGCGGTGCCTCCTCCCTCCCTCCTCCTCGCTTCTCCCGGCCCTGCCTAGAGCCGAGAGGAAGGGGGCTGGGCTTTGTTGATGCCAGCAGCAGCAGCGTTAGCACTCAATCGGCCACCATTGTAAGCAAACTCAATTCGGGCTTTATTGCTGCCAGCCCCTCTCCGGAGCCCCTTCGTGCGCCACTCATCGTCCCGCTGCCGCCAGCCCCTGCAGCTCACAAGACACAGGTAAGCAGCCACTGGGGCTTGGCCAGTGCTGTGGAAAAGGGAGGGGAGAGTCGTGGGGGTGGGGGATGGCTTACCTTGAGTAGAATGTGTTCTTTTATTTAAAATGCATCTCTGTGTTATTTGTGGGAATTCGTTCATCCCCCCCCCCAAAAAAAAATGTAGTCCGGCCCCCCACCAGGTCTGAGGGACAGTGGACTGGCCCCCTGCTGAAAAAGTTTGCCGACCCCTGAGTTAGTGTGTTGCAGTGGGACCTGAAAGACCAGGATTCAAACCCCCAGGCAGCCATGAAGATTGCCAAGTCACTTTGGGCTAGGTCTCTCAGCTTTGCCCTCTCACAGGGTTGTTGGGAAGATAAAATGCAGCTGAGGGGAAGCTTGAGCTCCTTGGAGGAAAGGTGTGATATAAATGTTATCAGGATTACATTCTGCTCCCTCATCACATGAGATCTTAGGCCTGGCCACAACAATTTAAAACAGAACAAAACGGGGGGGGGGGCTACACTTTTTACTCATCACCTTGACAGCACAATCCTGTTTGTGCAATTTTATTCAACAGTACTTACTCCTAGGTGAATGAGTATATAGCAGTGCAACCTAAAAATCTAATATAGACAGATAGATAGATAGATAGATAGATAGATAGCAACAACTATTGTGAGAACCAACAACCATGCCTATGTGCATTTGGATAAGAAAAATCTGATGAGTTTAACACTGACTGGGAAGTGGTATACACATATTAAAAGTGTCATAATATGATCTCCAATGCTCTGCTGTGCTTGATTGTGTAATATATTGTTATATGGATCATTTGTTATGATATTTAAAGTCTGGTAAATATTTTTCCATTAATTTATTTAAATGATTATAATATTAACTGAATGACAATCTAAGATGTGGTTTTGTTAAATGTTCTATTAAATTTCATTCATTTGTTAAGCAATTGCCTTTTCAGTTAAAAATTCTGCCCTCAATTCTAAATCTTTTTAAAAAGGCCAAATATTCACTTCCATAATTATGTTATTGCAAAGTTCCCTAAAGGAAAAACTGAAATGGGAGAAAGTCAAGCTACAACAATAATAAGGTTTTATATACCCTTGTCCAAATGTGAGGGCTACTAAAGTTAAGAAGCTGTGACTACAAATTGTTTAAAATGGATTTTCTTCCCAAGCCAGGCTGGTATTAGTAGCTTTATAAATGGAATTCTTCCATTTCTGCCCTCATTTTCTATCATCCATACCTATTGCTGAAAAAAGAACTAAAATGAGACACAGACAATAGATAATGTTGCTTCCCTGGTTTCCTACATTATTTGTAACCTCATTCCTATCCTGCTGACAGTCAACCTAAAACATTTTCCAATGCATAGGAAATGCACTAGTGACTGGAATCCATAAGGAATCCTGCTGACACAGATTTAGATAACCACTGGTTCATTGCATATTATGATGAAATGTTCTTAAAATGCTGACTTCTAGGAGTCATTAAATTTCTGCTTCACTAACCTTTCTGAGGAAAGAAGAACAGGAGACAAATAGTTTCTACAGTGCACTAAATTAAGACCAGCTGCTATGCTCCAGCTCTGACAGCTCTGAATTCTTTCCCCAGTCAAATCTTTGCATGTACATTTTACTATCATTTTTCAACTGAAACAGTGTTTCAGAAACTAGTTCCTAATGTACTTATTTTGGAAATTGCACATTATTACACTCAGAAAGTTAAGAACACCTGGAGAAAGGATATACTCTAAACAGAGAAATACTTAGTTATGCATTCAATTAACTTTTTACAAAATGTCCAAAATCTCGCTATCCTTTAAATCCCCATTCTCACCAGTCTTGCATTATCCCTTGGGAATAAACACATGCAAACCCTTCCCTTCTGCTCTGGGCAAATATGAAATACCAAATATAATTGTGGAAAGGTGACTCTCACAGTGCTCAAGAATAATGTTTGTGAGCAAATGGCTGTTGGTTTCTTTTATCCATATAGTATTTGAAAATGGATATCAGAATTAAACTCTGGAACAGATTTTGTATTATACACTACTTTGCCAAATGGAAAATGATATCCTAAAATTGCATAAAGAAAATTCTGTCATAATAAAAGACCTAAAGCTTGTAAACACATAAAGTAGTTGCATATCAGTTATGTAAAATACAGACTGCAGATTTTAAGTGCTTTGACTTTTTTCTTCCCCGTAGTCAACAAGAATAAGAAATTGTATTAAAATCAGGCTCCAAGTACGTAATAGCACAAACACACTTGCTTTAGGATTCTTGGTGTTTTTTTAATTATTTTATTTCAAGTATACCTAGGGGCATACTCTGAACACCTGCCTCAGGAAAAATGGAACAAAATACAGAGAGAATTCTTACAGAAGAGTAGTAGTCAAGCCAATATACCTGCTCCAAGAATTACCACTTTGCAATGTGTTAAATCAGGGCTGGGGCAGGACTCCTTGTATACACAGTTTGTATTCAGGAAACCAACATTTCAATCTTCTAGGAGTCCCTTATCAAATTAACCTTCTGTTTTACTTCAAATTACCCATGACAACACTTTCCACCAAATCAGAATGCTTTATCCAGGTGTCTGGAAAGAATTCTCAAGAGCCCCTGAAGTCTTCATCACACAATGCTAAATAAAAAGTTAGAATGCTAGTTCTAAATCTTTGGACTTCCAGCACCTGACATTGTCCCACACTTTAGTTCTATAATATTAGATCATAGAACTGTAGAGATGGAAGGGACCATGCGGGTCATCTAGATCAACCCCATCGTTTTGCCCAATGTGGGGCTCAAACCCACAATCCTGAAATTAAGTCTCATGCTCTACAGACTGAGCTTCCCACAGCCTGTTTGATTTGATTTCCCAGATTTCCATTGAGTTGTGTTAATACACACTCCTCCTCTTTCCCCACAACCATTCTAATTTCAGTTCTGATAAGTGATTTACTACTCAATGTGCAGCTCTAGTGTTTTTCGGACCACCTGCATTTCATTTTAACCTGAACTCCAACAATAGCCTGGTAGTCTGAATTCCTCAGCATCAAGCCCAGCACACTACGTAACTGCACTTTCTTGTAGATGCACCACGTCTGGAAAACAGAATAGAAAGCTATTACAGTCTTCAGCTTGACATTTTTTTAAGCCTATAAAGAATTATATCCTCTGGGGTCAGTTATACTGAATGAATCGTAATTTAAAATAAAAGTTTGGGATTAAATTTCATCTGTTCAAGTTCATCTGCCAAGTTCATCTGCTGTCTCAAAAGTATAACTTACAATTATTGGAGACAAAATTTTGCAAACGTCCTGATTTGAGCAATCATTACCTTCGTGTATTCATTCTAGTCCATTACTGGCTATGTTTAAGGGCCAAACAACACACTGCATTAGAGCTCTGTGATCTGAATTCCTGCACAAATTTTCACCTTCAAATTTTCACATGCCTTATGGGTCAAATTATGCAATCCTAAACTAATAGAAATCTATCTTTCTGTTCTCTTTGAAGAGTACATACTGCTCAAACTCTAGAATTACACTAAAAATATTGCCAGGGCTAATGACAGACACTAAAAACAGCACAATAGAGAGAGTCATAATGCACCTCTGTCAGGGACTGGCAGGGCTCTGAGGAGAGTGTGGATGAGGGGGTAGAAATTTATGGGGTTTCTCCCCTCTCACGAGGCAGGAGTCAGGGGTGTAGGATGGGGAGGGGTCTGAGCAGTTGTAGATGGGGAAGGAGGTACAAGACACAAGGTAAGAGCCAGAGTTGGAGGATGGACAGTATGCACCAGGAATGGGAGAGACAGTGCCTGAAGGGAGTGGGTGGCAGAATCTCCTCTGCCCCTGCAATCTCCCAGGACCAAGAGGGGCTTGAAGAGTAAGAGTGGATTGACAACTTCCATGTAGAAGGAATTGCAGGTTGCCTGTGCTCATGCCATCAGATGAGGATACTAAAGTTTGTGGGAGGACGCTGGCCAGCCTGTTGCTCCAACAGCTCAGCTCAAAGCGCAAGCCCATGGAGGGCCACCAGCCACCTACCCACCAGAAACAATGTATGTGCATGTTTAGTGCACCTTAGGAGCAACGGTAAGTTCATGCTATGTCAATAAAGAATTAAATGATGGGCCAGGTCAATAGGAAGATTACCACTCCTACCCTACACTGCACCAGAAATACAAACAAGTTTGCACATAATGCAGTAACATTTCTGTGCAATCTAGGCCAGCCATGTGAATATTCATTCTTGTGAAGCTTTAGTAGAGTGAATTCAAATGAACCTCATCCACAAAGGCATTTTAGGAGAAAAGAGAATAAGAACTCTAACAAACAGCCACAGTCTTGCTTTCACAAAAGGGATCAGAAATAGGTACAGACCATTTTGCTTCGTTTTATGAATTTTCTCCTCTATCCATTCCATCTATTACTGACAAGTGAAAAGAATGACCTAGCAATACTGTGCAGGGTTAAGGCATACAAAAGTATTGTAAAAAGTTGCTTTAAAAAGTTAAAAAGGATTTTTCAGGTGCTACTGAATCATATTAAAATATGAGTCCATGGTGGTTTACAGTGAATCAGAAAAATACATTTACCTTATGCTAACAGCTGGAAATATACTCTGGTCTAGTCTACACATGCTGCAGAATGAGGAGGAGGCACACCAAGGTAGAATAGTAAAATTGTAAGGGTCCACGAGCCTAGTCCAACAAGGGTCATCTAGTTCAATCCCCCGAAATGCAGAAATCTTTTTGCCCAACCTGGGGCTTGAACCTATGATCTTGAGTTTAAGAGTCTCATGCTCTACCTACTGAGCTATGTGGGCGTGCTGCACTGCAGCACTTCAGAATGCAATGGGGATCACATTTTTGCAGTGGTGGTTTTTCCCCTGAAAGGAAAATGGTGCAGGTACTCACCATGAAGTTGTTACAGTAATGTTTTTACTTTTAACATTTTTAAAAAGGTACCAGTACTGCATACCCTTGACCACCCCACCCCCAGAAAAAAATGCTGCATTTTTGATGGCTGGAATAGGCAGATAATGTGAGTTACTGCCAAAACCCAAGGGAACACCTTTTTCCTGACAGGACTGTAAATTCCAAAATTCTCAGAGTGAAGCAGCTGCAGGAATTTTTCTGTTAGGGAAACTGAGACTTGCACTTCCAGTAATAAGAAAAGAGATGCTCTACCTGGTTCTGGATTACCTGCTCCCACGGTCTCACTCTTTCAACACCCCAAGGTAATTATTATTATTATTTTGCCTTGGGGAAGGGGGAGGTAATGATAGTTTCCAGGATCAGGACAAACGAACAAACAAGCAAGCACCGCTGCTTAAACATTCACAGCACCCTTATATACATGGTGCAGGTACTCACCATGAAGTCGTTACAGCAACGTTTTTGCTTTTAACATTTTTAAAAAGGTACCAGTAGTACATACCCTTGACCACCCCCAGAAAAAAATGCTGCACGCCTGCTTAAACATTCACGGTACCCTTATATACATGGCAGCTAACCACAAAGAGCAAAAGAGTAGTACTTTTCAAGTGCAACACGATCCCTTGTTTAATAAGAAAGATGAATTTGTGAGCACTGTAAATGCTAGAGAGAACAGCTTAAATAAGCAGGAATATTACGTGCTTCTGCGAATACAACTGAAATCACAGTACTTAATCCCTGTAGCTATTTTTATTTCATTAGAAAATGCAGATTTTAAATAACTAAATCTCCTGTGGATAAAGCTCCCAATCGCACTGAAAGGGACACTGCTTGGCCATTTGGCATTATTCTTAATCTGCAGCACACACACAGTTCATATTCTATTCTTGTCAAATGATAAAATTTGTTTTAAAAAACCCAAAATGTGATAAATTCCATTTTTAACATGAGATTTTAATGCATGTTAAAATCTACCACTGCACTGGGATAAAGAGGTTACTCCTTCAGTTTTCCAATCTAAAACAATAATCCAAAAAATGCAACACTTGCTTAGCCATTTAAATGCAAGACCACCTTGTTTTCAGAAAGGATTTGCACAGTCTGAAATTCAGCATTCTGTCATAACCGAATGTATAGATTCATTGTTGTATTTGAGATTATTGGGGGCATTGGAGATCACATGCTTATTTATTTTGATCTCTTTTCACCTTCACCCTATGTCGCAATAGCTCCAAGACCTAAATCTATCAAAAGGCCTCATTTTGCCACAATTCTGAGTTGCCAGAAAGAACTGTTCCACATGCCATGCATATCCAACGAATAGTCATCAATGTCCAGCAACGCTGCAGCCTAAAATTGGCCAAGTACGCCTATCTTGCCTCCTCCTTTGATGGCCCAAGGAACAGGGAATGAAAACTTTTTCTGTCAAGGTTTTTATAACAGCATGTGAAAGGCTGTTTTTATTTTTAGGGCAGGTAGGCATTCGCCTCTTGCAGTCCCAGGAATTTCTTAAAGATCGTTGGTGATGGAATATATGGTGTGGATGCTCTTCTACCAACAGTGCAAGTATTGTAGAAGATTTACCGTATTTTTCGCCCTATAGGACGCACTTTTTCCCCTCCAAAAATGAAGGGGAAATGTGTGTGCATCCTATGGGGCGAATGCAGCCTTTCGCTGAAGCCTGGAGAGCAAGAGGGGTCGGTGCGCAACGACCCCTCTCGCTCTCCAGGCTTCGTGGACCTCTCCGCAAGCAGGACCGCTCCCACTGCTTGCGGAGAGTTGCCTGCACGCCGAAGCCTGCGTGCGCTGAGATCAGCGCGCCCAGGCTTCGCGGACCTCTCAGCAAGCAGCGGGAGCCAGCGCTGGGCTCCCACGGCTTGCAGAGAGCTGCCTATTTGGGGGCTGGGGTCGGGGGAAGCTCGGGCCTCCTCCGCCGCAGCCCCGCGCCTGGGGGGGGAAATAATTTTTTTCCCTTTATTTCCCCCCCAAAAAACTAGGTGCGCCTTATGGGACGGTGTGTCCTATAGGGCGAAAAATACGGTAACTACGTGCAGTCTGAAACCACATTGGGGCATGTGATCACTAAACATGCAGAAATCCATTCAAAAATAGATCTAACATTACAAACATTTCCAAGCATTTCAATCTGTGGTGGTTTTCTCTCACACACACCCCTTTCTTATTTAATAAAGGTACCACTCCACAGTTGCAGTAAAAATCTATGGTCCAAAACAACCATTATATATCTGAGACATTTCAGGTATTATTCCGCAAAAAAACAACTGAAACTGAGACCAGAACAGGAAGAGACTTCCTTTAAGTTTCTAGAAGAGATTAGTGTATCTCTAGAAATAAAAAGCTTTACAAAGAACCACACAATCATACATTCTTCCAGCTGACAAATCCCTTTCCTGACAAACATTAAGTTCACCATGTAAGTGAATAGAGCTCATTGTGCTAAATTATTCATAAGCTAATATTAAAGGCTTTAAAATAACAGAACTGTACATGATAGAAAGCAATTATTTCATTTATAGTACCATTAAATCCCAACTATCACTGTGAGGAAGCTATATTTTAGTTCCATGTGGCCTATATCATTTTTGATCTTTAGGTCTGGGAAACCAGAATCTATCTTCAGAAAATTAAACTGCACATCACAACCAAAATGAAAGATTTGTAGCACTAGTACAAGTTTCCTTTAATGATAGTGGTGAAAGAGAGAACATCTTTTTTACACTATGCTTTATACCATGTTGTTGTTGTTTTTAAGAGTGGAAGGTAGTTTTCAGGAATCATTTTCCTAAGGTTTTATTTTAAGCATTGTTACTAAAGTATTCACATTTCAATAAGAAAAAAATGCTGTGGTATTCAGAATGTTAGAACTCTGAACACAAAGGTAGCTTACTGTTATTAACATACATTACAGAAATGAACCTTCATGACACGACACTGAATTATTGGCCTATGTTGCTTTGTTTTAATCCTGCTAAAAGTTTTCATTTAAAGCTATGCCAGCCCTTGAAAAGGAAAATGGTTTGTATAGATTCAAATTAAATCCAACTTCAAACCCATAAGGTAGGAAAAGATAGGGCCACCACCTATGTTATGAAGAGGAACCT
This sequence comes from Podarcis raffonei, assembly GCF_027172205.1. NCBI lineage: Eukaryota > Metazoa > Chordata > Lepidosauria > Squamata > Lacertidae > Podarcis > Podarcis raffonei. Next base: position 17,304,369 of record NC_070616.1, read on the forward strand.
GGAAATACAATCATGGGGGTATAGGTAAAGGGACCCCTGACCATTAGGTCCAGTCGTGGCCGACTCTGGGGTTGCGGCGCTCATCTCGCTTTATTGGCCGAGGGAGCCGGCGTACAGCTTCCGGATGATGTGGCCAGCATGACTAAGCCGCTTCTGGCAAACTAGAGAAGCGCACAGAAACGCATTTACCTTCCCGCTGGAGCAGTACCTATTTATCTACTTGCACTTTGATGTGCTTTCGAACTGCTAGGTTGGCAGGAGCAGGGACCAAGCAACTGGAGCTCACCCCGTCATGGGGATTCGAACTGCCAACCTTCTGGTCGGCAAGTACTAGGCTCTGTGGTTTAACCCACAGCGCCACCCGCGTCCCTTAATCATGGGGGTACTAATGCTAAATCCTAAAAACAAGTATTCTGTTTAAAAAGTTATCAAATAAATGTTTAGTCAATTAAAATGCAATATAAGGCCATCCATCCAAGTACTTTTTGCACTCATTGACCAGACACTGGAAGCAAGGAAGACATTTACTTAGTTACTTCCTGCCAAGCAACTGGGTAGAATACTTGCCTGAAGAGTATATCTACAGATTGCAGCACAGGTCCAGGTGGCTATGCTGAAGCCCAAATAATTTTTGTATGAACTGAGCAAGCATATTATTAGCAGGAGGGGGGAAGTGCTTTCTGTTATTCTTTATACAGTACATAAAAATTCCATCAGTTTTAGTCACTGCATCTGTTTGCAGGAGGTTTATTAAAGGATTTGAAAGTTGGTTAGACCTTCCCTTGATTTCCTTTTAATAACCAGCTAAATGACAGAACAATGAAACCATTACTGGAGACACTACTCTAACAGTTTTACAGCTGAGATACTTTATTTCATGATAGAAGCTACATTTCATGATACTGCCATCATAACAAACACACACCTTCAAATGAGTGTTGTTCATACAGAGTTTTCATGAAGCACTTGATAGTCTTAAAAAGCCTAACACTTGTCACAATGAAATGATTAGACTATCAGTAATGTCAATGACACTCTCTTCCTCCCTCACACACCCTCTAGTTTCAGAGAAACAAAAAATGATTTCCAGATTCCAATTATAAAGTCTCTACAACACATGTATTAAAATTTCAGCAAGATATTTTTATTCTTAAACTTCCAGGCTTTCCACTTCACAAGGTACATTTGTTTTATGAGTGAATGATCATTTAATGTACTTCAATGCATTATCGATTCAGTGGTGAAAGCTTATAGGCTCTTTGTTCTAAAGCACATAATATAATTTATAGGAAAGTGCCAGGGATCAAAGCCAAAAAAATTAATGTGCAGAACAATGTATGGTGGGGAAAGGGTTGCTATGAGATACATACCAGCCAAATATATAGATGTATTTCTGGCTGATTTAAATGTAGGTACATTATGTCAGGGAAGGAAAAGCTGCACATCAAATGCTACGAACCAAAATATATTTAGTATGTAAGCTATATTTTATGTATCCTAAAAAACTGAATGTTATTGGAATGTTTGCAAACTGAAATAAAGTTGACTAAACCACTGTTTCCTTTAACGTCATCCAAGCCTCCAGATTCAAAACAAATTCAGAAATACATTTCTGAAAATGACTAGCTTCGTAATTGCAAGCATCCCAGTTTTATAAGAAAAGCATTTTTGTAGAATCTTTACTTTGCATTCAAATTTGTTGCCTCTGTGCCATAAAAGAGATTAGAATTTTATTTATTTACAGTATTTATAAAACATTTTCAATCCCCAAACAAGGAACAAAGTAAATGAAAACAAACACAGAAAAGCAATATACAAAAACTGCAAAATCATATATACAAGACCAATAATTTTCCTACCTCCTCACATTCCACTATGGTAACAGATTAGCATTGAACCCATATTCATCTTGCATGATAATCATGTCCAAAGCTAGTAAACTTTCCAAATGATTGTTTCTTAAAATTCTATAGAAGGATCACCTTATTGATTCAAATGTACAATTCCCAGCTTACTAATCATAGTTTAGCAGCCAAGAATGACCAATGGGTCCCCTCCTCACCACTTGTGATCTTGTTTAAATCTATAGTTATTTCAAAATCTTTGTTAGTAAACTGGTATTAAATCATACTTCCCTAAGAAAAGCTTACATTTCACAGCACAACATCGCCATGTAATGAAAGCCATATTCCTTCCATGTTTTAATCCAAAGAAGGCATGTGAAATGCAGCACAAGTGCACTTTAGATTCTGTTACACATTCAGCCCAGCTCTAATGTTCAGGAGCTTGTTTTTTCTTAAATTCAGAGAACTGTGGAACTAAAAATCTATTTAAAGGACAGAATGTTAGACTTGGACTGGGGAGACTTGGGTTAGAATCCATACACAAATACATAAAGCTCAATGGTTCACCTTCAAATCTAGGACCAATCACACCAATTCAACCTAACCAACCTCACAGTCTTGTTGTTATAATAAAACTGGATTCCCATCTCATTACTGATACTGTAAGTGTAAGTACCTCTGGGACCCTTGGTTTCCAGACCCTTTATCATCATGGTTGTCCTCCTCTACACACATTCCTGTGGGTCAATATCTTCCTTAAACTGTATTGCCCAGACCTGGGCACAGTACTCCAGGTAAGATCTAACCAAGTGTGAATAGAGTGGTAGTAATAATACATCCTTTGGTCTGGATACCATACTTCTGTTGAAACAGCCTACAATTGCACTAACTTTTTTTTTTTTTTTTTTGCTGTTACATCACACTGAAGCATGAACATTTTCAACAAATATTTTTTTGCCCGTGTGATGAAAACTGAAAGGACACACACACACACGGTCTTGAACATGAGAAATCATGTGTGAAGAATCATTTCAAAACCACCCCATCCAAGAAACAAGAGGCATCCTTATACCATTCCTATATAAACAGAAATAACAATTGTGAAAGCATCCCCATTAGTATTTGCTTCTAATTTATATTTAATCTGAAATGCCCAACAAAAACATAACAATAGCGTTTTGATTTGGCCTTGTGGGTATTTTGAGAAAGCTAACAGAACATGAAATAAGCAAGTATTAAAAGTAAGTCTAAATTAATATTTGTAAAGTAGTAAAGCTTTAAAAATGCTAAACACTGTTTTATACTTAATAGCAGCAAATACAATATTCTGAGGCTGTTATCAAGTTCCATTTATACTTGCCAAACACATGGGGGCAGTTGACAACAGCATTACAGATCATGTACAACTGTTCTCAAAGGATTTCAGAGAGACAAGTACACTCGTTTGCAATTCAATAAACCTCTCTTTCTCACGCTCAAGTGGTGACCTCTTCTTATATACACACACAAGAAGCTACAGCCAAAACCGGAGAATCTCCGGTCCCAATCTACATTTCAAAGCCCACAAACAAAATAATAATAGGTCTTACATTATTAAACATGCTTAATATTTACATCTATTCACATGATCTACATTTTTATGCAAAAGACTAATCAAGAGAAAGAGGTAGTGCATGTTAATACAAAACATGGTATATCAAACTGGCTCTGAACCACTATTCACTTCTACCACTGCCCAACATGCTGGAAGATGGAAAGAGCAGAGGACAGGGCATTAAGTAAAAATTTCCTTCAGAAATCTATATGGGAAGCTGTGGCACTGTCAGACTCCCTAGCAAACAACTATGGAAATGGGGAGTTATTGGGCAACATTCACGCATAGTAAGCCAAACTTTCTGGATACCTGAGGTTTACTGGAAATAAGTGAAGTTTTGGTGCACCCTGCCCAATCACTCCTTCTTAGCTCCTTCTGTGGCACAAGGAAGGTAAACAAATCCAGGATGTCTTGGCTTACCATTGGGTCCCAACCACAGATTCTGTTGGCTTGCTGCTGGTGGCTAAAATAACTGCAAATGTGAATATTTTACCCCTTGGCAAAACCGGGAGGTGAAGGGGACATGGTGGCCTACATCCAATGAAGAATGCACCCAAGGAGGCTTTGGACTGTTTTCTGAACAGCAATCTTCTCACTCCACCTCATTACATGATAAACCATTGTAAAAGAGAAGTAAGTGAGTGAGTGAGTTATTTCTTTGCCGCCCATCTGACTGGGTTACCCCAGACACCCTGGGTGGCTTCCAACAAATTAAAACATACTAAGACATGACATCAAACATTAAAAACTTCCCTATACAAGGGCTACCTTCAGATGTTTTCTAAAAACTTTAGAAGACATCTAGAAAACTCTAGAACTTTGGATCCCAAAGTGTCACACTGATCATGGTAGAGCGGAAAGTGAAGCTACAACCTGGTGAGGCTACAACCACAGCTAGTCAGTTTGGTGTGTGATCCTTACACTGTGCAAGGTCTCTGGTTCAAGACGTGGTCAAGTCCCCCATGGGGATGATGCCGCCTATATAGGGAAGGGCTGTGATTCATTTGCAGAGCACATACTGTACAGGTCCTAAATTCAATCCCTAGCATCTCCAAGTCAAATTAGGATAGATTCCTGTTTGGAGAGCCACTGTCAGACAGAGTAGACAGCACTAAGCTCGCCACCCAGAATCTCATCTTTAGCTTTCATAGTCAGATGCAACAGAGCATCAGAAGAAACCTTAAGACAGTTTTCCAGGGTAGAATTAGCCTCCAGGGCTATACCTAATGCACTGTGTTGTTGTTTTTTAAAGAAAAAAACCTTAATATAGACCACAAGTTTAGAACGCTCTGCCTTGAACCAATCTGGTTTATTATAGGGACAAAAAACAACAGATTCAGAATTTCTGGTAATCAAAAGCCTTCTCCTCTTTGCAATACATATCTCAATAGCCAGTGTTCAGCCATTAGATTTACATGTATAATGTTTATAATTTATAATATAAATTATGGGTTGTATGCAATGTTAGCCAAACTCAGAGTAGACATATTGAAATTAATGACCATGAGTAACTTTGGTCCATCAATTTAAATGGGTCTCCTCAGTGTAGTACTTAGCTGATATGACCCAAAAATTATACTTACATTCATAATATCATTTTATATTAAAGATCCTTACTGCTTTTAATTCTTCATGCTCTTTTAAAAATCCAGGACTCATTATTTGTAACAAAATGAAGCAATGTCAAACTTTTTTAAACAATCTATTCAATTGTACAAGACATTCATAAAAGATTTACTCCTTTAGTCCTATTTCCTATTCATTCTGCTTCGAAGTAACCTTTGGGGCTATTTAAAGAAGCAATTAATTTTCAAGTTATTTTGAAGAGATCTCCCCTACTCCATACATCAAAGAAGGTGATATCCTTCAAGTGACGCTATCACTGTTTCCTCCAGAGCCTGGACATTTAAAAGAATGACTCAAGCTTTATAAATGCAGCTTCAAATGTGAGAATCTTTCCATTTATGAGACTCTACATAAGGACAAAATAAAAAGATTTTGTTGAACAGAACACATAAAAATAATAAAATGCCACACTAAGCAATGGTCTTTTTATAGTCTTTTCACTATATTAAGCAGCCACAAAAGGTTATAAGAATGTCATTTGATCAACAATGACATTTTTGAAGAGATTAAAGGCCTTCATAAAGCTCAAGTAATATGAAGGAGATGACTTGCAAGAATTAGTTGTCACTGCACTGCTTATTTCACCCTCTGATAAACACAAATAGCTTGTTCTACACAAGCAAACAGTACACTAAAATATGAACATTAGCACGTTTTTACAAAAACATAAATAAAAGAAGCCTAAATGATCAATAATGTAGGTACCTGTGAGAAAGCTGAACGCTTGAGTATCGATGAAATTTATTCCACAGAGAACAAACACAAGACAACTCCATACTCCAAAACAAGGATTGAGCAAGACATATGCAGCTTCTGCCCACTGACTGCAGTGATACAGATTTTATTTACTACGCTTCATAGCTAAAACTTAAGTGCACACACTGTATGTGAAACTTTACTTTGGAACTTGGATATCCTACTGGGTGACCATTACATTTCCCATTTCAAAGGAAGATGATTTACTTATTCATTTGATGCTTTTATACCCTGCACTTCTACTGCTACTATTGTGAGTTCAGGGCACTTTCAACATTAAAAATTAAAGTGCAATAAAAGCAATATAAGACAGACGGACAGACAGAAAAGAGTAACTTAAAACAGGGATTAGTCACTAGTATTTCATCAAATGTCTGTCAAAACAAAAATGTATCAACTAGTGGCAAAAGGCCAGGAGAGAGGGGGACAAATAGACCTCCTGAGAAAAAGTCTGATAGCCTAGGTGCAACCACATAACATGATATCTTAAAGAGAGGACAAGACAACACAGAAGGTGCCCTGGACCAAATCCATTTAGGATTTTTTAAGAAAAATACTCAACATTCAGTGTTATGCTGTAATGTTTATAGGAATTAACCAGTCAGTGTGAGTTATGGGAAGTAGTGATGAGCAAAAGTTCTTTGCCTCACAAGTGGAAAATAATCCTATTTTTTTACAGCATCTTTTCTGAACCATCCATTATTCTATGACCTGGATATGCTTTTGCAATATAAAGAACTGGGCAAGCAATGACACTTAGAAGCTTATTTATAAACCGTAAACCGAGTACTAGTATGATAGGATTAAAAATTTATCAAATAATTCATTTTTTATCAGCTGCAGTGTTGGTCAACTAGCAAACATGAATTTAACACCTCACAAAGCTCTTGCCATTTTAAAACCCTGCTGTGCTCAAGTGTCTAGTTGCAGTCATTTATGCCATTTTAACATCAGAGAGTCTAAGAAAATTTTGGAAGATTTTGGTTCTGTGATCCTTCTATCAACCAGGCACATTGTGCTGCTAAAGAAGCTATACAAATCTGGCTCTGAGCACAGTTCAGAAGTGATGGTGCTAACCTTTAAGGTCCTAAATGGTCTTGGCCCTGTATACCTGAAGGAGCATATCTACCCGCATCCTTCAGCCTGGACACCGAGATCCACCTCCAAGGACCTTCTGGTGGTTCCCTTACTGCAAGAAGTGAAGTTATAGGGAACCAGGCAGAAGGCCTTCTCAATAGTGGCGCCCACTCAGTGGAATGCCTTCCCATCAGATGTCAAGAAAATAAACAACTATTTCACTTTTAAAAGACATCTGAAGCAGTGTTAGAAACTGGGATAGAAAAGCTAGGAGCCAAATAGCTTCTGGGACCTGGGTTGTGGGCACCAAAACAGAATGTCTAGTCACCAAGGGGGCGGGGTCAGCAACACTTTTTATTTATCATTTTGATAAGCATGAATTAATATGCAATTCACATAAGTGACACATTGTTATCAGAAATTGTTAATACATGTTTAATTTGGTGTTGACAATTAAAATATTGGTACCATACTTCAGTTTTCAAAACACTACTCTCTACTGTTAAACTCCTTAATATATTGTCTATCCTTAACATATACTTCAAGCCTTCAAAGCACAGACATTTCAGCAATCCTTGAGCAAAAAATGGCACCCAGACTTTTTGAGGTGCTCACAAATGGAGAATCCACTACTACTGCCCATTATATTAACAAAAACAGGTCTCCAGTGTTGGCAGGGCTGTTGGCAGGGAGTAGGACTGCAAAGTTGCAGTGGAACTTTATGAGGAAACATCATGTTTAACTAATTGGCAAATCTTAGATCCTAAGCTTTCCTTCTTTTAAAAAAATTTTAGATTAAGATAAAACTCCTGCACGAGGTGTTGATCTCATTGTTAATAGCAGCAGCACTTGTTGGAACTACACTGGTATTCCTTACATTTAAGCATTTAAAATTTTCATCACCTGCAGAAACACCACCCCAAAGCAAAGGCTTTTGTTCATTACAAAATCACTTTAGGATAATTGACGAGACAGCAATTATAATTGTTATTTTAGGAATGCACTCCCCAGGGAGGTTCACATGGCGCCTTCATTATACACCTTTAGGTGCTAGGCAAAAAACATTCCTCTTCAACCAGGCCTCTGCCTCACTAATATTCTAAATCCTTTTAAATGTATGGGGGGGGGTATTGGTTTGGTTTGTTCTTCTTGTTTTTATAACGTATTTTTGTGCTTTTATCTTATATTTTTATGGTGTGAACCATCTTGAGATCTTATGGAAGAACAGAGGTATAGAAATTTAAAGAATAATAATAAATACTACAGGGGAATTTAATTTAAGACAAAGGTACATACATCAAGCACTAGAGACATACAGAAAAAGGAATTCCTTAAAACCTACAGCACTAACAGATCTGGACACTTTCCTTTGCTTACAACATCCAGCATCTTCTAAACTAAGGGACAGGGTCATACATATATATATATGTGTGTATATATATATGTAGGTATACATCCCTCTTCAGGTGCTCAGTACAAAGTTTATAGCCTCTCTCCCTCTCCACATGCAAAGCTGCTCCCTCCATTTAGTACCATATTCACTTGAGTCTAATGTGACATCGAATCTAATGTGCACCTCAATTTTCAGAACCTTGAAACCAAAAAATGTATTTGCTGGTGAATGTAAATGTGCCATCAAATCTAATACACACCTTAATTTTTGCAGCGTAATTTGCCCCAAAAAGGTGAGCATTAGATTGAGTAAATACAGTATTTTTCACTCCACCCAACCCCACCAAATAATACCCTCTCCTACGGTGCAGATATAGCTTAAGAGCTCAGAATCTGCCTCTCTCCCTGAGAATATATTCCAAATACCTCCCAGTCAACCAGTTCTGGCCACTTTATTCCAAGATCAGGTAGATATTTTTAAGAACAAGGAAAGCTTGCTTTGTAAGTTTACTGAGTGGAAAAGCTGGAGTGGATTACTGTGCAAGGTGAAATAACTATTAGCTCAGCTTTGGTACTGAGAATCAATTCCTAAACTAATCATTTACTCACAGAACTGTCTTCCTTAATTCAAAGTCTTTGTGTGTTGCCCATGAAAACAAAAAGGAGTTGTAAGAAATGGCTATGTATTTTATTAAGCAAATGGGAGGAGCAGTTCCTACTTTCTAAAGAAAAAAGGTGTTGATGTTTATCTGCATAAGATAGGACATCATCTTTTTAGTCCTTTGGAAGGACCAGCTGCAGTTGCTAATTAACTGCCCTAAGATCACGCTGAGATCTTGTGATGAAGGGTGGTATATAAATCTAATAAATACAGTGGTACCTCGGGTTACATACGCTTCAGGTTACATACGTTTCAGGTTACAGACTCCGCTAACCTAGAAATAGTACCTTGGGTTAAGAACTTTGCTTCAGGATGAGAACAGAAATCGTGCTCCAGCGGCGCGGAAGCAGCAGGAGGCCCCATTAGCTAAAGTGATGCTTCAGGTTAAGAACAGTTTCAGGTTAAGAACGGACCTCCGGAACAAATTAAGCTCTTAACCCAAGGTACCACTGTATAATTAATTGAAGTTTGGCACACACAAAAAGCCCTCTGCACATGATGGGAGGCACATAGCTCCTTAAAGAATGGAGAAGCAGGTTGCAGTTTCTTAGCTGCAGATGCTCAGCCTCTCTCCGTCATCTGTCTGTTTCACAGCTTGTCATGCACAGAAGGGTCCTTGTTCTTATCTGTGCAATGTTGGGAGTATGTAGGTCTCACCAATTAATGTCTCCAGTTCCTCTCAGTTTCCATTACCTCTCATCCTCTGGCATGAAAAAGGTTTCCATCCTTAATCTTCCCCTGGCTCTGCTCACCCATCTCCCTTTGGAGTCACTGTTTGCTTTTGCTTTCTTCCCTCTCAAAAGTGATTAATGTCACCAATCTTTATTGCTGACCAAACATCAGAAAATGAGGTTTGCATCCATTCCATCAGACATAATGTTTGTAAATAATAATAATAATAACTTAACCATAGAAGTTCTCCACAAAATAAGAACGAGAGATATGGTACTGGTAGCAACTAGCTTTTCCCCCCATATCCAAACCAAATCTGTGGTGCCTGGCCCAAGCTTCTTTATGAAACTGTTGGCATTTTAGAAGCCTTTTTTGCCATGCCTAACTTATTAACCATTTCCAACTGACTATGGAGCTTTTTCCTTATAAGAAAGACACTGGGGTGAAGAGAAGGATGACTGAAGCAAGCCAGCATTGCAACTGACAGGTACATCTGTCAATGCAACAATGCCTTACATTGCTACGGGCTTGCAGTTCAGCTCCTGTTAAGTAGAAGAAACCTCAATTACTGTTTTTGATGGATACTGGATAATTCCTGAAGCCCTGCACGTATTCCACATATCATATGAAGAAGGGCCATTACCTTGGTGTGGAAAATATACTCTGGATGCAGAAAATCCCTGGGTCAACCCCCAGTATCCCCAGGTAGAGTTATGAGAGAACCCCGTCTAAAACCCTGTAGAGCCACTGCCAGTCAATGCAAAACAGGGGTATGAAACTGGATTCAGTCAGTGGACCAGATCCTGAGGGCCCCATGACAGGGCTTTAAAATAATGTTAGGCAAGTTCATGGAGGAGAGGGTTACCGATGGCTACTTGCCATGATGGCTATTCTCTGCCCTCACAGCTGAAGGCAGCAATGCTTCTGAATGCCAGTTATTGGAAACCACGGGAGAGTGTGCTCTTGTGTTCAAATCCTCCTTGCTGGTTTCCCACAGGCAACTGTTCAGTCACTGTGAGAACAGGATGCTAGACTAGCTGGGCCATTGGTCGGATCCAGCAGGATCTTATGGTCTTACTAGTTCAATGATGTTCACGGCCTCTGGACCAATGCAGAGTGTCAGGATATTAATGCCAAAAGCTTCATCTCTGGCTTGTGCTTCCCTTCCTAGCAAAGAACAGATCCAATCTGCCTTTTTGAAATACTGGACTAGGATCCTAAGAACCAGGCCTGTGTAGTGCTTGTCTGAAGCCTGGGGCAGGAGTCTTGTTCTTGGCATGACAGTGTAAATCTGGCAGGGGGCCCTGGCTGGCTTAGCCCTCTGAGGCCCAAGGCAAGTGTACCCAGCTGCCACCTCCTCTACACAAGCCTGCTAAAAACTCCTTTAGACACAGTCAAAAGCTTGTGCAAATTTAATGTGTTTTGTTTTTCTTTTCTTTTTCACTTTCCCTTTGAACACATTTCTTAACACAAATTACATTTTGAAACTGCCTTAGTTTCAAAAGGTATTTCCCATGTGCAGGGTCAATGAACTGCGGCCATATTCAGCAGCCAATATATCTACTAGCCTGCTGAAACACAGTAAAACAGCCTCTGAGCAGATGCAGTGTCCTTCCCTTTACACTAAAACATGCCCCCATCCCTCTTCCACATAGCATCGAGAATAACTTATAAAATAGGCATCCTATCTTTAGAAATTTAACATTGTCCTCACCTCCTCAGAAAATATTCCATACTCAACAGTACGTCTCCCAGTAACTATACTGGTTTTTGTTTTGCATATCTTTTATTTAGGGAACTGTGGAAAAACACATCGAACAGTAAGTCTGCTTTTCTTTCTAATGTGACACGGCTCAGAATCTGCTCATACATAATTCTGTGCATAACTACTTGCCTGGGAAAGTTGTATATCTCCAAGTTTGTGTTCCCTAGCTCTAAAGTGAGGTTTTATGATTAAGATTATTGACACAGCTTCCCACCCATTGAAAACCGTTAACAGACACAAAAATTATCTGCCACAGACTCAACAGCTGGCCTTGAGTTTATCTCTCAACCTCCATGTTCCTGCCAGTAAAATAGGAGTATTAATTGGTTGCTTTTGAGCAGGTCTTTCTACACTTTTGCTGGTCATGGGAGGGGGGGAGAGAGAGAGAGAGAGAGAGAGAGAGAGAGAGAGAGAGAGAGAGAGTGTTTGTAGATAGAATCCATGAATCCATAGTAACTCTGATCTGAACTGGTCACTCTAGTGTATGGAATAGGTAACTGGCTCCATCCTCTGTGCCACCATTTTGCATCTTACTTTGGTTGATATATCTGTGCTCCAGTAAAAACACAAAGGAGATCATTCATTTCTGAGGTCTGTTCATCTCCGATATCACTTGACACAGCAACTCTTGCTTAGAACATTTCACCTAATCATGAACACTCTTGAAAAACAATGCACAATTGTTTTATGAAAGGCAACAGTGATCAAATTCAATCCTAACTGCTACTGAAACAGTCATCAGCTAGTGTACATTCCAAATCAGACCATAAGTACTACAGAAATGCACAGTGCAAAAGCTAAGACACTTGCATAAACAGTGATTCACACTGGGCTTTGTGTGTTTTGTTTGATACCGAAGAGAAAATACAAGAATGAACAAAGAACTCATTACTTCTTTCCCTGCTGTTTTTCAACATGTGTCAATACTAACGGGCTTCATCTTAGAAAAAATAGCAACATTCCTGCAGAAGGTCAAATATGGAATGATGGGCAAAAATTAATCTTATTAAAATGCCCCTTACTCTTTCAAAACAAAAGTACTTCCACAACCTGGGCTCCATTACAGAGGCCTTTTCCCAGTCAATCAGATCTCCTTCGGCAACAGAGCACAATGTAAGGTTTTGGATGAGCAAAGTGAGTAGGGGGCAGGAGTCTATCACACAGTCCTGGTCCCTAACTTGCTTCCAGTGTTAAAAACTCTCATATATATATGTGTGTTGTTGTTTAGTCATTTAGTCATGTCCGACTCTTCGTGACCCCATGGACCAGAGCACGCCAGGCACTCCTGTCTTCCACTGCCTCTCGCAGTTTGGTATATATATATATGAGAGGCACCAAGTGGCTCCTTAAACCAAGGTTATAGTTGCTAAAACGGAATGTCTAGTTTGCCCTTTTGGGGCAAGGGGGCTCTAAAGTCTTATTTTTTCACATGACCAAATATGTCAAGAAAAACATTTCTCAATCTAAGCACAGGTCCTCAAAGGACTTCAGAAATCTGAAGAAACCTTTTTATTGAAAACACCCTGTGCTTTGGAGTGTGAGAATGTTGTTTATTAAAGGGGCATTCATTTTGTCCAAGTAAGTTTATGCCATTAACAGTTTTTAATAAGGACATTAAAACAGGAATATGCAAAGAGATGGAAAGGATGATCTCTTGTCTCCTGGCAGTTATTCCGATTCTTCAAACAATACATTCTTCAGATGCACAGCCACTAAGATTCAAAGGTCACTGGAGTCTTTGTATCCAGTTGTATGGTAGTTAACAAACAAACTTTTGTTCTTCTTTTTCTCAATGGAATAAGTTGCAGCCACAATAATTGAGTTCTGCATTCAAGGCTTGCATATGCATAATTTAGCTACAGGACTCTGGATCCCATTTATACTTAACAGAGTCACCGATTATAAATGAATCTCTTATATTTTACATGCACATGAATGAGAAAAAGAACCCAGTGTGGCTTCTCCCTTGCATCAAAGAAGTTCCTTCAGATTATTTGTTCTCTATTTTTAATGCACTATATTCTTCTACTCTTTAAATTAGAACTGGCAACTCTACCAGGATTTAACTATTGTCTGTAATAATCAAGAAAGTGATTAATTCTTTTTGGATGAATTCATCCCCATTATGTAAATAATATAAACATAAAGCAAAGAATATCAGAGAGAACAGCAGCCAAGTATGCAACAAGCTGCTACAGTGCAACTGCATAGCTGATTTCAGATATTGGTGGTAATATCTGTAAAGTACAAAATATATTTTCTAATGATATACAGCAGACAATTGTACTCCAATTAATTCAGACACTCTAAGCAGGACATGGACCCAATAAAAAGTGGGGAGGGGAATGTAATTGTTTCAGATCTATATTGGTTGACTACACAATGGAACAAATCAAGAGAAATCACACATTTCACAAAATAAAACGGGGTGGGGCATAAATGCAACTGCTTCAAAGCCATGGTATATTCCAGGCATAGGCAAACTTGGCCCTCCAGATGTTTTGGGACTACCACTGGTCCTGTTAGCTAGGGATCATGGGAATTGTGTCCCAAAACATCTGGAGGGCCGAGTTTGCCTATACATGATATATTCTCTCTAGTGATGGTATCCAGAAGTCTAAAGCTCAAAATTAGCTGAGGTGGCCAATGGAAGCTAAGATCAACAGAAAGGACTCTCTCAGGTGTGCTTGAAGGAAGAAGAAATAAATGGAAGGATCACTGATCTGCAAGGACAAAGATGTGGAAGAAGCTGCATGCACTCTTATATTGTTTCCACCCTTCTCCAAAATAGGAACTGTGTACAACCTGAGTGTTGAGGGGTCAGGCTTATAGCTCAACAAGGACTTGATACCTATCTACCTTAAAATACACAGCTCTTCCAGGCAATATTAATTTCATCCTAGAGTACAAAAAGAACATACTAAAGTGCTCTCAGAACTTACACCTTATTTGAGAAATCCTGAAGAACAGGTGAGGAGCCACAGAATTGGGAAAGGCCAAATTTCCCGTGCTTCAAAAAAGTGAAACGGGGAATCTGGGAAACACCATAATTCAACAAAATAGCGGTGTGTATTGGGAGGTCGGAAGAACCTTAATTTACAATACAAAATTGCCAATAATATGCAGAGGCTGATTATTATAATTTATTAAGTGGTTTCTGTGTGCACTGAGCTTCACACACCCTAAGAGAGGTCAAAATAATCTCCCTTTTCACAGATGTAGAGCTGAAGCTGATGATTATTTGCCATCCAGAGCATTCATCGAAGTTTTACAATGTGAACCAAAGGCTTTCTGGTTCACAGGTGTGAGAGGAGTCTGTCTGCCTTTAATTCTTACTGGCCCAACTTACATGAATCATATAAAGTTGCAGGTTTCTTCCCTACCCTGCATTCATTCTTCAGTCCAATCTCTAGTTCACATGTAACAATTAATTACACTCTTGCAAGAAAACTGGCATTGCGGCAATTTTAAGATTCCAGAATGTTTTCTTAGTTCTCCAAAACCTACTGCAACTAAAGCAGAACACTTTTTAACACAAGCAGGGGAACCTTAAGTGTATTTTCTCTGAAGTCCACTAAGCTAAAAAGATACTTATTTTCTAGTAAGCACGGTTAAAATTGCAACTTATGACTTCAATATCCTAATCACACATACTGGACTGTAAATCCCACTAACCACCACAGGAGTACTAAATTTTCACATTTATATCCTGCACACTCTCCTTAAGAGCTCCATTAGTGCCATAAGACAGGACCAAGCTGTACCTGTGGTATCCTTTTCCCAACAAATCCCATGCAAATACAGCAGGGCATAGGGCAGAAAGGTTCAAAGGATTTTTTTTAAAGAAAACACACTGTTTCTTCTTTAAGAAGAAAGCCTTGCTTATTTTAAATGAGGATTGCACACAAGGATAAGCCAAGACTCTCTGAAAGTTAAACTAAACCCAGCAGAAGTCCGCCTTTTAGCCACATAGAAGGAAGAGGGAAGAAACCAGTGCCTCACTCAGATTCTTGGAATCCTTCTCATATAACACTAAACTATAGTAAACAGGGCACAGTAACAGCAGGACCTGTTTGCCAAGTTTCTCATACTGAAAAAAAATACAGTGGGCTCACCACTTACATGCTATTTATTTACACTATTGCAACCTGTCAGAGTTCCAAGGCCATTGCACAACCCTCCCAGAGCCCGGTAAATGAGGTGAAGGACAAGGCCTGCTCCAGACAGGTAGGAATGGTTGGGGGGTGGTTCTTGTGGTTCGTGATTTTGCATGATTTTACCTTTGTGCATGGACCCCCAGAGCCCTTGCGTAGGTGGTGGGCCCACTGTATACCAAAAATCCAATACTGTCATATTGCTTTCTTGAGATTGTAAGTGATCACCAAAAATACTAAAAAAATTCAACATTCCACATTATATTTCTGAACTTTAGCAAAAACTTTGCAAACAAGTCACTTCTGCTGCTTCATAATGTCTCAACGACAAATCTGAGAAAAACAAGCCAACTTCAAATCTTAGTTTATGAAGCTGGTTTGTTTCAATAAACCATAGCTAGGACTAATCACAGTTTGCCTGGGTTTGGATACAATGCTAAACTGTGGTTAATCAAAGTGAAAAGCTTATCAGTTAGCTCTGTTGGTTAGGGCATGGTGCTGATAACACCAAGGCTGCAGGTTCTATCCCCATACAGGCCACTTGTATATTCCTGCATTGGCTGAGGTTGAACCAAATGACCCTCGGGATCCCTTCCAACTCTCCAATTCTATTATCACAGGTGCTACAATTCTAGAGATGCAACCATATTATCTCACTACAATCATCCACTGAGTTATCCTGGTTTTGTTATGCCATCCAACTAGTTGCAACCTGCACTGAGTTCAGTTCTCTTACATATCTGATTCCATTAAGTAATCTGCAACAAAGTTCCACCTTATATAGAAATAAAAACAGCAACTACTGTACTAGCTCTTGCTTATTCAAAATCCTGGACACTTACTTGTAAATGAACATGAATGGCATTTGACTTAAGCTTGGCTTTGCTCAAATAGGACTTCCAAACAAGTGTACAAAGAAGTGCAACTTTAGCCATCATATCTTGCTCAGTATCCTTGCAAGTGCACAGAAACAAAAAAAATGGTCCCTAGACTAATAATTTGGTGTGCGAAGTCTCAAGAGCCACTCAGTTTTCTAGATGATACTAGGCTGTGTAAAGGCTCTAGTTAATCAAAATGTTTTACTATAGCTTATGTTTGTATGTTTAAGGAAATAAATTACTTTCAAAGAAGAAAATTACTTAAATCAGTCCTTTCTTAATCATTTGAGGCTGCACTCCTACACACATTATCCTGGGGCTTACAACTGAGTAGTCATCCCTAGGATGAAACCATTCTGATTTAAAATTAATATTGGATTCTAACCATACAGCCTCTCTCTTTGCTTGGGATTGTTGCTACCACATCATAAATCAAACCTTTCCCCTGGGGAAGGTTTGGCCCATGGGTCCCATTTTTAGACCTTCTTTCTATGGATCTATGATTGCTCATCATTTTTTATTTGAATTGCAATCCATAATTCCCTGTATGGCTTTTGCTTCTTTCCTGCTAGAAAGAATCCTGCTGGCCCTTCCTACTGTTCTGCTGCTGGGATACATTTGGGGGTCAAGAGGATTTAAACTACTGATAGCTTTTAAAAAGCTTTCAAAGAAAAAGCAAATGTGATCTTGCCCAGGACCTCCGAACAAAAGTCATGACTTATTTGTTCTTGAAGGTTCTATTTACTGCAACCACAACCCTTGGGGCAAAGAGCCAAGGAGACACAACCTCTGGGGTCCTTGCCCTCTTCACAGTAACTGCAGACCTCAATACAGCATTAGGTAGAGGCACAGAGGCAGCAACAGGGGGCACAGTAGGTACAACTCAGCAACACATCACTCCCATGTTGCCAATACCAAAATGGCATAATCTGTAAACTGTTATTAGATGTATTCTTTTGTTAACCTGATATGTGGGCCTCCAATTAAGAAGCAATTTCTGGTAATGGTTATGAGGATTTGTGTTTATCTCAATTACTGAGCCAATGAACATTTCAAAGACTGGCATAATTGGAAAAGAGTTGCTGTTACTCTTACATAACATGAAATGCAGAATTGCCTCTACAATGCTAGTAAATAAATGAACTTTTCCTTGATTTTTGGTGTTTAAAGCCAGTATCTGAACTGCGAAATTTAATGGGCATACAAACTATTCTTGATGGCCACAAACTGCTACAGGGCCCCAACCCAGATCTCAACACATTCCAGATCAGGGATACTCTGGCTACTTTCTCTTCAAAGGTTTAGCCCTCAGGGGAAGCTCAGAGCAGTTGTTTTTACAGGCATCAATTACAGCCATCCTACCCACTGGGCCACAAGAGCCTGCTGTGACTATGGGCTCTGCCTCTCCATGATTTTGTGTGTGGGAAGAGGTGTGGACTAAATAAGATGCTGTCATTGTAGATTCATTCTATAACCACAGTTTGAAGGTGCCTTCTGTACATGGCTAATGTGGGAGTGTCATCCATATAAAAGTTCACAACTGGTGTATGGCAGCAGAGTTGGCAGAGGTGTTGGTAAGGTTACATTGTCCTTTGTTGCTGCAGCTATTCTTTCAACTTTGCTGCTGAGAGTGCACAGGATGATAGCAATGTTATGCATCATTAGCTCTCTCTAGGGGTTTTCAGTATAAAGGAATGATAAAATCACTCTGACTATCAATTTATTAAGTAGATTTAAAGGACAGCTTGTGTTGGCTTTGAATGTCAGTTACTAAAACAAGAGGTTTCCATTCAACAACACACATAGAACATGTGCATCTACAATTATTCACAAGCTCGCAAAGCATGAGAATTTCAGAAGAAATCACAAAAGATATTTCCATTTCAAAATAAAGGCTGAGTATAAGTATTCATTTCTGAAGAGCGAAGGCAACATCATAGCTTTGCATAAAAAGAGCCGTGAATGATCAGGCAAAAGGCCCATCTAATCCAGCATCCTGTTCTCATCATGGTCACAAGACCAGAGTGCAGCACCACTCTACCCATTTGTGATCCCCAGCAACTGGTGTATATAGAGGCATACAACTTCTGATCCTTTTAACAAATGCAACAGTAGCCTTGATCCAGCAACTATTTAATTAAGTACATGCACTAGCTGGAAGGGAGGGCAAGCTGCATAGTAAAGCAGAAAACTATTTTTTTCCAACTTCTGTAATGAACCAGCAGACTGGAAAAAAATTATTACCTTGTGGTGCAAGGGTCTGAACCTGAAGAGCAGCCTACATATAAGCAGCTGTTAGCCTGGCCAGTTTTGCTCCTCAGCAAAACTCTAAAAGAAAAAAAAAAGTATTCTTCAACACCCTGCAGATTAGCAGTGCACCATTCAAACAGGCCCGGGCTGCTCACCAGCCAACTCTATTTACACAACCAGTTAAGATAATAGGTGTTGTAGTTAAGATCATAGAATCATAAAATTGTAGCACTGGAAGGGACCCCAAGGGTCATCTACTCTGACAAATAAGACAGTTTGTTATGGCGACCGTAACCTAGATTTGCCGATCAGAAGGTCGGCAGTTCAAATCCCCGCGACGGGGTGAGCTCCCATTGCTCGGTCCCTGCTCCTGCCAACCTAGCAGTTCAAAAGCACATCAAAGTGCAAGTAGATAAATAGGTACCGCTCCGGCGGGAAGGTAAACGGCGTTTCCGTGGGCTGCTCTGGTTTGCCAGAAGCGGCTTAGTCATGCTGGCCACATGACCCAGAAGCTGTACGCCGGCTCCCTCGGCCAATAAAGCAAGATGAGCATCACAACCCCAGAGTCGGTCACGACTGGACCTAATGGTCAGGGGTCCCTTTACCTTTAACCTAGATTTAAAGTGTCATTTGGCACCTAGCTTATATATCTGAGTTTCTAACACTGACTTCAGTGTACAGTGGTACCTCAGATTACAGATGCTTCAGGTTACAGACTCTGCTAACCCAGAAATAGTACCTTGGGTTAAGAACTTTGCTTCAGGATAAGAACAGAAATCACACGACGGCGGTGCGGCGGCAGCGGGAGGCCCCATTAGCAAACGTGGTACCTTAGGTTAAGAACAGTTTCAGGTCAAGAACGGACCTCTGGAACAATTTACCGTAAGTTCTTAACCCGAGGTACCACTGTACTTTCCCTTCCTATAAAAGCTAGAGACAGGGAACTTGCATAGGCTGAAAGTATAGTAGGCTATGAGGTTAGGATGAAAGATAGAAACAAACAAACACACACTTTGTTGAGCAGTCTTCCAATGAAAACTGGTTTACTGTAGCAGCGAACTGCCACTTAATTCATTTAAACTACTTTGACCAGAAAAAGTGATATTTCAATACACTTGTGTACATATACTTATGGCACAATAAGAACCTGAATTTGATATCTGCCAATGCTAATAAAAACCTGGAGTATACTTGGAATGTTGTAGTTTGTATGGTCAAAATATACTCAAAATTGAATTTTATTTTTATCTTCAGATTGTTCCAATAGGTTCAAATAAAAAAGCATGTGCCCTATTCAAGCAAATTAAGTAAAGTTCAAAATCTATTTCTATGCTGTTTGCTTAGAATTTTGGTATATAATTTGCTACTTGCAATAAACTGCTCACTCTCATTGTCTACCATTACTATACATCACTGTGGAGAGCCATTAACTTTAGCAGTTAACTCTTGTGTTGCTTTAGAACCTTTGCAAGTATACTTGACTCCCATTGAAATGAATGTGATGTACTCACACTCTCTGAGCACTTAATACTGGTGAGCTTTTTACTTACTATCCCTATTTTTAAGTACTTTCATTGTTAATAACAAATAAGATTTCTGACTAAGTAGTGTTTCAGCAAGGCTGCAATTCTAAGCTTATTTAGAAATCCCACTGAAAGCAACCATGGGTTACTTACTTCTGAATGAACATAGTTAATATTTTATTGTAAAAAGGACATAGAGTGGATACAGAAAGTAAAGCATAAGAGTTACCGTATTTTTCGCTCTATAAGACGCACCAGAACACAAGACGCACCTAGTTTTTGGAGGAGGAAAACAAGAAATATTCTGAATCTCAGAAGCCAGAACAGCAAGAGGGATCACTGTGCAGTGAAAGCAGCAATCCCTCTTGCTGTTCTGGCTTCTGGGATAGCTGCGCAGCCTGCATTCGCTCCATAAGACGCACACACATTTCCCGTTACTTTTCAGGAAGGAAAAAGTGAGTCTTATAGAGCAAAAAATACGGTAAGTGAATTCTATTCCTTATCTCAAAAGGAATTGTCACATAGCCTTAGCTCCATCCAATGTGTTAATACTTCAGACATTTCCAAAACTGAATCTAGCAGGGGGTTCGGTAATTTCAGACATGGGCCAGAGAAAAGCAGTGTAAGACAGAAAACCTTAACATGTTCCACTTCAACTGATGATTAACAATGTAAGAAGAACCCTGCTGGATCAGACCAGTGGCCCATCTAGTCCAGCATCCTGTTCTCACAGTGGCCAACCAGATGCCTGTTGGGTATGTTCAGTTCAATCTCGAGCAAAAGGAAGTATTTGACTACTTATAATACAGAGCATATTGCTCATGAAAAATTGTTTAACATTGAACAAATCAAAGTCATTGTGGAACTTAAGGGTTTTAGGCTGCAATCCAAACAATAGCTAAAGAGAGACAGAGGTTAGCAGTCTGGCAAAGCTACCACTGTATCTGCAGCACTGCAGCACACTGGTCAGGGCAGATCAAGTCCAATGCCATCATTTGACTGGGTTACAGTGAACCCTGAACCAGCTAAGTCCCTCCTACTCACCCAGAATGCCCAGCCTGGAGGTTTTTTTGTAAGCTGCTGCCAGCAGGCATCCCACCAGAAGTATTTCTGCCCATGCAAGTGTTTGGCAGGTGAAACAGGAAGTTCTGCACCAGCAGAGGCTGGCAGGGATTGGGAAAGGACACCTCCACTGATTCCAAACCCACTCCACAGCCCAGGGCAAAAGAAGTTTGGACCACAGTCTTACATTTGTATTGTTTATACAGAATCTCTTTCAAGTATGGTTTTGCATACTTATTATTGTAAATTGCTTAAGGATGGATGCCTTTGACAGAGTGAACGAAGTTATTAATATAATGTTAATACAATTTACTAACTAAACTACACAGGAAAGATAGCACAGCAAGATGCCTAAATGCCTTCAAGGTTTCTCATAATACACAACTCTTGTCAACACCAGTGACTCAAGAAAAGTACAGCTACACAATCCAAGAAGAAATACAGTGGTACCTCTGGTTATGAACGTAATTCGTTCCAGAGGTCCATTCTTAACCTGAAACCGTTCTTAACCTGAGGTACCACTTTAGCTAATGGGGCCTCCCGCTGCCGCCGCACCACCGGCGCATGATTTTTGTTCTCATCCTGAGGTAAAGTTTTTAACCCAAGGTACTACTTCCAGAGGGGCGCGGGTGGCGCTGTGGGTAAAATCTCAGTGCCTAGGGCTTGCCGATCGTATGGTCGGCGGTTTGAATCCCCGTGGCGGGGTGAGCTCCCGTCATTCGGTCCCAGCTCCTGCCCACCTAGCAGTTCGAAAGCACCCCTAAGTGCAAGTAGATAAATAGGTACCGCTTTATAGCGGGAAGGTAAACAATGTTTCCGTGTGCTGCGCTGGTGCTGGCTCGCCAGAGCAGCTTTGTCACACTGGCCACGTGACCCGGAAGTGTCTCCAGACAGCGCTGGCCCCTGGCCTCTTAAGTGAGATGGGCGCACAACCCTAGAGTCGGA
Source organism: Podarcis raffonei (assembly GCF_027172205.1). Classification (NCBI taxonomy): domain Eukaryota; kingdom Metazoa; phylum Chordata; class Lepidosauria; order Squamata; family Lacertidae; genus Podarcis; species Podarcis raffonei. The sequence continues at coordinate 17,326,568 of NC_070616.1, forward strand.
CACGACTGGCCCGTACAGGCAGGGGTACCTTTACCCTTTACCTTTACTACTTCCAGATTAGCAGAGTCTTTAACCCGAAGTGTTTGTAACCTGAGGTACCACTGTACTAACAAGGAACTCAAAGACTGTTTGAAAAGTATTATTCACACCACCTGGAAAAGAAAATATCACTCAAACTACCAACTATACAGAAGGTAATAATTAATGTAATTCTAGTGCTGCATTAACATTTTTTTAAAGGTCCCAGGTGTTGGACTCCCAAATGTCTTTCTTCAAAAATAAATGTTTCCCATGGATAATGTTATTATATCTTTTCCTCTCATGTGGGCAGAATTGGCAATAAACTACTTTCTTGGGGGGGGGGAGCTGAGGAGCCACAGAAACTTAATCTTTTCTCCCCCAAACAGGTAAAAAGAGGAAGCAATGTCCACATTTGTTTGAAACAAAGAAAAACTTGGCATAGCCTAGAATAAATAAAGGTGTGTAGATTAAACACTATGAGAAACAAAACAAAAAGAAAGCCTGTTTAGAAAGCAATGGAACTGTTCGCTGATTCAGTAACAAAACATGCCGATTTCTACTGAAGATTATACTGGGAATCTGAGATTTCTTTATTTTCACCTTCAAAAGAACAAAGGCTATGGAGAGATTCCTAAAGTGAACTGGTTAAGGGCATTTCATTCTAAACACATACTGAGAACACAATGAGAAGCAAATACAAGGAAGGGCACAGGCATGTGTTTTTGCAGTCTCTATCCACTGCGGCACCCACCACCACACACACAATTTGGGAAGTACTTGCTCCCTGTCATCATACAAGCCAAGATCACAATGTGCATGTTTTATGGCTGCCCCTGCACACTCTAGAATAACTTCTCATTCTCTCCCAATCACTGAACCCTGCCTTGTGGGGCCTAGAACAACTCCCTTAGCTGCACTTTTTAAAAGATTTCACAGTAGTTCCCACAGCAGGCTACTGGCTGGATGTCCTTTTAATTTAAAGCAATGTCTCCTAGTTTGGAGCCTGACAGCTCTCAAGGGGCCCTTGTGAAACCTAAAGCACCCCATAGCAGTAACATCACTCTCCACAACTCATAAAGAGGTCTGCCCTCAGAAACTAACAGGTCAAGCTTTCATCCACACTCACACCTCCACGCGTTCTGAGAACACAGTCCAGCATGAATCCACTACAACCCACGAATCCACTACAATCCTCATCCCACTAGCTACGTTATATGAACAGCTCTATAAAAAAGCAATAGTCTTTTGGCAACTTAAAAGACTAACAAATATAGCATGGCATAAACTTTTGTGAACATAATCTTGAATCACATATAAATATAACACACATTTGGTGTGGGGGGGATTTCCTCTGGAAACACTTCTAGAAAGGATGTCTAAACACAATCCTAGATATGTCTACTCATTGGGGCTTACCTTCAGGTAAGTGGATACAGGATTGCAATCCTAATTTCACTTGCACCTGGGAGTAGGTCTACATCTGAGTAGATCTGTATAGGATTATGCTGTCAATGTACCTTAATAGATTCCCTTAGTATAAGAAGCAACTCTGGCCTTGAGGGAAACCCATGGAAGCATCCCAGGTTTCCCCTAACCCAAGACACCCCAATGAAACTGACCCAAGTCAATGGGTCGGGGACAGGAAGGAGAGAAATGGATGCTTTTAGGCATGTGAGAGTGAGGGAGGTTAGGTAGTGGTTAGCAGACTGAACTCCAGGCATACACAGCCAAATCCAACTGCATTTACTGAGTACGTATGAAAGGCACTTGCTGAATGGCACACAATGGGATTGCACAAACACAATCTGATGCACCTATTTGGAAGTAAGCTAGATTGAACACTTTAGAACTTCTGAATAAAAATAATGTCTGGGGTGCATCTGGATCTCCATGTGGTGTTCCATGAGACAGATTATCAACTGGATGCCAGGAACCCCAACTGAGGGGCATTCGGAGAGCAGTCGCTCCCACACCCCCAGGCACAGATCCCGACAGGCTGGCCATCCCAACCCCCAAAAGACTTCCCCCTCTACAGAGATCCTTCAAGCTAGATGCACAGGCGGACCTCCACGGAGCCCGTTAAGCCGGAGGGCAACCTGCACCGAGCTGGAGCTGCCATGCAGGTGCACAACATCCCACCTCCACCGCCAAGCCTGTGCACGTTTGCTTGGGAGCAAGCCCCACTTGCACTCAAGGAGGAGCTTGCACCCAAGGCACCCTGTGCACGCGCGCGCGCACACACACATATATAAAGAGGGCTGCATGGCCGGGCAGCCCCACTCTGGGACCCCAGGAACGAGTCTCCCCTTCCCCCGCCCGTGGGAAACACACAGAACGAAGCTAGCCTAGCCCAACCCTGCAATCACCTCCGCCGTGCAGCTGCACCCCTCGGCCCCACAGCGCGGCGCCCTTCCCAGACACGAGGCCCCACAGAGCCAGATCTGTGGAATCCACCTCCTTGTTCAATTGGGGGGGGGGCGATTAAAGATGTTTGATTCTTCCAGGGAATGGAGGGGTCCCTCCCTCCGGCGAGCGTGCCCCGGATCGCAGCGCTGCACGCCGGCTCCAGAGCAAAGCTCCTCCAGCGCGGCTGTCTCTCTCTCTCAGGTAAGCGCCCCCTGGATCGGAGCCCTGCTGCTGCAACAACGGCGGCGCACGCTGCCTGGGGAGGGAGCCCCGCTGGCGTGCATGGCGGGTGGGGGTAGCTGCTCTCAGGTGAGCGTGGCCCGGATGGCGGGCCCCCACCCACCTCCCCCACCCCCGGCGTGTAGGCGCGCTTACCTCCTGCTCGAGGGGAGAGCAAGGGGCGGCGGCGCCTCCCAGCCCCTTCCCGCCCACAGCAGCGGCGGCGGCGGCGGCGCTGCCCTTCGCGGCGGCTCCTCTTCCTCCTGCGCGCTCGGCCGCCTCTCGCTGGAGGACCCGGCGGTGGTGGTCTTCCTCCGCCGCCGCCGCCTGCTCCTCCTCTTCAGCGGCCCCGGCGCGTCCTGGGGGCGTCCGTCTGGAGGGGGCATCCCGCGCCGGCCTCGCCTCGCCTCATCGTCCTCCGGGAGACCCCCGACTCCCTACCCAGAGGCGGGGGAGGGGGGAAGGTAAGGGCCCCCCCCGCACACAACAAAAGCCTGAGGCGGGGGGGAGATGAAGGGAGGGGCGAATTTTTTTCAAAAAATTAACCGTTTGAGGAGGGGGGGAGGGACGAAGCGCCGCCTCTTTATTTCTGAGGAGAAACGGAATGAAAGCTGAGGTAGGTGGCGGGGGGGATGGAGGCGCCGCTTCCCCTCCGCTCTTCTTCTCCTCAGCGCCCTTTCCTCTCTCCCTTCCCGCCGCTCTGTAGGCGCCTCAGCGCAAAAAGCGGGGAGGCAGACTGAGAGAGAGGCCCCGCGCCACGACCACACCGGCTCCGCACTGGGGAAGGGTCGGCGGCGGCTGCCCGCGAGGGAGAATGAGAGGAGGAGGAGGAGGCGAGGAGCCGCAGCCAGGCAGGCGCAAGGCCCATGCGCGCCGCCCAAGCCACGCCCCCTTCTCTCGCTCGCTCGCTCGCTCGGAAGGTGGGGGAGAAAGGGGGCGACGGGAGTTCGGAGTGGGGCGGGGGAGGGGAGAGGAGCTCCTCCTCCTGCGTGGAGCGCCCTGGGGGCGGGAGGATAAGTTCAATGTGCCGTGTTGGGAAGGGGGAGGGCTCAGGGACTGGGTACGATCCTATACCTGGGGGAGGGCGTGGGCAGAAGGCGGGTCTCCCTCTCTGGGCGGGATGCGCGAGCTCCCCAGGGGGTTGCGCTCCGATCCCAGCTTGCAAAAGGGGTGGCTGGGCTGGCCTCGTCTGGCGCTGTTGGTTTTTCTTGCAGCAGTTATAAAAGAGGAAGAAAAAGCAGTGAAATAGTATCAGAATCATAGAGTTGGAAGGGGTCCTGAGGGTCATCCAGCCCACCCCCACCCCATTGTAGCATTCGAACCCGCGACCCAAAGTCTCATGCTCTACCGACAGAGTTACTTATGTCATGCTGTCTTAAGTCTTCCTTCTTTGGGGGAAGTCATATGCTTTAAATGTCCGTTTTAATTGTATGGTGTGGATCTTGATTTGGACAGTGGCAATACATAAATTCCCCATTCCCTTAAATTAGGCAGCTGAAATGAAGAAAACCTGGGCTAACCCTGAGTGAGCTTTAGTGGCAAATCTGATTGTGAGCTCCAATCAGATCTGGTACTGAAAACCCATCCCAGACTCTGAGTGTGTTCAAGGGTACCCAGTTCTCTCACTATGTTTGTCTTTTACAAGGTGGCTCAGGTTGGCAAATCTTGGGGTTCTGGTAGGTTCTACAAACCCAAAGTGTACCTACCCCAGCTATACCTTCTTAACCTGGGAATAAGCCCTGCAGGACTTGATGAGGCTTATTTTTGAAGAAGTGTGCATGGGGTTATGCTGTATTTTATGCTATTATAGCAACTAGATAGAAAACATGAGCCCCTCTGCTCACAATCTGAAAACCAGCAACACAGAAAAAGCAACAAAGAAATATTGTGGCACCTTAAAGACTTAACACAAAACTAGCTCACGAAAGCTTATGGCATAGTAAACGTCGTTAAGTTTTTTTGATGCCACAATTTAGACTCTGCTGTGTTTTGTTTTGTTTTGTTTGCAACAGACTAACACAAAGACCACTCTGGCTTCCTGCTTTGGGGGGGGGGCGTCATTCACAGTGTGGTACAATACCTTATTTAACCCACAAAGGCTGTGTATACATTGTTGGCTTAAAAGGCATCTAGGACTAGATTGTTGGGTTTTTTCCTGCATTTGGACTGAAGCTGGTTTGGGGGGAAATGCATTGGAAAGCAGCATTTCGTAAGGAAGTCCACAACAGACATCGATTGTGACCAAAGTGCGTACACATGATTGGTTGTGATTCCTGCATTGCAGGGGGGTTGGCCTGGTGACCTTTATGGTTGCGTACGACTCTAGTTCTATGATTCATCACTTCCCAAACCAGAGGTAGGAGGAGCACCCTGGCAGTAGAGTATAGGGGAATGTGTACAAAGCCAACGTCACCTGTAAATTTCGAAACATGACACAAAAAGGAGAGGAGAGCTAGAGGGACTGGGTGGGGCTTTGCACAAGGTGGGAAAGAATGAAAGAAAGGAAAAATTGACAGTGTCATCTTATGTGTGCTAACATGAAAGCAGGTTCCACTCTGTGTCTAAATGGGGCTTACTCCCAGAACAATTTGTGTGTGGGAATAGGTCCCATTGAGTTCAGCTCAATTTGCTTCTGAATAGGCATGGTTAGGATTGCCCTGTAATGCTGAAATCCTATGTGCACTTACTACAGAGTCCGTTCTGGAGACTAAATGGGACTTCTGGCCTATAGCACTTCAGATTGCAAATGGGAGCTTGCAGGACTGAATGTTTTTACACACACACACACAGTACATAGAAAACTGCAGGTCAGGGCTACATAACATGCCAGTTTTCTGTGTACATGGAAGTGGTTTTGTATAAGATGCATTGGAAGTCCAAGGGTCAGTGGAAGCATCCTGCCTAATTATTTTAAAGAGTGGTCCCAGCCTAACAAGCTGTTGTTGCACTGGGGCCTCAGTATTTAACTTTTTACTTAGGTTAACAGGAAACAGAAATGCTTTAAAAAATACTTTCACATTATTTTTATTCTTTTGCAATCAAAAGACTGTACATATACAAACCCCTTACTACAGCCACCTCCATAAAGCCTCTGATATTTTGCCATGTGGCCACATCCACACAATACATTTAAAGCACATGAAGCACATAAAGCAAATCCTGGGATCCTTGCGACATGGAATGACAGCCTGTGAGCAACCACTCTTCAGTATAACTTGGGGGGGGGGTCTCCTATCATATTTGAAGACCTACCTTCTCCTTGAGCAACTCTTTCAACCCAGCACAGAAGAGTAATCTGGAGAGGTATAGTCAGGTGGGAAGGAGTCATCGGGCAACCACAGCACATTTATAGCTTGGAAGTGTATGTGGCTTGGCTGAGTCAACGGTGAGTTTCATGCATGGGTGTGTGAGCTGGGCTGAGCATATTGGGCTGTTCCAGTTACTGCAGCCTAAAGCTATTTCTTCACATTGCCTTGCATCATAGTGTTTTCAGTCCTAATATGCAGGATTCAGAAGTTGGTTGGGGCGGGGTGGGGCGTTCAGGATAGTTATTCCTAATTATTTTTATTTCTTTAAATAGATATTTTAAAAAACACAAAATTTGAATATGGTGTTGGGGAGATAAAAACAAAATACATAAAATGTAACATTAAAAGAGAAAAAAATACATTATATCCACCTGTAAAACCCGCATGAGCAAGCCCAACCATGCTACATGAAAAATATTGGTGGGGTAAAAAGTCTTCAGGAGGCACTTTAAAAAGCAATTTTTTGTGCCATCATAATTTCCCGGGAGGGGGAATATTATTACGTACATAAATAAGATGTTCTAGCACACCTGAGTCACATTCCCTTCTGGACTTGGGACATTGAAAGGTCGCTGTGTTTGTGTATAAAAGGAACTCTTCCCCCACAAACTTCGTTGTTGTTGTTATCCATCTGCCTCGAGAGACAACGGAGTGTGCTTCCAGAGGTGAAGTCAAACCACTGCATTAACAGCACTAAAGTGACCTCCCTGGGGCGTAAGCCTGGTCAGTGTGTATGGAGGTTCTGGACTGCCCAGATGACAATATTGCCTCGCTGAGATAGTCCATAGGAAAGCAGATAAATACATTTGGCACTAGATTGGCTTCAGGAGTTGCCAGAAGGAGGCATACAAGGCACCATTCAACAGTCTTAGAGACACCACTCCAAATTTGTGTAGGGTTCACTCCTTAGCCTTTTCTTCTCCTGCATCCTACAAGGCAGCAGAAGTTTAGGATCAGAGTTTTCCTTCTCCTACATGGCCTATTTTCCCAGGTTGAAGAGCCCCATCTGCCCCTCAGGAACTGCCTTCTTGACCATTGGACCCATTATAGGTCTCATCTCCTCAATCCACTGGAGATTGTCTTTGCATGCAGGGAAAGTCCCTAACTCACCAAGGGTTTGAGACCCATTGGCTACCATCACCTGGTTTTGCCGGCCAGTTGAAGCTGTTCCCAGGTTGAAGCTGCTGTTGCACGCTGACAGCTTCTAGGAGCCACAGGTGAGAGCTGAGTGCAGGGTGGGAACCAAAGGTGGACAAGAAGGAGCACGACACCCCAAACACCAAACACCCTACAAACACGGACATTGCAAATATGATCAGTCAGTTTACGAAAGGATACCTTGACCTTGCCAGGAGCTGCCTACATGCTCTTTCCACCTGAGTTGCCTCTTGACTGTAAAAGAAAAAAAGCATAAACTAAAATAAGATAGGGGATTGCTATCTCATCATTACCCATTTTTTTAAACCCTAGTGCAAGCGTTCTTAATAATAATAATAATAATAATAATAATAATAATAATAATAATAATTTTTATTTATACCCCGCCCTCCCCAGCCAAGGCCGGGCTCAGGGCGGCTTAAGAAGGCCTGATATGGTAGTATGATATTATATGTGACTATACGGGAAGTTAAGCTGCCACGTAAAGGATAGCACGTTTTAGTGAGAAATAAAACTGCACTATTGCTCAGCAAAATATTTTCCAAGAACAAAGGAATTCTTAGCATTTGAAGACCTTGCAATGCATCCTTTTGAAATTTCTTTCCTTTTCCCATTAAATATTTTTAGTGCTGTTCCCCTGCTGAATTACTGGGAGCAGCCTCTGTTCCCAGAATGGCTCTAAATCAACTTGAACTCGACTTAGGTCCTTGCCTTTGCGTCACTGTGTGAGATCAGCCTCGGATCAATAAGTTGCTGCCTGTGCCTTTCATGAATTATGGAATCATTGATCATAGATAATTCAGTAGTTTTGGTCGCAATTGCAATTAAACATTAATATGTCACAAATCCCTCTTGCACTTGATCGTGCAATCGTAACACTTTAATTGTAAAAGAAAGTTACGCTCTTCTCTCAGATGTTGGGAGAATGCCACTAACAATGTCTTAAAGATGCTGTACTCAGCAGCTGCTCCTAAGAAACTGACCACCAAAGCATCACCAATCTTTGTTGTGAACAACGGGAAGGAATCAACATTGGTTTTGGTTGTTATATTTCACTGACCCAACTGTGACTGCAGCAGTGTTCGAAACTCCCATTGTTCTATGCACATTTTGCAATAGGGAATTTCATCAGTGTGAGCAGTTTCTGAACTCTGGGCACAGTACTGCGCCTAAAAGTTCAGATTAAAACTGTAGAGTGGAAGGAAAGGAGGACCTTTTTTATGCCTCCCCACTTCCAGCTACTCTCTGAAGACTGGAGAAGAGACCCTCTTAAGAATATTAGCGGGGTAGGCAAGGGAAGGACTAGATCCTGTGAAAAATGAACATAATATTTTAGATACAGTTCATTCATTTTCAGCTTTGTATTCTTGTTATTTAAAAAGTGCACCTAGATATTCTGTTGTTGTGCCAATAAGCTAGGTTTAAGGTGCCATTTAGCTCCTATCTTTCATATCTCAGTTTTTAACACTGGACTATAGGGTAGGTACATTTTCATACTGTACAGAATCCTGGAGACACGAATAATGCAGAGAGCTGAATGTAACCAAAATGTAAAAAAAGCAACCTATGGGGTTTTGGAAATCCTAAACAAACAACTAGGATGAAGTCCAGCTTACATCAGTAGGACTTACCGTATTTTTCGCTCTATAACACACACCCGGCCATAACACGTATGTAGTTTTTAGAGGAGGAAAATCCATAGGCATGCCACCCGTAGGCATTCCCTCCATAACACGCACAGACATTTCCCCTTACTTTTTAGGAGGAAAAAAGTGAGTGTTATGGTGCAAAAAATACGGTACCTCCAAGTACCTGGTTGCTCCTTGCCCTGAGTAGTAGAGCTGTGTGCAGAATGCCTTCCGCATTCTGTTTTATGTTCACCCCAACAAAGCCCACCCCCACTGCTGCTCTTCGGCAGCAGACTCTGCAAATAGGTCAGCCATATTTCTGGGGAAGATGTACACAAGGGAGGCTTGTAATAGATGAGTGCTAGTCTATTTTTTGCTGTTCTAACAAAGAGAAATGCTGAATCCAATTCCAGAAAGACTGTGTGACCAAGAAAACATTAGAAAAATTAGGAAGGGGTGCGTGTGAAACATTTCAAAAAGAGCAGTTCCCTTAAAGCTAACACATTAGGAAATGTGTATGCAGACATTCATCCTGCAGTGTTTCAGGATCCTGTTTTTTGCTCTAGGTAAGGGCAGTGCGCTTTCTGATTACACGCTCCACAAGGCCAGTTCTTGAATTCCCAGTCTGGGCCCCTATTTGCCAGCACCAGCCACAGCACTAGGAGGCAGCTGACAGTGTTGTGAGACAATGAAGTCAAAGGCTGATATCCATGACCTTTGCAACTTGACTTTTCTTGACCTGGACCGTCTTGGCAGAGTTTTAAAAAGACAGCCAAACAAAGCAAAACAAAACTGTAGCCTAGGTTTTTTTTTACCTTTCACATTCAGTCCTGCCTACAGGTTGCTTCTTGTCTTTTCCTATCTATTCTGCAATCAAGAGGCCGGTAGAATCCAAGTCTCACTCCAGGCTGGAAATTAGACATAAGCTGCAATTTGAAGAATGCAATTCCTTCACATAATGTGATCAGGAAGTAGAGGCCACGAAGTCAGTCTTTCTCTTTCCTCCTCCTCTTCCTTTTTTCTACTATTTCCCATAGTCTCAGGTCACTTTCCCATGTGCAGTTTTGCTGTTTGCGTATGCACAAAATATGAAGAGTTCAGATGGCAATAGCAGTGAAAGCACCCAGCAAGACCGCTGAGTTGATCATACTAAATCCACGAAGTATGAGAGCCTACGTATGAGAGAAGTGGTTGTGGAAAAGTGAGGCGGTTCTGTATCACAGAATTGGGCAGCAGCTTCTGCAACACAGAAACACCATGCTGGAGGGGAGACAGCCACGGCTATTTTGCATCTGTTATTTATGCATGATTGTCATTTGAATTAAAAGTTCGAGAAGCTTAAAGCTATCAAAACTGCCATAGGGCAGGAAAACAATCTCCATCTATTAAATATTAAAACAGCTGGCACTTAAAGCAGGTTTTAAATAACCCAATTCATTCCGGGGACTACCTTAATCAGTAGAGTACTGTACAATAAATGTCTCTATTCTGCCCCCTGCCCCCGTACCAAATAAATACAGGTTTTGTTTGTTTAATGTCAAGACCAGTCATGGGAAGTCCTTTTTTAGTCCAAGGGGCCACTTTTGCCTTTTGGGGGCCAAATGCCAGTGGTGGGCGGGGCCGGAGGGAAAAGTTGGGTGGAGCCACAGGTGTGACACCCCTTTGCACAGCAGGCTACATTGCAGCCTAGTGAAATCCACACACATGCACACACCTCTCCCTCCAGCCTCCATCCATGCAAGAAAACAGGAAGATCATCCTGTTGCGGCCAGGCAAAAGCACACAAAGAGGGTTCAGAGTAGGGCCAGTGAGGAGTCTAGGCTGAGAAGTGGATGTTGCCAAGTGCAAATCTTGAGGACTGGATAAGGAGACCTGTTTTTGGAGATACATAGTGAAGGGAACGGGGGTGGGGAGGACACCAAGGTTTAGCTATCCCTAGGATGTGTCAGATTAATAACATTTCTAGAAAAGACAATTAGGTTTGTTGACAAAGGAAATGCCATACATAGAACAAGGGTGGGTGGGGTGGGAGGGAGTCCATTGCTTGAAGCCCAGAACACTCAACTTGGAAATGACGTCAAATTCTTAAGTCAGTGAATGTTTTGTTTTTGTTTTTTAGCTGTGACTAGGCTCTTGCCCTTTGCAATCTGGAAGGAAAGGTCATTCAGCTTTGCTCACCGCAACTCTGCATCATTGGGGGATGTCAAAGAGCCTTTGCACAAGGGGCAGCAAAGAGGAACCTGTCAATCCCATTAGTCCAACAGATCAGCACAGGCAAAGCAACATCACTCGCAGAAATGGAGTGATCTGTTATCGGGCCGGCTCCATCAATAGAGATTTCTTCCCATGTGCATAGCAAGGATCTCCAAAGTGACTTGTTGATGCATTTTGGGCTATCTTGGAAACAGAGTTGTCTAAACAGCCCCCTTGTTTTGACTTTGCACATGGGAGCAGCTTGCTAGAGCACTCTCATGGCCAAAATATGCTAAGTATCCCAGAGAGGACAAAATATGGGACCTTTGTCAAGTGTATTCGCTGATGATATTTTGGCTTGTCCCTTTTCCCCCCTATGCTCTGTCCTCTAAACTGTTTTTCATGCGTCCACATGGGAGAAAGAAGATTGGCAAGGGGCAGCAGGGGGAACTGTCCCAATGGAGCAGTCCTGAAGCTGCTTTTGCATAGGGAGCTGATAATAAGGGCAGAGTGCTTCATGGCCAAGTGGTGAAGACTTACCATCAGGAATACATATTATTCCAGAGACTGCATTAACTCTGATCACTCCAAAGGAGACTCTTACTTGCTGGGAAAACAAACATGGACCTTCAACCCCCTGCAGATGTTTTACAAAGACACCAAGCTTTTTTTAAAAAACAACAACAACCTTGTGTTTCCTTACCAGGTAAGTATTTGCTTTTTTGTAAAGTTCCATGTCTCAATGGTCCTTGAGTCATTCTTGTTTGAGATACCTCTTAGTTTCAGTGCTGCCTTGGTAGCACTCGAGGGTGGGGACGAAAGCAGAATGAGTTAGCTCCACCTGTCATTGACTCTAGCTTCCCCAGCCATTTGCTCTGGCTCCCCCTACTGTTGACCTCCCAGCCTTCCACCCTACCAGTCCTAATGAGCACCAGCCACCATTGCAGCCCCCAGTCTCCCTACTGACCATCCCTAGTACTAGATTGACCAGATTAAAGGGGGCAGGGCATGTTTCATATTTTGTTAATAGAAGATGGCATTGTGAGCAGGGACAATTCATCAGGAAGGGATTCAAAAAGCTTCTCTTGATGAATTCCTGTTGTCTCCACAGCTATTAAAAGTGCAAGAGCACTGATCTCCTTGAAAGAAAAAGATCAGTTCACTTTAACAGCAACTCCAGCAAAGACAGGGAAAAACACACAAGAAAAGTATACGTGAAATGAAGCATGGCCTTAGTTTGGCTACCAGCACTCACCTCAGGAGTAATAAGGATTTGCAAGCAGGCAGGGGACCAAAGGTTTTCAGTGGATCAGTTCCCAGTGTTATTTGATGCCACCCTAAAACCTGATCGCCGTGAAGCTCCCTATTCACTCTTATATAATTCAGTGAAATTGATCTCCACTACAGGAGAAGAGAACTGGGTTCACTTTCACAGTGATTGTTATGTGTCTTTATTATTCACAAACAGGCTGAGAGAAACACAAGGGGTGTGTCTGTGCTCGAAGGAGAAAGAGGGTCAGTGTGTGGCTGCAGTGCTGCTGGGTGTAATTTAAGAGGTGCTTAAGTCGAACGTTTTGCTTCCTGGTCTGAGCCCTTCCCAGAAACTGTGAACCAAATCAGTGCATTTATTCCATCCTCAGTTTACACCTGCATAACAACAAAAGAGTGTTTGCTGCACCAAAGACATATTATCACTGCTTTTTTCCTGGGTGGGTACACAGGGGTACGCATACCTCTAAACATTTTGTGAATCTTTGTATTTTTGTCCATTTACTGTATTTATTTTTCCAAATTTGAACTATAAAATGGTGATTTTCCTGAGTCAAAATGAGAATAACCCTAAACGTTTTCTTAGAAAAAAAGCACTGCATATTATAGTTACAATATAGAGGAGGCATCCTTCAAAGGAACACGGCATCAACGCGCAAGACACCTTAGCAGAAAATGCCACCGCAACCAAGAGCTAGCCATACAGAAAAGAAAAGAAAAGAGAAAAGAAGAAAAGAAAACCATAACAAGAACTTGATTCTGCATACATGACCCCTGTTTGTCAGAACATTTAAAAATTAACTTGTCTGAAGTTAGTTTGCTGTTGTCCAATACGCCGTCGTCTTTTGCTCTTGCACTTTTTATGCCAGCGTTGTTATTCACCTGCTGTAATGTTTAGCCTCAGGATGTTCTTTGGTGCAGAAGCAGGTGTGGACTCATTACTCCTCCTGCAGGTGCTCTGCCATGCTTTTCAGAAGCCATTATCCTGTGAATAGAATTGCAGAGATGGAGCAGTTGCAGAGCAGGGTCCCTTCTATCACCTCCACTGAAAGCCCACCTCCCCTTCTCCATCAGACTCCTGGCCCTGAACTGTTTCAAATTCAGTTGGTAATTGCAACTCAAAGAAATGGTACCCGAGTTTTCTGTTTTCCTCTTTCTTCCTCGTTCGTTTCCCCTCTCATGCCATGTCTTTAGGCAACGGGCAGCTAACCTTTCTCAGACCTATGGCTAATCCTCTGGTCTAGGCTCTCAGGTCAAAGTGGATGCAGCCAAACTATGAATGTGGGTATGGCTGAAGTGGGATTGAGAAAATGATGCAACAGCCTTTACTTTTAGGCATCCTAGAAAAGTAGCAATATTTAAAAACTTCCCAGGCCTTTAAAAACCTAACGTGGCATGCAGATGTGTGAAACTGAAAGTTTGCTGCTTATCCAAACAGAAATTAAATAAGTTAATGCAATTATATTGTAAGGATGAAAAAACTAACAAAAAATATTCCCATATGTTTGGTCACTTCTCTGCTTCTCCTACTGGAATTAAAGTTAAAAAAAAACAACATCTTGATTTCAATAGGACCAAGGCTTCATCAATATAATCTTTACCCTCGGCTATCCTCTGTCTAGATGTATTAATGCACCTGGGAAGTGTACTGTTCACAGTAAAGATAAGTCTGTAGATAGAAATCAAGCTCCAAGCTTTTAAACTGCAGATCTTAATACCAATTGCAGGTTGAAGGTGAGAGAGAAAAAGGAGGCTTAACTTTAGCAGGAAATGCTCTAGAGAAAACTAGTAGCAGGTGTTGTAAGTAAGAACTGAAAAGGTTTGGCAGAGATTTGTGCATTTACCCAGGACTGAGGAACTCATGTGCTGACTGGCAGAAAAGTACATTGACAAGACAGCAATGCATGGAAGGAAAAGAACAATATTGAGAGTACCTTCTAGGCCAAGGCCGAGCCGGGGGAAGAGTTAGGAGCTTGAGGTCCTGAGTTTTGTGAGTCACTATGACAATACAAAGATTGCTGTAAAGCCAAGCCGGTCAGTAATGGACAAGAGACATGCCCTTCAGCATTTTTTAGGAAGAAAGCTTCAAGGCGCGTCTGCTCTGTAGAGAAGTTGGCATTCCTCAATACAAGGCTGAAGATGTATCACAGTGCAAAGCACTACCATTTAGAAGAGAAAGGCAGGCAATTACTGGGAAGATTAAGAAAAAGCCCAATTGGATTCTTTTGGCAAGACTGCTGAATCATCACAACTTTATGGGCCAGTTCAGGCAAATAGTCTCTGCATTGACTTTCACTGGCACAGCCTGTTGACAATAAGGCAAAACTAATTAGCCTGAAGAAGTTTAACTCACAGTGAACACCAGCTTGTCTGATGAGCTTCGACTACGGAGTCCATCACCACATTTACATCCCATGTTTCCAAGGTTCTCCTCCTCCCCATTTTGTCCTCACAACAGCTTTGTGAGGCAGGCAAGGCTAAGGAACACTGACTGACCCCAAGGTCTCCCAGTGATTTGAAGCCTGGCCTCCAGATCCTAGCCCAGCACTCTAACCATTACACCACATGGACTCATCGTAAACTGGACGGTTTCCAGTCAGCTGATCCCACTAGACTATCATTGCATAGCCTCTGCAAACTCCACATATGTCGAGGGCAAGCTGCTAATAAATTAAAGGTAAAGGTAAAGGGACCCCTGACCATTAGGGCCAGTCGTGACCGACTCTGGGGTTGCAGCACTCATCTCGCTTTATTGGCTGACGGAGCCGGCGTACAGCTTCCGGGTCATGTTGCCAGCATGACTAAGCCACTTCTGGCAAACCAGAGCAGCGCACGGAAACACCATTTACCTTCCCGCCAGAGCGGTACCTATTTATCTACTTGCACTTTGACGTGCTTTCGAACTGCTAGGTTGGCAGGAGCAGGGACCGAGCAACGGGAGCTCACCCTCTCGCGGGGATTCGAACCGCCCACCTTCTGATCACTAAGTCCTAGGCTCTGTGGTTTAAACCCACAGCGCCACCTGCGTCCTGGGTGCAAATTCCCACTCAGCCATGAAACTCTCTGGGTTGTTATTGGGCTTGTCAAGGAGAGGCTGTAGCTCAGTGGCCGTGCAGCTGGCCCAGCCGTGCCCCTACCTGTCCCACATTGTGGACAAGGTTTTGTGGAAAGCAGCCTTGTCGACCAAATTGCCAGGATTATTTTGGCCCAGGGCTCAGATGTTCACCACCACTGCTATACACAATGAAGCTTGTTAAGTCATGACATATTGTGCTGATAGGAAATCAGGAGAGCTGTGCAGCATTGATTGGACAGGCGCGGGGAGATTTTTTTTGCACTGCCATTTCTGAGTAGAAGCAGTTTATTGGAGTCATCATAATTTCAGCAACAGTTGTTTAAATCACATCAATGTTTTGTGTGTGTGTGAGGGGGGGGGAGGGAGAGAGAGAGATCAACCAACAATTAAGGCACTATTGTGAACTACTGACCTGCAATTCTTGGTCTGCAGAATCACTGAGATCCTAACAGAGTGAGACCCGTAGGCAATATTAGGAATTCAGGGCTATCCTGGAGAAACACTCCCTGCCATCTGTTCTGCAGGGTCCAGCGAGCTCCCTATTTTGCCGAAGAACATCGTAAATTGCTTTCTCATATGAAGCCAATGATCTTAGGAGCTTAAATAGGTGCTTCAGCCAAGTGCATACAACTGCATGAGGGAATAACTAAGAAAAGGAAAGCCTGATGAGAAGCCAGGCAATGGCAGAAGATCACACCGCTAAAATGGAGATTAGCATCTGATGCAGCGAATGTTCCAAGAGCCGGAATCTAAGCAGCCCATGCGCACGTACTTTGGGTAGGCAATTGCCACAGCTGAGGCAGGGAGCTAAAGATAAACAAAGTGGACGGCAAACATTTCTCCCCTTCCAGTGGTCTTCTTTCCTTTGTCCTTGCCTCCTATTTCCAAGTGGGGTCGTGCAGTGCCCCTGCTGCCTGGCAGTTCTTTGTTCTGGAATCCTAGCCGTTCTGCTCTCTCCGCTTCCAAGCCTTGCTGTTTCACCACATTGACGACTGCAGGAGCCCCCATGGGAGGCTGATATATGTGGCATCCAGAATGTAAAAGGATGCTGTTTTCCAAGCAAGTCACTCTTTATTATCACAGCAGGAAACGGATATCAGAGTGAAATTTGCAGCGAATGTTTATTAGATGGTGTGTCTGCCAGAGGTGGGCAATTTTGATCACCAGCCTATTATGATGATGAATCACAGAATCTATTAATCATGGAACGGCAGGGAAAAGGAGCTGCCTCCATTTGCTCACTTGTCTTTTTGGAAAAGAGCTTCCTGACTTCATTTCATCTTATGCTTTATTGTTAACATCTTATTTATTAACAGCTGTGGGAAAATAACGTCTGTGCCTCTCTTTGGAGCAGCTACGGCAATTGCATGGCGGGAAAGCAAAGTTCCCCTCACAGCAACCACACAATGTGCTTCATCACTGACTTGGGAAGCACCACCACTGCATCCTTGGCAAGAAAAACTCTCAGACAGTCTTAGCTGTGATGCAAATTCTCTCCATGCAGAGAGGAGGATCTGTGTGTTTGAAGAGGTTGCTCCAATTTCCATCAGTCCCTGACCTCTGTCCATGCTGGCTGCAACTCAGGGTAGCTGCAGTTCTACTGGCAAAATTAACAAAAGGAATTTCAGTAGGGACAGTAGGTTCAGCACATAGGCAGGTATAATCAGATTCAGAAATACAGGATGGGGAACACCTGGCTTGACACAAGTACATGTGAGAAGGAACTAGGGGTCTTATAGACTACAAGCCTAACATAAGCCAAGAGTGTGATGCAGCAGCAAAAAAACAAGGGAGGGTGCATCGAAAAAAGTCTAGTATCCAGATCAAGGGAAATAATAGTCCCACTCTATTCTGCGTTGGTCAAACCCCACCTGGAGTCCTGTATCTAGTTCTGCCACAATTTAAGAAGGCTTTGAAAAGCTGGAACGTGTGCAGAGGAGGGCAAACAATTTCATAAAGGGTCTGGAAACATATGAGCCAACACCTAGGGGCCAAGATCCCTTAACATATTTGAGCCTGGGGGCATGGCTTAGCAGCATCTGCCCTGACCCACAGCAGGCTGTATTTCTGCCCCCCCCCCGAAAATATTCATAGCTAAAAGGATTGTCCTAGGAGGGAACCTAAGGAAACACAAGCACTCTTTTTACGGGGAGTGCCCAATTTTTAGCCGTGACACACGCAGCCGCTGTGCCGGCATATCCAGTGCCTCAGCCTTATGCCCAGCAGCCTCTTCTTTGATTGCGCCCTGCTCCTGCTGGTGCTGGGTTCAGGTAGTGGTGCTTTTTTGAAGACCTTCTGGTCCCTGGAGACGAGGGAACGGAGACCAAGGCATGAGGGGGTCTTCTTAATATTCTTTTTCACACTGGCCTCATTCACTTTGGGCTCCAGGTGTTCTTCTTTGTTGTCACCAGACGGAGGCCACAGCCCCTCCGCAGCATCTGCAGGTGAATTATTGATGCCAGGCTGCTCTGGTAGAGACCCTTCTTCTTCTTCCTTTTCCTGCTGCCATTCAGGACTTAGTAGATCTGTACAACGTAGTCTCAGGGTCTCCTTGCTTTCGCCTTCCTCTTCTGGGGGGCTGCCTGTTGGTCCTCTCACCATTTTCGCACCCATTGATCTTCAGACTTTGCTGATTGTCACTCCCGCTTTCTCACTGTCCAATATGTTGTGATTTTTGAAATAAATTTAGGCACCAGTTTTTCCGATTCTGTTGCAGCTAAGCCACCCAAGAGCTGTTGAGCCAAAGCTGGGTCTCAACTGCCAAGGGAGGTTGGGATTCTGAGCTGATGTCATAGACTGGTTCCAACCAGTCCATTTCCTCTAAGGGGGGGGGACCTGTTTCCGTTTAGGGTGACCGCTTAACACACCACCCAAGAGAAAAAGGAGAAAAGCGGAGAAATCTTTTAGTTCTGTAGCAAGAAAGAATGAGTGCCAGGAGTTTTCTTTCCCTTGCCCTCCTCCATTGCAACACCTTTTCCTTTTCCTCCTCCTCCTCTTCCTCCTCCTCCTTAATATTTTTATTAAAGTTTTCTTGGTTTAAAAAAACACACAATAAGGGAGGAGAGCAGGGCAGGGGGCGGGACTTCAAGTTGTCCGGCCCCTGGACGGCAGGCTGCGCATGCACACAGGCCAGCTGGCCATCATCTTCCCACCCATGGTAAAATGTATTGCATGTCTATTTAAGTCAGTAATTCTCTCCAAAGTGGCATCCGTCCCTTTAAATTAGCAACTGCAAACATTATGCAAATCTGTATCATCTTTTTGGTGACACATTTCCTCTTCCTTTTTTGGCCGCTCTAGGCTTTAACTTGCAGATCATCTCCTTGTGCATTCATGTTGCCTAAATAGGAAGGGTTTAAAAGAATCATAAACTGACAAAATAACTACCATTATTTTTAAATATTTTCTCCTTTATACCACATCATTTGACTTAATGCACCTAAGAATGCTGCTCTTTCTCAACTCAATTGCCTCCATTTGATCCAATAAATGTCTACGTGCCCACTGAGGCTCTCCCCCCCCCAGTTGCTTTGGTGCTCTTGTAATAAAACACTGTTTTATTTCCACTTTCCTTTTCTTATGCAGTGAGAGGAAATAGCCTCTGTCCTGAGCTCCCTGGGGTACAACAAAACCATTTCTCCTCAGATAAATCAAGCTCTATAGCAAAATAAATTACCACGGGGTAAGCAAGTATTTGTTGGTCAGAGGGCCAGTTTACACACACAACTTTGGAGGTTTATATTCCTTCTTTTAATGAAATGATTCTCAAGGCATCTAACAAATAATAGGCATACCACACACACATACACCACCCAAAGCTCATACATATATAGCACACAGTGGTCTTTGTGTTTTAAATTGTATATATTTTAACTTAGTTTGGCAATTTTATCTGTTTAGTTGTTTACTATTTGCTTGTACTTTTGTACACAAAATGCACTGACTAGTGTCTGATGCAAATATCTATCATCTATCGACTGATCGATCGATCGCACAACAACAGCACATGCTTCCCTGAGGTCTTGCTCTCTGAGGGCAGCTGCCAGCCTGAGTTGTGGATGCTTCCAACAGTGGGAAGATGTTTCAAACTGGGGCTCTCAGCAAGCAGGCTCCAGCTCCTTAGGTCCTGTGCCACCAGCTTGGTTTCTATAGGAAACCTGCGAGACTCAGCTTTGTGGCCTGAGGGCTGCATCTAGCAAGACCATAGCTCAGAGGGCACAGCACCTGCTTTCCATGCAGGAGGTCCCAGATTCAGTCCCTGGCCCTCCAGGCAGGGCTGGGGAAGACCCCTGAGGAGCTGCTGCCATTCAGCGCAGACAGCATTGAGCTCAACAGAAAGCACCTTCCTGCATCTCCATGCCTGCATGTTGGCACAGGCCCATCCTGGTTGCCCAGGCCTCATCAGAGCTTCTCCTTCAGCCAGAGTAACCTGTCTCCACTGCAAGAGTCCTCCCTACACACCTGCTCTCTTTTGCTGGTTGCTGTCTTGGATCTTGACGCCTGTCTAGTTTTCGTTGCTACGCTTCTGCCTCTGACATCCACTTTACAGCACAGGAGGGGAGAGGTGCTCTTGTGCTTGAATCCTGCTTGCATGTTTCCCATAGGCATCCGGTTGGCCACTGTGAGAACAGGAGGTTGGACTGGACAGACTGTTGGCCTGATCTTATGTTCTTAGGTTCCTTTGTTCCTGTGCACAATATACTGGTACCTCGGGTTAAATATTTAATTCGTTCCGGAGGTCCATTCTTAACCTGAAACTGTTCTTAACCTGAAGCACCACTTTAGCTAATGGAGCCTCCTGCTGCCACCACGCCTCCAGAGCACGATTTCTGTTCTCATCCTGAAGCAAAGTTCTTAACCTGAAGCACTATTTCTGGGTTAGCGGAGTTTGTAACCTGAAGCATATGTAACCTGAGGTACCACTGTATGTGCAAACTGGAATTGTTTCTCAAAGGCCTTATTTGAGGGGGGAAACGGTTGACCCAGCACTTTGACACATTCCAGGTGGATGAGTTTAAGCTGCAGGCTGGTTTAAGGTCACTGATTGAGCCTCCCAGCAAGGAACAGACTTTGCTGTAACCCAGGCTGGTTTTGCTGGAGCAGTGCATGTTCTGGCTTCCCCTGAAGATTGTGTGTGTGTGTGTGTGTGTGTGTGCGTGCGCACACGCTTCATTTCTCAATCTGCTTTTTCTTCCCAATGCAAACATGAATTAAACAAAATTGAGATAACTCTGCAGGAGCATAGATTAGCTCTAGCTCCTGGGCATAGCTCTTGGCTCCCCTCCAGTGGTGAAGAGGTAGATTCTGAAGCACAGGAGCTTAACCTGAGAGCCTTTGCCACGCCCTCAAGGAGAGCAACCAAGGAGCTGTGTCAAACCATTACACACATACCGAAGAGAAGCAGCACATAGGATAACACATAGGCTATTGGGACCAGTATGGCTGCAATCCTATTCATTGTTCCCTGGCAATGAGCTCCCTTAAACTCAGTGGTGCTCCCTTTTGATTGCCCAGGTTCCTTCTGTAAAACTTAAGTGAGATACCTTCCATCAGCTGAAACACAACCTTGATCTTTTAACTAGAACTGCAAAACATCTTATAAAGAACTTGAACTGCTATTTGAAGTAGGAACTCCGTCAAATAAAAGTAGGGCTTGGATGTTTTCTCAATTCTCTGACTTCTTCTGTGCTAATCTCTCACAGGCAGGGATAATGAATCTTTCAAGTTCTGTTCTAAGCAAACTTGAAAGACTCATTAGCCCTGCTTTCCATTGCCAGAGCAAGTAGGATCCATCAATGGTCCTGGCACTCCAGCAGATGGCATCACTGCTGCTGTGCTGGAAAATACAGCTAGGCTATGATGCTCCATGCTCCTCCTCCTCTGTATCACAACTCCCTTCTGGCCGCTGCCTATGGGGGTAGTTTGAAGCATGCCCAGAGTGCTCCCAACCACCACCATTTTAAAAACCAAGCTCTCATTCTTGTCACCCACTTAAAAGCGTTGTAAAACAAAACCACAATATTGTGGGGTTCAGTTAGTTTGGGCCTTACATGGTTCTGGCCTTAATGTATTTTGACGATGCATTAAGTATGCTTTCTTAAAACCCCTCCTTCCCAGGAAAAAGAAGACCAAATGTAGCTGTCATTTCACTTATTTATTATTAATAATTTCTATTTTATTTTTAGTGCTCAAAAGAGCGTTAAAATCCCCAAAGCCTCATGAAGAGAGGCATTAGTGGTCCAGTCTTACCAGAGGGCATGGAAGAGGGTTGTGAAGGAACCAGGAGATAATGGTTTGCCCAAAGCCATCCAATGGGTTATTGGATGGAGCAGGATTGTAAATCCAGACTCCTGGGTCCAAGCCTAGTACATTATCTGTTGGATCACAGTTGCTGTCTTCAACAGTTTGTATCAAATGCCACAGGCGGCTGGGGGAAGTGAGGTGTAAATGGGAATGCAATACCCCTTGTGCTCACTGTGCAAATTGGATCTCAGTGATAGTGACATTCACACCAGACATTTAAAGCACTATGATGCCACTTCAAACAGTTGCGGCTTTCCCCAAAGAATTATGGGAGGTGTCACAGGTGCTGAGAGTTGGTAGGAGACACCCCTGTTCCCCCTCAGAGCTACAATTTTCAGCCTAAAGACAGAGTGATTTTTAAAGCACTCTGGGAATTGTAACTCAGGGATAGGAATAGGGGTTTCCTACAGATATCTCCAGGTGGGGCTGGGAACGTTCTCTGCCTGAAACCCTGGAGAGCTGCTGATAGTCATCATACTGAACTAGATGGATCAATGGTCTGGTTCCTACACTTGACAGCTAATAATAATAAAATGGGCCTTATGCTATGTACTTCTGGTTTTTGGTATTAATATATAATGGATCAACACAGCTGCCTGTATCTTTGGACTCTCCTTGGGGACATGGATGAGCTGTCATGATGAGTTCCTGAGCTTCATGATTTACCAACATACCGTTGGAATTATGATTTTAAAAACCTGGATGGAAATTAATCTGCACCAAGGTCTTCTCCAGATGAATGGCATGTGAAACTGCTCTATACTGAGTTTAGAGCATTGGTCCACCTGTCAATCCCGATGACAACTCTCCAGAAATTCAGGCGTCATCTTTCCAAGTCCTGTTCCATGACAACCTTTTCACTGGGGCTGCCATGCCATATATTAAACCTGGGGCATTCTGCATGGAAAGTTGATGGTTGGGGCTTCAAAGTGCAGCCCTGGGGCCCCCTGTGCTGCACTTTGAAGTTCTAACCATCAGGTGACCCATTGGTGCGTCAGAAGCTCCTTTTACCTGCCCAAGCATGGTGTCATATACAATGCCACGTGATTGGCAGGTGGGCATGGCTTGGCCTGGTGCTAGAGGTTCCCCACCCCACCATATACTGTATGCTCTACACCAACCTGGCACCCTGAAACAGCAGCCAGATGCTCACCTTTTGAGGGCATTACTATTAACCCTTTGACTGTAAGTAACAGCTGAATATTGGGATTGGGAACTAACCACTGGAAATGTCTGGTGCAGAACTTTCCTCCACATGAAAAAAAGGAGTCAGTCTTGAACCCAGGGCTTTTTCTAAGCTGGAACTCACAGGAACCTCTTTCCACGGTGCTGGGGAAAGTGGTCGAAGAAGAGAAGTCCTCTCCCTAAAAAAAGCTCAGCAAGTTCTGGCACCTCTTTTTCTAGAAAAAGAAAGCCTTGCTTGAACCCAACATTGGCCTGGCCTCCTCTCAGCCACACTGCCCTGCCTCCCAGATAGCTTACACAGCCATTCATGTATTCATGAATGAACAGCCCCAGTGATCTGGCTGTGTAAACACCTGAGGACAGTTATTTGCACTGGGCAAATGATTTATACTCCCGGATTGCTTTCATTCTGATGAGCTCCTTGTTCGCTGTGGTCACACTTTCTGTTTCCACATTGAAGAGAGGGTGCTACCACAGAAAAGCAGACCAGGCCTCTAATGTATTTTGTTCAGAGCAGCCAAAAATTTGCCCCCCATCCCACACCATCAACTACTTACTTGCCGACACAGAGGAACGTTGTGCCTGCCATGTTAAGTCACTGAAATTGTAAATGCTTGTATGCATCACTATGTGTTTACATTTGATTAGTTGGTAACTGAATTCTAGGGAGTTCTCTAGTAGTTCTCATGTGATTGGCTAACATTGGTCACAGGGGAGATATCTAGTGAAGGAGAGACTTCATTTTATGTGAAGCAAAATGACTATGTTTTAAGATCCACTGTGAACACTGCTAAGTTGAATAGAGTGTTGGAGTGTTTCTTCTCTGCTTGAAAGAAAGACAGCAAAATTGCAGGAGAAGGTAAAAGTGGAAATCTCTCATAGGAGCTGCAAGGCATGGCCTAATTGAGATACAGAAGGCTGAGTGCTGAGCTCTGGAAAGAGAGGAAAATACAGTTGTTTGGAAGTTAGAAGAAGAGACTGTAAGACTTGGAGTAGCATGTGGCCATAAATATGTTGTAATTCCTCTATATGTTTCTGCAAGTAAAGTTTTGAATGTTAAAGTTTGGACATGGACTTAATTTCCAAAGAAGGGTATCAGTCATAAATACAATTTGAGTTTCTTAGCTGAGATTTTGCTACTCTTACTTCAACATGCCTCACACCCTCTGTGCCAGAGTTCCCAGCTCACCTCAATCCCCTGTGTGATTCTGTGCACATGAAGTGATGGGGTACCCAAACCTTTGGGGGCCAGTGGGCACATTTGTAGTTTTGAGGAAGTGCTGTGGTCTTCAGTCACAAAATGGCAGTCGTGGGGGGGGGGTGTGGGAGGATCACACAAAATGTCTGCCACATCTAAAACAGCAGGAAAAGAAACACAAAATGGTGTGCGCAGCTGCTCTCATGCTCCCTCAGAGAGAGACGTCCTTTTCCCCTCTCCTCCCTTCAAAGGAAATGTCAAAATGTGTGGAACAGAGACTCCCTCCCCCCACACACACTTGTCTCTTTGGGGCTGCATCCTTTTCACAAAAGCCCTGCAGTACAAGATCGGAGCTACTGCAGGAACTTTCTTTAGCATTAGGCTAAGATCCAAAGAGCTTTTTAGACACACCCGAGGGCTTAGGCATGTTTCACAGGATTTTTTCCCCCACTTTCCCCATTTGAACAGCAGCTCCTTCCCTCCCTCCTTCCTTGCCATTTCACAAAGTAATTTTGAAAGATGCTTCACAATCCAGAGAGGCTTGCTATGTGGCCTGGCATGCTTCTGACTCAGGACAAGGCCGTGTCGTATGTCATCCACAGCGCATAGTTGAACTATGGAATTCACTCCCACAAGACGTAGTGATTAGCAGCTGACTTGGATGGCTTCAAGAGAGGATTAGACAAATTCACAGAGGAGGATATCAGTGGCTACTAACAGCCATGCTCTACCTCCACTGTTGGCGAACTTGTGGCCCTCCAGATGTTGGTGGCCAGCAGCTCTCATCCTCCTTGACCATTGGCAATGCTGGCCAGGGCTCCTGGGAGTTGAGAGTCCAGCAACATCTGGAGGCCCACAGGCTCCCCAACCCTGAATCAGAACCGGTCCAAGACCACCCAATGAGATACACTAGGATTTGTTCCAACATTCTGCTCCAGAACTAGGAGACCTGTGTCCCTCCAGATGTTATTGGACTGCAGGTCCCATCAGCCCCCAGATAACCTGGCCAATGGTCAGGAGTGATGACAGTTGTCGTCCTGGAGGGACACTCACGGGGTCCCTGCCTCTTTTCACAATACCAAACTAGCTGCGGTCCCTTCCTGCAAATGTTTATCCTGACAGTTGAATCCATTATCCTAGTGCTCATGTCCTCCACAGCAAAAGCAGTAAGACAATGGTTCCTGTAACTTCCTACCCAGCCAAGCAATGCTGACATATTTTTATCATCAGCTTGACACCCTCCATCTGCAGACAGCAACTAGGATCCCTGAGCCCCTGGGCTCTGCTTTGCCGCATCAAGTGTTCTTTCACACTTGCTGAGTTGTCTGATGAATTTAAACAAGACGTGGACAACTCTAAACAGTGGCTTTAAGTGCTGGCTGAGTGTCCCTCTAAATAACTGAAGAAGGAAGATCAGAACAATCAGGAGCTGCCAGCCCACTTTTGAAAAACCATTCTAAGCCAAGCTAGATGGAACTGCTGACTGCGGCTGTTGGCAAAGGATAGAGCAGGCTCAGCGCATTGGAGAACTTTGATTGAAAACATATTTAATGGGTTGTCTCCAAGGTTATTGGTTATTGAAATTAATGGAGAGAACTATCTTAAGCCCGTTGATTTCAGTAGATTTACTCTGTGTAGAACTTGGTTGGATGCAACCCTTTGGGTTTTTATCATCACTAGGTGATGGTCAACAATCAAAAGGGATAGGTGGGTGGTTGTGTTTGTATAAAGCTTAAAAACATGCCCATCCTTTGCAACCGACTGTTATACAACCTTGAATACACAACCTTTTATATTTCGGTTTCTCAGAGACCAATGCATAATTAAACGTGTGTGAGTGTCTATCTGTTTAGTCCTATTTAGTTCAGGACTGGGGGGAAATCCAACCTTTTATCTGCTCCAGATGTTCCTTAAGGTACAATAAAAATGAGAAAGAATCTCATGGCACCTTAAAGACAAAGAGATTTATTGCAGAAGATGCTTTTATGGACCCAGGGTCCACTTCATTAGGCTCTAGCCCACAAAACTCCATGTCATTACAACAAATCTAGGCATGAGAATAGGCAATAGATATTTTGCTTATATGGCTCATATTTTGCTGCTGCAGTTTGAGAAGTCTAAAATAAATGAGTCTCAGCAGACCACAATAGTAGATCCCATGAGGATCTAGTACATGCACAGAGCAAGATCCACAATAAGTGATGGCTGTACTCTTACTTTGTGCTGGTTAGGCCTGGCTTCCAGCTAATGTAGTGCTAAGGATCAGCACAAGGATCTAGTAAATCTTACACTTGTATGTTCTTGTGAAGGCCAAGGAAAGGATCCTTGCTCTCTTTTTGAAAAATATATACAGTGGTACCTTAGTTCTCAAACTTAATCCGTTCCAGAAATTCGTTCCAAAACCAAGGGACACTTTCCCATAGAAAGTAATGCAAAACTGATTAATCAGTTCCAGACTTTTAAAAACAACTCCTAATAAAACAGCAATTTAACATGAATTTTACTAACGAGACCATTGATCCATAAAATGAAAGCAATAATCAATGTATTGTACTATAAAATAAGACAGTATCGTAGATGATAAAAATAAAAAATTTCTTACATGCACTGATGATAATCATTGTTTGGATGGGGGGGGCGCTTTTATCCATTTCCACAGTCACACAATCAAATCAATCAGTAGCTGAACTGGGTTCCACACAGTCACAAAAACAAATTAACCGAAAAAGCCTGAAAAACAAAATAAATAGCAAAAACAAAAGCGCCAAACTTAATCTGTTCTGGAAGTCCATTTGACTTCTGAAATGTTTGAAAAGCAAGGCACAGCTTCTGATTGGTGCAGGCGTCCCGGAAACAATAGGCGACAACCACATCGGATGTTCGGCTTCCGAAAAACATTCAAAAACCAAAACAGTTACTTCTGGGTTTTTGGTGTTTGGGAACCACAGCGTTTGAGTACCAAGGTACCACTATATTTAATTTTTATTTACATTTTTAATACAGATGTGCATCCCACATCCCCTCCCCCCTTTCATACCAATCACGACATACAACTAAATACCTAGTGACTCCCACCCTTTTCCTGGTTTTTTTTTTAAGTTTTCTACTAAATTGCGTATCCCAAATTGTTAATCTTCAAATTTCTTCCTCTGTTAATTTCTATTAGCTCCTATTCTGCTGAATTTACTCAAGACCTGCTGGGTTATTTACTTGTTTATACTGGTTCTTTAAATATTCAACAACCGTTACCCAATCCTCCTTATATTCTTTAACATCCTTATCTCTTATCCTATTTGTTATGCCTGCCAATTCAGCATATTCAAGCATTTTAAACTGCCACTCTTCCTTAGTGGGTACTTGTTCTCCACTTTTGTGCCAATAAGATTCTAGCTTCAGAGAAATAGGAATTTGGACAAGATTGAATTTAACACTCTGGGTTAGAATTTCGGCTATTAAAATGAATATCTTACCAAAATTCCTGTTCCTTTTCCAAATGATCCCCATAATAGGTAAAGATGAATGTTTTTAAAAATGGAAAATGGACCTAACAAAATTTATATGGCAAGGCAAAAAGCCATGGATCAAACATAAATTATTAACAGACATAAAAGAACAGGGTGGCTTTGGACTCCCAGACCTGAGAATATACTATGATGCGGCATGTTTTAGTTGGATCAGAGACTGGATTACATTAGATAATAATGACATTTTAGACTTAGAGGGGTGGAAGAACAGATACGGCTGGCATGCCTATCTAATTTACAACAAAGTGGCGGTGCATAAAGAATTTCTAAGTCATGTAATTAGAAATTCGTTATATAAGGTCTGGGTGAGACATAGAAGGTTGTTAGAACTGAAAACCCCATGATGGGTTTCACCGTTAGAAGTAATATCAGTCAAAAAGAAAAACACGACAGGAAGATTGGTGACATACCAGCAGCTCCTAAAGGAGGAACAGGGCCAATTAAAATTAAAACTATATGAAGAGGTGACCCAATACTGCACCACATGGTTACAATATCATCAAATTGCCCAAATATTTAATCAGGACAAAGCAATAGGATTTGAAAAAGAAGAATCAAAACTACAAAAAGTATTATTACAAAACTCGAAAAAGAGTATATCCAAAATGTATAATTTATTATTAGAATGGGAGTTAAAGGATGAAGAAGTAAAAGAAGTTATGACTAAATGGGCATGCGATATAGGTTATGCAATTCAGCTGGAATGGGAGAAATTATGGAAAAGTGATATTAAATTTACGGCATGTTACACAATCAGAGAAAATTTGATGGAAATGGTGTACCAATGGTACTTAACTCTGGTAAAATTGGCTAAAATTTACAAATTAAAATCAAATACCTGTTGGAGATGCAAGAAAGAAATAGGAACAATGTTTCACATGTGGTGGGAATGCTGACCTATTAAACAATTTTGGAATGAAATATATGAAGAAATCAAAGATGTTTAAAATATCTTTTAGTAAAAAACTGGAAGCATTCCTTTTAGGTATAATCACAAACCATATTCCTGACAATCAAAGGAAAGTATTCCTCGATGTGACAACAGCTGCCAGGATGCTCATAGCAAAAAAATTGGAATGGGAGAAAAATTCCATCAATGAAAGAATGGCAAATAAAATTGAATACAGTGGTACCTCAGGTTACATACGCTTCAGGTTACATACGCTTCACGTTACAGACTCTGCTAACCCAGAAATAGTACCTCGGGTTAAGAACTTTGCTTCAGGATGAGAACAGAAATCGTGCTCCAGCGGCGCGGCAGTAGCAGGAGGTCCCATTAGCTAAAGTGGTGCTTCAGGTTAAGAACAGTTTCAGGTTAAAAACGGACCTCCGGAACGAATTAAGTACGTAACCAGAGGTACCACTGTATATAAATCTGGCAAGACTCACAGCATTCATAAGGGGACAGTCGGACCAAAAATTATTAAAAGAATGGGGATGTGCTAAAGAATATATGAAAAAACATTGTTCTGGAGTAAGCATATTGGTATGTAATGAATGATGCTTTGCAGGGTTAAAGAAAGAGAAAAATGGTGTAAAAAGTATAAAGTTAGAAGTAATCTACATTAGACACAACAACTTAGAAAGAGTAAAAATTTCAAGGTCTTAGAACAAAGGAAGGAAGTCAATATGTGTATATGTATGTAATGACTAGATTAGAATGATGATATGGTTTTATTTGTAGATGTGTGTTTTTGGTTTTTGTTTTTGTTTTGTTCTTTTTTCTTTTGTGTTCTTTTTTTCTTGTTTGTACTGTTTTATTTCGGATTCAATGTCTGTAATTTTTGTTGTAATTTTGCTTTGAAAATAAAATATAAATAAATAAATAAATAAAAAGATTCTAGCTGCAGTGGTGGCATAGAATAATAAATTCTTTTTTTTTTTAGGGACTTCTGTTACCATTCCCAAGAGGAATGTCTCAGGCTTTATTGGGAAGGTGTGTGTGTGTGTGTGTGTGTGATTGTAAATTACTTCCCATAATTCCCTGATTACTTTACAGAACCACATGTGGAAAAAAGATCTCTCTACTTCATTGCATTTCCAACATTTGCCTTTTTCTCTTTTAAACATTTTCGCTAGTTTGGCAGGTGTTAAGTACCACCCTTGCTGTCTTTTCCTGGCAATTGGAAAAGCAACGTGGAATAATTTTTAAGAGTCAATTGCAAATATATTCACTGCCATTGTAATAGGGGTACAAATGCCAGGAGCTGCCTTGTTCTGAATCGGGCCAATGGAGAGAGCATGGAGTACAATATTTGGATGATGAAGGCAACCATGCAAACCCATCACTGTGCCTCTCCACCTTTGCAGTGTCAGGAAGTGTTTTAATCAGCACAGCTGCTGCCTTAGGCACCAGAAGCTGATGAAAGATCTTTAAAGGGATAGATTCTCTCTTTCTTTCCCATGGACTTGGAATAAAGTGTCATAATTGTAGGGGAGAGTGGTATGAGAGAGACGAGGAACAACTAAGTGCAGCATTAAAACGAGGAGAGAGAGAGAGAGAGAGAGAGAGAGAGAGAGAGAGAGAGGGAGGCTCCTTTGGCACCAGCCTCACCTAAAAGAGTGCTAGGCCCATTGGGAGAAGCTTGGTTCATGAATAATTGGGCATCAAACTTCAAAAATTCCTTTTCCAAAGATGGGGAAACCCATATCCATTCAGATTTTCTGAACTGTAACTCCCATCATCCCGGACTATTAAGAATTCTGGATGGAGTTGATGGGAATGCAAGTTCAAAGAAGAACTTCAAAGCCACAGGTTACCCATCTCTCTCCTTCTCTCTCTGTCTTTTATGTCCTTGTGCTGAATAGCACCCCAGCACACCTCCTCTGGTTCATCATCCCCAAATATATTGCTGAATGAATGGATAATGCCACTAGAATATCACGGGGTGACTCACTGCTGCTTTCCTGCAGGGTAAACATGATGCTCAAAAGCAGCCTGTAAAATACAATGAGCTGAGCAATCCGGATGCTGCAGCAAGCTGGCGATATGATTGCAAAGATCAGGCCAGAGAGTGGCCTCCTTGTCCTCTTGTCTCAAAATCAGCCACAGGTACAAAGCCTGTGTGTGTGTGTGTGTGTGTGTGTGTGTGTGTGTAATGCTTATAGTCGCACCCTTTTGTGCATTCAGCTCAGCTAAAATAAAATGCACACACCGGAATTGGGCAGGGGAGGAGTAGACTGTATTAAAGGTCATGATGTTCTGCTGACCTTTCTCTCTGTGCTTTGATTCTTGGTGGTTCGATAGTGTTCTTTCATTCTCTTCCTCTCAGTAGCATCATTACACGTTCCAGCCTCTTCTCAGTCCATTTATTTGTTTTCTCATCCAGCTTTACTGAACCATTCATAAAATTTCACATCTCTAAGATGGGTTTGCAAAGAAACGATATTTTTATGCATGGTTGTTACATTAGCAAATATTTTGACGGAGGGCTTGCTTGCCTAAGCGTCTGGTTTTCTGACGGCTGGGAAACTGTTATAAATTGAACCAAGTGCCTTGCTGTGTTATCTCGTAAACTTTTGCTCCTTTGTTCATCTGATTCTTTTTCTAGTTCTGCATCATCAAAACTGTGAGATCGTAAGACTACGTTTTGTGAAGACGTGCTTTGAGCACTACGAAAGCTCTCTGCAGAAATACTGAGCATTATTTAGGTCCCATTTTGCCGGGGCCTCTTGCATTGTGCTTGCTGAGAAGAAGTGGTTTGTCAGAGGCTCTTTTGAGAAAGTGAGGTTCTATTAGTCACTTTTCAAAAGTCAAAATATCCTGGCTATTGTTTCTACCAGAGCTCTCAATGTGGTTGCAATACAACCAGTAGTTCCCAATCTTTTTTCAGTCTCCTCTACCATACCCTGTAATAAGCATTATTCAGAAACAGCAGTTTCTGAATAATAACATTCAAAACAGTAACAGTTAATTGCACATTTATTGAAAATCCAGTTAAAACTATTTAGTTTAGTCAATTTAACAAAACCGATGAAGTTGATCTAGTGATACCAGCTTGTCAAAGTCCGAGAGTCATTTATACCTCCAGTTCTTGCCTGCCACCCCATGACCTCTTAACAACCCCTTAGCTAGGGAATCCCACTGCCCGTCCGTCCCCCCACTTGGGGGTGCTACCATCCACTTAGGGAACCACTGTTTTAGATGCATAGGCAGAAAAATTAACACAAGTTAAACAAAGAACATAGCAAAGACTTGGTGAACAAACTATAGCAGTTGATCCCAAGTCTGATGCCCTCCAGATTTAACTGACAGGGCATGAGGACAGAGGGAACTGGCAAGATTGGCTTTGCTCCTTTTCCTGCTGACAGCGGCCTCACCAGAAGAAAGCTGTGCAGAATCCTGCTCCCTGGTTCAAGCAGCATCACGGCCCTCGAAGTCAGTCCAAGTGCAAGACGGCTTGGGCTGCACATGCTGCGCTTGCAACCGTTTTCACAGTCCAATTTCAGCACAAATCAGTCTGAGTTCGCTGTTGGGGAGATGCCCTTTCTCCTATTTCTTAAAGCCAAGAGCCTGATTCTAAGCAGCTGTCTCCAACGTTTTCCTTAGAGGGTGGGGGCAGAAGAACCAGGCTTTAAATGTTTACCCAAATCAAGCATTTTCCATACATTGAGAAACATTTTAAAAGAGAGTGTTGGATCAGTCTGAGCAAGAACTTGCCAGTTTCTAGTGGATTGGCTGCCTGTGATCGTTTCATCCAAATTTTTAAAATATCCCCCTCCCATCAGTTTCTGTCTTAAGCACTTGGCTCACCTCCCTGTGCACACGGCAGTCGACTAACAGTGAATCTGGCAGCTGATCTTGTGCTTCTGGGACATTTTCTTCAAGCTATTATCCTCCAGGATTGAATATTTCAGGATTTGTAGTCCAAAGAAACCACAGAATATTGGACTCCTTTCTTGCTCATTCTGTGTGGGGTCCTGGAGATATTGTCAGAATTGACTGGTATTTGAAACTGGGGATTGGTATGCGTGTGCAAAAAGCGGTGTGTGTGGAGATTTTCTCATTGATTTTGAAGTTTATTTCCCACTCATTTTTGGTTCATTTATTTCCCCCCATTTCCCCCACTTGTTTCAGTGGGAGACTCAGCCAGCCTTCTGCTGCCTCTAACTTTGTTGTTTTACAATGCACGTGGCATGAAATCTACAAACATCCTGTTAGCAAGCCGTTAGTTCTGGCAGATTTCAGGCATATTGGATAAAACACCCCCATTTTTCAAGCAGCTGTACATAAAGTACACAGACACAGCCTAGCTGCCACCAAGTACTTCCTACTGAGCCAGGTTCAGAGTTCTTGCAGTAATTTATAAAGCCCTGAAAAAATTAAGTCCTGGGTTCCTCAGGGATCGCCTGAACCCTTATGTACCAGCCCATTCACTGAGATCATCTGCAGGAGCGTCATGGGTTGTCCCCTGCGTTGGCGAGACTCACCTGACAGCAATGAGAAACTGAGCCTTTCATGTCATCATTGGCCCAGTCCGGTGGAACTCTCTGCCCTTGGATATTCATCCATGTTAATGGTTAATTGATGTTCTGTTTTTTACTGTATGTTTTTATTGCTGTAAACAACTTTGATATGTTTTCTATGATATGGTGCCACACTCTACGTGCCTTTCCCCTCCCCCCCTCCTTCTTTACCTCAAGCACAAAATCATTTGGGGGGCCTCACAGGTTCTCTATCCCCGGCATGAGACACTTATTTAAAATAAAAAAAACATAGAATGGCATTGTCTGGCTTGTTGTTGTTGTTAAAATTTGTATACTGCTCTTCATCTGTAGATCTTGGGGTGGTTCACAAGATAAAACCACAAAATACATAATAAAAACAAGAAGAGAACAAAATGAAACAAAACTGCCTTTGACCCTGGAAGCCTGTGGCCAACATTTAGACTCTCCATTGATTTCCTTCCCTCTCCTCTCCTC
This sequence comes from Podarcis raffonei, assembly GCF_027172205.1. NCBI lineage: Eukaryota > Metazoa > Chordata > Lepidosauria > Squamata > Lacertidae > Podarcis > Podarcis raffonei. The sequence continues at coordinate 17,359,978 of NC_070616.1, forward strand.
ACCACACCCAGACATATGCATCACCCCCCGCTTGCCATGGCTTTTCTGGCTAGGGGCTCATGCCATTTTTGAAATCCGCCCTCACTCCATTCCCTGAAACCCAGCTGTGATACTGCCAACCACAAGGTCTGGGATTTCTAGCCGAAAACCGCAAAACAGAGTAGCTCTCTCTGTCCTGACGTGAACTATTAAACCATGGTGGAGATTGTGTCTTGAATCTTTTATGGCTGCCTTCTTCAGTCTCTCCCCTTTCCTCCCTCTGAATGCTTTTAGCAGCAACAGCAGAAGAAGAAGCAATTATTGAGAAGTTACTTTGTGGGCTCAGGGCAGATGCCTTCCAACATCTCCCAACTCTCCCTTTGATAAGTCTTTGGAAAGGAGAGCAAAAGGCCTCAAATGGCCCAGTTCGGAGGCTGTGCGCTGTCCTGCAAATGAGTACCTGTCAGTAATAATCTACAGCGGATCTGGGCTTTAGACACAGCTTTGGCCGAGAGGAAATAACGACAGGTCCTGTATTTATAATAATGGGGAAGGGGTGCTTTTCTGTCGGAGTCTGACAAGAAGCCAACAAAATGTCAGAATCAATGGGCTGCTAATAGAACAAACCACGGCTGTTGTAAGGAAGGGGGTTCTTTGTACAGATAATGATGCCTGCTCTGGGCCGTATTGATCTGGTAGATTGATGGAGACAGGCAGAGCTTATAGCTGCTTCAGCATCCCATTCCCAGAAAGACGCAATGAGAAAATGGACCTTGGCTGGCCAGGGATGCAGACCCCAGGGGGTGATCTTGCAGATAGAAGCCACATAATGCTTCGTTGTGGGTGCTGTCCATGGTCGGAGGCAGCAGTGCTTCTGAATATTAGTTGCTGGAAGACACATGAGGGGAGACGGCTCTTGTGCTTGGCTCCTGCTTGTGGACTTCTGACTGGGGCATCTGCTTGGCCCCTAGGAGGACAGGATGCTAGGCTAGGTGGGCCATTAGCCTGGTCCAGCAGGGTCCTTCAACATTCCTAAGGAGTAGGTGCGCACTCTGAGGTTGCTGAGAGGAACCAAAACACCTTATGTTGTTTGGTGCATCTTATATAACTCTTTTATAACTGCACACACATTACAGCTACCAGAATCCTTATACAGTGGTACCTCGGTTTTCGAATGTCTCTGTTGCCAAACATTTCGATTTTTGAATGCTGTAAACCCGGAAGTAAGTGCTTCAGTTTTTGAACGTGCCTCGGAAGTTGAACCATAAACGCGGCTTTCGTATTGAGTTTTCCATTTTGAGGCTTCTGTACTGAGTTTTCGGTTTTCGAACATTTCGGAACTCAAATGGTCTTCCAGAACAGATTACCTACAAAAACCAAGGTACCACTGTATTTCAGGCCCTGTCATCTCCCCCAGTTAAAGGCCTTAGCTGTTTATCATCAAATATATTTTACAGGTGCTTTTAAAATATTATTATTTAAATGATTTATATCCCACACTTTGAAAACACTCCCAGAGCACCTCAGTCAACACATTGAAACAGAGTTCTATAATAATAAAATACAAATTTAAATCTGCTTACAAAAAAAACCCCCAAAGAGCAAGAGCAAATGGAAATAAAACTGACACATAAAGGCGCCAGGAAATAAAGTCCTTGCCTTTACTGTCACAGAAATTACAAAAAAAGAAGAAGGTGGCAGCAGATTCCATAATTGGGGGGCTGTCACTGAAAGGGCAGGATCTCTGCCTGCCAGTCACCAGTCCAGGGCACCTGAAGAAACACCTCGGAGAAGGTGATCTCTGTGGGCTCATGTGGAGAGAGGCAATTCTCCAGGCACCAAGCTGTGAAAAGGAGTGAGGTATCGGCCCCAACCAGCTTGGCTGATGATCAGGGATGATGGAGGTATGGTCTAGCAACACCTGGGGGCCCAGCCCTGCTGTGAAGGACAGCGTCAATACTTGGAAAGAGCCTTGAAATGGGCCTGGAAGCCAGTGTCGTTCTTTAAGCAAAGGAAAGATACCTTTCCAACCCCAGGTCCCAGTTAGGAGGTCTTGCATTTGCATTCTGAATTAATGGCAGTTTCAGAATCACATGCTAAGGCAGCCCCACATATAATGTGTTATAATAATCTAACCTAGGAGTTATAATAGAAGAGGAGAAGAAGAGTTTGGATTTGATATCCTGCTTTATCACTACGCTAAGGAGTCTCAAAGCGGCTAACAATCTCCTTTCCCTTTCTCCCCACAACAAACACTCTGTGAGGTGAGTGGGGCTGAGAGACTTCAGAGAAGTGTGACTGGCCCAAGGTCACCCAGCAGCTGCATGTGGAGGAGCAGGGAAGCGAACCTGGTTCACCGGATTACGAGTCCATTGCTCTTAACCACTACACCACACTGGCTTTATTTATTATTAATAAATAATAAAGAACAGGTCTGCAGGTCTTATCAGGTAAAGGAGGTGTGTATATATCAGCCTAGCACTGGAAAAAACCCCAGGTGCTGGGTAAAACTAAATTGGTGGATAATGCATATAATCCCATCTTTGGACAGGATCCACTGCTTTAAAACGGAAGTCTCGCTTTGAGAGGTTTGATAAAGTTTGTTAATGAAGTGGCAGTGCCCTCATGCAGAACAGCTGGCCTCCTGCGGCCTCAAGACCTTTGGAAACCAAAGGTATCCCTTTTGAGGGCAAGAAAGCAAAACAAAATGGCGGAGGGAACCAACAAAGAGGGGCAAAGTGCAGGGAGCCCAGTGCAGTGCAGCAACAGCAGCAGAACCAATCTGTACCACAGGGAACACCCCAAGCCCTTTCCTCCTTCCCTCTTCTTGGTTACTGGCAGCGACACTCAGTTTTGGGAGGCCCAGTGAGAAATGCTGCCCCCCTGCCCCTCCCAACCTAGCACTGCTGCCTTGGACTATACAGTGGTACCTCGGAACTCGAACGGCTCCATTCTCGAACATTTCAGCTCCCAAACGCCAAAAACCCAGAAGTAAGTGCTCCAATTTTCAAATGTTCCTCGGAACACCAACGTCCAACGCGGCTTCCACTGTGCAAAAACCTAGCTGTTGACCAATCGGAAGCCGCGCCTCGGAACTCGAACATTTCAGAAGTCAAACAGTCTTCCGGAACGGATTACGTTCGAGTTCTGAGGTACCACTGTAATTCCCATTGGTCCTTCCAATGTGGCTCTGCCAGCTGAGGATGATGGGAGCTGTGGAACAAAACATCTGGAGGGAAGCATGTTGAGAAAGACCAGGCAATAACGAAAAGAATACCGTGCTGTTTACACATGAAGGAAAAGATTAAGAAACATAGACCATGTCTTGGTTTGTTTCAGAGCATCTGAATTAAGGCAAGAGACAGCTGACTTTGAGAATAATTTCAAGAGCATCGAATTTCCCTAAATCTCTGTAGATATATTAAACACTGACTCAGCTCCGCCGTCTGTCTTTCCCTGACACGTACCTTGCTAGAAGAGAACGTCATTTTTGACAGCCACCCGTTCTGTGCATAGAGCGATGCACGCCTTCCAGGGTCTGTTTTGCATTTGGATAGTCGTATTTAAAGTGTAAAAGAGCTGCCATCTGGTTTTATAAAGAGACATAGACATACACAAACCATAACCCATAAGAAATGCAGATGTTCCCATATTTACAACCTCTGACGCTTTGGCTCAGCCTAGGAATCTTATACTGGGGGGGGGGGGTCAGTTAACATCGCTGTGAGAAGCAGCACTTTCAGATTTCTCAACCCTTTGTGCTTTCAAACATGATCAGGGCCTTTGTCTGTGCAGGTTGCCAGTCCATTTCCAAGCCAATTCAAAGTGTTGTTTAAAACCATTAGAGACTTAAAAGGCTTGGGACCAGGGGACTCCAAAGATCACTTCCTCCCAGGGGAATGGCACTCCCTCAGAAGGTGCTGGGCTCTTTTTTGTTGGAGGTTTTTAAACAGATGTTGGATGGCCGTCTGCCGTGGATGCTTTAGCTGTGATTCCTTCATTGCAGGGGGTTGGATGAGATGGCGCTTGGGGTCTCCTCCAGCTCTACAATTTGATGATTCTGACCTACCCGGACCATAAGACCCTGTTGCTCAGGAGCACAATACATCAAGGACCGCCTCTTTCTATATAAACCTATCCGGACCCTGAGATCATCTTCTGAGACCCTTCATTGTGTGCCTCCTCCTCAAGAGGTCCAGAGGGTGGCAACATGAGAAGGGGCCTTCTCTGCAGTGGCTCCCCGTCTGTGGAATTCTCTCCCCAGGGAAGTTCACCTGGTGCCTTCATTAGACACCTTTAGGCACCAGGCAAAAACGTTCCTTTTTAACCAGGCCTTTGTCTGACTTGATCTACACCCTATACCCTTTTTAAAATGCTGGTTCTTGGGGGGGGGGCATTATTGTTTTGTTTTTGTTTTTATTAGGTATTTTGTGGTTTTACATCTTGATTTTATTCCATGAACTGCCCTGAGACCCCCGGATATAGGGTAGTATATAAATTCAAATAATAATAATAATAATAATAATAATAATAATAATAATAATACCTCCTCGAATGTGGTGTGGTGGGCAGACAAAGGGCTGTTTTGACAGGAGCACCCACAGTTCTGGGATGCTCCACAAAGATGCCTGGTTGATGCCAATGTTATTGGTGTCCTTTGGGGCTCCAGCAAAGTCCTTTTTATTTTCACAAATGCTTTAAGATGGTTTTAAAGATCTTCAGTGGGTTGGGTGTTTGTTTGTTATTTAGCTTTGCTGTGTTAAAGTACATTTTGCTCTTGCTAGCCTAATTTTATTCCTTCACTAAGGGTTCAGTCAGAACCTCTGACCAACCTGATGGAGCTACAGGCTACATACACAGCCCTGGAGCTTGTGCTGGTCAAGGTACGCGGTGGGGGCCAGGAAGAAATGCCCCGTTACTGTGCACCAGTCTGGTGCAGCAAAAAGGCCTGGACTGAGCCTGCTGCTGTCGTGTGTCAATGACAAGGTCTGCACAAGAACCTGGGTCAGCTAACCCCCTCCCCCTGCCTGCACTTCCTCAAAGTATCCCATTTGGCGCAGGGGGGGTTTCTTTTGAATGCTCCCTGGTAGGGGCTGGTAAAGGGACACCACGACTCCGTCTGACCCTGATTCCAGGGGTTTCGATAGTACTGTGAATTTTGTACTGCAGTTGGTTGTGCTCCCTGCTTAAGTCAACGTGGTGTAGCAGTTAGAGTGTTGGACTAGGACCTTGCAAGACCAGGGTTCGAATTCCCACTCGGCCATGAAACTCACTGGGTGAGCTTGAGGCAGTCACTGCTTCTCAGCTTAACCTACCTCACAGGGTTGTTGTGGGAATTAAATGAGGAAAGAGAGAGCCATGTACGCCACATTGAGCTCCTGGGGGGCAGGAAGGTGGGATATAAATGCAATAAATAAATAATCCTTAGAGCACTTGTTGACAATTTCAATGGGTTTCCACTTTCACTTTTAACTGCATTCTGAATTGGGCAATGTATGGATGATGTCAATATTTGGAACCGAGCCCCACTGTTCAATGGGCCGTAATCCTCGTTAAGTGTCCTCAGGGCTGCAGCGTCCATCTCTCATTGCTATTTAGTTTGGCCTCCTACTTAAATGTTTTATCAAGGACACACTAGGCTTTGAGCAGATAAAAAATAATTATTATACTGTGGAACAATACATCAATGGAAAACAAGCGGCTCTCTGCAGTTTATTTTATTTCATTACTGGTTGAGCCGAGGCACCAGAGTTTGGCACTGCTGCCTCTGTCAGCCTTGTGGGATGAAAGCCCTTTCTTAATGAAAAGGACTCGCTTGTTTCTCCTGCTGGGGTGTGAACCTGTCTGCCTCAGATTCTCCTTGAATAGGGTGAAAGAATCTGCATTCGCCACATAAGGCCTGCAGACCCCGCTCACAAAAGGAGAGGCTTGAATGAGAGGCAGAGAAAGGGAGCCTCCAAACTGGGGCGGGTGGCAAAAGAGAATCACTCCTCCTTTGAGATTCTTTCCTGCTCCAGACCTGCTTGCATTTCATCCTAGGACATGGAGGAGCGGTCTGCTAATTAGGCTGCATCCTTGCTAGGCTCTTGCGCACTTTCCTTCTCAGCCCACCACGCTGAGTTGGGATTTGTTTTCCCACCTTGCAGTGAAGGAAGCCCTGAGTCACTCTCCCACAGCCGCACAATGAGTCAGCAGCTGCACGGTGACTCAGCAGCAGCTCCAACAGAGACGTGGCAAGCGCATGAATGGACCCTGTGTGCAGTTCCCGTCGCCTCAATGCAAAAAGTTGCAGTTGCTGGAAAAGGTTCAGAATAGGGTAGCCAAAACGGTCACAGGGATGGAGCAACAGGGATGAAGAAGGGTTGTAGCATCTGATGCTGTTTTAGATCAGAGTGAAAGGCAAGTAAGAGGCAACGTGATAGGAATTTATAAAATTATGCACTGCATGGAGAAAGTGCACAGAGAAAAGCTTTTCTCCCTCTTTCACGGCACTAGAACTCGTGGGCATCCCACGAAGCTGAATGTTGGAAGATTCAGGAGAGAGAAAAGGAAGGACCTCTTCATGCAGTGCTGTGGAACTGTGGAACTCCCTCCCACAGAAGGCAGTGGTGGCCACCAACCTAAGGTAAAGGTAAAGGGACCCCTGACCATTAGGTCTAGTCGTGGCCGACTCTGGGGTTGCGGCGCTCATCTTGCTTTATTGGCCGAGGGAGCTGGCATACAGCTTCCGCGTCATGTGGCCAGCATGACAAAGCCACTTCTGGCGAACCAGAGCAGCGCACGGAAACGCCGTTTACCTTCCTGCTGGAGCGGTACCTATTTATCTACTTGCACTTTGACGTGCTTTTGAACTGCTGGGTTGGCAGGAGCAGGGACCGAGCAACGGGAGCTCACCCCGTCACGAGGATTTGAACCACCAACCTTCTGATCGGCAAGTCCTAGGCTCTGTGGTTTAACCCACAGCGCCACCCGCGTCCCTGGCCTCAAAAGAGGATTCGGCAAATTCATGGAGGAAAGAGCTCTTGATGGCTGCTAGCTGTGATGGCTATGCTTTGCCACCACATGTGGAAGCAGCAATGCTTCTAAATCCCAGTTGCTGGAAACTGCAGGAAGGGAGAGTGCTGTTGTGCTTGGGTCCTGCTTGTGGGTTTTCCCTGGGGGTGTGTGTGTGTTTGCATCTGGTTGGCCACTGTGAGAACAAGATGCTGGACTAGATGGGCCATTGGCCTGGTCCAGCAGGCTCTTCTTTCATTCTTGTTTCCCACTAAGGAGATCCATGCAGTGCAAGATCACAGGGGCATCTCCCTGGCTGTATTAGGAGCTGTGGACAGGAAGTGGATGCATACCTGAGCTGTCTGTCTGTACTAGAGGTTCGCTTAGATAACATCAGACTCAAAAATGGTGGGCCCCTATAAGAGCCTTAAGTCGTTCCACCTCCATCGTTCTGCCTGGACACTGAGGTCCAGCACCGAGGGCCTTCTGGTGGTTCCCTCACTGCGAGAAGCCAAGTTACAGGGAACCAGGCAGAGGGCCTTCTCAGTAGTGGCACCCGCCCTGTGGAACGCCCTCCCACCAGATGTCAAAGAGAACAACAACTACCAAACTTTTAAAAGACATCTGAAGGCAGCCCTGTTTAGGGAAGCTTTTAATGTTTAATAAAGGTAAAGGTAAAGGTACCCCTGCCCGTACGGGCCAGTCTTGACAGACTCTAGGGTTGTGCGCCCATCTCACTCAAGAGGCCGGGGGCCAGCGCTGTCCGGAGACACTTCCGGGTCACGTGGCCAGCTCTGGCGAGCCAGAACCGCACACGGAAACGCCGTTTACCTTCCCGCTAGTAAGCGGGCCCTATTTATCTACTTGCACCCGGGTTATTGTATTTTAGTGCTTTGTTGGAAGCTGCCCAGAGTGGCTGGGAAAACCCAGCCAGATGGGCAGGGTATAAATTATTATTATTATTATTATTATTAGTTCAAAGGCTCTTATAGGGGCCCACCACTTTTGATGTCAAAGTGCATTACTTGGAAACATGGCAAGCCAGCCTTGTTGCATTGGGGAGCCTTTCTGCCTTTCGTGTTGAGTGGGGCCCTGAGCATCTGCCCCAGAGTCCTGCCCCACACTATCTGCATGCGACTGAGCCTGGTGTCGGGCAACCTTAAGATAACACAGCATCCAGAGAGGACTTCCTTTTCTTTTCTTTTTTACACCATAGGGACTAGAATCTTTGTTAGGAGACGGATGCTGTGTCACATTGCAGAGGCTTGTAACACTGCAACCAGGTTTCCATAGCCTGGCACCCTCCAGCTGTTTTAAATACAACTCTTATCTGGTTGGGCTGATGGTCGTCGTCATCCAAACAGCTGGAGGGCACCAGGTTGGGGAAGGGTAGCCTAAATAACCAAACATGAAGAGAAGAAAGCAGGGCGGTTGGGGGGGGGGAGAGGAATGCAAGCATGGATAGCGGCAGAAACAAAAAGTTCACAGGCCAATAAACAAAGGAAATGAACTGTGGGAAACGGGCTAAGAAAGAGCTCAAGGAAATCTGCACAGCAGCACCCCAGAGAGAGAAAGAGGCGGCTGGGTCTTCAGGCTCCAGCTGTGGCAGCACAAGTTGTGCAGAGCCGATGGAGGAGGCTGCTCATCATCTGCCTTTCCTCTTGTGCTTCCACTGGGAATGGCTGCTCATGTAGAAATGACCCCAGGACTCTTCTTGGCTCTTCCTTTCCGTTCAGAGTCTCTCTGGGATGCTCAGCCATCTGTCTGTTTGTTGTAGTTGGAGCATCCATGGGAATGCAGCGTACAGTGGTACCTCGGGTTACATACGCTTCAGGTTACATACGCTTCAGGTTACAGACTCCGCTAACCCAGAAATAGTGCTTCAGGTTAAGAACTTTGCTTCAGGATGAGAACAGAAATTGTGCTCCGGCAGCGCGGCGGCAGCAGGAGGCCCCATTAGCTAAAGTGGTGCTTCAGGTTAAGAACGGACCTCCGGAACAAATTAAGTACTTAACCTAAGGTACCACTGTACTGTACTTGGGATCTCTCTGTCTGTCTATCTGTCTGTCTGAAGATCACAGAGCAGTTCACAACATAAAAACACATAACTAGAATACAAAATACATAATAAAACAAGAACAAACCAGTAACCCTGCTCCCACAAACACATTTAAAAGCGGGGCTTTTTTTTCAACTGAACTCACCTGAACTCAGTTCTGGCCCCTCTCAGGTGGGCGCCATTGCCATTCTAAGAGAACGAGGGAGGTGTTCATGGTGAGTTCCTTCACCTCTTTTTCTAGAAAAATAGCACTGTAAAAGGCCATAGAGTATTAATCAGCCAAAGGCCTGGTTATAGAGAAAGGTTTCCACCTGGTGCCTAAAAATATGTAATGAAGGCACCAGGAGAGCCTTCCTCAGGAGAACATTGCACAAAAATATGTATATTGGGGAAACCTGTACTAGAAAAATGTGTATATCACTTGAAATGGTCCCTAAAAATCTGAAGAAGTTGCATGAGAAATCACAAAGTGAGGTGGAAATGTGGAAGGCTCATTTGAAAACACAGAGAGAAACCAAAAGTGACAGCTCCACCCACCCCTATCCTGCACTACCTGATCACTGGGGAGAAATGACTGCTCACACCTGACTGGTCAATGTGCAGAGGTGGCGCTGGGCTCTGTTCTGCACAGGGCATGTGAATGATGACAAATTTCCCATGGCAAAGGCTAATGCAGATGGACACGGCCTGATTAAGTAATTGTGGTTTCCTCTAACACTCTAACAGCTTCCAGATGCTGCTATAAAGGGCCTCAGATGCGCTCCTGGGCACCGCAGCCTGACCTGAACATCCGTGTATATTGGATGGGGAAAGGAAAACATCCTGCTCATTTGCGACGCTGAATTCCACCTCCAGGCAGTGGAGGCTGGTCAGTTCGGGCAAATGGGGCAGTGTCCCACCAGTCCCAGTCTACCTTTGGCCAGCCCCCACCTGCCTGCCTTCTTGCCCACAACCAGTCCTAGCTGCCAGCTTCTTCCTCAGTCTCAGAGTCTCAGAGTTGCCTTTGTACAATAGAGCTCAGCTGGTGCTCATCAGATTTTTTTGGACTACAATTCCCATCAGTCCTTGCCAGCATGGCTGATTGTAAGGGATGGTGAGGACTGCATTCAAAACATCTGGAGGGCACCGTGTTGGGGAAGGACCTGATACTTTTAAAAAGTGGAAACGCCAGGGGTTGAACCTGGGAACTTTTATAGGCAGTGTTTGTACTCTACTGCAATGCTGTGCAACCTAATATAAGCAGCCTTAACACCCGATATAAGGGATGCGGGTGGCACTGTGGGTTAAACCACAGAGCCTAGGACAGAAGGTCGGCGGTTCGAATCCCCGCGACGGGGTGAGCTCCCATTGCTCGGTCCCTCCTCCTGCCAACCTAGCAGTTCACAAGCACGTCAGAGTGCAAGTAGATAAATAGGTACCACTCCGGTGGGAAGGTAAACAGCATTTCCGTGCGCTGCTCTGGTTTCACCAGAAGCGGCTTAGTCATGCTGGCCACATGACCCGGAAGCTGTACGCCGGCTCCCTCGGTCAATAAAGCGAGATGAGCGCCACAACCCCAGAGTCGTCTGTGACTGGACCTAATGGTCAGGGGTCCCTTTACCTACCTAATATCTGATATATAGGTCAGACTATAGAATGCCCCACGCTATCACTGATAAACTGGCCCATAAACCTCTGTGATTGAATGATGAGGTTCCAGAGCACAGCGTAAGTTTCAAATGCAATTGAATCCCAGGGAATTTCCTTACAATGCTTCTATAATGAAGTTGAAGATTAAATGCAGGCCGCCTTATAAGAACACCTTTTTGTAATGCGATTGGAGCTGCAAAACTGATCCGCTGTGTGGTTAGCTCCCAAACCACCCTAGTCACAAGTGAAAAGTAAGAAGACCCTTTGCTGGATCAGGCCAAGGGGGACCCATCCAGTCTAGCATCCTGCTCTCACAGGGACCAACCAGAGTCCCCATGGGAAACGTGCAAGGAGGACCAGAGAAGAAGAGTTCAGATTTGGATTTGATATCCCGCTTTATCACTACCTGAAGGAGTCTCAAAGCGACTAACATTCTCCTTTCCCTTCCTCCCCCACAACAAACACTCTGTGAGGTGAGTGAGGCTGAGAGACTTCAGAGAAGTGTGACTAGCCCAAGGTCACCCAGCAGCTGCATGTGGAGGAGCGGAGATGCGAACCCGGTTCACCAGATTACGAGTCCACCGCTCTTAACCACTACACCACACTGGCTGAGTGTGGTGCACAAGAACAGCGCATTCTGCCCAGCTGCAATTCTTATCATAGATTGCACACATTACGTGGGTACATCTAGCTTCAGCATCAGCATTCTCCATGGAGGTAATGTACTGGAGTGAGAGACACACTACTGTACAGCCCAAGGGATCTGCACTGGAACACATTACCCGGGCAGCATTGGATCTGACCACAAGGGTGCAGTTTTTCCAGGAATAACTATGCCACAAAAGTAATGTGCAAACTAGGTTAGGGGAGTAGCAGCGGGGGGGTGGAAATGAACGGAACATCAGGATGCATGTGTTTATTTATTGTGTTGATATGTCAACCTTTAGAAGACATATGAAGGGAAGTTTTTTTAATGCTTAATGCTTTATGGTGTGTTTATATATGTTGGAAGCTGCCCAGAATGGCTGAGGTAGGGTTGCCATATGTCCAGAATTCTCTGTACATATCTGGAGTACTGCAACTGGAAGCAGTGTCCAGGCAGAAATCGCTGAAATGTCCAGGAAAATCTGGACATATGGCAACCCATGTGGGCAGTGTCGTTCTTAGCGACTTTCCTTAAAAATACCTCAATAAATAACTCTCTTCTTCTTTTTTGGCACGTGAATTTGCCCAAAAATCTCAAAAACTTTGGTAAAAAAAAAGCTGGGGCAACCAGGCTATTATTATTATTATTATTATTCCCATCTTCCACCAATGAGCTTCAGGTAGCATAAATAGTTCCTCCTCTATCTTCAAAGAAGTTGGCCAAGTTAACTGTGAGTTGGCCAAGCTTCATAACTGAGTAGGGATTTTAACCTGGTTCCCTGTGCTCCTGGTCCAACATCCTAAAACCACAATCTCTCACTAACTCTCATGATAAAGCCTTAGAAATGAATCTGATATAAGTCAAGTACCTAGTCCTCAGCATTACAGCTGGAGAATGTTTTCACAATTCAGGTTTCGAAGATGGACCATTGGTCTCTGATGCTGCATTCCTTTACAGGGTCAAAAAACATCTTTGCGAGAACCCAAATCTCTTCTGTTGATACACTGCCACCTGGTGGTCCTTTCTAAGCCTGAGAAGCAAAGTCCATTTATTTGTCTTCTTGGGTGATGTGCTTCTAAGACAGTCGTAGGCAAACTCGGCCCTCCAGATGTTTTGGGACTACAACTCCCATCATCCCTACCTAAGAGGACCAGTGGTCAGGGATGATGGGAGTTGAAGTCCCAAAACATCTGGAGGGCCGAGTTTGCCTATGCCTGTTCTAAGACATGACTTCCTTTGTTTTCCAGGCCATGGAGCTCATCTCGTCAGCCCCTAAAGAGCCTATGGCACCTGGTATTCCTAAGTGGGCCCCGATCCCGGTACTAACCAGGTCTGGCCCTGCTTAGCTTCATAGGAGATTTGTTCAAGATCGTAGGGTGTGTTTAGGGTAGTTTGGAGATGCCTAGGGCAAGAGTCCCTTGAGCTGGGCTCAGAAGTGGACTGCAGCCGACGTAGCTCTTTCAACAGCCGCAAGAGTTATGTCTCCAACAAATGGCCTTAGATCCTTGCAGGAGAAGGATAATAGCATGCTGATGAACCATCCTCTCTGTATTTATAGAAAACAGTATTTATAGGGAACAGTCAATTAGAGGCAAACTTGCAGCAGTGTGTTAGCAGCTAAGAGGACGTATTGATCCAGCCTGATCTTGCTTAGCTAAAGAGGGTTGGGAAAAAATGGCTGCTTGTTTTGTTTTTTGTTTTTTCCCTGGCTGCTGTTATGAACGCAAGTTTTTTTTTTATTTTTAGAAACTGCATTGCTGTTTGACTCTTAAACCAGCAGAGGGAGCTGTGGCTCTATCATCCGCTGCAGAAGCAATTGGCGAGCACCTCTGGAATCACTGCTGACGGCTCACTGAAATGGCACCCTGCTCTGGAAATCCAGGCGAAGAAGAAGAAGAAGAAGAAGAAGAAGAAGAAGAAGAAGAAGAAGAAGAAGAAGAAGAAATGCCTGGGAACGAAGGAAGCTGCCTTGTACCAAGCCAGACCACAGGCCCATCTCACAGAATAGAATCGTAGAGTTGGAAGGGACCCTGAGGGCCAATCCCCTGCAATGCAGGGATACACAGCTGTCCCTAGCTCAGTTTTGCTTACCCTGGGATATGGGTGGCACTGTGGTCTAAACCACTGAGCCTCTTGGGCTTGCCAATAGGAAGGTCGGCGGTTCGTATCCTCACGACGGGGTGAGCTCCCGTTGCTCTGTCCCAGCTCCTGCCAACCTAGCAGTTCGAAAGCACACCAGTACAAATAGATAAATAGGTACCGCTGCGGCGGGAAGGTAAACAGTGTTTCCCTGTGCTCTGGTTTCCGTCACGGTGTTCCGTTGTGCCAAAAGTGGTTTTACTCCTGCTGGCCACGACCTGGAAAGCTGTCGGTGGACAAACGCCGGCTCCCTCAACCTGAAAGTGAGATGAGCACCGCAACCCCATAGTCGCCTTTGACTGGACTTAACCGTCCATGGGTCCTTTACCTTTACCTACTGCTTACCTTGAATGGCATCAGATTTCCAGGGCTTTGGACGGGAGTCTTTCCCAATTTGGATTGAGCCCAGAACCTTCAGCATACAAAGCAAGTGATCCACAAGTGCCCAATTTTCTCCATTAAGAGGTGGCGGCGTGGCAATAAATTCTGAAGCCCAGAAACTCACGGCAGCCACCATAGCCATAACCCCAAGGAAATTTATTATTGTTAATTATCATTTTTTTTAACATCGACCCTTCATCAAGAGACCACAACTTACAGCGTAAAACACAAAATGCATCATATGATAATAGTAAAGGAGGGGGGAGAGAATCCAAAAATGCATGCAGGGGTGTTGAATCTGTCTGTCTACCTGCCTGTCCCCCAGAAAGTAGCAGTACATCATGCCCATTTTATTAGTATCAGTGAGCAGACAGTCATAGGGTCGTGAGCTGGGAGAGAGTGGAAAGGGTCAACATGGGTTGGGTGGCAAAGTGACGTTTAAAGTGATGTTGGCATTCACTGAAGCTTAGAAACAGGGATCTTGCCGTTCAACAGTCTTGCAGGGCTCTGGTGACATAACAATAGAACCAGCGAAGTTTATGGAAGGAAGCTTTCCTTTTTAAACTTTTATTTATTTATACTTTTCAAGTTTATACATTTCACTAATTTTATCCATTTCACTAATTTTACAATCATTTTGACATTTCAGAACTTGACCTCCTTCCCTGTCTTTCTGTGGTTCCTTAAATTTATTTTTAATATCTTCTGCATTTCCAAATTAACTTAATTTGCTCATTTATTCATCTTCTTTAAATACATACTCTTATAAAACTGCAGGTTATTACAATCATCTTGCCAGTGTTTTTAACTGTTTATAATTTATCTGTAAATACTCAATAAACCATTTCCATTCTTTTGTTGTTGTTTTAAAAAAAGTTATCTTGATTTCTTATTCTTCCGGTAAGTTTCGCCATTTCTGCATATTCCATAAGTTTTTTTATCCAATTCTTCCTTTACCTCTGCTTCTTTCCATTTTGGGGCAAGTAACATTCTTGCTGCTGTAGTAGCATACACAAATAAGTTTCTATACACTTTAGGTAGTTCTGTCCCTATAACTCCCAAATGAAAAGCTTCCGGTTTTGGAAGGGAGCTTTCCTGTACTTCTCTCCATCTGCACCAACCAGTGCCTCTCAGAAAGCCCTTGGGAGGTCATGGGGTCCCGCTGAAGGCTAGAATTTGCAGGTTGGTGGGAAGGGGGAGAAGTGACCCAAACTGAGTGGTCCCCATGGATTGTTTATTCTGTGAACTTGGCCAGCAATGCTCCACCGACTCTATAACCAGTTTATCTCCGAGCCTGGCTTAGGCTGGGGATAGATAGATAGATAGATAGATATAGATAGATAGATGATAGATAGATAGATAGATAGATAGATAGATAGATAGATAGATAGATAGATGATAGATAGATGGATGGATGGATAGATATCTTTATTGTCATTGTCCCATATAGAACAATGAAATTGAAAAACTACATAAAACATTCAAAAAACTCTAAAAACTATGAAACCCCAATTTAAAATACACTATACTATACTATACTATACATTACACTATACTATAGAGGGGGCTGGCGGGATAGAAATAAAATTTTATTATTGTTATTGTTGTTGTTATTATTATTATTGTTGTTGTTGTTGTTATTATTATTATTATTATATACACAGGGTCCTTTTTCTGTCTTTCTCCCTCCCTCCCTCCCTCTCTCCCTCCCTCTTTTCTTTATTTGCTCTCTCTCTGTCTCTCTGCATCAGTTGGCCAACAGAACTGATCCATAAGAACATCAGAACAGCCTGCTGGATCAGGCCAATGGCCCACTTATGGCAGCATCCTGTTCCCACAGTGGCCTACCAGATGCCTGTGGGAAACCCACAAGAGCAGGATTTGAGCCCCGGAGCCCTCTCCCCTCCTGCGGTTTCCAACAACTGGCTTTCAGAAGCATCGCTGCCTCCATCAAGTCGCCCCTCGCCTTAAATGTAATGGAAACATTTACTAACGAATTAGTCCTCATTGCAGCCATTACGAGGAAATGCTTAATTCGCAGTAGCCACCAGATAACTGGGTTTAATTAATAAATCTGGGTGGCGTCTCCTAAACCGCAGGAAGGGATTACAGGAGTTAATGCAACTGTCTGCTGGTCTTCTACGGAAGAATTTGGCCACCTGCTTTTAAACATGAAAAAGTGCGCTACTCCCTGTCCCATCACTTGCAAATGGGGGGTGGGGAGAAAGGAGGGCAATTGGTTACGAAAACACAGGATGTCCTTTGGGATGTTTGAATTTAGGCTGCATGGGTTCTAGGCATGGGAAGGTCAGATTCCCTGCAATTTTACTAAAAGCTCATCCGGATGACCTATTTATTAAGCATGCATCCTGATTTCCTTGTGCAAAGCTTGCTCAGAGGTTAGGTTATATCCAGTTTTCATGGAGCATTTGTTCTGATTTGTTTGCAGGGTGTTTATACCCCTTCCTGTTAACCATTCATTCATCTCTCACTTTTTGATGCCTTTCCCTGACACTTTCCTAACTGCAGATGGTCCATTTCTCTTTAAAGGGGGATTTATTGACTCAGTGCTACAGAGCCCTTTAGTCCACTTTAACTGTGTAAGCCAAAGTTCTGGTAGGGACAGTCAAGAGGCATCTCACCCCCCAGGTGCCTCTAATATCTTATAGGTACCTTCTACTTTATTGGTGCTTTCGAAATGGGATCAGCAGGAGGCCCTCTCCTGCAGAGTTGGGTGTGTAATGGGAGAGATTTTTGTTTTCATTTATTAGTTCAATATCATGTTTACTGCATGGTAATAGATGGCGACTTGCATGAGATGGTGATTCTTTTCTTGCTTGGTTAATGAATCAGACACCAGCAGCATCCATTGCCTGTAGATCAAAGCAGTTTGTTGTGTTGTTGCCTGTTAACAAAAAGGCTCATCAGATGTCGATGCTCCATATTCCAGAAAATTGCACACCTACGTTTGTGACAAAGGTGTGCTGTGTAAAAGTACACAGATCTCTTGCTCGCTGCTTTGAGTCTCCTGCTATCTTTTTTCTTTTTTGCAGAACTATCATCGCTGCTGAATATGTAGTGAAGAAACCATCCCACGTAAAAAAAGTATAGTGACACACACACTTAAAAGACAGCCACCCCAAATCTATGAGAATGATCCTTGGAAGCCCTAATTATTACCAGCAACTACTGGCAGAAAGCATTCCAACTGCGCACTATATTGTATTGTGAATAGAACATCTCAAACGTAGCCCTCGCTGCACCAATAGGTTGTGATCTAGTCGCATAGCAACCCAGAGCTCTGAAGGGCAGCCAAAAAAGTAATATTTCAAGAGCAGGAGGTTGCTGAGCACTCTTCCCTCTTTCTCTCCCGGCGTTGTTATCACCCACTGCAATTCATTTGCATCCTTTTTACTTCCCAGCTCACCGTCAAGTGCAGAGTTCCATCGCGCAGCTAAGTATCGTTTGCCGCCATTTCCCTTGCTTTTCCTATTATAGCTGCCTATTTTCTGGGACCGCGGGTGATAATTGGTTTGCTTGGGAGATCAATTAAGTAAAGCTGTGCAGGCCAATCCTGCAGAACTTTTATCTGGAATAAGTTCTGCTGAGCTCAAGGTGTCAAGGAGGGAGTTATTTCCAAGTAAGTGTGTGCACATACCGTATTTTTCGCTCTATAAGACACACCAGACCACCAGACGCACCTAGTTTTTGGAGGAGGAAAACAAGAAAAAAAATATTCTGAATCTCAGAAGCCAGCACAGCAAGAGGGATCGCTGCGCAGTGAAAGCAGCAATCCCTCTTGCTGTTCTGGCTTCTGGGATAGCTGCGCAGCCTGCATTCGCTCCATAAGACGCACACACATTTCCCCTTACTTTTTAGAAGGAAAAAAGTGAGTCTTATAGAGCAAAAAATACGGTATGTGTGAACGTGCAAACATAGGGAGCTGCCATGGGCTAAGTCTGGCCTTTGGTCCATATGGCTCAATTCCATCTGCTCTGTCTGGCAGAGGCAGTCTCTCCCAGGCCTGGCTGGAGATGCTGCCAGGGGCTGAAGCAGGCATGGAGATGCAGGACTTGTAAATGATGGAGGTGACTCTTGATCAGCTAAGGCTGAAGGGCACGCCAGATTTATTTATTTAGGATGCTGCTGACAAGCAGATTGCTGTTCAGAAAGGCACCTTGGATGTGCCACACACAAAAGAAAAAGGCAGATACGATAACATCAATCCAACAGTATACAGTACACAGAGATCAGTGGCAACTGTAGTTGGTATCAGCAGTCTGGCATCAAAAACACCCAGTGGTTGGCACCTGACTTATTTCAAGAGGCAGACTGTTCCACAGAGCAGGAGCCACAACACTGAGGACACTCAGGTGTGATCAGCTGTGGTTCCTGCTTTGCTAGATGACCTTGGCAGTCCCTTCCAACTCTACAACTCTATGATTACATAAATACAAAATGGGGCTGGGGAAATTTTTTTCTCAAGGAGCTGCCACTTTGGGTAGCAGATTTGGAGGCTTCCAAATGACCTTTTTATTAAGGATTCATCATGATTCATTTGCAGGGAGACCAGATGACACTGATTATTTAATGAACATTCATTTCGTCTTGCCTGCTGGGAGTTTAGATGATGATGCATCCAAGCCAGTGTTATCCTGCCGACTTCCCAGTGCACTCTCCACCACTTTCCTTATCACAAAGAAGCCCACCAGATCTCCAGATCCACCGTTAGTTTTTTACATGGTTTTTCTTGCGTGGTTTCATGAATAACGGGATATTAGGGATGCCATATTTCAAACAGTGAAAATCCAGATGGAAAAGTTGCTGAGCTTTTATTGCCCAAATTTGTTCACCTTTTTTTGGCAAATATGCAATACAAATAATAGAAATTGAAGTTTATGAGCTATTTTTAAGGGAAATAATCAAAAACAACACTGCCAACATGGGTTGCCATGTCTGGATTTTCCTGGACATTTTAAGCGACATTTTTAGCGATTTCTGCTGGGACACTGCTTCAGACTGCAGTATTCCAATAGGTCCAGGAAAACACATAAACATTTGTAATAAAATAAATAACCATGCAGCTCAAATTTGCCAGTATGCAATTGAATCCCCCCAACTACCCTGAAATTAGCGGCAGTTCAGAAGCACCCTTTGTATGCCATGAAAGGATGACAAAGAAGGTTTGGGTTTCATGAGGACAGGTAGCTTGAAAACAACCCAGTGCTTTCTTGCTTTATTTATTTATTTGAAACCCACCTTTTACCATCTCGGAAAACATGGCTATATACTTTTCGCACTGTTCTATGGAGAAAAAGCTTTGGGCCAAGGAGAATGTCAAGGTTACAGAGACCAGAGTTGAACGGAGAAGGAAGGGAAGGCAAACGTGAAATGCTGGAGGTGGCTCCTTCCACGCAGGGGGGCTTAGGCAGTTGTTGAGTGCAATTCTCCAAGGGTTAGCTCAACGTAATGCCCCCAAAGCTCCAGGGCTTAACCAATGGCACCAGAGCTCAAATCAGAGACTTTACATCTACATGTGCTTTAATTTCCTAATTATTCTCAGTGACAATTGGATTACTTGTCTTCTCGCTGATAATGAACATACTTTCTCTGAAAGAGCATGGAGGGGAGAGAATGGGTCACGGCAGGGGCAGTGTTAGGGGGTGGCACAGGGAACCCAAGACCCAAGGCTTGGCAGGAGGCTCTGCTGGGGCACTGGATCTCCTCCCCCTTTGCCCTCCCTTAATATTTTTTTGGGGGGTAGTTTTGCTAACAGGACGGGTGATAAGTGTATTGCAAATTGACAGTCACCTGACATCTTAATCTTCCCATAGGCATCTCTCTCTCTACATTAGTCATGGGCCTATATCCTTTGTCCTTTAAGTACCTGGCAATGCTCTGGTTCATGGGGCAGGATTGATTTTGGATGGAAAGGTTTTTTTAAAAAAACCCTGAGGATATTATCAGCATGGGATATACTAATTCATAAGAATGTAAGGGGAGCATGGCTGCTGGGTCAGGCCAATGGTCTATCTTGCCCAACATCCTGTTCTCACAGTGGCCAACCAGATGGCTGGGGAAACCCCTAAGCAAGACCCAAGCACAAGAGCCCTCTTCTCTGCTGTGGTTTCTAGAATTCTGCACTGCTGCCTCCAGCTGTGGGGGCAGAGCATAGCCATTGTGGCTTGTGGCCATGGATAGCCCCCTCCTGCTCCATGAAGAATTGCCAATCCAAAGTTGGTGGCCATCAATGGCTCCTCTGGGAGCGAGTTCCATAGTTTAACTATGGGCTGTGTGAAGAATGGTGTTCTTTTCTCTGCTCTGAATCTTCAGGGATGGGGAACCTCAGAGCTGGGGGACAGATCCTTGTTCTCCTCACTAAAAAAATATCTCTCATGCATACTCTTTCCCCACACTTAGAATAATTTGATTGTAGAGTTGGAAGGGACCATGAGGGCCATTGGGTCCACCTGCCTGCAATGCAGGAATCTTTTGCCCAATGTGGGACTCAAACCCACCATCCTGAGACTAAGTCTCTCCTGCTCTACCGGCTGAGCTATCCACCCTTTACTGGCCGTTGTGTGCTTTCTCCTGGCTGGAATGCAGCCTTGAACTCCGATAATGCTTCTTGCTTGCCTTGAGACGGGTATGTGAGTGCGTGTAGAGATACGATACAAGAATCTTTATTGTTATTGTCCCATACAGAATAAAAAAATTGAAAAAATCTACATCAGACATTCAAAACCAACAAGCCTGCTATCCCAGCCTGGTTAACCCCCTAAAAACTGATTCCCCATAATTAAATACAATATACTCCCCCAGAGACTGCCTCACACTGCGTTTAAAACCAAAATCGCATTTGGATAAAAACTGTTTCTCAGGCAGCTAGTCCTAGTCTTTACAACCCTGTACCTTCTTCCAGAAGGCAGAAACTGAAAGAGATAATTTCCGGGGTGCGTACTATCCTGCACTATCTCTGCAGCTTTCTTATGTCTGTTAAAGGCCAAATCAATATTCATTGCTCCTCCTACTTTTGCCTCCAGCCCCACCCATCTGAAGGTCCACAGGTTCACTATCACTACTGTAGGAACATAAAAGAGCCTTCCTGGGTCAGGTCCATCTCGTCCCACATCTTGTTCCTCACACAGAGCCAGTGTGGTGTAGTGGTTAAGAGCGGTAGTCTCGTAATCTGGGGAACCGGGTTCGCGTCTCCGCTCCTCCACATGCAGCTGCTGGGTGACCTTGGGCTAGTCACACTTCTTTGAAGTCTCTCAGCCTCACTCACCTCACAGAGTGTTTGTTGTGGGGGAGGAAGGGAAAGGAGAATGTGAGCCGCTTTGAGACTCCTTAAAGGGAGTGAAAGGCGGGATATCAAATCCAAACTCTACAGTGTCCCACTAGATGCCCCCAAGGAAAAGCCCAGAAGAAGGACATGAGTACGGCAGCTCTCTTCTCAGCTTGGTGCCTCTGATCCAGGAGGTGGTAGATCGCCATTGCAGCTGGTAGCGACTGATAGTCTCATCCTCCATGCCTAATGTCCCTTTCTAAAATCACCACATTCTGTAATGGCCAATTCTGTAGTTTCAACTCTACACCGGATCCTCTTAAGAAAGCGGGAAACTTTGCGGGGAGTGGGAGAGCTAGAGAAGAGAAGCTCACAGGTGCTGGGATCTGGAAGTCCACCCATGAGCTCGGAGGGGTGCTCTTGCTTCTACTCGCCCTTGCAACAGCAGAGCCCATCCAGCCTGTCTCTGGTACAAATTGGTTTGCAAATTAAGATGCCTGTCTAGGAACCAGTTATGAAGACTGATGTCCGATGGTTTTGGTGAGCCTCTCACCGACAGAAGTGGTGGCAGACTGTCAAAGCCGCTTAAGCTCCTGGGATGACACCTGCTCACACTCTATGAATAGACGCCTTGTGGAAAGCTAGTGCCGGGCAGGTGTCTCGGCGGATATTAGAGACCTAGACGCTGATCCCTGGAGCCTGGAGAATGAGCCATTACAAAGCAAATGGAGTCTTTAGGCTGGTGGTGCAATGAGAACAGCAGCCCCCTCCTGCGTCTCTTGCTCTGGGAGATCTAGACGCCCTGTGCTGGGTGCAATGCTGGGTGCAGTACACGTTCCCACACACTTTCTAGTGACTGTGCACATCCCTAGCTTCACCATTATGAGAAACCCAGCCTTTTTGGGCAGAAAAGGGCCTGCCTTTCCCTTTGAGGGCACCTCTAGCCCATCCCAGGAAACATAGGTTTGCACAACCCAAGTGGATTAAAATGCCCTGCCACCCCAGGACAACAAATCCATTGTAAAAAAGAAACTGACTAGGCAGGTGCAGGCATGGCCAAACTTGACCCGCCAGCTGTTTTGGGACTGCAGCTCCCATCATCCCTAGCTAACAGGACCAACGGTCAGGGATGATGGGAATTGTAGTCCCAAAACAGCTAGAGGGCCAAACTTGGCCATGCCTGGATTAGGGCTACATTGACACCACACATGTAAAGCACTGCAATGCCACTTTAAACAGTCACAGCTTCTCCCAAAGAATTCTGGGAGCTGTAGTTTCTTAAGGGTGCTGAGAGTTGTTTTAAGACACCATTCATCTCCCAGAGCTGCAATTCCCAGAATTCCTTGGAAAGAGGGCACCCACAACCAACACAGGATTTAAGCCTGCCTACTGCCCATTTGATGACACCAGGCAAGAAGTTCCCCACCTCTGCATCAGGGTGTTGAGTCTATAAGTCTCCAGTTTGGAGAAACAAACTCCAGTTTGGTTTCCCTTCTGCAGCATTAATTTGGGGCAGTGTGTTTCATGATCTCATCATGACTCCGTTTAGTGAGCCACAAACTGAGCCTGATAATGCCGATCTCTCCACTTCTTCCAACAAAAGGCTTAATTAATTCCCCGACTCCAGAGCAAGAGTTACGTTCTTTCTGACTCACTGTCAGTCATGCAGTTTTTCGAGGTGTCAATTAGTGTAATTAGATTTCCCTAATGAATGCTGATTTATGGGATGTGCTGCTCAGTTTTCCATCTTCTGATGCGATAAGGACTAAAAACCTGCATAGCAAGCAGGTGGCCCGATTTGGATCTCACTCACCTCAAGTTTAAAAACCACAAGAAGTCAGACTTAGTCCTATTACACAGGCATCCAAGCAGTGTCAATGAGGTGCTTTCAAAATGGGTTGCCAGTTTTGCTACTGCAGAGCTCAGCCCAGCCCAGTGGAAGCTCCTTCAAGGCCCATCCATTGATGGCAAGGAGAAAGTTAAGGAAGTAGTTGAAGTCATCTTATTGAAGTTAACACACACTCTCTCCTTTCAATCATTTTGATTCAATGCATGGAAGGTGCGGTGTGAAGATGGTGGATTCTTGGAAGGTGGTGGACTCTCCTTCGTTGGAGCTTTTTAAACAGAAGTTGGCCATCTGTCAGGGGTTCTTGAGCTGTGATTCCTGCCTTGTAGAGGGTTATACTTCATGATCCTCAGGGTCCCTTTCAACCCTGTGATTCTGTGGTTTCTCATCCTTGCTCTACACTTGACAGGCAGTGGCTGTTCAGGATCCCACGCAGAAAGGGGCCTGTCCCAAGATCCACTAGGTGAAGGTAAAGGGACCCCTGACCATTAGATCCAGTCATGACCGACTCTGGGGTTGCGGCGCTCATCTCGCTTTATTGGCTGAGAGAGCCGGCGTACAGCTTCCGGGTCATGTGGCCAGCATGACTAAGCCGCTTCTGGCAAACCAGAGCAGTGCACGGAACCGCCGTTTACCTTCCCGCTGGAGCAGTACCTATTTATCTACTTGCACTTTGACGTGCTTTCGAACTGCTAGGTTGGCAGGAGCAGGGACCGAGCAACGGGAGCTCACCCTGTCGCGGGGATTCGAACCACCGACCTTCTGATTGGCAAGCCCTAGGCTCTGTGGTTTAACCCACAGCGCCACCCGAGTCCCTTCAAGATCCGCTACCTAACAATAAACAAGCCTGAAGATGCGAGGGATTGAACCACAGACCTTTTACATGCAAAGCTATTACTCTTCTCTCTGTGTACTCATTCTGCTACTCATATAAACTGATCCTCATCCTCTGTCTACAGAACAGGTGGGGTTGGGAGTCCTGTTTCTGATGCAAGATCAGGCTGATTATGGGAGACTCTAGGAGTTTCTTGTTTGGTAGCATCAAGCTTTGCTCTTGCCTGAGATGCATAATAATAATAATAATATTTTGTTTGTTACCAACATCCACAGGAGGGACACGGGTGGCGCTGTGGGTTAAACCACAGAGCCTAGGGCTAGGTCAGCGGTTTGAATCCCGTGACGGGGTGAGCTCTCGTTGCTCAGTCCCTGCTCCTGCCAAGCTAGCAGTTCAAAAGCACGTCAAAGTGCAAGTAGATAAATAGGTACCACTCCGGCGGGAAAGTAAACGGCATTTCCATGCTCTGGTTCACCAGAAGCGGCTTAGTCATGCTGGCCACATGACCCGGAAGCTGTACGCCGGTTCCCTCAGCCAATAAAGCGAGATGAGCGCCGCAACCCCAGAGTCGGCCACGACTGGACCTAATGGTCAGGGGTCCCTTTACCTTTACCTTTTACCAACATCCACAAGCAACTGCAAACATAAACATAAATACATTTTGAAAGGGTAACTCTCCTGCTCTTGAAATAATGGCCTATATGGAAACCTATGAAACTTTCCCAGGCATGTCTGGGGATATCAGTGACTCTCCCTGGAAATTTCTGCATTAACAACCTGTGCTCTGCTACGGAGGCCTTTCTAGAATCCAAGACATCACCCTGCCCTACCAGATCATTAGCACTACGTCATTATAATTAATTAGTCAATCAATTAATGCTTGGCATTTGCATGCCACTTGCTAGCCACACTCTCAGGGTGGCTCAATGCTAATGTGTGAGCCACACAGTGTCTACTCAGAATTCATCCTATCTGTACCCTGCAGGACTTACTCTGAGGTAGGGACGGGGGAGAAATTCAATTCCATTCACATTAAAAGCTGAATCCATCAAATTCACTCTTTCAGTAACAGCATGAGAGCTGAGCTGTCCTTCAATATTTGCACTTACCTGAACTTTGCAATGGAGTTCTCCAGCTTAGCATTGTTTGTGAAAATGCGTATAATATTAGGGTGAAATACGCATTCAAAGGAATATATGGGTGGAAACAATATGTAAGAATTCATTATATTAGGGGGAAATGCTTGCAAAAATGTGCACATTGGTCAAAACTGCGTATGATTCCCAGCACCCTTAGCAAATTACAGTTCAAAGGATTCTTTCATGCTTTGAAGGTCTGGTGTGAATGTGACCCAATCCCCTTTGCAAGCTTCTTTATCCTTTGCAATTTCAGTGTGACCCCTTGTAGAACTCAGCAGGGACCAGGATGGGGCAAACCTAGAATTAGTTGGCTCCGACTGCCATTGGCTCTTCTGCCACCTACTGTTGACCTCCTGCATTACACCCCACCACTCCTCATGAGCACCAGCCACCATGGGTTGCTGGGACACAACAGCTGGAAGAGAGATCCTGCACTCCTATCCTGCTTGTGGGCTTCCCAAAGGCATCTTGTTGGCCACTGTGGGCTTCCACCTCTGAATCCTGCCCAGATATTACTTAGGGTGCCAAAAAACTGCACGAAATGGGACATGCTAGAACTGTAAACACTGACAAACCTGGACCTATTTAGAGAGATGTTTACAGGGTGTGCACATTTTCCAAAGGGTGTTACAGGGGAGCTGCTGCATATTCCTGAGTAGGCGCCAAGAAAGGGCAGTTTCCTTTTTGGCAGGTGCAAATTAGATTTTTTTTCCCCCTTGCACTGTGAAAGAGGTAAGGAGTTAACAGCAAGAAAAACAAACAAGAATGCAAATGCTTTCATAGAGATTTGGAAATTAGGCTGTACAAAGAGGATCTGTTGTCAAGGATAAACGTGACTGCCACATCAGCCCTAAGTGTGAACAGTATTGGCTAAGAAAGGTATTTTCATGAACAACTTAATGTAAGATAGCACAGATCGCTCCTTTGTTTCCCTTTCCCACTGACTCTCAACATCTTGCTTAAGGTGTGGAGCAAATAGAGCTGTTGATTCTGCAACAATCAGAACCCTGGAGGCTACCAAGCCCAGCCATGTCCACAGTCTTTGGCCAGGAGTGGGGTTGTTGAGCTCCAGCTCCCATCAAGCCCAGCCAGCAAGGAAGAAGTGAGCTATAGCCCAATAAAATCTGGAGGACCGCAGTTCAGCCATCACTACCTTTGACCTTTAGACCTCCATTGAGGAATACACAACCCAAGACATAGGGTGAGGACATTGGTGACAGCAGCCACAGCAGGCTAAGTATTTAATAATAATAATAATAATAATAATAATAATAATAATAATAATAATAATAATTTATACCCCAGCCACTCTGGGCTGCTTCCAACTGAATATTAAAAACAAAACAGCATCAGACATTAAAAACTTCCCTAAACAGGGCCACCTTCAGTTGCCTTTTAAAAGTAAAATAGTTGTTTATTGCCTTGACATCTGCTGGGAGGGCGTTCCACAGGGCAGGCACCACTACCGAGAAGGCCCTCTGCTTGGTTCCCTGTAACCTCACTTCTCGCAACGAGGGAACTGCCAGAAGGCCCTTGGAGCTGGACTTCAGTGTCCGGGCTGAACTATGGGGGTGGAGACGTTCCTTCAGGTATACAGGACCGAGGCCGTTTAGGGCTTTAAAGGTCAGCACCAACAGTTTGAATTGTGCTCGGAAATGTACTTATGAGCAGATTTTGCTAAGTTGGTTACTGAATCACCCATTGGTCATGCTCTTCTCTGTTTCATGCACACTACCCACTTCTTTGTTTCTCCCCCATCTTTTGTCCATCATGGGTAGTGTGTGTAGGGTTCTCCTGCAGCTTTTCATCCTGGCAACCTGACCTGGACAGGCTTAGCCTCATGGACATTGCTTTATAGCTGGGGGAGGGAAACTGTGGTCCTCCAGACGTTGTTGGACAACAACATCCCTACCATCCCTGACTTTTATGGCTCAGAATCCATTTGGTCAGGCACATGAATTGGCCTTGCAAGTTCATATGCAATAAGATCAACTAGTCCAGCAGGCCAGTAGTTCACAAACATTCTATGAGTTGGAGTATAGCAATAAAACTGCTAGCACATGCTAAGCTAAGCAGGGTCGAGTATGGTTTCAAATTGGATGGGGAACCATGTGTTGAGATTCCAGCATTACAGGAGGTTGAACTAGATGACCCTTGATGGATAATCTTTTGCAGTGATTTTTTTCTAGGGGGACATAGGGGTACGCATACCCCTAAACATTTTGTGAATCTAAGTTTGGCCTCATTGAGGGGTAGTATTTCAATATGAGTAGGAAAATGAGAGCACCCTTAAACATTTTTAGGGGGGGAAGCACTAATACCTGCCACACAGGTATAGCACCCTGAATGAGGCCAAAATTTGGCACCCCCAAATGAATCTTCTCAGTGGTGGATCTTCTTAATTTTGCACCCCTTCGGCTCAGTGCCCCGGGTGTGAGCACCACCTGAACCGCCCTAAATCTGGCACTGCCCTCAGGGTCCCTTCCAACTCTACCATTCTATGATTCTGTTTGCATTTTGGCTAGGCACCTCTGTTCTTTACTGAGGCAAATAACAACCCAGTGTCCTCCATGATTCTTTGAAGGAGTCAACGTATTCCAGGACTGTACCACTTTAGTGTGCAGGACAGGATGAGCAAATGCTTCAGAACACACACATGAGATGTGCATATATAGCAACTAGCAGGTCCGGGAAATGGCTAGGATAATGGACTTGGTAGTTTACTAAGTGTGGGGATTATTGATTTATTGGTAGCATGTGACTGAACCAGGACTGACAACCTCATTGGGAGATTCACCTCTCCTTCCTTCCTTTTTTCAGAGCAGACTTCCCTACCCCCTTCCGTCTCTCCACATATTGCGTTCCTGATGAAATGCTGGGGCTGCTTTTCGCCAGACAAGGAGGCCTTTGGGTGATTCCAACAGCTGTAAGGGGGACTGAGCCCACATGGCAGATGTTTGCCATTCAAGCCGCTTCATTTCTCTTGGAAACAACCCCCCCCCCCAATTCTTCCTGGCTGTTCTTGACTGACAGCCGGCGTGTGTTTCATGCGACATAAACCATATTATTGCACAGGCTTCTTTTAAAAAAAACAAAAAACTCATTATTGAAACATTTTCCTGGACCCTTTCAGAGAACTCTGATCACATCTGTGAGTTTTGCATGAGGCTGTGGCGTGTTCTTGACCAGTTTATTCTCCCAGTTCTGGGCAGCCAAATCAGACTCCAAGCTGATGGTCAGAAGCTCTGAGACTGAAGATTAAAATAAATGTTTGCTCCAGACCTGGACCCAGGGCACTTTCACAAAGAATGTCTCAATGCTTTGTTGAAGCCGAGGTCTCCTCTTGGTTAGCCTTCTGCCAGATGTGCAAGAGCCTGCAGCAATAACACGGGGCAAGGCAGTCTGTCTATGCTCACAAGCACCTCTCTCCTTTATTGTTCCTTCTCAGATCCCATGGCTTGGCAACAGCATTAATAGCAGGGTTCAGACCTAAACCCCAGAAGTAAAAATGGCACAAAGGGTTCGAATCACTTCACAAACACAATATTGCAAAAGGCCAGTAAGGTAAGGCAGTGCAATTCCTGTAGATGTGAAACTGAGAGCATAGTGCAGCAGTTGCCAATGTGATGCCCTCCAGATGTTGTTGGATTTCAGCTCCCAACCACCCTGACCACTGACCATGCTGGCTGGTGCTGATACAGCTGCAGTCTAACAACATCCCAAGGGCTTGCTAGCTAGTGATTTTGTGGCCAAGGTGAGCCGTGACCCAGGGATCGCCTGACTCCTAGCTCATGCCAGCGTTTTCCCACAAGACATCATTGAATTGCAGAGCTGGAAGGGACCACAAGGGTCATTTAGTCCAGCCCCTTGCAATGAAGGAATCATTTGCCCAAGGTTAGACTCGAACCCGCGATCTTGAGATTAAGAGCTGTGCTCCACCAAGTAGCACGTTTCAGTGCTCAAAGTATTGGGAGTGGGGAGGTGGTGGTGAGGCACTTAATGCAATTCACAGTCCTCATTCCCCAAGGCTTTTCATTTCTAGGAAATTTGTGCCCTGCTCTTTATCCTTCTCAAAACAGTAGCGCAGGGACACCACAGAAGGTAACCCTCCTCCTCTGTAATTCCAGCCCTTGCTCACCTCAGATTCCCTCTCGCTTTTGGTGTGGTGTTTAGGTGTTGCCAATTCCTAGAGGCCGAGGTCCCTTTGCCCCAATAAAATATTTGAGGGTGCCTCCCCCCAAGTTGATGAGCATAGCCATTCAAATGGTGCGTGTGTGCCACATATTGTGATCGATTACGTGGGGCGGGGCTTACCTGCCCCTCCCCAATATTTTATTCAAGTTGGCCCCCCTGCTAAGGCTGGAGGGAATGTGGGGGTGGGGGACAACTGAAGGCGCATCTCTCATTCAGAGCAAGTTTTGCCATTCTGTTCAAAGTCCAACTGAAGTCTCCAGTTTGAAAGCTGAAGTCGAAAGCTTGCCATATGTCCTCTTTTTCCAGGACATGTCCTCTTTCTCATGGGTAGAGTCGTCATCCATAGTTAAAAGCGTCCTCTATTTTGCTCTTCAAAACATGGCAACCCAACTTGCACATATGAGCGTTTAGGGTTGTCTCCAAAGCTCAAAGTAGTCCATTTGAAATTAATGGCCATGACTCTCTTAGGTTAATTAATGTAAATGGGTTTAGCACTACTACTGGGGGCTGCCACCCCTGCTTCTGTGGCTCACCAAACCCTCTTAACCCCACCCCATGCCAGATCCCTCCCCCAACCCCCCCAACCCCCCTCTGCTCCTTCCAGCTGAGAAAGGCCGGATGAGGTGCCAAGCCTGACTCCCTAAGTTCTATTTTATTCACCTTAGAGACGACATTTGAACCCGTGTCCTCAACAGCAGTTATTGGGGCATTTCTATTGCCGCTGAGCATTCTGGCCAGTCATACTTTTGCAAGTGCATGTCACCCGCCCCCCCCCCATCCCTGCCTTGAAACAAAAGGCACTTTGAAGCCCCGAACGGACCCTTAAGAATAAAATTAAGAGGAACCCTGTGTCCAGCTTCTCATGCGCTGAGCCAGAGTCCGGCTTATCAGCTTGAGGACCAGCCGGGCTTCGCACCTGAAGCCTCAGAGGGAGAAGCAACCTCCGCTCCTTCGACGCGTCAGCCTAAAATCCTCCAGCCTTAAGACTCCACCGGACTCTTCGCCAGCTGCCGCCGCGTTTGCTAAAACGGATGTGCAGGCAGGGCTGAAATTGGCCCTTCGCTTGTGAATGACAAACGGCCGGCCGAGACTGGAGTCGCGGCTTGTCGATTTCACGCGCAAGAAACTGACCTCAGCTCAGAGGGGGATCCCCGCGCGCAGCGGGAACGCGCGCAGAAATGTTTCCACAACTCTTGTTATTCCGTCTCCGTTGAGAAGCGCCAAAGACGCTTCGTCTTCTCCCAGCTCAGCTGTTTCTGTTTCATTCTTAAAATCAGAGCAGCAACAACAGCTATTAATATTTTACTACAACAACATTTTTTTAAAATAAACTTGTCGCTGGGCGTGCGAACGCCCCCCCCCCGTCGCGAAATTAAAAACAAAAGTCTAAATCATCTCTCGAAAACTGTCCGGTTTATTTTATTCGTTATTATTCTATTTACACACCGCTTGATTGTAAACCAACAACAACAACTTCCAAGTGGTTTCCAAGAGAGCGAGAGAGAGAGATAAAGCAATAAAATTAACACTAAGGAAAAATCAACAACAATTTAAAACTTTCGGAAAGTTAAAAGAACAATAGGGTAACAATAGACTAAAACTCGCATCGACTTCCTAAACATCTGGGGAGACACGTGGAGGTATCGCGTGGCCTTTTATTAGGTCCCTGCTTCCCTAAAATTCCTTGTACAGTATTTGCTGATGGCTCCCGTCCTGGGAGTCAATAGGACTACGCCAGCGTAAATGGGAATATGCGCGCGCCTGTGTTTTCACTACGCTGGATTCGCATTGCCCACACAGGCGAGTGTCATTGGGCAGCAGACCCAGGAAAGGGAACTTCTCTTGCGCAAGCACCGCTGGAATGAATTCCTCATTTCTTCTACTTGGTCCAAATTTCAGGTTTTGTCTGGATGCTAGGACATTTCCGGTCCCATTTTTTTATTCCTGGAAATCAAGCTTGTGGGAGGACTGCAGCCCGGGTTTGTTCATGTTTAAAAACCTGGTCAGAGCTCCAAATTATTTCTATGAACATTTTTTGCACGAACACTAATTAATATTTGCAGAAGTTTTCCATCTAGGACGACTAACTTGCCCTTAGATGCAATCCTACCTTCGCGGTTCTCTTTGGTTGAACGCCAAAACCGGTTTTATGAAGGTCACCCTCATTTAAAAGAACAAAAGAAATAAAGAAATAAAGAATAGATTAACTAATATAAAGGCTCGCTCAGTGTCAGGATCTCACCCGGCTTAATTTGGCGGGGGGCGGGGAGGCTGCGCGGAACCGAACTGCTATTTCCCCTCTAAAGGATGAAAGCTTTTGGTGATCAAAGGAAAAAATAGAAGACTAACGAACAAGTCTGGACTCTGGGGAAGAAGAGTTGCAGGAGAGGATGCTTTTCAGCCCCGGGCCCCGATCCTCGACTTACAAAGTGACACGGATGTCCAGAAAGCAGCCCTCCAAGGAAGCACGCTTGAGGAGAGAATAAAGCAATTTTCAATGGGTCTATATCTAAGTAAAGCTTCCCAGGGAACACGCTTGGGATGAGAAGAAGGAACTTTTCGGGCCAGTACGATCTGGGCGCGTGAATTAGCCTCTCCTCACGTGCTTTCCCTGTGATCTCGGTGGCCTTTTGTGGTTGTTGTGCTCTGTGATGTTTGTTAGATGCGACACGTCGGGTGATACTAGCCAACGCCAGTCCGACTCAGAGGAGACCCATGGAAATGACTGGGCAGTCATTTAACATTAAGGTTCCACTCATTCCAAAGGGTCCGCTCTCTGAGTAAAAACTTCCTTGGCTGTCTGTCACCCGCTGGCTTTGGTTTGTGCGGGCGCGAGACAAGGGAGTCAGGACCAGATCCCATTGGGATCCAGTGGGGCGTTCTGTGTCCTGGGGCTCCCAGCTATGCACGACACACACCTCCCTGGGAGTAAGCCCACTGAAGACAGTGGTACTTTTCTCAGAAGTAAGAGTTGGGTTTCACCTGTCCCCTTCCCTTCCTACCGGAGGTGGTGGTTGACTTCTGCTGGGTGACCCCCACCCCGCCCAGGTCCTTTCCAGTCCTCGCAACAGGGATCATCAGCACATCACGGGATCTCGCTTTATTACACGATAGGGTTTGATTTTTTTATAAAGCTTTTGTTTTTTAAAAAAAGAATTTGGATGTGGTGCATTTTAAATCCACATGCATCTATTATTATTATTATTATTATTATTATTATTATTATTATTATTATTATTATTATTATTATTTCCCCCCCCATTTTTTTCATTGCAAGGAGCCATTATAAACCAACAGTGATGACTTTTCCAGTTACATGTCGCTGAATCCCAGCCCTGTCCCGAGCAGTTTCGATACAACAGAATGGGACTTCGCTGATTTCCATGTGATAGTTTTGCATTTGTCGTGGATCAGGTTGTTTTGACGCTCCTGGAGAGCCCAGTGGGGCCATTTAAAAATATGAAGGTAAATTCAGAAAAGGGGAGCGGAATTCACAGAGGAAAAATATATGAGCGCAAAACTTCACAGTCGAAGAGGACATTATTGATTAATAGGAAAAAAATAATCCATAGCGTTTGGAAATATGTTATATTATAGTAGAGGACCCAAAGCTACCTATTTATGAGAAGAGCTCGAAATTGTTGCTGTGAATTGATAGGTCTCTGAGTACTATTTTACGCATGGAAACCCACGGAAGACAATGGCAACTCCCCGAGTGTAAAGAGAGTTTGATTCGCCTGCAAAAGAAAAATTGCGACGGAGATACAGATCTATAGATCGATGGTGATATTACAACGGAGATATTACGAATCACGTTATTCCTCACTTTTGCAGACACTGAAATGTTTGGATTGCTATTGTGCGGTCAGCATAACCTTAGGAGAAAGAAAATTAAAAAATTAGCAACGTAGTCCTCTGAGATATATTCATTGCATTTAGGCGAACATGGATAACTTCCTGTCTCCCGGGGGCTCAGAGCGCTTTAAAAAAGGGGGGCCCCCACCTATATTTATGTCCCCAAGACCCCATTACATTCGTAGCCGAAGACTGCCATTCTCTGCTCGCTTTCCTGGGTCTAACCCCCGCCCCCCCCGATATAAGGGGGCTCACTTCCAGTTGCACATTAACATATCTTAAGAAGCAGTGCTGCAATCCTAAACGTGTCTACTCCGAAGTAAGTCTCTCTGGGTTCAGTGGAGCTTCCTCCCAGGGCATAGCTGTCAACTTTTCCTCTTGCGAGGAATCCTATTCAGAATAAGGGAATTTCCCTTTTAAAAAAGGGAAACGTTGACAGCTGTGTCCCAGGGAGCTGCGTCTGGGATTGCAGCCTAAAGGACTTGGGGGAGGGGGGGAGAGACCAAACGAGGCAAAAAGGTCCCTTTCTGAGGCATCCAAGTGAAAAGTGATCTGGGCGCTGAGTCGATCCCATTCCTTCCCCACCAACAAAACAGAGACGAGCGATAACACCCCCGATATTTTATTTGGGTGCTATTTGTTTCTTTGCTTAAGCCGTTTTATTCGCTCCTTGCCTTGGAAAGTTTTACACAGAAAGGCAGAATCCAAATATTTTCAATTACTAAATTGTACAAGGCAGGTATCCTGAGCGTATGCGTTCAGGAGGAGCCGGCCTCGCTGTTTTCAGCGCAGTTTACTCGCGAGTAGGTGTGTCTGCGGCTGCAGGCGAAGATCGAGCACACACATTCCCGCCAGCACTGAAGGGCCTGACGCAGCGCAGACCGCAGCTCGCAAGAGTCGAAGAGCTTCGCGGGTCCGAAAGACTGCGAAAAACTCGGGCGAAGCGCCCCTGGCCCTGTCCGAGCCCGGCGGGGAAGGCGGATCCGGGCCGAGGTTGCTGGAATAATGCGCGCTTCTTGGGGGACACTTTGCATAGGGGTTTTTGAAAGGTTTTATTTCCTTACTATTGGAGAAGTCTGCGTTGAAAACGCGCAGCCTGGGGGAAAGTACCTTGGCTCACACAAATAGCTCTTCTGAAGGTGTGTGTGTGTGTGTGTGTGTGTGTGTGTGTGTGTGTGTGTGTGTGTGTTTTAAAAACCAAAAACTACACATATATAAGGCGCCAGGAGAAAACATTCCTCCGCAATCAGGCCTTCAGCCATTAATAATCTTTGGCTTTTTAATGGTTTTTCCCCCCTTCTAATTTTGAACTGAGTTTATCTGGTTGTCTTTTATATTGTTAAATCGCTTTGAAATAGTGTCACACTACGCAAAGAAATGTAATTAATAATAATGATATATTCAGTAATTAATGACAGTTCGCCTTGGCACAGAACGAGGCGTGGCACGGTGGTGAAAGCAACTCGGAAAGCTGCAAGGGCCGCGATCCCCGGGAAAGAAGAAACGGCAAGTCCTAAACATCAAGCGGACACCCAGAGAGAAGGAAAAGGCAGAGGCTCCGCGGCTGTTCGTGGTTTTTTGCTTTTTTATTTACGCGGAGGATAGTTGCAAGGAAGCCTGGAGACCTCTGCAATTTTATTTTATTTTTATAATTTTTCATTGGCGCAAAAGATAACTTACAGCAGCACCCTTTACAGCGTGCATTAAAAAAATAAATATTTTTTGTTTTCCTGCACTTTTCTTCTTTTTAGTGGCATCTGCAGAGGTGGGTGGGTGGATTTAAAACAAATCAAACTGAGGCATCAAAGGCCCCCGGGAACAAAATCCCTGGGGGGAGGGGGGAGAGAAGAGGCCAAGGAGTTTAAAAAGCTTTAATAACAAGAGGAGCAATAATTCCGGAGATGAAAATCGACAGTCTTTTCTTTTTCTTTTTTGCCAACCAGCGAGCAGAATTGAAAGAGAGGAGAAAATGCAAGGGTCGCCGCGTCTTGGGTTTGCTGCCGGTATTGGTTACTCCCCATCCCAAATAAATTGCGCCTTAGCGAGCAGGAGTGACCGAGGGCAGATTCAGGGAGAAACGGATCTTGCGCCAAGCTGGATCTCCCTTGACTGGCTCCTTAGTTCTTCCCTGATCTTAACCCAGCAAAGAGGGGGCGGAAATCTCTTTTAGAGACTGAATCCCTCAAACACCACCGCAAAGGTGAGGGCAGCAGGACCTCAGATTCACCTCAGATCCAGCTGCTGACTCTTTGTGATGTTTTTAGCGTTGGGTGTATCAACTCAGATCTAACAAAATCGACGTGAATATACTAAGAATGTTCTCAAAAGGATACATATTTCTTGGCAAAATCATGTCAGCACCGCAAATACAATTCGATGGGCTCCGGAAGACCCTGCAAGCGACCCCCCTCCAGGCCACAAGGAAGTGTTTCCTCCTGGCCCGACCCCGCGCGCAAACTCCGGACGCTGCGTCGACTTTCCAAAGCAGCGAGCGATAGGATCGCAGCCGTGGTTGGAAGTCCCGGGGCTTAACGAGGGAGGGATTGACAGAGCAAGCCCTGGCACGCTTACTCCAAAGTAGACCTCAGTGTGCGCAATAGAGGTTCCCACCCCCCACCCCTCAAATCAGTGTCTGCAGCCTCCAGCACCCGCTCCGGGGCTGCGCAAAGCGAGTCAAGCGCCGCTTCCATCCGAGCGAACGCGCGGAAGGGAAGACCGGGTTTTGCAGCTGGGAAGTGCCCAGATATTTTTAGACGGGTGACTGAGCTTTCTTGGGGATCGCTGGGACCCTGTGTGGTGTGTGTGTGTGTAAACAAATTATAAGAGTTCGAAGGGACACCAAGGGTCAACTAGTCCACCCCCCCGCAGGGCAGGAACCGGTGCGGAATAACCTCGAGGGCATTTCGGATCGCGCTGCTGGCCCCGTCTAAACGCGCTTTGCGAAAGTTTCC
Source organism: Podarcis raffonei (assembly GCF_027172205.1). Lineage (NCBI taxonomy): Eukaryota > Metazoa > Chordata > Lepidosauria > Squamata > Lacertidae > Podarcis > Podarcis raffonei. The sequence continues at coordinate 17,395,909 of NC_070616.1, forward strand.
CGAACTTCGCAGACGGAGCGCTCCTTCTCTCCTGAAAGGGTTGGGGATGTTCAGACTTGAGGAAGAGGAGGAGGAGGAAGGCATTCACGTCCGTCCGCCCTCCCCCCCTCCAGCCAGCCAATCGGCCAGCCAGCCTAAGCTAACCCAAGGCCTTGGCGCCCTTCCAGCTGGAGAAGGGAGGGAAGCAGTCCTTAAAATAGCAAGCGCTGCCTGCCCGGGCGTCCCAGGCCCGAACAATGGGGCGCTGCGAAGGGGGTGGGGGTGCGCACTTGATTGACAGCCGGCTTGTCCTCCGAAGGCGCGGCGGCTTATATAGAGGCTGGAGGTGGGGAAGGCAGAGCTAGAGAGACAGAGACAAGCCGGGAGGGAGGCTGGGCGCGGGCGAGAGGGAGCCACAGAGCCAGGCGCAGCAGGAAGGCGGATCCCTGGATCTCCTGGCCAGGCGATCTCCTCCGGCCAGCCTCCTCTCTTTCTTTTTGGCTAGAGCTGCCAGCCTCCGCCTACACCCCCCCTTCGCAGCGCCCAGTTCCGGCCAAACTCCGCTCCCCTTCCCCGGCGCGCTTCGCTTTCCTCCGCCCTCCTCGCCGCGCTTTCCTCGGGGACTCCTCGCTCGGCGCTCCAGCCATGCACTGCCAAGCCGAAGCCCGGCTGGCTCCCCCGGGGCCGCTGAAAGCAGCCAGGCGGCGCTACAAGACTTTCATGATCGACGAGATCCTGTCCAAGGAGACGTGTGATTACTTCGAGAAGCTCTCGCTCTACTCCGTCTGCCCGGCGTCGCTCATCGTCCGGCCAAAACCCCTCCACTCCTGCTCCGGTAAGAACCGCTGCCGGGATTCGCCCTCGCCGCCTGCCAAGCGGACCCTTTGCTTTGCCCTCTCCAGGCGAAGGAAGTGGTAGAAAAGTTTGAGGAGGAAGGGGAAGCCTTCTTTCGGGAGCCTCACATTTATCACTCCTGTTGCCATTGGGGTTTACACCATTTTTACAACATATAATTAGCATATTATAAATTACATTTTTCTTTTTTTTTAAAAAAGAAGTATTTAAAAGGAAAAACTTATCAAGACATGAAGTGATAGATATAACTCTATGTTGTAAACAGCCCAGTGATCTCTGGATGAACGAATGGTATATAAAATTAATACATAGCAATAACTAAGAATTAAAGTCGACCTACCCCTTCCTCACCTGGGAGTAACCTCGCTGCATTCAATAGCTAGGATTGTGCTGGTGAGGACAGCACTGTGTACCAGAAAATAAATAATTGGAAGCTACTTTGAGCAACGCAAACCCCTTGGAAAGGTGGAATAAAGAACACTTGGAATAAAATAAATTAAATTCATGTTCAAAGTCAGTGAAACCTGCTTTCATATGTCCATAGCTGTCAACTTTTATTGCGAGGAATCCTATTTGGAATAAGGGAATTTCCCTTTAAAAAAGGGAAACATTGACAGCTATGGATATGTCCTGCTGGTGAGGAAGAAACAACATGTTGTGTCCACAACTTTTCCAAGCATGAGCAACCCCCACCCTTGAAAAATCAGCGCAATCTGTCAGATTGGAGTTAGGATAATTCCACCGGTTAGGGACTGGCAACTGGAGTCCCCAGGCTGAATCTGGCCCTCTATGAAAAAGTGCCAATCACTTCCCCGACCCAACGAGCTGTTGGTGACCCAGGTGTGTGGAGGGCCCAGTGGCTGGTGGGCAATAAGATTTACTGGCGGTTCATGGTGGAAGATGAGGATCGAGGCCTCACCACCATCTCCAAAGTTTCATAGAATCACAGAATTGTAGAGTTGGAAGGGATCTTGAGGATCATCTAGTCCAACCCCCCACAGTGCAGGAATATGCAGCTGTCCCATATGGGGATCGAACCTGCAACCTTGATGTTATCAGCACCACGCTCTAACCAACTGAGCCATGCAATCCCATAGAATTCTTTCCAGAGCAGGGCCATATGACAATCCAATTATTTTGGAGAAGGCAATTTCTGAGTGGGCAAACACTCAATTCCAGCTTGAGCTTCTGTCCTCAAAGCAGAGAGCTGCTTTGTTGACACCTCCTGCTCATTCCAGTGGTGCCCTTGAAAAAAAGAGTTTCGTGACAGTTTGTGTGGCGGTGCCTCTGTCACCACCAACTGTAAGGGTCTAAACCTCCTGTTCTGCCTCCCCTTAGCACACAGCTATCCTCTTGGTCTAGCAATGTCAGAAATGATGGCAATAATTTTGGGGAGCAGGTGGACTTTGCAAGCATGAAAAAGGAGAGTGAGAATCTGCTCCAGCGCTCATAGGAACATGCAGAGAGCTACCTTAGACCCAGCCAGATCACTGCTCCATCTAGATCAGTATTGTCTACACTGGCAGGCAGTGGCTTGCTGATTTTTCAGGCAGGAATTTTAACACCCCCTCCCCAAAGTCCTTCCTGGAAATGCCAGTGTTTGAGCCTGGTACCTTCTGCATCCGGAACAGGTGTTCTACTTTTGCATTAAGGTCCTTTGTAATTGTCAGGATTGGTTAAAATGCATTAGTTAGTTGTTTGGTTGTTTTTTTGAAATTGCAAAGAAAAAAGTGGGAGAGAGATGGATTCCTCCTCTCCCCCAATTTCTTCATTTAAAGCTGAAAGGTGACATGAGGTTGATTTTAAGCCATGCTGATTATTGTGAGTGTGGAAATGGAATGCTGGCCGTGATTCTGGGTTAATCGGGAATAAAACGATGGTGGTCTGGTTGCCTGTGTATGTGTATGTCCGATGGAGCTTTCTGTTTGAGCTGAATAAGAGTGTAGATAAACTCTGAACTAGGAGGAGCTGATGAGTTTATCAGAAGAATCCAATGGCTTTGCTCTGGTGTTTCTCCCCCTCCACTAAACAGTTTCTTTTCTGGTTTTTAAACACTCTTTGGTAGAAACTGGATCTCTCTCCCTGCCAAACTCTTTATTTGTGTGTGATTTGGAGAAAAGGACTCTTGCTGGGTTCTATTGGCCCAGAAAGGCGCTTACTTCTATCCTATGGGACTGCATATACTCTTCGCCTACCCATTGAAGTTCAAGCATTTCTTTCCACTTGCTGCTTCTTGCTTGGCAGATATGTTACGGTGCAATGAGTGGAGTTAGATCAGGGCGACCTGAGTTCAAATTCTGGACCTCATCTGGTAACCTTGGGCAGGTTGCTTTCTCTCATGCTAAATCTACCTTGCATGTTCGTTGTGAGGATAAAATAAGTAACGCTCAACTGGAACTCTGGAGGAAGGATGAGAAAGCGTGTACGAGGTGAGGAGTCTCATTGTCCTCCATGGTGTAATCTAATTACAAGACTATTGCTTCAGTCTATTTCCTTGTTAGGAAACAGGCTCAGATGAGATCCCTGGGCATTGACTTTCAGTAGAGAAGGTTCGTTGCAAAGTTTCTGTGCGTGTTCTGTTCTTGTGGTTTGAAGGCTTCCACTTGCAATATCTTGTAAGTAGAATGGGCACTCCTTGGATTAAAAATTGCCCCATAAGAGTTCATCAATTATCTGTGCTAGTAGTGAACAGTAGAATTGCACTTGCAGACGGTTCTGGGTTGACAATCGGCATCAGAACCCAAATCCATGCTGGTGATGCACGAGTATGAAAATGCTTCAGTCACTCAGGATTTGTGAATTATATGAAATAAGGAACTGGAGAAGAGTTGATCAAAAATCTTTCAGTCCCTTTTTTCGCCACAAAATATAAATCAAAATGTGCCTTGAGGAGTTTAACTCGGCTGAGACACCTGTGTCATTTTTTGATAAAGGGCTCTAGAAAGAAAGGAAGGAAGGAGGGAAGGGATTTTACTTGGAGCAAAACATACCTATTGCACAACTTACAGCCATTCATTCCTCTGCAACTCGCCTGGGATTTCTGCTGAAGTTAAGCACAGTTGCCCAATGAACGTGTGATGTGAGATAAGCCGTTGCTCATTGGATTCTCCCATAAGTATTGGGCACTTAGCTTCACCTGTGACAATGCTCCATTTGATGAAATTTAATAGGCTGGTGTATTTTCTCCCAGGGTGATAGACTTCCCCTGCCTTGCTTGGAATAAAACAACTGGATTTTTGATGTCCAACAAATCATTTTTATAATAGTTAAAAGGAGGCAAGTCAGTGGGCACCTATATCACCATTTCAGATCTGATAGTCATATTATGCTTTTTTTTCCTTTTTACATCTGAAATAATTAAGAAATTCTCATTGAAATCCAATAACATAAGAAACAAGTGCCCTATAATCTGTCATGCACATCCGTAGTGCCACAGCTGTTATTAGTGGTATAAATGCAGAGAAACGGCACAATAATTGCATTAGAAACCATGGATCACTTCAACAACACATGTCTGTGAAAGCAAAGAAGGGGGTTATTTAGTTCAATGGAATTCACTTTTGATTTGTTTCAGGGGTACAATGAGATGGTATCTATTCTGGCTTTACTTTAAATCCATCTCTGTGTCCCTCTGTTCGGTGCTGACAGCCTCCTAGACTTCAGTCCTAGGGATACAAACAGAGAAGACTTAGGCTGCGTATAAACCACTGTGTACTCAGCATCCTGCATCTATCCCGTTGTTCCTTGTGAAATACTGCATTTTGATGCATTCCCCCCACTCAACAGGCTTCTGTCTGAATTGAGAAAAAGAAGGATCTAGATGTGCTTTAAGACAGTAATGTGTATACAGCCTTAAATCATGCTGAACCCAGTGGGATGGACTTCTGAGTCAATGAGTTTAGGGTTAGACTTTAGAATGTCTTTCCATGACATCCCCACCATTTGGGAATAACCAGTTTCATTTGCCCAGATGTTTGAACGTCTTTATATCTCAGTCTGGAGTAAGAGAGTGCATACTGTAAGCAGATTGTGTCATTAATTAAATTGTTAGAAAAGTGCCCAGAGGCTGAATCTCCCTCTCCCCTGACTTTCCAGAGCAACCCATACTTGGAGATTATCTGGGTACAGCATTATCTTGTCATTCGAATTTTCATATCAATTTCCTCTGAACTTTCCCTTTTTCACAAGCAGCGAGCCAAGAATTTTGGATTAAATAGGTACTTATTAAAGACCTGAAGGCAAGATTTCCCCTTTATGGTTTTGGCTCAAGTTTTTTTTTTTCCTATAGAAAAGCCCGGAGAGAAAGGGAATCATTGCAAAAATGAAATTCCTTTTTAAAAAAGAAAAGAAAAGAAAGAAAAGCTGCTGAAATTACATTTCCAGGCAAAAATCCCAAATCAGCTTGTGAAAGCATCCTTAGACTTCAGGCACCATTTTTAAATGAGCAATTCTGTATCATGTGAAAGATCATTCTGTGCAGATTAGAAAAAGGGGAATAATTTCCGCCACTAGATTTAACTCTGTGTAAACTATCCTTCCCACAAACGTTCTACAGGAGCAGTATGAAACCAGAGCCACGGAAACTATATCCATGCTTAATGCTATCACTTTCCCCTGGGGTTGAACTTAATTTGAAAAGATGCATTTTCATATTTTTAATTAGTTGCGTTGACTACCATGAAACTTTTTTATGATCATCCTGCCTTGGGGAGCAGTGTGGGGCTACTCACTGTAGTTTTCTGAGCATGTAGTAAACTTTGGTGACTCAGTGGCTGCTCACAGATGACTCTGTTACGAACATTTACACGCCTTATTTACCTGAATTCTAAATCTTTGCGTGTTTGAAAAGCAGTGAATCAGTAGTCTAGAAATTGTTCCAGTAGCCTCAGTTGTTTCCTGCAATTTGTTTGAATGCCATAGTATATAATTCTTGGTGTTGGCAAAATGTTAAGAATTTGGGTTGTTGGGTTGTTTTTTGCCAGGCTGGTTAAAACCAAAACCAAAACTCTACTATGATTAGTAGCAGTGTTATTATTTAGTACTGTGCCACTAATGTGTATGCTAATTGGCACTTCACAGCATAAGCAAAAGAGAGGTCTCTGCAGCAAGGGGGCTGCAATTAAATGGCCAAGAATGGTGGAGAAACCAGGGGAAGAGAAGACCGCCGTTGCAGTGGAGAAAAAAGTTGGGGAGAAGGTGATTTAAGATTTTGCTAAAAGGTGGATTTTACGGAAGACAGAAAAGAACCCATATAGCTTTTCAGGATAGATTTCTAGACACACACACACACACACACAAAAAGGCTGTATCAATTTTTCTAAACCACAGTATGTCAAATTAGAAACTTCCCACGACTAAACTTTACAGTGGATGCTTGATTCGCACCACTGTTCATGGAAAGCGGAGATAAAAGATCCTTAAACTGATCTGCAGATGAGGTTGATATATAGATATGGGTGATGTTAATAAGACTTTTTGTAACCAGAGCTCAGTTGCTGATTTAAACCTTGGCCTGAGTCACTGCTCCCAGTGTTTTTGTAAGCAGGAGAAGAGTCCAAATGGCAGTGTAAAAATTAGCGCAGTGCAAGACTTATTTAATTAAAAATTTATATTCCCATTTAAGAACAACGGGAAGAAAAAGAAAGCTGCATAATTTCCCCAGCTCCAGCGTTTAAACTGCTTACTCAGATATCCTCCCGTCTCTGAAAGCTAGAAGATGAAGGAAGAAGGCATCATGTAACTCTGCCCAGGCGTGACCGCCCTTAATTGAAACCGTGTAAAGTTTGCCCAGATATTACAGCAAAGGCTGCTTCTAAAATGCTTGGAATAATAATCTTCATAATTAATCACTTCATCTTTGCAGCTGTGCAGCATGGCAGACCTTTCTCACATCGGGAGTCAAATCTCCGAGTATTTGTGTTGGCCGGCATGGCGACCATCTCTCCTTTTCATCTCGGAGCCACTTGGTTGGGAGGGTCAGAGACGTCTTCTTCAATCCTCTTGGCGGTCCCACTGAGACTGGAATGAGATAAGATGTCTGCAGACTTAAGCCTAAGAAGCAGAGCAATCTAACACAAGCCCCTTTATGAAAGAGTAGAAATCTTAAAAGCACTGGGGTCCTGGACGGCCAATTCTCTCAATTCCAACTCGGATCTCGCACAGGAGATTGGTATGAACGCGAAGGCATTTCAGCATTAATTTTAAACTGTGATGTCTTGACCTTGATTTACACAAACGCAGCCAAGTTTCTGGACCCATGGAATAGCAAAACATGCCAAAGCAAGCCTAGGCTGCATAGGAGAATATGAGAGGATGTCTCTTGCATTTCCAAAAGGGTCAGAAATCAAAGAAAAGAACTGGATTTGGGGGTCTGGGTTGAAGTAATCCCACTGAATCTAATAATCTGAGAGTTGTTTTTTTTTATAAAAACAACAACAACCGTATTCTTATCAAATTATATGAGAAAAATGTCAACACAGATTCTGTGTATCTTTGGTGAAATTGTAATATGATTCAGAAACACTAGGAACAAACTCTAGAGGTCATTGGTCAGACCTCAGGGGTCAATCTCATGATGGATCCTATGGCCATTTCACTTAGTATTGCTAATAACCTTTCTTTGAAGCCTGCTTTCGAATCTCTTATTAGTGGCAAGAGTTGTTTTCCCTAGGCAGGGGAAATTTCCAAGAGTTACAGCCACGATAGAATAGCTGATGAAAGCCTTAGAAACTGCACCAATGAACAAATTGACTGGCGATGCTTCAGTTTTATTAGCAGACAGGTGGGGAGTTTGTTGTTTGTTTTTCGTATTTATTGGAATGCACATTGCAATTTCAACGTACTGTATCTGGTTCAAATTGAACGACAACAATAAAAGAGGGAGAGTTTGATCTTGAACTTCTTGAAATGGGTCTGATGCCTGATGAAAACTTTTGTGTGTTTTGCATAAATTCTTTCCACAGCCCTTGATCAACAGCAGCGACATCGTCTCCCAAGAGAGCAACCTTAGGCAGGTTTACCCTGAGCACTAAGTCCCATTGTGTCCATTGGGGCTGACTTTCAAGGGCGTGTGGTAGGAGCGGCAGTGGAGTAACTTCACCATCAGAGAGTAAACATCATTCTCTTACCCTGTGTGCAAAGAGTCCAAATGTTTCCAACACATCCTTTGCGTAATCACTTATGCTGTTCAGTAATTCTATTCAATGGTGTGGTAGTGGTGGCTCTTTAGATGATAATGTGTATCCTTCAAGATGTGGTCAGACAGCCAGCCTTGAATATGGGGGGTCGTCTAGCTCATTTTGTGGAATGGGGCCTTCGGCACTTGCCTTCAAAGTCTTGCCCTTATGTGTACCAAATGTGCCACAACCTGGTGTGAAGTGGGCGTTTGTGGTCATGGCTGGTAGCACTCTAGCACCTGAAGAAGGGGAAGGGCCTTAGCTCAGTGGTCTGCATGCAGAAGGTCCCAGCAGCATCTCCAGGTAGGACTGGGAGGGAGCCTGGTCTGAAATCCTGCAGAGCTATTGCCAGTCAGCAGAGACAACATTGAGCTAGATGGAACAAAGGTCTGGCTTGGTATAAGGCTGCTTTCATTTGTTTTAGACCAAAACATCTGGAGCTTGTGATGGCAAAATCCATGGATTTATGCCCTTCAGATCAATCAAATTTATTTACCCTGATTGCCTGTGGTTTAGGACTGGGTGTGAGTTCGAATGATCTAAATGGCTGCTCCTATGACATGTGAAGCAACAGGTTAGGAGGAGAGAGAGAAATTTTAATAAGTGATCAGAACATGATTGCAAAACCTTGGAGAAACACAAAGGCCCTGTCTATTGACTATTGGCTAAGGAAGGCCTGGGACATTGTGGTATTGTATCGAATCATAACTTATAATTATGAAGAGGAAGAACTCAGGCAACACAGGTCTTTCAAAATAACTGGTTGCCATTTATCTTGTATTGAAATCAGAAGAACACTGGTGGGATGGTTAATAGGGATATCTGAAGTATGAGATGATTTGTTTTGGTTTTGTGAATAGAATTAAGCAATACAACGAAGTTGCCCAAAGGGAGCCCCATAGCTATTCTGAATGTTGTCATACTCCATCTTCCAGCAGCTCCAGCTACCATGGCCAATAAGCAGTGATGATGGAAACTTCACACCAGTCACATCTGGGGGACCACAGGTTCCTATCTCTGCTCTAGAGCTCCACTTGGCCACCCTGTGTGCTAGCTCAGAATAAGCAAGCAAGCAAATTGTTGGTGTAAATGACCAGTTGCCTCAGAGCTGTGACTGTCTGCAGAATCTAAGTAACAGGACCATCAGACTTACCACTGTCCACCTTGCTGTTGGCTGCAAATGTCTATGCTTTCCTAGATCTGGATGACAAGGTGCATCTCCATGGAATTACTGCATCTGGCAAAAGTCATGCCTCTTTGGGTTTATGGACTATCAGTCTGGAATCTTATTCAGCTTGGCTTTGCTTCCAAGTGAGCGCCCCATAGAATCAGTTGCTAAGTTGGTCAGGTTCAGTCCTGCAGGTAGACGGCTCTTCTTTATGCCTCTAATTTAAAGAGGCCCAGGGGGGCAGTCAACAGGGTTAATGTTCTGTGTATCAGGCAGCATCATCTACGAGAGATGGGAGAATGCAGAAACCTAGAAAAGGTTCTTAGGTTGTACAATAACAGCACGAGTGCTGATTTTTTCTGAGCCTCATCCAGGCTTTTCACCTCTGGGTCAAATGCAGAGAGGAAGCAGATTTATGGTGCATTATAAAACCACCCAGTTGCTATATGGATGACCCCACAAGCACCATGTGGGATTCCATGTGGACAAGGTCAACCGAGTCCCAGCGTGGTAGATCTGGCTGGGTTTTAAATTTGATCTGGGACGCTCTTCAGAATCCGGGTGGAAACTGTTTCTGCTGGGAAATATTTAGCCGGACCCCTTTCCCCTTTTAATTGAACGGATACTGTTACGGCATTCCTGAGGGACTGCGCGGAACTGTGGGAAAGGAGGGAGAGAGGAATGGATACAGTGTGCTTGTATCAGAGTGTGGAGGAGCATGAGATCCCCTTCCACCTAGAGCTTATTATTATCTGAAGCGTAACAGCTGTATTAATCCTGTTAAATAAAGCAAACACAATGTTGTGGCTAATACCTTTTATCAGGCTCATTTACACCTGAGTCCAGCGAGGTCGCATCCTGTCAGTCATGCATTCAGCCAGGACAACTACAGAGACATTTGCTCCCTGGAGCTCCATCATGTGTCCAATAACAAACAGCTAGAAGGACAAATCAGATTTCTCTTTCCCTGGATTGCAACTTTGGCAGATGTAATAATATCAGTTCAATCCCAAACCTTTATTGTCATGCAGGCAAAACTCCGAAAGGTTCCGTACAATAAAATCACTCTGCAAAATATGCATCTAACAATTGAAATACTGCTGTATAACATTCACGGATCCTCATTATGTGTTGAAGGACCTGGCTACTATCTCCATCTTATCCCCATCCAGGTTAGACATCTGAAAGGCTACCTTACATTCAAGCAGATGTAATATATTGATGTCATTGGAACAAATGAAACTGAGCACCCATGAGCATTCTCAGGCATATTTTGACCCACTTCAATGTCTGCCGTGGTGAATATTCAGGTGTGGGGATTCATAGGATCATAGAGAAAGGGACCCATAGGAGAATCTAATTCAGCCCCCTGCAATCACAGCTGAAGAATCCCCAACAAATGGCCATCCAACCTCTATTTGAAAACCTCATTGGATGTCCATATGAGAGGGGGGAGACTCAGCTTAGGATGTGATGCCATCAAGCTGCCTCTCCCTTACCCAACTGATTGTCACATATGGGAAGAAGAAGTTCCCAGTGGGATAATTGCACACCATATGGATTATTATACCCAGGCATTAAGGGGAGAGAAGCCAAAGGAGACATGAGGCCGCCATTTTCCTTAACAACCCTGCGTCATTTGCCTTTCCACCCTAAGTTGCTGTTCACCTGCAAAATAAGACGCTGGTCCTACCCATGCCATACATTTAATGCACATTTAAATTGACATGGCTTTCCTCAAAGAATTCTGGGCTCCTCAGTAGCTGCTCCCTATAGAAGCTAGGCTGGCTCCCTCCTTCTGTCGGCTGGTGAAGACTCTCATTCCATCAGGCCTTTGGGAAACAATAGGTGGTTTTGTTTTTTTTTAATAGTTCTGTGCTTTTTCATGACCTGCATTTTAATAGATTTCTTTTTCATACCATTTTAATTCTATTAAATTATTTTTAAACAATTACCTTTTGCATTTCTTAATCTTTTTGTATTTTATCTGCATTGTTTTAAATTTTTGTAAGCCGTCTTAAGTCCCGGTCTGGGGAAAGGTGGGGTATTATTATTATTATTATTATTATTATTATTAATAATAATAATAATAATAATAATATCTATAGTTTTTCTCTCCCACATAGGGAATTCCTGTCATGCTTAGTGAATTCCATTTCTTGGATTCTTTAGGGGAAGTTTTAAATGTGCTCTGAGCATGCGGCATGGTTGTGATCCCAGGCAGAGGAGCACATGAAGAAATTTCTGCTCTGCAACAGGAGGGCCACAGCAGCCCTCCAAGACACCATGATCCTTAAAGCCAAAAGTCTTGCCATCCAGGCATGGACTGGGAGTGATATTCTGTTTCTAAAACCTGATGGAACTTCTCGGTTTTTCTCGCCGTCTCCTCTGACAAATGCAACGGAGCGGCTTCTGCAGCTCAGCTCTCTGTTGTACACCCTGTCCTATTTTCCACTCCTGTTCCTGGTTTTCTGGTGCTAAATTTAGCACCTTAATAAGTATGCACCAGTCTCAGTGCAGTGACCCTGAATAGATAACTCCCCAAAGGTCTTGAATGGGTGTTTTCCATCTCATTCCCTCCCTGCAATTGTCCCGTCTTCCTCCTCCACCTTTTATCAGGGCTTATAATCTTCTCCAGTTTTGTTGCTAATCTGATCTTGCACATGCCTGCCTATTATTTACCGTTCTTCACAAAGGTAAAAGACTCATCAGTTATGAGGATTATGGGCTTTCAGCACAAAGGAAGGATAAAAATGTGTACAGCTGCGGTTTAGGATGATTAAGCATTGTGTGGGAGCCATGCAACCATTTCCTTATTTATACTGTGGCAGGGGAACAAGCACAGATTTATTTTATTTCAATTAAATGTCATATGACCTCCAGGTGGTTTACAAAAATAACAAAACAATAAAGTTTTCAGTAAAAAAACCCAACACTTTAAAACAACCCTTTAAAATGTTCAGAAAAATATCAATAAGCTTAAAAACCAGATTGAAACACATGTCTGGATAGGCTTTGCCTGAACAAAAATGTTTAAAGTGGACACCAAAAAAGAGTGTAGTGAAGATGTCTGCCTGATGTCAAGTGGCAGGGAGTTCCAAAGTTGTTGTGCTAAAAAAAAAAAAGAATTCTTACAGGTATGGAGTGAGTGTTGAGTGGTATCTGTAACCGTTGCCAGTTCCACTGATCAAAGCTGTTGAATGGGCTCATACAGAATAAGGGAATCTTGCAAGTGGATGTTAAGTGTGACTAGGTTCTTCGCTTTCAGAAAACACTAGAACAATTGTAGTGAAAGAAAAACCGTACGAGTGAGTCATTTAAAAGTCTATTTTAAAAGGTGCTGATAACTTGGTGCTGTCAGATGAGAAATAATTTTCCCACCCTCGGATCCTAAATGAAGTTTCAACCAAATCCTGTCCTATGCTTGTTTACTTGGAAATCCTACATAGCTCACCTGGACTTCTTTCTTTAGCAAAGGTGAGGAGTGATGCTGGGATGCCGAGATCTGTTAATTTCACTTTCTCTGTTCCTCATTTCCCCCTCTCAAGTTCACTTTGACACCTGCTTGCATTGGTTTGTAGTTGATTATTTCTTCAACACCTCCTCTTGAAAGTTTGCCAGCATTTTTTCCTGTCGTTTCTTTGGTGAGGGGTGCTCCCAGATGTTCATTATTTTGGGGTGGGATTGAATCACATGCCAGCAAACTCAGTGATAGCTGATTGTGCAGCAAACCTGCTTCCCCCAAAGATTGCACAACTTGCGATAAGGAAAATGTGCTTGAATGTGTGGGCTTATACATGCTTGACACAACATCATCTAAACATGTCAGAATGAATGTTCAATAAGTAGTCAACATTGTCTAATCTCCCAGCAAACAAACTTATGCAGTGAGATATTTATCTTGTCTGTGGCAATCAGTGGGACTTGGGAGTGTTCAGTGGGGATCATAGCTATAGGCCTTAACAAAAATCTGTACTGTACTCTTGACTCTTGACTCCCTTTTTGTTCAGAGTGGTACTGTACGACTTGGGGCATGAAAGCTGCTGGTTCAGGAGAAGGGTCCATGAAAGACGTTCCCCTTAATCTTCCAAGGACATATAACCAGTTGGGACAGAATTTGCAGGTGTATCCCAATTTAATAAGGTGCACACCTTATTAAAAATAACATGGTTGAGATGGGATTATCGGGTGCATGTCTAGAAGTTAACATCACCCAAGTTAGGATCCAACCTCTCTCTCTCTCTCTCTCTCTCTCTCTCTCTCTCTCTCTCTCTCTGTGTGTGTGTGTGTGTGTGTGTGTGTGTGTTGTGATTAATGTGGCCAGTTTGTACTGATTATTTTTTATTAAAAAAAACAGCTTTCAAATAAGGGTGCCTGCAGACCCTCAGTATTTTGATGGAGAGATTCAAGGGCATACAGAAAATTTAGATTTGTGCAGTTAACGTGGATCAAAACACTCTGCCACCTTTCAGCAACAAATCCACTTTAAAAAAAGAAATGTGCTTTTGTGGTTTGGGAAGTGAGAGGGAAAGTGTGGAACGAAGGGATGGTTGCTGGGAAGAAGTCTAAACATCCCGCAAGCAACTAGGGATGGATGCATTTTGTTGTATATCCTGCAAATAAATCAGAATACATGCACGGCAAAGACCAGATACAATCTCATCTCCACGAAAGCTTTGTGCAAGCAAATCAAGGTGGATGCCCAGTAATCGTAGGCTTCATTTTTTGATGACAATCTCCTTCAAAGTTTTATTTGTGTTTTAGATTATTAAAGGGGAGGCTGTACAATATCTATAGAAACGAACTGTGGTTACATCCTGGGCATGCCAGCACTGCAAGTTATGCTCAGAATACTGTGGAAGAGGTCTTTGAGGAAGGGTATTTGGTTAACGAACCTGCTAAACTCTCTTGAAATGCTCCACAACTCAGTACATGGATGGCTGCGTTGTCTATGGATTTTCATTAAAATCATGACAAAACGTTTAAACTGCCAAGATCCCACATAGCATCTGGAGAAGAGTAACCAGTATTTGCATCATGTGGCAGAGTTTGGATATGTGGTTGGACAGTCTAGAGGAATCAGTGTGTGAGAGCAATTGCGTGTCTATGGTGACCCATTCTTAGCTTGGTATGACAAGCGTCTGTTTTGAATTCATCTTTATAGGGTCTTCATCTGAAGTGCAGGAGCTGTATGTAGGGGGCATGCGAAGTCCACAGTAAGAATGTTCATAATTTGTATCGGGGAAGGGTCATCGCTCAGTGGTAGAGTGCCTGTTTTGCATGCATAATGAAAACTTTCCATCGTGAAATTGTTACTGCCCAAAGCCTGAATTTCAGGTGCTTTCTGAGTGCCGGCATAACCTGATGCTGATGTTTCATTAAATACTGAACGGCACTCAACGTCAGGTATCAAAAGCATCAAATAGCAATTACCGCATCTTGCCAGCTCCCAAATACTAATTACCACTACATGCCAACAGTCAAGCAATATTGTTACTGAATGTGGAAAAAGAACACTGACTGCACTCAACAGTCAGATATAAAAATTGCAGTACAGTGGTACCTCGGGTTACATACGCTTCAGGTTACAGACTCCGCTAACCCAGAAATATTGCCTCAGGTTAAGAACTTTGCTTCAGGATAAGAACAGAAATCGTGCTCCGGCGGTGCAGCAGCAGCGGGAGGCCCCATTAGCTAAGGTGGTGCTTCAGGTTAAGAACAGTTTCAGGTTAAGTAGGGACCTCCAGAATGAATTAAGTACTTAACCTGAGGTACCACTGTATTAATAGATGTACAAGTAATTATGTTTCTGTTCCTCTGGTGTCTTAATTCCCACCTTCCTCCTTAGTACTTACTAAGTGATGGCTGATTTCATGTAAAACTTTTGAACTTGTGAAATTGACCAAGAATTAGGAAAAACCCGTTTTGCTGTACCTATTGCATCCTTGGAGCAATAGGAGAGACAAGGAGGTGTGAGGGGGGGGGGATTAAGAAAAGGGCCTCTGTGTTATAAGTGCCTCCAAATCCTCTGTTTGAAAACCTGTAATAAAGAAGGTTGTGCTTATGATTAATGAAAGCATTTGACATGTGCACATAGGATGATGTAATCGATCGGTGTAGAAACCATTTCTATTTCAGTAACTCATCGGGGCAGTCCTGGAAATGACATGCCGTTGTCTCCACAAGCTGTTTAGCTCCTGATTAAATTATTTAGCTGAAGAGGATCTGCACAGGGGCTGAAGCAACTGCAAACTCTTTTGTTCAAGCACCCGTAAAGTACGTAAATCAATATGTGGAGGCGGGCGGGAAGGAGCACCAGTCTGTTCACTCATTTCAAAAGCACAGAATGGGGAACAAGACTTTGTTGTTGTTTTTTTAAAGATATTTATTGAGTTTTTCCACCTTTATACATTAAAAAATCAAAAAGAAAAAACAAAAAAGTTAAAAACACATAAAGTTTACAATCCTTATTTTCAATAACATATTTCCCTGACTTCCCCACACCTCCCCTTCTTATATTCCAATTCAAATTGTTAATTCAACAAGTTCTTGTCCCCAATTTTTGACCTTTTTATATTTAATTCATTTTTAAAAAACAAACCAATTTTAACTTATAGACATCAGTATTTAAACATCAGTGCTCATTCTTAAAACTTTTTTCTAAAGTCGACCCAAATTCCCTTCCACGAATTCCCCAATTTTCATACTAATAACAAACAAAATTAAAAAAAACAGATTATTATTCTGCACCCTTTGGATTCCCAACCCCCCCCTTCCCGGTTTCAATCCCCAACAAATGTCCATCAATCTTAGTCTACTATTAGCCTGGAGACCTCACGTCCGAGGCTCTTAATTCTCTCTCAATTCCTCTCTGCCGGTTTTTTTGGTAGTCCTTAATATTAAACACCAGATCTCGGAGAAGCTCTGTCCCGATAGGGTCCATATTTCTTCCAGCCAGACCTCCATACTTAAAAGTGGGGCCTGAATCTTGTTTCTTACTCCTTTTAAGTCCAAATGTCCCAAAAGCTCCAACTTTCACCTTAATCAAATTTGTAATCCATAGGTCTTCAGATCTCCACATAAGGAATTCATGGGATAGAAGGATTCGATGAATTCCTTCTATGTTGTATGTTTATGTTGGAAACTGCCCTGAGATATGTGGCTAAAGGGCAGTATTCACATTTAATAATGAATTGTACAAACATACAAACATCCACCCCTTGTTCCATGCACTGGAGCCAATTGGTCTAGCTGGCTGTTGACTCTTGCTTCAGCACTGGCGGCGGGACAGCATTCTCCACCACACCTGAGGGCAGCAGGCCCCTCGCTGCTGTCGCCCAATGCAGCACCTGCCATCTGAGGCAGTTGCCTCACCCTGCCTAATGGTAGGCCACACCCTGGAAAGGATAAACACAGCTGGGAGGGCAAGTGTTTCCAAAAAGGAAAAAACAAACAAACCTATACTGGGCCAAAGCAGTGTATATTATAGTGCTTCTATGTATATTGTATGGTTTCTTTTTCTTTTTTATAACCTTTATTGAAAAATAAAGGAGTTCAAAATTACAAGTGCACAGAGTAAGATAAGACACAAAAACAAAAAAGAAACAAGAAATAGTACTCATGTAGAAAACAAATCAGAAAAAACTGGGTGCATTACAAAAAAGGGGGGACTTGTTATTGTCGTTAAGCAGACCTTAATCTAATATTTATAAACATGGATTCGATGAATTCCTTCTATGTTGTATGTTTATGTTGGAAACTGCCCTGAGATATGTGGCTAAAGGGCAGTATTCACATTTAATAAGTAATATATAATGACGTTATGCAGTTGCCCTCACTGAAGATATTCCCAGGGAAGGCCTACGAGATACTGAGGGGTGGCTGGGTCCTCCATTGCTTCAGCCGATGTTAAGTAGTACATGGAGCAGATTCATCACTGCAACTAAGAATGAGCAAGGACTCCATGCAGTCAATGAATGGGGACTAGCAGCCTACAGGATAGCAAGGCCTTCTTGTTCATTATTGCCTTGCATCTGAGAAATTAGGGTTGCCATATTTCAGAAAGTAAAAACCAGGACACCCCAAATGTTGAGCTTTCTTTTAGGAAGACTGCCTTGTCTCGTCCCCCCTGGACGTCAATTCCTCCTTTGAAATCCTGGTAATGTCCAGGAAAATCTGGACGCATGGCAGCCTCAGATAAATGCTTTTTAAATTTATTTAAAGGGTGGCAGCTGGGCTATCCTCAGACCAATCTCTCGTGACGCCCATGTGCAGGAAGCACTGCCGCCTTCGTTTTGTACGCAGGGGGCAGCTTGCTAAGCAAGGAACTTTTGTCACCCTGATCCACAAATCATTTGAAATGGATCTAGACCCCATGAAAATGCCAGGCTTCCATGTCAGCTCTCTCTGGCCTTAGCTGGCCAGGTGGAGCTGTGCGTCTTTGAGTGAAGTTCTTCCATCTCTCTGGCTCAGAAGAAATTTACTAATTATTTATTTACTCTTTTTTTTTTTGCATTGCTACCCCATCTTTTCCTCCAAGGAGCTCAAGTCGGCTTACGTGGGTCTCCCCACGTCTCATTTAATCCCCATGACAGCCCTGAGAGGTGGGTTAGGCTGAGAGGCAGGGACTGTCCCCCTACCACCCAGTGAGCTGTTTTATGGCCCAGTGGGAGATTTGAACCTTGGTCTCTCCTAGCTCCTAGTCTGACTCCCTAACCACTGCACCACTGTGGGTGGAACTGCCTCTCCTCTGTTGCAACAAATACCTTGGTGATGATTTACCTACCCCACTTCTATCGTATCTTTTGGATCAAGGATTCCTTGCCCGCCTGGCAGTTCATAAGATATAATCATTAGGATTGTCAGCCAACAGAAGACTTATGACAGTGTGATTCTGTGCATGCCTACTTACAAGTGAACCCCACTGAGCTCACTGGGGATGACTCTGAGCCATGTTGAAGGCTGTAGGCCTATATCAGTTATTCAGTTGGCTGCCATCATGGCATACCCTCCAACATTTCTCCAATGAAAATAGGGACTTCCTGTTCCATTATAATTATAATTATAATTATTTATACTTGCCCATATAACTGGGTTGCCCCAGCCACTCTGGGTGGCTTCCAACATATATAAAACCATAATAACACATTAAACATAAAAAAAAATTCCCTATACAGTGGTACCTTGGGTTAAGTACTTAATTCGTTCTGGAGGTCTGTACTTAACCTGAAACTGTTCTTAACCTGAAGCACCACTGTAGCTAATGGGGCCTCCTGCTGCCACCGCGCCGCCAGAGCACGATTTCTGTTCTCATCCTGAAGCAAAGTTCTTAACCTGAAGCACTATTTCTGGCTTAGTGGAGTGTGTAACCTGAAGCGTATGTAACCTGAAGTGTATGTAACCCGAGGTACCACTGTACAGGGCTGCCTTCTGATGTCGTCTAAAGGTTATATAGTTATTTATCTCCTGGGCTTGGAGGGGTCGCATAACTCCATACCCTCCAACATTTCTCCTAAGGAACAGCGGGATGTTCTGGGATCAAATCAAAAACCGGGATGGTTTCTGTAAATCTGGGACTGTCCCTGGAAAATAGGGATGCTTGGAGGAGCTGTCATAGCCATGCCTACTCAAAAGTAAGTGCCATTGGATTCAATTATTAATGCAGTTCAGCTAAGGCCAAGATAGACTTCTAAACAGGTGGCAATAGATAAGGACCAAGTGGGCCTCAGGTGAGAAAGCATAGGAGAGCACTGGGGTTATTACAGTTAAAGCCCGGCATCAGGGCGAGGGCCACTTAGTTCCTGGAAATGATGACTCTTGGAGCAAGGCCCATGAGATGTCTTGACTTCCAGCGCCTGGGATGCTCACCTCACCTGGACGTAGAGTTTTAAAGGCCAACAGCAATGCCTACCAAGAATATTTTAGCTGGCAAGTGGCATAAGTACAGTGGTACCTCAGGTTACACACGCTTCAGGTTACATACGCTTCAGGTTACAGACTCCGCTAACCCAAAAGTAGTACCTCGGGTTAAGAACTTTGCTTCAGGATGAGAACAGAAATTGTGCTCCGGCGGCGCAGCGGCAGCAGGAGGCCCCATTAGCTAAAGTGGTGCTTCAGGTTAAGAACAGTTTCAGGTTAAGAACAGACCTCCAGAACAAATTAAGTACTTAACCCGAGGTACCACTGTACAGAGATTTAAAGCATTGCTTGAACCACTGTGCTCCACTACCCCTGACCTGATTGGGCTTGAACTCCACCCTTATCTCTGGATATACAAACTCAATAAATAAATAAACTAGGGAGGTGTGCATGAGAAGTGTCCAGCCAAACCTGAAATGAAAGCAGAGCACTGACGGGAAGGAGGAATATATTTCCCGGAATAACACCTTCTCTAGGGCTTGCTGGCTGGCATTTCTGAATCTTCCTCCAGTCAGAAAGGGATTCAAGGCAGCTGCCTCTGCGACTGAGTCACGTCGTGCCCTAGATCTCTTGAGGACTTTATATTATTTTAGCAGGTGGAAGAGCCAGAAATTGTCAGCTATGCACTGGGCCATTCTGAAACCAGTCTGGTGCCTGACTGGGGAGATCCAAACATCCAACGCTCACCTCTGTTAACCCAGAGCACCCTCC